>NC_137466.1:122971287-124230787 GCF_964235325.1 Thermobia domestica | reverse complement strand
CAACATCAAGGGAACATTTTCGTCGGTCAATGTTCCCTGGACACCCTGTCAGAATTCAAATGTTTTCTTATATCGTGAAAACTGTACTCTCTGTGAAATTTCTGTAAGACATTCCTGGGCACTTGATTTTGGTATCCCATTTGTTGCCTATCAGGCACATTTCATTGAAATCGAAGTGGAATCCCGTGGATATTTTTTTAATCTTTAAAACTTACACTGCAAGCCTCAGTGTCCCAGACGGGTTTAGAGCTTTTCTGTATCCAAAGAATGTCCCGTAGGTATGTTGTGCTATCTGAGATCTTGAAAGTGTGTCATCACTGCATTTAATTACTAAATATTAGAATCAGACAAGAGAGACTTATAATATTGTAATCTTAGCATGTCTGTATGTAAGTTCTGTACTTTACACGATAAATCCTGAAAAAAAATCAAATTTTTTAATTATTTTACCGCAACAGACAGCTAAAGCAATTATCTCCTGCGGGATCATTAATGGAGTTAATCCGTTAATATCTTAATGGGTAATGATGACTTACATCATAGAGCTCATCCGTGGCTAAGCTGTTAGCGTACTAGTCTTTGGCGTGAGAGATCCGGGTGTGATTCGCGGCGGGAGCTCATGTGGTTCGGATTCCAGTAGGTCCCGTCTCATATAACCTCGCTGCTAAAAGGGACGTTAAAGTCAAAATCAACTCAAGTCAACGACTTACGTCCGTTCGTTAGTAGCACAGACGATAATTCTTGAACAAAAGCAAAATTTTGATTTTTTTTTTTTTTTTTTTTTTTTTTGCAATGGGTATCCAGAGCGATAGGGTCTAAACATAATCGAGTTCGTTAATGAAATGAATCCGTTAGCACGTTCACGGGTAACGGTTACTTTAACGTTAGGTCTCACCATTAGATGCTAACATCCTCCGGCGGTTGACATCTACCGGACGATATTAATACTTCTAGTAAGTAATCCCTTTTACTGTCTACAAGAATTTATTATAAATTGTAAAGTTTCTATGTAATAAAGTGTGTCCCATAAAGAAGGCAACTTTTGAAGTGCCCGCCATCTTTGTTCTAGTACGTTGCCAACACTGAACGTTACACGATTTTCATCTGTTGCCTTTGTGGTTAGTAGTCACAGAGCGCCGAATAACACATCCTGCAGTCATCCTGCAGCAGCATGGTGTAACATCTAAGCGGGAAAAATGTAGTGCGTATGTAGAATATGGATAACATGCTCCGTACAGATTTCCGTAGTAAACATATGGAATCCGTATATTTGTACAATATACCGTTTACCGGATAACCGATTTTTCTCAGTGTACATTGATTTCTACACTTCTTTATAGTTCCTTTTTAAATATTCATTTCGTTTCCATGTTTGATCATCTATCTATCTAGGAATTATTAGAATCACGCAAGCAGGACTTATAAGTTTGTAATGTTAGTATATCCGTCCTTCCGTTACTCCGCACAGTAACTCTTGAACGGAAGATATTTTTTAAATTCTACATTCTGTAATAGAGTAATTATCTCGGCTGAGTTCCTTAATGGAGTCTATCTGCCAACATGTTTACGGATAACAGTGACTTGAATGGTAGATATTCATATCCAATTTTCTGCTGTTGAAACAGAGATTCGCCGGTAGATGGCAGCAAATATGGTCCAACAGTTTACATCAACCGGACTAAATTGAAACATATGTGTATTCCTTTTTTTGCTCCCTACCAGAATTTATTTATTAATAATAACATGGTTTTGGTTGGTGTAAGCAACTTTGTTGTCAATTTTCGTAACAAGGCATGTTTTATTTATATTATCTGTATCAACTCTATTTTCGGGGAGGGACGGTAGCTCAGTGGTACAGAGTTCATCTCTTAAGCAAGAGTCCATGGTTCGATCCCTGGCCATATGAATTTGTAGTGGGCACCATTGGGTCGTTGGTTTTTCTCACGGTTTTCCCATTTCCTCCTACATTATAATTTCTTCAATCCACTTACCCCGTCTCCTTTTGCCTACAGAACAACATTTCAGGAATAAAACTGAATAATTTACTTTTCTTACTTTTCTTTTGCCATTTTCCACATAGTTTTGTTGTTTCATATATAAGTAAGCTACTATATTAAACGGCTACAGGAAATAGCCTTTCTATGCGTGAAAAGCAAGCGTTATGTAAGATACAAGTTTGATCAAAACTAATGGGTATCTTCCATTCCATTTATATCTGTAGATAAATAAATTTATTACTACCAGCGAGACTGCTCTGTATTGAACTCATTTTTTAAATCATATACTTGAAAGATACAGTATGTATTTAGAATGGAGAACTTAAAAAGAACTAAAAAAGTGAATGATAGAACATATATATATATATATATATATATATATATATATATATATATATATATATATATATATATATACAAATTTGTGGTTATGTGGTTTAGAATCATGTGATCTACAGTGGTTAATAGTCACAAGAGATAAAAGTAAAAGATACATTAGGAGGTATTTTAATAAAGAAAAGGAACAGTTTCCGAACTGTTCGAATCTTTGACAGATATTAATATACAGCTAGAAGGAGTCTGTAGCTCATAAACCTTAAAGAATGGTTTGGTTTGATTATGTGGAGGCAAAGGACGACAGCGTTACCTAAGGAACACATATATATTGTGGTTTGGCCTTCTTCTGCTATCTCTCGCAGGGTAATATTCTGAGCTTGTGAAAACGATGCCATTTTTCTTCGTTTAGAAATCGGCGCTCTTGTCTTCGTTTCCTAGAAAGTATCCAATGAAAGAAAGATGTAAGAGAGATACCAAGGGAGACGGTTAGAAACAGAATTGCCAAAGGTATTCTTGAAATTATCGGAAAAATAATCATCCTTCCCGTAAATTATGTTTTATTACTATTGATGAGGTTCAGCTTTTTCCTCAACCTTTGCTACTACGAATAACTTTTATACATATTTGAAACTAAAAATTAGTGTGGAAGAATGCTTAGAATTCAAGTTACCGTGCCTGCAGGTGAGATTCAGCAAAGGTTGTTCTAACATTTATCTCTTGTCATCAAGAAAAAGGTAAATCAAAAGAGTAATAATAATGATAATTTCGAAGTAATAATAAGAAGAAAGAAACACTCAAGTTTTTAAAGCTTAAATTAATTTACAGTATTAATTTGTAGGAAAATGTACGGTATATTTGCAAAGAGCGAAGTGTTAAAAACTTTCTTTATTACAATCGTGATCAAGTTCATGAACAATTCCAACTACGCTCTTTTAGTATGTTCTTACTTGTAGGCAATATTAAAGAGAATTTATAATTATTATATATTAATAACAATCTATGTGCTTCTTTTAGACCTAAGAAATACTAATTGATGCATAGTTTGTTCATTTGCTTGATAGTTCAGTAGTGGAGCGCTCACCTTTGGTGTGTGACATCCGATTTTCTTATGGACATCATTGTGTTCATGTTCTTTCTCTGTTATCACGTTTTCTCAGTTTCTCTTTCCATTAACTCCGTTATTGATCATCATTCTGTCTTTTTTTTATCTAATCTTGGGACATTAAGTTAAAGTTACATTTCATTTTAATCTTATATGTATTCCGACCCCAGCTGCCCCAAATGTGTAGGTGTATCCTAAGAAGCTATATAATTAGAACACGAAACAATTTAAACAAGTAATAATTAAGATTCTAGAAATCTCGCTAACTTGATATTTTATTAGATTTCTAACCTATGCTATGTATAAGTTTTGGAAGTCTTATAGAACAGCTATTTTCGTCCGTCCGTCTGTATGTCGACAGATATCAGAGCAAAAATGGTAAAGGATTTAAATAGTTGTTATTTACGGTGTGGGTGTGGCTTAGTTGAAAGCCTGCCAAAAGTGTGTGTGTGTTGTAGAGTTGTGATTTATCCCCACCACCACCACCACATTACCTTGTACCATGTCTGGTGGAAACATGGATATTTAATAATATCGAGAAGTGGTTTTTTGCACTCGATTTAGCGTCTCAAGAATAAGTTCCATCTCATCCTCTAACCCTGTATATTCAAATCGAAAGGAATAGAAATCGAAAACTTCCAGCATCTACGTTTATCGACATACAATAGAAAGACTATTCATGGCTTTGGATTAATTGTTTTAACAAAAGAGACACTGACCAAAGCTTAAAACTTTACTTTATTTTAAATTATAATTTGTAACTGTTTCGGATATCTAGCATATCCTTCTTCAGACACGAACGAAATTAATGAAAATACAGACATATATATAAATGTTGTTATAACAGAGATATGACGGTTAAAGAATTTAAACTCTGTTATAACAACATTTATATATATGTCTGTATTTTCATTAATTTCGTTCGTGTCTGAAGAAGGATATGCTAGATATCCGAAACAGTTACAAATTATAATTTAAAATAAAGTAAAGTTTTAAGCTTTGGTCAGTGTCTCTTTTGTTAATACAATAGAAATGGTAATACATAGTGATAACCGGTTTCTTGCAATCGATTCAGCGTCTCAAATAAACATATCATCAATAGCCGAAACACTCTTCTAAAACCGGAAGAGGTTGAAATTTACTGGTGTTTCCGGCTGCAATACTGATTTCCATAGAGCAAAAACGATAACATATATCAAGAAGTATTTTTAGCAATAGACTCAATGTCCCAAGAATAAATTCCTTCTCCTTTGTTAACCCTCTATTCAAAACGGAAATAGTAACCAACCATTTCCAGTGTCAACATTGATCGGCATAGAACAAAAATGGCAACATGTAGCGGTAAGCAGGATTGCAATCAATTCAGTGTCTCCAATGAATACATCATTATCATCCGTAACACTCTACTAAAACAGTAAGTGCTTTAAGTTTACTGTTACTTCCGATTTCAATATTGATTTCCATAGAGAAAAAACGGAAAGACACATTGATAAGCGGTTTTTAGCAATCGCTTCAAGGTTTCAAGAATAGATTCCATCTTCTGTGCTAATTCACTATTCATACCGAAAATGGTAGATCAACCATTTCCGTTCCCAATGTTGAGCACCATGGAACAGATATAGTAATAGATAGCAAGAAGTGCTTTGTGCAATCTATTCAAAGTCTAAAAGAAAAATATCATTACTAGCTACAATACTCTACCAACATCAAGAGCAATTGAAATTTACTAGTACTTCTAGTTTCAATACTTATTTCCATAGAGTATAAACGGTAAGAGATGTTGAAAAGCGATTTTTTAACACAGATGCAGAGTCCCTACAATTAGTTTTGTGTCAACTTTTACCTACCTATGCAAACCGAAAGTGGTGAAAAATATACTATTTTTTAAAGTGTAGCAGATAAAATAGAAATAGATATGGACAAGCATTTTTTTTAAATATACAGATTCAGACCCCAAGAATTTGTTTCATCTTTGATTTTATTTACCTATTTAACTGGAAGCGGTGAACATCAATTAGTACTTCCAGTTCCAATATTAATTTCATAGTGCTAAAACAGCAAAAGGTAGAGAGTAATTGCTTTTTTGATATGGATTCAGTGTCCAAGGAACAAGTTCAATCTTTAATCTTATTTTTCTATTGCAATCAGGAGCTGTAATATTTAAAATATGATGTTGGATTCTCATAGTTTGGAAGTCTATCATAGTTTCACAGTGTTAAACGAAATCAGTATGTATTCAAGAGAGTAAACCATTCATCGGAAGTTCAGTACTTGCATTAAAGGTATTTGCTTCTGATGACTTGTAAAGAGGCTGCTAGGCTTCCATATGGACGAAATTCTAAAATTACGGGACCCAACAGGAGTGAAACTTGCACCACTAAGACAGCAGTATGTAATGTGTCTGCTAGCAAGCTAGTCGTCTTGTGAAAAATTTAATTGGGCCAAAAGTGAGTTTATTCTGAGAAAGCTGCATGTAAGAACTTTTCAATGAACACTTCGGTTGTCCCACCGTAATTAAATAATGCCGCAAACATAGATTTGCTGTTGGAACTTCCACGGTGAATACCATAGTGCAACGGCATGTAGCAGGACTATCCGTGGACTTTGTATCACCGACTAAGTCACATCCAAAGTAGGCCGCAATGAATCTGACACAACCAGTGTATGCAAAATTAATATCTTGACATAATTTGATAACCCAGCCACAGTGTGTGATATTGCTACTCGCTTCCGTTTGTCTAAACCAAGCATCCATCATGCCATTCATAAAAGTTACATCTCAAGGTGGCTTATAAAGCAAATCTTCGTCTGGTAAAATCCAGCCATATCTCGCAACACAAAACCAACTACAGTAAACTAGATATAGCTATCTGACCGATGTGGAAACGCTCAAGTAATTACGAACAGGAATGGCGAAAAATTCGGTTTCTCAGTGCACGGAAAATTACTCATTCAATTTTATGGATGTCGATGGATTTTGTTACAAGGAAAAATAAAATCTACGCCTCGTTGCCAACAATGTGAACATCCATGCTGTATATCGATACCCCACTAAAATGTCTCGATGGATACTTTTGGGGTCATGAAACATCGTCTTTCTTTTTCTAAAGTGTGTACAGTTTCCAGCGTCTTGACAGCGTTTCAACAACTTTTAATACAAAATATCCTTTGTATACCTGCAACGATGTCTTCTCCACTATAGTGGTAAAATTATAGCAAGACGAAGAAAAGGTTTTATTGTAGAGCATGTTTCATTATATTAGGAGAAAACTTGATATTGTGAATGGAGGGTTATGTGAGATGCTTTAATATGGCATGTAATGTTTCACAAAATGTAGTTACAACAAAACATAAATTTTGTATTAGCAAGAAAATGTTAAATCAAGAGCTTTCAAATGTGTTCTTTATATATGGAAAAATAATTATCAGAGAACAGTCTCATATAAAAATGAACGTTTGTGTGTTTATTTGTCCGGTATACAAATTCACATCGTTTCCATGGTTTACTTCAAAGTGATTTTATTGAGAATACTATCATTTGGAAGAGTTTGTAGGCTATATAGGACTTCTTTTAATATCCTAAAATGGAAAGAAAGGGTTTCAAAGAGAAAGAAGTGGTTTAAAATGTATGTAAGAAAAATATTATATTACGAATTTATAATGTTAGGAAAATGAAATTCGGTATGTTAACTCGATTCTAAAAACATGATATACAAATATGGCTCACAATCTTTAAAAAACACTGTGGAAATAGGGCACTCCTACGGGAGTGAAAAGTGGGTGACATGTAAAACTAACCGAAAATAACATTAATGGCGAATCCATAGTTTTCAGGTTCGCTGAGATGAATAATGACACTCTCGATGCCATCCACATCCAAGCCCAGCTCCTATCGGCGTGAAATGGGCAGTGAGAAGAAGTGACAAATATCCGAAATATCTTAGATTACTGTTGAGTCGATTGTGTTCGTAGCCACTAAGCTGATTGGTAATATTCCCTATGACGTTTAAGCTCAAGTTTAACCAAAAACGTGTATGTCGTTTGGCCTTGAAATCGATAGGGGAACATGTAGCTTGTGGTTATTTAGTATACTCAATTTGTTAGTTTCGATAGGGGCAATGCCGAAGACATTATTTCTCCTTATTTATCGTACTCAGTTCCTTATTTTCTGATAGTAGCAACGTCTCGGTGTTGTTAATGCCAGTTTGACCTGAATTGACAGGAACAGCGCAAAAGGCGTTCTCTTTGTTATTTATTCTCTTGAGTTTTTTACTTTGAAATATTCCCCATAAGCAATACTATTCCCGTGCAACGTCAGGTGTTACAGATAGTTGTAGTATAAGTATCAGTTGTGTCCAAAATCAGACTTAAGCGTAATCTGAATTAATACTTAATACTGAATTAGATTTGTAGGAAACATAAAATAATTACTTCTGCTACATTATGACAATTATAACATTAGTTTTAAAGATTACTTACCAGTACAATTCCCTGTTTTACATGTTATCCTCAAACTATAGCAAAACTCAATGGATAGTATTTGTAAGTTTCTAGAGCTGACAAATTTTGAGGACTTTCTTGAAAATGTGATAATTGGTAAATATTTATTATTAGTAAGAGTTGAAAATTTGATGATAGGTTAATGAAACATAGTACAATTATTATGAAACATACTACAATTAATAACTAAAGGGACTATGTTTGCGTTGCTGTCGAGTCTAGTAGTCATAATATAGTCAAAGGAAAAAGAAAAGCGGTATAACACTCAGTTCTGCTGTGAGAGATATTTGCTTTAATCCTAGGCGAAGTGACTAATGGTCATTAGAACCATGTTTTTTCTAGAAGTTGTACCATTTTCGTGCACAATATAATTCCCCCATTGTCATAATCATTCATTTTCATGATGACCCGTCTCTTCTAATCTAACATGAGACGTAAAACTACACATTTCAATTTCATTACATTTCAATTAGTAATTTCAAAAATCACAATTTATTAAATCCTCGTAAAAAAATTGAAAAGTACCATTATTTCATCATTATTGAATAGTTATAATTATATACTATTAAGGTATTCAAGTTTTGTGATATAGCCAGGTGTTTTCTTACCCTATGTTATGGAAACGCTGTTTGGATCTACACATACATACACGTATGTCTCACATGCATTTTATTGTAACACATTGAATCGAATCCTTTAGGACGTCAGCAAGAAGGAAAGATTTTCAGAATTTGGGCAACGTGCCAAAAGTCTAAAAACCCGTTCGTTTCTCAGGGGCCACAGCTTTTGTCTGCCTCCTGCTTGTTCACCTCCAACTACATCCCCCGTTCCCTTTTCTTTCTGTGTGTGTAATGCTCTTTTTGTGTCCAAATAACGGAGCTATTTTAGGACTAGAGGAAGAGGGGAAGAAACCGATACGGGGGTGTTTAAAATAGAGAGCTTCTGGTTCAATGTGGCTTGTGTAGGCGGTTTCTCTCACAGGAGGGAATTCAGAAAACGGTAAGAGTTCAAGGTTTAAGGGAGATAAAGCATTTTCATGATAGGGACAATAACTTTCTCTTCAGTCCCAACAACCTCAGTGTCTAAAGCTATTGTTTGCCCTTTCTGTGTTCATGTTTTTATTCTTCTTCTTCATGTTGCCATTGACGCTCATAATTTGCCTTTTGTTCAACGCGCTTGACTTAACCTCGGCTCACGTGGGCTACTCTTTTGTTTAGAATGAATCTCTAAACAAACATTAAAGTCATATTGACAATAGTTGAAGAGTATTATTAGAATATTGTGTTTTTTGCTAGGAAGAAGAAAAACTCAGTTTCCGACTGCGTTTTTTTTATAGTTTGTTTCTTTTAAACACACATGGAACTTTCTTTTTCTTTTCTTTAATTAATTTGTTCATTTTCCTCAAATGGCGCTGTCTTCCAACTATAACCTTAATATTAAGAAAATAAACTTCTTCCGTTTTCTTTAGGTTTGAAAGAAATAGTAACATAAATTATTGTAGCAATTATTCTATCTTTTAAGAATTAATCATTTCTTAACGTCTTCCTATTATTAGTAACGTTTTTACTTCTTTTATGTACGATGTCAAGATTTTTTCCTTGAAAACAATCAGTATTATGAAATGAAATATGGTTTATTTGTAATTAGTTACACAAAGCAAATATTTTATGGAGCATTACCTTGAACGAAATATTGAATTATTTATTTTATGTAAGTATTAAAACTAACTATCGCTTTGGATCTATATACAACATTTTTGATGCTTCCAATTTCATATAATAAGTAGAGCATTAAACTTCAAAACGAAAATGAAATAGCTAATAAATGACTCTAATGGATACGAATAGATGTTTATTTTTTAAAGCAAAGATGAACTTGCTAGTGAGGGTCTGGTGCTGTATCAAGGATCATAGATTCTGTTTTCAGGTATTCTACCTAGGCATAAATCAGTTTTCTGTGCTATTCCGGTTGGGCAGCACCAAGGGCCATACTAACCTGAGCAATTTTCAATATATTAATAGACATGTTAACATAGTTCATCATTAAACCTTAGGAGCCTTGTTTTCGGAAAGCATTTTGTGAGATTTTAATTAGTTAAATGCATTTTTCAAAATGTTTTAAATATTTGTCTTATTTAATGTTTTGAGAAATGTCCACTATTATATAATTTTAAAGAGTTTCCTAAAAGTTTATTTTTTTAAATCTTATTAACTGTTCATAAATTAGCGGCACTCACAAATTTGGCAGTGGAATCTTAAGGGAGAAAGAAAAAATGAAACTAAATTCTAGGTCTCTTCATTGGTATACTCAATATTCTGCATATATGAAATTGTACATAGTGTGCTGTCTGCCATCCTTGTAAACGGATAGCCAATATTAAAGAGAATATTGCAGTAAAGATCTTATGCATATAGTTTCTACATTACACTATCTGTATAGTGATAAGTTACCTTACATTCATAATGTAATATTGTATAATTTTAAGAATGACAAATCTTAACTGTAATCATGTATAGGCCTCTTACGTAATAGCAAATGTTTTGTAGTTCATCACATTACATTTTGCATTTAGTGAGCTCTGAGGAGCATCATTAATGAAGAGATTACTTTTTATGTGTATATTCCTTGAATCAAGCCCTGCTGGGAGTACAAATCCGGGATACCATAAATACTAACTAGATCCTTTTCTTCATAATAACGATGTTGCATAACGACGTACTGTAAATAATAATAATATTCTATCTTTTATAGATTACCACGGAAGACTGACAAATAGGTATGCTGTCATAACATCGTTATTTGAATTACCTAACACATAAACCAGTCCGAGAAGTAGTGCTTCTATTATAGTAAACAATAATTGATTGTCATTATTATTGAGCGCTATTTTAATATACATCGACTTTCTGTGTTTGTGTGTATCCGTTTGTTTATGTGTTTGTTTAATCATTTATAAAAAGATAAGAAGTTTGCTTTATTTGAGGCTTTTTAACTAAGATATTTCTTGAAGTTGGAATTGGTCAAGAGAAAGGATAGCTAAAAGCGAATATAATTCAAGCACAACACTTGAGCTTGCGCATGTACACAGTGTAATAATAATATAATGCTTCAAGTACAAGTCCCGCGTAAAAAAAATAACTTTGAACAAACAAAGCTTGTATTTTCTACATATAACAAAATAATATAGATGATAAATAGCTATTACAGGTTTGTTCCTTAGTAAATAACTTAATTACATCTGCAAGAGACTGTGGGATTTCACAAATCCCTTTCTCATTAGTATCCCAGCATATCTCAAAATATCCAAGAACGCTACGCTCAAGGAACATCAAAGAAGTTACTTCACCTAAAAGACAAATAATCAGAACAGCCATTTAATAATTGTAATACACTACTACCTGAAGTTAATAATTCATTACTAAATTCTAAACCTAGTGTACTTATCTGCTAATGTACCTAATGTACTTTTAAACTGGTATTATTTTAAAACTCTAATAGATAGTTATTACATACACTGACCCTTTCGTATTAAAATGCTACTATAACTAAAGGATAGAAAACGATCTGGATTAATATTTCAAAGATCTCACAGACCTACATATCAAGTTCCTGCACCTAAGTGAAATCTTAATCCAATATCGAGATCGCAAACTCCCTTGTCAATAAAAATTCTGAGAGAAAATTAAATTGTTATCTCTGGAGTAACTTATTCTATTATTGATTAAATTATCATCAAAATGCAATAATATGTTGTATTTTGTTAGGCCGTGGTCAAATTCTGAAATAGAGAGAACTTTCAGTAGCTATATACCTGGTAACAAGAAAAGCTGGAAGAAGACATGTTGATGTTATTCTTACTATTATGCAGCATTTAGTAGAATAAATGGACTACCAAACCAAGGTCTTCATTTACTTATAGGGAGCCGCAATGGCTCAGTGGTAGAGCGTTCACCTCTGGTGCTTGGAGTCCCGGGTTCGATCCCAGCCCCCGCCAAGTGAACTTTGTGGTGGACAAACACCATGTGCGTGGGTTTTCTCGGGGCTCTCCCGTTTCCTCCCACTTTCTTCATTCCACCATTTCATTCATTACTCATCATCACCGTTTCCTTTAGCCTAACCGGCATAACCGTGGGACGTAAAACTCAAAGATTTCATTTCATTTTTTTTTCATTTACTTATAGTTCCATTTTAAAAGAATAATTGCCGGCATAAAAAGAGAACCTATTTCACTTCACAAATGAAAATGTGAGTCGAATAGTATGTAGCTACTTTTAGTAATAACAAAGTTCCTATTTCTATTTTATTTTATGCTTTAAGTTGGCCGGCATTCTGGTTCTTCTTATCATGATTTTGTCGAAATTCTCTGCGATCTCGTAGGCCTATTGCAACCAATGCCTTGCTAGTATGCAACCACCAATACTTTACTTCGAAGTTGGTTGCATAAACAAAGGTAATCGGTATTTCGTTAATTTATTGGAAATATCATTATAGGGTTTCTTGATTATACATTAGAAGAATGTAATTTGAAGTCCTACGCAGATATTCATCGTATTTCAAATTACTAAATCAAAACTATTTTACTTTATTTATCGGTAGTTATAATTATTATTGATGAATGATTATTACGCACAATGATCCTAAATGGTATTCTTCATAAAGTGCTTTACTTGCAAGTAACACTTCCCAAGTGTAACACTCCGATTTTGATAAACATTGGCACGTAGATACTACACATGAAATAAACGAATACGTGCTTTTTTATTTTCTGCTGAGAAACTGTTTTCGGGGGCAAAAGTCCCCATCCAAAATTTTTAAAGGTGACGTCCGAAAGGCAAAAAATAAGTGAACCGAAGTGAACGATATTGTTCACACATATTGTAGACGTAAAATGAGAGAATACGTGTTTCGTATTTTCCTGGAAAAAACGGCCCCCTCTAAAACTTTGATCATGAAATATCAAAAGTGCTAATAACAGTATGTCAGATGTGTGTAAAGGACATGAATAATTGAAACAAAACTTTGTGTATGGACAATACGCAAAAAGTAAACGAATTTTTTTTTTATGTGTGTGTTTTCTGCCGAAAAACGGTTTTAGGGGGGAAAAGATTCTATCCAAAAATTTGAAAGTTGAGGCCCAAAAGGCCAAAAATAAGGGAATACGGATTTCGTATTTTCTTGAAAAAAGAAAAACGTTTGGGTGGGACACAGACCCCTCCAAATATTTGATAGTGAAATATCAAAAGTACTAATCATAGTTTGTCGGATGTGCTTAAAGGACATGAAGAATTGGAACGACACATTGTGTAGGGACAATATGCAAAAAGTAAACGAATACGGTTTTTTTTTTTCTGCGGAAAACGGTTTTAGGGGTGGGGCAAAAGCCCCCATTTGAAATTTTAAATTTGATGCCCAAAAAGCAAGAAGAAGAGCACCGAATTGAATGAAACTGTGCATAGATATTGTAGACGTAAAATGAGGTAATTGGGTTTCGTATTTTCCTGGAGAAAACCGTTTGAGTGGAGCACGGACCTTCTAAACCGTTGATTACGAAATATCAAAAGTGCAAATAAGTATACATCAGAAGTTCCTAAAGAATATGGAGAATCACAACGAAACTTCGTATAGAGACAATTTGCAAAACAATAAATGAAACCTGTTTTAATTTGTGTTGAAAAACAGTGTTGGGGTCTAGGCACCCCCTGACAAAAAGTAAATATTACAGCGCAGGAAGGAGTGGGTCGAAGCAAACTAAATTGTGTGCAGATATTGTATAGATCCTATGTAAAATATCAAGTGTCCCTGACAAGTTTTGCTTCAAATTTGGCATATCAACAGCAAACAGGAAATTAATTGACACGTCTTTCTGTTTATGCGGAAAAACATTGAAAGGGTTAGAGGTGCCTCCTGAAATACAAATACACTATACTGTTTCTGCTTGTTATTGATCTGCCAAATTAGAAGAAATCAGATGGGGACAGTTGAGAGACACGAAAGGCCTTATTTTACAGATCCAGTATCCACATAAAATTAAATTCGCTTCAGTCCACTTCTTCCGCCACTCAACGCCTCGGTCCACTCAACAGTTTTTTTTTTCTTTTCAGGAAAACACGAAACTCGTATTCCTTCATCTTACCTCTACAATATTTGTGCACAATTTCATTCTCTTCGGTCCACGTCTTCTTGCCTTTCGGGCGTCAAATTCCAAAATTCTGGGTGGGGTCTTTGGCTCCCTAGAATCGTTTCTCCACAGAAAATAAAAAACCTTATTCGTTTAGTTTTTGCGTTATATCCCTACACAAAATTTTGTTCCAATTCTCCATGTCCTTTAGACACTTGTGTTATTAGCACTTTTGATATTTCATGATCAAAGGTTTGGAGGGGTCCGTACCCCACCAAACCGTTTTTTTTTTTTTTTTTAGGAAAGTATGAAACACGTATTCCATCATTGTGTATCTACAATATCTGTGCACAATTTCATTCACTTCGATTCGCTTTTTTTGTCTTTCGGGCTTCAACTTTCAAAATTTTGGGTCGGGATTTTTGCCCCCTAAAACCGTTTCTCCGCAGAAAATAAAACAAAGCATATTCGTTTATTTTGTGCGTATTGTTCATACACAAAATTTCGTCATACACGAAATACTTCATGTCCTTTACACACATCTAACCTCGTGTTACTAGCACTTTTGATATTTCGTGATCAAAGTTTTAGAGGGGTCCGTGCCCCACCTAACCGTTTTTTCCAGGAAAATACGAAAACCTTACTCCCTCATTTTACGTCTAACATATTTGTGAACACTTTTGGTCACTTAGGTCCACTTGTTTTTGCCTTTCGGTCGTCAACTTTCAAAATTTTGGGTTGGAGCTTTTGCCCCCTAAAACTTTTTCCGCAAAAAATAGAAAACACGTTTTTTTTTATTTTATGTGTAGTATCTACGTGCCAAATTTTATCAAAATCGGAGTGTTACACTTGAGAAGTGTTACTTGTTAGTATTCATTCAATCAATTTTGCGAATCAATTATAAAACTGGTTAATAAGATTTTTAAAAATAATAATAATAATAATAAGAGTACCTTTCAAACAATAGCCATTGAACTAAATGCTTTTATCACAAAGGTCCAAAACCACTTGTTTCCTGCAAAGTACTTTCACAAGTTTTAATTTATTAATTAATTGTAAGTGATAATTAAGTAAATTATTTATAAATATATCTTACTCACTACTTCTCCTTCCTTAATGATAATATGACATTGACTATGTTTTAAACAGTCATCAACACTTCGATGATTTGCTCTGCGGTTCGTTTTCTGTGCAGATGATCACAGGTCCGGACGCTGCTCTGAATAAATTACTTAGAAATTACCAGGTGTTGGTTTGGATTCCATTTTATGTGTAGCTAGAGTTTCTTTACACTACGAAAGATTAAATCAAAACCGACGAATTCAAACTCCTCCGAAAAGTGAAAAGAGTACCAATATTTTATGAGCCGTTTACTTCCTGAACAGCATAAACTAGTATCTTTAATTCTGAGTTTTTAAAATTTACTTTATTATTTTCACGGTGAAAATTCTAAGAAACACAGACTGAGTTTTAAAATTATTCCCTGAACAAACATTTAAAAACAGTTACAAATATTTAAAACCACAAGCGAGCCTAAATTTTCCGAGATTACTCGAAAATCGACTGTTGTTATCTCACTTATGTTTGGAAATAAATGATTCATTAATGCAGTTATATCTAACTTCAGGTTGTTAGTTAAATTGTAAATGTTATTTTTGTTTAAATACCAGACGTATGTCAAAAAGGCCGATATTTTTTAAGAAAAAAGGAATGATGGGGGATTAAATTTATTGTAAATGATATACAAATTACATACCTTGATTATTTTTCGACGTACCAACCATGAATATTCATACATTCCTAGTAGCATGACATAAGCTTTCGTATACCCTCTGTGTAAAAATATGTGCCTAATAGTGCTGCCAGTTCAAAGCTGATGTCTTCGTCACTTCACTGTCGTTGAAACACTTTGACGCAGGCTACTTTTTCAGGAGAAAGAAAAGAAAGAAACTATTATGGGCGATGTTAGGGCTGTAACTGGATGATTGAATAGTTTGCATAGAAATCTTTGAATTGTCTCAACGGTAAGAACAAAACTGTGTGGGAGAACGTTGTCATGATCAGAAGAATTCCAGAGCATATAATTCCTTTCCGCCAATTTTGGATGGCGCGACGTAGATTATTCAGTGTTTTACAAACGTATGGCAAGATAGCGCCCCCCTCTCACTTTAGAAAATTGAAACAATGACTAGGTCATTCGTTTGTACTATGTTTGTACCGTTTGTAAAGAAAATATTTTCGTTTGTACCATTTTCCTTATAGGGTTACTTGAGAGGTCAACTGGGGGGCTATCTTGGCGCCAAGATAGCCCCCCGTATCACAGCACAAAAAATTTAAATACACCATTCGAAAGCAAATCATTTCTACCGTTTGTACCGAAAAATGTTTTGTTTGTACCCTGATAGTTTTCGAGGAATAGGAGATAACATTTGGGGGGCTATCTTGGCGGCAAGATAGCCCCCCGTATCACAGTACAAAAAATTGAAATACACCATTCGAAAGCAAATCGTTTGTACCGTTTGTACCGAAAAAAGTTTTGTTTGTACCCTGATAGTTTTCCAGAAAGAGGGGTGACATTTGGGGGGCTATCTTGTACGCATGATAGGTCCCGTAATGTGTATTTTCCATGCACATTAATAAGCATTTTGTGTTTATTCATGTCAATTTATGTGTATTTAGAATTCTGGTTGTGCATAACAAAATAAAAAAAAATTCGGAAATAACTCAACGTTAGAATTGAATCAGCGAGAGAGAAAACAGTGTGAGTTCAAAATAAGCCATTTTGAGGTAAAGGTAAAAATAACACTAAAGATGTAGAACTACAAGTTGTAATGAAGAGCAGTAGAAATTACAAGACCTCGCACGTTATAGCAGAATGCTATAATGTCGACTGTACATTTGTGGCATTAACAAACGACAGTTCTTTCTTCAAATATTTCAAAATGCGTTTTGTGGACTAGTAGTGTTTTTCCACTCACCGATTCAATTAAATTTTCTCTATTTCTGCCTTTTTTCGTAAGTAAATACGTATTATTCAACAATGGCCTACTTGCTTTCGGCTATTGTCCATGAAAGCGGCAAGCTTCTCGGTCCGTTAATGTGACAGAGTACGTTGAGTTAGTTGGTATCCTGAAAGATATGTAAAGAGTTTCGGAGATACCTCTGCTATAATGCTTGATTCAAATTATTCCGTAAGTATCATTCTTGCGCGAACAGATTATTTTTTAAAAAGTATTACACGAAGTCTGGTATGGTGGTACGACTTTTTTGGTGTAACTCCCGAAATTAGTATGGGAATAAATTTAAAGAAGATGTATGTATATATAGAGAGTGCTCGAAAAATTATCTGCTAACCCAGACGCCACTTCTGAAAACTAGGCGCCACAGCATGCAAATCTAATCTGATACATACATGAACATATTTATCTTTTGGCCTTAAATTATAGTTACTAGTTTCTCGAAAAACTCAGTAATTAAATTCAATATAATTGAAATTTTACGAAATTGAATCTTATTTTTTATGTCCATTGAATATCTTGTAATTGAAACACCAATTGTCTACCCTCTGGATTTATTTCAAAATATTCCAACTATTAGCCGTTCATGTTGAGATTCAAAATAAATTTTAAACTTCAAGCTTTATAACGAAATTATTATTATTATTATTATTATTATTATTATTATTATTATTATTATTATTATTATTATTACAAATTTTGGCTACCTGATAGAAGTAATTTTACTTCACTTTGCTTTTATTATTTTGGAAATGACTTTATCAGAGAAATTCACGAATTACAATTTTTCATTCATCAATATGAATCCTTGTTATATCTTCTTGCCACAAGAGATAGGAACAATATTACTAACTAACCTTACTAATTAAAAATTCGAATTGAAGAAATAAATAAGCAAAATTGTTTCACATGAAGGGCTTTGCTTGCAAGAATATGAATGAAACATTCATGTACTTAAATTCAATATGTAGGATCATGTAGTGGGACTGAGTATAGGGGCAAATTTAATACAATTGAATTTGTCGTTAAAGAGCATCTGTTCACTTTCAAATATATTAATTTATTTTCCAATGTGACAGTTGGTGCAAAATTATACAAATCTCTATCTTGCGTTTAAAGCCTGAATATCTTTCCCCAACATAAGAATGAAGTAAAGTAGAACACTTATGTAAAATTTGCTGTAATGAAATGTCACGTAATTATCAATAAAATGTACTTGGTTAACAGTTTTTAAACGTATCTCAATGATTTTTTAAAGAAAGAAAACTTCCATGGGTTTTAAATAGTAAAAAATGCAGCACTTATTTTTATTTTCATTTTATATTTAACTGAAAAGATAAAACCAAGAATGATTTCTTGCTTCAGTAGATATCTGTGACGCCTTGTTGAATAACCTATGGGAGAATTCTCTTTCACGAGGTTTCATCGTAAGCGTCCGATCAACCATCTGATGGGTAATTCAGAAAGATCTTTCTTGCATCTCTTATAGCTAGGCCTGCCTATGTAGAGAGACATTTGTATAAGACCAAACGGATTCACATTCAGATGAAAACTTCACATTTTTATGAATGTTTTTATTTTTATTTTATGCTTTTGTGGTACGTATGATATAAAAATATTTTTTATTCTTTCTTTATATAGGACATTGACTACGAAGGCTTTCGGCTGTTCATGGACACGTACCTGGAGGTGGAAACGCCGGAAGAGCTATGCCGTCATCTGTTCCTGTCCTTCGTGAAACGCCCTGGGAAGCCCTCGACACAGCCGCCGCTCGATGGGAAGGCCATGAAGGTTGGCGTCACCAAGGTGTTGTATTTCTTCCATTGTATCCTTCATTCCTATAAACATTCTGTTTACAACTCTTCTTTTTCTTCTTCTTCTGCATTCTTACTTTTTTCATTGCCTCGCATGTCTTGTAGAATCATGAAAGTTTATGAAGTCCGAGAATTGTATCGCTCTTTCCCTCTGTATATACACGTAATGGATGTGGTGTAGTTTAATGTATACGTTTGTTTGCACAAAATGACTTGAGCGATATATGTATAGGGAGTTTAGAAAGTAAATGTAGTGTGTTCCTATAGCAGTGATATTAACTTTTTTTCTCGTAATTCTAGCGTTACTTTTCTATTCAAGTGTATAGCCCCAGATTTAAGCTAGCTAATTCATCTAAAATGAATTGTAGAATTTCTTACTTAATAATTAAATAACGCAATTTACTATAAACAAGAGGTTCACATTAAATTTAATATAAGTATGTTATAGATAGCATAAAATAAATGTTATATTATGAACTCAAATGTTTCTGATGTGTTAATAAGATGATTCAGCTTCTTTCTTGTGCACCAGATCCTCGATTCTTGGCTGAATGGTTTATTTGAAGTTTTATATATCCCTAAGAAGTCATCGCATATCCCTGGGGATACTTGTACTCCAGATGGAATACCACCATAGAGATATTATTCAAACAGTAGTTACTTTTAAATTTAGAACTACTAGATATTCACCATGGTCGATATCATAAGATTCTGCCATACTTGGCTATTCACTTGCCACAAATCCTCGCACTATGGTTTACTACTACTAACCTCTTCACCCTGATGTAGGAATGATTCATTTTCATTCTATCTCTAAATTGTAATTTTCTTGCAACATTGTCATAATCATTTTTTCTATTTGTAATTACCACCAGTTATGTGTTTTTCTTAGAGATGCAAGGGCTCGAAAAAAAACCGGCTTTTTTGAAAAAAAACTCGGTGTTTTCTGCTTCGCTTTTTTGCTTGGGAAATTTTGGGCTTTTTTCAAAATTCTGCTTTAAATTGATAAATCAGACTTTGTTTCGCTTCTCTATAACACCAAAAGTCATTTAGTTAGTGGTTTATGCTGATACTAATATAAAACCTCGAAAATAAACTATGAATTTCGAAAAAATATTTCAAACAATTTCTCTTCAACATATTTACATTATGAATTCCACAGGATTAACCAATGTATATAATAAGAATTTTTTAACCTCCTATATACAAAAGTAAGCAGTTGGCAAGAATCATGGTTGTTTTTAAAAATGCCAAAAACCCGTTTTTTGGGGGATGTTTAAACCAGGCTTTTTTGGTTTAATCCAGGCTTTTTTGATTTAGATTTTTGGCTTTATGTATTTATATTACATATTCACAGAAATAAGTTTGTTTCGCCTAAGTGTTATTATGCAACAGCGGGGTTATGCCGGAAGAACTCCCACAAACTTAAAGAAGTCCGGTCAGTAAATTTCTTAAATTGAGAATCTCCCGCCCTAGCCATCGGGAAAATCTCGTCATTACATGAAATGTAAGACAATAACAGGAAAATCTGCTTTGCATGTAAAATTTAAAGGTCAACGTATCAATCAGTACGCTAAAACTGAGGTATTAAATTACAAATTTAGTACGTAGATATCATTGAAAGTCCATTCCAAGCTAATGTTGGAAGCTACGTAGACAATCGATAAATTTTGCCAATTTCTATCAATATTTTTAAGCAATCTTGGCTTTTTTATGAAACAACAGGCATTTAGGCATGCAGATATATACAATTTGGTTTCGTTTTGCATGTTTAGTGTTAACATCCTTACGAAATACCGAGGTTATCAAGGAGAAGACTTTCGCTTAAACTGACATCCGAACCGCTACTTGCTTTACGCATGAAAGAAGGGTTGTGGTTCGACCGAGAATTAAACATGGGACACCTTGATTAAAAGGTGAAAAGGAAATAAAACTATTGCAGATGGTTTGATATCTGGAAACGTCACCATGAAGTTCACACGATTCGCATTTTTCATTCTTTTTATTTTTTTGGTTTAAACCAGTTATTAAAAAAAAGTTGGTGTAAACCAGCCAAACCTAAAAGTAAACACTTCTTTTAAAAAATACACAAATAACTAGCAAAATAGTATGTAGTATTTTTACTTCAAAATATTGCATACCCTCTTTTTAAAACAAAATAAAATTAAAATAAAACATAAGAGAAATACTTAGATTTATATGATACACTTAAAGGCTGCACATCTAGAGCTTTTGGTTCTGTATATTCTTGAAATTCTACAGTTAAGTTTTATATAACCACCATCACGGTTTACCCAATCCTCAAGTTTTCTGAATTTTTAACAAGAGGGATTCAACATATCATTACGGAACTCCCCCCCCCCAAAAAAAAAGGACTACGGAATATATTTAAGTTAAGCTAAATACAACTGCACAACAAACATGACTGAGTGATTAGCTTTTGCGCTTCTATCGGGGAGTCCGGGACTTAACCAGCATTCGACCATTCTGACAAAGCTTTTCTTCATTACATCTGTACTGCGTGTACTGTGAGTTGGCCGACTTCCTTTCTTATTGTTTTTAAATCGTTATTATTACTAATTACCAGCAGTGACGGTTTAGCGAAGGTTAGGGGGACGGTCTTTCGGACTAAAGCCCGTTCCCCAAAGTTACGGAATGTCTAAAACAAACGAAATATCTATTAGTTATGCCTTTACTCATAAAGTTTAAGCTCCCGTCAAATAAAAATTACGAATGTTTAGAAAAACTAAACATTAGTAAGAAAAACCCTTCCCAAAATACTTTTCTAAATCCGCCACTGATTCTCAGTATAAAATGATCTTCAAGGTTGTATCCGGAAGATTATTGCTAAACATATAAACGAAACGAAATATTAGTTATGCCTGTACTCATAAACTTCAAGCACCTTCCAAATAAAATTAGGACATTTTAGGAAACGAAACAATCAGAAAAAAAACCTCCTAAAGTACTTTTCTAAATCCGCTACTGATTATTTGTATAAATTGGTATTCAAAATTGTGTCCGGAAAATCATTGCTAAATCACTTCACAGTTACAGTATAACAGAAATGTGGAAGTACGGCTTGACGGATATATTGAAAAACGTACGGTTTGACGGATAAATAGAAAAACGGGCAAGTTTAACTTTTGCGTTAGAAGCTAGAGTACTAAAATGAAACACGGATGAAAAAGTAAAATTATCTAGAGAAGAAAAAGGTGTCGATAACTCAAAAGTTAAAATAAAGTTAAATAACCTCTATAATTGCCCTCAAATACTACATTCTTCATGTTAGCTTTAATTCGTAAAACATGTGCTCCATCCATCTTGATGGTGAATTTCAGAGCGAAATATAGCATTTAGGTCATGGAATTCTTATCTAATTATAGAATATACTGTAAGAAAGCTATTTAGATAGAAAAATCATGAAAATGAAAAAAGCCAAAATTTCCAAAATTCTCGTTTTTTTCCAAATAAGCCGGCTTTTTATGTGAAAAAAAACATTTTGCATCTCTAGTTTTTCTTAACTATTACACTTCCTTATTGTCTTCCCATTAAGGCTTCCTAATATTCTCAATTCTTCTACACACTAAAATTTCAAAGATCTTTAGCTGTCTTTTATAATGCCCGCATTGCTACTCCGTATGATAGAATGCGGCAACAGAGATAGCGCTCCCATTTCTCATGTGCAGTAAGTAATAAATCATCAAAATGCGTAATAGAAAATTGTATTTAATAGTTATAGAAAAAATACCATTTTATTTATCATTTGTAAATAACAAAGTGTATCACAGTGTTGCATAGTTACAACTAACAATATGTATATTTTATTTTGTGGTCAAAATTGCAACAACTTATAATTTTGAATGACAGAGTTTACTTTCTTTTTAAAAGAAACGTGATTTCGTTCAAATATGTGATATGCAGCCTTTGTAGTATATGAATTTGTAAAGTCTCTACCTGAAGTTCTACAATATCGTCCTACTCAAGTTTGATATATTTCCGCTATGTCCTATCGGATAGCGTCTTTCAGTTCATTAGTTCTCCTGGTCTTACTTGGTAAACTTTGCCTTCAGATGTCCCCACCGGAAGAAGTCACAAAATGCAAGAGCTAGGAAAGGAGCTGGCTATCAATTGTCACCTTGGGTTGAGATCACATGTCCTAGATATATTTCACGCACCACACACGATGCTAGAAATGGATAGATATTTCCATAGCCCACTGCTCAACATCATAATTACAACTTAACTGGCCAGGTACGTGCCAGTCTCAAGACCACATATTCACTCGCATCACTAGCGCCAGACTAAGTGACGTAAATCCGGGAGTTATTTTTCGAATTATAGTATTATCATTATATGACAAAAACGGCATAACATCTGTTGTTACTTTCTTTCATTTACATATGAAATCAGGGAGCTATTTTTCCGCACTCTGTATAATATTCTACACGACACGATAAACATTTGGTTTTTTAATCTTTATTTCCTTCTGTAACGAAACCTAATTGTTGGCACACCTGTTTTAGTTTTACAAGGTCAGAGAATGATTACCAGAGTGAGCTGCAATTTTGATGTTGGCACAAAAATATAAAGCAGTGGAACCATCACATGAATTCTCTTACATTCACATCTTTAATCTTCAAGTTAGCGAAAAATTATTGCCGCTACTCTAACTTCGTAACCTCAAGCTTCTAAGAATATTATAAGAAATATTTTAATGTTATGTTATATAAAGACTGCGTCATGTTATTTGCGTGTTATGTAAAAGTTAACTTACGAAATTATGAAAATAAAAAAGAAGTAGGAGATCATTAGAAACAAAAAAGTTAACAAATTACAGAAGAAAATCAATATATTCTTTGAGTGGAAATTACCTTTGCACGTATCTTCATAACACTTTACTTTTTAAGTGTACAGCGTGGGTACAAAGTTCTGTTATCTCCAGACACAACTTCAATATGCACACCAGTGAAAATCTCCTAGTCAGAATATAAACAATGACATACAAACATAAAAACAATTACCTCGTTATATTAACTAAATATACATTTAAGTTTCTAAAAGAGCATCATGCTCAAAATACACAAAAAAATACGTCACCAGGGTCTGTTTGATGTTTGTCTCGCGTTGCCAGGATAACCCTTTGGAAAGCACGTTGCACACCATGTTTCAACTCAGCATGGTACGGCACTGGTGCTTTGCACCAATGTTCTTGATGAAACCCCACAGTACGTTTTCACGAATTGCAAGACCTAAGCTCCGTGCTGGCCAGTGCAGAGAAAGAGTAACACGGTCGACCACGGCCTATCAAACATTGCGGGAATATCTCATTCAAATATTCGCGAGACATGGAGAGGGTTATGTTTGATTTCGTTATGAAAGCGTGCTTCGTTCAATGCACAACATTTTTGACGGGGATTTCCGGTGCTCATCAGTTGGACTTCACTTTACCACTTTGAAATTGTATTAATGTTTGCAGAAGAGCACCATATGCTTCCTCTATGCGGTTTATAGCATTCGCACATGCATTAACCCTTAGCGGTCCAAGGAATGAATTTATGAAAAGAAAGAAAACCTTTTATGAAATAAATGTTCATAAAAGGTTCATATAAAGATTACACTTTCTTATGATTGTGCTAATAGAAGCAGTTCTTACGGTGGTTTTTGTTATGCAGAGTCCAATATTGCAGGTATTACGCTTTTCTAACGTTCGATGAGGCTTCTGGGTAGTGCTACAGAATGCAGATCTGCGAGATGTTCCTCTTACTGGCATATATGAAGGTTTTGTAAATCTTGTTTCAAGTGGAACATATGGACTATGTTGCTTTCGCTCTCCTTTCCGGGAGTTTGGTGATGTTGTTGTTCTAATCATCCCATAAATACAGCAAGTCGGAAGTGCTTCAAAGAGACTGTCTTCTCACACTGTTCTTTATGAATCAGATACGCATTACAACAGTAGCATCAAGGAAGTGTCACAAAATGTTTCCCTCTCTCAACGCTTCTCACCTCCGTCAGAAGTGACATCGAATTTCATTACACTATATACAGTTTCCGTTACAGGGGAACATTAATTAGGGTAAGAAATACAAATAAATATTCCATGAAAATGTATGAATTCTAAGAAAAGTGGAACAACCTAGGGAAACAATGTGTGCTGTAACATATCATTGTTTCCCGGTGATTTCAATCTGAAACCACATGTATTTTCAAATAAATATAACACATTTAGGTTAGATAATTCGACAAAGCACATACAGTATCAATAATATAGAATAAAATATTCATGTATTACCTTTTCTCCTGAAAAAATTGTCTCGAAAGGGGTAAAACAGTTGAATTTCTCCGATGACGCGACAAAGCTGCTACAAACAATAAACTCTGAACGTCAATTAAGGGGGTTAGCGCAACAGTGGTCTAAC
Organism: Thermobia domestica; assembly: GCF_964235325.1. Lineage (NCBI taxonomy): Eukaryota > Metazoa > Arthropoda > Insecta > Zygentoma > Lepismatidae > Thermobia > Thermobia domestica. The sequence continues at coordinate 124,205,484 of NC_137466.1, read as the reverse complement.
CCACATTTTTAAAAATGGAGAAAAATCAAGTTAAACTTAAAACACATGTGGTTTTTGTACAGCGGTGGACACTTCTAAATGGTACACCTTAGCCGTAAATCTCCATATGGCTGTACCATTTAGAAGTGTCCGCCGCTGTACAATATATGTATATACAATGTATGACACATTCAACCGCTTGTGCTTGCTTTTGTTCTATTGTACAAAAAAGCCATATGTTTTTAAGTTTATTTTGATTTTTCTCAATTTTTAAAAATGTGGGTTAGACCTCTGTTGCGCTAACCTCCTCAATTGGCTACACAGTATCTGCGACTCGTTTTATGTTGACTTCTTAGGGAATTTTCCCACTAATTTTGTTGCATTCCTGCTTTGTTCCTCTCGTATTTAAGGTATTTTGCTGCGTGGTTTATCTTTATGTTGCTAGTACTGAACAGTTAATGATCGTAGAAATATCATTTTCGGGTCCCTGTCTTCCAAAACATTCTCCTAAATCTTGATACACCGCTTGCATCGTCTTGGCGGTTCATACTCTATCATAAATCTAACTGCTCGCCATAATTCGATTCTTCGATAGTGTAGCCACTTGTGTCGGTGATTTCTATATTTTTACCTGAAGCATATACAAGTACGTTACCGTTAAACTTAAGACACGCTGTAGGCAACAGGACATAATGGTAACTTGTATGTCGTGTATCTCACTCAAGGTGGTTACCGTATCTTGTGCCCATCCTGAATGTTATATTAACATCATGTAAATGATCAGTTATCTCTAAACAGTGTATTCATTTATATTCTAAGCAATTTTGGTCTTCGGTGTTATTTTTCACAAAATTTGTTTTTAAGACACTTCGTTTAGTTTCTGATACTTTTACTTTACATCATTTTACGCTCTGCATAATACATTAATTTGAAAGTTTATGGTATGTATTTTGCATTGTTATTAAAGTAACGAGCAAACAACTCTTTAATTTCTTTTCCAGATTCCCACGCATGTTTGCCTGTGTACTCCCCCTATAGTTGCAGTTTATGTTTTATGTATGAATATTCAAAGTGTACACTGAAGTTGAACCTTACAACACGTAGGGATTTTACATTATGATTTGTGGTATGCATGCATTAATATTGCTATGGGGGTAATGCAAAATACATATTAATGTGACCTCACAGTGTACGACTACGTTTTACTAATACTGACTGAAGGTAGAAGAAAATATCTCATGTCTGTTGTAATTAAAATTGAAATTATCATTCAATTGTTCACTGCTGGAAAAGTTATTTCAATGCGTATATACATAAAGTTTGTAGTTTAATTCTTATGTTAAATAATTGTGAAAGTAGATAATATTTGTAATATTTTACATATTTTTTTAAATATTGGCTTCTTGTAATATGTTAATATTGGCCTACCTCGAAATATACAATAAATGCTTCCTAAACTATTTCTTGTTAAACATCCTTGTTATTACTGTAGTGTATTTTGGACATCACTAATGAGTCAAAATATCGTTCTTGTAAGTAAATAGGAAAGAAAGTAAAGAGGTTGGTTCAGGTACATTGAGCCGAATTTGCATGTCCCTCTTACCTAATTAAGGGCAGGTTTTCCACCACCGATTGTGTTTAATATGCAGGCTACGTCTACTGACTATTGCTTGGCATCGAAGTTTTCATTGCAGGAGACTACGTTGCAGCTCTGCAACGTAGAGGAATGGGATAGGTATTGCATCCCATTCCTCTTTACAGATATTCCACAGACCAGTGACGATGCAGACGCGACTCGACGAAGAGACAGGTGTCGCTTAAAGAGAGCGAAAGCGCAATAGTTCATTGGGATGACATCTGGACTCTTGACAAAGATGTCAGAGAAGAGAATTACTGCAATTCGAGTTCCTGTTCCATATGGAGATGTTCGTTTTCGCTGTGCTTTTTCTTGGTGCAGTTTAACATGGTTCGTGTCTTGTGTGTACAATGCTGGTTCATACTAGCACATTTCAGTCAGGATATGAGTATGGTAGTACGCAGCATTGATTTTCACGTTTCGCTAGCTACCTTCCGCAGACATAATTTGCCCCCCCCCCCTGTACGAAAGACTGGACGCAACTATGAACCCTTTTGGGAAACTCTGAGCACTGGCAGAAGAACATGCTTCGGCTCTTGGCGTCAACAAGTTTGTACGTAATGTCACGAAATTTATCACAGTCTGTGAGGTAAATCCACGTCTCATTAAGGATAACAACAAACTTCCACCGATTACCGGGGAGATGACATTCATACAGCCTCTTGCAGTTCCTTTTTTTGCTCAGCCAGGTAACACGGATTTAGAGCATGCACACTGCTCTCGCGAAAGTCATAAATCCTTGTGAATAACATGGTTGATTGTCACCAGCGATGTATGGCATTTGCTCTTCATCACACGCTGTGTAGAAGGATTTTCGGATGTCACCATATGTCGAACTATATACAATCGTGACGGAGTCCTCTTCATAGGAGAACTCTTTATAGCTGCTTGTGTCAGTGTTGTGAGCCCAAGACTCTGTGCATCATATTTCTGTATAATACGATTCACATTGGCACTACCTACACGAAAATTACTCACTTTACACATTTATTTAAGCGCCGGGACGCCGTGAACTTAGTGTCGAAAAAGTCACAATGAACTTTTCCCAGAATCTGTGCAGTTTCGGCGGCATCAGACTACGCTCGGCCACATTGCTCTACTGCATGACTAACGAGACGCTATTGCTTACCACATGCCAAACTTATGGCGATGGGTTTAGAGTAAGCAGTACAGTTGCACATTGAAGTCAGCTCAATATAATTGAACCAACCTCTGCGTTCGAAATAAGTTAACCCTTTTACATTAAAATTTCCAAAAGGACATTACAAAATAGCACACAAAAAGTGTATACTTCCTTTAATTTCTAAGAATAAATTTAATTAACTAAAATTAAACTTCTGAAGTAACAGCGCTTGGGGAGCTAGAGCCTACCAGCCGTCTCATGCCTTTTCAGTGATGTATGATCAGCTCCCTGCCGTTAATGCAGACTTTCTAGACCGGACTTCACTACTTCTTTCTTTCAACTAGTTCTCCAATTGTCCTCACGACGCTGAGTGGTGAGCCTCGTAATATCAACACCATCTGGTGAGCACGAATGGTCGCCCATCTTTCCACTAACCAGACTTGGCATTGCTGACTTTGCTGATCTCCCGAGAGGCGGTCTTTCAATGCGGCTAGGGTGTTTGCAGTCTTTAAGGCTCTTTGCGAACTTCTTGTAAAATTTAGTTTGAAAACAACGAATAATATTATACATATGGAAAGTAAGCCAGCCACTTTCTACAAAATGTTACTATATCTACTAATTATAGTTTCCAAGCCTTATATTGTACATCAGAAATTTGGGTGTGCAGCTTATGACGTCATCATACTTACGCACCCAAATTTATACACTATACAGAGAGTAATGAATAGATTATTAGCTCATATCATAGCGTTACGTATACTGTCTGACTCAATTCCCACATTTGTCATATTCTTCATTGTCTTGAAGGTCTTTACTTTTATTTAAGTGAAGTTCAGCTTAAGGAAGAACCTTAAAAATGGAAAATAACAATTCCTGTGATGGTAGTCATTTACGCAAGAGGGAACTAAATAAACCTTTACAGTCTTGTAGCAAATAAAAATTTTAAAAAAACATTATACAAGATATTGATAGAAGCTGTGTTCATAATTAAATAAATGATGATCCCTAGTCATCTCTGCTACCAACAGATAAGTTACTCTTATTTAAATCTACAAGGAAAACGAGTGCAAAAAAAATAAAAGAACAAAGGAAAACGTGTGCAGAGAAATAAAAGAACAAAACTTATATAGGTTTGTAATGTGCCATCTGTAACGCCCCCATCCGTAGCCTAGCGGACAAGGTGGGAAAAACCAATCCAGCCTGGCCTCAGAAGGGGCTTTACACGAGCAAGCATCCGGATAGCTCAGGCTGTTGTTTCAATTCGGAAATCCAGAGGAATGATAGTTCATAAATTAACAGTAAATATATATATATATATATAAACAAATAACAACACAACCAATTCAAGAATAAATGTTTATTACAAATAAATTACAATAATTAATTTGTCTTCTCGCTGCCAAGTCAAAATCTGGATTCAATAAATATTTTATTTCTCAGTTTGAGAAAAGTAAAAATAAATTAATATAATTCCAAAGAATCGTTCGCTGAATCGTAAATCTTCAAATTGAATAATAAAGCAAATTCTTCAGTCAAGTCAGGAACCTATAAAGTTTGACGCAAATATTCGAGGCCAGTCAAGGACCCCTCACACTTAACTCTAATATGAATACTCAAGGCCAGTCCAGGACCTCTCTTGTCTAGTACTAATATATTCCTTTCTTTAAAAATAAGAAATAAATTCGTACCTTTAATCGAGTGAAGATTTCCCTTTCTCTCAAACCGAAGAAAAAGTTTCATAAATTCTTATCATTAAAGAAATTATTCTTATTAATTTGTCGCAATTTAGTTTGAAAATAGAAAATTCCCGACGAAAAACAACCGCAAACAACTTTGCTATACTCAATTGAATGCGTTGCAACATCGAAACATCTGAAACACAAACCGGTCAAACATACTCCAAACAGCACGAACAAGTCAAACGAAGTTTTCTCTTTAAAAAAAAAAAAAGAATCAAATTTTACTATCAATTCTTCAGAATTCAAAAACAGCATTAATAAGCCTTTCGGATTTTACTCTTTAAATCAAAAACATGAATTTCAGACCTGTAATAAACATAGGATGAATAGCACATTTCATAGGTTTCGGGTACAAATCCCTCCACCTTTGTTCCCCTGGATTTGCCGAGCTTATTCGCGATAATTATTCCACTGAAAACCTAACCAAATGGAGCCAACAAAACAACCCACAGAATACACATAAAGACGCAGACAGACAATCTAATAGAAAAATTGAAAATTAACTCACCTCTGAAAATCCACGTTTTTACCTCAACTTTCAGTAGTTTCTCTGCCCTCAATCGTCTCGGACTCTCTTATCAAAACAAGAATATTCCACTGTAACGTGAGGTTATGCTCAGGACTCAATTTAAATGATCTCAATTCAATTAGAAACTCAATTGAGAAAATGGGACGTAGATCCACAATTTCCCACATTCACGAAATCGAGAAAAAATGCAGAAACAATTATAATTACGTGATTCCGAGTATTAATAACGCACCTTTCTGCAATTTGCTTGCTAATAGAAGCAGAGAGGGCTATACCAAGCCTCCCTTCCAACACTTTTATCGATTTTCCAAGCAACACTAATTTCACTAATTTTTCAAAAATACGCAAATACACTAAATATTGCAGAAAATGAAATATCACTATAATCATAATCCTCACTTGTAATGGATATTCTTATTTCCTTCTATAACACACTCTTCTACAAACGAAGATTTCAATACAAGAAACGTGAACCAACACGAAACGTCCATTTAGATTCATAATCCATTCGAACAGCTTAATCCCTCCAGATGTTACCCGTTCATACAACACAGCCCAAGTCAGCTAGCCGAGACCAGCTACTTGCGGCCGCAAAGCCGTGACCATGCGCAGTCAACGACCAGCGCATAAGCCAAGACCTTGATATTTCTCGGTTACGAAAGGCAAAGGAAATCTTCTCACAAACGTTATTTTTACATTTAATTCTTTCTCTCTTAATTTTTAAAAAATATTCGAAGATGATATTTCTTTTATATAAGCTTATGTCTCTTGCTGTAACACATAATATTAAATACAATAATAGTAAATTTACCATTTTCCTTATCGAAGATTTACATTTTTATTTTTATAATTTCTTTTTTTTTTTCCTGTGACTTGTAACGGGCACGTTACACATCACAGTCAAGGTAATGAAATTTTTGTTTGGAGGAACCCATACTTTCCGAACGTACCATGTACTGTAAATTTTTAATACATAATTTTCGACCTATGTATTAATTTCATTTGTTCCTTACTCACACCAACATTAATATGGGAGCATCGGAATAATCCAGGAAGAATTATATTTTGGAGAATAATTTCTTTATTTGTATGTTATTTCATTGTAAACTCTGTACATGGGAATTTCAAATGGATGGTTATCGAAATTGTACATCTTAATGCGATACAAAAACATAGTTCAGCTATTGGACAGAAATTTCCGAAATTGTCCACCAATCTGATATTTTTTAGAATAATTTAGACCCCTTCGTCCCTCTGAGATGCTCATATCCTCCCAAAACCCGTTTTTATCCAGTTTTTACTATTTTCTATTCGTTTTATATTTTCCGCCGCCAAAATTTGTTCCTCCGATAGGAAATATTTCTGACGCCTTAGTATTATGGCGCGTCTTCCTGTCGTTCTACTTGGGAAGGGCTTCGAGTAACACTACGCTAGTTTTGCTCCGAAAACATTTTGGGTTTTCAAACGAGAAAGCAGTAGAAATCAGGTAAAATAAGTTTCACATAATGAATAAATAGTGAGAAACCTCGTGAGAGTCTTAATTCAGTGCAATTTCAGCTAAAACAGTCAGAAAATATGTTAAATATGAACTTCAGTTCAGCTGACACCATGTTGGCAAACATTGCTAATTATGGACAGGATTCATTGCAGTTTTTGATCTCTCCGAACTAAATTTTGAAAATTAGTGCTTCTCTTTGAAATTTTCTTCACTCTCTAAAAGTTCAGATTAGGGTTACGGTAGCCTGTCCATATATATATATATATATATATATATATATATATATATATATATATATATATATTGTATGTAGTATATGTGTTTTATTATTATTATTAACATTGCGGTATTCTGTATAGTTAAGTTAAATTTCATAATGTCAGTGTAAGTTAGCACAGGGACTCTCACTTATTCCTGAGTTGATCACAGGAATAACTCACAAACGCATCATGAGCTAAATAAAGAATCAAAAAAGGGTTCTTTTCCCTTCCGAAAGGGACTTTTTTCCGTTAATAGCTTCAATATGTTCCTCCTGGGACATTCGCAATAATTTTCAAACTGAAAACATGAATGTTAATAGAAGGGCAATTTGGCTCTGATTATTCCGTTCCTTTTCCCGGTTTACAGAGCCTATTGTGAATATGGTGAAATTTAGTGATTTGTTTCATTTACGTATAGTTGAGTTGTGTAATAATATGAATTGGATGGGCATATGCCAGAGTAGTCCAAGCTCACAAACGTTAGTTTCGAAATATTGAAGGTTAAAGTTGAAAAAATCTTTCTAGTAAACTGTGCATACTGAACATTTACTAACAATTTGTGCGTTACAATGAAACTTGGAAAAAAAATTAGGAACGTCTAAATCACATGTGACACACCTACAGGTATGGTTAAAGTGTGGTTAATGTTGATTAATTGTACATATCCCATTTAGGCATATTGATAATTCAACATTTCAAAATGGGCTATCTACAATTAATCAACGTTTACCAACATTAACATAACATAAAATGCCTGAAACCTGAACCAAGTAATCCAGACGGATCTACAAGGAATGTACAGTTTGTACGAGTTTCTACAACCTAACATTTTGTGTTTAGTTAATGATCTTAATAATTAAGTTGGAAGCATGGAAAGTTTGCCTTTTATCTTCTCATGCGAATATCAAGAACAATAATAATTAGTTTTATATTCGCAGATGAGGATGAATAGCAATTTGTTATCTTTCCAACTTACGTACTAAGACGTTGTGTAAGCAGAAAGGTAGTTTCGTTTTTGATGGAATACAATTACCGCAAACTAAATATCGCATTACAGTAAATACACTGAGTTTCACACTATCAAATCCAAAGAGAAAAATAACTGCGTTGTTAACGAAGTACTAGAGACTAAAAAAAAAATATTAGTCCTCATTAGTACAAGAGAAGCAGACATCTGCATTGACCGTCGACACCGACTCCAAATTCTTGTAGAAATCGTGAGCATAAAGTGGAATAAATGGCAGTAAACTTTTGAGATAATTCAGTTTCTGTATTGGGATGGGATGACCACTGGGCTACAACACAGGAAAATTGATACTGGATACGTTCATTGCCCTATTATTAGGCCGTTTTTGAAACAGACAACGCGACATTCCTCAAGAGTATTGTGCGAATATTTGAATTCCATTTCCCAAGGATTCTCTGCACTAAATTTCATTTCTTTGATTTTAGACCATTATACTTTGTCTCCTTCTGCTGTCGTCTTCCTATTTATCAACGTTCTTTGTAAGCCTTGCGTTGATATGAAATCGTTCCCTGTCATTTCCACTAACTCGAACTTCTTTCCTTGTTTAATCCTTGCTTGAAGAATTAGTACATGCCACTCCTTAGGTTCATACAATCTTGAGTACGGTTTCATTTTTTTCTCTAAGTCACCGAAATTGCTGTCATTAGAGAGGAAAGAATGACCTGGTTCTGTAAATTTGTGAATTACCTCACAAATGTTATCAGGTGATTGAACAACACACATCCAGAAAGAAGCAATCGCAAAATTTCTATTCTGACCTCCACATGAATCAGACCATGCAACAATTTGTCCTGGATGTCATGAGTCTTTATGTATTTGAGTAAACAAGACGCTATTTCCTGTGGTCCTCGCGATGCAACACTCTCATTCCACACATCCATTGTACTCTTTGTCGTGTTGAAGTCATGAATTCCGAAATTGTAGCAGGATAGACGTCGCTTGTAGTATGCAAGTCCTGTAGTAAGTTTAGCTAATTGAAACACTTTCTGTAAATCAAATGACACCACAGTGATGTTTTCCTCCTTGCTTCTTCGCTTATCTTCGTTCATTTGTTCCCTTGCTGACTCGGCTTTGCTCAGATGTAACCTACGTTCGTTTATCAGCCGCGTTACTTGTTCTACACTCAACATTCTGTCCCCACTTTTGGCTGCTTTTTGTTGAATTTCGAAATTATCACAGATTTTACACGTATCCTTGTACGGTTTCTTAAAGCTCAGATTGAAGTCCATACGAAACACCTTTTCATCCAATGGTTGACTGGGTAACTTAAAAGATGCACTATTTGCATTATCTTTCATTTTTTCGACGAACAATCTATACATCAAACTCAAATTAAGAGAGCTATCCAAATATTTCCCATGTTGAGTCTTTTCTACAGTAGTGACTGTCACAAGTAGGAAAGCTATTAATGTGATCTTTGATAAGTGGAATAGTGTTAGGATCACTTTTGTTGTGCGGTTCATGCTTACCTCTATTGTCACAAATGTCACCAGATTTTGCTTTCATGAGCGCTCTGTGTAGCCTACCATTGATTATTTGCAGTCTTTAAAAACATTAACTTGCAAACTTTGATGTTTCCCTTATCACTCGGAATAAAAAAAAGATCTAGTGTTCGATTTCCTGTTCTGGGAACCACGTCGGGGATTTTTCACTGGTTCACATTTTACCTTAAAGCAAATAAAAGTTGTGTCTCCCATGATCCCGAATCATAAAACAAGCGGAAAAATTTCGTTCTTCCCTCCTTCGTTACTTTCTTGATGCACCTGCTTCTGCATTTACAGTCAAAACTGGTGAATTTTTTGTCCTGCATTGTTTGTGTATTTCTTACCCTGAGTTCTTCGTTTTCTGATATTTTTCGTCCAGAGTTTCGGGTCACCTCTTCTTCTTTTTCTGGTAACTCCTTCTTCTGAAACAAAAGAAGAAAGAATAATATAATATGAATAACAGTAATGAAATCTTCATAAAGATGTATACAAAGATAAATTTGGCCACAGGCACTATGATAGATAATTAACAGGATAATTAGTAGTTAGGGTGTTTCATGATCATACAAAACAAATTATCTTCATGTTCGCAAGTAAGCATTCACAGCAATCCTGCTTTTAACAGCAGACATTCTTTGACTGTATGTAGGATAAATTTCAACTTACAGATGAATAGGTACAAAGATAACTAGGCAATTATGGAAAGACAGATTTATAGTGTTTTGGACATAAGAAATGTAAAATATTGCACTCTTCTGGTATACTTCCAGACATTTTACCCTATCCATATCTTCAGACTGTAGAAGTCGAACGGAACCAAAGTATTATGGACAGAAATATTTTCATCTGCAAAGTTCTGGACGAGATACTCCTACATTACATTTTCGCGATATCTGAGAATTCAAATGTAATAAAATACATGCAATTACTGTTTTCCCTTGCTTGCTAATTATTATTACAAAGAGAAGTCCAACAGTCTGGTAACCGAGAAATGTCTTTTGCGCATGAATTTACGTAAAAATTATGGCAGGCCTGTGCACATTAGTGAGTTTGCAATCAGCAACAATTGATCATACGGCTATTTTGCCTCAAGGATTCAATAAATACTTACGCCAGAGTGGTCTATGGCAAACACTCACACAATACATACCTATAAACAATGCTTTTTCAGGGAAAAAAATGTTACAGGTATTTTCTTATAGATGCCAAAAATTAAACACAGGTGGCAACTGAGTTTAATACATTGCAGACTAGTGTTTATAGTGGAATTTAACATGGACCGTTCTGATATATGACATTTTAATATATTTTTATACTCCATATCTGCCGGACAATCTGAAGCTATAATGGCTATAACATACTTAATTAAATATAAATGATTCAACGTAGGCCCTACCTGTGTCTGTAGACTCCATCGATCTCTCCGGGACATATTCTGAATCATCTGAGCCAATTATGTCACCAGCACTGTCCATATTACATTGCCATAGCTGATTTTCGTCAGACATAGTGTCTGGGCCATCTACTACTTTCGCCATTTTATTTTGCTCACATGGTCCAATATGGCAAAATCACTTCAGCGTTGCCAGCCATATGCCAGAAAAATTCATAATTTTATTTTGAAATTAATGCTGATATTGCCTAGCTCATTCTGGCATTTAAAAAAGCGCATTTTTAATGTAAGAAGCATTTATGAACTCAAAATTGGTGAAAAAGGTAGATAGACTACTCTGGCATATGACTATCCAATTCATATATGTAGTGATATGTATTAGTATTTGCTTTCTTGGTTTATGTGGGATGTAGCATGTATGTGTGTAACTTAGTACGAGATAGTAGGAGTAATGTGTGAGTGAAAGTATGATTTATTTATTTACGGACAGTGTATTGTTGTGTAATTATTCATCTCTTTTGGTCAGCAAAGCCAAGTTCATTACTGTTCGCAGAGATGACGGAGTGGATAGGATCGAATAACCTTGTAAATTTATTACAGTAGAATCTCGTATTTCCGTACCAGGCTGTCGATGTTTCCCTCTCCAACATGTCTTCATTTTCTCCAGTTCTAAACTACGTAGTAATCGAAATTAAATGATACCTCAAGATGTAGCGAATCTTCTTCCAGATTTTTTTTTATTTTTTAACCCCCCCTCCCCCGCCAAGTTTTGAACTTGACAAATATCAACCATTTAATATATATCATTTGAACCTGAATTTCTGACTGAGATGGTGCGAGACACAATTCTTGGAATTATTTGTTGATGTCAAATATTTAGGGACCGTTTTCCATCACAATTTGACCCACCGCGATAGCGAGTGATTGTTCAGTATACAATTAAAGTTTTGCTTTCGTTTCTTTCATGATTACCCATCTGAAATTTTCCGTTGTGGTATCCTTCATTTTTCTACTTTTTTTTTCAATTGGTTACCATAGAGGTAAATATTGTCGTAAATGTCTTGGCCCGAAAGTATTGCTACCATTTTTGATTCACTTATATCTATATTTTCTGTGTTTACGTGCCTGCCTTGCACATTAAATGTCTACTTTAAAAAAAACAGAATGTTTGAGAATATGAATTTTATCATTATGTGCGGTTAATCACTTGAATTTGTGATATAGTTGGATTGTTCCTTATGTGAAGTGTTGCAACCGGGATTATTAATTTATTTGACGGGGTTATTAATTTAAAGGATTAAATGATTATTGATTTTATGTGTTGAGATATAAATGCGGTCGTTGGTTGCCATAGTTTTGAAATATACGAGGAATATAAATTGTGAATTTTAAAATACCGCCGCATGGTAGATATTCTCTTTAATCTTTGTAATGTTATTAAGTAACTTATGTAACTACTAATATCGTCTGTAATTATACCAACTGCATGAGGCATGAAACTTAGGCGCGTCTTCGTGACCCTAATTTATCAGTAAATCTACTCTCAAGTTCATAAATCTAAAATCCTTCTGTACCATAACATTTCAATTTTATCCATTATATTCGAATTCGCAAACCTGAACAGTGTTCCACCTCAGTAATCGTGTTCTTGATACAAAAAGAAATCTGTTGGACCTAGAAAATTCTCGTTTTTCAATAGGTTGAACGAATATAACTATAAATGTTTGTACCTTGTGATACAAGGAGATGGTGATTTAAAGCTAGTCAATAAACAAGATATTAACTGAAATGACCCAATAAGTGACGTAGTCACCGTGATATTAGTGACAAAACTTTGTTCTCTTAATCTAGGAAATGGAAAAAATATATAGATAAATACATTTACAGACTGAATTATGTTGTTTACAATTTATAAATATGATGTCATGTTTGTACATTTAAATAAAGTGAAATGAAGCACATGGATACCAAAAGGGTGCTTTGCTAATACATGTGACATAACAAATCATCGGAAAGCACGAGAAAGGACTCGTTGAATTATTCTTCCTTTTAAAATTTCTTATGAGATACAGACTAAATTTCTAACCATCTATTTTAAGTTTTCTTTCTTTCGTATGAAGTATTATAAAAGATAACTAGATCTTTTTAATGTACATTTTATTTTATCAAAAATTTAAATTAATATTTTTTCGTCTGTCTACTAATATCAAATATATATGTATATTTACATTGATGTAGTAAGATATTGTATGTGGTATGATACATTTATGTGTATACTTATTTGCATTTTGTAATTTCTCAATAGATGTAATAAGGGTTCACTGTAGTTAGATTATGGTTTCTTTTAAACTGTTTTACCTATACCAATACATTGTCCTGTATGTATGTGTGGGTGCGTGAATGAAAGACAAATTTAGTTTAAGTGGTAGCATTTAATATTGATTTACTACGGTGGTATTTATAATATGTGTGTAATAGTATATTATATGTATTGGCGCATGACTAAAGTCATGAAAGGTAACTAATCCTAAATTATTCTAAATCGGCTCTGGGAGGAAAGCCAAAATAACAGGATGAGCTTGGATAACGACAGTCTTGTCAAGAATTTCGAAAACTTCTATTTGTGGAAATTGTGTAAATCAGTTCGATTTTTTCTTTCCTTGCCTAATTCAAATGTGTGTTCGATCTCCACCATGGATATTCAGATCCTGGATAAAGATTATTTAACATTCGTAAATAACAGACAAACTATCAAATTAAAACTTCTAATCACCTGAGCTGGGTTGGGGCAACTCCCACTTGTGCAGTTGCCTTGATCCAGATCTGGGTAGTATGAGGGAACATGTGTCTCTTCAGGATCACATCAGAATTGATCTTCAGGTAATAACATTCGAGTATGAAACACCTTTTCGATAACTATTCAAGGTTCTTTACCATATTCCCATCATTATACAGTAATCATTCATCTCTAATTCTTTCTTCCTTTCTTCTTTCCCTTCCTCTTTTCCTTCTTTTCTCCTATCTTCTTCTCTTCTTTCTGACCCTCTTTTCCTATTTCTAATAAAACTGAAGAGGAGTCGTGACTCGGAGTTGTCGCTATAGACACTGTCATTAAGTTCCTTTGATGTTTCTCTTCGAAAGTCCGATATTAAATAAATCAATACTAAAACATACATGCGTATACAATACCGAAATTCATTTTAATTTATTTGGCTAAATTAACAAATTGAAGATTAAAATATAGCGACTCCCCTTTCCCACTCAGATCGATTTACGTTTTCTCTTCATGTTATTGTTGAAGTATGTTCCTTCTAAGAATTCTGACTTCTGTGATTGTCCTTTTGCACAGAAGTAGACTACTTTATTTGGTGTTTAATGGCCCTTTTCAGCACCAAAACTGTATTAAGCGTCGATAGTTTAAAAGTAGAATCAAACCTGATGAGCCTTACCGGGAATCGAGACTCTCTATCTTCCACACGTTATTCTAGTAAGAGTAAAGACATGTTAGTTCAAGGGCTTATGAGTAGCTGAATAGTCTATTGAAGGACGTGAAGCAGAATCCTATTTAAACTGTGATCACTCTCTCACAGTAGAAATGAAATGAAATGAAATTTTTGAGTTTTACGTCCCACGGTTATGCCGGTTAGGCTAAAGGAGACGGTGATGATGAGTAATGAATGAAATGGTGGAATGAAGAAAGTGGGAGGAAACGGGAGAACCCCGAGAAAACCCACGCACACGGTGTTTGTCCACCACAAAGTTCACTTGGCGGGAACAGGGTTTGAACCCAGGACCCCATGCACCAGAGATGAACGCTCTACCACTGAGCCACCGCGGCCCCCACTCTCTTGCTCACAGTAGAATTTCAAATAGAACGTAAATCAAACCACAATGATTTGAAACGACAATTTGTTTGGAGTTGGACTTGGACTTTGGAGTTGAACGACTAATTTTAAGCATTGACGCTGTACAGTCAGCGACAAAAGTTCTTTTCATTTGATGAAATTAGTTCATAAATAACTTCACAATTTGAAAACAAATTTGAGTTCAGTTTTCAGTAAATTAAAAAGAGTATAATTTTCAGTACGTTCCAGCCATACTACCGTTGTATTTTCAACCATACTACTATTATTCCCAAAGTTAATTTTATCAAACGGAAAAACTTTTGTCGCTGGTTCTGTAAGACTTGAATCTACAGTTTAACATGAAAATGTGGAATGTGAATTCCCTTCTGGAAGTCGAACTCGGGCCTCTGACACCAAAGGTAAGCACACTAACTATATAACTATCAGGAAACCTCTAAACTGAGGATATACTAATTTTATTGGGGCCACGGTGTCTCAATCGTAGAGCGTTCATCTCTGATACATGAGATCTCTGCTTCGATCCTACCTCGCGCCAAGTGGACTTTGTGGTAGATAAACATCACATACATAGGTTCTCTCGGGGTTCTCCCGTTTCCTCCCATTTTATCCATTCCACCATTGAATTCATTTCTCATCACCAACGTCTCCTTTAGTATAACTGACATAACTGTGGGACGTAAAACTGAAAAATTTCATTTTACTCATTTTATTTTTAACATCTTCCTATTACAACGTCAGATTTGAATCCAATTCGTAATATATAGTAGATGCAACTGCATTACTTATTACTACGCATTAGATTTTCCAACACATAACGTTACGTACAAATCGAATAATTTATTGCGTAAGGTCGAGACGACCGTATTTCATAACCACACTGATCACTTTGAGGCATACAACGCAGAATGTTGTAAATCTCTTAATTACATCACAAATAGAAAACGACTCTGAAATAGATTTTGAACAGCAATGCAGTATTAATGATCTTGAATCGCTTTCCTGTGTTCGTCTGGGTGGTTGACCTTTCACTATAAAACGCTTAATCTCCCAACTCAATGGAGCACTACAAAGTGCTATGAATATTTCAGCGCAATGCATCACTAGAGTATTGATTGGGACTTAACCATCATTACACGTTAATCAAACGACTGGCCCCTCGGCAGAATCAAAATATTCCACGAACAACATAAGGTTTGCCACGCAGCCAATTCACTCCACAATTAACTGCACACAGGAAGATTATTTTGATACGCGAGTGAAGAGTAGTTGAATTCCCAGTTGATTCTTACTAATGTTAAATTAATTATTGTATATAAATTAACTAAAGCAAACAACGAGAATTTTGTTGCAGTGGAAACCTACTACACGAGTGCTCAGGATATTACCTCATTACAATTGATTTGTTGAATGGAAGAACAGTATAAGTCCAAAATAAATCAGTATACCTAACGCTAAAAACAAATATTGTTAGACGCATAAAACAACCCATTTCTATGAATTGGTATAATAGTTTTTAAGTTGTTAGGTATTTTAGAAATGAATTTATTGTATGCTACGGCATAACATAATAATTATTTTGACATGTTTATAAAGTGCGATTTCGGACTTATTCTGTTCTTTCACTTACAAACACCATATGTTTATTTATTTCTGCTCAATAGTATACCAGTATCTACGATCATCCTTTATGCATTTTCTTCCGGTAACCAGTTTCAAAATAGAAACATGCATGAAGAAGAATTGAAAAAAAGTTTTGGAATGCGTCAATTAGGACTCATATTTAATTATATCACCTCAATATTTGACTACTTGTAATGTAGAGTAGATGAGTGGCCACGTAATTCGAATTTACACCTAATCTGATAATAGAACGAGAACATCAACCAATCCTAATCCAGGGCTGCACACCTTTATTATTATTATTATTATTATTATTATTATTATTATTATCGACACACTTTACTGAACGCCTACTATACACTTAGGATACGTTTGAATAGTCTGTCTCAAAATTAATTTAATCTGTTGTTAACGGTTATTTGGTAAAAACGAAAAGTGTCGTACAAAGTCTACCCTTATGTATAGACTTTCTGGATTTTATAAGAATTTACTTTTAAATTATATTTCGAGACACACAGTTTGGGAAAGGATGCCCTAATCCTATATATATATATATATATGTAAGTTGTAAGTTTTACAATACTGAAATGTGATAAAACTAAATATGAAAGAGCAGCTCTCACCAGTAGCGTAATGCTGACTCGTGTGTTTGATGCACGTAATCCCGGGTTCAATTCTCGGTGGAAGGGCACAAAAATTTAATTTCACAATAAGTCATTATCATTAATCTTCGTCTCCGTTATCAACTGAAAGGTATAACCGTTGGATGTTAAACTAAAATTTCATTTCATTTTCAAATATGAAAGGAAAATGCATCGGTTACAGACTATTTGTAATTGAGGTATTCTTTCCCAATGATATTGCAGAGATGTAAATTGTTTGCTTCATGTATAGTCAGGGTCGTATTTAACATTTTTGTCGACCCTAGGAGTATTAAAAATGCATCACCCTGCACCTCTGGTCCCAGTGAAACCTTCCGTTTTGTATGTGTTCATATTCAGTTATCTGTCAGTAAAAATAATACAAGAACTTGCAAAAAACTAAACGTTATAGTTTTATCCTCGCAGCCAGTAGGCAATAGCCTCAGTTCTTTGTAATGCCAGTAACGTCAATTAGAAAACCCGGTCACGCTGTGATACCAAAACTGTTTTCAGTATAAATTTCCCTTAAATTTCTCTTTCGTGGACAGCCTCACCATTCTCAGTTTTCTAATGTGCCATCCTCGGAAAGTTTCCGCCCTCACCCCAAGCCGCTGTAGCCTGTGCGTAAATACACACTCATATACACCGAATTCGAAGTCTCTGGATTAAGTTCTGAAGTGTATGTTGCATGTGAGTTTCGCGAGATGATAAAACCATCCGCATGCTGTTTTCTAGGAATTATACTATTGTTGTTTGGAGTTAATTATTCACCGTCTACAGACTACAAAAATAAGAATGGAAAAATGTATGCTGGAAATCACTGACAAGGATAGGAAAAGAACCATGTAAAGAATCAGACTGTTATAGAAGTGACAGATATGATAATGAAAATAAATGCATAGAGATGGCAATGGGTCGGATATCTTCCAAGTAGAAATTATGATCGATCGAGAAAAGCAGTTCTTGAACTGGATATCAAGGAACAAGGAGAAACTAGGTAAAATCTTTGTATAAGATGATGTGACAAAATCAACAAACACTGCACCATAACGTGGAAAAGAGTTGCCTGAGATAGATGGTTGTGAAAAAAAAAGAGTTGGAAGACCTTAGTTCAGCAGTGGGTTGACAATGATTGTCTATGAACTCTCTCAAAACAAAGTTCTTTTCTAACCTAGGTGTCAGTTCTTAATACTAGGCGCCGTAATAACACAAAAGGACATAAAACCAATATAGCACATGGTCCTAAATATTTAACCTTTACTCGTATTTTCCAGGGCTTTATGCAAATGAATATGTATAGGCTTTATTCTCCTTTAGATGTGAAATTTCTTTTCCTCACCTCAAGCCTACGTTCATCATCCTAATGGTCCTCCCCCTCTTCCAAGCGACTCTTTTGCATCCGCTAATGCTTACAAGACTGTATGAGTCAGTTTGTTTCGTTTCGTCTTTTTAAACTATCTTTAATACTGTTTACATTCCATTTTTCCCGATATTTCATCTTCCTTTTTTCTTTCACCTAGTTTATTTTCTGTATTCTTATTATCCCCATATTTCTATTTGACTACCAAATGAAAATATAGTTTGTTCTCTTATCTAGTTCGTACTAACTTTCTCAAGTTTAGTGTTTCTATGAATGGAATTGAAATTTACATATAATGTCCTTTCTCATTTTATCACACATATAGTAGTATTACATTCGTTAAAGAAAAAAAGCATAATTTTTGAGTCTTTTTCCGAGCTACATAAACCTTCTGTCTCAGCCGAAAGTAGTAGGTAGTAGTAGTGTTATTATCATATACATACATTACATACATATATACATAAATAAGAGAATTATCCCTGGCTACTCTTCTTCCTCCTCAGCTTAATCCCAATGACGGAAGCACCTTTTGTAAGCTTTTTATTCTTCTTCCTTTTCACAGAAACTGTGAGTAGGTGTACCATTGTTTTATAACTGCTATTAAGAACGGCTTTGCAGGAATAATCTTGTTTCGCGGATCGCTACAATGAGTTTTTGTCCTCTCTGTCTCTTTCTCTTTGCACCATCCTTTGTCCACAAGAAACAAAGTGGGACAGGAAAGCATATAAACGAAGGTAGGAAGCAAAATGGAGAGAGTTCTTTTTTAAGGAAAAATGAGATTCATATTTGCACATCAGTGAATTCATTATCTTTGTAGTAAGGACATCTACTTATATTATTAATGTATAGCTTCTTCTTCCGCATCTCTTGGATTCACTGAAGTGAAATGCAAAGAACATTCTAGGAAACTATAACTTATACGAGGGCCACCATTTATATTTTGAGCCTTGGCAACACTGATTGTAGTTACGCGCTATTTTTTGTTTGTATAGAAACGTTTGACATTGTTAACTATAACGTACTTCAAATGTTTTGTCAGTAGCTTTATTTGTGTTGTTTATGTTGACTTGAAGATTGCGTGACAACAGAAAAATGGAATTAACTCGTGAAAATTTTCGTGCGATGATTTATTACGATTTTTGAAGTGGATAATCAAAACAAGAGTGCATCGATCAACTTCCACATTTGGTGATGAAGCCCCATCCTTTGCCACTATGAAACGATGGTATAACGATTTTACTTGTGGCCGCCATTTGAATTTCGCTGACGAAATTCACGAAGGTCGTCCAAAATCAGTTGCTATTCAAGAAAACATTGATGCCGTGCAAAACCTAATACTGCAAGATCATCGTGTGCCATACTGTGAGATTGAGGCAATCCTCAGTATATATAAAATATTACAGTTCCACCAGTATATATAAAATATTATATGATCATTTAGCTATGAGAAAGGTTTGTTGTCGTTGCATCCTAGATAATTTGACAAATACTCAAAAAGAAGCTCGCGTCGATTGGTGCACACAAATGTTCAATAAATACAATGGTGGTGCTTCAAAATATGTATATAAGATTGTGACAAGTGACGAATCATGGATATATGCATATGAGCTGGAATGTAAACGCAGTCGACTGTGTGGGTATTTCAAGGTGAACCAAATCCGACAAAAGTTATTCGCGCTCGAAGCACGTCGAAACAAATGGTCGCCTGTTTTTTCGGGAAATCTGGTCATGTGGCAACTGCGCCTTTAGAGAAACGTAGAACGGTCAACTCTGAATGATACACAACAATTTGTTTGCCGGAGGTCTTCGGTCAAGCGCCGTCGGATCATTCTTCATAAAGACAATGTGAGCTCCCACACATCTCGTCTAAGAATCGATTATTTGAACACTCAAAAATCGAATTGATGGGTCATCCGCCGTAAGTCCTGATTTGGCACCCGATGACTTCTTCTTGTTCCCGGATGTCAAGAATAAATTGCGTAGACAACGATTTTCGTCAGCGGGAGAAGCCATTGATGCGTTCAAAAACCATTTTATGGAGGTGTCTCAAGAAGATTGGAAAAAATGCTTTGACAAATGGTTCGAACGAATGGAAAATTGCGAATATTTCGAAAAACAATAAATCAATTTTAAATAACAAATTACCGTTTTATTATTGTTAGGCTCAAAACATAAATAGTGGCCTTCGTACAGAAAAAAAATATTCCTTCTAACCCTCTCGTTGTTTGGTTTGTATCCGACCGATTTTCAAAGTGTAAAGCTCAGCTATTAAAAGCCGTGTCGTCAAGTGTTGTGTTCAATCACATTATAGTATTATCCGACATCCCAATTTCCACTATTATACAACAAACTATGTTGGAGCACATGCATAAGAATCATATCCTCTTTCTTCTAGTAGGTTTCTTATTAATTCTAAATGCATTTTTACGTGGTAAAGTGATGTTATCTATTGAGAACATTTTCGTAACTCTTACGTGTAATATTTCTTAATGTACCAGATATGAAAGATATGAAAATTTACATGATACAATAAAATAATAACTGGAAAACTTAGTTTTAAAACAAATTTCTTGATAAGTATATCTAGTAGTTTAATTTAGTCTTATTTCAAAGTCGATACAGATTAACTTCATCTTATTATTAAGTCATTATCATTTGTTACCAATATATCTTATTAATAGGAATATTGCCATTTTAACCTATATTAATAGGAATATTGCCTATTTTCATTTGTCGGAAATTGTGTCATATAATCCTTTAATCATTATAAATGAAATAACGAACCATTCTTCATGCCACGTAGCACTTACTTGCGCCAGCGACGATGGAGGAGGATGTTTGAAATGGACTCGCTTCTTAAAACTTCAATAAATGTTAAATAATATTCAAATTAGTTAATAAAACGGGACAGAAAATGTGCTTAAATTCATCTTGATGAACCTTAAAGCAACCGTGAGCAGTCCTGGTTGTGCATATTGACACTTATCATTGTTAGGGTCAGTACCATGCCGTGAGGGGGCGAGCGGGGCGACGGCCTCGGGCGCCAAAGTAAGCGGGTCACAAAATTCGGGAGAAAAAGGAAAAAGGAGACGAAAAATTACTTCGAATATAGGTATGGGGGCGCCGTCGTATACTCTCGCCACGGGCACTGATTTTCCACGGCACGACTCTGGTTAGGGTACAACATCCACCTTTTATATCACATGATGCACCTTTTTATCGAAAATGTTAACATAATTTCTGGCAGTTTGTGAGAGTAATAATTGGATCAATGGATTGCCGTGAAATTCCAGCCCATACTGTACTTTGCACCAATCACTCTTAACAATGCAGAGCTGACAGTCTGGTGCATATGCCTCTTAGGGCGTCAGCAATACACAAACGCGGTCTCTTGGTGGAAATAAGGAGAAAGATCGGGTCTTGTTGCCCTACATATTTTATGTTCTCACCTTTATTTTATATTCCGTGTTGACGGCGACGGTCAGAGGTTCCGATATCCCAACTTGACTGTGGATGTTGAAGTCATGCAGCTATTGTGATCGTGTAAACCAAGTCGGCCCAGGCAGTGAATGAGGCCTACAGTGACACATTAATTCAGCAGAGCTTCTGACAATTTTACTCAATGTACAACAATTCCTCTCATCTATACGCAAGAACTGATGGAGTTAATATCACAATTTAAACACATGACAGTGGTCCCAGCATGACTACCGTTTTAGCGTGTTGCTTTAACATCATTGTTCTGGTGTTACCAATTTGTCTGAAAGCTGGTGTTGAGCGGTGTGAGATTAGATGATGGTGGCAATTTTGCAGTGTAAGAGTAACATCGCAGTAGTGTTAAAGAACTAGGTGCATGACCGAAGCAACACGAAAGTGGAACAGCACCACTGTGTTCTTTCAATACATACATTGCATAGTTAGTATCACCTCAGACCGTATTGTAAACGAAAACCTTTGGGGTACTAACATTAATGTTGTATAATTTGTCAGTGATCAGCCAAATCTTCTATTTTGTAAGAACAATGATTTCGCAAAGATATCACAACCACTTTAAAACCGTGCACATCAGACATGTAATTTGGCATGTGCATTGCCTTGCAAGGATGTCACTTAGATTCTCTAAGTGATTCTGAGAAAAATGTGTTAGTTTTAATTTTGAGCTATAAACAAAGCTTTACATGGTATATTAGACATTCATAACGAAAATAGTTTTGTCAGTGTATGAATTTTTCTACAATATTAGCATTAGCAGAAGTGCTTTCAATATATTTTCGTTGTTCCTACATTTTTTCACGGTGCATTTCAACCCATAATGTATCTTCAAAATAACGCTAAATCAAGAACATTCTATACGATACTTGATTAGTTTTCTGATTATTTTCATCTGCTTTTCTTTCATTAAGGATGCAAGGTAGCCAATCGCAACATTAACGTCCGCGATATTCCTCCTCCTCACAGACTTATTTCGTTGCTCGTAACCAGTTATAAATATTTCCATCAAATACATTATTATTCTTCATAATAGTCATTTCCATTTAATCAAAATGGAAATAATCGTTGTTATTTGGCAATTATATACAAAAAATACCAATGACGTATTTCTAAACTTAATTTATACTATAAGTTTCAACATCAGGTACTTGATTCAACTACTACCTTTTTAACAATTTACTCCTAAACTCGATCGAGTTGAAGTAACACCAGGCATGTGTTAGAATTTAGCACAACTCGAGTGACTCAGAGCCATTGTGTTGATTTAACACAGCCATCTTTTTAAATCTGTAGGCTTGGATTTTGTCCATTATTCCTCTTCTTTGATTATGTCTTGCTAATAGATCATTATGAGGTCATTTTCTTGAACACCGTTGTTCTCGATACAATTAACACACTGGCAGCCTTGGTTATATTTGTTTCAAGAGCTGAAGATCACAATGTTTCTTCCTTGAAAAGCAGATAGGTTTTCGATTTTTTACCACCAATGTCTTACTACACACACACTAATCTGTATTACATCACTTCTCGTACTAATTACCATCACACAACACAAGACATTGTGAGTTTATTTCCACTCTTTTGAAATATACAGGATGCTCGGAAACAACATCTAAAAATCTTTGTGAAAGTGATCCTCACACAAAAACATGAAAAACTCTATAGACCAATCATGAGTGCACAAATGCATCATTTTGGGATTATATCCAGCCGAAAATTGGTCGGAGCAATATAAAAAGGGCCGTAATTTGAGAAAAAAATGTCGAATGGAGTCTAATAGAAGAACATACTGATTATTTTGTGCTTGGATTCTATTAATGTCCCAGTGGATGTAGAATGTATGACAGCTTTCAGTTTATGATCTATTATTTTTCGTTTCTAAACGATCTCATGAATCTCAATCTATGCTTCAAGGCTAACATTGTCGCAAACCGCTGTTGCACACCCACTGTTACAGTAATGAGATCTAGGTGAAAATTACCATTACATTCCTTTAGCCGACATTTCGTTCACGAGCTATTGCTCTTTATTTTATCTTTTCGAGCAATTTTCGGTGGATTAAAGCTCAGAAATAACGCATTTGTGCACCTATATTGATCCGTAATTTTTCATGTTTTCACCTGAAGATTAATTTCCCAAAGTATGTATGAAAGATATATTCGATCTTACATATTTTTTTAAAAAAATCTAAATCTGTCATGAATACTTTTTTACTGGACAACGAGTATATCCAAAATAGTGTTAACATTGTTCATGATTTTGTTTTCTTCATTTTCTTTGAAACAGATAAAAGAATATGCCACATAATAAGGTATCATGTGGTAAAGATAAAGCACAATACTTGGAGAGTTGTTAGGAAAGTTACTCTTTACTAAAATGCGTTTTCTTGGTTTTGTGTAGAAACTTCTGCAGAGATGAGATTTTCGAATATGTTATGAACGTTACACAAATCTCCCCCCTCTCTCTCTCTCCCTCTCCCTCTCTCTCTCTCTCTCTCTCTCTCTCTCTCTCTCTCTTGTTGCTTTACGAAGAGGAAGCTACAATTTACACAAAAAAGATTTTTTCTCTCTCTCTCGTTGATTTTTCCACATGACTGAATCAGAATTTGAAAGTTTTGACGCTAGTCTTGTGTGAAAGACCTGAAAATTGACTACCTGCCATCGTCAGGTCCCTAGACTCTCTCCACTATTCTGTATTATTCGGTGTCAACCTCCAGGCGTTTCTCCTGCTCCTTTCCCTCCACCATCCTTCACAAAAATGCATACATACATACTCCTAACACTCAGTTCACACCCTTGACCTTTGGCGCTAAAGAGCTGCAGACACTATATAATACTACCATCACCATCCCAAAGTCAAGTGTTCATATTTCAAAGTATATATGATGATGATGGTGACGACGATGTCATTCCCTCTTCAGTTGTTTGCCTCTTGGCATCAACACACTTTACGTCGTTAGTGCTGCATTCAACATCTGATGGTAGAGAATTTTCAAAGATGTCTTGCTTATCCTCACAATTTTCTCCTGCCAATATGCCACTAAAATATCGATCAGCTAGAAAATACGAGAAAACGAAAGCACGCGTGTTTTTTTTTTTTTTTTTTTTTTTAAGTCAAATGAGGTGATACTTTTTAGTGTGAGTAAACACGCGCTGCAAAAAGATACCACAGGAAAATTTATTTATATTGCTCCCAGAATTGCGCATAGGTTTTAATTCTGCAATATAAAGAAATTTCGGACAAAATATGGATGTATAAACGACATCAATTAAAAGGATCAGTAGAAATATTAATTTACATTAGAAATGTATATTCGTACGAGTAAGTTCTTAAAATTAAACGCACATGAGAAATCCTCAAATAAATAACATGGTTTTAACAAACGAATTACACTATGGTTTCCCGAATCAAAAATAAAAATATTTTATCAAATCCTATAAATTAACTGGTATTATAGTGACTTCTATTATTCTTCTTTTTATTGTGCCCTTCATCATCTTAGTTTACTTAACAGTAAGCTAACAATTTACGGAAATACCACTGAAAATTTTATGCGCCATTCGTTTGTTCTTTTTTTTATATGATAAAAACGTTTCCTATCAACTACGTACTCGTACATCCCAATTTTAGTTAACCACAGTGTAAGTGAATGATATGGTAACACATGGATGATTTAATCGCTAACATCTATGTTGTTAAACATAAAAATGAATGGTTGTTTGTTTTTTTGTGTGTGTGAGTTGGTCAGGTATACAAATCTACACCTTAATTTGTCATTCTTCAAAGTGATTTTATCGAATTGACCGTAGTTTGGAAGGGATCATAGGGTATATAGATCCTTTTTGGTTTAAAAATTATATAAAAAAATAGAATTTCTCACGAATGTTTCATGCTAGGACGTTTAAACTCGGCATGTAATCTCATTTCGAGAGACAAGTTGACTTACGTGTATGACTAACGATCTGGAAAAAATACTGTGTGTTTAAGACACCCCTAGGAAGTGGGAAGGAAGTGACATGTAAAAATAATTGAAAATGACTAATATTACTGTCGAATCCATAGTTTTCAACGTAACTTAGATGAATAGCATCACTCTGTCGTTTAAGTCCAACTTTAGCCGCCATCATCATGGAGAGTTCTAGGAGAGGGGGAAGAATGGAAAGTAATGCTTTGTATGTCCAAACTGACTAGTATTAATGTCAAATTCATAGTTTTCGGCGTACATAAGATGAATAGTAACACTCTCAGCGCTGTTCAAATCCAACTTCAGCCTCCACTGTCATGGAGGGTTTAGTGGTGTTAAAAATTAACATGCTCAAAATAACCTATATTAGTGTCGAATCCATAGTTATCGGGATCTAAAAGCTAATTGGTGAAAGTCTCGTTAGTATTTGAGCCCAAGTTTGGGCAACAAAGGATGTCGCAGCTGGTTCTGGAACTGAAGGGATAACACCCAAGACGTTGCTCTTCGGTGTTTATTTATTTCACTTGAATTGAGAGGGAGAGCAACAATGCCGAAAACGTTGTTATTCGTTATTTATTTACTACATTCATATTGACAGGGACAACGCCAAAGACGTTACTCTTTGTTATTTATTTATGCTATTGATATTGGTAAGGGCAGGGTTGAAGGCCTTACTCCCTGTTCTTAATGTATTTTACTGATATAAACAAGAGCAACGTCAAAGGCGTTGCTCTTTGTTATTTATATATTTTACTGATATGAGCAGGAGCAACGGCAAAGATTTTCCTCTACTTTATTTATTTACTTCACTCATTTCCTCATCTTTAAATATGTCAGCTAGTACTAATATATAAAAGAACAAGTGCATCTGTTTATATGTGTGTGTGAGTTTCTCATCGAATTCTCGCATAGAAAGAAGTTACCTTGAGCCACCAAATTTTATACATAAATAAATTTTCACCAGACCTAATTGCGTACAAAGACGTTTTTCAATTTTTCGGCTCGATGGGGATTTCGGGATTACACGTTTCGGAGGCTCGAAAAGTGCATATCTGAGAAGAGCCTCAAGTTAGACAACCGAAGCTACTTCACTATGTTGCAGGTTGCATATTGTTATAAAGTGTAATAATCTTGAATGTAATTTGTATTTCTCTAGACTGGTTTTTTACCTGAAAAATACAAATTACGAAAATACACTAATGGAAACACTCAAGTACAGCCCTGAGGAACCTACGGATCTAAACAAAAGTTTGTTTGGTACACAAAAAATAACAACTGTAGGTCATTAAGGTTCTAATATTGATGTTCGTTGGACATTCAGGACATGTCAGGGATCGAAAATACTCAGTGCTCATCTTATTAGCACATGCAACCTCAGCAAGAGATCATAAAAGGAGCTGTTCAGGCAGACAGTCGGCATACAGGTACTGAATTTCTGTTTGAGATATAATACCACACTCACTGTTGCTGGATGATGACTCAATAGTTTGATATTGGAAATTGCCATTTGCTGTCAAAAAGAATAGTCAATCAGTTCTTGAGGCACTAATTTAAAAGTTAATACCAAAATCTGAATAAATCCAAGACGTAAACTTTACAGGAAATGCAAGACATAACATTGCGTCTATAATGTCCAGTATTTAAAACTGTAATTTCAACTAGACAGAGTCTCTGTTACATGGTAAATATGAAGCGAATCCTATACGCCACTGAACGTAGAGTAAAATAGATCCTGTGAGTACTGTTTAACTCACGAAACCTCTTGATCATATATAACTCACATGACATCCAATCCGTAGATTAAAAAAATATATTTATTTGAACATGGTAATCTAAGTTTTAAAGAAGAACTCAATCAAATATGTGAATGGGATGAATGGATGGATTTGAGTTTAGCGTCGCTTTCAGCACCAGGTATATGTAACACGAGGACTTTCAGCTTATTTGGAAACTACATGGACTTCCGCAAGGAATCGAACCCGGACCTCCAACACAAAAATATGTGAATAGGGTACAATGTATTTCGGTAATAAGCAGGAGTGCCTACAGTGGATCTCCAGATATTTCAGGGAAGACTTTACTTCAGCAAATGTATTTAAGAAACCCAATCAGGATATGAAGATGGCGAATGTATTATCTAATTTTTGCCTGTACAAAATGAAATTTTAAATTTCAATTCTAATGTTTATAGTAAAAAAGAATAAGTCTAATTTTACAGAAGAAAACATCTGAGACAATAATTGTTAAGTATATGTGTGTGTAGTATGTGGGTACTTTCTCAACGATTGTCCTCAAAATCAACATGACTAACATGAGAAATGGATTTATTATACTTGTCAACGAATAGCTAAATTCTTGCAATATTACTGGTATCGTCAACTTGGTTGTAGCCATGATCTTGGTTACATGCGTCAGTTTCAATACTGTTGGCAAGTCTAGTCGAGACAATTAATCATAATAACGCAATTTTCTCAAAAACGACACTTATGCCTTTATTTATTACAATCATAATTTTAAGTCTTCAATGTCAGGTCAATGTCCATCCTTTGCAACACAGAGAATCAATCTCAGGACTGTACCAAAATTAGGACTAACTGCTCAGTTGAAATGGAAGGCTATTACATTATGACAATAAGATAAAATTCTTCGTGATTTTTTTTCTACCTAGAAACCACTATTAATAGTAAATATTAATAGTATATTTTCTTTGGAAAAATTTGACACATTAAAGATTAAATTTTGGATTTTTTAATGTATGGTTCTCTTCATTATCTGTAATACAAACAAAAGGAAACTAATATAAATTAAGTTTTACATGATACATATCTAAGCACGTAACTTGGTTCCATTAACTTCTGGACTACTTTTGCTTCAATCGATTTATCTTCACTGGAGATCTTCGTGAGATAATTTCCCAGCGTTAGAAGGAAGTGGTGTCAACTTAGAGACAGTACGAGTCATTAAGTAATTTCCAATTCACAAGGTGGTTTTACACTACTCCATCTTTCAGCCTTTTTGGTTATCTTGGTTAGCCGCTAACTGGAATTAAACGCCACGTAAAATTAAGCCGAGTTTTACAAGGCACGCATTAAATACTCAACCTATACTGAATGTTTAGGTATCAACACGATACAACGAGAAACAAAACATAAAGGAATCTTTATAATTAAAAAAATTGACTTTCGTTATGCCATTAGTGTTCTATCTCAGTTCAAGTGGTGACTCACGACATTTAGCATTACGGTAAGTCTTCATTAACTAACTGAAGTACTATACAATCTCAGTGGTATTTGAATTGTTATAATATGATTTCTCAATACGTAATCAGCAAATATTGTTATAACGTTATCTTTAATTCACATTTATAATCCTAATTGTTTTTCTAGTTATTTTTCTCTCGCTTTTTCATTTTAATAAAAAGTGCCAAATTTCACTTAATTTCAAAGCTTCTTCTCTATTTAAGGTGCTATCACTTATTTTTATTGGAATCATACTAAGTAAGCCATTTAAGATTGTAACGTTAGTACATTAATTCTCCACACGATAACTCTTGAACAAAAGCAAGTTTTTCAATTATGTTTCTTGTAATAGATTGCTAGAACGATTATCTCGGCCGGGATCGTTAACGGAGTTAATTATTAACATCTTCACAAATAGCGATGACTTTAACGGTTATTACCCATATCCCATATGTCATACATGGATAAAGTAAGTTTTGTAAGATTCTCTTTACATGCATACCAGAGTTAATTTTTATTGTTTATCTTGTTAACCTTTTATATTCATGAGTTTTTTAGCTAATATTTCTGTCGCGCTGGCTCAGTGGTAGAACACTTAGCTTTGGTGCATGGGAGTCTTGATTTGAATATAGCTCGCGTCAAGTAGACTTTGTGGTGGACAAACATTGTCTGTGTGGGCTTTCTCGGTTTGACACTGAAATATCGCGCCACTGTTAATATGTCACTTGTTGTTTATAGTGCCATCTACTAAAGGCATAATGTGTCACTTTCAAATGTCCAACTGCGTCAGTTCGTTGAAGGTAATCTTTGAATCGGACTGTGACTTCGACGAGATTTAGCACCAGCTTACAGCCCAGATGAAGTGACGATTTGTCGATCGATTTAGCACCGTAGCATTGACAGCAACAGCTGTGTAAACTGGAAAATTATCATACAATATGCAATTTAGTGACCAGCGATTGATTCAGATTACTCTCTCCAACGAACGGACACAAATAGACAGTTGAAATGAATTCATTATTTCTTCCATAGATGGCACACTATGTACCATGAACAACTTATACCAGTTTAGTGTAGAAAACTTTTGGAAGTACTCTCGTGTGGCATACCTTTTCCTTTGTCTATTTCCAATCTAAACCCCAAAATAGCTCTCGAAGTCTTCCGGGACAAATATTTTACGACAGCCTGTGCCTACTCGTTTATCTGGGACTGACTTAAGAACCAAGGAACATACCTGTTACAAGACAATTAAAGAAAAAGTAATTCGAATTTTACAACATAATTGCATGACACATTCTATCTGCGAGTCACGACGTTTGTTTTGTGAAGTCATTGTTGTGATCAGTGGCGTATTTACGATTTTGTTTCGGGAGGAGCTTTGCTAACTTTCGGGGGAGCTTTGCCTGAAAATGTGAAAATTCTGCAAGATATTTCATATACTTGACTATAGTAAGTAAGATTTCGGGGGGGCTTAAGCCCGGAAGCCCCCCATCTAAATACGCCACTGGTTGTGATTAGATCATGTTATTGGTTAAAGCAGTTGTAGGGATGGGAGATTTAAATGGTTTTCTACATTACTTTATCGGATGGCTAATATAAGAAGCTGTACATTATAGTAGAATAAATGACATCAGACTTCAGTGTACAAACATGTTACGTATTACTATATATCTATCATCAACCTAATCATCAACAAATAAAAACGTAAGGGCTATAATCTATTAGAATATCGACAAACTACATTACATTACAACTAATAGGAAATCTACAGCTAGAGTAAGTCTACAACTACTATTTCTACCATGGTTACCACATAGACGCTTACTTGAGGATCAAAGCGCAGCCCTTTTCTTCATAACAGCAGATCAGGAACTTAGTTTAGAACCAAATCCGAAAGAAAACAAGAAAATGTAAATGAATTCCAAATTTCACGAAAATGCTAAAATGGTAGTTGTTGGATCAATCTTATATTTCTTGCTATAATTGGAATAAAAATTATATAATCAAGCTGAAAGGCCTCTTGCTTTGCTATGTTATATTATTTCAGCTAAATTCATTATGTATGATCTGCTATACTCCTGTGTCGGCTCTTTGATGTCCTTATTGATTGAATCGTGATTGGATATCGTTATTCGGCTACGTTTATTTCTGAGATGTCTCCCCAGATGACGATCAAAGCCCTATTGTCGCCGTACCTCGGAAATCCCTTTTTGTCCCAGGTGTAAATCGCAATAATATTAAAGTAAAGTAAATGATGATGTACACTGTGATCTTCTTTCTGCGAAGAAAGGACTGGCTGAAATACATGTTTTATTTTTACCAGAAAACCTTTAATAATAATAAGTTAAAATAAATTTTGAGACTAATACAACGCGTGCAATAATGCTGAATTCTAATATTAGTATCCTAACTTAATATACTGTCTTGCAGCATAAGTGCACCGGGATATGAGTAACGTGTATAGTTAGTCAATAAAAGGTTAGGAAGCACTGCCGTATGCAAGTACAAAATTCTTCTTTTCCCTGTTTTAATTTCTACTGTGCCTTCCGTCACATTGTTAAAAAGATAAACACTTCATAATTAATTACAATCCACTTTCTTCTTTTTATGAACTATCAGCTACCTTAAGATAGGAAAATCAAATTAATATTAAGGGTACTATCAAAGTGTAAAAAATTTAATGCCAATGAATAACATTTATTGCTAAATCCAGTCACATATTTCATCTTGACACAATTTAGCATATACTCTTTTCTCTCAACCATAGTGTTAAGATTCTTTAGTTGAATAAACATCCTTTTAAAAACGAAAAGGCCGACAAGGACGTAATCAAGATGTCCCCTTCATTTAAAAAATATAATAAACCCAAAATTAGAACAGGGATATTTAATTAAAAATTTTCACGCCGTTTTCTACTGTCTATGAATGTTTAAAGGTGTTCGTCGAAAGCGCTTGATCCCACAAGTTCTTGTAAATAATTTCCAAAGCTCCCAGCGTGTCTCCTTAATTTCGTGTAAGAAGATTCCAAAGTTAATTTTCGTTCGGTAGAGAATTACTATAGAGGGAGGATAGAAACGTAAATTTGAAGGCGACCAACAGCCTCTTTTTGTCTCAGAGGTAATCTCCTTCCGTGCCTCAACAATATTCTTATTGTTGCCTCAGGAATTCATTAGCAGTTTCCAACGTTCCTTCTTAAGCTTTGTTCTCCATTCTTGGGAGTTGAAAGTGCAAGTTTTCTTTTGAAATTAAAAAAAATGAAGAACACACCAGGTTCTAACTTTATTAAAGCAATTTGCTTTATTGATCACGTAAAACATTTTCAATGAACTCTAGATTAAATAAGCTTAGTAAAACTCAAAATTTTGCTAAGCTAGAGTATGCACAAGAGAATAAACTGTATCTAAAAGATATTTATGTATCTCATATGCTTAACACCACTGACCTGCTTGATATAAAATTAGAAATTGAAATCTTTGTATATTTTTTTTATTATGTGTAGTTTCATTCCCGGGCAAGGGCGAGCCGCAGAAGGTAACGCCTTCTCTGGGGCCATGAGCATAAATTAACTTTTAAGTCTATTTGGTGATGAGTATCAGGATTTTATTTAAATATTGCATTATATTTATTTTGATTAGTCATGGTGAAGAAACGAGTCTTGTAACTTGTCACTGGGATAATCTTGAATGAGAATGTTGAACAATTCAGGTAAATATTTACTTATGTAGAAATTTGAGGTTACTGTTTTCCATTCAACGAATGATACGGTATTTTTACCGAAATTCCGTCTTGACACATGAAGATGGTAATCATGACCTTGGTTGCAAACTCTTGTCGTCTAACCTTTGGCAGTGGTCTAGCCTTTGCAGACCAAATTATCATTTGTTGTTTTTGAATGACGGTTTAAGTTGGAAAACCACTTTTCATCCCCGATCACCAGTTTCTTAAATGCCCCACGGCTACAAAATCTTCTGAAGAAACATTCTGTAAATCTAAAAGAAACTGCTTCTCTTCTGGCCCCAGAATATGTGGCACTCACTTTGAGAACTTCTTTGTGTTCTTTAATGACAATTCTGTACAGGCTTGTTTCGACAATCGTAGTATTCTCTTCCAACATTTGAAGATAGCGGATTGTTTGTAGCAGATATGGGAATAACTACAGTTTCCTTCCTTTCCAGTTTTACAGTTCCAAAGTAACCACCTATCATCTAGTTTAATGACGCTTCACTAATCTTCTTTACTTGATCAGAGTTTGTCTGTCAGCAATTAAACCCTTGCAATGTTCATGAGTAATTCCTTTGAAGTTGAGCTTTCAAAGAAATCATTAAGGGTTAACCAGTCAGACCACTTCTTTAGCTCCTGATTATCTCGTGTCTGGCGGGAGAGTCTAAGCTCAATATGTTCTGAAAATACAAAATGTTTATGGCAAAAGTTTTCTAATGCTTCAGTAACTTTCATGGTGATGGGAAACAATAGTATCCATCTAGCTAATGTTGAGTCTGTTATTCTCGACTCTGTGATTTCATTAAAGTTTGTTCAATGATCATAACTGATGCAACCCTACTCCAATATCTATTTTCTGCGAATGGTAAAATATCATGGTTCTGTAAGTTTGCTGTACTGCTCAGGATTCATTTTCTCCTACAAAGCTTCCATCTGCTGAGCATTTAGAATATAAGTGATGGCCAGCTGCGTTAAAGTACGGCAGCATTTATTTGATTGCATGCAAATGCAATTCATAATCTTCGGTGCGATCCGCTTGGTTGTATATTAGTACGAGGTTGAATTGTTCGATGTATTGTAACCACGGCGAGGAACACGAGAATTTGTGACTCTTTCTTCAGGAGGCGTACTTATTCTGATACCCCCATGCTATTGAAAGTTGCATGACCGTCCAGTGTTCTCGTATCGAAGTCACCATTATCAAAGACCCACTGAATAAAATGTAATAAGGGTTGTGGAGCAAAATACTTGAGAATTTGTATCGTTGAATCTCATTATAACTTGCACAAATTTCAAAACTTTGGAAGATCTCAATTGGCTGCTGAGAACCAAAATGACACAGGCTGTATACTCGTATAGCAAGCTGATTGGGAGATATAAAACTTCCGGGTGTGCATAACGAAATAATAGAACTACATATCATGCTGTTTTCGGGCTATCCTGAGATAACTTTTATTTGGTGATGTCACTTCTTCGACTATATGATTTAGTGATGGTAGAATGAGATCATTGTACTCCTCAAAGATTTGTTCTGCTTGAGGATATGACACATTATCATATACTTTTGATTGAATATTTTTAAAATTATTTTTGCTGTCATTAACACAATGCGAGTTCTTTCACTTTCATCGTTCTTGTCCCTTTTCTCATACCAAACATCGTGTAGCAATCTCTTATTTGCTCCCTTGAAAGTTAGAATGAATTCCCATCCATAACCAATGCACCCCTTTGTAACGATCTGTCGTTCACCAATTCTTTTTCGAAGAAAGCTCTTCATGTTTTGTTGAATAAATATAAATAAATATAAAAAATATTTAAAAAATTATATTTAACCACCAGTTAGTGTTTTTTTTTTAATTATCGGTAACTACTAGGCTCACAACGGAGTAAATATCTCGTAAAGTTATGATCCGATTTTGATTATCTTTCCTTTAAACTGCAGCTTATGAAACACACAATCAAAAATATATGAACATATTTTCACGATTTTCTAATAGTTTAGGAGCTTAAGCGCAAAATACTACTACAGAATGTCTTTCAAAAATGCTGAAATTATCAATTTTGATCACGGATAACCGTTTTGGGTGTGATTTTATTTAAATACAAAATATACCAAATTCAAGTACAGTTCCTGCAGAGTAAAATGGTGTCTCCTAAATTAAAATATCGTTATTGGTTTGCCAGGTACAGGCTGAAATAGAAAACCAGACGCGTATGGGATGGCGGCCGTCTTTGACCGCCATTTTGAGGATGAAGCTCACATAGGATATTTTGGGACTTTTGAGGTTTCATTGTACTCGACACAAAGAGCAAGTCCTGAAAATTTCAGCTTTTTTAGAATTATTTCAGCTCGAGCCCCTTTTTGGGTCTTTGTTTATTAGGCTATAAAGCAAACAAGCGGTAATAGCAAGTAAACAACAATGTCGCAATGGCAGTAAACGACAATAGG
Organism: Thermobia domestica; assembly: GCF_964235325.1. NCBI lineage: Eukaryota > Metazoa > Arthropoda > Insecta > Zygentoma > Lepismatidae > Thermobia > Thermobia domestica. The sequence goes on along the minus strand of NC_137466.1, from coordinate 124,170,465 downwards.
TCTCTTGAGTCACCGACGAGTCGGGACAAGTTTGGTTTGAACATGGTCGGATCAACCGGAGTGGCGAACCAGAAGGTTTTTTCTATATATGTATTTATTTAAAACCCATTGAAGGATGTCTTTTGCGCAATGGCAAAATTTACTTATTTATCAAGTCAATCCAGTCTGTTATTTTGTGCAATAACATAGATAATCAATGAAACTCTATTCTCAGGACAAATACCGTAAAACGTGCTTCTACTTGGAGAAGTAACACATATTGTGAATAATAATGAGTCGCGAGAAAAGTATGAATCTTAAATCTTTTGACTATTTGCTTCCGATTTGTTAAGTGTATGTAATACAATTTTATTTGAGAAGCGTAATCCAATGTCAATCTGATATACGAGAAGTAAAATGTTTTAACCCATTTTTCCGATCAGACTGATTTTTTTTTTAATTTGGAGTGGTTTCGTTGTAAGAAACGGGAATTCTTTTAAACAATGCAAATAATATGGGGTCTATGGGACATTTTATGGTGTTTGCATATAGGGTCTATGCAAAGTTGCGCGTTGACATCTGCAAAGTCCTCTAAAACCAGGTAGAACCAATAAAACGCGACGAATGTCAGCGTACTTGCACTTTTGCACTCATCACACTTCTGTATAACACAGAAAAAGTCAACAGTTCGAAACCTGTCCACCTAAACAAGCAAAGAAAGCCCAAAAATAACAATATGGCGTAACTCCACGTGCAACAAGGAAGACAAAGAGTCCAACGCTGGCTTACTAAGACATCTAGCGGGAAATTTAGAACTTCCTTAGTGAAAGGACATCTTAGCTAATACGCAAAGCTGCTTTTGAAACTACATGGTGCAATTTCAAAACTACAATTTCAAAATAAACTTTGCATATATGCGCGCAAAAGGGTTAAGTCGATTTACGCTTCTGAAACTTTTCTTCAATCTTGGAACCAAACCCAAATGTCTGCAAGTTTCACATTTTAATGGGCGAAATATATGCTGAAATATTTTATGACTATCGAGTCTGCCGCAATCAATTGAATCAATTTATTAGTTAGTGTTAATTATAACTTTTTCTATATTGCATGAAAGAAATAGCTTTTCATTAGTTGATATTTATATTTCCTAGCTATTTCCTCTCCACCAGTTAAAGATATTCACCAAACATGTGGATATCTTATTTTACTATTCTTAAGTTTACATATGCTACATTCATTAGATTGGTTCTTTTAACATAAACTTTAAATGACTGCATGCACATTACTTTGTAAAATCTGCATCTTTATCCTTCCTTTGAATTCTTAATTTTTATTGATTTACAACACTGTGACTGTACTAAAACTTTAATGAAGTTACTCCGGAAGGACAATGGTATGTTTCTCTTTATAGGAGATGGCCGTGATGAGTTCAGCGACAGCATGTGCTCCTATCACTTCTCACACGACGACGGGCTCGGTGTCGAACCTCGCCAATGTCACTGTCCAACAGACAGAGCAACCCACCGAGAAATACCATGGATTGGCGGAGAAACTCCATGGGCTGACGGAGAAATTGCAGCATTTGGGACACCATCGGTCAGACTCGGACACCAGTACACGGACACGAACAGGCAAGTTTCCTTGTTATGTACTCAAATTTGATCATGATAAGAGATTGCGTTGATAAAAAGTTTGTATAAGCGAACTTAAAGAATAAATGAAAAATCAAAAAAAATAAATTAAAAATTAAATATAATATTGTTGGTTATAAAATATAGTGGATATTAAACATTGCTTTAATGCAAAACGTATAAAAGTAAACTCTTTCAATACTAAGACACATAAAGAAAAACTGACCAAAACAAGTAAAAATTGCTTTAAAAATGTTAATAAAATACATAAAACAGGTTTTAACTTTATTTTAAAAAAATCAGTATGCCGAAATAATGACTGGAATTTGTTCACATACAAAAAGAACTAAGTTGGCATAGTTTAAAATTTGGAATGAGCATATGATAAATGGTTATAGTCAGCGTCACCTGAATTGGCGTGTGGCATCAGCCAATAAGCTCACAGTGCGCTGTTACTAAACCTTCAGGGAGGAATCTAATCATTCATAATTGATTTTGTTCGTATTTGTGGACAATTATGAATGATTAGATTCGTCACTGAAGATTTGGTAACAGCGCATTGCGACCTTATTCACTGAAGGCATACTCCAATTCGGGGTCCTAGTCTTTCGTGCAGACGAACAAACTTCGACTCTTGTTCAAAATGCATACTGTTTGAAAACCATCTTCATTTATAGATCTTAGTCTCAAGTAGCATCCCTGAAAAAATACGTCATCCAAAAAATCCATCAATATAAATTTGTAAGGTATCAATATTACTTGAAGAATACTCTGCATGGAGTTTTAACAATTTTTAGTGTTCGTAAATACACTGAAACATGGTATGAAATTCAATTCTCAGTACTTTGTTAAGATATCACTTGATATTTTGGATACTTTGAAAGACTGAATGTCTATGTTATTCCGTACTAGGAATCTTGTACACACCTAAATGCTTCAGTCTGATTTTAATATCGGAAACAATATCCTGTATTGCCTTTTGTATGAAATATGCTGGTTTATAATTCTCTTTCTATTTAAAAAGATTTATAATATTAAAGTCAAACAATAAAAATATTGCGTATGAAACATTTAAAACAACTTCAAAACATAACATATATCTTGTTAGCCTAGTCTATACAACGCTTTTTATAGGAAGATAAGAGCCTTCGAATCTTATGGAAAAGTAATTTATTTAGGTGCAAAGTTATTCTATAGCAATAACGCAAATGAAAGCAAAACCTCTCAGTTCAAAAAAGTTCATGTTAGAGATAAAGTTTTGCTAGAGTAAAATATAATATGTGACATTATCCAACTCTGAATGTTAAACTTTTAATTTTTAGATAAGTAATGCATTTTGAAGCATGCATATTTCACAATGGTTGAGAATGACTCTTGAAACTACCATTACCACGGAGATTAATAATCAATTATGTATACCATATGAACTACTAGTATAGGATAACCTAGCCTCAAAATTATTTGGAGGTTTTGCTGTGAACAATTAGCTTCTATTTCTCCGGTATGGCTCATTGATCGTTGACAAACAACATAAACGGATGGTCTGATTTGATTTATATGGGTGAAATTCAAATTTGCAAATGTTTAAATTTGACCAAAATCGAAGGCTAAAGTCGATTTTGTTCTATTTGGACCAAAATTACCATAAGCTCTGCTTAGATAGTCTGGGAATTTTAGTTCAGGTAGTCACAGCCAAATGTCAAATTTTGTCATGGTCTAAACCAAATCGATTAAGCTTTTAGTTCTCACGATGACTTGACTAATTTAAATAAATGTTGACATTAATGTAATTAATAGTCTACTTAGATGGTCTACCGATTTTGAAAGAGATTGACCAAGGTTGCAGGTCGAAAGAGTACTGACTGATTTGAACTACAATTGTAATGTAAGATTTTGACTGGACTACTTTAAGTAGACCGCATAATTTCTTTGAGATAGGTCAAGTATAAAGACCAACTTAAATCAATCATTATTTAACTCTTACGCTCGGAGGCATGGATTTCATAAAAAGCTCCTAGGCTAACCTTGTGCGCATTAGGAACTAAACTGATCTTACCAAATATGATGTAAAATAAACAACAGAAATCTAAAATCTTAAGGGTCTTCACTATAGCAAAATTAAACTACCGCTAATTTTAGTGTTTTTCTGTAATATCTTCAAAACAAATAAAAAATATTCGAAAAGCAAAAACGTAGTGCACTAGACAATATAATTTTGCATGTAATACCATTATCACAACTCATATATCTGCTTTCGATTTGCAACTGTCGATAGATTTAGCATTTTTTGCGGGTTCTCTAAATAACGGCATACCAAAAGTAGATAGGTGAATTGTGGTAAAGGTATCACATGTAAAATCGTGTTGTCTTGTTCACTACGTTTCTGCTTTTCGAATATTTTTATTTGTTTTGAAGATATTACAGAAAAGCTCTAAAATAAGCGGTAGTTTAATTTCGCTGCAGTGAAAACCCTTAACACAGAAGAATGCAATGCACAGATAGTTATCAATTTAATGGAAAAACGTTGCTACCATTCACGATCTCTATGACTTCACTCTATGACGTGGGGTGGAGTCATAGAGATCGTGAATGGTAGCAACTCTCCGATTCTTGTCACGAAAACAAACCAGAGATGTTTAATTATGTTAATGTTCGATGACTGGGAAAGCCAAGAAAGGCGTTCAACTTCATCCTATTATTTCATAAACCACGCTGCAATAGCTCCAGCTGTGTAAATGAGTGCATTATCAGACTGTAATATGGCGTCACTGCCAGGAAACAATATCACAGATCCCACTGAAGATTGGGGAATTGCAGCGAAAATCATCACAGAGCCACTGTCATTTTTCACGATTTGGCGTAGACATTGTGGTTCATATGCCTCTTTGTTCGTCCATCATACGTAAACAGGGCCCATGGTTTGAAATAATGAGAGCGACTAATTATCCGATTATATCACACTTTGCTGTCATCAGTGGTCCATATTGCATGTCCATTTCCCCATTGGTGTCTTCGTAAAGCATTATGGGTCCTTTAATGTTTACAGAAATCACAGAGATCACCTATTTATCAGAATCGCTGTCTGCTCAGTTCACCACATACTATCGTTCTACTACTTTTCACGTAAAGTCTTTCCAGCCTTAGAACAAAGTAGACGTAAACAAAGCGAAATGTATTACTCCGCGGCTCACACGTGCTTCGGCAGCGAGAGACGTGAACAGCAATATCGTCTGCTTGCTTACTGTCGTCGCAGAGAGTCTATAGTTTGTTGGTCCAGACTATAAGGCTACAGTTTGTTGGTAAATAATTAACGGACTGACACTGACTACTGCTATGTTGGAGATATTTATTTCCTTAAATCCGTATATAAACGAGATTGTCTCTGTTCCTGTTGTCCTCTTTTGTGTTTTATAACACGAAACGAAAATGGATTATTGCCACACATCGTTGCCATGAAACTCTGCATTCTACAATAATTTTAAATGACAGGAGAAGACGCGGGAACGCATTCGCATGCGCAGTAAATACTATATGTCCAGATACGGGTGAGATTGAAATAAAGCTACTTCTGTTGTTAAATATTATATATATTGCACTTATTATCACAAAATGTAGGATAAATTCAGATATCGTTATTTGAAATTATTATTTTAGTAGAATTATATTGCAGTAGGATACTAGTACAGTGAGAAAAACAACCAATCACTGGTCATCGACCCACTGCTAGTCAGGTGGGTTTATTTACATCTACTTTCTTCTAAGGCTGGAAAGAGAATAGTATGAAATTTGTCTTAACACATCACCATCAAAAGTCTGACTTTACATGTTGCCGCCTAGACGTGTTTTGAACTCCAGGTATTTCCATTAAATTGGTACAGATATGCTGCAGCAAATAAATTATTACAGAAAGCCTCAAAGATACCCTGGATAACGCTGTAATATATAAATATACATTTATATTTGTAAATGATTTGGACGCTTTTATTGTAGACCATATTCTTCTTTCTTTTTAACTTCTTAAAAAATGTAATAATGAATAAATAAATCTTATTTAGTTTAATTCCTAGTCATAAAGCTTAGTTGTCCAATAGCATAATTCACAATGTTAAAAAAGATAATCGTATATATTTCAAACTTCTTTTATTAGGAGGTTTGCTCTAAATATTACATAACTTCTCCTTGGCTTTTGATCACTTAGACATACCTATTGTGTTGAATTAAATGTCCAAATTGTCCAAATTATTTTGTAGGAAGCGTCGGGGCGTTGGTCCATCCAATGGTGACGGTGACACAGACGTCGTACACGTATCACGAGGACACGAAAGAGAAGAAGAGCACAGATTCGTCTCCCAGTCACAGTCAAATCTCTCGCAACTCTTCCAGAAAGTCCAATAATTCGATGCTCGTTACTAATGGGAAGCTTGATGGTTAGTATAGCATCATATGTTTGAATCCTAAAATTATTTCATAAAGTTATAGTTGTTCTGCTTTCTTCGTACTATTACGGGTGTACTAATATTGATACAAATTATTATTATGCATTTTTTAAATATTTTTTGTAGAAATGAGACATCTGGTGAGGAAATCGAGCAGTGTAGACGTCCATACGGTGAGAGTTCAACTGAAGGATATCATTTGTTATCTGTCGCTGTTGGAGGGAGGCCGTCCCGAAGATAAATTAGAATGTAAGTATATTCAACATTATTACTTTATTTATTTGGAACAATTTACTTTTCAGTTGTATACAATGAAAGGGAATTTAAGAAAAGTTTCCACCAAACCAGTTTATTGAGAATACTTTTTGTATATATAATTTCCAATATCAATTTCAGTACTTACGTTAAGACAGTAATGTATTCATTCATACAGATTTTGTGAGGTACATCAAAAAATGATACTGGTAAAATAAATATAAAAAGTAAAGCTCGTGGACCGTTGAAGCTATCTAATATTGAAATGTGTTCAAATAAGGCCTACATTCAAGGGAGGTCTAGGGGGCCGGTCCTCCCTAAATTTTTGCTGCCCCCTAAAATTTTTACGGCAGGTTTGCAAATGAACTACTGTATAATATGGTGATGAACTATAATATGGTTGGATCGGGCCCCCCTAACTTCAGCGGGCCCCACTACATTTTTGGGCTGGCTACCAGCCTGGTTCAAACGTAAAATTGTCGACAAATGTAAAAAGTATATGACGAGTGTGATCTGTAGAGCTCCAATTGATGTAGAATGTAGTGGGAGGAGGGCTACTGAAACAATGTTTTTAAGTTAAGACATAACTTTTGGGTTCCACAGTTGAAGTTTATATTTGCCAAAAAGAATCTTTTCCACCCAATCAAGAAATCCTCATTGAATAAGCATCAAGTTTAAGCTTTTATTCGTTACCTTAACATATTGTCCCGATATTGGTCTCAGTTCTTTCTCGCTTCCCGCCTGTATTAACGATGCACATAACTTTGTTTAAAATGTATTACAACATAGATGAAAAGGTATTAAAAGGTAAAATCAAGAAGGCATGAGGTAGAGAAACGAAAAAGGTTTTCGATATCTCTTAGAGAATTTAAATACCAATAATATAAAAATTTGTTTCAAGTAAGAAATTTTGCTACTCCTGACTCTTGCCAACTAAGAAATAAAAGCGAGTGAAATTGCAAACTATCTTTGGTTAATTCAGTGTTAGAAACAATTTCATGCGTAGGGAAAATAAGGATGGGCAGCAGAGGAATTTTCTGGCTTAGAAAAACTGATGGAAGTTGTCAACTCAAATTTTATTTTGTGTTTTTTATTCTTACAGGTAAGTTATCCATACCCATACTCAAATATCCCATACATTCTCCATTTACAGTTTTAGATCCACAATAATACCATGTAGTCACATAAAAAGCGCTACGAAAGATTGAGAATATGTAGATACACAAAATTCATTTTTACATCCCTTGAAAGAACTCTTAAAGCTTACTCCTTCTGCCCTTTTGCACATCCATATTCATATACGAAGTTACTCCAGTACTTGTTATGCACATAAATGAAGCATTGGTTACATCGTATTGTGACTAGATCTTTTTGTAGGGATGGGATATTCGGTTATTGATTGGAAAGTTGGTGATCCAACTAATGTGATGGACCTAGAGTGTGCCGTCAAAACAACGTATGCTCCATCGATGTGTGTGTAGACATAGAACGCTCCTTTCCGCAGTGAAAAGTACTTATGGTAACCCGAAGAGGTATGACATTTTCCAACATTGAGATGATCAATGATGTAAAATCAAATCCATTTCGATGTTCAATTAAAGAACAAATCTTTCAAGTGACCAAACATCTAGACGTATAAAATTGGTACAAAAATATTAACATTATGTTTGTGATGTAGTATAATTATTAATTAAAATACTTTTCATTTAACCAAATTTCCAGAAAAAATGTATTTCTTAAGTTTCAACTCATCAATTTCAGTACTTTTATCCACCAAAAATCCTTGCTGTAGTGATTTATATTGTTTCTTTTAGTAGACAACTATACAGTCCCTTCTCAAAGAAAGTAATCGCCTATTTATTTATTTTTTCAAATGCTTTGTACTTATTACTCACCTCATCAAAATATGATTTTATATCCGAGTAAATAACCTCTTTCTTTTGCGAGTCTCTAAACCTACATTGTACGTATCTGTGAGCCTGAGAATAAAGAAAACTGTTTAAAAAAATGATGTAAGTAATTAAGAGAAGTTTTGCCTTTCAACGGTGAATTTGCTCTCTATAAAGAAATATTAAATTGCTTCTAAATAAGGGACCGCGGTGGTTCAGTGGTAGAGCCGTTCACCTCTGTTCATAAGGTCCCTGGTTCGATTCCAGCTCACGCCAAGTGAATTTTGTGGTTGTCAAACACCATGTGCATGGGTTTCCTCGGGGTTCTCCCGTTTCTTCCCACTTTCTTCATTCCACCATTTCATTCATTTGTCATCATCACCGTTTCCTTTAGCCTGCTCGGCATAATCATGAGACGTAAAACTCAAGGATTTCATTTCATTTTCATTTTTGCTTCTGAATTAACTATGGAAGAAATCAAAGTAATTTATTGAATAAAAAGCACGTTGATTAAAATCAACTTGATATTCTTTTTAAATTTTATTGCAAAAAATGAAACACAGAATAATAGTATTCTTTACAGTAACATTATAGCGTATATATAGTATTATAGTGTGCAGTACGATCTCGTCAGCTGCTGTAGCTCGGTTTTAGAACTGACAAGCTCATCCTAGGATTTCGTAAACTAAAATCTTTAGAGCAAAGATACTGAGATCGTGGACTGGGTCACTTAACTAAATACATTTAGTACTTTTCAAATAAACAATACCTTGATGTAAGAGGACGAAAAAAAAAAGATGAACTTAGGATAGAAGAAGTCTACACATCGCTTACCTGCAACAGTCGGCAGTTTTTCATAGATGATTTTCCCTGTGTGTTGTCGTTTAGGGGATACGGCATAGTCCTAAACGGCACAAGACCTAAAAATCATTTCGCGGCACAAATCCTAAATGACACTAGTTCTAAACGACAATAAGACCTAAACACACAAGACCTAAACACACAAGACCTAAAAATCATTTCGCAACACAAGTCCTAAATGGCACAAGTTCTAAACGGCACTAGTCCTAAACGACACTGGACCTAAAAATCCCTTGTGGCGCTACCATCGCGTCCGCGCCAAGAATACTATCAGTATGTTAGTCAAAGTTTTATATATACTGTTTCATATTACAGAACCAGATTCTAGCTTAGTTCTTACAAGTAATTTATGTAAATACATATTCTATCATTCTGAAATAAAAAATAAATAAATAAAGCCTATTGTTCTTTCTTGCTGTTTGCATGATAGCATTTATGTAGTGACAAAATATTAACTACCTATCCAATATGATTCCCAGATCTTTCATAGTGTCTGTTTTTTTTTTCTATTCCCACGCCATTGACCTCGTATTATTCTAGCAACACAATGTTGTATTTTAGTTATATACGTCATAAATTTTGTTTTCTTTGTGCTGATTTGAAGTAAATTATTTTTACATATTCAACTCTTTCCGTAGCAAATAGTTATCATACTCGTAATTAACTACTCTTTACTCGTTATCATTATTAACAATAGTTTTAGTATTACTAACATAGCTGTTACAGTTGGAATTAACTATTATTATTAGTAGTAGTAGTAGTAGTGGTAATAGTAGTAGTAGGAGGAGTAGGAGTAATAATAATAATAATAATTATTATTATTATTATTATTATTATTATTATTATTATTATTATTATTATTATTATTATTATTATTATTATTATTATTATTATTATTATTATTATATTACAGTATATTTCAGATATGGTACATTTTTGAATCTGAGCTTGATTGTACGTGAAGTTAAAATCAAACGTTATGTCACAGACGGCAAATGATGGTTTAACACTCAAAACAAACTTTTGGTCCTCCCAACTCGGGGTTAGTCTGTGTTTAATAATTAAAGCAAATTAATAAGTTTATAATAGAATGTGAAACAAACACTGTTTTAAAAATTAAACTACGTCAACATGTTAAAATAATTAAAAGAACCTAATTAATCATGTAATTTGTACTCTCATTTGCTTAACTGGACGAACCCAGAGGTAAAGGAAAAGAGTTTTCTGCCCAAATCTCAAAAGCAATGGGAAATTTTAATAGAAATTGACCCTCCTTCCTTCCTAGAAATGTAATTTTCAAGACGCTAAAACATATATTTTATTACTTTTAGTTAAAAGTTAAAATACCGAGTTTCGCGCATCCAGCTTAAGCAAATACTTCTTTAATTTATAAATATTTTCTGAATAAGTAATAAAGAATTCGAACATTAAAGAAAGTGCACCCTTTGTTCTTTCCCTTTTGTGTTGAATTTTCTTTTTCTTTTTCTTTGTTTTGTTTTTTGTTTCTTTGTTTTACAGTGGAAAGTTTATCTGCCAAATTTCATTTTACTAGCTTTAGAGATTTACGAGATACACTACTCTTTTTTTTAAATAAAATCTTAATCCCACCCTTTTTACGATACGTATTACCAAAAATTCTTTCTTATATTCTGCTTTCGTAAAAAAATGATTTTTAAAATCAAAATTTAACGACTCTACTTGTAGTACTATGCCCAGAAAGTCTCTTATCTTAACTCTTTTATATAAGAGTACTGAAAATAAACACAGCCAAATTCACGGACATCCATGAACAGTTTCCGGTTTCTTTTGACTTAACTTATTCGTACATTTCCAACAAGCTGTAGTTTTAAATTCACGCACTGCCAAGACCCAGCTTTCGAAAAGGTAACAAACTGAAAATATAATAATAATAATAATAATAATAATAATAATAATAATAATAATAATAAATGTATTTATGTACGTGTGTAATATGTATAGATTTATTGTCTTATTGAAGATTTCGTAATCTGGAAAGTATTCCTTTGGTTTGCTTTTAATATGTAAAAAGCCTGCCCTCCTGGAAAAGTTTGCAGGCTACATCCCTAAATGATTATGTAATGGTTTGCGTATTACATTAGTAATTTAGCATTATTTGTTGATTTTTCTTGCTTATACATATCAACTCTATTAAAACACACAGTGAAATATAGTAACTGTCTGCGTTCTTAATATTTAATTAGTGTTCTCTTGTGAAATATCTAGTAGGCTTTTGTCCTGATTAAGCAAACTTTGGTGGACTTTTGTCCTACTCTTAATAAAATACACTCCACAGAGTATACATATTGCAATTCTGAATACTTGCTTGGTTTCAGAGAAGTCTGGTAAAATATGCTGTTTAAACATTTTTATTAAATTCTTTTTTAGAAATTTGTTACGGGATTTGCGTACCTCCCTTTGAAAGAAATGAATTTCTTAATAAATTATATAATTAATTCTAAGAATGAAATAAGTTACATAATGTAATTCATGTATAACTGTAGAACAGATAATGATAATAATAATTTTAGTAATACAAATATAGCTGTTACTGTTGGAATTAGCTACGTTCGTAACATTATTGCCAACTAGTTAGTGCATCGTCGCAATTTTGTGTGGTGGTGGCGAATTTCAGAACTAAAGCAGGTGAATGAAAAAGGCACAAAACCTAAACGGCACAAGTCCTAAACGGCATAAAACCTAAACGGCACAAGACCTAAAACTCGTTTCGCTGCACTAGTCCTAAACAGCACAAGTCCTAAAAGGCACAAGACCTAAAATTTAGGTCCAGTGCCTATATTTTTTAGGTCTTATGCCGTTTAGGTCTTGTACCGTTTAGGACTTATGAATGTTAACCGTCGTTTATCCTCTGGAATATGGACTTTAAGCTATGGACAGCCAGACAACTTGAACAGAAACTAAGCACGTAAGCAACAGAATCAAGATAAACTTATAGAGTCAAATAACTTGGAATACGAACGCTTGCAAATATCAATATTATTGTTGTCGTTTGTAGAGAACACACAACTTAAATTGCGTTATCCCTTTTCAATATGGGTAAAGTCTATACGCCGAAAATCGTGTAGCGCGGAGAGTACCTTTCTAGTTCTACACCTTTGGTTCCCTCCATCTCAAGAGTCGTGTCTCTGTGGTTTCGTTCCAAGGCAGTGGCCATCGAATTCCTGGCAAGCTAATGAAATGCAGTTCGTGTTGACTTGACATAAGGTGAGACGATCTTTAGGAATGTGCATATGAGGAACAATCTGTATGTTTATTCGTTAAGAAATATATAAAAGGAAAGAGTCAACACATTATAGAAATAATTTTATATTTAAAAATGAAAATGAACTGTAAGTTGTACTGAAAGAAACGAACATTTACTATAAGATTATAACATTGAACAGATAAAGAAAATTCACTGTTCATAATTTTAAATAAATAATATTTGTCGTTTCCACATAATTTCAGTACAATATATTGCATGTCCAAAACTTGTTATTAAATTATTTTTGTATCACAAATCATATTTTCATCATGTTGGAGACAGCTTCACAATAATATATATATATATGATAGTGTAGTCGTGTATATAATATTACGAGGGTAGTTTGGGAAATATGTTTTCTCTTGTGACTATATTCAGAGATGTTTATACAAGTAAGTAATATACTGCAAAAATAAATAATAAACCTTACTTTATTTTTCTACATGAACCAAGGACGTTATTGTATTTGTCGTACTGCTTTTCAAGGTTTAAATATACATATCTTTAAAATGTGTGTCCTGGAAATGGGAAAGCTTCTTCTCGACGATAGTTTATTTCGCCATAGGTTCAAAGATGCCTTCCACTGAGACCATTCTCCAATGCTGAGAGCCTTCTCACATAGCTTTCGAATAATTTTAGCAGCACTTTTTATCTGAATATTTGTTTTCAATATTCGCACAATTATTCACGTAATTACGAGGTGTGTTCAACAAATATCGAATCCTATTTTTCTTTCCCGTAAACCAATGAAGCGCGGGAAACTTTCTTCGTCGTCCTTTAGAGGGGACACTTATGCGCAGTCATGAATTTTTTCCTGCCCGCAGAAAGCATTAGTCACTGGCAGTCGGCCAACGAGTAAAAACATTTAATCAGAGGTCGTAGGATTTATTTTTTTTGTAAAATGACAGTAAAACTTGATCAACAATATTCCATCAAATTTTACGAAAAAACTTTGCGATATCCAAAAGGAAACTATTCAATCGGATCTTTACATTCAATTTTGAACGAGAATTTGGGCATGAGGAAAGTGTCCGCGAAATTTGGTTCAGGTTTTCATCGCCAAACACGCATTTCTGTGTGTCATCAGGCTCCTTACTCACCCGACATGGCTCCGTGTGACTTTTGGTTAATTTCTACTCTGAAAATGCCACCAAAAGGGACCCTATTTGATTCAAATACTAAATGCGACAGCATGGTTGCTGGCCATTCCAAAAACTACGTTCCAAAAGTGTTTCCAACAATGGCGGGAGCGCTGGGAGAAGTGTGTGCATTGCCAAGGAGACTGCTTTGAAGGGATTATTGTTTCGGATTTCCAAATCAATAAATGTATTTTTGCCAACTAAAGGTTCGATACTTTTTAAACACACCTCGTATTTGTTATTTGAACAAAAATTGTTCAAATAATTATTCGCTATCCGAACAAACGTTCCAATAATTTCTCGTAATCCAAATAATTATTGGAACGAATTTTGTTCGAATATTCGGGTAATGCATTACTCGAATTTTAACAGCATTAGATGTCATTACATGTTTTGGACGGCAATTTCAGTACATACCCAATCTACAAAGTTGTAATATATTTTTTACTTGTTTGGTATCCATGGCTCCATAAGAAGCCTATGTGAGAAAAATTAAACAAGTGACCAAATTCTATTTCACTCCTATTTCAGTCATTGTATATGATTAAAACATCAGAATCCCTAAATAAAGAATGATTCAAAAAGAAAGGGAAATTTTGAAAATTAAATAATTTCATGAAAACATTTTTTAATTTTTATCTCATTTAATGGTAAATATAATGCCATTTTAAAATACATACAGTGCAATTTTAGTAACCTTTAGCGACTGGCTAAACCAGTGGCCACCGGTTACTGTTTGATGTCAAAATGATCACCATTCTCTTTGGTATTGATCAACACCAATATCATCTCTCTATGACTTACGGTTCCCGAGATATGGCTGCTTAAATCTCCCGAAATCGGAACTTTTTGGCCAATATCTCGGAAACGGTAACTCATAGAAAGATGATATTGGTGTTGATCAATACCTAAGAGAAATATGATCATTTTCGTATGAAATAGTAACAGGTGGCCACTGGCTAAACCAGTACAGTTAGCCAGTGGCCACTGGTTACTAAATTTTTACTGTATGAATTTCAAAGTGGCACTATTTTTACTATTAAATGATATATATATATATATATATATATATATATATATATATATATATATATATATATATATATATATATATATATATATATATATATATATATATATAATGTTTTCATGTAATTATTTAATTTTCAAAATTTCCCGTGTTTTGTATCACCCTGTATAAATGGTAAGCTTCATCATACAGACCGGGGAGAAGAATTACGGAAGGAAAACGGATTAAGATACTTTAAAATAGTGCTCTAACATTTATTTAATAAAAACTGATCAAATCCTAGACAAAATGATATATATAAATAACTAAATCTAGTTTATCCATGTACATAATTTATGTCTTCTAATATTTATCCAGTATTGTGCTCAATGTTCACTTATAAATCCTATAGTAAATCTAGTTTCAATTTACTTAACTTATTGTATTAGGAATATTTAATATTTTTAAACTTTTCTTTTTTAGTTATGTTTCGCTTGTATGATACGGATGGAAATGGCGTATTGGATACAAACGTATGTATTCTTTTACTTTAATATGAGTATTAATTTTACTGTTTTAATTGTAATTGATGGATTTAGAGAACTTATATCGATGTAGTTGGTTTTACACTGATGAAGCAAATCCTCCTTTTGACATTGCCTTGTGGTACATTTTAAGAGTATAATTCTACTCTTTCTAATAACTCTAAACCGTATTTATGGAAACAAATTAAATGAGAAATACTTTGTATAAACAAAATTAGTTTAATCAAAATAACCTCTGATATATATATATATATATATATATATATATATATATATATATATATTCTGTGTGTTCCTTTGTTCTAATTGCGAAGTTACAGAAATAAGTACATCCAATAAGATTTTACATACAGTATTTCGATTTATATCAAATGGCATAATTTCAATATGGATATTGAATTTTAAATACATCAAAATGTCATTGTTTTTCAGATCACTTAATAGATCATTTCATGTTCTAGTATATTCGCTCTTCTTTTCTTCTTTCTTCCTTTTTAATAAGGATTATGTGTAACAGAATTATCAACTTCTGCGGGAACAAATTATTCAGTAGATCAGAGCAAAATTAAATGTTCAATGATCTATTAAAAGTGTTATTTTAAAAAGAATAAAAACTGTTTATAGATATTAAACAGTATGACGCATTTAATAAACAATGTCCAACTTTCATCATGATAATGTCTAATTTTCATCATTATGATGAGTAAAAATTTCACTATGATAATTTCAAAGTTTCGTTTTCATTGTTTTCACGAATTGCATAATTTAGACAGATCCTTAACACAATTTTCGATGCACTGAAACATCAGCAGTGTTGTCAATTCAGAGTGTTAACTTATGGAAAGTACGATTTCCCTAGTTACCCCCAACAGAAGTCTCATGCGATTGGTTATCAGTGGAAATGAAAACTTCTTTTTTCCGCTCCATAGTTTCTGAGCTACTCCAACTAAACAAACTGAAAATTAACGACAGAACATCCATACGTATAAGTTATGAGTCAATTTATGCGTTTTGTAAAATAAAAAAATACACCTTCGGTTACATCTGGCAACATTGTATAGTTCCTAGTGTACTTCAATCGTTGCTTTCTAGCTTAAAAATGTGTGCATGAACAAGACTTCAGTTTGGTATAATCATTAGTTGTTTATCGCCTCACGTTCAAAAGTTCTACTATTCTAAACTCTGGTTGCATTGTACATTAGACACAATGTATAACTTTCTGTTGAGTTGGCACCACTGTTGATCTGTTGGTACTGACGAGTAAGTTGAACGATTTCAGCGCTTTTATTGATTGTTTTAGAAGTTGCACAGTTGTTTAGCCAATGCAGGAATGATAACTTCAAAGACAAAACAAATTACGAACGAAACTGACAAGAATTGAATTGATCTATTGGGGGCGCGGTGGCTCAGTGGTAGAGCGTTCACCTCCGGTGCTTGGGGTCCCTGGTTCGATCCCAGCTCGCTCCGTGTGAACTTTGTGGTGGACAAACACCGTGCTCGTGGGTTTTCTCGGGGTTCTCCCGTTTCCTCCCACTTTCTTCATTCCACCATTTCACTCATTTCTCATTATCACCGTCTCCTTTAGCCTAACCGGCATAACCGTGGGACGTTAAACTTAAAGATTTCATTTCATTTTTGAATTGATCTATAAATTTTTGGCAAATATGGTTGCTCCTAAGTTAATATTATGAATCAATTTTATAATAATTTTTAGTTTAAGAAATACTATTCTGCAAATAGTTAAACAGTTGGCTTTAATTCTAGTGTTTGACACTCATCTTGATATTCGGGAAAGATTGTTTTTAAAGAGAATGCGATATAACAATCTAATAGTAAAGCGAAAGAAATCCTTAATTACAAATTAGCCAGATACATTGGTTCAATTAAGGATTCAATGCATTTAGCTCGCTCGCGCACTCTCTTCGCAACAATCATTCAAATGTTGTTTAAACAATCTATGATTCACTAATTACAAGCCAATGTAGGGGAAAAACTCCCTTTCAGTAATTTGCATCTGATTGGAGCTTTATGCTTTGGCAATTAGATTTCATTCATTCCTATCTGAATACTGTACATTGTATTTCAAATGTACATGCTTGTTATACCAGAAGTTGTATCGTGTATTTGAACACCTGTGTCCATGAAATGTACAAAGATGATTTTCTCTTTAAAAATCATTATTATTATTAATTGCAATAGTATTAATTGTCGTAATAGTAAGTGATCGTGGTCCCAATTCGCAATCATTTGATAGATATTTTAAATTTTAGCTTCCAGAATTATTCTGCTAGTATTTGCAAGTTACAATTACTTAAGAATTTTATTGAAGCACATAATTGTTACTCGGTAATAAACGAAATTGAATATATAATGTCACATACGTATTATTTACACTTAACAACTCCTTCCAGTAATTTTGAATCCCAGAAATTGTAAATGTTTAAAACTTTGCTTTAGAATTTCATTTCTTGAAAGCATTTCGTAGTATTGAGCACTATTTGGGATCAAATATGGGAAAATGAAATATGATTAATTCGTAGAAAACCTCATGTAGCATTGTTTGCGTATAAACTTGCAGGTACCACTGTTGAAGGAAAGAGTTTTTAAAGTTTTCAATTCAAAAACATTTATTGATGTGTTACCAAATTCTGCATCATTTGAATCTTATGGAAAAACATTCCGGGGAAGTGTGTATAATAGGACAAATTGGACAAATAACTGTGTTTAATAAAGCATTCAATGCTTCTAGTTAGTTAGCTCGCTTCCTTGTTACCAAATTAGAACAATTATCACCCTCACGCGCCTGTAAGATTCAAGAGCGTTACAAATGATACAAGTCATTCTGAAAAAGTTACAAATTTAAACATGTATAAGAAAACAAGTTTTTGAAACTAGAAGGTGGTTCGTAGAATTCAAATTTTAATAATCTTCAAAATAATTCAAACGTTTTATCACTTCCTTAGCTGATTTTTAATATTCAAACATGAGAAGCATACATAATCAACTTTGTGCATATTTTACAAGATGTCTACCCCTATATACACTTATTTACTACTTTTCCATAGCAACAACTTTCTTTTTTCTTAGTTAACGATTACCAAAAATAATCTCTCGATATCGCTATGTGTCTTTCTGTTCTTTATATATAATACTGCTCAACTAATTCGCCTCTGATCCCTTTTTTTATAAGCTGGCACAGATTGCAAATACTATATACAGCGTTATCGTTATAAAACGTAGTGTCAAAACTGAAAGCTACTGGACTATCTAGGGACAGGAAATAATCTCTTTACCAAGAATTGATATCTGAACCAATAAAAACTATTTGGAAGATGGATCTTTAAGTTGTCATCATTCTGTAGCAGAAGGAGTATAGAAACAAGGCTTGTTATACTTACCCTTTGTTAGCTTGGATTACAGTATCCATGGTTCCTAAAGATAATCATTTTTTTTTTTTTTTTTTTTACGGAGAAGTTTAGTTGAAGTCAATTACATTTTCCAATGATATTAGATCAATAGAATCGCTAATTACTTCCATCATGAAAGACAATTACTAAGTTTGTGGCACAAATGAGTTCTTCTGGAAGTATTCCAGACAAACAACAGGTATCGATGCGGTGGTTCAATGGTAGAGCGTTCGCCTCTGGTGCGTGGTGTCCCTGGTTATATCCCCACTCGCGCCAAGTGAACTTTGTGATAGACAAACACCGCGTGCGTGAGTTTTCTCGAGATTCTCATGTTTCCTCTCATTTTATTCATTCCGTCATTTTATTCATTTCTTATCATCATCGTCTCCTTAAGACTAGCCGACATAATTATGGGACGTAAAACTGAAAGATTTCATTTCATTTATAAACAACAGGTCAGAAATAATAGTGAGAAGCTATTATACCCTACAGCAAGTTGAAGTTACTATGTTTTGCTGTCCTAAGCGTTTAACACAGTATCTTGAACAAGCATTACATTTAGCACAAAAATCTTGTTTCTGATCTCAAGTGTGAACTTCACCTTCATCTGATTTAAATGCAATTAGTTCATAAATAAGTAAAGTTAATAAGGCTGTTCTTTTTCAGGCGGGACCTGGAGTAAACAAAATAGAGGGATAGGATTTTTTTTTAAAAAAAAAGTCCTCCTCAATACACGCTACTCTGGAAAGAAGTATATGGTAATTTCTCAGTCAGGGCTCACGAGAGTTCTGACTTCCTATGTTTAATGTGATTCACGCTACCTCAGGCTATTACTTGCTCCAGCTCCAGTTCTCTAACCTCAATAAGATTTGCATTAGCTCGATCTAGCACTCATTATCCTTGCTGCTAAGGGGCTCGAACACACTATCCTCAATGAATTTCGTATTCGCTTCTGCTCTCACTCTTTCGGAGTCGGGGTCTAGACTTGCTATCCACTTACAGGACTCGGACTCTAGCTCACTATCCGCTAATAGAACTCGGACTTTGGCTTGCTATTCTCTTAAAGAACTAGGGCTCTAGCTTGCTATCCATTTATAGGATTCGGATGCTGGCTTACTATTAACTTTCAATACTCGGGATTAAGTTTGTTATTCACTTACACGAGAACGTGGGTGGGCTCTTTCTTGCAGTCACTTATAGGACTCAGATTTCAAGTTGATTTGAGTTTGGTGTTCCTTTCAGCATTAAGGCTATATAAGACGTGGACCTACAGTTTTTTGTAGGATCCGTACCACGCATCTATCATCTACCAGGATCATCGGGAATCGAACACGTATCTATTACACTAAAGGCTTGTACGCTGACCGCTTAGCCGCGAGGAAACGCCTATAGGACTTTGATTCCACTTATAGGACTCGGCCTCTGGTTTACTATCCATTTATAGCACTCGGACTCTGGCTTGCTATTCATTTATAGGACTGAGGCTCAAGCTGGTTATAAACTAACAAAAGGACTAGTGCTCTTACTTGCTACCGACTTAATAGACTCGGAATGTGGCTTGCTTTCTACATATAGGACCCGGGCTCAGGTTTGTTATCACTTCCACGAGGACTCGCGCTCTTGCTTGCTATCAACTTATATGCTCGGACCCTGGTTTGCTATCCAGTTATTGGACTTGGACTCTAGTTTGTTGTCCACTTACAGGACTCTGACTCTAGTTTGTTATCCACTTACAAAAACTTGTCCTAGCTTACAAACCACTTATAAGATTCTGAATCTGGCTTGCTATCCACTTATAGGATTTGGGCTCTGGCATGTTATAAACTTGCACGAGGACTTGTCCTGGTCTTTTATCCACTTATACGAGGAATCATCCTGGCTTGCTATCCACCTATAGCACTCGGACTGAATTGCTATTTACTTAGAGATCTTAGATTCTGGCTTGCTATTTACTTACAGGACTCGAACTTTGGCTTTGTATCCATTTTTTTGGATTTGGGCTCTGGTTTATTATCCACTTAAACAAGGACTCGGGCTCTGGCTTGCTAACAACTTATAGGATTCGGACCCTGTCTTGCTATTCACTTGCACGACTAGGGCTCTGGATTGATTAATCACATATGGGACACGGATTCTTGCTTCTCTGTTCACCTATATGACTACTTCAGCACTGGCTTGCTATTCACTGGCAGGACTAGGGCTCTGTCTTGCTAGTGAGTCCACTTACACGAGGACTCGGGCTTCGGCTTGCTATCCATTCACAGAACTCGAACTCTGGATTGTTATCCACTTACACGAAGACTCGGGCTCAGTCTTGTCACCAATTACACGAGGAAACCGGTTTTGGCTTGGTGTCTACTTATAGAACTGGGACTCTGGATTGCTATCCAGATACAAGACTAGGTTTTCTAGCTTATTATCCGGTTACAAGACTCGAATTCTGACTTGCTATTCACTTATGACTCTGTTCTGGCTTTGCTATCCACTTACAGAACTCGTGCTCTGGCTTGCTTTCGATTTACAAGACTCGGATTGTAGTTTCCTCTCTACTTACAGGGATGAATTCTGGTTTCCTATCCACTTACAGGAGTCGGTTTCTAGCTTGCTACTCACTTACAGGACTCCGTCTCTCCCTTGCTATCTATTTACAGGTCTCGGACCCTGACTTACTATCTATTTGCAGGATTCAGACTCTGGTTTACTATCAATTTAGACAAGGAATCGGCCTCTGGCTTCCTATTCACTTAAAAACTAGGGCTTTGGTTTGATATCTACTTATAGGACTCTGGCTTGCTTTCCACTTTCACGACTCGGGGTCTGACTTGATATCCACTTAGAGGACCCGGACTCTAGCTTACTATCCACGTATAATACTCAGGCTCTGCCTTGTGATCCACTTACATAAGGACTCGAGGTCTAGATTTATATCCACTTACAGAACACTGATTCTGGCTTGCTGTCTGTTTACAAGACTCGTGCTCACACACGTTCAAACTTACTTATAGAGCTCAAGGCCGATCGATGCTGAAAGCTAGGCTCGTGAGTTTGAACATTGACCGATATTCATATTGTTTACTGAAATTCAAGAACACAAAGATTTCAGTAAAAAGTTGTCTTTTTTGCTGCATTGTGTTACACAATATTGCCACCCAAAAATTGTGTAGCCGAAAATACTCTACTCTGTAGTCTAAGAAACACCAGTGAATTTTGGTAGGAGTAATAGGTATAAATTTCTACAGATTTAATGTAACATCACATTTTCTTGGATTGGGGTTGCATGCCCGTTGGAAATAACGCGTTGGATAGTTCTTCATTGGTATGGATTAATGGATGCAAATTGGTTACTGTCTCTTATGAGATTATAGAGCGAAATTACAATTAATTAATAGGTAACATTTAGATATTCTATAATTATAAAATTGCAATATCTGTAGCATGGGGAATATTGTTAACATCAATAGGTTCGTTGAATGGAATGTCTACTTTGACGACTGGTGTAAAACTCACCTCAGCACTAGAACACTAAGACTAGTACCTCAGCAATAGAAGAATGGACTAAGAGCAGGTGTCTAACTTCAAATGTCACAAATTTTGTAGCAAACAAACTGCAGACCCAGACAGTTAGGAGGCAGGGCCTTGTTGAATAGAGTCGTATAAAATTGAACCGTGGAAAAAGTTGCGAGAAACATTAACAGTGCAAATTGGGCTAGAAATTCCGAATGAACGCACCATTTGCTGTTGGTCTGAGAGATTCTCTTCCGATTACACAGTATTACAAACTGATCCCCATGGCCACCGATTTGAATCGTTTCCGGATGAGCTCAGAAACAAACAAAAGAGGAACCCCAAAAAACTGCTTGTGTCATTGCAGACGAGTTTAGATATACTCGGTACTACTGTCGTTCAGCGACTTCATTCAATTGATAAGGTAAAAAGTTGGATTCATGGATGCCACATGAGTTGACACCGATCAAGAAAGATCACCGTTTGGAGGAATGCACTTCTCGAGGTTAAAAAATAACAGGGGAAGGTTTCCTGCATCAGATTGTCATTTTTTTATGAAAATAAATCTGTTACGATAATCGTAAATATTTAGGATAGTGATTGGATCTTGATCAAAGTTCAAAGTGGGTTTTTAATACCTGTAGAAGATGTTGTTAGTATGGTGATTTATGAGTAGTTGACCCATCACGTCTTTCTCCGTCGACGTGAAACTTTAAAATTGTGGACCGTTGCAGTGCTGAACTCCACAAAATGCATCTCAACTTTGCCTTCAAAAATCCACAAATGTTCAAAAGACATCCTGTACACATATTGTATGATAGTGCACGCATAATGTCGCTCAAGAGACATTGGACACTCTCCATGAGTTGTAGTATGAAACCTTAATCATCTCCCACAGTTTCCTGACTTTTACGCCATAGTAGATTTTCCTATATCTAGATCACTTCTTGTGATGGAAGACCTTTCTTGATGATAGAGTGATGCAATATGCGGTTAGTGATTTCTTCACATTACACACTGCAGACTTCGTTCGCAATAGGATCCAATCGTTGGATATTCAATGGAAAAATTGCGAAATTGCATGGTTGGGATGGCGACTGTTTTGATTACTAAAAACAGTAGCTTTAAGTCTTTTAGCCTTGAGCGACATCTTGACCTTGAAGTGGCATATCTGGGAATAAATTTCATTCTCACCAATCTAATAAAATAAGAAATGATTGGTCGTCATTAATACTGATGGCTATTTGAGCATTGATTAGTATTGTATTTATGTAACTGTAGTTTATAACGCATTGCTGTATTTTAACGATTGTTAAATAGTCTCTTCTTTACCAATGGCCCTCTAGTTTTACTTAGAAAACCTAACAAATTATAATATGATTATATCACGAACACTTTTGAGAGTGTTTTTGTCAAATACAGCGATATTACACCATGACTTAACAGGTCATACTGATCTTAAAGATCTCATTACACTGGCCCCGTAGAATTAAGGCAGGTTGATCCTAGTGTCTGCAGAGAGCATGCTACTAGTAGTTTGAAAGTCGTCAGACAAGGTGACGAATATGGTTGTGTGTGTAAATTCTTTGTGGGACATAGTCAGTGTCTGTAATTCCAGGAGACGTCAAGGAACGCCTATTGTGCTTGTAAATAATTTTGTGCATGATCGTTCAATGGAACTGCGAGAGTTCGGGTGGCCGTCCTACAGCTAGCGTGTATTGTAACGGCCAGTAGTCTCTATGTGGTACACGTTTGGAAACATAGGGGTTCCCACAGCAGACATGCTCTCGTAAGCGAGGGCCTGATTAGAAGAAACTTTTAAGTCCAGCCTCACTGATAGGACGGCAAACGACAGTGTAATCAGAGCCACCGTTGCAATCATGAATACTGCAAGTGTATGAATACTGTTAGAGGAAGATCTACGTTCCTGTGTTTCTATCGCACGATTACCCTTGATACCTGCTTATACCAAGAATGTCTTTAGTGTTATCGGAAGAAACAGCAGTTGCAAGACGAAAAACGGAAAATGGTGTTTAGTGATGAGACTCATTTTTGTCTGGGGCAAATTGCCGTATGAATGTCCGTAAACATACACATGAACAAGAAAATACAGCGTGTATTCTTACTTTCTCTATAGGACTCACCTGGCTTTCTTGTATATGAGACAATGTATTTACTCCTTTTGCCTTTGGTATTCATTCTGGAGACTATGGCCAGTACATTGTGCATTCATGACGTCTATCCTGTCTTCCAATCGTATTTCGAGGCTTCGTTGTACCTTACCTTCTACCAGGATTATGAACATTCCGATAACGATAGTTCAACTCAGCGTAATCCACTGGATATACACCTACTCTAGCCTGCCAGGTCTCCGGACTTAAGTCCCTTACAATAAGTATAGAATATGGTGGAAAGGTATGAAAGACATTATAGCTGATAGCTTCTGACAACGATCATCACCCAGCTAGACCGTGGAATACTACACCCGAAACAGATGTTCATCATCTGTGTCCGATTAACTACTTGTATGAGTGCTTGGGGTGGTTACACGAAATGATGCCCACAAGAGAAAGGGTCATAACGCATAGTGCACCACTGAAACTTTAAGGAAGAATTAAACACTTAAATCAATTGGCAACTATTAAAAAAAAAAGCTTAGTAATTTATACAAGAGCAACACTTAATCAACCTCCCACTACCAAGGCGGTATGGTAAACAGAACCACTAGGAAAATTTGAAAGTAGAAATTGATTTTGCGGATTCATGGGTGTATCATGAATCTTAGGGAATGTGATCATCCATAATTCCACTTGATATTATGTTGAGTGCTGTGTGTTTCCCAACTCCTTGTGAAGTATATTCGGGATTTTCCACTGGTGCCATGTTCAAATCACTTCTATCGACCTTGGGTGCTAGCTTTGGACCAAATCCGTACTGTTTCCGGTAACTGTTTCTACCGGTAGAAAATTCAAACCCTAAAAAATAATGTTATTAAATTTTAATTTTCCATTTAACACTGCACTAGCATCGTAAACTGCATCCCTTTAAAATCTTGTCATTTAACCCTTTCTGCCTATCCTTATACCCAAAAAGGTAACCTATTATGATTAATTGTGAGTGGCGCTGATTTCCGTATACCTTTGAGGGGAAGTGGTATTCAAGTATGTGTGTTTTGTTGTCATATCAGTTGCGGATCCAGGACGGACTTCTGGGGAGGCGGTGGGTTGTAATACTGCTACTTAGATCTACTTTTAAGAGCTCCAAACTCTGGGATGGGTTTAATTTATATATATAAAATAAGAAAATGTCCTCTTCTGGGGAGGGCGATCCGCCACTGTGTCATATATCGTCTAACAATGCATTGATGAGAATTTTAATACAAATACAGGGAGCCAAATAAAGGAACTTTGGGGATCAGCATCCTCGCTTCCTCTCCCCCCAAGGATCGGCGCCCGTAGTACTTGTGAAGTTGCACTTCATTTATATAAAGTTGTAAAGTTTCATTCCATTCACTTCATTCAATTTGTTTCAAAGATTATTAGACAAATATTTTAAATTCTCATTTTTATTGTACCTTGTTTTATAATGTTACACATCTATTTCATTTCTTTCTCTTCCTCAGGAAATGGATTGCATTGTCAACCAAATGATGAATGTTGCAGAATATTTGGGTTGGGATGTGTCTGAGCTAAAGCCGGTAAATATATGTCATACTTTCCTATACTTTATACAATATTCTATTGTTAAGAAATAGCATAATTACTTAGGCCTAAAATTTAAAAAAAAAATACTTTAAATAGATCTTATGTGTTTTAGATCATATACAACTCATCGCCATATTCACTAATAGTCTATATTGCCGTTACATGTAGATCAATTGCCACAAGAGAAGTTTCCATATTCATGTCACCCTGAAAAAATTAATATCTTAAAACCAGAGCTGGATTAACCCATCTGGAGGTCCGGGGCTAGAAAAGGTATGTGGTCCCTGCTACTTCAACTAATATATCTCTGTGAAAGTACAGCAGGAAAGTAAAGAGCCTGACATACTAAAAATGATACAAAATTTACCATTTTTCTTTTGCTTGTTTTTCATAAGTGAAAGGAGATAATGAAATGCAACTTACCACAATCATAGATAATGTTATTCTACACATAGATGTTATTGTAACAGAAAATATGAACCTGAAGAATTTTCAGTATTGCCATCCATAGAAATTATGGTGTTGCCAGAATAACATTTCTCGGAAAATCAAATTAAGGTAGTGACTATTAGTTTTAGTATGTCAGGCTCTTAAGGGAATATGTTTCATATTTTTGATAATATTTTATTTTATGATGATGATTGTATCTTCATGATTCTATTTAGACAACTAGTTGAGATTTTAATCAGAGTGGAGACTCGGGGCTATGGCCCCCTAAGCCCCTCCCTTAATCCGTCCCTGCTTAAAACCGTTGCGTTTTTCTCTTCCACCGCACCTGTAATTGAATGACAATCTTCAGAATACATTTGATTAACGGAACCTGTAAAAAAAAAAAAAAAAAAAAAAACGTAGATCTTAGTTTCTTAAAGTAGCATGGGGATATATGGCCCTAAAAGTATCGAAATACAGCATTTATTTTTCGTTT
This sequence comes from Thermobia domestica, assembly GCF_964235325.1. Taxonomy (NCBI): domain Eukaryota; kingdom Metazoa; phylum Arthropoda; class Insecta; order Zygentoma; family Lepismatidae; genus Thermobia; species Thermobia domestica. The sequence continues at coordinate 124,143,898 of NC_137466.1, read as the reverse complement.
TCACTAGTGCTTATGTACAGTGTGCACATAATCTCATCAATGGGGAGGGGGAAGATTCAAGCTCTAAAGTTCATAGGAGGGGATTAAAGCACGAAAATCCCTATCGCATACGCTACTGTTTATGTAGGCCTACTATATATACGTATATTTGAGAAATACTGGTGGATTTTCATTTCCCATTCTATTAGCTATTGTTCGGAAGAGTTTTAATTATTTTTTTTTATTCTTTATTCTATTTTTATTCATTTATAAAATACTTGAAGAACAGGATCCTCTATATCTGCTTGATATATTTATTTATGCTTAATGACAAGGAAATGAAATTTCATAAAGGATCCAGTTTATGTATATTTTACATATATTATTGAAAATTAAATATATGCATGTGTAGTCATAAAACATTTTACACTAGCATTATTCCTCGGTCTTATGAGAGCGAGAAAAATATCAACTTCCAGTATTTGGCCTTTTCTCACATTCTGACATCACCCACATCTTCCCCGCTTGTAAGACGTCACGTTGAATTTTATGACGCATATACATTAAACTTTATCCTCTCCCCCCCCCCTTTCGTGACTAGGCTGGCTGCCCGGATGAATGAATTCAAGCCGTCCATCTCTGACATTTTTATAAGGTAATTTCCAGCTCTGAAACTCGTGTTACGAGAACTACTCATGCGCCACTAAGATACGCTTAATGTGTTGAAATAATTTACGGAGCTCCTTCTCTTATCTCAGAGAACCTCCCCCAGCCCGCCTTTTTCTGTCTCTTTTACTTCTTCCGTTGTTGAGTGTGTGCATGCAACTAAGAATAATGACAAAGAGCTCGGCTGTCATGTTGGCGCCCCAACCACCATTTTTCTCTTCAACGGAAATTGCGACAAATTATAAATGCTGGGTATATAATTATATGTGCAAAGAATATTTCTCTGAAAGATCAGATTTATTGTATTCAACTGTTTACTATTTTTATACTTTCTAAGTTCTGGCGACGCCAGACATTCGTCTTAAAAGGTTTTCTTAAGTACTATAAACTACAGTAAACTGAGTAAAGATTTAGGGAAGAGAATGACATATTTCTATTACACTATTACTCAACATCAGACTTTCCGAGAGAATTTTGAATCTCGCTTGTGTGTGTGTGTAAACTAAACTGTCGGGTTTCATAGTAACTTCTTACATGGAAGCTTTAAACTTTTTTTTTTTTTTTTTTTTTTTTTTTGCTTTAAGGATACATTGTTTTACTACACAATACACGAATTATCGTTCTAAATGTAGCTTTCTTGACTGAGGTGCGGGAGACCTAAATTCAATTGACAATGGAAGTTCGTTCGAATCCAATGTTAAGCCGTAAATCTATGTTTCTACAACTTCGGTGATTAAAAAAAATCGAGTTGTTGTACAGATCATCAACTTTGTTAGAAAAATGGTTGAGCCAATGTTGGCAAATAGTTGGTCAATAGAAGCAGATATTAAGGAAAGAGGTTGAGCCAATGTTGGCAAATAATTGGCCAATAAAAGTAGAAGGTACTTCGAAAAAATGTTGTGCTAAGGGCAATTTACTAATAACTTATCAACGATTTGGAAAACACTCTACGCTGATCCAATAAACATCTTCTGAACGTTGGATGTTCCATAGAAATTATCTATGGACAACAGCTTGGGGCAGATATTCAATTTCCCAACATTAAGTCTACTTAAGTTACTTAGGTTTCATCATGTTGAATGACCTACGTAGGATAGTATTGGGCTTTTTCAGATAGAACGATTAGTCAACATTCTACAACTACGCTACGTTGGCTCAATGTGTGTGTGTATGTTTTTTTTTCTTTCTTATTAGGGCATTATCATCAAAAAATTCTCCATGCCACTTGCAACAAATGTACTTCATTCTCCTACTATATTCTTTGTATTCAAGGAAGAATTATTTCCTGTATTACTAATTCCATTTATTTTTTCATCTATTCCTCTTTATTTTTCTTTAAGCTATCCTTCTGTTACAGGTTATCCTTCGGAATTACATTTCTTATCGAACATTGTACCCAAAAAAATCTTCTTTACCTAACAGTTTTGTTCGCTTTTTCAAACACTTTCATGTCATTTATTCATTTCACTCACAAGTATTGCTTTCCAAACGCAAAATGGGCTTTAAAAATTTTAAACGTATTAGGAACATCTTTTAACATACTTATAATCTTCATATTAAAGTATCTTATAGTAAATGTAAGGGGCCGCGGTGGCTCAGTGATAGAGTGTTCACCTCTGGTGCATGGGGTCCTTGGTTCGATCCCAGCTAGTGAACCTTGTGGTGGACAAACACCGTGTGCGTAGGTTTTCTCGGGGTTCTCCCACTTTCTTTATTCCACCATTTCATTTATTTCTCATCATCACCGTCTCCTTCAGCCCAGCATAACCGTGGGACATAAAACTTAAAAAGATTTATAGTAAATGTAGGGTAAAAAATCCTTTTAATATATACTTACTATAGTTCCTGGTTGTGCTTAAAGTTTATGATGTCATTTATGGAAGTCTAGGAAACGTATTTACTTGAATTTTTGTAATCTAATATAGAATCCTATGTGGTGCGCCAGTGTTTGGAATAGTTTAGGTTTACAAGTTATTATAGCATATTCAATAGTGAATGACTGAACTTTATTCGCTTTCGAATGGCTAGCGCACGTGCCTTTGATGCACGAGGTTCTGGGATCGATTCCTGGTGAGAGAGCATCGTAAGAACTACAGTGGTTCAGATTTCCCTTTAAACTGTACGTCTATCTTACATAGTGTAGCAGCTGACTCAGGATGTAAGTATAAATCAATAAATAATTAGGGAATGGTGATGTATACTAGTTCCTCTTCTATTATATTTTAAAGGTAACCAAGAAAGTTCTATCGCTTTTGAATTGAAAGTTCTGTCTTCAATTGACCCTCACACCGTGAGGTGAATGCAAATGAAGATAAGGCGACGGTCAGTTGTTGGTGTGGGTATATCCAATACACCACCTAGTTGTGGCAGTTCAGTTTCACCGTGAACTTGCGTAAGGACAGAGTGAACATGGGACCTCCATCTCCACACAGTTTTATAAGGGCGTGTATGCTGTACGAGTTCAAACTGAGGTCAAATGCCACTGCAGCGGGGCGGAAGATATGCCAGGCCTTTGGCGACGGTGTCGTGACTACGCGGACAGTGCAGCGATGGTTTAACAAGTTTAAGGACGGTGACGAAACACTCGAAGACGCAATACTTGCCGGAAGACCAACATATGTACAAAATAAAGATCTTCAGGCTCGTAATTGAGGCAAACAGTGCCCAGACATGTGAGAAACTGAGACCACAATTCAGTGTGATGAGAGAAACCATTTGGCAGCACCTCCATCAACTTGGGATGCACTACAAGTTGGGTCAATATGTCCCACATGATTTGACTCCGAGCCAGAAGGAAACTCGAGCAGATCTGTTTCTTTGCTGTCTCGTCTGAGGAAGGAGCCATTTCTGGCATGTTGACATGTGATGAGAAGTGGGTTTTGTACGAAGCTCCACGTTGCGTTTATCATTGGTTAGCATTCCATGAACCGGTTCCAAAGCAGCCGAAACCAGCACTGCACCAGAAGAAGGTCCTCCTGTGTGTATAGTGGACTGCTCGTAGCATCGTGTATCGGAAACTGCCACTAGCTGGTCAGAGCATCAATGCAACTGTGTACTGTCAGCAATTGAGCCATGTTCAAGAAAAACTCAAAATTCTGGAGCCAGCGCTTTTGAATCACAAAGAGGTCTCCTGTTACAGGACAACGCTAAGCTCCACGTGGCTAAGATGACCCGGGACACCATTCTACGCCTTGGATGGAAAACACTATTGCATTCATTATACTCCCCGGACATTGCACCATCCGATTATCGCCTGTCCCATTCCTTGGACAATTTACTTAGATAACGCCAGTTCAAATCCCTAGTAGAGGTGGAAAATTCACTTGATACCTCCTTCGCTTCACGGCATACCAAGTTCTACGGCGATGGAATCCATGGGCTTCCAGAACATTGGCAGAAGGTCGTCGATGTTGATGAGGACTACTTTTGATCCTCCAGATACGTCTTAGGTGACATCGATCTTCGAAGGTGGTGGGTGAAAAAGGAACAGAAACTTTCTTGGTTACCTTTATAGTATTGCAAAAAATAATAGTAATATCAATTTCAGAATATAATTATTTTGTATTTATAAAATGTGTTGTCTAAAATAATGATCATTATGTTTTCAAAATGTTCTTTGCTGTTGAGAAGTAGATTTCATCGATACACAAATCTATTCACCACAAACTTTAGTGACTAGTTGCTTATAGTAACATCTCAATTGTTTCGTTGGTTTAAGACCCCTGTTAGCATCAAGGTAATAGGACAAGTTGGCTTATATCAGTGGTATCTCAACTACATGCGACATTATTTATCAAACAAGAAGAGTGTAAAAGGTGATATTTATCATTTTCTGAACATTGAAACAGTATATAAACGTACGATATTTACTCTTTGACAAGGAATAAACCATTACCGTACTTTTTGTCGTTCTGTGTTTCTTTGCATAATAAAACTTTGCATATTGGCATACATTTTTCTGCAGATGCATGCGTTCTAGAAGATTACTAATTATTTTAATTATTTATTCCATAAATAATTAATGATATTATGTACAAATTAATGATCGTTTATTTTCGAGAGGTTATTATTAGTGTTAATGATCGTTATTAATTATTATTTTAATGATTTTATCCCACAAAATGGTAAAACTTATGGAAAAATTATATGTAAAATTTTCCACCATTTTTGAAGGGTGGGAGCTGTCTCATCAAAAATTTCTTAAAGCGTTACATACATGCTGTCTGGTTTTTGAAATATTAGCTATCCTTTAATTATTAATTTTATTTTAACTTAACACGTTGAGCGCCGCGTTGACTTTTGTGTGTGTTTTTTTTTTAATGGGCCGCTAATAATTTTGTAGATGAAAAAAATAAATAAAACGCAATGTTACTGGATCGTTAGCATAAAACCGTTCGAAGGAGCAGCGTCGATCCCTCCTAATGGGGAAGTCTCAACAAGATTGACCTCCTAAGAAAGTAACGAAAAAGAGTATGCATGTCGGTCCCATGGTATGTACATGGTACTTAACGTTTAACCAGATAAAGAAGTGAAAGTACAGCTTGTACATAAAATAATACTAAAAATAATTGTAAGTACTTATTACGTATGTACTTATGATATAATTTTCAACGTAGAATTTTTCAAAACTAAATTAAATAAATAAAGATTGAGTCAAATAGATCTTTTAGTATAATCTTAACAACATGTAAGGAAATTAATCTCGATTGTATATTTTTGTATTTCTTGATAATGAAAGGTGACTCCAGTATTGATACGACTAGAATAAAATTTAGAGCGAGTTAAATCGATTGATGATTCCATTGATCTTTGATATAAAATATCTTATATGAACACATATGTCAATTCAACCCTAGAATGAGCTCTATAGTCTGTTCTTGTATATTGTTCGGCATGATCTAATATGTATAATTCTTGTGTTTCTGTGTCCTTCAGATTCTCCAAGATATGATGGTGGAGATTGACTACGATGCTGATGGCACTGTGTCGTTGGAGGAGTGGAAACGAGGAGGCATGACTACCATTCCATTATTAGTTCTATTAGGATTAGATACAGTAAGTGTCTGATAAAAAATAACGTTCTTCTTAAGTGTTAGATTTATTCGTCGTGTTGCGATCGAACTGAATTGGTTGAAAAGGGAAATAAAATTAATTTTATTATCAATGAAACATGTGCTCTGATAGCGTAATAGCTTTCGGTGAAGAAGTGAGTAGATGTCCAAAAATTAGACCCAAGTCTATCTAAAAACAATTATTCACTGATAAAGTGTCAAGAGAAGTCTGTGAATGGGTAAATGAGTAATAGACACCCGTAGAGAACAAATCTCTTTTTGGTCGTAAAATGAATCATGATGTTGGAAGCTAGCGATAATGGCTCTGTAGGATTTATTGGGCACGGAACAAAGTCATGCAAATAGGTGGAAGAATATAGGAGAATAGCGGTAGGGGTAGTGCCAAAGGTTGCAATGGTAAAAGTCTTATGTTTGGTATAGGAGAAGGTGATTTACAAGGAAAGCTATCCAACTCCTCGACGAGTATTCCATTGAAACTTGCACAAGTGGAAGGACATATTGAAAGATGGAAATATGCTTACTCGTACAATTAGCTACGTCCTCGAACAGGAAGTAGAATGATCTTCCCCCATGGCCCCTGAAAGTTATGTACTCTGGTCATACATGCCAGGATATGATGCATTGGAACTTGTTCTCTCACGAAGACAAATATAGCTAACTCAAGATGATAAGAGTCGGTGGTGATTGGGATCTCTGGTACGTCACTGATGCTAATCGATGTCAAATGGAACACGATACGCGATCGTAAGTTCCGAACGAACACGTTTACCCGGTGGAGAAAAGAGACACGCTTAAAACACAACGCAAAAATGGCTTTCTATTATTATTATTATTATTATTATTATTATTATTATTATTATTATTATTATTATTAGTAGTAGTAGTAGTAGTAGTAGTAGTAGTAGTAGTAGTAGTAGTAGTAGTAGTAGTAGTAGTAGTAGTAGTAGTAATATAATTAGCATTATTAATATGAGCAGTATGATGAGTAAAAATAATAATAATGAGAAGAAGAAGACAACAAAATTTGATGTATTATTAATGTATTATTGAGCCTGTTAAGTAACAAAGGATTTCGGCCCGTCTTAAGTGTCCTCTAGCACTGCAATAAAGATTTTAAAAGACACAAACAACCATACTTCAGCAGGGATTCGAAGTCGTGACCCTTGAGTTGCTGGCTTGACGCCTCAACCAACACGAACATGAGGTCGACAAGAAGACGACAAAGAAATAATAATAATAAAATTAATAATAACAAGCTAGTGGGTGACATTGAGTTTCCTGTCCGGAGATCTATCTGCAACTTCGTTGTATGTAATCGGAAGTGATTTCTGAGTAACAGAAAGAGGTTGAAGAGCTGGCAAATAATATATTCGGAGTTGTCACACGAATACATATGCAGATTGATCTCACTTCCAGTTGGAAATCTCGGACCGGAAGTGGTCGCAGGGCAGCCGGATTCATATATTCTGGGTCCTCAGGTTATAAGGAGCAGGAGGATATATAGTTTGACCCAACGTCCTAGTGGTCACTTCTAACCGGAAATGGTCAACATGTACCCCCTGTTAACCTCCGGAACCGGAAGTGAGATCCGAAAGTGGATTCCATATATGAAATCCTGATTGGACGGAAACAACAACGAACAGATTTTGATCCCGTTTTGGCCACTTCCGATCGGACGTAACCTCTCGAAATCCAAAAGGAAGTGGCCAATTGAGTAGAATTATATTCGTTGTCGTCTCCGTCCGATCAGACTTCCAAATATGCAATCCGCTTAACGATTTCGCGTCCAGTTCCGGAGATGAACAAGGAGGACGGGTTACACATATCAGGTGAATACAATAGTGGACCCTTAGGCCCATGCTTTATCACACTACTTCCAGCAATAGTCATTGCCATACACATGAACGCCACCTACTAGGTATATGCCCATGAACCTCGTAGCATCAAGAAACCCAGAACTTGATCACTTTGAATGGAGAGTATGGCCTGTACAAATTACTGTACTACGCAGCGAATTATAGTACTACTACTACTACTCTGACTACTACTACTACTACTACTAATAATAATAATAATAATAATAATAATAATAATAATAATAATAATAATAATAATAATAATAATAATAATAATAATAATAATCCTATACCAGTGGTTCTCAACCAAATTCCGATCACAACCTCCATATTGTGACCGCTTGCCAGTAACCCCCTTATAATTTCTGGCTTGTAATAAGCTTGTGTCGGATTTTTAATATAGCTATTGGGGAGATCTCACTATATACATTTATTTCTATAATAGCAGAATCCATTTCTTGTATATAGTTTATACAGTACGATGGTGGGCTGATAAGTGCTCGGCCCGACCCAGAAGGACTTGCGCTGCAGGCATGAAAGTGTGAGGCTATTCAACTTAGTCCTCTCGAAGGTCAACATACTTGGCACTTCGATGCTGTAACTTCTCCAACCCCTCCAAAAAAAAGATTTCTCAAGGTCTGCAAAAAACTGTTCCGCATCTGTTATCACTTCTTCATTGCTGTGAAATTTCTGTCCTTTCAGTGCTGTTTTGAGTTTTAGAAACAGATAATAATCAGAAGGGGCAAGATCTGGCGAGTAAGGTGGGTGGTGAATGCAATGAAACCCTAGGTTCCTCTGAAAATCCATTGTTCTGCCAGCCTTGTCAACGGGAGCATTGTCCTGCAAGAACAAGACACCTCGTGTCAAGTTTCCCGGCGCTTTTCTTTAATAGCATCCTTTACATTAGCCAGCAGACTGCAGTAATACTCTGCAGTTATGGTTTGGCCCTTTGGAAGCTGATCTGAGAGCAGAACACCATCCTTATCCCAGAATATTGAGGCAAGCACCTTCCCTGCGGACTTTTGTGCTTAGAATTTTTTGGGCCTTGGAGATCCTGAGTGGCGCCCCTCGCATGACTGCTGTTTGGTTTCCGAATCAAAGTAATGCAACCACGTTTCATCCTGGGTAACAAGCCGATTCAAAAAATTGTCCTTGGAGTTCACAAAATGCCGTAAAATCACCTGCGATGATCTCACACATTCACGTTTCTGATCCGCGTTCAAACATTTTGGATTCCATTTTGCAGAAAGCTTGCGTATGTCCAACTGATCATGGATTATTGACCCAACACGTTCTTTGGATATGTGCACTTTGTTAGCTATCTCCTGAAGCGAAATCCGTCTGTTGCTCAAAATCAGGTCATGAATCTGGTCCACTTTTTCCGGAGTTGACACTGACACTGGCCTGCCACACCTGTCACCTTTTCTGTTGAAAATTCACCACGCCTGAAGTTCGCACACCATTTCTTCACAGTGGAGTATGAAGAGCACTGCCCACCCAATGTGTCTAGCATGAACCATGGATTTCCTTGGGTGAATTCTGTTGCAGGAAGAACACCTCGCAACTCCTCTTTGGTGAATTTGACATCTGGCTCCGCCATGGTTCATTACCTGTAAAATGAAAACCGTTCATGGTAGAATCGTAAAATTTGGTACTTGAACATATAAAAGATCAACATTTCACATGACATCAATTACATCAGGGTAGTATATTCGGAAGGGGGTCGGGCCGAAAACTTATCAGCCGACCCTCGTAACTTCCCTAAAAGCGAATGGATTGAAAACAAATTTGGTCAATTCATTCATATTACAAATATCGAATTTGACCGTCATACTGTTTCAAAATGGAGGCCGTTTGAAATTTTTAAAACTTCATTACTCCTTTAATTTTGGGTCATATGGTAAAAAATAAAGTGCATTTGCATTCTTCTGGTATTTCAATATGCAGTTCTCATTAGTTTCATATCGTACTTCTTTCATTTGCCGGTAAATTGATTTTTAACCAACTCTGCACCTGTTAAAAACGTTTAGTAGACCAATTTTTCGTTGTTCTTGATAGTATGTATACATTGTCTATCAGAACAAAATTCAAAATATTTAAAAATATTTTCCGGTATTAGATTCTAATTATATTTATCTCTTTCGCTTATCTTCGCGACCCTCAGATTGAGAAACCCTGTCCTATACTATTTTTCTTTTCTTGCCGAATAAGTGTTCGTGTAGGTTGAGGCGTCAAGTCAGCGAATCAAGGGTCCCGACTTCGCATCCCAGCTAGGGTATGGTTGTTTGTGGGTTCTAAAAACTTTATTATAGTAGTGCTAAACGAGATAAAAGATGGGCCGAAGTCCTTCGTTATTTGACAGGCCCAATAATACATTTGTTACCTTCTTCTTCTCATTATTATTATTTTTACTTATCATACTGCTCATATTACTACTAATACTACTACTACTACTACTACTACTACTAATAATAATAATAATAATAATAATAATAATAATAATAATAATAATAATAATAATAATAGAAAGTCATTTTTGCGTTGTGTTCTAAGCGTGTCCCTTTTTCTTCACCGGGTAAACGTGTTCATTTGGAACTTAAGATCGCGTATTGTGTTCCATTTGACATCGATTAGCATCAATGACGTACCAGAGATCCCAATCACCACCGGCTCTTATCATCTTGAGTTAGCTATATTTGTCTTCGTGAGAGAACAAGTTCCATGTATCATGTATGACCAGAGTACATAACTTTCAGGGGCCATGGGAAAAGATCATTCTACTTCCTGTTCGAGGACGTAGCTAATCGTACGAGTAAGCATATTTCCATCTTTCAATATGTCCTTCTACTTGTGCAAGTTTCAATGGGATACTCGTTGAGTTGTTGGATAGCTTTCCTAATTAGTAAGAAATACAAGTATATATAGCTCAAGAAAAGATATATATAACGTACACTCTAAGAAATAATTTACATTTGAGAAGAAGTATGGCGAAAGGGAATACGGTCATCTCAAAGCAAGAAATCTTATAAGTATATTTTCACATTTTTGAATGTGTATTTAAAGTTAGTATACTTTTAAACACGATACATTCATGTAACTCGAGGCAATATTTCTCACAATTACGAAAAATTTTGCGTAACAGCTCATAGAATAAAGAATGGAAGTTAAAGCTTACCAAAGTGTACGAGATTATAAATTATGATTATAGACTGAGGAAATTATTTGCTAGTGAATATATTCTCGTTTGCAGTGAGTCAAGCAGGAGGTTATAACAATGAAAAGAGGCAGAAAAGGATAAAATGGTAATGACAAAGGAGGTGTCAAGTACACCATAAAGTTCTTCGTAACAACATTTAGAAAATCAACGAACTTGCAACTCGACGCCTTTCTAGTTTTCTTTTGTTCCTCCTCATTTTATAAGCACTGATCCAAATTGTTAAACCATATTGAAAAATGTTACAATTGGTTACGTGCATGTATTTTATATAAACATATACCTACTACGCTTTTTGTAACTGTGAATAGTTTTAATAATTGTAAATAAATGATGACCAATGTTTAATTTCTCAACGTTGCAAGAATTTCCCAATATGCCAGGTTTAATACGAATATTAGCACAAAGTTTTCATTTGCTCTTACAGTTATAAGTTACCAAGTACAGGGCTGTACAACTTTCTGGACACCCTGTAATATTGTTATTCTGTAGCTTTTCAAACAATCACAAACCAAAATTAATTTGTTTATAATTAATATCATTCACTTATAACTTATGAATATCAACTTCAAATAATGAATACTTATAATTATCTAAGTAATTATTTTTACTGTGTCTATCGTTGTTTAATAAACTATTAATGATAATAGTAATTTCTTATTAAGGGTATTATTAACTAAATATTATTAATTTCCTATTATTGTTTTCTCATTTAAGAATGTAAAAGAAGATGGAAACCATTTATGGAGATTAAAACACTTCAGCAAACCTGCTTACTGCAACCTTTGTCTTAATATGTTGGTTGGTCTCGGAAAGAAGGGTCTTTGTTGTGTTTGTAAGTATTTTAATCTCTATGATCCTTAGAAAACTTATAACAATCTTTACAAAGACGTTCATTATTTCAAATACTACCTAGCTTAAAAATTTCATTCCAAACGTACTGATTCGTAATTTACATATTTCTAAATATCAATGATCTTAAAAATAAAGTTCAAATATCTATAGAAAACAAATTTTATATCCATACTAATCATTTTAACATGGTTCTTATGTCTCTCGTAAATTGAATTGTTTCAAGAAGCTTACATGTAACTTTGAATTCAAGTTTATTTCTTTAAAATGTCGCCCTCTCAAACAAAAATACGAAATTTGTCCGTATAATTCTTAAGCCGAACTACTTCTCTAAATATTTTGTGCTTTGCATAATAACTATTTTAAATCTAAATCTTAAAATACATAGGATATTAGCATGGCTATATTCAACTTTTTATAACAGTAAACTTTACTTCTAATATTTAAATTCATATACTTAAATATGTTATTCCAAAATCATGAAATTAATTACTACCAATATTTCTTTTTTATTTACGCTTTATTTATTATTTTTAAATGTATTTGTTGTAAACATCATTTACACGATTTGGCAGTGGCGTAACCAGAATATCATCATGTGGGTGTGTGTGCTAATAGTTACCATATAAACACCAAACATTATATAGCAGTATAATACAGAATATGTTGGCCATATGAACGACTAGTTGTTTATGGGTTCTTGCGACACGAAAAGTTTAGTATTTTATTTTGGCACACAAAAGTTGAGGCGAATTACAGAAGATAGATAACAAAGAAACCACATTCTTTTCAGTCTTTTTTTAAGTTACACGATATGAAAATACTGATAAAATTAGCTAACAGATTTAAAGATATATCAAAGTGAACTCTCTGGCGCTACAGGTGATGAAGGTCTATGACCAACCAGAAAGCACACATTGGTTGGACGATGCATGGTCAGCGTATCGGCTTCAAGTCGTCATTATTTCTGGTTTTCTGAACCACAGTTTACTACCTCTTCCAAGCATCTCTTCAATTGCCTCATGTTGTTCGGTATACACCCGAAATTTGTTAGTATTTCCATCGAGAATAGAGTCTGCAACCATGCACACCAAAGCTGAGCATGCTTAGAATTTGGGTAATGAAGTATTCCATAAACTTGAATACATACTTTCCTTCTTAATAATCTCCATTCGCACCCACGGAGAGCACCAAATTTCGATGCATGTGCTAACAAGAAATAACTAAAAAAAAAATTAAGAATAATTAATTTGTTTAAACCTTATAAAGGGTTAAATATAAAGCTTCTACGAAATAACGCTTCTGTACTTGTGTATGTGTATGTTTGATAAATAATAACAAAACGGAGTAACAGCGAGAATCGCAAATGGAGCATACAGCATGAAAGCAGAATTCATACTTGTTATCGTTGTACAAAGGGAAAGATAGTCCCTAATCAGCCGTCCCTTACATAAGTCACTGAAATTTAGGAATTCATATCCTTTCCAATGCCTTTCTGCACAGCAATCGTTTTAACATTAATTCGATATTCACATATTCCTAAGAAATATAGCATCATTTTCTATGTGAAATTAATTGTCTAATGTTTATGTAATTTGTTATTTTATTACTTACCTGTACATATTAGGAAACACTTTCTTGAAAATTCTGCTGATTTTTAAGTTTTGAAATCATTTTATATGATATATATGCATAAGTATATTCAGTTTTTTATAATAGGAAAAGTAGTAATATATGTTGATCTCGATTTTTAATTTTATATATTTTATAAATGTACTATCATTGAATTTAATGAAGTGATATTTTACTTAACTTCATCGTAGAAAAGAGAAACTAGATTTTCATGTTTTACACAGTTGGTATGTTTATCAGGTATTGTAAGTTGTTTTTACCTTCTACCAGTAAAATGTATTCAGACAGCTAATTCAAGAGCGAATAATAACAAATACTAGTTATTGTTTAATTTGCTTATACATCAAAACATGTAGTCCACACTCATAACAAAAAGGATTTACATATATTCCTTATATGTTTAATGTTCAACGTAAAGGCAAGACGTAAAAGTCTATGCATGCCAAATAAAGGATTTTAAGTTTTTCTTAGTAATAATAAGACAGTGTGTCTGATGAAGGCAATAATATGTTATCGAAACTGTGTAATAAGTGTTTGCTTAGGTTAGATTTTATTTTTAAGTTATACGTGATTTCAAAGGCAGAATGAGTAATATTCAGATAAAAGTTTTATGTTCTATGAAATTAACGAAAATGTATTTTCTATTTGCTTCTAACAGCATTTGTTAAGATTATAACATATAATACAGTTTTGCTTTCCTTTCTCATTTCAGTTTGCAAATACACTGTTCACGAACGTTGTGTGCAACGAGCGCCAGCGTCTTGCATTGCAACGTACGTGAAATCCAAAAAGACATCTCAGGTGATGTCCCACCATTGGGTCGAAGGCAATTGTCATGGAAAATGTGCCAAGTGTAAGAAGGCTATTAAGAGTTACAATGGTATCACTGGACTTCATTGTAGATGGTGTCAAATAACGGTAACTATTATTTAGCAATGTTATGCATTTAAATAGAATATAGAAATCGTCTAGAAAATATATTTTTTAAATAAATCTACAAATGATATAACTAACTTTACACTGCGAATGTATTTACTCTCGAGAACATATTTTTAAAGGCTGGTGTTACTTTTCTCGCTCCTGCTCTTAAAGAGAGAGGAAAGAAAACTACTTTCGTTTCGTAAAGCAAATATTATGTCATTATTTTCAGCTAAGTACAGAGATTTAGTACTCTCAATCTTGCCTTTTTCATTTTGCCACTTTTGTTGTTGAGACAAAATTCTAACAGTAAAATTCTAATCCACCTTGCCAAAGTTTAGTTTTAACAGCATACAACGCATTTAAATAGTAACTTTCCATCTAATTGGTATCATACTTTCTGTCTTATGTAATTGCTCTGATTTCATCAATATCTCGTAAATTATAGAATTATTTATGTGTATAACACATGTGAAAATTATATGAATATGGACAAACTTAACTTCTACATTCACAAAACGAAAACCATTCGCTCTTCATTTAACATTAATTCGCGAGTAGTTTAATATGCAATCAGCACCAGTTACTGTAGTACCTTTTTTTTCAATATTTTGTTTCTAAATAGAACTTGTAACCTACTACAAAATTGCAATCACTTATTGACTTGTTTTGTGTTACAATGGTTGCTAGCATCTGTTCTAGCAAAAATTTCAGTTATGCGAGACGCAGTATATCCTAAAATCAAGATTCTAATTTAGAATAATAGGATATAAGACGTAATAAATTAGTACTAGAAAAGAACACTTCAATAGAAAGAAATACACTACGACGTCGCAAAATCGGATCGTCCAAACAGTACTTTTTTTCTTTTATATGATCGTTATCAATAAGACGTGAAGAGATTTCTTAAATAATCCTTGCCTTTATGATCATCTTCACTAAAACAAAAGAAAATTTCTGCCATGTTCAGAAACGTACATATTGATTAAAGAATTCAAACTTTTGTGTTCTATAATCTGTACGTTATTGTATAAGTAATTGTGTTATTGTCTGTGGCATTTGTGATTAAATTTATGCTGTGTCATTGTATTAACACGTTGGCTGCCGTGTTGGGCCGATGGGCCCAACAGTGAACTTTCCTACTGCGCCGCGTTGGTCCGATGAGACCAACATTGTAATATTGAGTTTATGACTATTTTCCCAGCCGTTTGCTCACAACTAAAGCTACTTATTCGTGCTTTGGGACACGACGCACGAAAGTATACCGGAACTAATGTCCTGTGAAAAAATTTTTTGCTTACTATATGGGAGGAGGATTATAGCAAGCAGTGAATATTTCACTGAGAATTACATAATACTGCATCAATGACGCCTGGGGCCCAACCAGCTAATTTTGGCCGGCAGTTAACGTGTTAAATTGTACTTGCATTATCAACGTAAATGAAAACATGAAAATACAAAAAAAATTTAAGCAGGCTCAGTAATCCGACATTCTCAGCAATTCGGCACCCCTTTGTGCAATAAGTGACCGGATTAACGAGAGTGTAATGTAGAAAGCTAAAAAGAAGGAAGAAAGAAAAAGAAGTGAAAAAAAGAATTTTTAAAGATAAATGCAATATTTTGGAGGAAAAAAGAAGATCGAAAACTAAATTTCTCGATCCTTGTTTACAAAATATATTCGTGTCGTTAGTAATATGCATACCTTGGGTTAGTTATGACTGAGCTGAACTTTCAATAAATCATAAAATTTTATTATTCACTTTAATTTTCTTTCTCATTTATTAATTCTTCTTCGTTCTACTCCATGCTCCGAACTCGAACACTTTTACAGTAATTACTCATTGCTCTTTTGTAATACATACATCTATGATCGGTGCAGTAATATCCTACAGACTTTGCAATATTTCCGTAGTCCAAACAGCAGAATGCGTATACATCAGGATTGACCGTAAATGCAAAGTCTAACTGGCTAAAGTGTGGTAAGAGAACTACATATTTAACACGGAGGCCCCACTCCGTCACTATCTTCAGTTACTCTTTAGTGGCAATGACAATGAATGCTTAACAATATCTCATGCGTGAACTGTTACTGTATAAGTTCAAACTCGAGCCCAACGCTGTTGCAGAAAACCGAAACATTTGTAAAGTCACCTTTACGAATCACAAGGAACTTCTGCACTGTAACACATTAGTTGATCTTAGCTCAGATCCAAACGAAAGTGAATCTCTACCAACAACTGCTATAACGTGATGTGAGTTTCCTGAAACGAATTTTTACATGCGAAGAAAAGTGGGAGTATTCCCGAAATCTGAATGTGCATAAACAATGATTGAGCTTGAACCAACTTCCGGGACCGTTTGTCAGAGCCATTTCAAGCATTCAGTCATGCTCTGTGTGTGGTGTAACTACGAGAGGTACTTTACTTCGAGTTCGTTCCAAACGGTGTACCATGAATGTCGACATTAATTCCAAACAGCTGGAGTTAATGTATGCTGCTAAGTCAGGTAGAGTAATAAAATATTAGAACTGTTCAAAGGAGTTTATACTGTAAAATATTCGCTGGCAATTGTTAAAAACATTTAAAAGAAAATATTCAACAATTTAAAAATCGCTTCAAAACAAAATACACATTAAAAAGAAGATAAATACATATTGCGGAGTGAGACTCCGCGCGCGTGGCTTGATGTTACAATTAAGCACGCGTACGATGAAGGGTTAATTTTCACTTTGATTTCATTATATAAGTAACTTTTTGAAACATAACGCGAAAAACTCAGCAATAGTTGAGTATATTGAAGACTTCATAAATTTAGAGGTTAAATCTAAGATTGGTATGTAATTTTGTTTGGTCTTAAATCAATTCAAACCTTTCTTTGATTTATTGATGTATGGGAAAAAAATTAAACTTAATTCCTGTCCAGGAAGATTTTTTAAATTACAATATAGGTAAACTTTTCTTGCCAGCATTTTAGAACAATCATTAACATATTTGCCGACAAATGATAAGTTAGATGGTTCACTTAGATAGTCTCAGTGTGCTCTACCATTTTCTTAAAATAGTTTGAATAGTTCAGAGGAAGGAGGAACCAAATAGTATACGTGACAGAATACATTGAATCTATATAAGTGAATCATCTAAGTTTACAAGGTAATGACGTTGTGTCTAATTAATAAGTCAAAGGAAAAGTTTGAACTGATTTAAATTTCTCCTTTACTTGTAACTTACGTCACAAATCCTATAAAGTGTCCAAATTTAAAGTTAATAGCGTAAGCGGTTTGGCATGGTCTTTGATCAGTCAGTCAATCATTTAGACTGACTGATTAAAGACCATGCCAAACCACTTAGGCCAAACTTTAAATTTGCACACTGCATAGGATTTGTGACGGAAGTTACCATTAAAGAAGATTTTTTTTTAATTCAACGAGAAAGGGGGGGATATAGGTGTGGCAATTGGAATATGAAAATCTTCACATCTTGAAATCTGTGAAGGTTAGAGAGATGACGTTTGACATATGAAGTCCTCATTTAAAATAGATACTTGTTTCAGCATTTTTGACAGTTGTCTTAGAAGAGAAGAAAATATGTAGAAAAAACGGGCGTGGGGCTTAGAATTTTTCCATATCTTGAATTCTTTAAGGTTAGGAGCATGAAGTTTGGTGTTTATACCCTTCATTTAAAACAATTAAATATGTTTCATCGTATTTTATATTCGTCCTAGAAGAGAAGAAAAACACGAGAAGAAAACGGAGGTGAAGTTTTCAATTATTATAATAAGATTCCAACCTCGGAATCCCTTATGATTAAAGACATAGAATTTGGTGTTTGGAATTTTCCCCTAAAATAGTTAAACACGTATTTCAGCGTTTCTAGATTTTGACCTAGAATGGAATAAATAAGGATGGGAATGCTTCCCTAAGATGCCTATATAAAACGTTCGACTTTTTTGTGATATTTCAAGTTCAAACAAATTCTATGTGAAAGATGATGAAGGAAGAACGCTAAATATTGTCCACATTAGCATGTGGGGTGTTTGCTTAGTTGTAAGTCTCAAGGTAAGTTGTCTTAAGTAAAAATGTAAGTCTCATTTTCTCAAACAATTTTGATTGTAGCACATACCTAACTAACTCTATGGCCTATGGAACCCGGAAGTTCAATGCCGTTTTCACAAAAACTCTCCACTGACTTCTATCCTTAACCAACTGGATCTAGTTTCCACTTTGTATTCCTATTTCTGTGAGATCCATCTTAATATTGTCCTCCCATTTGAGCCTAGGTATTCCTAATGGGCGTTTTCCAATTGGTCTTCCAGTTAAGACTTTGAAAGCATTCATACTTTCTTCCATCCTGGCTACATAACCTGCCCGCCTGAGCCTCCTAGACTTGATGACCCTAACAATGTTGGGTAAACCATATAAATTATGTAGTTCCTCGTTATGAAGTTTCCGCCATTCCCCATTCCCGTTCCTCTTGGGTCCGAATATTCGTCTCAGGATCTTGTTCTCAAATACTTTCAGTCTACGTTTTTTACTCAGAGTAAGCGCCCATATTTCGCAACCACACAGAACAACAGGTATGATTATTGTTTTCATACATTTTAATCTTCAAACTCCTGAATAGAATTTGCGACGACAAGAGATTTTGAGCTAAATAACAACACGAATTCCCTCCTTTTATTCGACATTTAATTTGTTCGTGAATATGGTTTAATTTTAGCACATACATACACTAATTTTTAATATTGCTTTGTGTTGCAGCTTCATAATCGATGCGCGTCACAGGTGAAACCAGAATGCAACCTGGGCGAGCACCGAGCCCATATCCTGCCTCCAACTTCCATCTGTCCTATTGTGCTTGATCGCCAACGTTCCTTTTCTAAAGAGAAGAGAAGTTTGCAAAGAAGTGAGAGCCAAACTCCAGATTCCAATCACTCCGTAAGTCAATCTATATCTTTATTCTTATCAAACGTACGATATTTGCATTCCTATTTTCAAACAGCTATATAGTTTGATCTTTTCTTATCCCTCTAAGTAAGTATTCTGTCTATGAGTAATACTATTATTATTGTTATCGTTACTGTTTAAATACTTATTTATGATAGAAATTCTTAAATTCCTGTTGTTAAGAACTTTAAAAATGCTTAGCAGTTTCTGTGCCCGTATTTCATAGCTTTATAAGCAGTGGTGCCTCCCCCCTTCATGTCCATAACGCACCCCCCCTCAATTGTCCATCCGTAGATGTTCTTCCATGAAAAAAATCCTTTCTATTAATTTTTACACCCCCTCAAACATATTTATATGGATTTTTAACCCCCCCAAATATTTCAATGACGCAGTTTGCGTCATAGCCCCCCTTTGTGGGCACCCCTGTTATAAGATAAATTAATTCACTGGCGATAGTATTTATTTTCATATTATCGAAAGGAAGAAAATACAATAAATACTAGTGTATATTATATCAGAATATTTGAATATTAATGAAAAGTTGAAACCATATTATAACTATATAAGATAAATCAAACAACGTGCTTTGGCAATGCTTTGTTTCTTCTAATACAGTTTATCAATTAAAATATAGTATTTCTTCAACCTCATTAAAAGTAACCACGTGCTGTATTTGGAATCCTCATCTCAATCTTCACATTTAATTTAAAGTTACAGCCGAAGAACGTACTCTAAAAATGAAAAAAAAAAAAAAAATCAACGAACGTATAAATGATTGCATCTTGACAAATCACTTATTGTTTTTCTTCCTTTCTTTATCTTCTATTTATTGTTCATAAGTGCTAGCCAATTAACAAAAATTGGTTACTTGCTAATAAATCCTCCCGTGGGGAAACTAAACACTTTCCACACGTTTCGGAACACAAGTTAGTTCCGTCTTTAGTGGTAAAACAAAGATAAAAACGGATGATAGAAAAAGGAATACATACCTCAGAGTGAATAAATATAATGTAAAGGATGCTAAAATATCACAGGCAGAGCACAGTGCAAAAGAGTGAGTTGAATTGAAGAGGCGCGATGTCTATGTTACGTCACTATTGCCAGATTCAAAATAAGCATCAAAGGTAGGTAACCAGATCCTATCATTGTTGCCAAAATCCAGATTTAAGATCGGTTTATATTTATGAATAAAGAATGATTCTTTAATCTCCCGTTGTTTCTTTGTTTTTACTGAAAGTTATCCATTCTTTATTCCTAAATATAAACCGACTTTAAATCTGAATTTTGGCAACATTGATAGAATCTAGTTACCTACCTTTGATGTACGTATACGGCAGAGTAGGGACAACTAGGACAATTTTCCGTTCAGATTTTTTTAAAACTACAATTTTGCTTCAATTGAGAAACCAAAGGTGGTATATTAAAGCTTAATCCTTTGGGGACAGTCCACATTTTTTGGAAGTCAATAGAAAAATACTTCGTTAAAAATTTGTCGAAGTTACTTCGATAGTGCATTTTCTCCTATTTATCTACATTGGCAGGTTAACTGGGACACCTATTGGGGTCAACTGGGACAATGTAATAAGTATGTAAATAATGGGAAGTGTACATTAAATAATCAACATTACACGGCAGACCAGTATCAGTTTTAAATATATGACTATATAAACAAGAAACATCATACTTAAGACCTATTTTTAACTGCTACTCTTAGGGATCAAAATTGTACAAATAACCTATCGGCAAAAATTATGAGAAAAATGTTAAGAACGCTTCTAACTTTTATTGTTATTAGTTCTAATTCAAAAACTTTGTGAACATGAAGCATCCAATAAGCAGTATGTAGGTTGATTAAACTAGTCACAAGGCGATGAACATAAAGTATGATAATGTGAAGTAGATTATTAATGAAAAACTGCTTGCAATACAGTCCTTACGATTAACTGCCATTAGGTTAAAAAACAGAATATATTAAGTTATTTACACTATTAGAAACACTATATACCAAAACATATCCAGTTGGGACAAGTGGTACACTGTCTCAGTTGTCTCCATGCGAAATGTCTCAGTTGACCACACACGGCTGTTTTTCACATTTCATCTCCTTACTCAAACCCGCTTAACCCAACACATGGAATCGGCTTTGTCTGTTGGAGCCCTAAAAGCACATGTCGAACATAGATATTCGCCTTAAGAATACATAAGTGTTCTAAGGGGAAATTTCATTCATAATTCGATACAAAGAATTTACTTTTACCTGTCAAAAATGTTCTTCTTGCTTTCTTCTTATTTGTACTTGTTAGATTGTACGACTCACACGCCATAAACAACAACCGTCTGACATTGCATCCACAGTACTACAAAAAGTTCTCGTTACTCCCACCAGATGATACCAACAATCAATGTTCCAGTTGACGTGCTGTCCCAGTTGTCCCCACTCGATCCTATTTTCGATCTGGCAATAGTGACGCAACATAGCCATCGCACTTCCTTCAACTCAGCTTATTCTTTCGCACTATGCTCTGCTCGTGGTATTTTAGCATCCTTTACGTTATATTTATTCATTCAGTGGTATGTGTTTGTTTTTCTCTCATTCGTTTTTATTCTTGTTTTACCACTAAAGACGGAACTAGCTTGTTTTTCCGAAACGTGTGAAGAGTGTTTAGTTTCCCCATAGGAAGATTTATTGGTAAGTAACCAATTTTTTGTTCGTTTGAATCATTCTCTCATGAGCTTATATAATAATTTTAATGCTAACCAATTAATGTGTGTGTTTTGTAGAAATATTTTTAAAATAAATCTTGCAAATACTTTATGATATATATACCACCAAGATTATCTAAAGCTGTATGTTTATTTGTCCTAACTGAGTGCAACTCAGTAGTGTAGGTGCAACGAGAACAATTTGAATTTTCTCAAAATTGCTCTATATTGATCAAATCATACATACTATATATTCGTTGACCTAGACTACATATGTGTCCATGGGCGTGTCCTTGTGGAGGATAATTTTTGATAGACAGGCACATATAAAAGGAAATAAAGGTATCTTCCAAATTGAGCAGAAGAAAATGATACTCACACAATACTTATAAATTATTAATTTTTTTTAGATTTGTCTTCCAAAAAACTGGATTTCATATTTTCTTGCTCTCTTTCATTTTTGAATAACTTTTCGAGTATTGTTTCCTTTTGCTAATATATATAGTAAACTTTATTTGATTTTATATACATAAACAAGAACTTTCCATTGTTTATAAGTTATTATCAAATAAAAATTGCAGCTTAAAACAAATAGAAAGCATAACATGAAGCATTTATCTCACGCCACATGATTGATAATAATATGACTAGTCACTATAGCTTTGACTTCCCTCAAGATTGAGAAAGGTGTATAACTAAGCAGATTAAAAATAATTCTAACGAGGAAACCGATTCAAGTGAGACACGAAATTGTGAACAAGTTTATGCACAATCGAAGTGTTTTGGGGAACAATGAATTCCACAAGAGGGAAAAACCCTCGATCTCAACCGTTCCGGAGATGTAGAGGGGTTAGAAGAAAGTTGATGCTCCAAAATTTTGTGAATTTTCGGCTATGTTGCGAGTGCATATGTTTGAGAATTGCATTTAAACGTTAAGAAAGATTCATCAGAACGACTGAAAGTGGTTTTGAATGTTGAGGTGAGTGGCGTAGCTTTTACCTGAGACCGGAAAACGAAGGGCCTATGAGGAATAACAAACGCCATTGACACAAAGAAAAAAAATGTATGATATTACTTGCTAATATATCATATCTTTAGTTCGTAAAAAATGAGAAAAAGTGATATGAAAATGTGTTAATTATATTGCCAAAGGAACAGAGACGTTATTATGTGAACAAAAATGCAAGGTCATATTCTGTTCAAAAGCGCTACAGAAAAACAAATCAAATAATATCAAACATAAACACATATTGTTAAAAACGTCCACTATCTTTTATACTTTCATCCTATTTGACCTGATGATACTTTTATTTGATTCGGCGTACCAAGAAACCTATACATAGACACCTTACACGCCTATTTCAAGCAACAATTGAACTCCGTTATTTTCGTCTTTCCCCTCCAAAACATTCTTCCCCTAGAATTTTTATGGACTCTTCGGTTCTGCAACCTCATGTCTAAGGCAACGTATTACTAATGTTTCGTGGATGAAGGAATTCTTCATTTTTGAAAGTCTATTTTACGTGTACTATTGCTACATGTTCAAAACTTCGCAAAATATTGGAGAACCAGCCTTCCCGTTATACTTCTATATCTCCGGAATGGTTGAAGATTAGGATTTTTCCCTTTAATGGGTTTAATTGTACACAAAAGCACTTCGTTTGCGCATAAACTCGTCCACAATTTCGTGTCACACTTGAATCGGTTTCCTCGTAAGATCTGATTCTTTTATTTTTCATATTGCTTTGTTTGTCTCTACGAAAATGTATTTACATTGAATGTGAAGTTGTGGTTTTCAGGCTATGAATGTGCCTTATATTATTATTATTATTATTATTATTATTATTATTATTATTATTATTATTATTATTATTATTATTATTATTATTATTATTATTATTATTATTATTATTATTATTCAATGCTTTTAAAATTAGACTAAAATTAAAATGTGTGTTACTCTTCTCCTACAGAGTGGCAACACTCCAGGCCCAATGTCATTCCAAATAACTCCCCTTCCTGGAACCTTTCCATTGGTTGTGTTCATCAATCCGAAGTCAGGAGGGCGACAAGGGGCGAAGATGTTGAGAAAATTTCAGTACCTTCTGAATCCTCGTCAAGTATATAACCTTGCTAAAGGTGGCCCAATGCAAGGACTCCAACTCTTTAAGGATGTTAGCAATTTTAGAGTTATCTGTTGTGGAGGGGATGGCACTGTTGGGTGGGTTCTCGAAACGATGGGTAAGTAAAAAAAAATAATAATAACAATTTGTACAGTAATAATAATAACAGTTTGAACAATTTGTACAAAGATATCATACATCGTCCTTAGAAAAGTTAAAGCTGAAACAAATGGAATTAAGGATGCAAATTATTCATGGAAATAAATAGAATAACAAAGAAGGATGAAATCCAATGGAAATTTAGATCTAATATGAAAACTTAAGCTTGATTTTAGCGGTGTGAATATATCATACATCAGCACTGTTATTGTAATAACATCTGTACAGCTATACAGTTAACAATAATATTTTTTGTCTAAAAAAGAATTATAAACAATTCAGATTAACTTAATTAAGAGAAATTATACTGTGAAGGGAAGTTAGATAAAAAAATTTAAAACTATATAGAAATGAGTAATAGAGAACTAACAATATATTATGCTTAATAATAAAACTAACTTTATCATGACTTTATATTTAACATGTGGAAATTTTCAGGAATTTTTCGGTTCTCTTCGTCGGTGATGATGTACTGATAAATAACTAATACCGAAACAAAACTGATATTCCTACCAGTCAAAATTAAATTTATAGATTTTATAGCTTTACAGTTTCGTTTTTCCCTTAGTTTCCTTCTCTGTACATCGTAATCGACGAAGGAAACAAAGAAATTCCTGAAAATTTTCACAATATAGAGGAATAATAAGGTCAGTTTATTACTCTACTTACAGATTCCTGTAATTCCTGAATTTTCTTTAAACTTCCAAGGTTTCGACTCTCCCCTGGAGTCTTGGTCATGGAGGTTAAAAACAGGAGGAAAAAGAATAAAAACATCAAGGAATAAAAATGGAATGGACTTATGAAGGGAACTTATGCACAGTAAGGTTTAAGTACAGCCTTAAAACCCCTCAAAACTTTGGAAAAGATCACTACCCAATTTAAAAGTTAATACACGGATCCCAATGAAAGATTGAGTATTTTTAAAATTAAATGCAGTTGCCAAGAGAGTTATATAGGCAAAATAAAAAGAAATCTAAAAGTCCAAGTCAAGTAGCATATTAGACATTCGAAAGCTTTAAATCCACTGCCAGGTTTATCGAAACATTTAAAAGAAACGCAACATAGGGTAGAAGATTCAAAATTTTTATTTGGAGCTATAAATGTAGTAGAGAGACTGGTTTTTGAAAGTTTATTTATTCATTAAAAAAAAAAAAAAAAACGAAATTAAATTTAGACTAGCGATGGTTGATTGACGAATGAGAGGCAGTAATTGCAAAAGTTTCACAGCATTGGCATGACAATAAAAATAATAACATGAGTTGACAACCTTTCAACAAGGAGCAAAGAAAGCTCACAAATCAACTCCATCATGTTTTAGTTTGTATCATCTTCATCTGGAAGTTACAGGCGTATTTGACAACGTGTTTTCGTACAACACAAATCTTTCCTTGGTAAGCCGTTTCATTTTTATTCCTAAATGCTTTTATTATTTTTCTTCCTGTTTTAACCTCCGTGACCAAGACTCCAGGGGAGAGACGAAAGGTTGGAAGTTAAAAGAAAATTCAGGAATTACAGGAATCTGTAAGAAGAATAATTGTTAAAATTCCTGAGCGTGGTTTTGCATTGTCAGTTTCATTTAGTATTAAGTTAATAATGATGTTACAAACATTATTAGATATATTATGTTCTTAATACAATACATGAAATGTTGATGTGAAATCAATTAGCACTTTCCGCCATCTAATATTTTAAGATTATTTTGAAATAAAGACTGTCTTCCTACAAAAATTATCAGACAAATAATCCCTTGGCTGATTATCTAATGGGCTTTTATTTTCAGATTATGCCACCGAATAAGCTTTGACTTGTAAACAGCATAATTATAGATTTTTTAAAAGTTTTATTAAAACACTTTTTCCATCTCTTGAGGGGGGAGGGGGAGAAGAGGGAATGTTGTTAGTCATAACGATATCAGTATCTGTAGTTCAACTCAAGTTTTGGTGAAAAATAGATTTGTATGTTTCGATGCATTAAAATTGAATTACATAAATAATTAATTATCCTTATGGAAGTGTACCAAATTATCAATATATAATTATATATTAAATTCACAATATTACTACCTTTTTGTTCCTAATAATAAACTTTATGCCTTATGTTCGTAGGTTCTAGTTGAATGAAAGTTATATTTTATTACATTTCTTTTTTATTATGTAAATTTATTTTTGTGTTCTTTTGTAGACCGTGTTCAATTCGTTAGTCAACCTGCCGTTGGAGTCATTCCTTTGGGTACAGGAAATGATTTGGCACGGTGTCTCAGATGGGGTGGAGGCTATGAAGGAGAATCGCTTCCAAAACTATTAAAGGTATCTACTTATATTTTTACTTGATATTAATAACATGGCTTTCTCTCTTACATAGAGAATACTTTGAAGGATGAGAAGTAATAAGGTAACGAATGAAAACAGTCAGAAAATCTAGCAAGAGGAGGACCAAAATATCAGGAAGTATGCTGATAAGAAAAAAGTAAAGGTAAACATACATAGGTGTGTTATGTTAATAGTGAATGAGTTACTTATTTTCCTAATTATTTCAATGTGCCAATAATCCTTGTCCAAACATGTCTATCCTCCTCACATAGAACTGCGTATCTTATTTCCCATTATATACAGTCTTATTTATTAATTTTTCTATTGTAATTTTATATATGTGAAACTTTAGTATGCTTTTCAGTCGAAAACGGTGATTACTTGTGCAATATGATGAAAAAAAAAAAAATATTTGCAAACAAGGTCTCTTGACTGGATATTAAACGGAAGATTCATTCAATAATCGCTAGAAAGGTGGGTTCCTCTAATTCAATACATGTTGTCTCATCTACCCACTATGGACTTGATTGTAGCAGATGGAGCTAGAAGTTGTACCAACATGCCAAGCGAAATCTTCATAACAGCAGACAGTGTATGAATCATTACACTGACACAAGAAAGAATACAGAAAGCCAACGCAGCAGCGGGACCGCGGTGGCTCAGTGGTAGAGCGTTCACCTCTGATGCATGGGTCCTTGGTTCTATCCCAGCTCGCTCCAAGTGAAGTTTGTGGTAGACAAACACCATGTGCGTGTTTTTTTCTGGGGTTCTCCCGTTTCCTTCCACTTTCTTCATTCCACCATTTCATTCATTTCTCATCATCACCGTTTCCTTTGGCCTAGCCGGCATAACCGTGGGACGTACAACTTAAAGATATTTTTTCCAACGCAACAACTTAGTATAAATCAAGTAACGTCTCAACAGACTGTCCTGCATTACAACTATCAAACAGGATTACTACATTCAGTTCTTGTTACTTCATAACTCTATAGCTATCTCTCCCCCCTCAGCACCATCACGTTCAGGTCAGCTTTTAAAATGCTGCATGGAAAACTTTTTCATTACAAACACTAAGAAATCGTTCGCGCCAAAGAGAAATTTAGCATATTCTATATCAAAACATCTGCGAAAGTCATACTGCAAGAGAATTCTTCTAAATGGGCAGTTTAATACCTTAACCCTAACATCAGGAAGGTCATACGCTCTTCGGTGATGAGATAAGAATATGTAATCTTGAAACTTTGCTGGCGTCTACTATTAATCCAATGTTCTCGGGATTGCTGCCAGAGTGAGTGTTGCTGTGCTGAGCTTTCGTTACCATACAGCGGCAACATCTTCAGAACTATGTGTTGGAGTGTGCTGGTTGTACAATTTATATTGTAGTCTTTAGGAATTACTGTATTTCTATTGGTTGTTTTTGTTGGCCAATGGCGTGCTCTGATTTTGCTGTTGGAAACTGTTCATTGATTGACTGATGGTTCTTTTCGTACTGAGAAGCTGGATCCGGATGTCAGGTAGATGATAACCTTCGTCTCTGTTGATGGATGGCTTGTATGTACGGATGAATAGAGATTCATGTATTTTCCTGCCCCAGAACTGTTTGCTTTTTTTTAGTACTTCAATTTGGTCCTACATGGCCGTATGATTGTATTGTATGCAGTGTTCGGCTATTGCAGATTTTTCAGGTTGTTTAAGTCTGGTGTGTCGCTGGTGTTCTTTCATTCTGTCTTCAATGTTCCTTCCCGTTTCACCTATGTAAGTGGCGTTACATTCACAGGTGATCCTATAGATGCCCCGTGTCTTTAATCCCAATGAGTCTTTTGCAGTTGGTAGTAAACTCCTGATCTTCGGTGGAGGGCAGTGTACAGTCTTGATGTTGAATTTCTTCAATAGTCTTGCTAGTTGGTTGGAGGTTTTTCCCATATATGAAATAACTGCAATATTTTCCTTGTCTGCCGTGCTGTCCTCTTTTGTGGTGCGATTTCTGCTACTGTATTTTCTCATGGCTGTCTTGATCTGTTTCGACGAATATCTGTTGAATTTGAATACAGTTTCCAGGTGAGACAGTTCTGTGTTTATATTACCTGGATCTGCTATTTGGTATGCTCTGTGTATTAGAGTATTTAACACCCCCATCTTCTGTGCAGGATGATGAAAACTGGTCGCATCGAGGTAGAGATCAGTGTGTGTGAATTTCCTGTAGATTGAATGGCCTAGACTTCCATCTGGTTTCTTGTATACGAGTACGTCCAGGAACGGGAGTCTTCCTTCTGTTTCTGTTTCCATTGTGAACTGGATGTTGCGGTGTATAGAATGTAATGAATTTCTGCTACTAATTTCAATTAGGTTTTAATTTAATTCTCGTTTGAAGATTTTTGTATTTATACCATTAAGAATCCTTACTTCAAATGGAGCAAAGGAAGACAGAAGAAGAAAAATAAAGAAATTTTTAAAAAATCTATCCAAGCTGCAAATATATGTTTATTGATTACAAATTTACATTAATACTATTAAATTAAAATAAAGTCATCATTATTTGTTCTAAAATTGTTTCTATTTACAAATACTAATTTAATTTCGTTTTCCTCCTTTGTTACATGTAGAAAATAGAAAAATCAACACCAGTTATGATGGACAGGTGGCAGATTGAAGTTTCAGAACTGAAAGTGGAAGGAGAGCCACCAGGGGACCCTATTCCCTACAATATTATCAATAATTATTTTTCTATTGGCGTTGTAAGTATGATTCTATTTCAAATTGTTTATTTTCACTTATGCTATGAACATTTGCTTCACACTTAATACATTTCTTAGTTTCTAATTCATTTTTTAGATTCTTAGCTTTAGTATCATGAAAACGATAATGAAAATAATAACTTAACTTTTGTTTCAGATACACAAGAAATATCGCGTTTATTACTTGAATCTCGTATGAACTGTTGTTTAAGATTTGCATAATGTAATCTTGTCTTGTCTGAATGTTCTGCCCGAAAGTAGGTTCTAACCTACTTACCTAAACAAACTGAGTTGGAGCCATTAAGCCAGCAAAGTAGGGCAAAGGCGAACCATTTCTTTTTCTTGTGGTTCAAAAAGGAATATAGAAAAAGGGAAATTAAAAAGTGGAGTGGACAGATAGGTTTAAAATTAGAATTAGGAATACGATATATAAGAACTGCAAAATTATGGCTTCGTTGCTGAGATAGTCATTTCCGCTCATCAATTAATTCTTCTGCCTAGATATAAGTGTCAAGAAACGAGATCTTTCACAAAGAAAATGATATATTAACATATGACAAATATGTAAAATAGCTAAAGGCTATAGATATATACATGGAATATACGCTTAAGTGAAAGGAAAAATATCTTATGGTAATACAAATATATGTGCCAACAACTAGTATATTCAAATACTAGCGTTGATTACTCGCTTCGCTCGATTGAAATAAAAACTTTAAATGCCCAACTCCATTTGCAACGTTGATAAAAATGACAGTAAAAATTAAATATTACGTACTATTGTGGGCTGAATTTGGATCTAAACGGCATCAGAAGTGTCATTGTTCAATTCAGGACCCCGAAATCACCCCTTCCTCCCCTAAATTGCACCGTCAAAGTGAAATGATAAAATACTCCCAGGCCCAAACCTCATCTATGTTGAAAATTTGATCAAGATTGGTCTCGTGGTTCAAGAGCTATTAAATTTTATTTATGTTTATATATCTCTCCTCTCCCTCTCTCCTACGTTGTACCGCCAAAGTGAAATGATAAAAACACTCCCAAACCTCATCTATGTTAAAAATTTTAACGAGATCACTCGGTGGTTCAAGTGATGCGATGTCACAAACATAGTCACTTTCATTTTCACATATACATATATTATAAATTTCTGTATTTGAAAGAATCTGTAATTTCCTAGTATTTAAATCTCCTAGTATCTCATATCCCGTCTGTGTCTCATTTGATAATAGCTTGTAGACAGTTGAAAGTGCTAATGCTATATATCATATTTCTAAATGTGCAGTTTTGAGTAAAACCACCTAATACTTTTATTTTAATTTTTATTTGCTCGTATTGAAATATTCTTTACTAATAACAATAACTTACATGAGTATTTTGCTTTCATATGGAATGAATGAAGAACAGTAGGTTAAAAGAAAACTCCAGTTCAGTATACGTCTGGGTGCATAACTACCTTGTTATTGAGTTACGTGCTGCTTTTGTATTACACTTCAAAATTCAGGCAACCAATAACTGGTGTCTGACTTTAGAAAACGAGCTTGGATTCATACTTGATCATTTTATTTATTTGTTTGTGTAAATATTTCGTAAAGCTTATGCTTAACAGGGCGAGTTCTCCCTTAATTATTTGTATATTATCTATAATTAAATACTCATTTAAATTATAAAAGAATTGTGTTAAGTATCTCTGCAATCCGTTGAATATGAAACTTCTTAATACTTTTACCTTGTTTTCTGTGTCCCCTTATGGATTTATTCAAAAAGTCATTTAGTTGTTGAAGCTTTACTTACTTTTGCCAGCATTGTCAATTCGTAGATAAGGAAAAAGGATTTGTAGACTATAAGATGAATGGAAATTGATCATACAGGTAATAACTAATTATATACAGTAGCATATTAACACTAATAAACAGAAACTTCCTGAAGCTCCCAGAGTAGATTTTCACAGTATGTCATATTAGACATTCAATTGAATGATAATTTACTTATGGAAGGAGGGGGGGGGGAATGAATCACAGGATACAGAGAGCAAGATGAGCACATTTTATGTTTACTTATTTCACACTTGGTACACAAGAAATATTAAAGAGGAATATAATATTTTTGATACGATTACAGTGTATCTTCACAACTGTAATCATTAAAGAAAACTTTTAATCCTTTATTTAAGTTCTAAAAACGAGATTCCTTTCCCACAAATTTTAATGGTCAAAAACGTAAATTAAAAAACTGTTCATCTTTTTCTCCTGCTACTGGCATAATGGCTCGATGAAGGCACGATCGACAGAGCACAAAATAAATACGAAATTGATTAATTTGTTAATTGAAGGAAGTAATGAGAACATCAGCAAGATGGTCGTTTGTGCCTAAGAAGAGAAGGTATCTATGATTAACTGCATAAAGGTGTGAATGAGCTGTTTGCGTATTATTTCAATATTGCCCTTACGGTATATCAGAAATATGTATTTTTAAACAATAAGTAACAAGGATGTTTCTTTCTATTAATGACTAAATTTATATGTGAAACTTACATAAATTAAATAAATATATCTTTTTGTTTTGTACTGTGTTTCAGGATGCAGCAATTTGTGTAAAATTTCATTTGGAGAGAGAGAAAAATCCGGAGAAATTTAATAGTAGGATGAAAAACAAATTATGGTATTTTGAGTTTGCGACGTCAGAACAATTCGCAGCTTCTTGTAAAAATCTTCACGAAGATCTGGATATAATGGTAAGATTTTTTATTTATTTATTATTATCCGCTATGTTACAACAGTAATCCAGAATATATATATATATATATATATATATATATATGTGTGTGTGTGTGTGTGTGCTAAAGTTATTTTGTACATACTCCATTGCTAATTTTTGTTTTATTCTTTGTAGGTTCCGCTGAGGCAAGGGTTATAATTAAATACAAACATGGATTTTTATTATTTCGTCAAAGTGCCTTTCTCAGAGAAGGGATATAGGTATAACTAAGGCAGTGTTACAATGCCAAAATGTGGAAGAAATTCATGTTTTTATTGTACTTACTTTCAAGTCTTGTTTTAGCAGAACTTATATAAAATACAAAATACAGAAGCATACTTTAACAAAAATACCTTAAATTCATATAATATTTGTTTAAATTCCTCTTTTCCCTCAGATTCAATGAACAATAAAATTCAGTTAAAATAATAAAGAGCTTTAAGATTTTTTTACTTTCTTAATACTTCTTTCACACTATAACACATCGAGAACTTATTATATAACTATTGATTTTTTTTCACAGTGTGATGGTGTTTCGTTAGACTTAGCCAATGGTCAAGCTTTGCAGGGAATTGCTCTACTCAATATTCCGTACACTCACGGAGGTTCTAATTTATGGGGTGAAAATCAAAACAGAAAGCGAAATAAACCTCATAGTAGAATTAGGAAAAAGAAAGATAGAGAGAAGGAATTTTCTACCAGTAGCTTTAATTCAGTAGATCTCAGCAGCGCAATACAAGGTATGTATTTATCTATGTTGTCATTAACGCAAATAGTTTTACGATAGAGGAAAGCTATATCTATACGTATGATTCTTCTCCTTCCTTCAGTAAGTCTCATCAGATTGGGGAGTGTCAGAAATAATAATTCTAGTAGTTATTGTAGTGTGAAAGATGAATACCTGTAAATTTTGTAGTATTCGTCTTCTTAGGCTGAAAGCGAAGGCTTACGTCGAGTTGACTGGTGAGAGATAAGTACAGTAAATTGATCACACGGAACGGTGTGTTGCAGTAGTAATATACTCTGCGACATATGCGACATTCCCCACAGCAAGCTCTTTATCTCATTAGGTAATTCTTATTTTTCAAATGTACTTAAGTTCCAGTAATTGCACAAATCGATAGTATAAAGGGAATATCGTTAAAACATGAAAATGATAGCCATGCCACTAGAAACTCAACTGATTTAAGAGCAACTACCCAGCAAGCAGGAAATCGGAATATAATTTCCTAGTCTTTTCAGTGACCAGATTTTTATGATATATTTTTACCCATTTTTCCAAACCATGAACAGAAATTCACGAATATCGGTGAAGAATTCAGAACAGTGAACAATTATGAACAGAAAGCTCGTTAATATTTGGCACTAATCGAATAGGAAATTAATAAGAAAAGATTTCGTAGCTTAACAATACGAAGTACCAACACCACCGTTCTGACCCAATTTTATACCAAATATTCCCCATATTAGGCATATTTATTGTATAAAATTACCAAAAGGTAAGTGTCATTTAAAAGAGCTATTATTTTTTAACGGCTTTTACAAAAACATAAGCAATTCTTTCTTTTCTTCCAAATTCCCAATATAGTTAGTGTCAAATATTAATGCACTTGCACTATTCGCTTATTGTTAAGTTAGTGCATGTTTAACTTTAATGCACTATTCGCTTTATATCTTACAATAACAGCTGCTCAGTGTGAACACGCATGAGCAATATCTTTTTGTGTATGACTTGTGCCACTTCTTTACATTCAGTGTCAGTTGAATATCAAGCGCAACAGTCAACCACCTCCTGTAGCACGCACGAAATCCCAAAATAATGTGAATTATTCCATCATTGGTATAGTCACGTCGTTAATTCACCCACATTACATGAAATCAACAATCAACAAACTGTGAGTCAATTTATTCTCTTTGTTAATTCTATAACTGCTAATAAAGAAGTACATATCGTTAAAGAACTGAATTACACAATGATTTGCAGTTCGATTATAACTAATGACGATTTTGAAAAGCCAAGATGGGTAGTAAATTTTTATTTTTAAAGATAAGTAATACGAGAATTTAGTTGCTGCAATGAAGTGCACAATGGAGGTTACTATTAACGAATTTAGTTATTTTTTTATTGTTATTATATATGTATATTTGATCATCATACAGTTTAATGAACTTTGTTTCGAAAGAAAAAATTTCTAAAGATTCTCGGTATTTGAAAGATTCTTTTCGAAGTTTGTTGGAACATACACTACGAAGATGAATTCATTTTGCATTTCAAACTTCCACCAAACTTGCAAGTACGGAACTACAGGAGCATTACTTTAAAAAATAAAAAAATAATAATAATTAAAATAATCTGAATTGGACAGAAACCTCTTCGATATAAACAACTTTTTCAAAGCAAATGATACACATATCCTCCTCAAGGAAGTGCCCCTCTTAAATACTTGGGATTAGCGAAAGCCTACTTTATTTCACTTCACTTTACTAAGAGTCGTGATCGCTCAGTGATATTGCCCTCACCACTGGCACGTGGGATCACAAGTTCGATCAAACCTCCCACCAAGTGGACTTTGTGGTGAACAAAGACCATGTACATGAGTTATCTCGGAGTTCTCCTGTTTGCACTCACTTTCGACATTCCAATATTATCAACTATCTCATTATTACAGTCTTCCTCAGCCTTGGTGTATTAATGTGAAACGTTAAAATTTAAAAAAAAAAAAAAAAAAAAACCCTTTACGAGGTAAAGTTTCTTCTTCGTTGTAATAGCAT
Source organism: Thermobia domestica (assembly GCF_964235325.1). Classification (NCBI taxonomy): domain Eukaryota; kingdom Metazoa; phylum Arthropoda; class Insecta; order Zygentoma; family Lepismatidae; genus Thermobia; species Thermobia domestica. The sequence continues at coordinate 124,109,209 of NC_137466.1, read as the reverse complement.
CCGCCACTAATTATGAACTTGAGGAAACGATCATTTTTATCATTATGTGTCTTTCATTACAGGCATTTCTAAGCCGAAATATGATTATTCCGTTCTTTTCAATGTCGTTTAAGTTTATTTTAAGTTGTAGTGTAAAACTAAAATATGAAGAAGATTTTAATAGTATCTATATAAAATTTACATATACATGTCATACAACTTTTTATTTATTTATTTATTTATTTATTTTTATTTATTTATTTTTAGTCTTTAACAGAAAAAAGGCACTACATAATGAGTATATGATGCGTTCAAAATGTAACAATAAAGGAAAATAATTTCCAGGTTATTAAACTTAAGAAGTATTAGAGAATTTTTCTTCTGATAGCAAGCTTAGAGTGCTTAGATTTATAAATGTAGCACTGAAAATGCTTGCCAGATTTATCTTACGAGTTTGCATTGTAAATATTGGAAGGCTAAAAAAAATGTAATGAGGGGACAACGAATCGGTAAAATCCTTCTAATATATAACAAAATAGCTTTTAGATATTGATGCATTGAGCAACACAAACCTATTAAGAGTAGAAATAGAATTTTCTGTATACCCGTTGTACACTTTCAACTTGACATATCTCTTAACTTTAAATATGTTATTAATTTCTTTCATTTTTTAAAATGCTTTTCAAGGATGTAATGAAAACATGTTTATTTCTGGAAGTGTATAATTTTATCTATCTAAATTTAAGATAACAATTTAAAAATAATAATTCGTGCTAAATGTAAAAATTAAAATTAGACTATGTGTTTTGATATGAAACGTTAAAGAGCTCAAAGTTATTTCCTACGTTGATTATACAGCATTTTAATTTATGTTAGTAATACGTTACTTGTGTAATTAGTGTATATTTAATGTATTTCTTTCTTTCTTTCTTTCTTTATTTATTTGTTTATTTATTTTAAGATATCGGAGACAAGTTAATTGAAGTAATAGGTTTAGAGAATTGTTTACACATGGGTCAAGTGAGAACTGGATTAAGGGCATCTGGAAGAAGATTGGCTCAATGCTCTTCTGTAGTAATAAGAACTCGCAAAAGGTTTCCAATGCAAATTGATGGAGAACCATGGATGCAACCGCCCTGCACAGTAAGTGGTTAGAACCTTCTATTTGTTAAGCTTTAAGGCGACGGTTACTTCTATTCATGATTTTGTTGAAGTTTACTTAATCAGCTGTAGCTTCCAGTGTGACAGCATCATGGGAACAAATTACATCTCACTGTATTTGTAATGAACAGTCTTTCAAATGCCGGTATCTGTTTATTGGTATTACGTACCTACTGAGAATAACAAAAGTGAATCAACTGAAATATTTGCACTGGAATTTCAAAACTTCCTATAAAATCCATTTCTGCACTAAGAAGAAACTTTCAAATATGTCCTGATCAATATGGAAGATCATACCTAAATTTCACCTCACCAAATTTTTCCGTCCTGAGAAGTTTTTTCTTTCTTTTTACACGAGCAACATAACCATCATAGCTGATTCAAATCTACTACACATTATGCGAGTCAACATGTTCTACAAACATTTTTTTTACGCAACATTTTCTGAGATTCATTACCTTCAGGCCCGCAACTAGGGTTTGTGTCACCGAGGATAAGAGCTAAATTCGTAACCCTAAAATTATATATATGACACACTTATGAATATTAACTTACATGCTATTACATTTATTTATTTTTTTTTTTTTAATGTTACAAGCAACAAACACATTTTCAAGACATTATTGATTCAAGACTTACGTGACATTCTTCTACCGAACAGAAGCAGTGCTCAAGAAGATAGCACTTTACTGTCCTATGAAAACCTGATGTTTTATTTTTTATAGATGCAAGAAGTTTGATATAAATATTTACTGTGATGAGAAATGTGCTATTCTTGTGTGTTTTTGAATATTAGTGATCTACATGAAGATTCAATGCTTATCTTCTATTTTACTACTGAATATCTGTATGTAACTAAAAATTGCTTGTACCTATTGCTATGTAAGTAGCCAGAGAACAGATAGGATTTGAGATTTTTTTAAAGGCTTACTTTGAAGTTATAGGTTTATTTCCCGTCGCAAATCTTAAAGGTTTTCCTGTAAAAAGCTTAATAATATAGTCATGGCCTTAACTAAAGGGAAATGAAATGAAATTTTTTAGTTTTACGTCCCACGGTTATGCCGGTTAGGCTAAAGAAGACGGTGATGATGAGTAATGAATGAAATGGTGGAATGAATAAAGTGGGAGGAAACGGGAGAACCCCGAGAAAACCCACGCACACGGCCTTAACTAAAGGGGAAGCAACCAGTTGTGAGTAATACTAATTCGTAATAATTAACAGTCACTGCTCCGCTACGTTCGTTGCCTGCTTCTCTTTATTTAAAAATGGAGTGATGTTGAACATGAATGTGGTTCGCTATTTACAATTAACACAAGGATTGTATTAAATATAAGTGAGGTTGTAATTATTGTAATTATAATACATTAAATGCACAAGTATTTATACTATGTAAAGCAAAATATAATTTAGTAACTCAGCAACAGAACATAGCACGTAAACTACAGATAGTTGTTACTGTTCACCTCTGGGACAGTACAATATTTACCCCTAATTCACATGAAGCATACTACTGTTAACAAGCCATAATCATCTTTATATTCGAGAGCAGTGATATTTGTGTAACAGCAAATTAGTTGGGGGGTAGGAAGGGAGGAGGGGCAAACTTTAAAAAAATAAATGTGAATGAATCAGTAGTTTTGAAAAGGTCATGAGTCAGAAAAGTAAAGTTATAAAAAAATTAAACAAAAACCTGTTTAAGTTTTCAAACTTCTGCTAGACATGAAATGATCGACTTTTGTTCGAAAAACTAGAGTTTTCGTTGGGGTTTTGTGAGTTAAGCTTGGGCAGTATCTAAAAGTATCAGACAAGATGTTTAGTAGGAAAAATCAGACAAGGTGTTGAGATATTGTATGAACAAATGAAGAGCGTTACCATGTATAATAAATAGTGAGTATTTGTGTTGATATCGGAAAGGAGTCATAAGTGGCTGAAGATACTAATAATTAGGTTGATGAGGCAGAAGTGGCTGGTTATATTTTAGATATATGAGCCAAGTGTGGCAAATGATATTTTAGGTGGTTTATTGTAAAACTACATGTGGCTGGTTGTAGTTGGATAAGCCAATAATGGTTGATAATGAAGAGAAAATGTTATCTACATTTTTGGTTGATTTAGGTACATTTGAAATCTTTGAATTAAAATGAAATCTTTGAGTTTTACGTACTACGGTTATGCCGGTTAGGCTAAAGGAGATGGTGATTATGAGAAATAAATGAAATGGTGGAATGAAGAAAGTGGGAGGAAACGGGAAAACCCCGAGAAAACCCACGAGCACGGTGTTTGTCCACCACAAAGTCCACACGGCGCGAGCTGGGATCGAACCAGGGACCCCAAGCACCGGAGGTGAACGCTCTATCATTGAGCCACCGCGCCCCCTATTTGAAATCTAGCTGAAGTAACATTTCGTTTACTTAAAAATATAACTTAACAGTTTTCTTGTCATTGTACGAAATGAACGACATATTAAAAGCAACAGGTAGCAACAAAAACTGTACTCAATTCCAACTCACTATTTTCTGACTCATGATCTTTTCAAAATGATTGATTCAAATATTAAGAACTTTTAATTAAGCACAATTTTAATCTATAGTGTACAGCGAGCCGAAAGCTTGGGGAGCCACAACTAGTTACACTAAGTAAAAATCGAGTTTTTATTAATTAAATACATATCTCATATTGTTAAATGTATAAACTTGTAAATGTATTTGTGTTCTAGCATATCCAATTCATACTTCACTCTGTGAACAGTGTATATGATAAAGGATGAAAATAAATGCAAATATAAAAATAACTACTCTTTTAAATGATAATGGTTTCGAATCAGTTCAGTGTTTCCAGTAGGAAAATATAAAAGGAAAAAAAAAAAGAACACATTTGTCGGCAATATGATTCTGAAAACTGGAGTTTTTTTTAAATCATCTTCATAAGCGTGATAAAATCTTTCATCTGTAAAACAGATGCATATTTTTTTTTTTTCTTGATAGTCTTGATTGACCCAGAAATAAACAAAAACGAAAAGACACTATTAATCGTTTTCTGAAATTCTGATACGCCATACATATGCGATATCTAAAGATATACTCTTGTCTATACATGCACTCGAGCTTGTAATTTAATGACAGTATAGCCCCCTTGCTCACTGGATTTTATTTTAAAAGATGCAAGAGTACTAATAAAGATACAAGAACAAATAAAAGTGTATTTTATTACATGTATAACTCTTCCCATACGAAATATTCCCACTTGTAAAATATAGTATATTTTGAATTCGGCAACGCATTTCATACATGAAATAAACTGTTCTCACATGAAATGTTATTATTTAACAGTATATGTGAAACTTGGGAAGACATTTCATGAATCAAATAAAGTGTTCTCAAATGAAATGTTATTATTTAACAGTATATGTGAAACTCGGGAAGACATTTCATGAATCAAATAAAGTGTTTTCAAATGAAATATTCTCATATAAGAGAACATGATAAACTTCGCCTCTAGGTATTAAAGTATCGAACAATAATGCTATAAATCACGAAAATGTTTTTGTTAACTGCGCATAGAGTAAGTATAGTTATGTGGCAACTGTACCATTACGTATAACTTTAATATTAATATAAATTATTTAACTTAATTATTTAGCTTAAATTAAGTATAGCTCATATAAACGTTAAATGTGCAAAGAAATCTAACTAACTTTAGTAATCACTCATAAAGTAAGTGTTGTCACGAAATACATAATATATTTGTCTCAAATCAGAAAAGAAAAGTTTGTAATAGTTTCCAATTATTTTGAAATGTATTACTGTTAGTTAATAAATTTGGATGATAAATCAAACTAATAAAAGTATGTGTTTAAAGCAATGTCGTTTCCTTAAAGAATAAAATCTTAAAAGTATCTCTTGGTTTCTTTTTCAGATTCATATTACTCATAGAAACCAAGTTCCCATGTTAATGGGTCCACCACCAGAAAAGGGGAAAGGTTTTTTCAGGTTTTGGAAAAAATGACCAGATGTGTACACCAACAGCGGAACTGCCTGGGATGTATTTGAAAACTCAAATACGATCCTGTTTATAATACGCTTACAAGAAATATCAACAAATAGATTTTTGAAAATGTCTGTGAATACGCAGGTTGTACAACTGCATCTAATAGTGCTTTAATGTATATTGCTGCTGTTTCTCCTGCTTTAAGAACACCGCTTCAGTTGTGAGATTCCGGGATGAAGAAAACAGAGAAACAAGAAAAATTCTAAGATATTCTAATGTGTTGTTATCAAGTGAATTGACTGTATAATTGCTTGATTTCTGGTGGACAGTATTTCAACAAACAACAATTTGAATCTCCATTTTTCTGATCTCAGATATTTATTTGTGAAATTTTCGTTCTATCATAGTGTGGCTCTACATACTACATTTATTAATAATAATTCTTAAATACACGAAACATTCAATGTCAAACATCAACATCGATAAATGTATTATATTTACAGTCAAAGAGAATAACTAATCAGAGTATTCATTTTTTTCTTTTTAAAAATGAAATAAAACAAAGTAAATACGTAGCTTTATTTGTCACTTACTAACTAAAATTCACCAAGCGAATCATTTTCAGGAAATATTGTTTCGAAACTGGATAAATTGTAAGTATATATACATACATGATTTCTTGTAAACATTTGGCAAGTAAAAATAAAGTGAATCTTTCTACTGTATTTGCAAATAGCAAAGAAGACAAACACAAACAAAAAAATTGCGGTAAGTTGGCGGAAAAATAAAATTGAAAAAAAAAATATTCTTTAAAGTATATGTTTACAGTGTTTTTCCATATCTTACATTTTCATAGACATAAACCAAAATTTTACCTCTAAAGCATGTATTTCAAGTATAAGCATTTTATCACTTAAATAGCTTAGGCTCAAAAATAAATTAGTGGACGTACTACAAGAATATAATTATGAAAAATTGTGTCATTTTTTGATATGAAATTATACATTTTGGTCTAGAAGAAAATTTTTAGTTTCTACCAAAAACTTATAATAAAAGGGTACAAGTAACAAATTCATTAATTCAAGTTTTAAAGTAATATAAATGCCACTTTTATTCTATTCATCTTGAATTTTTTAAGTTACAAAGTATTGCCATGTTTAGAAGGACCAAACCCCATCATTATTGTTGTTTTGGCAGTGAATTTATTGATTAATACTATGTCTAGATGTGTACAAAAAATTGTCATTTGAGTTTGGATGCAATGAAAGGAATTTTCATTTATATTCATTTACTTCTATCTGAATCTTAGCACATCATAAGTAATACGAATTGAATAGTAAAGAGAACATATTCTCTTTTGAGATTATTTTTTCTCTCATATAGAATCAATGTGTTTACATATTGGTAAATGAAAATTTAATAGTGCAATTCTTTATAAGTAACATATGTAACCATAGATTGAGATATCGAAATGACGGGGCACAATTTTTTCGATGAAATCTTAGTTTACAGTCAATTCGTAAATATTTCTTTAAAATATAACTCAGAGTCATATATGCTATCAACGAAAATATTGTTAATGAACATGTTTTATATGTTAACATGTTTTATATATTATTAAATTACAATAATTTATTCTTTTCTTACTATTGAGCTTGTTTTTCTTCTATTTCTCTTGGTATAATTACGTTTCGATTTCTATGCTTTCTGTCATTTAATCTCTAATCTGACGACGACTGATTAGTCGAAACGTTCCTTAGTTAGAGGCTATACCTATATAAGAACAAAAATTGTTGTTGTGTGCATTTGAGTAATTTTTCCAGTGTTCTATTGCTATATAACATAAAATGAGTCAAATATTAGTTTCAGAAGTTCATATTTTCAGAAAAAAAGTTCTTATTTTCAGACCTAGAAAACCATGTTTTGTTTCAAATATTTGTTCCAAAGTTATATAATATATAGCTATACTATAAAGTTCTAAAGGCATACTAGTGTTAATTTCTCAGTGCAAGGCAAATAAGCAAAATATAAGAGTAATATAAGAATAATTTTCAATACTTAATATTCTGGGAATAATACCAATTTTTCGCCAAACCTCTGCTTATGTATTCTTACAACACTCATTAATCTCAATATATATTATTCGAAACAATATTGCATATAGATATTTGAAGAAACATATATATTTGACTTCATTGATAGTCGAAGATGAAAGCTAATCTAATAAACTCAATGAGCTTTTTCGGAAACTTGCCTTCAAATTTTTCATAGAGTTACGACTCTATAAAAAGAAAAGAAGAAGAAAGAAAAATAAAGTTGCCAGTTTGAAGTGCAAAACAATAAATTGGAATGAATAATTTGAGGAAATTGTGCAATCATTACTGCAGCACAACAGAATTTGTTGCAAATTTCGAACGCCATCATAATAATCTCGTGTGCAACACACCCAGTGAAAGGATGTACTTTTGATGACTGTATTGAGTGGCGTAATGCACTATGTTGGACTATGTTCAGACTATTTATTTGTACACAACCTCGAATCTAAGGAGTCCAAATGTAAACTTTTAACAGTACTTTTATCTTGTATTTATTGAACAAATTTGATATTCACATATTGAAGAGAAAGACACAAGAAATGATAGAGAAATGTTTATTGTTCGCCAAATATAATGTTCTGATATGAATATATGTTACTTGTCTCCTTAAGATAGTTACGAATTATTCAATTGTTTTTAATATTTTGATATTGTTTTCTCGGATATTTGGAACAGCACAAATATTTTACCCTCTCCTCATCCGATTTAAGACTGAGATGATATGCCATGTAAACTGAGAGTGAGATCCAAAGCACCTGCACTTTCACTGAATACATTATATTTAAATTTGTGTCCCTTATAATTTGTGTTTTAAAGGCCCTTCTAGAACTCAATCTATCCTTCATCTTAGATCTACAAGTTTTGATAAGTTATATCCGCCCATGTACATAAATATTGATTTTTTACTCTCGTGAGTAACTCACACATTTAACCTCTTTTAATAGCCCTCTATCCTAGTAGAAAGTAAGTTGAAAATTTATCTACTCCAATAGAAAACAAGCATCAAACAAAATTCTGATTGTAAACTCTACGTGAAGATTCGTAAAACACCACAGAATACAAAATATAAACAAGAATGTAAATACAATGAAAACATTTTTGCAGACAGTCACTGAAGGAACTTTTACATAATTTCAAACTCATCCATGTAGTTTGAAGCTCACATAAATTAGGGCGATGAAGCTGTAATATATGTTATTTATTAAACAAATCATACATGGTATTTAAGTTCTCTTTTATAAGACGAAAGTTGAAACATACTGCAAAACTACTATAAATTAGTTTCTTCTGAAATAATTTTAAGTTCTTTTCAAAATTTCTGCACAGTCACTGAAGATACTTGGCTACCTATGGTATAATAATGAATTTAACCTGCTTGTTGCTTATATACAACTTGGAGTGTTATTTTCAAAACACTTAAATTTATTAAATTTATTTAAAATATTAGTATGTTTTTAATCTTATGTAGAATTGTGCTATAGACATAATCTTACAAAATCATGAATTACCGTTTCCAATATTCTATTTTTTAACATGTAGTTGCTGCTGAATATTAATTGGCCAGTACTGCCACATTCGTCCCAAGCTCTATTTAACTAAAAAAGTTGAAACGACCATATCTAATATTTTAAAACTGTGTATATACTTAATTGAAAATCTATAGAAATTTTGATAAATTTAAGTTACACATTAAAATAAATACATACTATATACGCACAAAATGCCTTTCTTTGAAGACAGATAATGGCAACTTGAGTAGAACATGAGATGACATTGTAGGAAGATATGTAAGCAAACATTTTAATTAAAAATTCCTGTTCACTAGTGTGCTTAGTGGAACCTCTGTAATATACAGCCACTTTCATATTCACTTCTTGAATTATTTTTGTAACATTTATCAGTAATTGTGGAAAAATGAAGCATAAAAAATTACAAATAATCCTTTCTGTTTCTTTTCCTAACATCCAAACTGGAACTGTTATTGTAATCTCTGCTTTTTAAAGTGGAGTGAGCTGTTTCTCAATAGAACTCACGTGCCGTAATCTTTACTTTTGCTATATCCTCCAAACTGACATATTCTGAAGATAGGTTTTTCTTCCTTTTCTTAATTCGGTAAAAGATGTAAATTTGAAAAATCTCACTATACAATATTTATGGATATCTTTTAATGCTCAATTAGCTCATTATCAATGATTGTCCAATTAATAATGATGTTAAGGGGTCGGTTTGCGGAGCAGGCATTACCAAGTTGAACGTATGTCATAAACACCTATTAGTCTTCATGACCAGCAATGAAATTTCAACTAACTCTTACAACAAAGTTTACTGAATTGAAAAAAATGGTTGTATTAGTTATCAGTATCTGTGGATCGATTGCAATTTCTAAATTAATGTGTAAATGCATATGGAAAATATATGTTCCTTAATACTAATGAAAAGTCTATGGCTCATAAAAAAAGTTATAGCAATGGTAAAACTTGTAGATCTAGAAATAAATCTACAAACCTGGAAACGCTGCAACACGAAACGAAGAAAAATACACCACAAATGATAGCGCATTGTTGATCTCTGGACAAAAGGACGATAGTTTGATAGTTTCGTGCCGTTTTTCAGCGCTAGTAACTCAAACTACTGAAACCAAGCGAGAGGTTTTGATAAGGCAATCCTACTATAATGCTGCTAGACTAGCATTTTTTCAATAGTTCTTAGGCCTAAAATTGCTCAAAGCAGCAGTTTACCACCATCAGTTAGATGGTAACACAACAAGGCTTTGCTTTCAAATAGAGTAGCTCAGCTATTTTACAATTCAGTTAATTATAGAAAAAAATTAGTAACCGAGACTTCGCTCACGTAGAGAAGAAACCTTATAGCAGTGCCCATTTATAACGTTTTCATGTATCTAAATAAATTTCAGATCAAGTATTGTGTTTTACCGTTATCGAAACTTTTCTTTCATTTAATGATTTTTTAGTGAGATGTGAGCCTTGCAGTTTGCCTACGTAGTCCAGAATAAAAGTCCTTTCACTTTCCAACTTTCAGTACCCAACTTCTGAATTTTTTCTCGGAAAGGTCCAATAACGAAGAACAAATATAATTAACTAAAAGGTTCAAAAGTATTAGGTACGTAAAAAATAGATTATAAAAAACAGAAGACAAAAACGCTATACTAAAATGTCTATCAATATATCTTATATCCTAGGGTGGCTTCGATGTGCAGAATGAGATACGCAAGAATTTAAGTGATATACATTTTTAATAAAGCTTTTAATGCGTTTGTGTTCTAGATGATCGCTTATTCCATGTACCAAATTCTTTTAAATATTTTTGCCTCCTTTTTCTTATTTGGAATTTGAATAGTGAACATCCTACAAAATGTCGAAGAGAAATTTACAACGAATTGATTTTCTTCATTTTCTTTTGTTTCTTCACATTTCTAAATTTTAAAATCAAACATACTGTGTTACTTTTATGGAAATCGATACTTTTCTTTATTGCTTTATACATGGAGTGATTGACGATTCTATAATGTTTAGCTATTTTCATTGAGGACTTTTTATAACAGAATTTTTTAAAGATAATTCTAAGCTACCTCTAACATTAATTTTTAATACAATTCGTGGCGAATATGTCCAGAAAATAATTTGCGAAAGATATCGAATAGAAAGGAAACAATCAGTCATGTAGTGGATCAAGACGATCAAATTTTTCTCAACCATTCAGAAAAAAAAAAAAAAAAAACAATCTTGCACTAAGTTAACCAATCTTTCCCAAAGATGATATATAATCAATAAAGTTTTATGTCATAAGGATGCAAATATTTGACACGATAAATATGTTTCATTACATTTTTTTAATAAAACTAAATAATAATATGATAAATGACTCGTAAATATTTACAAAATCATTACAAATTTGGTTAAACATGTTTTCGAGGTAATATGAATAAGAGAATTACCAGACATTGAAAGGTATTTAATTAATCACTTTCCTACCTTAATTTACTAAAACTTAAAGTGTGCTTAAAATCAAGTATTTATCAGTTATTCACTTGATAACACAAGCAGTAAAACAAGTGAGATATGTTATCTTACAAAACTGTTGCTCTTGGCAGTTCAAGAACCATAAGGATTATTTAAAAGATATATATATATATATACTATATAATTATTGGATAATGTGATATTAAATACCAAAATGAAAAATATGTTATTAGAGATTGCATATTTATAGATGAAATTTATTCAGAAGCTTTAGTGATATTGTCTCGAGTACAGTTTGTAAGAATAATAAAATAATAATCAAGCCATTGTTAAAAAAATAAAATAAAATACTTAGAATTTGTTTTTATTATGGTGATATATATTTAAATGGCTCCCATGTAAATATTTATAGTGTTACTTGCATCCAACAGAAAGGAATACATGTGAATAATTTTCCTTTTAGTTGATTGCAACATGGACGATCAATTTCTGTATTAAGCTTTACATATTATATACATATATACATTAATTGTCATTTTTAAAAATAGGCCTATGTGTATATTTTGGATTAGTAAGGGTAAAAGTGTCTCAAGAACAGAATTAAATAAAGAGGGCTCAGAATTCTGTCCTTGAGGGACTATACTACCTTTTACTATGTACATGCATCCTTGCAGCCTTAAGATATTGCTTCAATATCAGCTGGTAAAATAGTAAAAAAATAAATGGAATTATATAAATATGTAACTACACAAAATTTTCACAATTTTTTCTTATAAAATCGTTTTGTATCTTGTAAAGAAAAAGAAAAATAAACCTAGAATTATATGTGTTGTAAAAGTCTTTTTTTCTGTCAGTCTATGCTTAAACTTTAGCTTTCGTTTCTGACCAATCGCGGCAGTAGTGTATAACTTGTTTCGAGTGAAATTTTTCTGAAACATATTATACAATTATACGTGTGTACAAAATGCTTATTTTTAGGAAGAAATATAAAACTAAGCAAGAGTGTAATGTAGACAGCTGATATTGTCCAATATTCGAATGCTGTTGAAAATTATATGATAATTTTGAACAAATGCTGTAATGTACTATAATGTATAAAAGTAACAACTTGAAACATTTTAAATATGTTATAAAATTGTAACTCTTTCCGATTTTCTTGAGCATATTGCTTTTCCTTCTTATTTTACGTTTGTAAATAACATTTCATATTCCATCACAGTACATTTCTTATGAAAAACAAAAGGAAATTCCATCCGTAAATTAAAATATTTTTTATTACATTTCTCAAGAACAAGCCAAAATATAAATCAAAGTAGACATTAAGTGAGTTAATTTCTTTTGACATCCGACTTTACGTAAAGGAAAAAAAAAAATATGTTATTGCTTTCTACATTACTCGGAATATTAATGTTATATTTTCTATCAATCATTCTTTATCTTACTTTTTATTAGTTAACATAATTATTATATTGCATTAAGTTTCAATTAATATTCGAAATATATGTTATTAACTACTAGTTTATCTTACCATTCAGAGGGAACAATGGATGAAATTCTATTGGTTGAATGTATTCTCCTGTTACCTAGTTCTGGTTGTCACATAATTGATTAATACAAAATTATTAGTTTGGTACAGTGATTAAAGAGAAAAATAACTCATATTTATAGCAGCAATACACAAATTATCATGTTTCAATATTTTAATTTAAATATTTATTTTATTAAAGTTCTGTTCCTTAAATGCATCACACGTACTTCACATATCTCCAGAAAATATATAATCTTAATTTTGTTATAATTCAGTTTAATTATCATTTTTAAGTATAGTATACATTCAGAAAGTTACAGATTCGAATTCATTCAACCCACTTGTTTAAGAAATATATATGTAGTTTATAATATTCCGTCTTATATCATAGTTTTCTTTTTCTTCTAGTACTTCAATCTTTAATTAAATTTTCTGTTAATTATTCTTTCAAAGGGCAATTTAGAAATAACTCATGTGATCAATATTTCTTTTCCATTTCTCTCGCGCAGTTCTTAAATATTGTAACATGTATTATTACATGATAGTATAAAGATTTATATTATTTCAAAGTCACTTTAAATTCTTTATTTTTCAACATTTTCATACAAATAACTAATTGTAAAATTTATTGAAACTTCAGAAATCTTAATATATTCTAGTATATATTACTTTTATACTGTTCTTTAATCTACAAAACTGTTCTACTACTTTTTCTTCATCCTTTGTATTATCTTCCAGAATAATTCTATCACATGGACTTCAGTTCTGAGGGAAAGTCATTGTAAATAGTACAGAAAACGTTATTATTTGTTGGAATTATATGTACATAATGTGAATCTATTGTTTGTGAAACTATGTATATAAAATATAAAAGAAATATTTGTAACTAATGTTTCATTATTACTCATTATATAGATTCAATAGTTCTATAAAAAAAACTTTCAATTAAATTAAAATAACACCAAGGAGACAAACATGTAGACGATTAGAATAATAAACACTTATTTTTACAAGAAAAAAATATCTTCAAACTAGCTGAAAACTTATATAAAACTATATTAAACGTTAATTTTAATTTTACACAGTAAACAAATAACGAAATATACTTACATTATTTTTTACTTCTTACATTGTTTCTAAAAAGAGGTTATCTGTTTAAAGATTTAAATTTATTTCAAACAAAATTTTAGGTTGACTTCAGCACAAAAAAAATTATTAAGTTAATATATATAATGAAACAGTGTGTATAAACGACCAAACATTAAATACTAGGGCAGATATGTGAGAAATCCATTTCATTATGTTGAAATAATCTCGAAAAGATATGTATATTGTGCATAAAGTAATTTTTGAAATTCTTTAGGCTTTATTTAAATTTAATAGCATCGTTAGAATTTTCTTCTTTTGTAGATTTTTGAAACATAATAACTTTAGATACTTTAAATAAATATATATATATATTTTCTAAAGCCAGTAGATATATTAGATAAATATATTAGATCTTGGATATTTTAGCCTTGTTAGCCTTATTAGAAAACTACACAAGAATCTTAATAATTATTAGAATTGAACTAGACCTGGTCCAAATAAAACCTATGAAAACAGATTGTTTTTGAAGGTTATGCAGAGAATTTTTCGCTGCAAAGAGACATTTACTTATTAATAATCGTATTAGTGCACAACAGAATAACTTTTTGTTTCATTAGAAACTTTTTATACAAATCTTTTTATATTCAGCACAGATAATGAATAAAAAAATATACATTTGTTAGTAAATACAAATTTTAAGGAAAAGCTTTCTAGTTAGAAGATTTCATTAAATTTTATATCTAAATTTATTATCATTATTATTACTACTAAGAATATGAAAGATATATTCCATATTTGTGTAAAAATATTCCTGTGAAATCTGAACTATAAGAATCTCTATTTTATTTTATTTTTGTCTTATATACTGCTCATCAGACGTAATTCTGAACCAAAAACTTGAAACAGATGTGTCAATATAGTTGTGATGTAAATGTTCATAACAACACTGTCATCAACTTGTTTCTAGTTAACATTTCTACTTAATAAGAATAACTTATTCCCATGTGTTCTGTTGAGAGAATACAGAAAAGTGTGTTTGGAAGACGGAGTGAGACAAAGAAAAAGAGATACTTTTTTCTAAATTTTATTTTCTTTCTTTAATGCAGTTTGTTATTTTATGTTACTTTCTATATACTTATTATATATTTGTATATTGTTCTTTCTGTTTTTTGGTGTACTGTTTGTTATATTCTCTGAACTTGTTCAACACAGCAATTCTTATATAATGTCGTGTTTATTGTTTCGCTCTCTTCTGTACAAGTACATAAATATATTTGTTGTATACGTTGTTGTTTTATTTCAGAGTAGTTCGAGAAGCAATTAGAATATAAAGTAAACTTATTTCACAAATAATATTTATGAACTACAAGGTGCAAGTAGTTTATACTTGCGACAAATGAATTCTTTATGTCAATCATATGGGACTGAAAACGATAAACCGAGTTGAATTATCTCAGATACAAAAAAATCTATTGGTATACCTTTATATTATCGTACTAAATAATGCACAAACTATTGTTAGAGCTTTTCTATTTCAAGTTTGCCCCTGTTGGCGCTGCTGTCGATGTGTTTTTTCCGTACCTCTTCTTTCAATAGGTGAATGCGGAGAGGATTGCTACATTGAATTATTTTACCGGCTTCGCTGTGCACTGTTTTGTTAGCCATTCTAACTAGCCCACAATCTTTACGACTGAATGACAAATTAGCAACATAGCCTAGGTCATTCACTTCTTTCCCCAAAACAAAGAGGTTTTCTCTGTAAGAGATAGGACCAAAATATGTTTCACATATTTTCCGAGGGCACACTTGAAATAGAAATGTTCTGAATGCCACTCATTCTAGCTTTGGAACTTCTTGTATAAAATAACAGACAAATTCTGACCAAAGCATATATTAACTAATAAATAATAGCGTTACAGTTTCGGCAAATTAACTTTGCCTTCATCAGACACATTATCTGATGTTAAATGTTCTAGACAAAGTGAAACATTTAAACGAGAGAATATGGCATTTATTCATTTACTTTTAAATACGTGCAAATATTGATTTTCAACCACGCTAGGCACGTCTATCCAAGAATGAAAAAATTCGTTCCTAATATTTAAAAATATTCACATATAATGTTTAAAATAATAATAAGTAATTAATATACCCCACAAGTAGTTTTCGTTTGGGATATGAGGTGAATAATCTTGCTCTCTTTTGTGTCACTTGAGGGAGGAATCGAATGCAGTATTGACGAAGAAAACAGAAAAATAAATAGTCTGGAAACTCAGATATAGTCATGTTGCTTTATGAAAATGTACTATCGAAACAAAATCATTCTTCTTCTGTTCAGAAAGAACGAAAAATATGCAGATGCTATAAGTTTGGAGAATATGTTTCTTCGTTTTCATCTCGAATGAAGAATTATTCACGTTAATAATTCTTCATTAGTTGTTTCAATCGAAGAAATGGCTCTCCGAAGTAGTTGCGAAACTTTCTGGCTGGCAATTGATGAAACCAAATTAATGTTGATGATTGGATTTCGTATCCCTCAAACCTGCCAGGAGTGATGAATGGATTGTCATGTCTCAGCTTGATGATGGTTTCTAGACAATGACCTGGACTTCCTTCATCGATTGCTTGTGCTGCGACGAGCTTCGAAGTTCCCAATTCAGGACGGCCTGAAGAAGATCCTAGCTTCCAATAATGGCTATTTGTTCTCCTACTTTTTGTCGCACAATCTAACTTACAACTATTACTTTGAGAAGTATTTCTAACAGTTTGGTTGGGAGAGGACAATGACGTTTAGATCATTCAACCAGAAGGCTCTTGCAATAGAAAGAAATGTGACATGATGGTATAAGGAGTACTAATCTTTAGTTTATTGACTAATTTTATAATGCTGAATTGAAAGTAATGATTTTGCAAATAATTATCTAACAATGTACAATCATAATCAAATGTTCTTTGAGGCTGAATTAATGAATTAAGTAAGACTTAGAAAAACTTAAAATGGTTCAATTTTAAAAGTAATTTAAATAGTCTAATGAATTTGTAGGCGTAAAAAACTGTAGAGTAATTTCACAATATAGCAAAGTGCAACACAGTAGTAAAGACAAGTAGAAGCTTGTAACTTACATCTAACAATTTTCAAACATCTCTTTCTACTTTGAAAACGTTTCATATTAATAATGTTAAGATTCTGGTTGTAATAAATGATAATTTAACCAACGGCGAAAACACACATTTACTCCACCAGAAGTCCGGATGGAAAGGGGCTAAAGTTTGTATGGAACAACAAAAGTACAAAACAGTTAATACTATAAGGTGTCTAATATACAATGCAACCCGAATTTGGGATAGTAGAACTTTTGAATTTGGAAGCGATATGCAAGTAACGGTTATATCAAAATGAAGTCTTGTTCATTCACATATTTTTTAAACTAGAAAGCAGCTATTGAAGTGTACTGGGAACCACACAGTATTTCCTGATGTAACTGAAGGTGTAAATTAATTTTTTCTTACAAAACACGTAAATTGAGTCATACGAGTAACTCATACGTATGGATGTTCTGTCGTTAATTTTCAGTTTGTTTAGTTGGAGTGCGTAGCTTGAGAACTATAGAGCGGAAGAAAGAATTGTTAATTTCCACCGATAACCAATCGGATGATGCCTCTGTAAGGTGAGTTAGGGAAATCGTGGTTTTCATAAACTAACACTCTGAATTGGCAACACTGCTGATGTTTCAGTGCATCAAAAGGTGTGTTAAGAATCTTAAGAATCTTTGTACATTATACAATTCCTGAAAACAATGAAAAAGAAACTTTGAAATTATCATGGTAGAAGTTTTACTTAGGGCCTACATGCACCCGGCAACACTGCTAACCAGCAAGATAACATTTCCTGCTTGCAAAATATAACAAAACAAGACGAAGGAAATGTGAATCGTGTTTGGATGGCAGTGCGTATTTGTATTGAGTGTTGTCGCTTTGCTTGGAAAGTTTATTTTGTGTTCTGTGTTGTGTTTTATGTATTTATTAACTTCTTGTGAAATAATTATTGTTTTGGTGAAATGAGGTACTCTACACAAGAGAAGATTTTCATTATTGAGCATTGTTTTCGTTCCAACTCATATGCCACGTGAGACCAGAATTTAGTGAACATTTTCCCAACACTAGCCTTCCAAATAAGTCAACAATATGTAGATTTGTTTCAAAATTTCATCAGACGGGATCTGTACACGAAAAACAACACAATAAGTAACGGCGTATTCTTACACAAGAGGTTTTGGACACAGTAGAACAACGTATGTCACAATCACCACGGAAATCTGTACGCTTTCAGCACAAGTAAATTGACCACATTCAACGACTCACACGACTTTAAGGATGGCGCACTCACGGGCATACAAGATACAGGTTGTTCAAGAACTTAAGATGCCAGACCTGAAGCTTGATTTAATCCCAATGGTTAAGTGAACAGTCAGAATTCCAGATACTTGTCATCTGACAATCCATGTGTGTTGCAAGAACAACAGCAGTGTTCCATAAAGTAGGTGTGTGATGCGCTATCTCACGGCGCCGAATAGCTGGACATTTATTTTTGCACAACAGTTGATGGCATAGTATATCGTTAACTTATTACAAAGTCCATTTCTTTGTTGAATATTGATTAACGTGATTGTTGGTTTCAGCAAGACTGGGCAACATGTCACACGTCAACTGCAACATTAAACATGTTCCAATAATTTTTTGTTGAACGGATAGTAAGTAAAGACTTGTTGCTTCTCTGAGTTTTTCTATGGGGCTTCTTGAAGCAAGAGGTATACAAGAACAATCCCCGAACTATACAAGACCTGAAAACAAACATTTGAAGTGTCATTGAGAATATTAACACTTCTACTCTTCGTAAAGTTGCTGCCAACATGGTGAAACATGTGAACCTGTGTTTGAATCAAAACATCAGAAGTGCTGCCAATTCAGAATGTTAATTTATGAAAACTACAATTTCCCTAGTTACAGAGGCCTGATCCGATTGGTTATCGGTGGAAATTAAAAATTCTTTTTTTCCGCTCCATAGTTTCCAAGCTACTCCAACTGTAGAAACTGAGTATTAACGACAGAACATCCATACGTATGAGTTACGAATAATTTACGTGATTTGAAAAAAAAAAAGTTTACGCCTTTGGTTACATCTGGTGGTGCCTAGCGTACTTCAATCGTTGCTTCCTAGTTTAAAAATATATGCATGAACAAAGCTTCATTTTGGTATAACCATTATTTGTGTATCGCTTCCAGTTCAAAAGTTCTACTATTCCAAACTCCGGGTTGCATTGTATATTGAACACGCTGTATAAACTGTATTAGTATTACATGAAGTGCGAATTATTAAAGATTACGTGCAAAATTATATTGATTATAATATGTGATTCTTTACAATTATATGCCTAGAAACATAGATCGGAATAAACAATTTTCAACCTGTTTTCTTCTGATAGTCCTTGTTACAGTCGATAAGAACTGGTACTGGATTTAATTAATATCATAACTAAATCATATCGTAAGCAATTATACTAACGTGCAATTTCTAACTTTAGCCTTAGGTTGATAAATGATGAGCGTACTCTTGCCCCAGCATGGTTTGCGTACTTTTGTGCCTTCCACAGTTTTTTACTCTACCGATAAATGCCACTATCTACAGAGAACAATTAGATTTATCTAACACTTCATCCTACACATCAAACATGACTTAATAATACCGGTAATACCTAGTCAATTATTTACTTCTGTTCATTTCTTTTTATGTAATAGAAATTCAAAAAAAATTAAAGTAGTTATATCAGAACCATCAAAAATGAAACTTACTTCATGATTTCCAAGTTGTTTATTTCAGCTGTCTGTAGTTATGTCTTATTGCCATCTACAATGACAAGTCTATCCGTTAGCACTCATATTTGTTCACAAAAAATCCACAACTACCTTTAATTCCTGATTTTTCCCGTTGCTTAAAAAAAATCTTCAACTTCCTATGCTTCTGGCATTCGTGAGAACTACCGTTGAATCCCCATCCCATGGTTTATACCTCAAAAATATCTGCAAGAACAAGCCTTCTCTGGATGGGAATTTCATTTCATTCTCACTTATAGGTCAAAAGTTTTGACACTCCAAGTTTGGGTTGCGCGACTTTACGGATGCCCTGTAGCTTCGAAAACTATGGTTAGACATTTATGAAGTTTCCTTAAAGCAGTATAAGGAAAGAGTATCCTTTAAAACAAAAAAAAAATCGAAATCGGTGCATCTCTGCGAAAATAGATGTGAACACATACATAATTAATGATGAACACTGTCAACCATTGAGGAATTTGATGGTCTAGCTGCAAAGACTATCGTTAGATCCTTATGAAGTTAATATGGGATCACGAAGAAAGAATACTCTTTTAAACGAAAAAGAATCATCAAAATTTGTGCGCCTTTGTCGAATTTAAACGTCATTATACACACAATTATTGTATGAGCACTGTCATCCATTGTGGAATTTAATGGTCTAATTCTCAAGATCTCTATGAAGTTTACATAAGGCTACAAGAAAAGAACAAACAAAGAAAGAATAATCAAAATCGGTGCACCTATGTTAAAGTTATGCCTGGACATATTCATATTAAAGTTGGTTAATTACGGTTTTCACACATCCATTGAGGTGTTTCAAGGTCTAGCTCCAGAGACTATCATTAGAACTTGATGAACTTTCTGTGGGGTCATTGAGAAAATTTGCTCTTCTAAACAATAATAATAATAACACTGTGCAACAAATTTAAACCTTTTTCTGTCCTTCAAATGAAATTATATGATTTTAACTAAATGGCAGGTGCTGAATTCAATGGTGAAAACCAAAATGTTCTATCACGTCACGTTTTTGTTGGGCAGACCAAAACATATTATACGAAATGTACATATTTACGTATATTTGCTATCCAATGTAGGCTAGGAAAGCATATGATACTAATATTAAATTTTGTTTACTTACCCTTTAAAATACTTTCTTTGGCCACTTACGCTTGCAGACATCTGGAGTCTCTCTGACGATAGACCAGTAATACTCATCAAGCATATTTTCAGTCCATTTTCCACTGTAACGCTTTTCAAATGTGGCAAATGTCCTGTCCTGATGAAACCGTTCTCAGTGTTCATCACTTACTGCGCAGAGGTTTTGCGGGAAAAAGTCGAGATGTGAGTGCAAAAAGTGTAATTTTAATGACATGTTGCATCTCATGAGTTGAAATATGTGCACCATGTCACTAACAATAGCTTCGTAATTTTCATCCTTTACATTTCCAAGAAAACCTGAACATACCGATTTAAATGACAGCCAAATCATCCTGCATGACTATTTTAATTTGTGGACCAACAAATATTCCTTCTTTAATTTTTACCTCACTTAAGTTTGGGAAGCTTGATATGTAGTGGTGGCAAAATACATCTTGAGGGTTCACAATTGGTGTACGAGATACGTTATTGGTGCCGGGAATGAAATCATGTCTTTGAGGCCAGTATTTACGAACGTAGTGGTTTGCTTTGTCACGGCTATCCCACTCACATAGAAAACAACAATACTTGGTGTATTCTTGTTGCATTTCTGTAAAAATACCAATAACTTTTAAGTCCCCACACACATGCCATTTGAATTTTTTATATTCAATGAAGTCCAATATCGCACTCAAGACTTCATACGTCTCCTTTGTATGAGCCGCATATGCTACAGGAACAGATGGGCGAACATTTCCAATATGGAGTAGCACTGCCTTCAGACGTAGTTTCGAGCTGTCAATAAACAAGCGCCACTCGATAGGGTTATGATCATGTCCTAAAGACTGCAATAAGCCATCTACATCTTTACAATAAACAATGCCTCCATTTTCAACAAAATAATCCACAAAAGTACTTTGTCGTTTCCTAAACAAACTTATTTTAACATCTTGAGCTAAGAGATTCCAACCTTGAAGCCAGGAGCCCAGTAATTCCGCTTTTCTCGAACAAGATCATTAAGCTCTTTTTGTGTGATCAAATGAGGTAACGTTGACTGGGATGTAGAATGCTGAAAGTGTACATCTTCTCTGCTGATTGGAACGTCTGAGGTATCTTCTTCCGAATCAATAATGTAATGTTCTGGATTTTTAGGTACTGGAAGATCTTCACTGTGGGGAATTAGTCGGATAGCTGACTTTAAATTAGGATACTGAATCTTATGTTTAGATTTAGAGGAAAAATTCTTTACATCAGTCAAACAAAAGTAACAGTCAGTTACATGATCCATTTGTGCGCGCAAAATCATACGAACAGCAAATTTCATAGAAATATGTTTTCCTTGTAGCCAGCTTCTCAAATTCCTGGAACACGTAGTGCAACATATATGTGGGGCCCAAGACATCTTGATCTCCAATCCTGCAACCAAACAGTTCATAAGCCTTTTTCACTAAAGGTGTAAGGCTACTTTTTGAGTTTTAATGTAATTTCACCACACACATAAAATAAATCGGGTTTATTTTTACACTCACGGGACATTGCATTTCACTGTATGTAACTAAACGTATTTTCAGCACTTTCTTGAAACCCAGATGTGCAACAAACACTACCGCAAAAGAGACACAACAAGACAAATTCGACCACTCGAAACGAAACACACTTAGTAACTAACAATACAATCGAACCAAAAAGTACTCAAATGCAAGAACATATGGCAGCAGATTTAGACAACACAAATCTGAACTCGCTTATCACTAGATGTTAATGGGCTACTCCCTGAAATGAGATAAAGAGTGAGGAGAAATATGAGAAACTAGGTTTCCTATTATGACACAGAAAAAGACTTACACAGTAGGAGAAAATTGGAGGATGAGAACCTCTCTTTAAACAGCATATTCCTTCTGCAAAGAAGAAAAATTGTCGTTTGGATGATGATTAAATGAGCATAAATTGTAAGGTATGGTACATTACATATGCAATAATTTTTATCTTAAATACATTTCTGCCTCTCCACTGATCTAGTGTGTAGCATGTGCGCCTTTGGCGCACGGGGTCTCGAGTTTGATTTCCGGTAGGAAAACATTGAGCGACACGGAGGCTTGAATTCAATCTTAAACTGTAGGCCCATGTCTCATATAGCCTCGCTGCTAAAAAAAGATACGCTAAATTCCAATAACCAAACCAAAATTTGATCATATTTGATCACATCCCGTAAAAATATGGGATTTCACAGTAAAATATTTCAAACTTTTCATTTTTTCACAAAATTGGTACGTGATACATAAAAAGTAATCACAGATTTGATTTTCTCATGCAAAAATACATAAGAAAAACAGATATCCATGTAAAGGACCGATTTCGTGTTGCACAGTGTAATAATCAAAATTGGTGAACCAATGTTGAAGTTATCAGTGATCCCATATACAGGGTATTTGAAAACAACACCGACAACGTTTGAGAAGTGATTTCCGACACCAAGATAAGACAAGAAGTATAGAGCAACTTGAGTGCACAAATGCTTCCTTTCGGAGTTATAGGCTGCCGAAAACATGGAAAAAAGAACTTGAAAGGTTCATAACTCCAAAACTATGAGACCTACCGTAGGCGGGTCAAGACTTCACTTAGGAACTTATGTGTGTGTTATCCAAATTACATGTTTCAGAATCCTAAGGTACTCATGCAATAATTTTTATACAGGGAGTTTGGCTACGGGCATATAATTTGAAGTACTCAACAACTACGTCTACAAAAGTTGTCGCAGAAGTACCCGCAAGAAGTATATATATATATATATATATATATATATATATATATATATATATATATATATATATATATATATATATATATATATATATATACGCGGATCCAGGATATGATCAAGGGAGGGGTAAACCATAGTTCGCCGCTTTATCCAGTGTAAAGTAGGATGGAAGCCCATTTTATCCAGTGTATACCGGAGCGTCAAGGGAGGAGGGGGCTATAGCCATATACCCATAGGATTTTTCAGGGGAAAAGAACAATACCTTGAGAAAGTGCACTATGAGTGAGTTTAAGCAATAAAATCATATGAACATGAGTTCTATTCTCAGCGCTTTGAGAAATTCAGGTTGTGAACCATTTTTTACATTATGTTGTAGTTAGTCTACAGAGGAGAGGTGTTAAGCATTTAAAAGATGATAGAATGGTGTCTTTGCAAGAGAAGTTATTGAGGAAAATTTGATAAGGCTAAGTTTATTTTAAGATAAATTTAAAGGCAATTAAATGACAATACTAATTCCCAAATTTCCCTAAATAACTTCTCTTCCAAAGACACCATTGCCACATGTTGCATATCGTTTGAAAAGCTATTGTATCATCTTTCAAATGCGCTATGTTTCATCTCTGTAGAATAACTACAGTTGAGCAATAAGCAACATAAGTTCAAAAATGGTGCACAATCTGTAGTTCTCAAACTTTTGAGATTAAGATCTATGTTCATATGAACGTTTTTGCTTAGAATCATCCGTACTACTATTTCCCAAAGTATTGGACTGGAATATTGGATGTTAAGGAAGTATTGAATAATATGGTTGTCCCAGAGACTTGGACATTACGGAAGTTTGAGAAGAAATATTTAGAGAGCTTCGAGATGTAGAGTTGGAGGAAGATGAAGAAGATAAAATGAACGAAGAGAGCAACAAACGAAAATGTTTTAAAATAAGTAGGAGGAAAGATGATGCTTTTGAAATATTAGTTTTATTCTAATACCATAAGTAGTGAGAACTGACGCTTTACAGATAACAGGGACGTCAAAAACCTCATTAATTAGAGGAAACAAAACAAAGAACACAGTATTATATTTTTATGTAGGCAGAAACGTATTGAAGTAAGAGAATATTTACTTAAATATAGTTGAAGAACTCTTTAGAACGTTTGTTAATATAGTTTTAGGTATGGTGCATTAGTGATGGAGAATAAGTAGTACTAGTAGATTTTAATTACACTTAGCATTTCTTTTAATATTAGACGTATATGAGGCAGGGGCGTCATTTAGGGGGGGCAGGGAAGGGCATTTGCCCCACCCTGAGTTTTAGATGTATATATATTTTATCAATAGAATAATAGTAAATTAGTGAAAAACGCGAAATTTTACTTATATCAAGGGGTCTTGCCCCCCCAAGCAAAATCTGAAATGACGCTCCTGATATGAGGCATACTGTAACATGCTTTTAGATATGGCGCACTAGTGATGCAAGATAACGATTTCTAATGCAATTAAGGTGCAGATTAAGGATAGTTCGTCAAATTAAAAAAAACATTTTCTTTCACTTTTTTGGTTTAAATAATTCCTAAAAAATATTGTGGATTGGTATTCCCGTGATGCATGACTAAATAACTGCGTAAAGATCGATAAAATAGGTGCAATTGATAGGCCCTGGAAATGACTACTTGATATCGTAGTACCTCCAGTCTTATGACAGGCAATTATTATATCAGAGTCATTGCAGTGTTTTAGATGTTGTTACTTAGGGCAGGAGTTGCATTCATGGATGTGGAAGCACTTTATGATGACTTTTTCTTACGGTATAAATACGCGTTCGGACTATGCCAGGAAAACAATTGCGCAATAAACACAAACCAACTTGTGCAAGGTGAGCACTAAAAGCAAGAATGCTATCTAACCGAGTTAGGGCAGGAGCGCAGCAGAGGAGACCGCATGGGGTTGCGTCTACAAAGAGCAGGCTCGTCAGTGATGGATAAGAATGCAATTAAATAAAAATAGCGAATAACATCACATCGCTTAACATCACATCGCTTAACATCACATAAGCCCTTATCCATTTGAGCACTTGTAATGGTTTCACACTTCTAAACATTAAATACTTGTTTCCCACATCGTGAAAAATTCTTCTGCCAGTAGAATCTAATATCCTACATAATCCTCTTTTAAATACAATTACTCATGTTAATCTTAAAATAATCATTTTTATGATGGAGTATTTTTAATCAGTACCTTATCCATTATTAGTTTCCTATCAGATACTATTCCTTTTACTAACAACACCTAGCTTAACTTGGAATTTAAATTACACAAGCTCACCGCTCACAGTAGAGAAAAACACTTTTTTAAACTTTAAAAAGCGTATACAGTAATGGCTTAGGGTAGGGTTCTAGAATAGTGCGGCGCATCCTCATTCAGTTGTAATAGTGAAAGTAATCATCGTGGCTACTAACAAGCCTTCACTAGCTATTGATCGCTCGGTATTATTGTGTGAATTGAGTATTGAGCTTTGATCAGGAAAGGAACGAACCTACATTTACGTATATGTGCAGGACAGTATTCTAGCACAAGGTTTGCTTATTCTGGTGTGGAAAAAAATCCATTAACTGCTTTAAAAAATTACGTGAAGCATTATGAAGGTTTGCGATGATGTGATGAAAAGTTATAGAGTACTAGTAGGGAATTTGTTAATATTTGTGTGTTATTTTTTACAGTTTGTATCAAGTTGATGAGTTGATTAGTACTTTATTGGTAATTTATTATTTCGACGGCTAATAATAATTTAACTTATTTATACACTGGATTTATAAAAGAAATAATTTGATTAAGTTTCCTAATGCGTCATGAATTCCTGTATGAGACAAAGTTTTGTATAATTGAGTATTTAGGTAAAATACTTACTTGTCGAAAATGACAAAGATTTTGTTATTACTCTGAATTAGGGGAGATATTTCAATGTCAACGTAACAAAGTGTTTTAATTTAACATCTTTTGTCATCCTTCTTACTTTCATACAGATAGTGTATGGTTATTCAGGTACGCCATACATACCTCTTAAAACGTTGGTTTTTATGTCTCAATGTAAACACAAGTTTCATTTTATTCCAATAGTTTATTGCTATAATATATAATGTCCACAATGCTCCACATATTTTATGTTAATAAATAATGGGAATGTCAAGCTCATAGAATAGAGATGCATTTCATGATCAGTTTAATATAAAAAAGTTCTTAATATCATATTACACACTTTATTCACAATACATAAACAACAAAAATAAAAATAAATTCAAAACAGATGGTATGATGAATAACCAGCTCTTAACATGTTAATAATTTGTTAACAATTTTATCTCTCTGAGGAATATAGCTGTGGTTGGTAATACGTAATGTAGAAATAACTTTTTCTCGTTTAAATCAATGGTGTAGAACTCAACAGAAAATAACGTTGTTGTTTAAAGACAAATTTTATTGTGTCATTATAATAATTGCTTCTTAATTATCTTACTTTGATATTCCCTACACCCGTGATTCCATAAGTGATGAAACTATATTCCGATGAACTAATGAAAATAATTATATCACATACCTTCCTTATATAATTGGAATAATATTTAAGATATAGGCCTATGGTTTTAAGCTATGTATATTAAAATTATGCAATTCTATTGACGTGATTTTTTAAACAAAATAATACTATATTTATTAAATAGATATTTGGAAGTGTTGGAATAAATGCTGGTGGAAACCTGTCTTGATCTATAAAGGATTATGTCTAAAATTTTCAATTTTTTCTGTGAACTGTAAACCCAAGTCTTAGATATTGAGAGGACAATTGGTATTGAATTTGTTCTTTATAATTTAAAAAGCAATAATTGGTGGATGGAGTTACCATTTTTTCATAAGTATGTCGTAGATTGATATATCAGTGGAATTACTCATTTGACATGACTTAATGCAATAACTGAAATATTGTTTGTTTTTTAAAACATTTTTTACTTGTCCTCTTTGCCCAAATAAAGAAAACAATTTCAAGGGCGGATTCATTTTTTAAAATATATTCTTCTCTTTAAATACACCTGTATAACAACATGTCATTATATTGAGCTCTTAAATCATTTGACACATTCAAAAGAATGCATCTGAAATTATCGTTGTAAACATGTTCGCTAAGAAATAAGTACAAATACAATTAAAACACTATATCAAATATCTTAATGCTTTTTTGTTGTAAAAACAGTATTATAGCAATGCATTCTTTCATATAATGCTTCATCTTGGTACTTAAATCTCCTGTGGTTAAGATTTTTTTTTTTTTTTTTTTTTTAGATAACTCACATCAAGTGCTTATACAGTCTACGACAAAAGAAAATATCTGTAAAATATAATTATTTCTTTTGTTCACGACTTTATCGCCATGTTCTAATAAATTGAACACCTACCTTATGTTTTATGTTATTTACTCCCACCAGTTGGTAACACACCTTGATCTATAAGTTTGCAAACAAATTAAATAGAAAAAATACGGAAAATAAAGTGTGTTCCCAAAGATATGGCTTTGTCTATAGAACTCTAGCTAAGGCAGGAGTGTTCATTTCTATAGCCCAAGATGTGTTCCCCTAAATTCTCCTTACATAGTTTCCCTCTAGATTTATGGCAAACTACCCCGGGCTGGAATGCGGGAATTTCCGCCTGGCCTCTTTAGTCAAGTATATGAACCATTGATGGAGTTTAAGTATGTCAAGATTGAAAAGCTGCAGGTCTGTATAACTAATACTGCAATTAGACACATATTTTACGCAAGCCCATACCATCTATATAGTATATATAGGTTCCCATGGTTAATTCCACCTTGTCTTTGAAGTCCCAGCCCGCCATTTTTCAAGACCAATATTTGATGCTCCCCTCCTCTTTGTCAAATACATACCGTATTCTTCTGGTGCACCATTAATTAAAACGTGTGTTATTGTATCCTTTTTACCCTTGATACCCTTTTTATATCAAACTTTAGTTGCTAAGTGTCCCAACATATTTTTCTCTCAATTTGAGATGACTCCAACTGATGGGCACTCGTGTCTAAGTAGAAAGGTGCAGAAAAGGAAAACAATGAAATTAAATCTTTAAGTTTTACGTCCCACGGTTATGCCGGTTAGGCTAAAGAAGACGGTGATGATGAGAGATGAGTAAAATGGGAATGAAGAAAATGGGAGGAAACGGGAGAACCCCGAGAAAACCCACGAGCATGATGTTTGTCCACCACAAAGTCCACACGGTGCGAGCTGGGATCGAACCAGGAACCCCAAGCACCGGAGTGAACGCTCTACTACTGAGCCACTGCGCCCCCTAGTGCAGAAAAGGAGGTGAGTATTCAATTTATTTTGGAACATTGTTGTAAACCTATGTAAAATCATTCCCAAAGAAGTTACTGCCTTTCTCTACCTATCTGTAGTTTATTTTCTCTTATGTGAAATTTGAAATCATTTACCCATTGAATTACATAACTTTCCATGTGTTTATAATCAGAAACCAATTTCATTCACAAGCATTAGTGTTCATTAAAATAAAGTACCACTCAAACACACTCATTTATTCTTTTTTTTTTTCAGCCACGACCGAGACGAATATTAAATTATTTCTTTTTTAGTAATCTTTAATATTACAGTCAGTAGAAACATTGAATCATGGCCCGTAGGGAGAAGAACACAAAATAACGGTGGTTGTAATGGCGGTTGATAGCATGAAAATCCAAAGAAGACAACGATCACACACTAGCGCCACCTGTTTCCACTCTAGTTCTGCCATCTCTTTGTTGTCTTGCTCTGCTAGACGAATTTCGTTTCGTTCAATTGTTTGATGTACTTTCGTTAAAACTCTCATAAACTGGTTTTCAAAATTATCTGAAAAGAAAAATATATATTATTAGTCAGATTTCAGGAGAAAAGTTAAGAAATTATTGAGATTTTTAATAAATTAATATTAAATTATGACACACATTTGAACACTACTTTAAAGGAAACCTTAAGTAATAGACTTTCATAAAATGTTGTCCAGGAGTCAAAATCAAAATGTGAGGGCCTGCACTGACCACTATTTGCTGAAGAACGCATCCAATACAAAAGAGTACGATTAGTCTGAAATTAATATATATGTTAGCTCCGAGTAACTATCCCTGGAAGAAACACAGTTCAGAACTCATATTATTCGAATATAGGTAAGTAGCATGTCAATGAAAAGCTTATGAAACGCTTATTAAAACTATATTAACTAAAAATAGTCAAGTTCAGATCATCTAAACCCCAAGAACTAGAACTTTTATGTTTGCAAGGAACAAAAATGTAAAGATACATAAAATGTATTTAAAGAATTCAAATGTCCTAATTTTTTCGTTAATACTGTACTAGCTGGCGCTTGTCATACTTGAATAAAAAGGTGGTTAAGAATATTATTTGCTTGCATCAAGAAGGAACACACCTTGGAACATTTGAATGTTTTGAAGAAAGACTATTGGCCGTGTGCACCAACGAAGTTCAACTGTTGAATGAGGGTCGTAACCAAGCTCGGTGAAAATGTCTGTTGCACGGCCTCGGTTTCGGTCAAATGGTAGATAAACTTGGTTTTAGCTTGAACGGCCGGATTTTGGGGGTTTAAACTTCGTTGATCCAAGTCAGTCTGTATACATTCAATAATATCTTTGTATTTTTTCACTAGTGAAATTACAATACATTTCTCGTTTTCGGAAAAATATTTTGCTCATGGTTTCATTATTTTTCAATCACAATTACCATCACTGAAGTTAGACTACTCACAACTCTATGCACACAATCTCGAAAGTCGAAAAGACCGGCACGCGGTATGTTTTCTTTATTTGTTACTTTGTTAAATTAAGATTAGAGACAAAAGACGACAACCAATCAGAGTCGATTTTACAAATTGACCGAAGTTTACTTAAACGAGGTGTACTAAACTTCGACTTTCAATGGTGCAACCAAAGTCCTGGAAACACGTTTAAACTTTAAGTTTTAATGTTGAACGCGTTTGAGTAAACGCTTGTTTAAACTTCGTTGGTGCACAAGGCTGTAAAGGTTTCCCAACCCTAAGCCATATAAGATCATCCTTTTATCATTTTACAATATCATTCAATGGGTTTTAATAAATAACTAGTAAATGCCCCCATTTGTTATTGCGAACAATGTTTTCCCTCTGTATCTTTTACATAGAATTCTTTGAACACGAAGCCTCGCACGAAATTCAAACACTTTTCTTCTTAGTGAACCACTACTACTCCCCCTTTACTTCCCTTCTAGTATAAGCATTATACGACAAACGTGTTTAATTATTCTTAATGAAAACTCTAAATACACGAATTCATGTCTCCAAATTTAAAAAAAAAATCTGAGACATGGACATCTTATTAAAATAATTGGGACATCCACTTCCCCCATCAAATGTCAAGTTCTCCTTAGTAGCACCTTACGTCACAAAAATATATGTACTACCTAGATTTCACATTTAAGTAGTTTGGCCTAGGCATTGTTTGTCCGTCAGTAAGGATTTTACTCTTTTATATAGGACATAATAATAATATCGATTTTCTTGATAGACTTTATAGAGACGTAAAGTGGCAAAACGTACTATGAGTCCTTGAGGTTATGCCACGTTAATTTATTACTTATATTAGAACACTAGCAGAGTTGCCTGGCTTCCCACGGAAAGAATAATGTTTATGAGCAGTATTTAAAAATTAAGGATTAAGTAGAATAAAAAACGAGGAGCAACGCCTTTGGCGTTACCCTTACCAATTGTCGGGACAGCTGATATACATGTTTATGACTAAACTTGGGCTTAAATGTCATCAAGACTGTCATCAATCAGCTTAAAAACCCCGAAATCTATGGATTCGATACTAATCTCGGTCATTTTGAACATTTTGTTGTTCACTCTTTCTCAATTCTTTCATTTTGATAGAGGCTGAATTTTGGACTTAGACGGCATCGGGGAGGGTCAATATTCATCTCAGCGAACCCGAAGACTAATAGGCCTATTGGTAGTTTTAGATTATTCTTGCAGTCCCTCACTTCTCATCGTCTAGAAATTTCCTATCCCAGAGTAATTTTTCCATGTCAATTTCTTTTTAAGAATGAGTTCACTCATCGAGTTTCACTTTCCTAACATGAAGTGTTCAATGAGATACTCTATTTTTGACACAAGATTTAAACCAGCTTTTTCTCTTTGAACCATCCTCGTCCCACCGTAGGAAACACATCAAAAAATTTAAATACTCTACGACCTCTTCTAGACTTCGGTCTCTTCAATACAACTACTTAGAAGTATTTCAAGTCAATGGTATAGATATAGATACAGGGCAAACATACAAACAAATATTACTTTTTATATATAAGATTTTGATAGATTATTAATTAAAATTTCCATTTTAATATATCTTCTCTTTTAATTACAGAAACTGCTAGGCACCACCACTGACGAAAAGTCTATTATAGAACCCACTAGTTCAGAAACAAATGAACATGGCTATTCCCCCATTAGACCTCACAAAGGACTCTGGTCCGCTAGACAGAGTTTAAGTAGCTGCCATATGATCAATACATAGACTTCCATCACAGTTGCTTTTAGCGCTACAGACTAGAGCTCGTCACACCTTTTGTCGCTCACGATACTTATCAACAAGGTAATATTGTGTTAGCCCACCGAGAATCGAACCATAGGCCACGAGCGCTGACCATTCGGCTACCAAAGCATAGAGTTACCATCTGTCAGCATTTATATGGACATGTCTGCATTTTGAGAATAAACATTTCCGACAGCATACATTTTCTGAAATTCTCTGATTTGTTCACATTTTCTAAGCTCAAGTGTTTTGTCAATTCAACTTCATACATTTCACATGTAAAGATATATTTGAATGGTTGGATTCAAAAAAGGAACTGTTAAAAGAAGACCAATTCTACTTGAAAATATGTACTTTAGTTTATTGCTGGGTAAGTACTATAGTTTAATTATTATATGTGGCCCCGCGTGGTGTAACCGCTAACGCTCTCGCCTTTGGTGCGAGCGATCCTGGGTTCGATTCCTGGTGGGTCAAGAAAGTGTAACAGCTTTTTGAGGCTAGCAATCTTGGGTGAGGTTTTTCCTGGGTTTCCCTCATTCACACCAGCCAAATGGCGGGGTAGTACCTAACTTATAAGGCCCAGGCTGCTCCCTTCCTTCCTTTTTATCGGATAGTGTGCTCGCCGAAGGACGTCATCCCTCAAATACGTGACGGGCTAAATTGCCTTAAATGCCGACAGCCCAGAAATCTAATCCTAATCCGTTAATTATTATATTTCATACATTTCAATACATTCTTCATAATGTTTTCAAGACGAATTTGGAAGTAAAAAATAAAAGTTATCATTCTTATTTCAAAAGTTAATGTGTATATACAATATAAGAGTTACCCAGACGGAAATGTGGCATTTCAGAATATAGTAACCGCACCAAAGTAGAGTTCGTAGGAACATCTATGTAAAAATTCTACCCAAGAAAAAAGAAATAGCTAAGATTAGAGTCTAGTCTAATAGAAACAAGAACATTTATTACAACTGCATGAATATTATTTTTAAAATTTCGTTGGTTCTAATACAGTCAGAATCCCTAGGTACAGCCTTGACGCAGCGTCCGATACCCTTAGGATAGCTTTTAGGCTCTTTCTAGGTAGCTTTAGAAATATCAAAATATGCGACAAATGATGTGTCGTGAAAGAAGATAATATACCACTGTTGTCAACAAGCACTGTAAGTACCTGTTAAACAGGTTTTACATTTTAAATTAATATTACTTATTTGTTAATTTAGGAACTACGATGTTCATAACTAACGATTCGGTACCAAATAGTTTTTTTTTTTTTTTTTTTTTAATTTTTAAGTTCAACTTCCGTCTTCAGCAGACCAACTACTTAAAGTGGAAATTGTATGATTATTTAGGTTAGATTTGATACTTAGTATTGATACCGGCTATCGAACCTAGGACCATGTGCACTAGCCAGTTTGTAACGAAGAGAAAGCGGTATTGAACATATGGCTTTTCTATTGTTATAAAAAAAATTAGAGCGGGCAAAGAAACCGACACCAATCAGCAAAACAGATCAACAGCAATAGAACTCGCTTCTCTTCTTAGGGGTCAGGATCAGACAGTGGTAGGCCTATAGCTATCACCTGGTATCCCTGCTTCGCTTCTACATTATCATGTCAGTTTGTGGTGGACAACGACGCGATCATAGGATATTTCTTGTTTATGTCGTTTTCAATCACATTCACACCAAATTTTCAATAATTATGTTTGTCAATCATTCATCTTTTTAGCCTACAGGATCTACCCGTGGGGTTTAAAACTACAGATTTCATTTCATTTAGTTTACATTTCTTCTTCTTCTTTCACACTCGATCTATCCTCGGTCTTTCCTAATTATTTTGCTTTTGGATCTAAGCTAAAGCAAACGTTGAGAAATGAATAACTATAATGAAATGAATAGTGAAAGAATGCCCTTGCTCTATGTGACATCCGGAGAAACAGAAAAATGCGAACACAACATTCTATCATCAGATAGGGCATTGTTTTCTGTAATTTTTATTAAGGAGTTTGGGTTAACAAAGACTCTTTTATGTATTTACTGTCTGTCCGTGTATCCCTCCGGAAGACACAGATTCTCACCAACTACTTAATTGATCGCCATCAGTTTTGGCCAGGATGTAGGAGGACCAAATTTTAGAAATCGGGTTTGTTGATGGCTGATTTATTCAGTTGATCATTAGATATGAACAATCAAAAAATACGTTCTACATGTAATCCTATGAAATTAATTATGGATATCATATTTGCTTGATAAACTACCTTCAGTGCTGTTAAGATTAACAGGATCTAAAATACTAATACTTCCGTGAGCATACAGGGCTAAAATCAAACTAAATGAGTTTCCACTCGTCAAATTGGAAAGCTTATTTTTTATTTTTTATTTATTTATTTATTTTTTATTTTTTGAATTGTTCATTCATTCATTATACGGGTTTGTGAGCGGAGAATAGTGGGTGAAGGAAATTCGAAAACTGAAACTTAAATTTTCACATTGTGTACTTTCTTTTCTTTAAAAGAATGCCTGGGTAGCCTTGTAGCTAATAACAATTACCAGGGCCTGCCTAAACATTTTCTTCAGTTGAAGTTATAGGAAGTCAAAGTTCTTTATATCAGACGATTATTAATTGGTATGTAAAAAGTGAAGTCATAATTACACAGCTTTTTTCCACCTGCAATCCCGCGTTTTCATTCTCAACCTTCTCCTCTACGTCATGTTTAGTTTCCAATTTTGAATATACCTTTTAGAGCCACAGGGGAAACGAACAGCCTACTCTATCTTTTCTCCACTGGCTTAATAGCTACATTTTGCTGCGTTGAAATAAGTAAGCTAAAACCTGCCTTCGGGAAGAAGACTCACACATGCACATAAATTACTACTTTCTTTCCTTGTGCATTTCAACCAGGGCCGTCACGAGGGTTGTAATCGCCCGGGACGAGAATTCCCAGGCGCCCCCCCCCCCCCAAATGTGTTATGAAAAACAACCAGAATTTATTCTGTACTCCTAGATTTAAATGTGGAATGTAAGATCATAATGTAAGATAAAAGAAGTTGATATTTTATCAGTTTTTTAAAGTGAATGGCGTTTGTAGTTAAAACATAAAAGTTAATGAAAACATGGTTTTTAATTATTGAAATCGAGTGCTATTCTTGTTTATTTTGAACTTGATACACATCAACATAGCTAACAAAGAATATATACAAATAACGATGCAAATAAAAAGATAAAGAAAGATTTTAAAAAAACTCTTCTCACAGAGGGCTGGAAAGAGTTCCAGTTCAATAATCCTAAACAATGTTTTACTTTAGCGGTAATTTTCAAGTTCGATATTTATCGGGAGTCCCTCAAGGATATAATCTAAGTTCCGTGTTTTCTTCTTGTTATTAATGATATTCCTCCGTGTATTAAAACTTCTCAAGTTCTTCTTATAGCCGATGATCTCAAATTATACTTCAAAGTAAGTTCAAGTGACTGCGTGAAATTTGTACAGGCTCCAGAGAGAGTTCAAATATGGTGTGATAACAATAAATTAGTCCTGAATGTGTCCAAATGTAAATCTATATTTTTCACGAGGAAAGAAAATCCAATTAACTTTGCCTATACAATAAGTGTCACTTCCTTGTCTACCCCAAATACTATCAAAGATCTAGGAGTTAGATTTGATAGCAAATTAACCTTAGTTTCAACACGTTGACGCAATAACGAATACTGCATATAGAAACCTAGGTTTAATTTATAGGATAGGGCAGGATTTCTACAAAGAATCAACATTTATAAGGTTATATTTTTCGTATGTGAGGTCAAAATTAGAATACTGTTTTACTGTTTGGACACCAAATGTCACTAAATACTCTGATGCAATAGAAAATATACAGTTTAAAATCTTTAAAAATGCTTGCATACAAGAAAACCGGTTTCTACCCAAATTATGTCCCCCATGAAGACTTAGTAACGAATTTTAGTCTTCAAACATTCGAAAAACGGAGATGGGTATTTGATATGTTTTTCTTGCATAAATTATTAAACGGTAAAATTGATTGTCCACAATTAGTTTCAGAAGTGTTATTACATGTCCCAACAGGTAAGACTAGAACAGCAAACAAACACTACGACATTCTATTGTAGAAAAGCAAGAACTAACATATTATATAAGCCTCCTGTATGGAGAATATATATATACTTTGTATAACCATGGGCGTCTCTGGCGGGGGTACGAGGGGGGCGCGTCCCCCCAATATTTTGAAGTACAAAATATTCAATATTTTATTCTAATTTAATTTATTTAATAACGACAGAACTACATATAAGTAATAATTATCTTATTTATTTGCAATATAATAGGTAACAGAGTTCCTGATATGCCTCAGGGGGTCCGTGAAGGTAAGCAGAAAGGTAACACATGGACTCAAAGATAATAAACAGGTTGGGCTAGGTAGTACCATTTAAATCAGTCTCTTTGATGTCCCACCCAAATTTTACATGCCAGAGACGCCAGTGTGTATAACGAAATGATTAGGTTTTGTGTAGTAGATGTATTTAGTAATGTCCGAAAACAAGTTGAAGACAATCTTCAGGCAATAACTTCTGCATAATTAAACGACGTATATTTGTGTATGTATAATAGTGTAGCTATGTTAGATAAGTAAGTACACGATACTATAACTGGGCATTAGGCCTGTTGTGTTGTCCTTATGAAATAATAAATAAAGTTTACTTAACCGTGGCCTGATTTTATTAAAATATCTGAATTAACATTATTTTTGTAAGAAAAAAAATCATTTACCAAGATAATCTGAATTCCTAGAATTTTGTTCAATTGTCGTCTTGGCGCCCCCTGGTTGCGGCGCCAGGGGCGATTGTCTCGGTCGCCCCACCCACGTGGCGGCCCTGATTTCAACCATTGTAAGTATCTAGGGATGTACGCGAGATGCGAAAAGTCTCGTCTCGTATCGCATTTGCGAGACGATACACGAGATGAGAGTGAAAATTTTATGCGAGACGAGACTATACCATGCGAGACGAGGCGATAGACGAGACTCGGTTAAGTCTCGCAACGTTTATGAATTACATTTAATTGTATATTTAGTGATTTTACATTTATTGAGTTTTCTAAGTTGAGCGTTAATGCCTCCAGGAACAAAAAGTGATTGGGGCAATAGACATTTTATGAGGTTTATTATTATTCAAGGTTGATTTTCAGAATTAAAGCCTTCTTTAGTTTCTAAACATCATTAAAAAAGAAAAGCTTTGTAAATTGGTAATTTATTAAAGCATAGATTTAGGACTTTTTTTCGCGACACAAACACATACACGCGGGCGCGCACGAATACATGAACTTCTGTTTTTGGTCTGAAAAGCGAATAAGACTCCCTATTGCTGCGAAATGTGATATTTCTGTTGTTTCTGTCTTTTTCAGATTACTACTAGCGATTAATGTTGGGGGATGGCGGGGAAATCCCTTCTCGTCAAAGTTTATCCCCGGCCCGGCTCGCAGAAATAACATGATATTTTTACATGGAATAAGTATTTTCTATATATATATATATTTATCAAAAACATCCCCTCTAGTTCGTAAGTTTAATTCAAACACTGGTTTGGTAGGATGGCCCAATAGGTTTGGTGGGAGATGGTAGGAATGGCCCTATATCTGTCAGTAATTTCATTTTCTAGATCTGGCAGCACTATATAAGTTGAAAGCGAAAGTTGATAAAATGCGATAATGCAACATTGCTATAAGAGCGAACGAAGCGAAAGAATTGGGTCGTATTGTGTTGTGAGGAGTTCTTTTGTTGTCTACAAGCGCTCTTGGTGGTATAAAAGCATCTTTATAATGGAAAATCACCCTTCAAGGAAACGACCAAAACGTGTAAATGTTGATAGTGGCGACGATATTTTAGAAGAGCCAAATATTACTGGAAACCTCTAAGCTGGAAAACAATGTTGGATCCAGCAACAATTTATGTTGGTTTTGCTGTAAATTATGCTATTAATTTGACGAAAATTAATGGTCCAGCAATCAAATTAGAGCACAACTTTTCTTTGGATTTGGAGCGGAGGGGACACAAATTCGGATACCATGTTGAACTCTAGGTTCCGTCCCCTTAGGATGTTATGAACATTCATCCCATGGAAAGCAATGGCAAACCACCATGGATTCACCTTGCCAAGGGACTTTTAGGTCAAATAACTGCCTTCGGACAGAATATCGCATCATCATTCATGCAAAATTTTGACCCAAAATATATGCGAGACTGCGAGTCCATGCGAGAAAGTCTCGCGCGAGACGCGAGATGAGACTCAAAATTTTAGGCGAGACGCGAGACGAGACTTCACATTTGCGAGTCGAAACGAGACGCGAGACTTTTCCATTTCTCGTCTCGTCTCGTCTCGCGTGCATCCCTATTGGTATCATTGCTCAATATTAATAGACACAGCAAATCAACTTCTTTTCGAATATAGCATATCTCAGTGAAGACACAATTAAATTAGAAATATAAAAGAATTGTCAATTTTTTATTTACATTATAAAGATGCGTTATTTATTTCTTATTCTTTATAATAATAACAATGCAGTAAAGCTATTCTAAATACAAAAGAAGATTATTAAAGTGTGGATTGTTACCAAATAGAGCAAGATAAGACAAGATTAATCTCTAGCTACGAGTCCCGTATGCGTCAATTTGATTTACACCCACTTTAGCTGAATTCCACAACATAGCTGCTAAAGTTCTGACAGCTCATTACCTTGCAGTCTTCGTTTCCTACGGTTCGCACTAAAAAAGATCTTTACTTGTTGAAAGAGATATTATGTGAGAGTGGTTTTTGCTTCACTGAGGACCTATTGTAGCTAAAGCGTGAAAATGGTAAGTAAAGCTTAACTTGAAGCTCGTGTACTTCATGTTTCATTCATAATATTCTTTGTAAATGAGAAACAAAGGTTTAATCGTGCTATAAGGAAGAGAAGTCTTGGAAGATATAGGTGTATAAACACAACACTATGAATTTGAAGTACGTGCTAAGGACAAACTGAAACAGTTAAGATTTTACACTATAACAGAATTGTTAACAGCAAATGGATTTAAAATACAATATACCGGTAACCATTTCTGTGAAATAGCAAGAAACTACTATCTTCTTCCATGCTTAAGGGTTTTCACTACAGCGAAATTAAACTACCGCTAATTTTAGAGTTTTTCTGTAATATCCTCAAAACAAATAAAAATATTCCAAAAGCAGAAACGTAGTGAACTCGACAATATGATTTTGCATGTGATACCTTTACCACAATTCATCACTACCACAATTCCACAATCTGTTTTTGGTATGCCGCTATTTACAGAACCCGCAAAAAATGCTAAATCTATTTACAGTTGTAAATCGAAAGCAGATAGAAGAGTTGTGATAATGGTATCGCATGCAAAATTGTATTATCTAGTTCATTACGTTTCTGCTTTTGGAATATTTTTATTTGTTTTGAAGATATTACAGAAAAACTCTAAAATTAGCGGTGGTTTAATTTTGCTGTAGTGAAGACTCTACCGGAAGCTATAATTTAATAATGTAGCAAGCATTTCTCAAAGTTTTTCAACTGGGAATCAATTTTATTAGCCGGAATGTTCAACAGATTACCCTACTCTAGTCCCCTTCGAAGCTCAGTTTACCACTTTTTTTTCGGGGAGACCAAAGATCAGTGCGTTAGAAGATAAAGAACGAAGATCCATAATTGAAGGTGGAGATAGATTGGAAACATGGAAGAAATATTTATTAAGGCTCTAAGGAAGCGACAAGCAATTAGAAGAATTAGAAAACATGGGGGAAGTAGAAAAGGGCTAATGAAGAATTCATACTCAGATCCGAATACAATAAAGCATTACAAGAGCTAAAACAAGAAAGTTTCAGGTGTGGATGAGATACCAACAGAAATCTTACAAAGTACGGGACAGGAAGTTCAGGAGAGATTTTATAAATTAATTAACAACATGTATGAAGAGGAGCAAGTGTCTACAGACTTCAAGAGCAGCAATATAGTGGCAATACCAAAAGCAGTAGTTACTGATAAATGAGAGAATCACAGAACGATAAGCTTGCTTACACACGCTACAAAAATCTTTACAAACATTCTCTATAGATGACTGTAAATCAAGATAGAAGAAATACTAGTAGATGGCAATTTGAATTTAGAAAGAAAACAGGAACGTGGGAAGCTGTACTTATACTAAGAGGATTGCCAAAAGAAAGAATTCGAGTAGATAGAACAATTGAAGGGTTGGATGCAAGAACCAGGTAGATCCAATTTTTTTAACGAATTTGATATTTTTACACATTTCAGTAGGAAAAAATCACTCTACATTGTATGCAAGAGTCATGTGGATTCAGTGTTATAATGCAAGGGAGATACCAACATATAGTATTCATCGTGAAGTTAGAGCAAGAAACAGGCAGCTGGGGAGAAATTTCTAAAAGTGGACTTACCTGGTTCTTGCATCCAACTCTTCAATTTACGTAGCATTTGTGGACCTGAAATAAGCATTTGATAATGTAAAATGTTCAAAATTCTGAGTGAAGCAGAAATAAACTAGAAGGAGCGAAAAATAATATATAACCTACACAAAGAACAGAAGGCAACAATTTTACAATTATTTATCGAATACATAATAAAACTTGTTCAATATTACGGGAAAATAGACGTCGTGGCTTGTAGTATGGAACCTCCCTAAGTTTGGACCCCCTCCACCCCAACAAAAATTTTTGGCTGCACCCTGGTGGATAGAATGAGAAAAAATTCCCAACCTGAAATTAGTAAGTAGACATCTTATCTGCTAGGCTTTAATAATAACAAATAGAAAAAAAAAAAGAAAGAAAGAAAAAGAAATGCATTATATGACAAATTACAACTATTCATGTCACATGTACGAACTTAGAAAATAAAAGTTAAAAAGAATTACAATCCTTATTTTTACCTGGACTAGAGTCAGATTTACTACTTCTTGTGATAAATCGAGGTGACCTCTGTTGGGGATCATAGGAGACGCTGTCTTCTGACATCCATTTATCAGCTCGTTGTGCACCCAAGCGGGTTCCTGTGTGAGGATTCATATCCTGCTAAGAAAATAAAAATAAAACTAGAAATATAATTCTTATTAAACTAACAATAAAAATGATTGAGGAAATTAATTTTTCATTACGTTTAAACGTTAAACTGAGAGCTTACTTGATTTTCCCGCTTACCATAAAATATTTCACTCTCTAAAGTACGTAGTTGTAGATTTAAAGCAAAGTATTGTGAGTATTAATGGTTTCGACTAAGTAGATTTCTTTAAAGTTGCTCGTTTAAAAATTGCAGAAATGTTACAGGAAAATTCAATTAACTGCGTTGAGTACCTGCGCCATCTTGTGTTTCAGACAATATGGAAGTATTTATCTCCTATATTTGAAATGAAAGCGCGTTTTAATAATTATTAATAATTTAATAATCAAATTATAATGTGATTTAAGTTTATATTCTTCACACCTCTCTAAATGTCTCTTTGCCACCCAAAATTATACTTTATAATAGCCATATACATCAAGTAATATTATTTAAATTAGGATTCAATCATAAAACATTAGATGTATATAAATAAAGTTTAATTTTTGCAAATTGTCATTTAACCCTTTTGTGGGCAATGGGAAGCATACTTCCCGCCAAGGGATCATAGGTATGCTTTTATTTGCTGCACTGGGAAGCAATATTCCCATTAGTCATGTTTTTTCACTATGGAAATGGGAATTGTACTCGAGAAATGATTTCGTTTGTTTGTTTTGAGTGTGTGCTGGGGAGCATAGAGGAAACATCTTCGAATCCTTTTAGAAAAATTCGCCCACGAAAGGGTTAAATAAGCTTGAAGAAGAATTCAATCAAATAAAACCATTTAAGCTCTCGCTTCTTATTAGAAAGAAAATAAAATAATGCTTCCTCATTTACGTAAATTAAAGTATGCTTACTGTACTTCAACTAATTTCCTGAACAGTTTCCTAATTTCCTAAACTCCTATCTGAATTCCATCTATTAAACAACATTTACAAACATTGCGAATACAAAATTTCCAACTTGCTTGGCCATAATGACCATTTACGTCGAAATTCGGATTTTTACCTAAGTAGCTGATTACAACTTAGATCTTTGTCGGCCGCCCTGATGTATCACATCTTTCAGTTTTAACGTCCGATTGTGCTTTGTTCTTTAATTTATATATCATTTGCACCGTGTAAGATTCCCTCGATTTTGATCTTCCCGTAGTTACTACCAATGTTAAGTTGCCCAATAATAAGGAATGTCATTCTTATAAGCCTTTAATAAAACATAATAAAATAATGAAACATAAACATGTAATTAAAATAAAAATATACGAAAACAATAACAATAAGAAAAATACAAATCATATATATATGTATATATATTGGGTGTTCTAAAAATGGCGCCCATAGATAATAGAGCACTATTCTTCAGGTCAAAAGAAAGCGAGAATGTTATATCATGGTATACCCTCTGAAGCCTCCTTCAGCCGCTATAGGGAATCAAAATTAAACTATGTGACAACGTTATAGATTAACTTGGAAACATTAGAATTGCTCTACGAATCAATCAAGCAGTTACATCGATTGTTACGCTAATAGGTGGTGCTAGTGTCAACGTACATCGACTGAACTGCTATCTGGAAAGGATCGATGTAACTATTTCATGGATTGGTATATCTGCTCTGTGGTTCTTTATCTGCGACGTTGCCACGTAGTGCAATTCACGTCTCTACACGAAGACCCGAAAGCTATACAATTATATATTTTTTCGGTTTATTTTGACTTGTAAAATAGTGCTCTGTAGTCCGTGAGCATCATTTTTAAAACAGTCAATATCGTCTATGGAACCTGGAGAGTCAATACCACGTTCACAAAACTTCCATTGGCTTCTGTCCTTAGCCAACTGGATCCAGTTTTTGTATTTCTACTTCTGCTGAATCCATATTAATGTTGTCCTCCCATCTGCACCTAACGTTTCAACTTCCTTTTCCATTCTGGCTACATGACCTGTACATTTGATGACCCTAAAACTGTTTGGTAAACGGTATGCAGGCCCTCCGAAAAGGCCTTGTGCCACCGAAACACACCACTTCTTGCTAAAGCATCATCTGGATAAGCCTGCTTGATCATATCAAACGTCTCTGTCGCAGATTTACCGAGTTTAACACAGACTTTAATCGCGTACCCCTGCTCTAATGAACGCTGCATTTTCGGCTTGCACCACTCACAGAAACACGTCGCGCGAAAAAGCCTGTCCTAACTCTCCGTGTGCTCGGAGACAACTGACCAGCCGCTCGTTCGTTAGCTAGGAACGCCCTCTACCGGATCCAGTCGGTGCGCGCACGCTCCGAAGTACAGTCATGGCGGAATAAAATCAGTCCTATTACTTCCCGGACAAACTCTGTAAATTATGCAATTCCTGTTATAAAGTTTCCGTCATTCCTCATTCCCGTTTCTCTTGGGTCCGAATATTCGTCTGAGGATTTTATTTCCAAATATTTTCAGTCTGCGTCTTTTCCTCAAAGAAGGGAAAAATGTTTTGCAACACCATACAGCGCAACAGGAATCATTATCCTTTTATCTATTTTAAACTTCAAATTCCTCGACAGAATTCGTGACAACGAAAGATTTTGAACTGAATAATAAAACGAATTACCTGCTTTTAGTCGACATTTAATTTCTTCGTGGGTATGATATTGGTCTGTTAATATTGATCCTAGATATTTGAAAGTATGCACTTTGTCAAAAGTATTATTTGATATTTTGGTGCATCTATAATTAGTAGTATTACGGTCCCGGCGATCTTCCATGTATTTAGTTTTCTCTGTATTTACTTCTAAATCCATGTTCCTGCAAGAGTTTAGTAATCCTCTGCATTTATTTCTACTGTTCTCATATCATTCCCCACCAGATTTACATAAGCAGCGTACGCCATAACCTAGTGCAGGTTTCTCAACCTGGTTGCCGCGACCCCTAGGAGGTCGTAAGAGGGCTTCATGGGGTCGCGAAGATAAGCAAAAGAGATAAATATAATTAGAATCTAATACCAGAAAGTATTTTTAAATATTATTTTGAATTTTGTTCTGATAGCCATTTTGTTATTTTTATACATACTGTTAAGAACAACAAAATATAGGTCTACTAAACATTTTTAATGGTGTAGAGATCAATTTAAATGAAAGAGATACGATACGAAACTAATGAGAACAGTATATGGAAATACCAGAAAAATACAAATGCAACAAAACTTGCATATTGAAAGAC
Organism: Thermobia domestica; assembly: GCF_964235325.1. Lineage (NCBI taxonomy): Eukaryota > Metazoa > Arthropoda > Insecta > Zygentoma > Lepismatidae > Thermobia > Thermobia domestica. Next base: position 124,064,671 of record NC_137466.1, on the reverse strand, counting down.
AATTCGAATCGAAAACTAATGAGATATTTGAGCATAGTGTGATTTCATTAGTGCGGTAATGTCCGGTTCAATCTTCGTGCCGCACATTATCATACCACTTAAAATACTCAATAACTTTTTTTGACAACTGTCCAAGTTTTTAAACCAAAATTAGAAATTATTTTTCTTTATCATGGGATCTAATATTAAGGGAGTTATGAAATTTTAAAATTTTGAAATGGCATTCCTTTTGAAACAATATGACGGATCATATTCGATATTTGTAATATGAATGAACTGACTAAATTTGGTTTCAAACCAGTCGCTTTTAGGAAAGTTACTGTGTCCACTATACGGGTGTTTCAAAACAACATCGACAACGTTTGGGAGGTTATTCCTGACACCAAGATAAGACAAAAAGTATAGACCAACCTGAGTGCACAAATGTTTTCTTTCGGAGTTATAGGTTGCCGAAAACATGAAAAATGAACTTCAAAGGTCTATAGCTCCCAAACTATGCGACCTATCGCAATCGGGTCAAGACCTCCCTTAAGAACTAGTATGTATTCTATCGAAATATCCATGTTTCAGAATCATGCGGTACTTGCGCAACATTTTTATAGAGGTAGTTTGTGAGTACTTCAAATTATATGCCTGCAGCCAAACTCCCTCTATAAAAGCCGTTGCGTGAGAACCTTAGGATTCTAAAACATGGGTATTTGGATAGGGCACATACAAGTTCTTAAGTGGAGTCTTGATCCGAATACGGAAGGTCCCATAGTTTTGGAGGTATGGATCTTTAAAGTTCATTTTTTCATGTTTTCGGCAACCTATAACTCCGAAACTAAGCATTTGTGCACCCAGGTTGGACTATACTTTTTGTCTTATCTTGGTGTCAGGAACCACCTCCCAAACGTTGTCGGTGTTGTTTTGAAACACGCTGTATACAAGAAATGAATTCCACTGTTATACAAATAGATGGATATCGTGAGATCTCCGCAATAGGTATATTAAACATTCCACAGAAGCTTATTACAAATCAGAAATTATAAGGAGTTCGCTGGCAAGATAATGTGATAAAATGGGGGTCGTGATAGGAATTACGTTGAGAACTACTGACCTAGTGAATACCACTCAGCTCTATGTGTAGGCCCTGGTTGCTATCTTTAATTTTCCGTATAGCATACTCCAAAAAATGTTGAATAATAATGATGACAACGCATTTCCTTGTTTCAAGGCATTCTCGATGTGAAAGCTCGTGTGGACAAGAATTTTCCTACTTGAACTTTACTTTGGGAGTTATTTAAACATAATTAATCTAACTAGCTTTTTCGGTATTCCAAATTCTGTAAGAATGTTGTACAATGTTTCCCTCCCAATCGAATCGTAAACCTTTCTAAAAGCAATAAATAATTGATGTACAGGGGCATTATATTCTCATTCCTTTTCGAGTATTTGTCGAATGGTAAATATCTGGTTGATATTTGATCGATTTTGTCTAATTATGCACTGATAATCTCCAACAATTTCCTCTGCGTATAGAATCAATCTTGCTAATAGAACGTTTGAGAGGATTTAATAGGATGTGGACAGAAGAGAGACGCCTCGGTAATTATTAAAATCATTTTTGTCGCCTTTCTTGTGATTGAAAGAATGATTGATTCTTTGCACTCTTGTGGTAATTTCTCCTTGTTCCAGATAACGAGAACGAGTTTGTATATTTTGTTCCGCAATTTTTCCCGTCCAGCTAAAATTATCTCAGCCTTAATTTTGTCTATACCCGAAGATTTGTATTTCTTTAATTTCTTTATAGCTATTACTACTTCTGTTCAGCTAGGCTCTGGAATATACGATTCTGCTTTGTGCACATCTGCTTTGTGCCAGTCTGAAACGCATGCCCTGATTTGTAACTGTCCTTTTTATTTCTGTGTACGTGTCCCTGTTATGGTAGATTATGTTAAATATTACAGGGTATAAAAGAATATTGTCATAGAGACAGGTGCCTCGGTTGGAGCGAATTAAAAAAAATAGATTGCTCACTCCATGTGCAAGGGTTCCCTAATTCGATTCCAAGGCATATGAGTTTGTGCTGGATACATTCGTGTTCTCGGAATTCTACCGTTTCCTCCCATAGTTTCAGGAGCCACGGTGGCTCAATGGTAGAGCTTTCACCTGTGGTGCATAGGGTCCTTGATTCGGTCACAGCTCGCGGATTTTGTGGTCGACAAGCCCCATATGCTTGGGTTTTCTCGGTTTTTCCCGTTTCCTCTCACTTTCTTCATTCCGTCATTTCATTCATTCCATCATCACCTTTTCTTTTGGCCAACAAGGCATGAAAGTGGGTAGTAAAATCGAGAGTTTATTTCATTTTCCTCCAACAGCTTCATTTCATCAATTTCTTTTATAGTCATTCGCTTTCATTAATCATCCGTTTGCTTTAGTCAGCAGGACATAACCATGCGACATAAACTGAGCGATTTAAGTATATATTTAATTTTGTTTTAAAACGCAGCCTTTTTATGTTATAAAAAATAGTACTACATCATTCCTATGTAATATATGCAGAAAATACGTATATAACCATAACGGAAACACAATAGATTAAAAAAATAAAATCAGAGAAAACTCCTCAAGAAAAAGCTGCAATGTGGATGGGAAAGGAAATTTGGTCGTAAAGAAAGGAAGACATTTTATTTAGAAAAAAAAAGGTAAAGAAAGAAGTTGGAAGTATCTGCTTTGCAGTTTGGCAGAGATCAGGGGTTTGGTTTTCCCATTTCCTTCGGAAGGTGACAAGTGAGCACGACTAATATATTGGTAATCGATGTCATTGGGTGTCGAATTCACAGAACTTGCAGCTTTACACAGTACAGCGGGGAGCACACAAGATTCTTCTTCTCCAGACGTTAGCTTTTCACTTACGCTAGTTCAAGTGGATTTATATACGACGTATAGAGATTTCAAGCCCTCGAGGTTATTAGAAAGAATACTTTCTCAGCTTTTGGCAGTATTTATGTCGTCAGATGTCGAATGCTTGGTGATTTATATTGGCTAATATAAATAAATTTTACTTCAAAATGTGAGATAAGTTAAGGAGTATATAGGGAAGTAAAACACATATGAACAGAAATACTTGTTCTTTTAGATACATCACCATAAGAAAGATGCAGATTCATGATTCCATTGTATGCATTTTTATACACTTTATCATTTTTGTTTCCTTTAATTTGAAAGATATATCTGTTGGGAGTTACATAAAACTTCCAGTGGTTAGTGCCTGTGACTTTAGTTCCTGTGGTTGTCTCAGGATAGTAAGTATTCAAATTTTAATGCAATTTGCAATGGGGTAACATTAAATTTGAACCCATTACGATGATTCAGATAAAGTGTAGGTTCACATCTTTTGAACCTTTACTTTATCACATCTTTTTACCCTCATGCCATAGGAGACTGCGCTTGAAAGTAAATTGCATCGAAAGTGTCACTGTTCCTATCAAAGACCCGCAAAACTATGGATTCGACACTAATATTGGTTGTTTCCGATTATTTTTGTTACCCCCTTCCTATTTCCCTAAGGAATATATGGTTGTCTTGCCCCGCTAGTACACCATTGGTAATGTCACTTTTCATCTCAGGGAGCCAGCAAACTATAGATTCAATACTAATACCAATCGTTTTTGATTAGTTTTACATGTTCCACCGTTTAGAGTTGCTAGGGATGTCTAACCCAATATATTCTTAAAAGATTGTAAGTCATTTGTACAAAGTTTAAGAAATTGCTCCAAGAGTTCCACAATTATGCTGGAACATACAACGTACATTTTATATGCATTATACCTGACATTTTGCGATTTACTAACCACTGTCTTAATCTATATTGAGTAGCATCCTTTCAGATTTTGTACTTCTTAGTCTCCATCTGTGTACCAATTCCAATTCGTTGGACTGAGTACTTTTTGCTGCAGTGAAGTGCAATTGTCACATAAATCACATTCAAATGTAAAGAAAACTTTTTTTTTTTTTTGTAAAAATAAAATCTGATTCTGTGTGATAACCATGGTATAATGTATAATAACCACGGCAGCAAGGAGCAAGGATTTTCTCCTGCATCGTCCCCACTGGATTTCAGATGAGTGTTCAGTTGTTAGAAATATGCTCTGAAATGTAACAGTACTTCATGTATTTATATTAAATACTATAGTACTATAGTTTATTTACTGTAGTTCATAATAATATATGCGTAAATAATTATTATTCTATATGATATATTACGTACACGCGCACACTAAAGTATGCGAATATTCACAAGTGTACTTGTGTGTCGGTTTTCTGTCCCCATTAGTATCACTCTTTTGCCTCTCCTTGGAATCCGTCATTTGCTCCACCTTGCAATCGGCCATTTCCCTCTAGAAAAAAAAAACCCTGCGGGCATTCCTGCATGACACCAATTAAGACTAACTGGTATTGAAATACAAGTATATCCTGATTAAGCTTTCCGTTATGACATTAGCAAGATAACACAAAGTATATGATTACTAAAGTATTATACCGTATATATAGACTCAAAATTATGATCAAATCTTAAACTTTATATTTTGTTTAACCGTAATATAAGGCAAAACAAATGAGGTGCTTTAGGGCAAATTGTTATCGAGGAAAATAGATTTTTAAAAAACAAAATTTTATGGCACTGAATAGTATGTCAATCGTTGCCAATAATAATTGATAGTGTTCTTTTTTTATGGTTGTTTGTATGTGCCACAAGAGTATGTGTGTCACCAGTAGAAGACAAAAATAATAGGTAGATCCTATAATCTGCTACTAGTCACTGTAGGTTGTTTATTCGTTCATGCACCATACACGTAAAAGAAACCTACAGTGATTAGTAGCAGATTATAGGGTCTACCTATTATTTTTTGTCTTCTACTGGTGACACACATACTCTTAAAAAACTATATTTTACAATAAGAATAGCCTAATAATGTAATTAAAGATTTCGTAGGTTGATGGATTTTACTTACATTTATTCGCACTTTGGAGTCTTCTGATTTGTTCTTTTGTTTTGGCTCAAACTGAAGGAAAACAAGTCTTGCTAACCTTCCAAGGACGAGCTTTTTTATAAGTTCTGGCACCCCTGTTCCTCTAACGCCTCTATGATGAACATTTAGTGTCACTACTGACAATCCGGACGCAAACGAAACGAGGCAAATGCTAACGCCGTAATACATACCTACAAGAATGAAAATGAAATGTATATTTAAACCAGTAGCATCACACACACACACACACACACACACACATATATATATATATATATATATATATATATATATATATATATATATATATATATATATATATATATATATATATATATATATATATATATATATATATATATTCAATTAATATCGACACCAGAAGTGGTAGCAGATTTATATCATTTCCGGTTTTAGTACAGAGATTAGGGTGGAGATGGCATATATTCTTGGGTTCGATTGATTGATTTAAAAAAATATTTTCTTCCTATTTGTTACCATCTTTACTCTATAGTGATTAACTTTAAAATCGGAATTGTTTCATTTGTGCCACTTCCGGTTTGAAGAGAAATGAAGATACCTATTCTTAGAACTCTAAGTCAATTCGAAAAGATTTTAAAAAATAAAAAACGGTTCTAGCTAATAACTACCTTTCTCGCTCTAAGAAGAGCAATATTGGAACCGGAAACCGGAAATTATACAGGAATTCTATCACTTTCGGTTTTAGTAGAATGTTGAGGATGGAGATTAAATGTATTCTTGGAACACTTAATCGATATGCAAGAAACAGCTTCTCGCTATCTACTATCGCTTCGCTCCATAGTGGTCAACGATAAAACCTACTTCCTGTTGGGAATCATCTCCGTCAATGAACTCGATTCCTAATTTTTTACCCTCTACATTGTGATCAAAGTTAATGGTGACCTGTGCACTCACTCACTGACGCGCCTCTCCAAACGTGGAACATATCTTTCGAGCATTGCTGCCCAATTTGAACTCATAAAGTAAACCCGGCCGTAAAACATCCTTTGACATTGATCGGTTCACATCAGTATTGTAGTTCCTACAACCAACACACTTCATAACCCTGGACTGACTGACGATTAATGAGAATAACATCTGAGCTCATTCAGACAAGGTTGCCGACATCTGCCGTTTGAATTACAATTTTCGTTTCAGCGGCACGAACTCACGAACTTTTTTGGATATCTGATAATTAAATTGCAAATAACTAAAAAGAGAAAGATAAACTGGTTACTGCATTGTTTGAGTTTAAATTGGCTTATGAATAGGGTCGCAAATTCATGATATATATAATGCCCTTAAAACATGGAAAAATGGCATAAAAATTATGAAAATGGCCATTAAACCTGTGACAGTAACTAAAAGAATAAGACAAACATATCAAATGATGGGCATGGTGTCAGCGATACTAGAAAAATAAAATAGTTTTTTCTGTTGAAGTATGTAAGTTTCATTTTAAATGAAAATAACCAAATAAAATATAAATGTAAGGAATTTAATGATTAAGACAAATACAGCAAATTATTCAGCTTAAAATACACTTATTTTTCGCATCTTGGCTTATTGTGTAGTGTTGTGTGCTTTCATGTTCTGCGTATTACTGTAAAGATAAAGAAATAATGCCTCCATGTAGATCGTGTGATTATTGTTTAGAATTAACAAATTTTATATGAAAAATTGGAAAGTGAAAATCAGAGATACATTCGGGGAAGGGAGGACTTCCTAGACATGCTGCCTCTTTCCGCTAAGATACAGACCGTAGAAAAATTAACAAGTTAAACATCAGAAATTATTTTTTAAATATTGCACACACACAAATTAATTTTGGAAATAATTAATGAAAATGAAAAATCCATTTTCCCACTTACCTTACCCATGATTGCAGTACGCCACCATTGTCTTCACAACATGAATACAAAAATTAATATCTGTACTTCAGATCCTTTTTCTTTTGCTTGTAAATTGTTATCTTATGAAAAAAATATGTTTACCTCGGTGCGAAGTCTCGAGCATGTTGCCAAAATCAAAGGAATAACAAAAAAAAAATTACAAATTACCGAAACATACCAAAAATGATTAAAGAAAATCAGAAAACATGAGGAAGAATGACAAAAGATGACCTAAAATCGAAAAACAAAAAATGACCTAAACGCTTAAAATTGGTAAAATATGCTAAAACATACACTTTGAAATTATCTTTTTTTTTTTCAAAGTGAAGTGTAATATGATGCATATTTGATGGGCATTGTGTCCGCATTATCGGATAAAAAGATGACATTTCATAAAATTCCGCTCCCTACTTATAAGGAATGTTATAGAAAGTAGAGAGAAAAAGGCGGAGGAAAAGAAGAAAGTCTAGAAGAGAGATTGAATACATTCAAGTCATGAGAAAAGTGAAAGTGCTCATTAATTTTATGATCAACGATATATATATATATATATATATATATATATATATATATAGTGTTCCAAGTGAAAAAAAAGAGGTGGTATGTTCTATTACAATTTTGACTCGACATACCGGCTATTTAAATGTTGAAATACAGTGAGGTTATGTTGTCTAAAAGATTGCATTTCTATTTACATAATGACTGAAAACCAGTGGAGAGCTTCTTTATAGTTACAGGGAGGAAAGGACATGGAGACACTTTGATCCCCCCACTAACAAACAACTTTCTGAAAAAAATAAAAAAATAAAATATTCCGTTATGTTGTATTAGAGAGAATTATACAGAAAATGCTCAAAAGCCGATCTTAACAATTTCCTGCGGGGAAACCCGCGTACCCCTCACTCGAATGAGGGATATTTCAGACCCCAGAAGATTCGCCGCCCACAAAAGACAACTCCTAAATCCGCCCATGCTCAAAAACACGACATTTATATGCATTAAGACAAGAAGACACACATATACATAAGAAAGAAACAATTCAATATGGGACATCAAAATATAAAGTAGATGGACTTCTTTGAAGACAATTTATTTTGAAAACAAAGTGTAGGGATAAAATAACAAAAATGTCAGTGTTTCCAACTTAGAAATTATTTCTACATAAGAAATACAATCCTTTTACCTCCAAAGCTATTCGTGAATTACTGTGTATAAAAATGGATTTGTTAAAGGTATTTAGCATCCTCTTACTCCAGTGACGGTATGTCTTGATCACTGAAAAACCAGAGGCGGTATGGCATACCACTCCATACTGTCTCACTGCCACCACTGTATATATATATATATATATATATATATATATACAGGGTGTTTGAAAAAGTACTCCCTAGTTTTAAGTATAAATTTAATTGGGAAATGAATGAAAACTTACATCAATGAGTACATATCATGAAAGAAAATTCCTTCAAGTTTTGTTTAATGTTGGTAGACTTCAACGTGGGATCCATTTGTAGCCCTGCACACGTCGAGACAATATTCCACTTCTCGCCACGTATTCACCAACATTTCAGGTGTAACTGTCCCGACCGCCGCGACGATTCCTTCCCGTAAATGATTGATGTCTCTGATCTTTTCACTGTACACAACATTGTTTCTGTGGCCCAAAAGAAAAAGTCCAGTGGAGTTAAGTCTGGGCTTCGTGGTGGCCAAGGTATTGGGCCAGCCCTGCCTATTCACCTTCCTGGAAAGTGAGTGTCAAGAGCTGCACGCACATTGCTTTAGGCACTCCTAATTGTAGACTACGTCTGGCCAATGACTTCTTCGGGCTCCGAACACAAGAAACACGGATCTGTTCGACAACATCTTCAGAAGTTCTCGGTCTACCTGGTGATTTTGCTTTTAAAACACTACCGGTTTCCTTGAAAGACTTTAGCCAATGACAGATAGTTTTTGCTGTAGGTGGTTCACCAGCATACTGACGTCTAAAATTGCGTTGCACTGTTTTGACTCAGTTTTCACAAGCCAAGTAACACACTGCGCTTTCTGTTGCGGAGTACACATTGTTGCTGAGTTGCTCTGCACTGCACGCCTACCTGGACTGAACTGAGGAAACAGAGGGAAAAATAGCACTGGTACCGTCTCAAGGTCAAGCAGACCTGCCAGCTGCAAGGGAGCCAAACTTGGAGAGTTGATAAATCAAACACCACAAACCTATATATATTAAAATTTATTAACATATCCCAAAACTATTCTTCTGAATAAAAGATAGTTTCTTATTTGCTAGCCATGGGAGGGGTCTTGATAGAACATTCGTAGTAACATAATGTATTGGAGACAACTATTTGCCGTGTACACGTTCTAAGCCAACATTGCTAAAATACTATATAATTATCAGAGATAGATATGTTTGCAAAATTTAAAGAAAATTGTATGTGGAGTGAAAAATTGCAAAATTTGACCCTAGAGAGGTGAACGCACCATAACTTTACCAGCCGAATAAAATTGCCTAATAAAATAATATAATTATCAGTCAGAAATATATGAATAAAGAATTTATGTGTGGTACTTACTGATGAGAGGCGTTTTCTCCGTTGGTGGAAGACTTTCTCGGATAGTCATAAGAAACACTGTCATTGAAAGGAGAGCGCTGATGCCCAGAGTCACCTTCTCTCCTGATTCAGATGGCACATAAAACACCAACAGTGCTGAAAAAAAAAGAAAAGTAGATGTACGATAAGTCAAATTCTTGTGAAGACGAGCCAATGTTACATGGGTCATAAACACTTTTCTTTGCACAGGGTAGACCATTTTTTAAAACAAAAAATATCTGGAATCAACCTTGGAACTTTTAAACTAATAGATAAAATTTGATGAAATTTTGTAACATGTCGACAGAAGGATATCGCTTGACTTATTCTTTTGAATACTACTCAACTAACAGAGTTACCAACCCATCTTTTAAATCTCACTACTTCAAGAACTTACATAATTTCAAATCTGCATGTTTCACCACTCAAAGAAGGATAGACTTTTCGAGAATTTATGATCATTTTTCCCAGGGCTATATTGATCATCAGCTACTCCATTCCAAAAATTAATTACAATAATTTCGTATCGTTATAGACCATGCACACGTACAAGTCGAAAGGCTTTTGAATGAATTGTGGGAGGATAATATAAATAGGATTGTTTCAAGTGTATTGCGTGAAGATATAAGTTTACGAACTGTGGTGGGCCTCTTCAACGTGCCACATACAATATTACAGAATAGGATTTCGAGTGCTAGAAGCCAAGCCCTCCAAGAAAAAAAATTATCATTCCAAAAGTAGTTGGTCATCCAACCATCCTTTCGAAAGATGAGGAGGAAGGGTTGACAAAGAAGTTGCAGATAGTATTTTGGAATAAGTTAAAAATTTTGGGGAAAAGGTTGTTTTTCTATTCCCATATGTTATTCAATGTGAAATGATCGATATGCAGCGGATTACCCTACTATTCTTGAAAAGCTATTTGATCGCGTAATTTAGAAATTGTTGTCGGGAGTTGCAAATGATATGGCACTTGTTGCGGAATCTAAAGAGAAAATCAATAAGATGTTAGAAAATTTGAGAAAGGACTGAATATATGAGAAGAAAATAAATGTTAGAAAGACAAAAGTTATGGTGATTGGAACGAAGTGGTCGCTCTCAAAAACAGAGTAACAGGGGAGAAAATAGAACAACTGACTAGATTTCGATATTTAGGTAATACGATGTGCGAACGTGAAATAAAAGCAAGTACAGAAATGTCGGAAGAAACTTTCAGGAGAAAAAAGTCTACTTTGTGGGGTCCTTGAATAAAAGAGTTGAGAAAAAGACTCATAAAATACCTCTCGTGGAGTATTGTACTGTATGGGGCAGAAACATGTGCATTATGCAAAAAAGGAAAAAAAAAAGACTAGACCTTTCTAAATTTGTGTAGATGAAAGGAGAGAATTGGCTGGATAGAGCGAAAAAAATGCGATAATGTTAGATACGGTAAAAAAATGAAAATTTTAGAGAAACTGGTTGGAATATTGACTAAGAAGGTACTGTATCATGAAGGACACGTTAGGCGGTATGATAGCAGGAAAGAGAGAGAGGATGAAGTTGACTACAATTGATGGATAGCATCAAAACAGAAAAATCATACATGAAAACAAAGAGGTTAACCGAAGACCGTGGAATAGGGAAGCTTCTCAGCTGCTGCAAGTAAGCTGACAATAATGGCAGAATATATATGCTGATGGTAATGTTATATCGATTTCTCTGTGAAGTACTTGAGTTTTAATATTTGTCATTTACATTAAAATATTGTGTAATTCATTGCTAAAAACTTCTCAGCCCCAAGATATAAAATGAAAAGTGTTCGTGGACCATATTACATTGAAGCTCTTAATCCATACAATTTGAATACTCTCCTGTTCTCTCTTAAGGACGACCTACATATAATACAATTATAAATGCAATAGAAGCGATCTCATGGATTTTTATTTCATTTACACACTAGTTTCATAAACTGCTGGATAGTTATTTATATCATCTTCACAGTTCACATAAATAACTCTTAAATATTAAGACTTGTGAAATAGGAACATTCGTGAAGTAAAAGTTGTTTGGTTTCTTAACAATAAGCACTTTTGATTTAATTCTACTAGTAAAAATCTCAGAATATAGTTACTGTAAGTTTGATCCTTTATTTGTTCAGAATTTTAAATTTCCAAAAGTAAATTGTATAATTGAATAAGCAAAGAGTTTAAAACTTACCTCGCTTACTGAATATTCTTGTGCTGTTATATTTTTAAATATCCATGATCTATATATATAAAAGAGAACGTACAATATTTTGTCCGCTCATCACGCTAATACGGCTGAACCAATTTCTTTCATTTTTGGGGGGTTATTAGGATTTGGACCCTAGATGGTTTTTATCATATCACTTTAATTTTTAATTACCAGTGTCTTGAGATAATTGACCATTCAAGTGTCCATAACGTACAAATCCTTTGTTATTAGTTCATCATAGGTAAAAATAAACGTATTTATATGCAACCCGCATGACCGTGTCACTCGGCGGGTTAACATAAATGACAGGCGATATACAGCGGAAAATAGCTTGAATCTTCTGTTTAAAATTTTTTAATTGATTTGCTTATTTTTACAGACACTTTTACAATATGCCAGCACCGGGATGACCGCAGCGAAGCGGGGCGGGTTAACATAAATGACAGGCGATATAATGTTAAGATTTACTGCAATCTTCTATGGTTTTTATCATATCACTTGAAAGCGAAAAAGTAAAAATTATCTAAGTAACAAAGTTTATTGCGTTCCGGGGTGACCGCAGCGAAGCGGGGTGAACGCTGCTAGTTTTATCATATTTTTTAATTCATTAAAATTGCCATTTAATGATAGAGTTAATGCCTAACGATAAACTGCGTAATTAAATGTTATTCTTTCAGCGATTTTTCTTCTGGTGAAATGACCTCTCCTTATCATCTTTCTAAGATGATCGTATTTTAAAATGAGACGACTAAATGAGACCTTTAAATTCGTCATCCGTCCGTATCTGAGTTCAGTTATACCTACAGCTTTGAAGGCACAAAACTAAGAATTGAAATACATTGAAAGCCCAAAGGAATTAACATTGACGTAACTAATAAACTTTGCTAGGAAAGGCAACGGTTGCCTACTAGTGAGAATTGAAAATACCTTAATTGAGGTACATCAGTATTCTAGACGTGTGGCAAGATGGTCTAGGGATCTGGTCCTCCTGTAGTTACCCCAATGGGCATTGATTGCATCAAGATTAATGTTTCTTTGGATCTATATAGAAAGGATGTAATTCTTGAAGTGCGATCCGAATTAGTATTTGGGTTTCTATTCAAGGCTTGTTACCTACATTATGGATCAAATCCGCACTGAGAAAAATCCGGACAGTGGTATATTGTACAAATATACCGAATCCTTATGTTTACTGCGGAAATCTGAAAGGAGCATACATTATCCATATGCTTCATACGTACTACCCGTTTCCCGTTTAGATATTACATCATGCCGCTGCAGGATGTCTGATATCTAACAGTCTTCCGTATATTACATACGTCAGTTATGTGTTATATACGTCATATGTGTCTATCTGGATGTGAGATCCTTACCGACTATACGCTTCCTTCTTTCATACGAAAAGTACGTATAGATGGAACACTTATACGGAAAATATTATAAAGCATACATTTTCGTTTTTACGCTTGCTGCAAGGTATTACATATAGTCGTACGATAAGTCTAGCAACTACAGGACTTACGCATGTAACCTACGTTTTTACGTACGCTACGTGCATTTTCTTCTCAGTGCAGGATCACGTGCACAAAGAGCAGTCGCGTAAGCCATTTGTCCTCAAGTGAATATATCAAAGTCATGAAAGATTCTTATGTTTGAGTAACTAGCATATGCCCGAATCATTTATTATATCAAAGGAGAAATGAGGTTAGTTTAAATTTTTGTTGAAGAGCTCACTTTGATCGTGATTGTCGTACTGGCAATGTTTGAGGGTATTTTGTCCATTAGTGATTTAGTTTAATTGTTTTTTTACAGTACATTACAAAGTTTTCAAATTGTCTGAAATCATTAAATATGTACAAACAAGCTGAAAAACAGGATTACTTGTTACAAACTTATATGAACTAAATAAATATAAGAATCAATATTAGTAAATGGCTTACCTATTCCGTTAATTAACATACATGGAAGAATAAGATTAAATACGTAAAACATAGGTCGACGCCGAAGTCGGATTGTGTAAGTGATATCGGGATATGGCTCAGGACAGCAAGAATAATACTCTACGTGTTTTACTGCGTCGAAGCTTACGAGATCAAATTCTCCATTGGCCTGGTAATTACTTACGTCTCCTGCCTCATCTTGCTTCAACAATTCCAACTGAAATGGAAAATAAAATTGTAACATCTTTAAACTATTGGTATACAATTTTTTAAACCTTATATATATATATATATATATATATATATATATATATATATATATATATATATATATATATATATATATATATATATATATATATACCTAGCTATATTGAACAAAATTTCGAACTTACTGTATTTAATGCTCTCTAAACAAGTTAAATGTGTTTCCAAAATGACACGTTCAATTTAACATTTTACAGGTCCCTAACAATAGATCTTGTTTGACAGATTGAATATTGCGTGATTTAATTTCAAGTTTGCAAAATTGAACTTACCCCAATCTCTATTCGAGCTAAGTCGTTTGATTGGCTCAACTTCACAACGATTTTTAGCGAGAACTCATGTGTTTCCATGCTATTCCAACAAATTTTAAATTTTATAGTCGCACATATGACTTCGTTTACAGCCAATTAACTTTAACTAAATCAATCAATCTGTTAACCACTGATGTTTGTAGTTGAAATGTTCAAGTTCAGTTGCCATAAATGCAGGGATAATTTAAAGCCATCAGTAAGTGGCTGATGATGTGGTTTCTTAGAATTCTAACTGTTTGTAAGTCTCCGTACAACAACACTGTGAACTTCTATATTTTGTGTAACGAGCTGGTGAGGTCTCACACATTTTAGTAATCAATTTAAGTTTGTTACATATACAAGTTGTCTTTAATTGAAACTATTTGAAATATAAGTTCTGACATTGAAAATAGATATAAATTTCAAAAAATTCTTGAAATTACTTATAAGTAGAAACACTAGTTCCAAAACGTTTACACTATCAAAATGTGGCATCTGTGCATTTCTCTCCGAATCAAATAAGGACATCGTTATTTATAGTTAATGGTTGCAGAGTTGGCGTGTGTGAACAAAATCGATATTTTTTTAAATATAGAGTAGTAATTAAATGTTCATTTTAAAAAAGAAAAAGATACGAAAGCAACTGCGTATTCATACCAACATGAAAAATATTCAGAGAAGTATATCATTTTCAAAATTCCAAACAAACTTCTTAGAGTTTAAACGCAATCGGAGAAATCTGAGAAATGCTTTACGTAAGAAATATCAAAAATCTGTAAGCACACTAAAAATATATAATTTTTAAAGTGCAGAATGAGGTATTACAGAATAGCTAATTAAAAGTAAATTAAATTTTTGAGACTTTTGTTATTTTAGGTGAACTAATGTTTCACAACGGAGGATTCGTACCAAGAAATTGTCTCCAGAGTGAGTTCTGCAACTGCTGATAGGAAAAGCAGATTGCATTCCAAGTTACTGGGAGTTTATTCCATTTCCAGAGAATCCAACTGATTTTATGTATTGACTAGTGACAACTTGAAGTGGGCACAAAAACCGATTTTTGGAAACTTTCACAAAACCGTTTTTTTAAATGGTTCGGTTTCATACCAAAAGCTGGTTTTGTTATCTATCGAAAATCAGTTTTGGTTTTAAAAAATGGTTTGGTTTTCTTTATTAAGCTGATTTCGGTTTTAAACCTGGTTCAGTTTTCTAGCAGGAACAAACAGTTGCGGTAAAAATCCTAATCGATTCTTGAAAAAAAAAAAAGCCCTAACCGCTTTCGATGTAAATCGAACCAGTTTTGAAGGAAACCGAAATGCTGGCTTTAGTTTTTTTTAGAAACTGGTTTCCGACTTTTATAAAAACTAGTATTGCCCTAGTGACAACTGGTGAAATATTATTGCATTACTACCTATCAGAAGCAAAAGAATAGAAGTGTCACAATTCTTGTCTTTGCCGAAAATAGTATGGTGTTGGTGTTTCTTAAGATATCTTATTGTTAACTATCTTCCAACCACTATAACCATTACATGGTGCAGCTGTGCTAACCTTTTAGACAATTAAAGATAAAAATACAAGAGGTTAAGAGTCAATTTACAATAGATGGAATTGATCATCTATCAAGACAATGATCTACTCCATTCATGTGTCGTAGCAATGGAAAATATGGATATGACTTACTGTCACGTCCCACTTACTCCTCTAATTTGATTCGTCAAACTTCCATCTCTGTCTGAGGCTGAAAGAATCTTTCATGCTCATGGATTTTGAAGAGAGAAAAAGCTTAAATAATTAGTCGATTTTTTGT
Organism: Thermobia domestica; assembly: GCF_964235325.1. Classification (NCBI taxonomy): domain Eukaryota; kingdom Metazoa; phylum Arthropoda; class Insecta; order Zygentoma; family Lepismatidae; genus Thermobia; species Thermobia domestica. The sequence continues at coordinate 124,048,640 of NC_137466.1, read as the reverse complement.
ATTAAGTAATTAATGTTAAGGGAGATACGTCCATGTAAAGTACATAATTATTGGAACTTTCCAAATTATCTTCATACACACCGATACTAAAGAGGATATTATTACGCTGAATATGAACATGTGACTAATTGTGTCACATAGCATCATTCGTGTTAAAATTGTAGTTGACGTTAAATCCTTATTATCGACTAAAAACTAGTACGTTCTTCATTAAATATAAATTATTTCCGTTCCAAATATCTCAAAGAAATTTTAACTCTGAAGGTTACGGTTTCAATGTTTGAGTATATCTATAAAAATTAACCACCATACTTTCTCTTTCATTATGTATATTTTTTTTAAATAATAAATTGAAGTACGTAAAATGATTCTAACGTTTTTTAAGGAAGAATTTTCTTTCTAATTGAGAAAAATTAAAAGTTTCCGTCTAAGATAGATTTTAGCTTTGAAAGCTACATAATTTCTGAGTCTATTTGCAGTGATTACTAGCAAAGTTTAGGAATTCTGCAAAATGTGAAGTTATAATTACTTTTAAACATTATTTTTAAAACAAAAGAAATACATAACGAGAAGTAATCTGTAAAGAAAAAAATGATGAACAATTTTGCAAGAAGTTACATAAACTTTCAATAAACTTCTATAAGTGAACAGTTTATTACTTTGAATGGAAGTTATTAGCAGAAAGGTTAAGACTTGTAGAAGAATTCGAGTGTCCTTTTAGCTTTCACTAATTGAGATCAAAATCAAACAGTTTTTCCAACTCTAAATATTTTTCATGTTGACTTATCCTTTATTATGAAAATTTTTAGCAACAGTTGCGAAGAATGTCAAGTGAAAATAAACGTTACAGAGACAAAAGCAATAGTTACTGAAACAAAGGTGTCTGTAAGAGGAATATGTAAGAGGAGAGGTGTATAGGTGGTTAGTTTTCAATAGCCAAGTACCGAAGAAAAGCAGTATAAGAATGGAGAAAGAAGCATTTAGAAACAATAAAGATATATTTTATCTTTCTTTCAATAATTTACTAAAGATTCATAAATAATAAAAAATAATAATTTACTGTGGTAGTCGCAACAGGTTAAGTGATTTGCTGTTATTTTTCATGTGATTCGAAGGGCTTGGTATAAAGTTATTAACATTGTCTGAATACAAAACACTTTCCTCGTCATTAAATACGATATACTAGTTTAAATAAAATTGAATTATAGTTTATTGTTTGGTTGTATGTTTATTTTCATATAGAAAAAAAATTAAATCTTTCAGTTTAACGTCCCATGATTATGCCCTTTAGGCTAAAGAAGACGAACGATTAAGGCAAGTGAATGATAATGGAAGAACTGCTGAAATGAGAGTATGGAAGGAAACGGGAGCACCCCGAGAAGGACACGATGTTGTCCACCACAAACTTACTTGGTCAGAGATTTAATTAAGGACCCATGTACCAGAGTTACGCGCTCTACCAGTAGCCAGCGTATCTCCTAGTTTCATATAAAGATGCCAGAAAAGTGTGTTATTAAAATTTTTGAAGATGGGAAGGAATTAATTGGAACTAATAGAAAGATTAAAAATGTGTAAAAAGTGTGTAATTTACCCGAAAAAACACCTTCTCCGCTGATCTAGTGAATAGCATGTGAAGTGTTCGTGCAAGGCTTCGATTCCTGGTGGACAACCTAACTTATTACTGTGGTTTGGATTCCACATTAAACTGTAGGTCCACATCTTATATAGCTTCGGTGCTGAAAAGAGACATTGAACTCCAATCCAATCGAACCAAATATTCTCCTTCTCCTCCCCACCAAAAATTGATCAACTCTGCTTTGAATAGACCCGGTGAATTGTAATGTTTAATTTCAGCCTAAAGTTACATGACACGTGCATCTACAGCTTAACATTGTATCCGAACTCTAAGTTCTTCCACAGGAAATCTACTCAGATTTCCAATAAGTACTGAAAGAACGCAGAAAATAAACTCCCAAGCTGCTTTGCATCAGAGTTTAAGAAAAGTGATATAAATACAAAAACCCAGCATTCCTTATAGACACTTTCTATCACTGGCAGTGATAATGTGACGGACAAACATTATAACAAAGGAATCTCATAAAGTTGTATGAAAAATAATCACATTTTCTCCTTAAAATAAATAGTTACCTTTATGTTTCACATACATGCTTTCTTTGAAGAAGAAAATTTCTGTAAGTTATATCATGACCGTGCTTTCTACCTACCAAGTTATTTTGCCTTGATGGATTGCTCCCTTGAATATAAATCAGAACCACTAGTAGGGTTTTACCCGATGTGTTGTAACTCCACCGGGAATCACACCAAGAGTCATGTAGCAAACAACTTGGCAACGAAAATTCACTTCAAACGATTCCAGTTATCACTCGTTGACTATTACACGTTGACTACATCGAAAGTCAGCTTTTTGATCATTTCAAAAAATATTTGTAAATTCGCATCTGACGACAATAATACATACATTCAATATTCATTGCTATTGAAATGTTCGAGTAATGTTAATATATATATACCGCAAACTCAGAAAAACAATTTCATCCCTGATTCCCGAAATAACGTCATTGTTTTTTTAATTGTATTAATATAAATTAAAATAATCATAATATCACGAAATAGTACAAATGATTTCTTTTAATTAAGTCATTCTTTGTAAAGATATACTGAAAACGTCGTTATAAAATGAAAAATGTGACAGCAAAAATAAATAAATAATATAAAAGTAACATTTCCTTCTCTTCTTATTTTTATTTCATTTTTTAAATCGTAGAAAGGTAGCACGATGGTTTAACCCTCGCAATATCAACGAAGCGGGGGGGGGGGGGAAGCTTCGTACTCACCACAATAGGATTTTTGTAATTACTTTTCTAATGGTTTCTTTAAAATTGTAAAAAAAATGTTATTGCTCAACAAATTTAGCTAAAATGTATAGGCCTACTGTGCAAATTGAACGTTAGTGTGCCTCATAAATTTGATATTTTGAGTTGCGGGCACAAAGTAACACCCTCCTTGTTTGTAGTTGATGTGATTGACATTTAGAAGTATCACTTCTAGATGGTAGTATAATAAATAACTATTTTTCGTATCCCGAGTACTCTTCACTTCAGTCATTGTAGATATTTGTGAGAATTTCTAATTTTTTTCATTTGCGAGATAGATATATTTAGTCTTAACACGTGGGTACAAAATTACCCTCCATTGGTAGTCCTCGTTACAAAAAATGCCTAGATAATGCGAAGGTTAATGGTAAGCACTCACTATAGGTGCTAGAATCCCATGGTTTGATCCTAGGTCAAGTGAATTTGTGATGGACAGTATCGTATCTGTTGATTTTATCGGGATTCTTAAGTTTCCTCCCGCTTTCTTATTCCACCAACTATTTCATCATTATTCACATTATATAAGGACCCATACACTATCAGTTCTAACTGATCAGTCCAACTGAGCTAGAAACTGACTTAAAAGATCTAAGATGAACTGAACTGATAGTGTGTGGAGTATCGTCAGTTAATCGCGTTCAGTCCTTCAGTTGCTTCAGTTTCATCAGATGTTCTGTGGAGTGCGCTACTGAATTCCTTGAAAAACAAAACTTTGGAACGCACACTTCCTCACCTTCAATCCCTAATTTCTTGGATTCGTTCACTTTCCGCAGTTCCTTCCAAAATTCCGACCGTAAGTTGTTTATTCTTTAATAACAGTATCGCGTGTCGCCTGAGATTCCAGCTCTTTTAATTTCGTAAGTAACACGTCATTCGCCTCCTCTCTGTTATACCTATTAGCGTAATACACATGTTGCATATCCCGAAGTTAGGGATGAGCATGGTAGGCTTCAATAAAATCCAACATGCCTCAGTTTTACTAGCTGCCATGATGACAGGACCTCAACTGAGACAACTGTGTGTTTCCTTCAGTTAATAGCACTTACCGTAGCAAAAGACGGTTCGTTGGTTGAGTCCAAAATAACCGTTCTTCAGTCCAAATAGCCACATGAAGAACAGATTGAACTATAAGTAAAAAAGTTTGTAAACAGAACGCTGCAGCCTAGTTGTTGCGCACCTAATCCTACATTTCCCCACTCCCTTCTCCGCGACGATGATGTTTTGCAGTGTTGCAATCTGGAGGGAGCGGAATGGTCTGAGGATTTTCTACGACATTTGAGTGTAAATGCTGTATATTGACTGCACTAAATTTTTAATGCATTTTAATATTTTCTCTTTGAATATTAAATGAATTAAGTATGATTAGGGGTACTCCTTACCAACGTAATATATGAATTAAAAGGTGGAAAAGTTCGCAATGAATCTTAATGAAAAATAAATAAATAAATGATAACAGAAATCACCTTCTAAATGTTTTCCATTTCTCCTTCAGTTTCACTCTCCCACTCATCTGAGTCTGTATCGGCCGATGAATCTGAGTCTGAATCGGTTTCACCAAATCTAGTATCAGTTCATCTACACACTCATCCATAAGTCCGTCTCTTTCAAAGTAAGAGTCTTAAATTTTTTTCACGTGTTCACAACATTTTACCAATTTCTGTGGTGAATATTCATTAAATAACTTTCCCAGTAATTCTTTCTTTGCATCAAGTGAATCGGAAATGCATTGCCTTGCTTTGCTCCTGATTCCATCCCCCCTCCACACACACACAAGTTCAATAGGATTTAAGTCTGCGTGGTAAGGTGGAAGTCTTATTATAGTGTGCCCCGCGTTTATAAATTTCTTGGCAATCGCGTATTGTTTCACATAAGGTACAGTTTGAATTCTTAAGAAAAGTTGTCTTTTGTTCATTCTCCACAATGTATTTACTCTATTCTCTGCTTCAATTTCGGTTTCGTTTATAGGTTTGTCTGTCGTTGATAGCCACTGTATCATGTCGCTTTTAAGTGAAGACATAGATAGTCTTTTATTGATTTGAACATTGTGATAACTGGCATTATCAACAACAACAACAACGCTGTTTTCGGGAAGATTAGGAAGTAGTTTTTCATCGATCCATTTTGAAAAATTTCTACTGTTCATGTCATCATGATAATCTCCACTTTTTTACTTAGATTTGAACATTAATAGAGCATTATCAACAAACCCAAATTCCCCTCCTGCATGGACAATAATAAGACGTGGTCCTTTTCCAACAGTTTCTGTTACACCTATTTCATTCTTACTTTGCCAACACGCCGGTACTGAATGTGATGCGTGAATGTAGGTTTCATCTCAGGCCGGGCCTGTGAATTAATAATGTGAGGCCTGACTCGAGTTAGAAATATGTTTTAGCATTTAGGCTCGACCCAAGGGCGCTGATTTCTCTGTAAAGTTGGGGAGGGGGGCATTCAGATGCAGAAGGTATATACATGAGGATTTTAAGACAAATTGCATTCAAATTATGCCAAATAATGTATATTCATAAATACAATAGGGGGCCCACATGTCCTTTGGGGCCTTGAACGTATAACTAGGGTGATAATTAAATCAAATATTTTAATTGTAACTATGCCAAATATTTTGATCTGCACTTCTGGAAGAGGAATTAGCTGAAATAAAAGAAATCGTTGAACAAAGTTTTCTCTATTAGTTATCAGTTGTTATAGTTTTTTTTTTTTTTTTTTTTTTGCACAAGTTGTATCTTCGGCCTTGGAAGTTGAATAATTATTCATTCTTACTCAGAAGGATGGGGGGCGCAAAATGTTAAACATTATAACACTTGAGACATAGTTTGTACTAAAAATAGATTGATAGCAGCTTATTTGTTGTCTTATATTGACAAAAATACTTTTGTCAACTCGTCTCATTGAAGTAAGACAGAAATATTTCCCTTTCACAAAGATGCGCCCCCCGTTCTGTCTTCGCCCCTGGTTCAGTGTCGTAATGTTCTAGTAGGCTCGGCTGTCAGTTCAGTCTTTAATGTGAAATCCAGAAAATTAAGCCATTCGCCTTTTGGTTTCTCTTCGTCATAAAGCTTAATAACGAATATACGCGAATATACTACCGTACAATACTAAGAGCTACCACCGGAACGCATTTTCAAAAGCGGGATTAAATGAAATGGACCACTGATATGAGAATTACGAGTCGATACTGTAACGCTACAAGCTAATATTTGTCATTTATTTAGCAGGTGATATTTGTTGTAGCATAAGTTTGCTGAGTTAGTATCACTGGTATTTTCAAGGCCAGATCAGTGGATGGAAGAGTAGTGGGGAGGGTGGTGGAATACGAAGTGCTCCGCAGCGATCTGCGCATCTTGGTTTGAAACTTGTCGAGTTATAAACGATTTCTTCAGTTCGCACAGTTTTTCCTTCAGTTCTGACGTCACGATCAGGTTTTCCTTCAGTTAAACTGTAGTATATGGGTCCCCTAAGTCATTCTTACCCTTTATTCTAAAGGGCATAACCATGGGCTCTAAAACTAGAAATTTCATTTCATTTCATTTTAAATAGCTCAAATTAGCTTATTAAAAGCAAACTTGTCATACAGATAAAAAAGCTGTATGTTCTTCTCAAAACTACGGCAGGTCAATAGGCATTAAGAAAACGCTTTCACTATTCAATCTTTTCAACTGAATAACGGCTAAGGAAAAGATAAAATAAATTAAATTTGAAAAGTTCTCTAAAATGACAGAAGAAGAAAAAGAATCACGATTGCACGTACGAAATTGACGTAATAGCGTCACGTTTTCTGTCTTTCGTCTTGGCAGAGAGAAAGAGAATGTGTGTAGGGAGAGAGGGTAGGAAGAAGATGCCAAGAATTTCGTTTTACTTCCAGTCGTCGGGTAACCTTAGGTACGTTTCCACAAGATACGAATTTCCTGTATGTTATATAAGATCAGAAAATTTAATTTTTCCATATTTCTTCCAAGTATAGTATAACTCTTGGAACTTCCACAAGTATCTTTTTCTTTTCTATCAGTTCCTGAATTAAACCTGAAGTAGAATTTTCCCCTTATAATTTGACGTGTGTTATCAGAGAGAGTGTTTGTACAAAATGGTCGAATTGAACAGGAAAACTATAACACCGTAAACTCAGTGTTCGCCTGTAAAACTAGAAAGTTTTGATATGTGATCCTCTTTGTTGAACTGTATGAAAAAGAAGATAAAATCCTCGTTCGAATAACACGACGGTGCTACTGCTGCTTTTATTCATGTATTTTATTGACAATACCAGTTATTTGTTTATGAATGCTACACAATCTATTCATAAGGAAACTAATAGAATCTCTTGGATGGTCAAGAATAATAATTGCCTAAGTTACAAAACGAAAGTATAATCTGCGTTTTTAATTTATGTGGTTTCCAGGACATTTTTCTATTTTTGATTTTTATTTTATTTTATTTATTTTTTATTTTATTATCATCTTTTTGTTTTGTTGGCCGCACAATGATATCACAGCTTAGTATAATCATGGTTTTGTGGATAGAAGTCAAAGCGACTATTTGAGTTTCCAACACTCATTAATAAGTATATAATAAGCCAAACATTTAAAACTTCTGCTGAACTTATATTTTGCGAAATTCTTTATTCTAAAAGTAACTAACATCTTATTTGGAACGTCAGATCCAGTTAAGCTCATAAATATAGACCCTTATAAAACTTAGAAATATTAAAACATGTAATCGAAGACACAATGTTTTGGACCCCTTCCTCTATGTTATGCATTACGAATCTTCACCAGTAAATGTCATATTTGCATTCTAATAAGCAAAAAAATTCAATATACAGTAGGATGTCGATAATCTGAACGTCAAAAATCCGAAACGTCAAAAATCCGAACGCAGTCCCCAGAAGCGTTTTACATTTTTTCTTACTCTAGCGATAAACAAAAGTAGGGTTGTCCGTCGGCGTTGTGTGAAGTCAGTGTTTCTTGCAAGCTTATTTATATGTAATTGTTTGTCATGCATATTTTTATTTTCCCTTAAGCTTGTACAAGTTAAGTTTTAAGTGTTAGTTACAAGAAGAGTGTAATTTAGTGTACGAGCAGGTTCTTCAGAAACATTAAATGTATGTAGTCTTACGTACGGTATTGTACGACCACTGTATCGATAAAAGAGCATACCGTACACTATATTTAAGCCTAAATGGCATTTTCTTGGTCATTTTCGAAAATCCGGACTACCTGTAGTCTCAATTAGTTCGGATTTTTGACTTCCTACTGTACCAAATTTTATGTCTTTAACTCTAATGCTTTTAAATAATTCTGTAATAATGCTAAAATTCCTGTTTTCTTCCTTCGGCGTAGACTTTAAAAATTTCATATGATTATAATTTTTTCTCTACTTAATGACTTCTTGCGACTCCCAAAAATTACAGCAATTCACACACTAGTTAATTGGTTGGCGTAACTTACAAATGCACACATATTCCTACTGCCTTCGTCATTCATAACAAGTTCACATGAAGACAATTATAATTTATGTATCAGAAAGGTACTATGTACTAAATTTTAAGCCTGTACATCTAACACATCAAACAATTTCAGTACCCATTTGTGTCAGCCATATATAATTTGTTCAAGCGAGTGGGTTATTTCTATTCTGTGAACAAAAAGATCAACCATTGCCTTTGATCCTAGGTTATCCGAATTTCTAGTAGACAACTCATGAGCATCACGAGGTTCCCCAGTTTCTCTCTCAGTATCTTCATTCCGCCAACTCTTCCCTTTAATCTAAGGTGTGCATCTAGACAGGTTAAACTAGAAATGTTATTTCATCTGTGTTTTCCAAAACAAAAAAAAGAAAAAAATGCTCTGACCAATTCCAGTGTTGAATATCTATACCTGGATCTTCGTTAATAAATAAGCAGAAAGGTTGAGAATCCTAGATTTTTTTTTCAATTTGATTCTAATTTGATTGAGGAAAATAAAGTAAAAAAGAAACTTTAATTATAAAGATAATTTCTCATTAAGATTCCATTTTACGATTGTATTTGAGCTAAAATCTATTAACCACAAATTGTTTTGTAGGTGTGAGATAAATGAAAACTATAAATTGCAAGATTTGGCTCAATACATGATTTTTAGCATATTGTTTACCTGACTGAATGAAAGTAAATAAACTTTTGAGACTAAAAATATATTCTTAAGATTATGCAAGAATTTCTACTTTGTTAAAAATAAAGTTAAAATATTAAGAACAGTACTTACTTTAGTACTACCTTTTATTTTTAAAAAAATACTTGGGTTTGTCCTGTATTTTGTAAACCATTTTTAAAGAAGCTTAAAGTGAACCGAGAACTATAATGGACTAATACTAATAATTTTACGAAGATTATTGAAAATTAATTAATTTCTCCATTAATGAAGAACATTAGGAACTTTGTGTTATGTTTGTTCTATTGGGTAGCCACAAATACTCAGCCCATTTTTGTGCATATCACTATTTCAATGTAGGCCTTAGGAACGAAAGATAGTATTGTACTCAGTATAAGTTTTCCGCAACACTTGTGATTGTAGTTAAGTTAAAATTCTTAATGAATTCTTTGACGTTCTGTTTTCCTTAGTTTACCTTCTTGAAAGTGAAGCCTGAAAATAATTCCTTTACGTAAACAGATAGTATGTTGTAATAGATAATGATTCGTTCTATTTACCTGATAACCATCATATGTCCACGATGCCCATTTCAATTTGCAACTCTGAATATCAAATGGGAAGTACTCAACATTGATGTCACAGGAACTGCGGAAGATTCCATGACTCAACCACACCACTTCACCAGAATTTGAAATTATTACATTAGTGTTAATAATTGCTGAATTGTATTGTGAATCGGCACTAGGAAAAAATGAAAAATAATATAGTGCAAATAATGTATTAAAATATTTATACAATACATATACTTGCATTTGAAAATAAGGAACTCCAGAAATTTGCATTATTCTTTAATTATATCTGTTGAAGCATAATTCAGTGATATTTAGCAAACCTAGATTGTTAACTTTTATATATTTTGCCCTATTTTCTTCCATGATTATATTTACAAAGGCATTATACTTTCCGGAATAAAGATACGAAAACAGGATAAAATGTTCTGTCAAATGTTTGGTTGTTGTCAAACCTTTCAGAACAAAATGTCAGTATTTGTACTCTCAAGTTACAAAAATGCTTTCTCCAGTAGAACGGGAACATTTTACGATGGATTTCAACCAATCAAAGACCAAACTGATTTTGTTCCTCGTCTTTTGTTAAGGCTCCATTATACTTTCGGATGAGACTTATACCTCTTTCAGCTACATCATCACCACAGCCATTGGTTTTAATAATTCACAAACTTCTTGGAAAAAGCATTATATAGCCATCTAGTGATCATAATGAAAGCTACGAACTTATATCTATCCAGCTATTAGCGCAGCTACTGTGTTAAATTACATTGTAGTCTTAACACCTATAGTATAGTATATAGGAATTGGGCGTATACCCATTACCCACCTCATATTTTTTAGAGTGCAGCATATATTTAACTTAAATTTACGAGCAAACGAGTATATACGGACGTTGGCATACGCTATATTTTCAAAACGGTCCAGCGTATACCTCCCAATATTCTAGCATTAGATCATTGGTAATAGTATAAGAACAAAAAGGTTTAAAATGGTGCGATCTGTAAATACTGAGCAATAGGGCTAAAATTTTACAGGTAACTAACTTACGACACGAGGGGAAAAATAAGCCTTGTGGAAGATTGTTTTGAACAAGTTGAATTTTTGCATTTCGTTTTAGACCACCCTAATATATATATATATATATATATATATATATATATATATATATATATATATATATATATATATATATATATATATATGAAAGAGATAGGGACACACACACACACCAACAATTCATAATTAATCATATTTTACAAATAAAAACACTTACTTGTTATACAATATTGTATCTGGTCTCCACACTCGATAATATGGTACACGAATTACTTTAATACCAGCAAAATCAGAGGCGTTCCATTTTAGATGATGGTCTGTCCATATTTGAGTCAACCAACAGTTTGTGGTAAGAATTTGATTCTTTTCGTCCTACAATAAAAAAAAAGGCATTTAAACTTTCTTGAGTAGCTTTTGCTAAGTAATTAGAGCACACAAGCCTATTGCATAAGGGAAGAAAGAACTGTGGGAAATTGCGAATTTGAAATATGTAGAAAAGGAAAAGTTATATATTAGTTTAATGATAAATAGATATGACGTGTAAACTAGGGGAAACATATTTTTAAAAAAATCCCTATAAATGAATTATCATGAAATAATTCGTGCAGCAATAAATTGAAGGAAATAAGAGGGAAAGAACACTGATAAGAGCAATGAGTATTAGCACATAACAAATCTTACTTACTGCAATTAGTTCCAACATTCAATGCACTTTAAATGCGAGCGCTCAAACAAATTTACTATCATATATTATCATTTATTATTATCATATAATAATAATAATAATAATAATAATAATAATAATAATAATAATAATAATAATACAAATTCAACAATGTTAGAAAAGGTTGAATAAGTTATTAAAACCAGTAAAGCGATCACCGTTAGTGCAAAGGGTCCCCCATTCAATTCCAGACCATGTGAGTTTGTGGTAAACAACATCGTGTCTGTGGATTTTCTTAGGATTCTCATGTTCCTTCCCTCCTTATCATTCTAACAATTACTTCATGAACATTCACTTTCATTAATCATCTATCTTCCTTAATTTATAGGGAATAACGTGGGACTTAAAATATAGATTTTGTTTCATTTTTGTTCGTTTTGACATAATATTATTTTTTTCCTTTCATGTCATCCATAAATTCTAATCTTTTTTCCTCGCTCTTCACTCAGTTAATTTCTATATTTGTTGCCCTTTTTCGATAGCCTATAATTTATTCAAATAGGGGGCGCGGTGGCTCAGTGGTAGAGCGTTCAACTTCGGTGCTTGGGGTCCCTGGTTCGATCCCAGCTTGCGCCGTGTGGACTTTGTGGTGGACAAACATCGTGCTCGTGGGTTTTCTCGGGGTTCTCCCGTTTCCTCCCACTTCTTTCATTCCACCATTTCATTCATTTCTCATCTTCACCGTCTCCTTTAGATTAACCGGCATAATCGTGGGACGTATAAATTAAAGATTTCGTTTCATTTCATTTTTATTCAAGTAAATCAATGGTATGTTTACATTTTTTTGCCTTTCTTATCCTAAACTGAAACCTTTCCGCTCTAACTTATATCTTGTTCAATATTTGCAATATAACATTAAATGCAAATATTAAATTAATCGAAAGATAATAAATTAAAGAACGATATTTATTAGGAAGTGAAAACACCTTTGCTGGTTTCCTTTTTACTCTAACTCTGTAATATCAAACGTTAGCTTAAATAGAACATAATCTCTTGTATAGAATCTGGTTATGTCTATAAAAGCCCCTTATATATCTTAATCTATTTATCCGATTGTCTACAAGTATTGAGCCTTTTGGAGGTCAAGCTTAAGAATATATATTTATTATTTGGGAATAACATTAAGAAATAAAATATCCAACAATTTGTTTCGTTGACCCTCTGAAATTTCTCCAGCAACACCATACCATAATTCAGTCACTATAGCAATTCTGTAGTTACTATTCAAAATAAATATGGCACGCGATATTTACAAACTTGTTTGGAAACTAACTTATGAAATTCACACCATCCAAGGAGTTCCCCAGCGACGAAAACAAATAAAGTTTATACGATGCCCTTCCAATCCGAGTGAATGTATAATATAACCTTCTTGGGTGTCGATGTGAGCTTTGAAAAAGACTGTCGAGGGTCTTCTCGCTTGAACCACGATAATTCTTGCACACTGTATTCAGAAAGACCCACTTTTACGAAATATTGCTTTAGTTTTCCGAAAATATTTTTTAGAAAGTCACACAGAGAGAATGTATCTTCGAGAATAAGCTAACGCTTGTAGTTGTTTTCATGAGAATGTAAGTTATAAATAACATAAGAACATAATTGAGAACATAACTTACTGAATTGTAAGTTATAAATAAAACACTTATTTACGAAAAAATAATAAAAATTCCCTGAGTCGCTTTTTAAGAAAATAGCCTAAAAGGAACTCACGGCAAGAGCAAACTGCCCGTTGTTGACGTTTTCATGGGGAATGGCTTATCCTATATTGTATGGTTATTAATTAAACACGAATTTATGGAATATAAACAAAATCGTTTGAGTCGTTTTTTGACAAAAAGTTGTCTAAAAAACACTCGATTCAAGTGTAAACTACTCCTTGTGGATTTTCCAGGACAAATAAGTTATACCATATTGCCAGAATTAATGAAACATTGATTTATGAATTATGAACAAAATCGCTATTGAATCGAATTGAGTCATGTTTGAGAAAATTGTACAGAAAAAACTAATCGCTAAGATCCAAATATTCCTTCTGAATTATTCCCAGAGAGAGAACTTATGCCACAACATAGGATTGTAAATGAAATGTTGACGTATGGAATATAAACAAAATCGTTAGAGCTGTTTGCTAGAAAATATTTTTATTTTCACCTTTTAGTAAACTACCTTTATGTTTGGAGGTAGAAAGAAAATTCGAAACCTTCTCTGAAAGGGATCTTATAGAAACATTAATTTTAAAACTAGACAATCTACACAAAATTTGGAATCGACCAGTGAAGACGGCACGTTTCTAGCACTTGTGGTTTTCCAGATCTCATTGTCAAAAGAATTAGAGACAAACATATACATTTTTATTTGGAGACAAACATATAAACCTAGCATTTTAATATAGCCTATAGATTATATATTCTAACGTCTCTCAAAGTTATGCAACCTTAAGCATAGTAAAGTTTTTCTGGTTGCATAAGATAAAGGATTAAAAGAGATAAGGGATTAAAACATCAGCTCAATAACGAACACGAGTACGGACTTCAACATCAACAATAGTGTTGCCAAAACATTAACATAAAAATTCACTAAATGAGAGATTAATCACTCCAATTTTGGGTGAGAAGTTGCAAAAACTTGAAGTCATAAAGCTACTGACATAATTAACACATTGAAACACTTACGTTATATGATTTCCAAAACTGTATAAAAATTGAATCCACAAAAGAAAAAATATCTTACACCCAATTCAATATTACTTCCACTTCTAAAATTACCCGGTGCGGTCCCGCGTAGCAGTCACTAACACTATTCTCTTTGATACGAGCAAGCACGCGTTCGATTCCTGGTGGTGACATATGGTGTAAAAGCCTTTCCAGATTGGGTTTTCCTCATTCACACCAGACAAATGCCGAAACAGTATCCAATATACAGGTCCCTGCCCAGTTCTTCGTTTTCCCATTTCTTTCTTTCTTTCGCAATACCGGATAATGTGCTCAACGAGAGACGTCATTACTCAAACGAGACTGGCCTAAGATGCCGGTAGGGTTCAAAAATATGATAAATAAATAAAACTACTCTGCTTATTATCAATAATACTATTTCACTTGTGGCGTTTAGCGGAAACTCTGTAAACTAAATATTGTTGGTTGTCATTTTCCTCTGTCAGAGAGCAAGGGTCGTCGCTTGTACTGACTGAAACAAAACGAAAACCGAAAAAGAGAAATTGTAGAAAGGAAAATAAACAGTCTATATCAAAATTATTTCGAACTAACCATGCTTCATCACAAAAGGACAAGTTGTTCGTACCAGAAAAGTCGCTAGATTTGCAGGTATGTTGCCAAATCGTTGCTAAAAATCGCCAAAAATGAAGTGCAACCAGAAAAAATTTTTTTCGCCACCTTGAAAATTGAATTTCCTACTTTTAGTGACTTTCCTCCAAATTGACAACACCGTTCAACAACAGAGTGTCAACATGCTCTGAATGTGTTATAGTTAAATATTTTAGTATCTAGGCCTATCTTGTAGAAAAAAGTTATATGATTTTTGTTTATAGTCACTTGCTGATGCTATTATCTTATTGATTTAATCTTAGCAATATATTGTATAGTGAGATTTTGTACAGTTAGCAATGAAAATGGGTTTACACTCTACCTTCCCATTGTCATCAAATTGACCAAGTTTAAGCCCCGAATGAGTTGAGGAATTGGAATAGAGCTTTCGGATTCCCTTCTTTTTGGTGTTGTGGGCTTTGATGTGAGTAACAATTTAGACTGCTGTATGTACTTATCCTAAAAAAATTTTAATAATTGCATTTTCGTGACCCTCACAGTAAATATACAGATATCAAGAAGATGTATGTAAGAGAGCTACACAAGAGGTGTAAGAAAATTATATTGTACAAATACCATACTGAAGTAGATTGATCTAGAAATGATTTTTGTTGATGTCAACATCTTGAAGACAAATATCTTGTGGATGTCTATGCAATGTATTCTTGCTTTGATATTGTCTGTTACTTATTGAAAATTTTGATCTATTAGTGTTTGGAGTTGGTGTAGAACGAAAATGGCCTTATATTTGATACCTTAGAGGGTTTAGACGGGAAAAAGTCAACAACGGCATCATCATTTCCATATTTCATCTAACCTTTTTTTAACGTTGAGCATATAGTATCTTCTTTCAAGCATGACGTGAATAAAATCTTAAGTTTAATGTCTTACGTCTGTAAATCGTAGATTAAAAGTAACGACTATAGTACGGAAAGTATAAAGTCGTTGGCTTCCCGCGAAAAGTTGTAGTGACGTTTATGGGGAGTTGCTTGCTTGGTTACTCGTGGCTCGCTGAGCACGGTAATTGGCAGATGGTGATTTGCTATCCTCTTACCACACCTCCAGTGACAAGTAGGTCCAAGTGCGGGAAGAAAACGATGTTATACCTTCTGGACTTTAATAAGAGTAGGAATGCCCTCTCAGGTGATCCAGTGTCCAGCACAAGTACCTTTGTTTTATATGGTTCTGGGATCGATTGTCGATGGGAGACCATTAAACGCATTGCGGTAGTTCGAAATTCACCATAAACTATAAGTTCTTGTCTCATATAACCTCGATGCTGAAAAGGGGAGTTAAACTTCAAGAAACAAGCGTAAGAGTAGCGAATCCACAAACTCAGTGATTGTTCACTCCGAAGTCCATATAGTTATAAGTCATATCTATGGTCCGATGCATCAGGAGAAAGTAGGCCTATTCTACCATTAAATCACTGTGTCCTTTAATTATCACGGTGCAGTTAAGCTGATGTTGTTATAAAAAGTGTATTTTACTCAAGTGTGTATACTTTGTAAATTGAATATGAAGAGAACGAAATTTTATTTCTCTCTTTTTTCTTTTAATAGAATTTAAGAACAAACTCGTTAAGTTCATCCTGTTCTTTTGTTTCATCCACAGATGTTTAAAATACCTTTCGTTCATTTCATCTCATCCTCAACGTTTCATCATCTTTGTCTCCTCCCTCTCCTTCTCCTCCCCAACTTCCACTCACTCACTCCATCAATAATTGAGTAAACATCTCCGTGTCGTTTCGTTTCGTTTCTCTGCGAATGTCTCAAAGGGGTCGTCGACAGTTCCTGCTATTCCTCTCTGTCTACATAGAACCCAGAATCTCAAACTCTCAAATTGGTTTCCTCGATTACTTCTGTACTCCCTCCACCCTCTCCCTCTTTCTCTCTCTGTACGTGTGTGTGGGGATCCTTTCGAAGGGAGAATTTGGGTGAAAATTGGATATTGAGAGAAGAGAAAGTGTTTGTATGTGTATGTGTATGTGTTAAAACCAGTTTCACGTTCTAAACACAAACTCAAACACAAAAGGATTACGTTATCCATCTATCTCTGTGTAAACCCACTCGTGTGTCTTCATTACGTGTGACCATAGAAATGTCACTTCAAGCCACTGGAGATCAGGAACAAATTTTCCTCTTTTTTACATGATTAAAGTACGGAAAGACAAAACAAAAAATATGTATTAAAAGAAATGATAGAACTCGTAAACTCTTATTAGCTAACGTCGAATAAAATCTAATGACATAGCTCCTTTTACATTGGTTAACCATAATAAATGTCCAGGGTTAATACTCAAACATAAATAACAAACCTGGAGGAACTAAGAGACTGACAGATCAAGGTTTTTGTAAACACTGATAAATTATCCCATCCATTTAATTCAAACATTTTCGCTTTAATGAGTGAACAAGTTTATCACGATTTTATATCAACTTTCTCTAATTTAAATCAATCAATTAAATTATAGTAATATTGAATTATTTATATGCAATTTTATTTATGTTTCTCTTTATAACAATATAACTCTAGTTACAGATTATAGAGAGTTCTAAATGCAATCCAAATGTGCATAAATTTTGATAATTGGAATAATCTTACAAAAAGTTTATGTTGTGAAATAAAAGTATCTCGAAAATTGCTTTTGTTTAGTAAAAAGATAGATATAATATGCAACACTGCCTACTTTTCACTTAAAAGTCCAGTTACAATTTCTAAAGCAAGTGAATAGTTTAGATTTTCTGAGAAAAATAATTACAGGATCTTTGATATTACTGACATACCGACTTAGAACTATCTCAATAAAGACTTCGAGAAATCCAAACCAGTATAAGTTTTAAAGTTGATTTAGATATGGATTTCAATGAAATTATATTTTTTATAAATGCACACATACAGTACAGTTCTCAATTCAGTTATTTTTAATGTTTTCTTTTCCTTACATCAATCTGGATATTTCACGATCCAGATTGTTGTGTTCGGCTAGTTACATTGTACTGCACTAAAATCCACAGATCACAGTTCAGTACCACTGCGTATTCTATAGTTCTTGTTTGTAACTCATATACGATTTGTATGTGTAACTCAAATATGAACTCGGGGCCGCGGTGGCTCAGTGGTAGAGCGTTCACCTCTGGTGCTTGAGGTCCCGGGTTCGATCCCAGCCCCCGCCAAGTGAACTTTGTGGTGGACAAACACCGTGTGCGTGGGTTTTCTCGGGGTTCTCCCGTTTCCTCCCACTTTCTTCATTCCACCATTTCATTCATCACTCATCATCACTGTCTCCTTTAGCCTAACCGGCATAACCGTGGGACGTAAAACTCAAAGATTTCATTTCATTTTTTCAAATATGAACTCGTATTTGATACAGTTATAAACTCATCTTTTATAATATTATATAATTAGTTGATCCATCCAGTGTTCAACTGCTTTTTAAAAAATGAACTGGATGTACAAAAAAATGGATTAAATCCCTTATTCGACGAAATTCAACCCCAAGCAATAGTGAGATTTCTTATGCTTAAAAAATAGTATGTTTCATGAAAATTAGAGAATGTTTTATGGTAAACGTTCCTTAAGAAGAATTTAACTTATTCTTGATTTATTTCAATTCTTTGGAAATCTGACACGGGAGGGTCTCACAAGTTGTAGCTAAAATCTGATTGTCATATAGCACATCTGATAGAGCATCATGAGAAATGAAAATGAGCAAAATTCAAGGTGCTATGGACCAGAAGGATAGGAACTACGAGGCTTCAAAATTTGAATATATAAAAAATTATATCACGGAATTATGTGCATTTAAAGTAAATATCTTAAACTGTTAAAGCAATTAAAACAAAAGTTGTACAATGTAATGAGTACAAATTGCCCTATCGAAAACCACAAACAGTTTTGCCATAGGTGAAGCAGTGTTGCCAACTCAGCATAAATTATTTTGTTTCAAATAGCACTATATACACAGAGAAAAATCCGTTCTCAGGACAGCGGTATATTGTACAAATATACGGTATCCTCTTGCTACTATAGAAATCAGTACGGAGCAAACGTTATCCGTATGCTACATAGGCACTGCCCTTAGATGTTGCATCATGCCGTTGCAGGATGTCTAACATCTAACAGTTTTCCTTATATCACATGCATATACTTATGTTAACTTTGTCAGCTATATGTTATATACGTCCATTTGTATGTGAAATCCTGACCGCCTACATTGTTTCATACAGAAGGTACGTTTAGATGGAACACCTATACAGAAAGTATTATAAAACATGCGTTTTCAGTTATACGTCTGCTGTACGTTAAGTCCAAAAACTACAGGAATTACGCATGTAACCTATCTTTTCAAGTACGCTACCTACAATTTTTTTCTCAGTGTACAAGTGTTCACAGATTTAAAACACACTATTATCACTAAACATAACAGTGAAGTGTAGTGGTACAGTGTTACACATTGTTAGAGCTACGTGTGCTGAAAATATACAATGGAGAAGTCTGATATGTGACAACAGATTGTAATAATGAAATCTGGGTCTCATATTATGAATTTAGTTCAAATGTATAACACCGATAGTATAACATAGCAAAATGTCAGCAGTGTCACAAAATATTGATGCACTTGGAAAACGAAATTGAGTGATGCCATTTTTAACGTCCTGTGCCAGTTGCGAAGCTATATAGAACGGGACCTATAGTGTAAAATAGGATCCAAGCACTATGACAAAGTAAGATAACAATGAAATGTAAGGTGAAAAGTACAACAAAAACATGTCCGAAGCAGAATTGGAACCCGCATCCCTAATAGGTTGGTTGTCTAGCCTTCTAGACCACATGGCCGAGTAAAAACGAAATGAGATAGTAATAAAAATAATTATATTTCCAATGTGAATATCGTAATATTACAGTGTACAAAATTAATCTTATGGTATGTAGGAAAGGAAGTAAAAGAATATGTCACTTAACACGAAAGACATACGCCAAGAAACTACTCGTCCAAGTATTAATAAGATAATCTGGACAATCATTTTAAGAATTAGAAAACACGTGTTTCTTTCTAAGCGTGTATTATCTTGTTTTCGCGAGTTGTCTGCTTATTCATTGAGGCTACGGAAGTGTAATGCAGATCAATCACTTTTTTCCAATGCGTTCCTTTATTACCCTGTGTTGCCACATATCAGATTTTCCCATTGCACATTTTCAGCATACGTAGCTCCAACAGTATCCAACACTGTACCACTACACTTCACTGTAATATTTAGTGATAATAGTGTGTTTTAAATCTGTGTACACTTGTATACGGTACTATTGGAAACAAAATATTTTATGCTGAGTTGGCAATATTGCTTCAGCTATGGCAACATTGTTTGTGGTTTTCGATAGGGCATTTTGTTCTCATTAATTTGTACAACTTTTGTTTTGATTGCTTTAACGGTTTTCAAGATATTTACTTTAAACGTACATAATTCCATGATATAATTTTTTGGATATTCAAATTTTGAAGCCCCGTAGTTCCTATCCTTCTGATCCATAGCACCTTAAATTTTGCTTGTTTTCACTTCTCATGGTGCTCTATCAGATGTGCTATATGTCAATCAGATTTTAGCTACTACTTGTGGGACCCTCCCGTGTGAGAACATATATCATTTTTTGTTAAGTTAGTTTGGAAAATCTTTATCTTATTCTGTACATACAACTTGTATTTATCAGATTAGGGATAAATTTATATATTTTTGGCTTATAATTGTTCAGCGACTTAAGTTTCAAGTACTAAACATTAATAAATCTCAAAGATAGCGCATGCAAAGATTCGTTAAAATCATATCAATGCACCATAAGTTATCATACTATATACAATGTAATAAATACAATATAATGTATGTCAAGTTGAATGGTAGAACTTCGCTTACTTGCTTCAACTACATTTCTAATGACTCCAGAGTAAGAAAGGTTGAAAATCTTACTTTATCCAGTGACGAACTAAAGGAAAGAAGTATGAAGTTATAGTTACACCTAATGTAAGATTAGATAGTAATCACTAAATGTCAAGGTCTGGACCTCAAGACGATAGTACGAGCAGTCTAACCCTACTTCTGACTACGCTTCTCTCGAAATATAAACAAAGTAGTGGTGAAGTAGGTTGATATGGGCACGTCGATGATAATCACAAGACAACACTTTACTGTATTCATAGGATTAATAACACTGGCAAAGTAATAATATGTTAAATTATAAAAATTACAAATAAAACACATGTGAATCGCTTTACTTGAATGGAGAACATAAGTACAGCACAACATAAGCTACTAAAAGTTATGGCGTTAATAACATTGCTCATGACGGATGAATTTTATAATACCCTCTTGGATAAATCTCTCTTCTATCTGCGGAAATATAATTGTAGCAGTCATATCTGACTTTACTTGGTTCGAAATGGGATATTATTGTATAATGCCATTGAATTCATTTTTACTCGTGACATTGGCATTGACTAGACATTGATAAACTATTATTACATCACTGACGTATCGGAGCTTTGTTGTTGGTCCAATTCAGTTGTTCTTGTAAGGAACAATATTCCAGTAAGAACAACATATGAACTCATGTGGCTTGCATCTACCGATAATTCTTTGGACACCAAGTTTAATTGCTTCTTTGATCCATGCGTTCTTCTAATACTTGTTCGCTTATTACAGCTGAGGAAATTGGTAACGGCATGACTTGCAACATTCCAAGAAGACACTCAACGGCTCTTCCTTCTATACCTTGTCACATCGCAGGATGTTGACACTTGTGGTAGATTCACACAATAACAATCTTTGTATATTGTGTATATTGCTAGTCTCTTGAGGCCCAGTTACTTGTGGCACAGAGCGATAATTGTAATATCTTTACTTTTACATCAACAAATATGATGCTACTGGTTCTTCACTTTTCTAGAATTTTAATTTTAGTGGTCATATATATTTTTTCCAGGTTATGGACTTTTTTAAGGAATAATAGTTGGATTATATCATAGATAATTTGATACGATGTATAACGTAATTTTTTTTCTTGCTAACTGTTGGTATCGTCGACATATAGGTTATAAAGTATTAATGATTTTACACCGAAGGTGTAGATTCTATATTTTTTTTATATTGCTAACTAACCAAAAAACAAGTCACAACTCACTCTGTGCTACGAAAGAACAATACATAGTAATCTACTGCGATGCATAATGCAATATTCTATTATGCTAACTGTTGATAATATCGACATATATGTTATATAAATATTAATGATTTTAGGTCAAAAGTGTAGATTATATATCATTATGTTAGTAACTAACCAAGAAACAAGTCACAACTCGTACTGCACTACGAAAGAATAATACACAGTAACTTCCTGATAACACAACTTTATTCCATATCATCTAAAATTCATATTTCCTTTTTACTGTTTTCCTCCATGTCAATATAAGCAAATATAACTTCAACTACTTCGCCTATAAATATAAAATAATATCACAATATGGATACACCAACTATTACTTCCATATTATCATTAATTATTCTCTTATTCTAAACTGTTTCCCCAGAATACATGTTAACTGCGATGACAGTACACATGCCTATTTCATCCCGCGAACACTTTACATCAACAACTGATTTTCACACCCGATACTAATATTATCAGCAAAAAAATAGTTGGAGTAGGAAGAGAAATTGTCCCTTGTCTCTAATTTCAGTGGACAACGACTCAAAATTTCTGTTACTGAGAAGGTAAAATTAAATATACAAACTCAAATCATATGGATAATATTCTTCGAATTACATAAATTGGTAAACGTTTGTCCTCAATTCAAAACTTCAGTCGAGAATATTTAATAATATCCTGTTCTTCCATTATCCCTTTCCCCCTTCAGTCAGTTGGTTTTACCTGCCTTAAGGTAAGGTACTCTAAAAGTAATAATATCCGTTTCACTAAAGTTTGATATCGATATTTTTTGAAATGAAATAAAAACTGAAGATAACGTTCAATGATAACATAAAAGCAGACATCTCCCTTCCATTAGATACTCATTTCCAGAGCTTTTGACAAAATAACAGAATTAACTGGCTGCAGTTTTACCTCCTTTCTATAACTTCTCATCCTGTAGTTGTTTATTTTTCTTCTTGCAGCTCTTTGGGAGTTCTCTGCCAGAGGGTCCTGAAGTGGTATTTCGTCCTGATTGTGTTTGTTCTGCTTGTTAGAGACTAAAAGTGGTCGCTTTTCTCCTTCTTGCAGCCCCTTTTCTTCCTCTTCACTCTAACCTTTAGCTGCTTACTTCTTGTCTATCACATACAAACATACAGAGAGACACACGCAGGCATATATATATATATATATATATATATATATATATATATATATATGTGTGTGTGTGTGTGTGTGTGTGTGTGTGTGTGTGTGTGTGAGGGAGAGAGAGAGATTTACAAAATGTGTCCTTCTCCGTCTCAATTCGACTTTAACTTATTCTGTTTCAAGTTTCTAACGAGAGCTGTTCACCACAATCCTGGACTATGTTTTCCTTCCTCGAACAAGGAAGTTGCGATAACAATGTACTTAACAAGATGAATTTATACTTAGCATTAAAATAAAAGCATTATAACCCACAGACATATTTGTTGGGAGACGAAATGGATTTAACGGCAGTTTCATCTACATGGGGCAGAAAGTGATTTTACAAGTAATAAGGTGTCACTAGTTGTTTGCTGTAGTATCAGTTTTATCTTTATAGGTAGTGTGGTTATCACATTCTTTTAGTGCAGCAAAACATTGCAATATTTTAAGTTTACAAAAAAATCATTTTTCTCGAAAACTGCACATCAAGATCGACACTCTTCTACATTATTTTATTGAGCTTAATGAGAACTATCAATTGTTCTATGTCGCAGTTTTGAACACTTTTTCATTAAAGGCTGATATTATTTTAGAACAAATTGCACTTTTCAGTTTAAATTCTTCAAAACCTACATTTTCTTTCAAAATTAAGACATATGATTTGAATTTCGAAGTGGAAATTTCAGCACCATAGGCAGTTGCGTAACCAGGATTTTAAAAACACTAGGCACATTTGTGTGATATTTCTCAGATTACTAAACAATTAACAACTTAAAAAGCAGGTATATATTCACAAAAGTATAGTCATCAAAATTATGTTTTACAACTTTATATATTTGAATATGGTATTTACTGTAATTTATTCAGAACGGGAATGAAATGTGCTCAGACGATTTTCGGTTTTTTTAGAGAAGGTTTGAATCTTTCAAGCATGTTTTAAACAACTCACCGAAATTAAGATAGCAAACAGAATTGTTGTATTTTTCTACACATCATCGAAATTTAAATGGACAGTTCCACTGATTTCTTTTATTATGCTATAAAATACTTTATGGAAAGCTGATTACAGGAAGCACTTGTTTTTACTCAGACGTTGATTTTTAACTGGTCGAAATATGCGATCGAACTTAGGTCTGATACTCGTGTGCTTAACACAATGACTACCATGTTTATACGTCATCTGTTGGTTCAGGGAAAGATATTTGCGCCGCTAAGTAGTGAAACGACTTAGGAAAAGAAATGATGCATGTTTTTCAGATGTATACTACGTTGCTAATGAAATGAATTAAAAAGTAGCAAAATATATGCTTTTAAAAAATAAACTGTTTGTCTATTTTGGTAATTAATTATTTGAATATAGTCAAATAGCTAAGAACCATGTTACGTTTTATTAGTTTGCAAGATTAAGCAACAACACATCTAACATATATTTCTGAAGTGTTATTCAATAATAAGGTGAATGTATTGAATTCACTAAACCATTTAAATATTAAACTAGTGTTACCTTTCCTCACGTTACATCGAAATCAGTGTTTATGAACATAGGTATTCATCTAAGCTTTCCAGTTCTTTTAAAAGCTGTAATGTATGCCACAAGAATAAACACACGAAGGCGATTGTGATAGCAATATTATTTAATACCTTTATGTAAATAGGCATTGTTTGCAGCCTGAGTTAATACACTAAAAATGTTCTCATGTTTAGATCACCAACCGACCTTACAATGCGAATTTTATTCATATTCGAAAAAATAACGACATAAAAGCACAGTAATTTGATGGCTGAGTGCTAATTTCTGATAAGTTAGTTTGTTGTGAATTCGATATGCGTTAAGGGAGTAGCAAAAGGAAATTTACCCATGAGAAATCATTCCCCCGAGGAAAAATAATTTAAATTATCTACTGAATTTAATCCTGGGGCGCACCAACGTAAGATGATAATCATATCCATGAGTTTTTATAAGAATTCTTCAGTGCCGTTATCGAACAACTTTGCACTTTAACAATATTATTTAATCATAATATCTTGGCGCTTACTGTCGTTTTCTTTAGCCAGTGAAACATACTCGTAAATTGTTTATACTAGTCCAGGTCAAGGTTTACAGATTGACTGAAGTGTTTTCAACACATAAGTTAACATTTAAACTAACAAATAAACTAATATGACAGCAAAATAGCGACAACAAATTAGTTCCAATTGGCTGATTACTGAATGAAATTTCTAGCTTCACGCCCCATGTTTGTGCCCTGTAGGCTAAGAGAGCCGAATAATTAAGGAAAGTATTTTTTTAAAAAAAATGGCCGGATGGTCATGTGTGAAGAAACACCATAACCGCTAGAAAACACACGAACACGATGTTGTCCACCACAAACTCAATATTCTGAAATCGAATGAGGGACCCCTCGCCCCACAACTGTTCCACTGTCTCCCATGATTAGAACTGTTTGTTGTATGTCATGACGAGTAATATACACAATATTCTGTTTTAGCGAGTAAAGCAATATGGAAACCAACCTAGACTAATGAAACTTAACAGTGTTGAATCTTCAAACATTTGATTTTCTTCTTCTTCTTCTTCTTCTTCTTTTTCTTATTATTATTATTATTATTATTATTATTATTATTATTATTATTATTATTATTATTATTATTATTATTATTTTACATGTGGACTTCCGAAAACATGCTTTCACGATTTAATCTTTTGCCAGTGTACCACCATATACCAAACATTACTCACACACTCACAGCTAACGAGAGGATGAATATAAACAGAACACGTATGTTTATAACACTATTTCGTGTGACATTGTTGAAAACAAAAAAATGAAGTTTCGAAATAACAACACATGTAATGCATAATGAATTTCTGCTAATATCCCTCTTGTTCAGAATCGAAAAATCCCGAGCACCAGGTAGCTTCGGAGTGGCGGAGTCAGGAGCCTAGATAATTTAAATTCAAAATAAAATTATGTAGGCCCACTTATTAGCCCCTTTCGGCATGATTTTCTTTTCTTTTAGCGAAAAAATAATAATCAGTATTGGAAATCCTCATATGGGAACTTGAAAAATGAATTAAAACTTGAATTTTAGATTTTTCACTTAATTACGACGAGAAATAAGTAAGTGTCATATATGACACACTTACAACTCACAAAGAACATACCAGATGACACCAAAATCTCTAATTCATACACTTCAATATCTCACACAGCACTGATGACAGCAGACAAAACAGTCATTTGGTGCCTTTGATAAATCACAAAAAAGCTAAAGTGAAAAAAGGGTATGTGCCATATGTGGCACGGCATGCGGTAAGGGGTTAAATTGTATTATTATGGTTCCTAATTTTGAGAACTAGTGCCTGTGTCAGAAGAAAGATTTTTGAGCACTTCTCTTGTTCATGATGCTCTCTCGGCAGCCTAACTATATGTCTATTTGCTACAGCTTTCTTCAGCTCCAAACCACGATGACCACGAAAGCATTTCCCTTGTAGAAATATAATAAAAATATAAAGTACTACAAAAACAAATCTTATAGCATTAAGATAAGAATAGTTGTAGCAATGGTGTGGGGTCATCAGTTGCTATTATGTACAGTAAATAGTAGACACAATGTAAGGGTGTAGGACGATACGGATTTTTAAAGGCATTAAGAGCTTTCTCGTGCAGAAAGTGCTTATTTGTAGAAGTAGTATAATAGCATGGAGATTTAATATCCCCAAAATCTAATATTGGTCAGGGGTGTTTTGGCCCAGGCCGCAGATCAAGAGAAAGCGTGTTTTTTTTATTTCGAACCATTTAATCTAATCTAATAAAAATAAAATAAAGAGTTTGTTTGTGTGTTTGTCTGTCTGCCTGTGCTCGGCCTGGGGACCAGACGAGTGGACCGAGAGTTACCAAATTTCGGCCACGGGTACCTTGGCCCAGGCCCCAGATCAAGACGAAGCGTTTTTTTTTAATTTGAAACCAGGGGAGGCTCAGAGGGGATTTACGGGACCGGCCTGGGGTCTGGGCTGAGAGTTACCAAATTTTGGTCACGGGTACCTTGGTCCAGGCACCACGCCAAGACGAAACGTTTTTTCAAAATTCTAATCAGGGGGGTCTCAAGTGGGCGTTTACCGGGACATGTAAAAGTAATCCAAAATGACCGATATTAGTGTCAAATCCATAGTTTTCGTGGTTGCTGAGATCAGTGGTGACACTTTCATTAGCGACGACTTGCAAATTCAGCTACAATTGTATGAGGACCGGGAGTCAGCGGGAGGAGGGAATACCGAGACATGTAAAAGTAATCCACTTTTAATGTATTTTAAACTAGGAAAACAGGTCTTATTAACACATTATTTTTATATACAGTAAGTATTTTGCTTCTTTTGTCACTTGTCTTTCACTATTTTAGTAAATTTTTGTAGTTTAGTGTAAGAAACTGCAATATGAAAAGAATCCCTGAAGCTTTCGATACGGCTGAGAGAGTAATACCGAGATATGACGTCACACCAGTACACTTGTTTCTGTTGCCGTGACGTAAGCAGCTAATTTTTGCGTTGTTTAAAGCATTGTACCTCCGTAACTAAACAATATTTTTCTGAGAGTTTTGATATGTGGTATATTGAAGACTAGATCTACACGATGGTGTCTTTAAATTACAACTTTTGATCAGAAAGGAAATATCCTTTCATAGTTATAATGTTTAAGTCAAATAAAATTCTATTTAACGTCCTACGATGATGTGCCGAGTCTAAGGTAGTCACTGATGACGATAATTAATGAAATTGTGGAACGAAAAAACTGAAAGGAAACGGGATAACTGCAATCACATGTTATTTGTCCACTTGAAAGCTTATTTGAAGCGAACTGGAATTGAACCAGAGACATAACGCACTAACAATGATCGCTCATCCCAAGAACCACTTCAGCCCCACATAGTCCATCACAAAGTTGAGTTCCCCCGTGGCTAAGCGGTTAGCGTACGCGCCTTTGGCGAGGCCCGAGTTCGATTCTCGGCGGGAGCTCATGTGGTTCGAATTCCACGTTAATCAGTAGGTCCACGTCTCATATAGCCTCGCTGCTGAACGGGACATTAAACTCAAAATCAACTCAACTTAACTCCATCACAAAGTTCCGAGCTGAGAACGAACCAGAAGCCCCATAATTGAGCGCTCTACCACTGAGCCACCGCGGCCCTTTAACCTTTAAGCGTAAATAATTGTACTATGAATAAGAATGTTTGGTGTTTATAATAGAATGTTTCTAAACTAAGATTCAGAAAGTACAATATATTTGCGTGTTTTCTCCATTCTTTCTTTGTTGGCAGTTTCACCAGTTTTTCTTAAAATCAAGATGGCAAATAAAATAATTTCTCACGAAGAAATTAAGGAGCTTGATGCACATACTCTGACATTTTGTGATTGTAAGTTTATACGATTGTGAATGTTTTATAATCAGTACAAGAAGTTCGCCTGTGTCGATTTTCAGGATAATGCCACAGAAGACGATTGTAATTTTTTTATGATTCCCATCTATTTTAATAGAGGGGTAAAGTAAAAATTTAAAAAGGAAGTAGCAAAATTCAATAAAAGCATTAAAAAGTAGATGATAATAGTAATATGATGTAATAATAATAATAACAAGTATAATCGGTTAACATTGATTCTACTGTATTAATAAAATATCTATATTCCTAAATAAATCATCTGTTCCTCGTTTATATACTTCACTATTCATTCATTGATTCGAGTGTTTGCATTTTCATTATATATCAACCTCATGATAATTGCGTCATGAAAATCTGAACATTTATACAAGACATGAATCTCGTATGCGCTAAGATGCAATAATGGGCATTGTTCTCTCTATATTTTCTACCTGCTGTTGATTGTTTTAGCATTATACAACGATTTCGCAGTTCACTAACTCCAAAGCTTAAACATGCCATTATATCTAATCACTTATTTAGATTACATTTCCTGAAAATCCGATCAAACGATTAACTTCATTTACATAATTAACTTCCATATTATTTGGAAGAGAAAACAACAGAACACAACATACAAGATCAATAGGATAAATCCTACAGTTTTCATATTTCAGAATATCATTTTAGTTACTTTTGCAGACTAAAAAAAATAGGGTTCAGATGTAGAGTGGTCGTCTCTTGTGCGAGGGAAGCATGATTCAATCCTGGCTTTGACCAACTGGGCTTTGTGGTGAACGAGCACGGTGTGCGTGAATCTTTTTGCGGTTATCCCGTTCCATCATACCACTTTCTTACTTTCACCATATCATGCATTTCATTATCACCACCATCTCTTTTGTCTCGCAGTGTAATCGTATATTTTGAAATGGTTCAATTCACTATTATCAAAGCTAAACTAATTTATATTTTAAATTCATCCTTGCTTATTATATATTTTTTTATTAAATTAATCGTAAACTTTAGGGGAACTTTCAAAGAGAACTTTGCATCAACATATAATGATATAATCTTTCAAGCTTTTCAACAACATTTAAAACAAAAAAATATATAAACATCATAAAGTTTAATTACACCAGGAAGTTATTAAAATATGGTGATGAAATTCTGTCAGTGTTGTGTTTGGTTCTTATGTGCACGATGTTAAGGAAATTAGCTCCTAATGATTGATAGTTTTTTACAGGATGTCCCAAAAGTGACCAAAGTGCAAAGTGTATAAGATTGAGGCTCGCACGGCGGCCTTTCCCAATAGATGTTGACACTCTTAGATGAGGATGAAGAGGAATTTTTCGGGCATCTGGTAGCCATGAATGAATAGTGAATATATCACTATGATTCAAGGTCCGTCGACCCTCTTTTAGAATGTTCCTTCCCTCTTTTAAGGTCGCGTCATAACTACCCTTCTTTGAAAACCGAAGATGTAGTAAAATCGTGACGTCACCGCTGGAGCAGAAACAGCTTTCGCCCAAGGTCCTTCTCATTCACCCATGCTTGTTAGTTTGATTTTTCCAGGAAAGCGAATGATTCTTGTTTTCCTGTACTGAGAAAAATTAATTACTGTAGTGTTCGTGTTAGCTTATAAGCATGTCGAATTGTACGATAAGTACTTGCAATCATAGTAGAAATATTAAGGGTTCCTAAGTTATTTTTCAGGTATTTCCCTCGAATCCTCTGTGGAAAGTTTGGCAAGAGAAATGCTGTCGGAAAGACACCTTTATAGTTAAAAACGCCATCGTCTATTCCAATCATTTTATACCCGAAGCTTATAAACGTGATTTAAAACGTGAGTTTCTAAACATTCTGCTCAAGAGTAAGTTTAAACCGATGTTGTGCCTTCACTGAACATGTCAGTGTCATACGAAACCGTGTTCCTGTAAATAATGAAAGAAATAAGTGTACGAAAGCTAGATGTTTAGAGTAAAAACAAATCAGGCATTTGGGTACAGTCAGATGAAATAACTATTATGACCGGAACAAAAAATAACTCTTTATGTTCCGTTTGTTCTGTGGAGAGCGAAGGGCATGAACTAAAGGAATAGCTTTCCTTTTTGCATGAAGAGAACGAGAAACTAAAATTAAATCTTTAAGTTTTACGTCGCATGGTTATGCCGGCTGGTCTAAAGGATACGGTGATGATAAGAATGAATGAAATAGTGGAATAAAGAAAGTGGGAGGAAACAAGAGAATCTCGAGAAAACCCACGTATACGGTGTTTGTCCACCACAAAGTTCACTTGGCGCACAGGTATCGAACCAAGGACACATACACCAGAAGTGAACGCTTTACCATTGAGCCACCGCGGCCCAACGAAAAACTAAACTCTGGCAGTATGTACAAAGCCAAAATAATAGTCTATATTTACAAACGAAGTTAAAAGAATTGGAAAGCAAATATAATAAAGAATTAATTTCAAAGACCGGTTCTAAAATATAATATTGTGATCGTTTCAATAGAGTGGTTAATAACCGGTGGTGGATATAATACGAAAAAGTTTTATACAGGTCCAAGTAAATATGCTAATAAATGGCAAGAAAAAACTAACAAGGACTGATTAAGATATTATTCGTGCATTAACACAACGCGTCACCGTAATAAATTATACAATTATCTGCGGTTACATGTTCTAATCCGCGTACCCAATGTGTCAACACTTTGACATTGCATGCAAAAATAGCCATTTTCTCGTGATATTCTTACACTAGTTTTGAAAATTTTGACGGAGCAAGGGCGCTGCTTAAAGTGTGAAGAAATTTTCAGTGCTTATATTTGATGGAATGAATGTTAATGGGCGAGTGTCCTATGACGAACAGGTTTACTTAATTTTGGAATGACACAGAAATGTCCAGGTGGCAATGATTCGAGGCTTGATAGATGTGTGGAAACAGTCAATGTATGAAGATTTCCATAAGACTATCAGTAAAAACTTAAACTTCGAAATCATATCGAAAGTTGAAGTCTTAGGATTAAACAGTTGCAATTCTTTCGAAGTTGAATGGTGGTAATGTGAGGCTATGTTGTGGTCTCATTTTACCTTCTTCCCGGTGGATGGAAGCAACAAAAAATAAGATGTATTTTGAAAATTTTACAACAAAAAAAAAAAAAAACGAAAACAAAAGAATGTGATTGGCCGACCATTTGATGTTCTAAGAAAGACGCTTCTATGTTGAAACTATTCGACAAGGCTAGGACATTCTTCAGAATTCGGTTTTTGAATAGAAAAACACGGGAACTTCGGAAGAAGGATGCTTTTAAGATAGTGGATGCAAAGCCTTTCTTCAAGTGCTGCACAATCCTAAAGTAAGTACGTATTGTATCTGTTTGTAGTCTATTTTATCGCATTTTAAAATTTGTTTTCCTTTGCAAATCGCTATGGCGGAATATGGCTTAGCCTACGATATTTGTCCCTGCTTCACCGCGGTGACGTCACACTACAGCTGGAGAAAGTAGCTACGCAGAAGCAGCTAGTTATGAAAGGACCTGTAAAACCGCGGAACAGTAGGATCGACGGACCTTGACTATGATCCATAGACTAAAGCTATGAGCAAACAGTGGGAACATGCCGACTCCCCCACCCAAAAAGGCAGAGGTTCAAAAGTCAGGGAGAAGGTCATGCTGTCCGTTTCTTGGCATTCTCGTAGAGTAATCCTCACAGATTATCTTACAAAAGGACAAACCGTCACTGGAAAGTACTAGAGCAATCTCCTGGACAAATTGCGCGGTGCCCTGAAAACGAAACGCCCCGCCATGCTCTCAAAATGCGTTCTTCTCCAAGCTGACAATGCACCAGCTCATTCATCTCAAGTTGCTGTCGACCAAGCAAGGACGTGTGACTTTCAGGTATTGCAACATCCGCCTTATTCTATCGACCTTGCACCGAGTGACTTTTTCTTATTTTCCCAAATGAAGAATCCGTTGCGTAGTCGCCATTTTGACAACACAGATGAAGTCATTGACAGATGAAGAGTGGTTTAAAGCACAATGTGCAGACTTCTATAATGACGGTATTCGTAAAGTGAAGGAACACTGGGAGAAATATGTAAATCTGGGTGTTGGCTACATAGAGAAGGTTTAACAAATAGAAATCGTAACAATCTCTGTATCCTGATTCTTTTACTATGATAATTAAATCTTTATGATACCCTTAGCATCATCTTATTGCATTCGTTGGCTTTATTGGTCAATTCATAACGCATATAGCAGCATACGTACACTATGTGCACATTGAAGTCATACACGAGGAACATAAAAAATAAACAATTACATATATTTTAAAGTAAAGAAAGGTCATTAGATAAAGTAAATAACCACATATAAATAATAAGGTTAGAATTAGAATCAGAAACTTAAATTTCTGGGCTTTCAGCATCTATGACGATGATAGCCTGTTAAATAATAACGCAATTCGGAACATTGTGTAACATATTATGATAGCATACGACTTATGAAACATTACACAAATAACAATGGATGAATGATATTTAACAATTAACACACTAGGGCAACATGTAAGGGAGATTTAATCCGTTACAACAGTTATTTTAGTAATCATCTATAACCTTGGTGTCTTGATGTTCAGACGCAAGAGCCCTTTTCATATTTTATTTTTTATTCTTGCCTTTAGTTAGTGGAGTTCGTTATGGCAAAGATGATAGCAGATTTATTTAATTATTAAAACTAAAATTACTTACCTGAGTGAAGCGGGATAGTATCCTTATGTTTCTATATTTGTACTACAAGTGTGGTTTGACATTACACATCAGGGCAATGGTCTCCAACAGTTTTTGAGTAAGGGGTTAGAAGGCACTGCCACACCTTTGAGGACACACCTTGCTTAACATGCACGACATAGCGACACCCTTAATTTGCCTTAAGTTAGGTTACAACTGAGCAGTGTTGGCTGGTCAGTCTGTCTCTAAATAGATTTAATTTGTTATTAAAGACATCATATAAGTTCTAGACTTGCAAGTCTTCTGAACAGCATGAAATATGTTCTTAAATTGTAATGTTTTGCGAAAAAGCGATTGGGAAAAGCTGAATTAGGATAATAATTTTAAGAATTCCTCCAAACAATAATATACTTTGTGTAGGGAGTATTTCTTTAGTACGTTTCACATCTTGCGTCCGGTAGTGTGGTCCTGTAATCTAGCTCTCCTGGAGGCCAGTTAGTGTGATGGGAAACAGTCTATCCTGTGAGGGTTTATCTTTCATGATGGTCTGGCAAGATAATGTGGTGTGAAACAGTCTATCCTGTGAGGGTTTATCTTGCATGACGGTCTGGCAAGATAATGTGGTGGGAAACAGTCTATCCTGTGAGGGTTTATCTTGCATGATGGTTTGTGTACCCAGCAACTGCACTTAATTCGAGTCCTGGTTATGGTTCAAAGGTCATGTCAAAAATAATTTCCATCCTTTATAACCTTGGATTTCCATAAGAACATAGAACACACACACACGTAAACGAAAGTACTCGACACGCACATGTTGGCATACTGAGCTATCGCTGCTGTAACTAACATATATCTTTTAGCAACAGTAAAATATCAACGATCACTACACCATGTTACTCCTAAAAAGAACATTTGACGGTAGTTTAAATAGTGTTATTGTAAGATTGAAAAGAAGATATTGCATTTGAAAGAGGACATGTCAGGTTAATTTGCGCCATTGAACATAGGTGGGTATATAGGCACCCTTGTTGCTAGTAATTACGTAATACAAATTGTTGATATATTTAGGACTCTCAGACGTCCCTATTTAGCAGGATTAGCCATGAATTTACATCATTTGGCCTCCAAAAATTATTTAAAATTCTAAATTTCCCAAAACATAAGTTAATATCATTATTATGACATTTAAATATTACAATTTTAATTAATTATCGATGCTCAACTGACAAGAAAAATGTTGTGTCTGTCAGTCACTTTGGTGAGTATTGCCTTATTTACGTAGGTAATTAATCCTGGTATTTGAGGAAAATGCAAGTCCATAACACTGAAAACTCAAAGTGTATTACGATTTTTCGGTCTAAAAATCTGAGAGCCCTAGGTACACTTCATGAACTAATTACATTAAACAAAAATGACTAAACTTCGTAACGCTTATGTCTACCAAGAACTGTGACCATTCAGATGAAGCACAATCAACTAGGTGATCTATGTTCAACGCATTGACTTCCAGTGTCATAAATACGTAGAAATTACTTACAGAAACATACACTATTTTAATAACAAAACAAATATTTGGTGTATTGTGAAGTGATCCATAGTTATGTGTATTTCTGTGATAATTTGTTAAATTTAATTATAATCATTTAATCAGTTTATTTTTATTCTACAAATAAATTTTATTAGAATTATTGAAATCTTCAATTCAATTGAGACAAGATTCTTATTCATGTTGTATATTTTCAGACAGCTCAAGTAAACTTGTATTTCCTTGTTATCATTATAAAAGTTACAAATAAACATAAAGACCTTCCTGCTTTCATGCATTCCGTTCGACCTAGCCTAGAACTTCCTCGTTCATTGATCGCAACAATCATCGTTTTCTGATTAAACAAAACCATAGAGGACACGTTCACAAGGAGTATTAATCATGAAGATTTGATAGGTGCAAGATCGTGTAAAGAAGCACACCATACCATTGGAGACGGTCCAGGTCCATATAATTTGAAATACCATTCTGAAGGTTCATCATTCCAGAAACACTTTGTCAGAACTCCCAATTCATTGAGCAGAGATGAAGAACAACGCTCATCGTAGAGTTGAATCAACCCCCCTAGCAGTTTGGCAAGATTCATTTCCAGTTGTCAACTACCTCCAATTTAACCAATCACCATTCAGAGAGTGAAAACGGTAGAAAGAAACATTTGTAATTCCAGACAACAAGGACGACGCCAGTCACCCAAAAGTTGCTCAGGCTAGTGCGCATCCTTTATTATCATAATCTAATCCTTACTCTTTTTACCTCACCTTATAAACTACTTACTTTTATTTATTTATTTATTTATTTATTTATTTATTTATTTATTTATTTGTTTACAAAATTAAATCATTTGAATTTTATTTATATTCAAACATAACCCTTAACTGTTAAGTTCCGTGCAGGACATCAGTTTTCATCCCCATGTTTACATTCCTAAGTTTAATGTTTTGTAGTTGTGATCTGAGCTATTAACTGATGTTCCTACTACGACACAGTAGTAAATAACTACATTGAATATAATGTAAGTGTATATGTATGTTCCAACATAACTCTGGAATGTCTGCAATGACTTCAACTACTAAGAGCAAATATTGTGTAGTATCATAACATATTCAGCAGCCCTAAAAATGACAGTGCAAATGAGAAAACGACCGATATTAGAATCGAATTCATAATTTACGAGATTACTGAGACGAATAGTGACACTTCGAATCGTTTAAGTGCAAGTTCAAGGTATAGAGGTTAAAATGAAATGTTAACCATGACCGAGATTAGTCTCGAATCCATAGTTTTTGGAGTCAGGAAAACGGTTGACGCGTTTGGAACATTGTTAACTCACGTCAAGCTGAATTTTTATCACGTCACCTTCATTACAGGTTGTTCCTATGAGGGTACGGGGTTTTGAAAATGCATGCCAAAAGTCGAACATCTTACAATTTCTAGTATTACACTTCCATTGAAATGTATGTCCTAAAAGTGAAGAGCTAAGCGGTTAGCATACGTGCCTTTGGCTTGGGAGACCCGATTTCGATACTCAGTGAGAGCTCATGTGGTTCGGATTCCACGTTAATCAGTAAGTCCACGTCTCATATAGCCACGCTACTGAATGAAACATTAACCTCAAAATCAACTCAACTAAAGGGAAGAGGATAAAAATATTTTCCATAAACCATTTTTCCTCGTGCAAAGAAAGAGCGTTTCAAATTGTGCTGCATATAATGTATTTGAAATAATCATATTTAATGTATGAAATATTACGTTCATAATAACAGATTATGATGTTTATAAAAAATAATATCACTTGAAGTACAATTAGAAAAAGGCAGCACAAGCTATATAGATTAAACAATTATTCACGAACAATAACGTATTGTGCATAATTCACATACTTTCGATATGTTGGTATTATAAGTAGATTGTATTTAAAAATTGTAAATATATGTTATAACTACTATCTAAAAACAAAGCTATAAAATATTATTTATTAAATAATTACGTTCAATATAGTAGATATGCGGTAAAATAATGATCATCAATCATGAATTACCACACCCTCTCCCCGAAAGGGTTAAAAGGACACATAGCATCAGTTGCTTTTCTATCCATTGTTTTATTGTAGAATTTTATGGAAACCGTTACTAAGTAGAGAAGACTGTTGAACATATTGCTCCGTTGCATCTTCTTTCGCCCTCAGAGTAGCTCTGATGCGAAGTAGAATGAGTCATAGAAGTTATGAATGAGAGGAAGTGGAATATTTCACCCTTCCCCATGCTCGACGTTACTCAGTTCCGTGAGAGAAGATGGAGGCAAAAATCTGCATACGCCAAATCCGTATCTCCAAACTGGACCACATATGTCCAATTATATTCACTGCCAGGAACTGGAAGGGTGAGTGGTGGTGTTCATCCAAATATACTCAAAGCACGCCGCAACAACTCTAGCTGTGTGAACGGCCACATTATCATCTTGATGTATGACGTCATTACCCGGAAATAATATCTGGAAAATAGGGTGCATACGTTTCCCTAAATTGGTAACATAATCACGGATAGTGACGCGACTGGTAAGGACCGACTGAAAACTACGATATTGTGGTACACATAATCACAAACTTACGCCACATATGACAGTTACGTTGAGACACTGTAAATCATATGCTTCCTTCGACGTAAATCACACGTAAACATCAATGATTTTAAATCAGGTGAACGATGACTCATGCGACTTTATCACGTTATCAGTCATCAACAATCCATGTTGCATTGTCGCGGCACCATTGAGGTCATAGAGCGTCATGATCCCCTATCAGCGTTTCTACTCGTGCAAGCCGACCCTGTATGTCCATCTTATATAACTTGTGGCGGACTCAGATTGTTGACACAGGCTGTGGGAAGTGCTGTTTGAGTTCCTCCGTCACTTGCAGTACAGTCGCAATAGTCTGTAGAACCTGTCACTGAAAACTTTCTACATGATCTCTTCCTATTGAAAGTCTCGGATCTAAATCGAAGCTGGCGGACTTTAAAAAGATGGCTACCATGATGGATCTATATAGTAATATATTCGATTTTACCTTCATCACTCGTATCCAAGGTATGGTGTCATTTCCTCTAGTCGTTCTAAATTTACTAGGCATATGTGTCTCATATTGTATAAAGGTAACAAAAAAAGGGTTCTGTCGCTTTTCGTGGAGGTCTGTGTTCGATTGGCCCTCACACCGTGAGGTGAATGCGAATGGAGATAAGGCGAAGATCAGTTGTTGATGTGGATATATCCAATATACTACCTTGTTCTGGCATTTCAGTTACACCGTGAACTTGCGTAAGGACAGAGTGAACATAAGACCTCCACAGAGCCTCATAGAGGTGTGTATGCTGTACGAGTTCAAACTGGGATCAAACCCCGGTGCAGTGGGGCGGAAGATATGCCAGGCCTTTGTTGAGAGTGTCCTGATTACGCTGACAGTATAGAGGTGGTTTAACAAGTTTAAGGACTGTAACGAAACACTCGAAGACATACCACTTGCCGGAAGACCAACACATGTACAAAATGAAGACCTTCAGGCAGCAATTGAGGCGAACAGTGCCCAGACATGTAAGAAACTGAGACTATAATTCAGTGTGAGTGGAGAAACCATTCGGCAACACCAGCATCAACTTCAGAAGCACTACAAGTGGGGTCGATGAGCCCCACATAATTTGACTCCGGACCAGAAGCCAACGCAAGCAAACACCTGTGCTTCTTTGCTATCTCGTCTGAGGAAGGAGCCATTTCTGGACAAGGTATTCACAGGTGATGAAAAGTGGGTAATGTACGAAGCTCCACAGCGCTGTCATTATTGGTTAGCTTCCCATGAATCGGTTCCAAAACAGCCGAAACCAGAACTGCACCAGAAGAAGGTCCTCCTGTTTCTTTGGTGGACTGCTCGCGGCACCTTACATCGGGAACTGTTATCAACTGGTGAGACCAGCAATGGAACTGTCTACTATCAGTAGTTGAACCGTGTTCAAGAAAAACTCAAAGTTCTGGAGCCAGCACTTCTGAACCGCGAAAAGGTTCTCCTGTTAGAGGACAATGCTAAGCCCCATGTGGTTAGACTGACGCGGGACACCATTCTACGCCTTGTATGGGAAACACCATTACATCCAGCATACTCCTCGGACATTGTACCGTCCGATTATCACCTGTTCCATTCCTTGGACAATCATCTTAGAGGGCGCCTGTTCAAACCCTAGTAAAGATGCTAGATGCACTTGATACTTTCTTCCCTTCACGGCACATCAAGTTCTACCGCAATGGAATCTATGGCCTTCCAGAACGTTGGCAGAAGGTCGTTGATACCGATGGGGACTATTCTTGATCCTCCAGGTATGTCTTAGGTGACATATCGATGTTCGAAGATGGTGGCGAAAAAGCGGCAGAACTTTCTTGGTTTACCTGTATATATATATATATATATATATATATATATATATATATATATATATATATATATATATATATATGACATTTAAACTTAAGCAGAGACTATAATATTTCTAAAAAAAAACATAAACTGAAAGCTAAATTTTCCAATTATCGAACTTTTTGACCAAACCAATTTAATCTCGTTTCCAAATCCCATCACATGTTTCTCTCCTTTTCCTCTTCCAAGTATAATGTTAACCTCAAATTCTGAAATGTTCATTTAGGTGTGCATTCTCAATTATAAAATGTATAAAGTAGGAAGCCGTACTCTGTAACAATACAACAAAGATACGATTCCATAATAATTTGTTTTAATTAAAGTTATAGTGTCAAACTATTTCACAAAATTTGTTTGGAAGTCAAGAACTTTGCTCAGTATTTTAAAGTGTTGGTAATTGCAAAAACCTAGGTTTTTTTTTGTAATTTTTGTTAAGATTTATTTTGAAGGAAGACGTTCCAATTACTGTACCTTTAAAATTGTCATTAGAATTATGTCCTGTCTTACAACTCTTCCCTCTCTCTCGCAGTGTTTTCCAATCGTTTTCTTTCAAGTCGTGTTGCTTGAAAATTGTCTGCTCAATTTTAGAGCTTTCTAACAACTTCAGGTTTTCGTCTCTCTAATTAATCGGATTTCCTTTGCCTTCTTTTGTACAATTTTGTGCGAGTTGTCACCAAGTTAAGCTCATTACGCTGCTCCCAGAATATCAGCCATACTATCTTGTGAAATCATTAAATTCCTATTCTTTTTCTTAGAATTAACATTTCTGAAAGAAATTATCTATCAAAGAGCAGCAACGAGAAATTATGTCCATTTTTCTCTAGGATATATATATATATATATATATATATATATATATATATATATATATATATATATATATATATATATATATTTTGCCTGTCAGGTGGAGTGATTATGAATTCTACAAAGCAAATTATTTTCTTTGTAAATAAAAGTTTTAAAAATGGTTGCAATTAAGGACGTTGATATAAAATCTTCTCAGTTTTAACCTGAAGGTAATAGAGAATTAATTAGACATTTTTTGAGTGGCATACCTTTAAATATTGTCAGTTTATTCACCCTTAAAATAATTTAAAAAGTAAGAGAAAAATCTTAATATGGCGAAATTCAACTTGAATTCAAAGTACCCAATTTTCGATATCATTGTTAGAAGTGTGTTTTAAAGTTACATCAAATTAGAAAGGATCATGGATTCCAATTCAAGAGTTATATCAACATCAAATCACTTTTGAAACGTTTCTTATGGTTGAAGTTTTAAGAATAATGCACAGTTATTCAACGAGAGACCCTTAATTGTGTTCCATTGATGTCAAATACTATTACTGCACTTTTCAGAATCCGAAAATTTTATGATCTTGTTTTTGGTATTTTCTAAATTACAACACACAAATAATGTCTTTAAAGTTATGTACGTATACCTTTTTAGTGTCTTCAGGATGCACTTTTGTTTAAACGTTTTTGACACATAGAATGTTCAAGGTCTCAAATCTAAAAACCTAAACGATTAAGAAGTAGGTTCCTTGCCATTAATTCATTTCTCATCAAGTTTTACTCCAGATAATTTCTATATTATCTGATTATATTTTAACTTCTAAGTTGTTTACGCGTTTTCTTGTTTATTGTAGTGACACTGACTCTTAATTCTCCATATCTTTTGAAAGATTTTTGAGGCTTCAGATTACCCAGTCTTCCAATTTCAATCATTTTCATGTTGGTTCCAGATGAAAGTAACAACAGTTGCTACCAGTACGTAGAAATCAGCAGCGCTTCAATCTTATTCGAAATTTTAAACTACCTTTGAGTGTTCCCTCATACATAGCATTCCTTTTGTGCATTATTTGGAATGTTTTACACACTGTAGCATTTTATTTAAATTCTCTAAACTAAAGAATATACTGAACTTTCAACTGAATTGTTCCCACCTTGTAATCAACTATTTTCTTATTGTCCTTCAGACGCTAACATCTTAATGGGTGCTAACCATAAACTTTTAAATACTTTATAAATAATTTCAGGTGCGAGTGACTCTCGAGCCAAAGTCCACGATACTCACAAATGGTCGGGACTTTAAACATAATCTTATGTATTAATTTATTTTTTTAAAATCCCCATCCACATATACAGTTTTATTGCCACGTTACACTTTACTGTTATAACCAGAGGAAAATGAGGTAATAATTTAGTAATTACAAGCTAAACGTAAGGTAGTAATAAACTGATAACCAATCCTGCTGCATAGTATAAAAAAGAAAAGTTAGGGGTAAAATATACACAGTGTTTTATTATTATTATTATTATTATTATTATTATTATTATTATTATTATTATTATTATTATTAACATTAATAATAATAATAAAATTGGCCATTTTGCTTTTATAAATTTGTTTGGGAAGACACAGGTTAAACATGGTGTATTTCTTAAAGCTCTAAAAATTCACAAGTAGGTTACTATTTTTATAGTATTTCGAGAAAGGAATCAGAATGAGTCCAGAAATAAAAAATAAGCGAAATCCGATAGATCTCTCCAAACATTAAACATTCGTTACAAAGATGTCATTCTTAATGTAGAACCAACAACACATATGCTTTTCCGAAACAAAATATCAAATAAGTATGGCAAAAAATAGCTTATTAATAATGTATTATAATATGGTTTTTTAATATCCATGCATTTATTATGGCTTATAAACTGGTTCATACTCACTCTCTAAGCACACATTAAGATTGTTAATATACCCTGTCATTAGTTAAGTAGTTAGCACGTGCGCCTTTAAAGCGCCAGTTCCCAGGTTCGGTTCCAGTGGATGACTACTGTACGTACTACAGTGGTTCAGGCCATATTCTAAACTGTAAGTCTCATGCACTGATAACAAATAACTTAAAACACAAAAAAATATAAATGAAAGTCATTAATGTGGATGTTAATTTAATAAACAGCTAGAATAAAATATATTTAGAATCTATTCAAACTCAAAAATATCAACAAGATTCATTAAGCTCTTTGACGGTGTTCTACATACACGCTATGCCATTCTCACCTGAGCTCTTATTAACATGCTCTGGAATGTCACTCCTTCACTAAAACCGCTTTTCTTTACATTTTGAAAAGTTCAATATAGCAAATCATGTAGTCTACAAAATTCAGTGTAGCTATTAGCTATAATTTTGGCCAATTCTATACTCAAAATAGCCAATTTCTAGCCATTTTGGATATAACGGTAATTATACGTTTCTGTCAATAAAACTTCTTTAGAACATGAATGAAACTAAAATAAAATTTGACTTCCTTCTGTTTGCAGTAGGCGAGTGCTTACTTATATTCTTCTCAAGAATGCATTTAATGTGCCTTACTTGTATCATTCTCTCTTAAGTGCCACTGAAACGTCAAATTGTGATTTCGGATACTTCGAATTTCAGTATTAATTTCAACGTGTAATTATATTGCATATTAAGTGTTTCGTAGGTACATTTTTTGGCTAGGACTGTCTACGTTTAATGTCATGCTAGATTAATAATGCATCGATATATAGTATATAGTCAACATTACCTCAAGAATTGGTAATGAAGGAAAGAATTTCAGAATTGTTTACGTTAATTAAGGGGGAAATTATTTATTTGAAAATGTCATAATGAATACTACTTCACTCTTTAAATATGTGTAGTAAAATTACGGAAGATTCTCCTAATTTTTTAATCGTAAATTTGGAAGAGTTGAGCCATTTTAGCTATATTTTATAACTTATTTAGTTCTGATGGCTCCTGTTGGCAACAGCACTACTGGCTGAATTAGTTCCTTCTAAAGGTATTTTTCAACAACTAATTCTTGCAGTGTAATAAACTAGAAGGCTGACAAGTATGTTTATGATAATTATGGAGATGATAATTTTCTTTTATACATGTTGCCCTAATGACCATGATTAAGTAATGAAATAGAAATTAGTTTTCATAAAGCTAGTTCGTATGAAGTAAAACTACTTCAAACTGGTTCAGCATACTGAGATATACCTACTTTTAAGTAAATAGGGTCACCGCACGAGATATGCCTCGTTTCATTATGATGTGAAATTATATTTATTCCACGTAAACATATAAATAATATGTTAAATAGTTTCTAATACTTTATTGTACTTACCACATCTATGATTTGATGTAATGATAAACCAAAAACGACCTTCAGTGGTTCTGAAGAATTTTCAGCTGGTCTGACTGAAGAGTCGTAGTTTGCCATGAGATACCGGGTCAATCTGTACTCTTGCTCATCTCCTTGAATTATCAGCACTGTAAAAATAAATTTTAAAATTCTTTGTAATTTTATATATTATTTGTTGGCAAGCTATATGTAATTTATAACCTAATCACAAAAAAAATAAAAAGCCATTTCACGAATTATTCAAATAAAAATGTCAGAAAGATCAATTGTAACTGGTAGGAAAAAGGTGATCAAGCTCTCGTACCGCAGAAAAGAAACGTATCTTAAGAAAGTAGATATGCCCAATAAATAAGTTCTTTCCAATGTAGGGATCCAGCTAAATCGTATTCTAGTATATGAAGAGGCGTAGAGTTTGCTACTTTATGAAAATAGTATGATCCGATTTCAAGATTAAATTTAACCCATCGACAATTGCTCATTTTTTTGTATTTGTTTGAATTCAAGTAATTTTGCTTCTTATAAATAAGTACAATAGTCAGTTATACTAAGAATCATACATATGCTAAATAATAATAATAGTTTTTATTATAGTGCTGCAAACAATTTTGAGAAAAATATAGCACTTTGTATGATATCGTAATATAAACATGTACAGTATCATTATAAAGGAAAAAAAGAAAAGAGAAAATTAACAACGTATAATGGAAAATGAAAGTCAACTAAAGCAGAATAAGTTATTATCGTGTAGTTACAACATTCTAATTTTTTGGATTCAATATGCTTTAAAATGATCAGACAAAAAAGAGGAATGTTGCTGGTCAACATACTAAAACAATCAGTCAAATCTCGTAAAAGAATGAGTCAACTTTCCTAAAATTTCACATTTCCAGTATAGTGGAACTAAAATTGTACTAATTCTTACAGTATGGTTTGCAATTTATGAAGCCAATATTATGTAAACAATATTCATTCTAATACATATCTTCAAGTACCTTTCCTATGAAAACCCTATCAATTTTTTTTCTCTTTGTAAGTTCCTCTAAACCCCGACAGTTATTCTAGTGACCAGTGACCAGTATTTAATTTTCATTTTAAAACACAGTAATCTAATAGAACACTCTTGTACAGATTCAATTATGATTGTCAAAAGTTTAGAAATACTGTTCCATATTACAGTTCCAAATTCTAGTTTAGGTGTAAGTAGTAATTTATGTAAATGCGTATATGTTCTATTGGTGTGAAAAGCAGGCCATTATTTAAAAAGAGAATTTTTGGTTCTCTAGTTCCTTATACAACATGTATATAGTGACAAAATTTTAATTGACTGTCAAATTTGATTCGCAGAGCCTAAATGTCGTCTGTTGGTTCTATGTTCACACCACTAACCTTGTATTTACTATTATAATATTGTGTATAAATTTTATAATATAATATTGGGTCATAAATTTTATTTTCATAGTGCTGATTTGAAGTAAATCGTTTTACACCATGTATTTATTGTATTCAAATCTTGACGCAGGAGGTACTTATCATATTCGTTATTGACTACTTTAAACAACTTCATGTCATCAGCAAACAGTAATATTTTAAATATTTGGTTTTATCTCTGATG
This sequence comes from Thermobia domestica, assembly GCF_964235325.1. Taxonomy (NCBI): domain Eukaryota; kingdom Metazoa; phylum Arthropoda; class Insecta; order Zygentoma; family Lepismatidae; genus Thermobia; species Thermobia domestica. The sequence goes on along the minus strand of NC_137466.1, from coordinate 124,003,641 downwards.
TCAGTTACAAATAAAATAAAAGAGGTCTTAAGGGTGACCCTTGTGGTATTCCATTCCTACACAACATGCACTAGAATGTATAGGCGATTTTAACTTTATATATTCTATCCAATAAGTAACTTTCAAACCAGCGAATGTATGTACATTGAATACAAACCAGTATTTAATAACTTACTAATAAGAATTTTGTGATTTACCAAGTCGAAATATTTTGGAATGTATATATCTATATATATCTATATCTATCTATCTATCTATCTATCTATCTATATATATATATATGATCTATAAATGATAGAGAAAAACTTTATTCAGAAAATTTTAGATAATAGATATAGTAGTGAATACTGCCTACATAATATAGGTATAAGGGTACCAACATATAACCTTAGAAAAGCATCGGAAATGATTCCCATGAATAAAAATTCTATAATTTTAAGAAAACTGACAAGTTCTTTTAATATATTATCGGGATAATTGTATTTATTGAACTGACGTATAGATTTTAATAGGTATGTATGTTTTATATAGTATATCTGTATGTTTGACGGCATCCTTATTTTAAGGACAATTTTAAGAAAATTGACTAACTATTTTAATGAATAATGAATTAATTATGTTTATGTAGACAAGATAGAAATAATAAAATTATGTGTATATTATAAGATAGACAATGACCTCCTGTCGTCGAAACAAATGTATTGTTAATATTAAAAGGAATATAAAATGTGTGTTATAACCCTTAGTTCTATGACTAAGTGCTGTATTTTTGCTATCTGGCTGTTCATGGCACTAAAATAAATATATTATTATATTATTATTATATTATTATTATATATATATATATATATATATATATATATATATATATATATAATTTCAACCTATAGTTCATTCTTAAGTGCATAATATGTTAAATTGGGAAAGTGAATTAAATTAGTTGCAATTGACTTGTCCTTATAGAAATCATGTTGTGACTCACTTGAAGTACTTCTTACATTAAAATATAAGATTAATTCGATTTGTATGATTAATTCGAAAATCTTTGAAAATCCGTTAACCAGAGTTATTGACCTGTAATTACTAGAATTTTGTTTGTGACTTGACTTACATACCGGTACTGCATACACTCCTTCCATGTTGAAGGGAATATTCCAGTACGAAGTGAAATACTAAATATATTTGCCAGATTACCTGCTGGTTCCTTCGCACAAGCTTTTATTACATACTAGGTAATGTTGTCTGGGTCTAGTGTGGTGTTTCGTGCAATTACTTCAGTGGTTTGGATTACATCGAATTCAGATGGAGGAATTTCAATTAGAGCAATATTACTAACAGTATTAAGGCGTCAATACTTCTTGATTAAATTGTAACTTAAAACCTTCGCAAAATACTTTCTTAAATACTTCAGTAATTTCAATTGTATCCTTAACTAACGTGCTATAGTAGTTTACTTGCTATAGGACTTGTTTACTCTCAGAATTTTTAAAAATATTCCAAAAATATGATACTTTTTATGAATATAATCTTAACTTTCCGATAACGGTACTAGAAACTTCCGATAACGGTACTACTATTTAATCCTTTAAACGTTCTATAAACCTTGTAAACAGTAGTACATCGTCAGATCATATATCCGAGTTCGAAATGTTTTCCTTCTACGCTAACATAATAGGATGAGTGTCTGTTATGTTTTGTCTTTAGTTTGCCACAATTTACTACCTCAATATTTGCACTATCATTAATAAATGCACTAAGTTCATCACATAAAACACTCGGATTAAGACGAGTCACAAACACTGAAGATACACAGTATGGCTTTTTGTTTACCTCTAGCTCATCAGTAACACTCCTTCTCTGCATTAAAGTTGAACTTCTTACAAGCTCACGTGATTCTTTCTTCGGTATTGTCCCTGTCTACTTTCTTTGGTTAGTACGCTTAGGGCCTTCATTTACAACCTTTCATCCACTGTTGTTTGTTACTTGCTCTAATGGCATGCAGTTCGTTTCATTTACCTTGACATTGTTTTCATTTTTACTTCCTTGCACCATTTACTGGTGGATGGACTATTTACAACTTCTGCAAATGTCTTAATTCTGTTCTCACTGCTTATTAATTAATTTAATTATATATTTTCCTGCTTTTCAGATACTAACTCAGCTTTTAATGCCTCATACTTTTCACTTATTTCCTGCAAAATAGATATCACATGGTCTAACATCTCATTCACTACATTGCAGCATGAAACATCTTTTGCGTTATTATTAGAATACTTATTATTAGAAGAATTACTCGCGTAATGGTCCAAAACTTCATCTCCACTTGAATCATTGAGAGAATTCAGTTAGTGAATCAGCACGTTAGTGAACCTACGTGATTCCTCAATGCAGGACTAACAATTTTGTTGTCTCGTTTTCGTATGCAGTTTTGACATTTGCCATATATGCAAGGGCGCCGATCCCGGGGGACCGGGCCACCTCAAACTTCATGTAGGCCCCCTATTGTATTTATGAAAACCCAATATTTATCATAATTTGAGTGCAATTTGTCTTAATATCTTCATATATATGCCTTCTGCATCTGAATGGGCCCCCCAAATCTACAGAGAAATCTGCGCCCTTGTGTATATGTCGATTACCTTTTCTGCGAATACATTTCGTACTTGACACATCTAAACTTCTATTTTTATACAAGCATGCTAAATTTAATTGTTTGCAAAAAAATGCTTTATGACACAAACCATATGTGTCATCGATCAGCGCCATCTTGATAATAATAATAATAAATTAAATAAACACTTTGTTAAATTCGCACATTAATACATTTAGAGACATAAATGTTTAAAAATAAATAAATGAGTTAATGCAATGCTCGTCTACTTAGTACAGCTTTCAATCGATCTTAAATTTACACCTTGACATCTTATACAGTTTACTGTCATACGCTTTATTTAAATATCTTAGAACATATTATCGTAATATTTTTGTTGTTTATTTTCTTGAAAGATTTAAAAATTATAGTTTCTTAGCACCCAACCTAAAATATACCTATTAACATATAATCCTTCCTGTTAACTGCAAGTGCTTGTATGACGTTCTCCCGAACGCTCATATTCCTTTTACCGCCACTCATGATGCTTTTGTAACGAGCATACTTATCTTTTGGGAGATGTCTGGCCATTAATAGCAATATAGAGTATTTCATATCTTGTACCAACATGAATTTTTTTCATTAAAATATTTAAAATATTTTGAACTAAAGTCAGCCCTGTAGAATTTATAATTTTAAAAGTTTTGTTCTAGTGTATGATCATTTAACAACTGCCGTATTTGTTTCTCAATAAGTCAAATTTTAAAAATATTGCCAATTGTTCATAATTATAAGGGTACTTGATAAACCTCTTTTGTATTCATTTTAGCTTCTCTGAATGAACTTCAACAACATCGTTCACAACTACACATATATACTCTAATTATAGTATAACTAAAACCATGTCAAATATTCACGTCAATCTTATTACAATTTTCATATTGACTGAATAAAATTACTAAAATTTTCGTGATACCTCTTGCTATTATCTTAACACAGTGATTCCCAACCTTTTTTGACTGACGACACACTTTACTGTATGCCTACGCGACATACTTGTTTCATTTTTATTATAAATTAGCTGAACCTGCTCTCTCTATACAGCGCATAATTCACATATGAGCATGAATTCCCTTGTCATTTCTCACAACCTCTGTACATATCCCTTTACAGACACAAGTGAAAGATGTATTGATAAGAATCGGCAAGCAGTATCATAAAGGGGAGAATTTTCGATTATTTTTTTCAATATCTCTCACCGTTTCCAAGATTTGAACCTACTTTCGGTTGAAGTTTCTAATTCATGTGTGATCTGGGTTTTCTCTCTTCTTGTATGCAGTATGTAATAAGTAAATGCATTATACACAATTACTTATAAAATGTCAGTGATATAAAGTGTTCATTAGGCAAAACACTCCAATCAATAAAGATTCATCTTAGCCTCGAGAAGTGGTTATCCTTCGTTTTTGACTATCATTTGACCATGAAACAAATGCTGGAGAGATATACTACTCCTGTATACAACTATGTTGTGTTGGAATGTATAACTCATAGGATATGTTTTTTTTTTTACAATTTGAACACTTTCAATGTACCCCTAAAAATGTAGTAAAGAAATAAGGGGCACATTTTTTAAAAATATTCAATTAGAATTGGACAATCATCACAAAATTTGGAATCGGCCAGCGAAAACAGCATGTTTCTAGCACTTGTGCTTTTCGAGATTTCATTGTCAAAAGGATTGGAGACAAGCATATAAACTTTTCTTTGGAGACAAACATATAAACCTATCATTTTAATATGTAGACTAGCTGAACCTGCGCCCTCTACACAGCACATCATTCACATATGAGCATGAATCTCATTGTTATTCCTCACACCTGTAAATGCCCCTTTACAAGCACAAGTGAAAAACGTCTTGATAAAAATTGGCAAGAGATACCATAAAGGGGAGATTTTTTCGATTACTTTTTCAATATCTCGCACCGTTTGCAAGATTTGAGCCTACTTCCAGTTGGAGTTTTTAATTCAAGTATGACCAGTGTTTTCATTCTTCTTGCATGCAGTATGTAATAAGCAAATACAGTACACACATAATTAATAATAATGTCAGTGATATATGGTGTTCATTGGGCAAAACACCGCAAACAATAAAGATTCAACTTAGAGTGGAGAAATGGTTATACTTCGTTTTTCGTAATCATTTGGCCATGAAACAAACTCCTGAGAAGTATTCAACTCCCGTACACAATTATGTAGTGTTGGAATGTTTAATGTGTAGGATATGGTGCTTTAGGTTTTTTATCTAATTTCAACACTTCCAGGCTTTTTTTAAATATTCAATTAGAACTGGACAATCTACATAAAATTTGCAATCGATCAGTGAAAACGCCATCTTTCTAGATCCTGTAGTTTTCGAGATCTCATTATCGAAAGGATTGGCAACAAACATATAAACGTCCACAAACGTATAGTTTAAAAGAACTCCAAAGATGGCAGCACAATTCATTTGCATTGATTTTGGAAAAGGTTTAATAAAATACAGAAGCTTTGAACAATCATTTTAAATGGATAAACTTTATAAAAAACGGATCTATTTAAATAATTTATTCAAAATACACATACTTTAAAATATTTGTCTTTATTAAACGTGAAATCGCAAATAACCGTAGATCAACGGTTTAAATCCAAAGTTATAAGGTGGAGCTCAGGCGCCTTTGTAAGCTTCGTTAAAAGAAATTATCAAGACTAGAAATGGATACATCTTTAAAACAGAGGATCCTAATTTACTCAGCACTATTAAGAACAAAGTACCTATTGATACCTTTGGCAAAGATGCTCAACTTAGCAGCCTTAATGCATCTAAACAAAAACAAATGTCTCCTCCAAGACGTACACCACTGCTATCTGTGGTTATTCGGGGTGTCGATCCTTCCTACACCGATGAGGAGATTCAAGAAGAACTAACCTACGAAGGACACACTCTTCAGAAAGTTCTGCGGATCCGTAACGCTACAGGCCCTACATTCATGGTTCGAGTTTTAACATCATCACAAAACACCATAGATAGTCTACTGACAAATGGCGCATATATATATAACAGGAAGCATCGTGTCGAACCCTCTCGCTCCTCTGCTCCCTTGCCTGTTCGTTGTGAAAAATGTCAGGCTTATAATCAACACACTACTGCCACCTGTACTAACACCAACGTCTGTGGTTACTGTACTGGCGAGCATTTAACACGTGCCTGTCCAAATCTAGAACGGCCACCTACTTCTTCTACCTGTCGCGAAGCACATCCGACATATAGCTATAAATGCAAAGGCAAACCTGCTCCTGAAGTAAATCATCCAGAATATGTAGTACCATTGCGCACACACAATTATTCCACTGATGCTCCTCCTTCTATGGACTCACCTATAACAGTGCGAAATCTTTCTTTTCTCACACTTACCTTACAAAATATTCAACCATTTCATCGATCACACGTGTTACAGCAAATTACTCACGCAGGAAAAGAGATTTTCCATGTTAATTTTTATGCGACTTATTCAGGACAAAATGTATATTTCCATACCTCTCGCTTGGAAACCACAGTTTAGCATTGTCTGTTTCATCATGGCTTTAACGTTTATATTTCTTAACATTCGTTCACTTCTCAAAAACAAACCTTTATTCGAAGCGTTACTACTAGAGGAAAGAGCCACAGTCTTTATTCTAAATGAAACATTCCTTACTCCATCCATCTCTTGTCAGTTTGCCGGCTACACACTAATCAGACAGGATAGCTTCCTTCCGTCCAAACGAGCTAATGGGGGAACAGCTGTGGGTTTTCCTCATCGTGTCCCATCACGCCGACATCTTTGTAACTTACCTGGTCTTCCTGAGTACCTACTACTCACATTATACTTCCGTAACATAGCCATCACTGTTGCCACCATTTATATCCGTCTCGGCTATCCACTACCTACCTCATTTGTTCAGTATATTTCTGATAATTATAAACGATTTATAATCATGGCCGATTTCAACATGCATAGTAGATCAGAGCACGACAGAACCGCATTCCGAAACTTCATTACAACTCATACACTTGGCATCATTCATAATCTGCCTAAACATACAAGACCCATCTCACAAACTACTCCGGACATCGTCATTACTTCAGCTAATCTAGTCTCTCAAGTACATATCGATGTTCTTGATCCAGTCGGCAGTGACCATGTTCCAATTAAACTTCAGCTCCGTACAACTAGTATGAATTCCTCTAATCATTTCCAGCGCACCAGTCCCCGCTTTGACAAAGCAAACTGGGATCAGTATCGAGCTCATCTCATGACAGCTATAGAGCCATTACAACCACTCACTACAGAAGACGAACTATATGCTCACATAGACAATCTCACCACCACAATTCAGGAGGCAAGTTCTCTATTCATTCCAGTTTCTACCTCCACATCATACCGGCCTACATTACCTCCACAATATCTCACATTCGTTACTCGCTCTCGACAATTTTATCGAGATTTTCAAAGGACTGGCAATCCTGAATCACTTCGTCATTATCAGCAACTTCAGCGGATGGTCAAAAACTACATATGTGCTTACAAACTACGCTGTTGGGTTAAGACATGTAATTCTCTCTCTGATGTCAATCATCCGACGAAGTATTGGAAACGTTTTAATGCTCTTTGTGGAAAGTACACCAAAACACCTTACCCACTATTACAAGGGGAATCTCGCATTCAAACAGATACAGACAAAGCCAACGCTTTCGCTTATTTTCTTCAAACAATATTCACACTTAACGGATCTCCTCCTACTTATCATCATCCAGCAGACGCAGTCAATACTTCATCTCCTTCTTTACAGCCTCATCCACACCATACTCTTCCACTTAATCAACCTTTGACAGAACCAATTACAGTTCAGGACATCATCACTGTTGTTCGAAATAAACGTAATAGTGCACCAGGATTCGATAATATCACTTATCGACATATCAAAAAAAGTCCGCTCCCATTGCTTACTCTGCTTGCCAGCATCTTTACCTTCATTCTTCGAACAGGCTATTTTCCTATCCAGTGGAAGACTTCAAAGACGTTAATGTTTCCAAAACCTCACAAACCACCTGAAAGCGTATCATCGTATCGTCCATCGTATCGTCCTTCAGTAAAATCTTAGAACGCATTCTTGTCTGACGTCTACACACATACATCGACAGACGCCACCTTCTTCCCATCAATCAAGCAGGATTTAGACCAGGCTATTCTATCAACGACCAACTGCTTCGCTTATCCACTATGGTCACACATCATTATAATTCCGTCAAGAAATCATGTCTTGTACTGTTTGATCTAGAGAAAGAGTTCGACAAACTCTGGCACTTAGCACTAATCTATAAATTAATAATGCACCGTTTACCACTCACATATATCCGTCTGATTTACAACTTTTTAGTGGGTCGCCTTTCCTATGTTTCTATTAACAACTACCTATCACACCCTATTTTTCTGCTATCCGGAGTTCCTCAAGGATCGGCTTTATCGCCACTTCTATACATTCTCTACGTTGCTGATATGCCTCCACTACCAGATAACTCCATCTTTTTCAGTACGCCGTTGACACTGCATTCCTTGCTTTGGGATCGACTATCCAATCAATAAACAAATCTTTGCAAACAGCTATTAACGATTTCCTCCGCTGGTGTGATAAATGGCAACTTACAATTAATGCCACAAAAACCCAGGCGATTGTATTCATTCCCTCTAAGAAAACCTCACGAGTTCGTCGAAATCCCAACCGCCTCACACTTCATGTAAACCATACACCGATACAGGCACGCTCAACAGTGACCTACCTAGGCATTACATTCGATCGACATCTAACATGGAAACCTCATCTTCAAACAATCACCGCCAAGGCTTACAATAGACTAAATCTCCTAAAGAGGTTAACCGGAACAACATGGGGCTTGAAACCTACTACAGTATTAAATACCTACAAAGCTTTCCTACGACCGACTCTAACATACGGTCACACTGCTTGGATAGCTTCTGCACGCTCCTTCTACGAAAAGCTCTTAATTTTAGAAAGACATGCACTACGTATTGCATTTCGAATTAAGTTACCTAGCCCAACAGCAGAGTTATACAACCGCATTGAGTTTCCATCTCTACAGTTTCATCTCGAAAAGTTACGTCTCACCTACATACACAATCGTTATGAAGCACACCATCCTCTACTTCTGACTACTATGCATCATATCTCACTCCACCCAGTAGCATTTCGATATTTCCATCCACCGCTCTCCCTCCCGTATACTCTGTACTGCTACACACTACCTCCTGATGCACTAGACCTTGAGTTACTTGCTGACTATCAAATTCATGACCATCTTCCGCTCATCTTTCCATCCTATGTTGCACAATAAATCCATCCACAACTGCCACCCTTTCCCTACCTGATGTTAAAGCCCGCAAAGGTCATTAATTCTTTGATAGTTATAATAAGCTTTAATACAGAACTCTGAGACCCTCACAAAGTCACACACAGCTACTATTTCCATACCTCAGTTCCCTAAGAGAGGGCATAACCCTCTAACAGGGTTCTAGCCGGACGGGCTAGGCACTTAAAAAAACGCCTTTGTAGGATCTTTCGTTCACTTCCATATCGCACCTCTAGAGACAGAAGTCTAAAACCAATATGGCGGTATACATTATGGCTCTTACTTTACTATTCCTTAACATCAGATCATTTCAACAACACAAAGTACTTCTAGAACCTCTTCTGTTAGAAGAAACAATTGATATCGTAGCTCTCAACGAAACAGCTTTAAAACCAGCGTCTTCTGCACGACTTTCTGGTTACCAACTTCAACGCTGCGACTACCACGATGTACGAGCACGCGCTCAAGGAGGGGTGTTGATTGGCTTTTCTCCCAAACGTCCTTATAGACAATACAATCCTACTGCATTTGCAAAACTTCCTGAACATCTCTTATTCTCTATATACTACCCTTCTTTTACTGTTAATGTAGCTACCATATATATACGGCCTGGCCACCCAATACCTTTCACCTTTTTCGATTATATAGCCCATAACTTTAAAAACATAATCATCATGGCTGATATAAATATTCATAGCAGAAGTGCAAGGGAGAAACAATGGTTTATGGACTTTGTTTCAACTGCACTACAAATTCACATTCATAATCCCCCTGGTCCTACTCGACCAGCCAGCCAAACAACCCCGGATGTAGTGATTACGTCTCTCGCACTTATAAATGACTGCGAATTGAAGGTTCTTGATACGATTGGATGCGATCACTGTCCAATCAAACTAACCATCAAGAAGACTCGACCATCTTTACAAAAGCTAGAACCACAACTTATCCACCGCTATGATAAAGCTGATTGGCCTCAATTTTGGCAGACGGTATATAACCGTGTTTTCACTTTTCAACCACCAACTTCAGAAATCGAAATGTACAATGTCGTAAACCACATCACTGATGCTCTACATATCTTTATACTATATCTGCCACTAATTCAGAAATCACGCCAACAATTTCGAGAATATAAACGAACCGGCAACCAAGAATGTCTCCGTCAACATAGACAATGGCAAAGAACTGTTACAAATTATCTCATAGCATATAAACGTCGCAACTGGATCAGTACATGTAATAAACTAACCGATGAAGCCTCCCCAAACCGATATTGGAACACCTTTCATAGACTCACAGGCAAAAGCACTAAACTATTGTACCCTCTGTTGGACAATGATGTCCCTCCTTTTACCGACCAAAATAAGGCTAACGCATTCGCAACACAATTACAAACGATCTTTACGCCTGCAATGTCATATATTTCTCATAACCGCGCAGATTTGTCTACTATCCCAACTCTTCAACCATCACTCACACACGTCATAAATAACGACCATCCTCTTACAGCACCAATCACTACTCAAGAACTTCAACGCGCACTTCGTAAGAAACGAAACACTGCACCAGGCATCGATCATGTTTCCTACCGGCTCCTAAAAGAAGCTCCACTCACTTTACTTACACTACTTGTTGCTCTCTACAACTTCATTCTGCGCACCGGCTTTTACCCAATGGATTGGAAGGTATCCAAAATTTGCATGTTTCTTAAGCCTCATAAACCAGCGCATGCTGTGTCTTCTTATCGTCCAATACAATTGACAACAGTGTTCAGTAAACTGTTTGAGAAAATTCTTGTCCATCGGCTCCATTTACATATCCAAAAACATAACTTACTGCCCATACACCAAGCAGGTTTTCGACCAGGTTTTTCCATTAACGACCAGTTACTTCGGCTGTCTACACTAATAACAAACCAATATAACAAAGCCTTTCCATCTTGCCTTGTATTAATGGACCTTGAAAAGGCTTTCGATAAAGTGTGGCATGATGGGCTTATACAAAAATTACAGAAACTAAACCTCCCTATCTGCTACTTACGTTTCATATATTCATTTTTAACTAATCGAATAGGATATGTATACATAGGATCTGCCATCTCACATCCCACATTTCCGTATTGTGGCGTTCCACAGGGCTCTGCCCTCAGTCCACTCCTATATATACTGTATGCCTCTGATATACCTAAACCTATGCAAAACGTGTACTTATTTCAATATGCCGATGACACGGCATTTCTAGCTCTTGGCACAACTATGCATCAGATTAGCATGAGATTACAATCCACTCTCAGTGAGTTTATGCAATGGTGTAAAACTTGGAAACTTACTATCAATAGCGATAAAACACAAGCGTTAGTCTTTTTACCTCCGAAACGCCGCTCCAAGGTTCATTGCAATCCGCGAAACCTCAAAGTCACGCTTAATGAACATTCTCTGCAAACAACATCTACGGCAACATATCTCGGGGTTGTATTCGACACAAAACTCAACTGGAAGCCTCATCTTGAAAAAATATCACAAAAGGCTAATATCCGGCTCAACCTTCTACGTCGGCTAACTGAACTACTTGGGGATTAAAGGCCCCATTGCTTCTAAATACATATAAAATGTTCCTTAGGCCTATCTTAACGTTTGGTCACATTGCTTGGTGCAATGCTCCAACAAAGTTCTACGACCGTTTATCGATATTGGAACGCCATGCCATCCGGCTTGCATATCGTATAAAGTTACCATATCCGAACTTCCTGACATATGAACATATCAATTTCCCTCACCTTATTCAACATATTGCCGACCTTCGTTTGAAATACATACTATTCCTCCTATCAGCCTCCCATCCATTACTTCTTGATACTTTACGAGCCGATGCGGAAACTGACGCACCGTATAAATATTTACATTCAGCATTAAACATTCTTCTCACGTTATATCTAAAAACCACACATCCTACAGCTGAAGAACACGACATCTTTAATATATATCATATACCCGATCATCTTCCTCATTTGTTTTCATTATAGCACAATGTCTGACTGCAATATTAACTTGGGCTGCCCCCTTGTTTCCATCAGTCTCGAGTCGCCCCGAGACAGAACTAACCTGCATTCGTGTACCTAACACTGTGTTTGTGACTGTGGCGTGTATGCACTGCATTTCATTTTACATCATCATCTTTATTTCATAAAAGCACAATACATTGTTTCTATACCAAAGTTTTTTTTTTTCTGTTTATACCTGCACCATTTCTATGTTTGTTGCTTTCTTGTATGCACATTTCTCTTTATTCAGTTATCTAATATTTCGTTTATTGTATTTTTCCAGCACTGTTTGTTTATAAAACTACTCTTAGACCATCCTACATGATTTAATCCGTCATTGTCGTAAATACTGTGCCAAAGAGAGGGTGTAACCCTCTAATGACTAGGGTTAGGAGACATACTGCAAAAGCGTTTATTCTTTAGGAACTACAAATGATGAATAAAGTACAACCTACTAATCCCTAACCCTATTACACTAAAAAAACGCCTTTGTCACTGGCCAAAGAGAAGGCGTAACCTTCTACGGCCCGCCCATCGCCAGATGGGAATGAAAGACAGTTTAAAAGAAGCGCCTTTGTTGCTATTGTACCTTTTTAATGGATAGATCATATATGTTACAAGAGTCAATTGCGTACAGAGAGCTGAAGGAGATTTAAGGACTCATCCTAACATCCTTTCAGGACACGCATTATTTTTGTTTACATTGTTCCTATGTAGAAATATCTTAATATAGTAAGTGTTTAATTTTTTCATATCTTGCTCAAGGAGGTTAAACTCTATAAATTTTGAACTCACCTGAAGGGAACCACTGCCTTAACATGTTCATCAAACAATGCATTTCCGTCAAGTAATACTGCTAAGTCTTTTTTTTTATTTTTTTAAAAAAATCAGTTTCCCTGTTTATACAATATCTCATCACCATATTAGTTGTTATGTTAATAATTAAACATTTTAAATTTAGACTTTTTTCATTAACGATGATGTAATTAAGTAGTGAACGTAAGCTTTAAAGTGTTCCGTTTCTTTCTGATTTATTGATATTGATTTTAGGCAAAAGTCTGTAACGCCATTAGAAAAAAAAAAGCAGCAGAAAAGTGACCTGTTATCAGGTAACATAGTCGACTTAATTACTTTGTTTGCAATTATATAAATAATATATTTAAAAGATCGCAATAACGAAGTGTTTGTATATTAATATACATACTAGCCACGATAAAGAGTGCCACCTTTCAAGATATGGGAATATTCTAGTTTAAGAGGCCCCATCATAGCGAAATTAAAATACTGCTAATTTCACAGTAATTATGTGATATCTTTAAATAGATAAAAGATAATCGAAAAGTGGAAAAAGAGTTCCCTAGACAATAATATTTTACATAGGATACCGTTATCACAACTTACTTATCTGCTTTCGATTTTCAGCCAGTTAGAAAATCGGCATTTATTTTCGCGTTTCTAAATGGCTACAAACGGAAAGCTACTAGGTGACGCGTGATAATGGTACCTCAAACATTGTCTAGGGCTCTCTTGTTCCACATTTTATCTTTTATCTATTTGAAGATATCACATAATTACTGCAAAATTAGAAGTATTTTAATTTCGCAGTGATTAGGCCTCTTAAATTAGATAATTTTGCTCTAACCACCAACGCACATTGACACTTTATTCCATCATTTTGTGATTGCCAAAGGTAGTGAATAAAACGAGCTCATCGGGGCTTCAAACCCCCTTCGCTCGCTGACGCTCGCCCAGCTACGTCTCGTAACGTAAGTAAATCACTTTTTTTAATCAATATAGTTGTTGTGCAAAATAGACTAATTACCACGTGACATTACGTCACGACCCGGATAGTGCAACTTTAATGTAAATTTATCTACACTCGTGTAATTATGTAATCCAGCTCTGTTGACGGTAACGTTTTCAAACTCATTTTATGCTTGTTAAATTAAAATTAGCTTATTTTTATCATTTATTATTCTTGTGAGCTTCCATTGTACATTTATACATCATTTTCTTTTTTCATTTCCTTTTTAAAGAAGAGGAATGCTAATGTATCGAAATTATCTTTAAATTTGGAAATAAGAAGTTACACGTAAAACGTAAGGAAAACTTCAAGAGTAGCACTATCTTATGAAGTTTTAAAACTCGTGATATAAACAAGTATATTCCAACTCGTATTGAAACTCTTTCTTTAATATCTCAACTAAATATTTCGAGGTTATGACTTGAAAGCCAACTATATTTAATAATAAAGAAGCAAATAATTACTTGTAACTGATGTTCAGAAATGTCGAAAACTGGAATTTAATAAATCATAGACTCGGTTCTTTTGATTAAAGGAAGGGAGAAATGTAAAGAAGTAAATGGTTTCATGTTTAATAAGTGGAATCTCAGCTTTTGAGGGCAGGGAGGTACTTGATTAAAAACGGACGAGAGAAAAAAGAAATCTACAGAAAAAACAGTAAAAGAAGAACGAGAACAAGAAAGTTTGTTGTTCGACTTCTCGAATTCGACAAACAAGGAGAAAGCAAAAAAAAAAAAAAAGAAGAAGTGCTTTTGGCAACCGTAATATATAACTAAAGAAAAGCAAAAGTTTATTTTGGCAAAGAAAGAGAGCAATTAGAAATGAATTACTACCTTTCAACCGAAAAAATAGGACATTTTAAGAATAAATTAATATCGTCTAGTCTCTAGTTGACATTCTAGAAGTATGTAAATTCCATTGCAGGCATGTTGGCTGCCTTTAATTACACTATGTCTATGATATACTTTTATTATTCTTATTATTTACTTTGTATTATATTAATATGTATTATTTATCTTCCCGTTCTACTTAACATGGCTAAAAAGGAAATTTCCCAAAGATCTTGTCTAATATTCTAGCACTATGATATTCCATGCGTATTACCTAATCAGACATCATGAATGCGAATTCTGATAAAATACTACGTAAGTCAATGTTAGACTAGATATTTTACATAAAATACATATTGAAGAAAATATGGAAGATGCCTGAACAGTTTAGTAAATATACACATTAAGATTTTCGAAAACCAATAATTACGTTACAAGGTTAGCTTTATCATTGCTAATTGACATTTGTAAAATCGGTGAAAGACTGTGTGTTAGTATAGTTAATAGTAAGGTACAAGTAGTAATAAATATGTCAGTCTTTCAGGATTCATTCAGTCTGGAATTTGTCTCCATTCGCCTTAGAATGCACAATTAGGAAACCAACAGAGGACTAGGGGAAGACTGAAGTTCGTTTTACGAGGATTAACTGAGCAAACTCATCACCATCAAAACACCGAAAACATATTTCAGATTTTGACCATTTCTGATTTTGAAAACGCTCCTGTGTACAATATAAGTCATTACTCGGCACCTTGTATATCACATCGTCATTAACAAATCATATAAAATAACATTTTTAAAAGTAATATCGTATCTTTATGGTAGTGAACTGTGCCCTAGGCTTCAAAACTCCTTTTTCGTCACCGATCGTGTATAATATGATGACCTTGATGATGAAAAATTGCATCATAATATTGGAGCTTCCATTAAAGGAAGTTTCCATTCTATGCACTTTGGTCCAGTTTATCGCATTCGTCCCTTCATGTCTTCCAGAGTGACTCAAGTATTGTTGCCCTCATGTTTTGTAGTGTTATGCTTTAATAGGTCAAAGGTATAAACTCAATGGGTGATGGACCCGGCAATTTAACAGGGATGTACCTGAATCGGAAGCTTGATACATGTTTCTTGTTTCATTCGACTGACACGAGACATGTAGGCCTCAGTTGCTTTGGTGATGTGACTGCTGGCTTTGTCTTGGTAGATTTGTGCTTTCTCGGCATCATTGTCAGGGCTGGTGATAAATAAAATTTAAGATGTACTACATATCTAGTAAGCAGCATTTACCTTACAGTACATGTCGCTCTGTGTATAGGAAGTTCCCCTTCGTGCAGAAAGCTGCTACTACCGTAAACTCGTTTAAAGAAAGTTTTCTTACATGTGTGAATGCACTGTACATGCTTTTCATCCAAAGGATGGTAGTAAATATCATACACCTGCTTTGACCTGTCAAATACCTGCAGCCCACGTTATAAAATGGTGCTGTCTAGTCTCCCCAAAACGGGTGCATTTTTAGAAGCATAATAATCGCAGAGACCCTATTCTATCCTAGCCTCGCCAGATCCCGGTGGGGACACTCCATCGAAAAAGTGTAATAGCTTTGTCAGGCCAGTTATCTTGAGTGAGGTTTTTCGTGGGTTTCCCTCATGCAGACCAAGCAAATACCGGGATGGTACATAACACTTCCTTCCTTCCCTTTCATCGGATAGTGTGATCGCCGAGGGACGTCATCCCTCATACGTGACGGGTTAAATGGCCTTAGCTGCCGACAGCCCAGAAATCTAATTCCTAATCCCTAACTGTCTCGAAAGAACCAGCTTTGCATGTGACGTTTACGATATTTTACTTAGGCAAATGTAGTTGCTGCTATATGCTGATAATGTGAATTTGATAAAGAGTTGATGGAATAAAAGGTAAATACGTACATCAATGGTACCGTGTTAAGAAATCAGTTTTTAAGTATATGTAGAGAACACAGAGTACATACTAAAAAGTGAAAACCGTACCCATAGAACCAACAGATATACTAATACAGTCCTTGGCCATCAAACCCGCAGGAATTTTGAGGTGGAGTAACTTGCTCCTAAGATAACAGTATAGACATGTCTAAGTGATGATAAAATCTTCAGTAGGCATCTGGGAACTCGGGCGTAAGTTATCAAATTTGAAATTCAATACGGCGGCGACTAGGAAAAATGTTATATTTTTCTAAACCAGAACCATCTCATCGTATAATGAAACTAGAAACTTCATTCTTGAACCAAATTAGGATACTGTAAGCAATAATAACTGGTAAAATTCTTACATGGTGCCGACTTTTTTTGAGTAAGGCAACCAACTTCCGACATTTCAGGTGTGACTTTTATAATTTCATGGAAATAACTATGAAACTATGAAACAAACATTGATAATAAACACAAATTGAACTGATGGAGCACAACCAGAGGTTTCCAATGGTACTATCATCTTTTTCTGTCTTTAAATTTGCCGGAGTTAATATGTTATGTTTGAGATTAAATTTAGGAAGATGAAGTCAACTTATGTAATGTACCATTACAGTTGAGAGTAATGGCAACTTTTTTTTACTCACCCTGTACCTAGTATTTTTTTTTCAATTCGATTTCGGTTTAATTACATGATGTATTTATTCTCTTTACTTCAAATTAACGTAATGAATCGAAAAGTCTCATTAGGAATCATATTTTCACGGAATAACATATTTATTTATATTTTAATTGATTGTAAATTCCATTTTCGCATATACAAGTTGAATAGTTACAAGGTTTACCATTCTGACGTCATACCGAAACATAGTTCCGCCATTGGATATAAATTTTCTTAATTTCAGACCAATGTAGAATTTGCCAGGTAATTAAAACCCTAACTCACCTCCTCTCACTAGTCTATAGTCACTTTCATATCCGGTTATATCCAGATTTTACTATTTTTCATTTGCTTGGTAAATTCCGTGGCTGAAATATTTCGGCCTGATTGGTGGAATCCTCCTATCCCTGTCTTTTTCGGCGCAATGTTATCATTCTTACCGTGGACGCGTCAAGAAGCACAACTTGTAATATTGACTACCACATCTCTGCCGAAAAGAACTGAAATTTCAAGGAAAATCAAGGTAAAACCCAATTCAATTTCATAGTTAAAGACTGAAAACTGCGGGGGAGCCCAAAAATCTGCATTTTTATTAAAGAAACAGTTAATAGTTCAGTAAAATACAGGATTTATTATATTTTTTTAAATTCATGTATCAAACTTTTTTCTGTTCTGTCAAATTAAGTTTTCTTGGAATGTAATAAATGTCTATAGAAATGTAGTTAGGTTAGTTTAATTCAACTAAATGCAACCTGAAGTATACATTGTCCTGTATGAATGTGTGTGTGAGTGAAATGTAGGTTTAGTATTAAGTGCACCAATTCTTTTGACATATATGTGTGACTTACTGTAATTAACGGTAGTTGGCAATTAAAGTCGTGGAAAAGTCAACACTAACTCAATTAAGTTGGCTCTATAAAGGAAGCAAAAAGAACAGAAATAGCCTGACGAACGATCATCATGGGAGAACTTCGAAAGTCAAAATCTTCAAAACGACAAACATGCGTGTTACTTTGATTTTTTTTTTTTGCTTCGGTCAATTATAACATGCCGTTAACTTCATCATTTATACATCAAGTACTGATACTAGTCAAGAACTTTCTGAAATATTGAATAAACTGTTAAATTAAAATTTCTCATCTATCTCAGAGCTAGATTGGTATAATTTGGTAGTTGGGGTTAAATGGATCTAGGTTTGGCGGGTATGGGTTAACATGTGTCTACCTTTGATCACCTTAATACCAAATACTCACCCAATAGCTCTTGGAAATAATCCCAATTCGATAATTGTTCATTTTCCTTTACCATATTTCTCAAAGAATATCCAGTAACAGTTTCCCTCTCTTTTCTCACCTTCTTACTTTCCCTCTTTTCCTCTCCTCCTATCCTATCTTCCCTTTCCTTTCTTCATCTCTTCTTCTTCTCCTATTGTGAAAAAACTGAAAAGGGGGTCGTGACTGGGAATTCTATGTATAATAAACACGGTCATGTATTTATTTTATTTTATTTTATTTTTCTTCAGAAGTCCGATATAAAAGTTTTCTCATTTTGGTCGAACCTTGTGTTCGAAATTAAGAAATGGATAATATATTGATATAAAATTAGACATAAGCCAATAGCTTCATGAATATCCCCACCAGGGGTGGAGGGTTTCCACTCACGACTTATTCCCATGCATCTCATTTGCACAATACAGGGCGCCCCCTCTTTTGTTACGACGCGATCGGAGTTTTTTCTTTCTTTCTTTCTTTCTTTCTTTCTTTCTTATATTTATTTTTTCCTTTTCTTTTTCCCTTTTCACCTATTGCACTATTTTCTATATAATTTTAACGCTTAAGACTATTGCACACAACAATTTGTGCATGTATTATAACACGATATTTATATTAGACTCGTTAAATAGAGCAATAATAATTTGCAATTTGCGTTATTTTCGTCAATACACCAGTTATACACTTATGTCGACCTATTCAATTTTATCAACCATTACAGTTTCAACTTATTTACTTATAAACCTTACTCTTGATGAAGTAGCAGATAAACTAAGTTCTGTTCCTTCTGTCGGAGAGGTTGGCAGAGTAATTAGAGAAACACTTCTGGAAATAGATTTAAGGGTAGACAAA
Source organism: Thermobia domestica (assembly GCF_964235325.1). Taxonomy (NCBI): domain Eukaryota; kingdom Metazoa; phylum Arthropoda; class Insecta; order Zygentoma; family Lepismatidae; genus Thermobia; species Thermobia domestica. The sequence goes on along the minus strand of NC_137466.1, from coordinate 123,984,205 downwards.
GAATTTGGAGATGCAAATCAATTAGAAAAATTCTGGAAGACAACATCTATCCCCAAACACTGATTTTTTTTGTGTGTGTGTGTGTATTCAACATGGATAAATTGACGTTTTTCTGCCATCCATGATAACAGTCAAGCATGTTTGAGCTCATAAGAAGATAAAGTATAGTGAAACGAAATTGAAGAGATCAGCAAAACAGAGGAAACTTCTACAAGCAATGAAAGAAAGATAACCCATGTGCATTTAATAAATGATCATTCAATTCAAGGAAAATGCAAGTCCAAGGAGCTCATAACATTATTCAATAAAGCTGGATTATCTGTCAGCTATAAGCAGTTTATGGAATCATGTTATAACTTCACACAACCTTAAACTTTTAAGTCAGTTTGTGAAAGCAACTTTACTGTGAAACCTATGAATAACTTTGACCACAAGGAGCCAAGCCCTTCTGGTCTACGGGGTACTCGCGATACCATGATGGTATTACTCCAGGAAATTCCAAGCGTAAATTCTCGTAGAAAGCCGCGACTATCTATAATAATTCATAACAAACTCATAAACCGGTCAATTGTCCTTTAACTGTGTCAGATTACAGCAAATTATTAACACCGATGAAAATTCCGTGTTGAAGGCACTGAAGATGTTGAAGGCACTGAAGATGCATATAACTGTGCGATGAGATAAGAAGGAAGAGGTTGTATAAGTATCTTACAGACTGAGAGATTGAGATTCAAAGTGAGATGTCAGAGGGTTCATCGAATGAGGCGTTCTTCTAACCCGAAAGATCCCTTTATGAAATTACCACAAAATTTCAAATGGAAGGTATATTAGTATCTGATATGTTATTGAAAAGACTAAGGAAAAACAAACACCTTTTTTAAGGGAAACATTTTTCGTGTGTGACCCATTTTATAAAATGGTCACCATTTAACTGTCTAAATGTCCTATAGACAGTTAATGTGGCTTTTATTTTAGGTACATTACTTCTTGGCAAATTATCAGAAGAGGTTTTCCTTTTATAACAAACTGTGCAGAATTTGCTGTTTTCTCATACAATTTTTCATTCTTTTCTACGCACCATCTTTTTATCTTTTTCTTTTTTATCTTCTGTTTTTCTTTTATGTCTTTTTCAATTACTACATTATATATATATATATATATATATATATATATATATATATATATATATATATATATATATATATAAAGTATGAAATAACGTACTGTTAGCAGAAAGTATTGTACTGAGCGCTTTACGAAGAACAGTTCTTTTCTACCGAATAGAAGCAGCGAGCTGAGAGGGAGTTTAATTGATATACCAAAATGTAAAGAAATGTGAATGAAAGTATTTAGAACAAGAGTTAAACTATAATTATGTAGACATAGCAATTAAGTTAAATAGATTTACTGTTCAAAAAAATAATTATTACATTGTTATAATTTTAAGGTATATTTCAATATTTAGCAAATAAATGTTGTTACAAATTATAGTTTGATTCAAATTTATATTAACCGTTTTCTTAATATCAATATTGTTTACGTTTATTTATTTATTTAGTTCCTTTTTCTCCTGGTAATAAAATATTACAAATTTCACTTAATTTCAGTTCATCTTCTCTTTTGAATCCTCCTTTGTGTTATCATATAATCTTATTTCTATTGCTCCTATTAATAGCTTTTTATTTTGATGAATCATTTTACGTAACATCGTTGTAATTTAAAACAAAATTATCTTCTATTGCATATTGCGCTAATGCTGACTTCAGGTGTTCACATGTTTTAGTTTTAATTGTACGTTACGTCTGTCCAATGTACGTGAGGCCATATTTACGAGGGAATTGAGTAAATATCTTGGGTGTATAATACCTGTATTTCTTGATCCTTGATAGAGCGTAACATTTATGTGATCTTTAAAGGCGGTATGTGAATTGTCTTTATAACATATTTATTCGGTACACTTTGTACGAAGTATTGTGAGTAAAAAGTATGAATAATAGACATTTATTGTTTTTTTTCTTTTAAATCTTGTCGGAATCTGCTTCTTGTGACATTTTAGATATTTTGTTATTTCGTTATTAATATTCTTTTTATTATAATTATTTTGTAGGAAAACATGTTTCAGTTGATCACGCTTGCAGGTGATCTTTATTTGAATCCTCTTTACTCTGTGCAATAATTTATTTAGTAATGATTTTTCTGGGATGAGGGTGATAGGTATCAGCTCTTATGTAGAATGCGTGTGAATATGTTACTACATATACGAATTTTTCTTTAAAATTAGTATATCCAGAAACGGTATTTTTCTTCCTTTTCAAATTCCCATTCTTACTTAAATGTTGGGATGTATGTCGTTTAGATGATATTAAAATTTAATTATTTCATCTTTTCCATATGCAAAAACTAGGATTGTGTCATCTACGTATCAATATTATGATTTCAGTTTAGCAGTTCCCACGGCTTTCTCTTTCCAAAACTCCATACAGAAATTGGCTATAACTTACGATAAAGGTGACCCGACAACAACATCATCTATTTGTTCATAAAGCTTTCCTTTGTATGTAATCTAATATAAATAAAATAAGGAGCTTGTGTGTCTGTCTGTCCATCTGTGTGTCTGTGTGCGGCCTGGGGGCCACACGAGTGAACCGAGAGTTACCAAATTTGGTCACGGGTACCTTGGTCCAAGCCCCAGACTAAAACGATGGGTTTTCTTAAAATTTGAACCAGGAGAGTCTCACGGGGTGCGTTTACCGGGACATGTAAAAGTAGTAGAAAATGACAGATATTAGTGTCAAATCCATAGTTTTCACAGTCGCTGAAATCAGTGATGATACTTCCATTAGCGATGATTTTCAAATTCAGCTACCATTGTATGCGGGCCGGTGGTCACCTGCGCGGGGGTGTTACCGAGGCATGTAAAAATAATCCAAAATGACCGATATTAGTTGCAGTCGTTGAAATGAATGGTGATACTCCTACAGGCGTTGACTTCGAAATACAGCCCCCGTCGGCTGGGGTCCAGAGACGTTTTTGTAGAATTCGAACTAGGGGGTCTCAGGTGCGTTTACCGGAATTATGTAAAACTAGTAGAAATAGACCGATATTTTTTTCTTTCGTTGTTCAGTTTGGTTACATACAGATTTTATTTGACCTATGCGAGGAATGTTTATTTCAGCTAGTTTAAAAACATGTAAACTTTAATACTATTTGAAGCAAATTTATAGTATCTTCTTTAAGATAATGCGTTTTCAAGAGATACTTTGGTCTTGAAGAAGATGGAGTTTCAAAAATCTTATTTATTGAATTACAAATATCTCCATGAAAATTATATGAAATATATAAAGAATTTATTGTTCGAAATTTTTAAAAGCCAGCTTCTGTTCTTTCATATTATTGACATTTTACGTCCATATCGCGTACTGTTAGTTGGTAAGAGTAATTTAATATATAGATATAACTACCATAAAAGAAGCAAGAGAAACTTGGAAAGTTCATAAGAAGTGAATTGTTTATAAGACATTTTCGACGCAGGTGTTTGCAGGTCTCAAAATAATTAATAACAATAAATAACAGTCCTTTTATTTACTGATATTGCTCTGAAAAACCTGTCCCTCTCCTTTCCAGAATAAAGGGGTCCGTGTTTGGGGTCAGATAAGGGAAAACATTGGCAACCTTCTGAAGAAAGCAGTGTAGGCAACTTTTTTCCCAAAATATTCAACTGACGAGATACAAACGCATATGCTTTGTCCCAAAGGAGAAAATTCCTAGTGTGGACATAACAGATCTCAAACAAATGGAGAACATTATGAACATAAGCATTCACTACCTGCTCCAGTGATGGATGCTATAAAACCTATCTACATAACGTTTGCGGATCCAGCCCTTTTGGGAAATCCAGCCCTTTTGAATGGGAAAACACAGAACCCCAATGAAAGTTTCAATGCACTAATATGACAATACCCAAAAACTACATTTGCGGGTTATAAAATCGTATAAATTACAGTGTATGATGCTGTTGTGTGTTTTAATAATGGCCGTGAAGGAAATACTGGTGTTCTGGAAAGGATGAGAATTTCAAGCGGTGAATACACCTCCAAATTACTACAATATATGGACAGAAAGCGAATTACAAAATTGAAATTGGCAATCCTGAGGCTTACCAAAGAATCAAGAACAAAGAAAAGAAAATGTAGGAAGGATGAAGAAGACACGGCTGAACACGAAAAGTATAGTTATGGTGTTTTCTGAAAGTTGTTGTCCGCTTTATTGATGAAAATCCATTTAAATTTTAAACTCTTAATTTCTGAAAATTGCACTTTTGGATATACGTGTATCATTTTCTCACAAACTACTAATGCTAAAGTAACGAAATTTTGCATAAATCTTACTTTATATACACACATCTATTTACTGAACTAGAATTATGGCATAGTCCCTTTATTTCTTTCAATTACTCTTTAATGAATATAAAAAATCACATTAACATTCTTCGAAATTAATAAGAAATAATTACTGGCTTTATATGTAACTTAAAAGAATAATCCTAGTTCAGTAGTATTACCAGCTAGTGTAGAGTGCATGGTACAAAAATTAAACGGATCCCTTCAGTAGTTTCCAAGGAAAAGGTGCAAACACTTTTAGAGCTGTGCTAAAAATTTGAGCCCATGCTATTTGCGTAAAAGGCAAGCTCGAGGGGAAAAATTAACACAGAGATGCTGACATTTTATACACACATACTGACCAAAACTTAAACTTCTGCAAGTAATAGCAAAGCGTGGGTTGGCAAATTTCTTGTAAGGGGCCAAAACACGGATATTCCCCCTTAACAACATACATATATATAATAGGTTGATTCTGGAATATTAAATTACACATTTATATTTCAGTTAGTTGTCTTTCCAGTAGAGAAAAATATTTTAAACTTTTCGAGAGACCTACCTCAAGTTTTCAGCTTTCATTTTTGAGTGACATTTCAACATCTCATTTCAGAGATGTTGTGGGTGAAACTTCTACGAGAGAAACGTCTTGCTTAAATCCTTGCTCAGATTTGTAAATTAGTTTCATATACCTTATTAAGGCTTTTGGCTTCGAGAGAGCACTGGATGTTCGTCATATTTTATTTATGTCTCTGTTTCTAGTCTTCTGGTTGACAGTTGTCCTTTCACAACACGTAACTTCTAGATTTCATTTCCGTTGATGAAAATTTCAAGTAAAGCACAGTACTCAGCGAAGACTTAGATACTCCTTCAAACTGAACGCTGATTTCTGATGTAAACGAAGCATTGCATAATAGCATTTATTCAAAAATAATCTTATTTTCTGAAACGAAGAGTAGTAATACAAATCATGTATTTTGCTCTTGTCTCGAATCTATATTTATATGTTTATCATCAAATTACATACATGTACACAATGACAGAAATGCATTTAAATACATCTGGTTTATGTAGTCCGATTCGAAAGAATTTGAGACCACAGAATGCGCGTCTATAGAGGGTATTCCTGTCTTGGTTTGTAGATTCCAGCACAAAAGTTACAGTAGAGAGGAGTGTGATTGTAGTACCAGTAGGGATAGTGATGGTAATCTGAAGATCTCGTACAAATGAGTGCAATTATGAGTACTGGTGTCTCGTGTGTGGGTTACAGTCTGTTTATCGATTGACAAAACAGTGCAGAGCTTGGTGATCGTTCTCAAGAATTGCCACTTGCATGGATCGTAACGTGGTCAATCCGTCAATGATGCATACGATCGGAGGAAGAGAGTTTTCATATCAGAATAATATCCGGCAGGGGTAAAAGTGGATGTGAAAAAGTGGGTTGACGGCAGGTAGCGGTATGACGCATGCCGTTTCCCCTGCCTATCTTTGCTCATTGTAGTTTTTAGGACCTGGGGAGACGCCATACATATATTTTCGAGGTGGGGGACGGCGTTCCCTCGCGTTCCCCTCACTTTTACTCTTGATCTCGGGTGAATCCAAGAGGCGCGGGGAGCCCTGGATTGTTTGTTACCCCCTACCGGACTGTAATCGGAGCCGCCGCTTCCTCCTGCCCTAAATATGAGTACACAAACTCTAAATAATCTATGGTTGGACCCAGGTCTGTGCTCCCACATTTCTTTCACATTATTAACTTTGATATCTGCTCATCTCTGATGGTGTTTGAAGCTACAGTAGCTAAGCGGACGGATGAAAGGTGGTAGTATTTAGAGATTAAAGTTAGTTCCATCTTGAACATAATGTCGACAGTCTCTTTCCATAGACGTGCAGGTAAGTGAGGAAAATATAGCATGTGCTCGCACTTGCCATACGAAACTCTGCTATTATGGCATGGTATGAAAGATGATAAACTTCATATGAGCTTCGTTCTGGTCCTCGTTCAGGGGAATATAGCTAGTGCTTGGTATGTTCGTGACGTAGTCAATCATATCCTCCAATCTTAAGTAGACATTATGTAGAACCCTTGTGAGCTAGATTCTGTGTACATCTTGTACTTTGGTCAATTAGATCTCCAGACGTAAGTCGTATGTTGCAGGCGTGGTGTATAATGGAAGGACATTATCTGGCCACTAATAGTGCTCCATCAAAGCCATCGCCCAGTCACACTTAGATCTATACCAAGTATAAGATACCATACCTCGTATAGATTTTCAACATTAGTACGACCAGCTGCCTGGCCGATCTATTCTTTGTATGAGTTAATCGGGATGGTTATATGAACAAGATGAACAACATATTTGGTATGTTGCAAAGCATCATATTACTATCATTATCACTTATTAGGACATTTTTCTTGTTTACAAACTTTGGCTAAGTTTCTTCGAAACATTCTGACTCTCTTCATAAATTCATTGCATTTTCTATTTACATTTAAAGTTTTTGGAAAATATAGTAATCGAAAGGGTTTAATGTATGGAGCATTATTCAACACTTCTAGCTTCGAATCAGCCTATTTCTGCATTCTAACCCTCCCCTATATTTTAATGTGTTGTTCTGGAATCAAATGATTCACTAGAGTAACTTTTCTCAGAATTTTGACGTTTTCTTTAGCTTTAGCTAACATTTCCCCCTTCCACGTCAAATTTTCAAAAATCCTTCTTCAGGGGTGCCTTACATCACAAATCTGTCGACTATCAGGACTTCTTCTACACTTCTTTACTTAAACACAGAAAGGAATAAGGTACTTTTTCGGTCCACATTTTCTAAATATCTAAGTAACACTCGAGAGTAAGAAGCGTGCTGGCTCATGTGCACATGTACTTTATATTGCAGTCATTACTTCGACCGACAACTGCCGCTACTGGTTAACAACAATGTGCTGATATTACTTTTAACAGTTATCCAATTGCAAAGTTTGAAATTTTGTGTGAAACAAATGCTAGCCAACTTCGATATGTTTTTCGCTATATGATTTCTGAAAAAAATAACCTAGAAATTATATACAATCAGAAGCAAGTTTCACACTGTAAGGATCCAGCAACATTTAGAATGACAAAATCATAAAATGTGAACAATGAATTGGTGCGACTACCAGCGGGATTATATTGGAATACCACATTGGAAATTATATGCATATTTAATATTGCTGGGTGATGAAATGGACGATAAATTTGAAATAACATGTTAACCAACCAAATTCCGAATTGTAAAGAAGTCATTTTACATGAAATTAGGAAGTTTTGCAGTGCTACATATTTTTATTAAATGATAATGTATGATTGTTTCAATAGTGCCACGTAAATAGTTATTTGGCAAATATGGTACTTATATTATAAACATGCTATGACTGTAGTAACAAGACTACTATTCGGATATCACATATGGAGGATGTATTTTTTAAATGAAATCATGAGATCAGTGTTAGTCATAAGAAAACAACAGAAATACCAACGTAAGGATTAATAAGGTCACTTCTAAACGATATGAAGTTGGTTAAAATTTAAGAAATGTATAAATTGTCAATAATAGCCTATTATATACAAATATATTAATTACTGCAAAACCAAGAGTTATTTGTAATGAAATATTATTATGTATCAAGATTTTCAATTCAAATATAACTAATATCAATATTGGATAGTTTAGTGCATAAATGGTTTAACCGCTCGCGCTACAAATAATAATCCAGAGTGTGTGGCATTCAATGTTGGAATTCGCACTGCATCCGGCAGAGAGTACAGATTGAAGTTCTACAGTTTTCATTGAATTGTGTCTTAGGGTAAAGACATACCGAAGAGACCTCGCGATCAAGGGCGAGGTTTAAATCGGGTCGCTACCTCGATGTTTAGATGGATAAAGGGCAGACATAGCGAAGAGGTCGCACCCTCGCTGTACGTTCCCAGTTTGCGGAGAAATATTACTGTGACGCGTGTGAAATTATTGCATAAAAAGGACTGCAAAACAACATTTTGGCACTGAAAGGACCAAATAGTTTATAAATACGTATGGAGGCGAGACGAGACATAAGAAATATCGAAGTCTTGTCCCTTGTTTCGCAAGACTATTCGAGTCTCATCTTTTGTCCATCTCTATCAATAAATCAAAGACTTTTACCATTTTTTTTAATTTCCTGTGTAAAAATGTCAATTTTCAGCACTCAGGCGAGAAACCATTTCCCAGTAAAATTAAAAAAAAAACATGCCTTCAGGTTTCGAGGTGAAGGGGGTATTAACTTCAGCAAATGAAGTTTTATCACTGCAGTTCCGTTACTCGACGTTTCCTACCTATTGATACGTGCGTCTTTACAGATATTTCTTTACCTTATATCAGTAACGAATTTAGAAAAAACCTTTCTTTATTAATCTCGGAATTGGGTGGTGGTGGAGTTTTAAGTATAGATATGATTAACATTAGCTTCTTTTTTCTTTAGAAATTCCACAATTTACGGACTTCAGCCCGAAAGCCCCCTCTATTTAACCGCCACTGCCTTATATAATAATAAGCTGCAGTATAATTCTCATATAAATATAAATAACTTATCCGACATTCCCATTTCGGTTGCTATTTTTTTCCAATCTCTATTTAAAACGTGCCTATTATAATGTTTTGTGTTTCTTATCCCATATTGCTGGAACATTCTTCACTAGTTCTGTTAATATGTCTTTCATAATCAAATTTAATAGTGCAGCAAAACCTCTCGAGCATAGGCACACACAATCCTCTGCAGACGAAATTCTAAATAAATGAAGACTTTATTCCGTGCACTGCTTCAAGGAGAACCAATGAAAACAAGAGCCACAGCGGTGCTTCCGCTGAACATCGATGTAAAAGCAAACTCGGTTGTTTATAATCGCGACCACTAATTCACCTTCGCGGTCAACCTCTAGGTCGCGATGTAGCGTACATCTTCGGCATGTGCTTACTCATTTGAATCCATGGGTTTGTGCCAGTATCTAGGATGCGACCGCGACTTAAACCCCGACCTCGATCGCGAGATCTCTTCGGCATGTTCGTACCGTAAGTGTTGCACAAGTACAAAATAGGATTTCTAGTAAGTTGTAACTTTTAACACATTTAAAAGCTTAAAGAATTGAAATTGAATGTTTATTTCGGTTTTATAAAAGAAATTCCTTTAAAATTGGAATATTTTAACTTGAGCTCAATTAATATTATTGTGTTTAATGATATTGTGTGAGAACAAAGAAGCGCATTATATCTATATGTAGGGAGATGAAGTTTTCGTTTTAATGATAACATCGAAAACTTGAAAAAGGCAAAGTAAAGTATATAGATATACCTCAGTATATGATAGAAGGCTGTTTTTTTGGTATTTTCAAATCGCGAAATAACACGAATTCGGAACTTTTTTCAAAATAACACCGAAATGCACTAATAAAGTGATAGATTCGCGAAATCGCCATGTTGGTCGGTATAACACAAGTTTCCTTTGCAACAAAATGTAATTTACAAAAGACCATCAGTCCTGTTATTTTTAGAACGGTTGGTTAGTGGAAATTTGCCCCTGAGATTTTGCTGCCTATGATCTTGAAACAATATCTTTGTCAGCTTCCAACATTGTTTCTCAAAGATATTGAGGCAAAAACTTAAAGAAAAATGTGGAAATATTTACAATTTTGTCTTTTGAAAAATAAGAAAAATTGAAGGAACTATAAATTCGCCATTAACTGAAAATATGTGTTGATAATGATACGAATTGCATTTAAATAAGTATATAAGTATATTGTGATTTATTATTATTATTATTATTATTATTATTATTATTATTATTATTATTATTATTATTTTGAAGTGAAGAAAATATTAAGAAACACTGCAGTGTGTTTTCTAGTCAAATATGTATTGAAATCATACATTAAATAAACCCAAGTCCAAAAACAGATGGCAAGTCCAAAAACATAATTTATTCTTTTAAATTTAAGATGTCAAAATATAAAACTATTCATTTAACTTTAAAGTTATATTTTATTTTAATTAGCTTTCACAGACCATTTTCTTTATGTTTACAATATACTTGCATTTCAAAACCATTACAAAACAAAGCAAATAATCCCTATTTGGTTGCATTAATTCGCGAAAAATAACACCGATTTTAGGGATAAAATAAAACGAAAACTTCACGTCCCTACCTATATGGAGTGTAATAAATTCTTGTAGGGACAGTAAAGAGGATCATGCGAAACAAATTTATGAATGAATCTGCAATGCTGTAGTTTAAACGGTTAGTAATAATCCTTGTGAAGAACTTAATAAACAACAATACTCTTGTTTTGTATACCCTTTCATACCACAAGTATGTGAGGTTTTAACCTCACTAATACTTTTCAAGTTTTAACCAAAAATCTTTTAACCTCACAAAACACTTTTAACCTATAAAAATATTTTACCTTTTAACACAAAAAATCTAACCTTAGCACATATTTCCACTTATCATACATGGATGTCACCATTGAGCTCCCTCGTGCATAAACAGTTAGAGTACTCCCCTTTGGCGTGGGAGACCCGCCTTCGATTCCCGGCGGGAGCTCTTGTGGTTCGGATTCCATGTTAAGCTGTAGGTCCACGTCTTATATCGCATCGCTGATGAAAGGAACGCCAATCTAAGAATCAAACCAAGAAAAATCAACTGAATATCGCCGTTAAAATCACCGTTACCCCTGAAAGTGTTAAATGATAGAATTCATTAACGAGCTCGACCGAAATAATCACTTTAAGTGGCTATTGCTAACAACAGAATTCACAAATTAACTTTCGTTCAAGCATTATCATATGAAGTAGCATACAGACAGACGTACTAACATAATAATCTTATAAAGTTTACTAGCAGAATTTTAATAACAGATCTTTCTTTTCTGTTCGTTATGATAATTCAAAGAATCACTTCTGATTATTTGTATACCTAAGAAAATAGGAATAATATAGTAGTGTGCAGACCTCCAGGTGGGATCACCATGGCGAGTGCAAGCACGAGCGTGGTGTCTAGCTAATTTGGGGCTCTAACATGTAGGTCTATGAATAAAATTGTGTATTGTGAATCCTAATAAAACTCAACTGACCAAAGCAGTATATATAATCTTAAAGTATATATACTGCTTTGGTCAGTTGAGTTTTATTAGCTATTTTCAACTTTCCAAAGATGCAATGAATAATTTACAATGTGAATCCTGGTTTACAGAACTGGCAGCTAAGACAGAAGAAAATTTTTCAAGCACTAGTCATGTCTATTGAAAAGTGTAATATTTTGAAATTCCATAGTGAACTGAGTGGTAAATTGTTGATTCTTGGATAAAAACATATATGGGTTATCTTTATTCCAATGAGCATTAAATTTTGGGTAAATTAATAAATTTAGGGTTGTTGAGGTTCTATGTTCTACTGCTTTCTTTGAAATGACCCAAAAGTGATGTAGGAATTTAGTAACGTTCGCAGAATTTCTTCAAGGGAAGGATTCAACCTTCCAAGTTCATACTGTTTCACGATTTTTTACAGATATATTAATAAATAAATATTTAATTTTTCATATAAGTAACGATCCTAGAGGGGGACGATGACCCATCCGCCCCTCCGACTGTCCCTCAGATTGGTTCAGTTGTAATGTGTCACGTAATATAAGTCTGTTACTTTCTGTATACAAAAAAAAAGCTCCCCTCCCAAGATGTCCCAGTCCCTCCTCTTGCACTCAAGAAATTAAAGCTGGCGTTATCACTGTTTCATATGCTGTTTCATTGGAGGTTAATACCCGGAAGCCCCCTTTCCAGACGCCACTGCGGAACTATATGATTTTTGTTAAGTGAACAAGCAAATATACAAAAATAAACTTCAATGTTAATTTTTTTAAAAGTAAAATATGTACTGCATGCAATTCTTGTAAGTTCTTAAATTTTAAAATGCTCATGTAGTAATATGTTCTAAAAACAAGTTTTGTTATTTCTTTTGGCTAAATTTCGTATTCTAATTAAAGTATATATTGTGAATCTATCCAATCAACCTGAATATAAGAAAACTATTTTATTGTAGTATTAAAGGAGAGATAATAGTTGCCTTCAGAAACTATTTCACCACTTATCGAAATTACTAGTGTAAAATATTTGTATTTTTAATGCTTTGTTTACAAATGTAGTTGAAAGTCTATATGTACAGTACATGCTTTCGCTTTCACTTTAACGAATTGTTTCTTTCTTCCTTTCTGTTACATGTTACCACGTAAATCTTCCAACTAGAATATTCATGCATCGCGTTTATATTCATTCCACTTTTTTTTCAAAGCCTTTCGCTCAATAACTGAGATCCATCTTCAATGTAAATAAATGCAAGGCAGGCTCTCTCATTCTGACCGACGATACACCACCGTATTCAGGTTTTATCAGTATTACGCATCACTAGACGCGTTTAGGAAGATGCATAACATTTCGAGACAAAATGAACTCATGGCTCAATTCTAAATAAAGAAAAAAGATTTGAACATTTGTAAGCTGTCAACGGGTTCATTCATTTCCTGTACGTCATCTCACAATATTTAAAGACATGTTTCTGTTTACTATAGGTAGGAATATGTTTCAAATAGCATACTCAATATTGTCTTGTTAGTCAGGAAATTCCTACTAGAGAAATGTAGTTTGATCATTGAAACTGGAACCAAGAGATATTGATTTATGTTATTAGATGAGATAACATCCTTATTTATTACCAACATTTATTTTTGAGCTCTTTCAAGGCTAACATACAAGGCCCGGGTTTGTTTCCTGGTGGGATCACAAGTGGTTCGAAACCCCCATTAAGCTGTAGAACAACGTCTCTATAGCTTTGATGCTGAAACGAACGCTAAACTTCAAATCAGCCAACCAAAGTTTAGTTTTGATAATTTGAATGAATAATGTTCTTCTCTTTTAGCAGAAAACTCTGGCTAATTTCCTATGGGAGTATATGTAGCTCGGATCATACATTGACACGACGCGTTAATCTCCAAACGAGTAAATTATATATGACTAATTTCCCTTTTCAGTGTTGATATGCCATCATGAACAAACTGGGGAGCAACTTATATTAGGAGTAGTGTATTCTACTCTAAAAAGCCAGAGAGCTCCTCCGTGGCTAAGCGGTTAGCGTACGCGCGTTTGGCGTGGGAGGCCCGAGTTCGATTCTCAGTAAGAGCTCATGTGGTTCGGATTCCACGTTAATCAGTAGGTCCACGTCTCATATAGCCTCGCTGCTGAACGGGACGTTAAACTCAAAATCAATTCAACTCAACTCTAAAAAGCGAGAATTAATAATGATGGGAATAAATGTACTAACGTATCAGCCACACAAAAGCCTTTGAGAGCTGCTAAGTTAGAGAATTTAATTTCAATTTCCTCCAGAAGCACGATACCAAAATAGTGTAGTATAAATATTTTGAAGCACAAATCGCAAGCTCGCGACTTTTTTTTACATATGAAATATATGAAATATCAGATATTCCAAAATTCTTTCCAATTTTGATCACGTATAAGACAGAAATAGGAGTAGATAGAATGGTGTGGTTTGCGGTATAATTTTTATACACTTTTAAAGTTTTGTTCTATACCAACACTTCCAACAACTCTCTTTTCTCTAGTTTGTTTTTTTCTTGTCAACGGCTAAATATATAACTTTATTGAACATGTTTTAGTAACACCTGTAAAGACATGTAAGTATGTGCTATTGTAATGTAATTTAAAACGAATGTTTGTAGGAAAAATGATATTACTTTCAGTATACATTGAATCTACATTTTTTATTAAATAAAAGTGATTTTAGAGAACTACTTATCTTAGAACAAACCTCTTATTGAAAATTGCACAACTTCTTTTACCTTTGCTTTTGTTTTGTAGGTATTGTTATAGTATGATGTAGTTGAAAATAAAAAATGATTCGAATTAGTTGAAATGATTCATGCAATTTCGTTAAAGTTTCTTTTAACCAGTTTAATTGTACATTTTATCTATTCTTATTTTTACTTTACTTTTTATTTTTATATTTATAATTATGCAACTATTTTTCTTTATCATGAACAGATTATTGCTATTGCAAGTTCAGGGTCTAACACTAAAATATCTTGAAGTTGTGTTTTGAAGTGTATCCACCTCACTTCAAGGTTTTCTATAAACCTTATCTTTATGTTTTCTTGTAGACAAAGAACTTTAAACAGTACACATATTCATTTCACCTCTTTCTCCTTCTTACTTCTGAAACATCTTTTAGATTTCCGAATAGTATTTTTAAAGCAAGATATGCGTATATCAATGAAAAATATTTTTAAAAGATTACTAATTACTTTTGAGCTCGACAGGATGAGTTGCTTTTAAGCTAGACAAACAATGGATTTGAACTCGAAGGCTGAGCGTTATTTTAAAATGGAGTGTCACTTCTTTATACAATTAGCTATTCTAATGAGAATAAATCTTACGTAAGCAGATGATACAAAATTCATACCTCGAATTAAGTTGAAAGATCGTCTTTTATTTAAGCTTTTATCTTATCTTGTAGAGAATATATATCACTTCCATTAGTCTCACATCAACAGCTGGGAAATCCCAGGATGTCCATTAGGAGAAGTGATACCTGTCTGTTTTAATCTCTCCTCTGTATCTCTCTCTCTTTCCTTCTTTTGTCTACCATTTACTGCTTTTGTATTGCTGTTTCTGTGAAAGTTGCCGTTTTGGATGGCGGCCAGATTTACTTACTGCTATTCTATTAGCACTTTCCAGCTACGGAGTTATAGAGATGAAAGCCGCAAAGAAAGGATTTTAATCTTGTTTCTGTCCATTTATGTCACCATCAGTTGATATTTCTTTCTTTTTTCACATATTCATATACGGAAGGTAATATTGAGAACATGAGAAAGTTTTCGTCGTATCAGAAGGAACAAAAAGGAGCATTACCTTCGCCAGATAGAGAATAATAAATGACCGAATTCTATGAGCAACGGGCTGCCACATACAGAAAGACATACTATTAATATATGAATGAACAAGACTCTGCAACATCTTTCTCTCAAATACTGATACGAGACAGTGATAAATTATTTAGCTGTATGTATATGGTGTTTAGAAGACTATATAGAGATTAATGTCTATATTCGTATTATTTTAGGGGGGCGCGGTGGCTCAGTGGTAGAGCGTTCACCTCTGGTGCTTGGGGTCCCGGGTTCGATCCCAGCCCCCGCCAAGTGAACTTTGTGGTGGACAAACATCGTGCTCGTGGGTTTTCTCGGGGTTCTCCCGTTTCCTCCCACTTTCTTCATTCCACTATTTCACTCATCTCTCATCATCACCGTCTCCTTTAGCCTAACCGGCATAACCGTGGGACGTAAAACTCAAAGATTTCATTTCATTTCGTATTATTTTAGGTTCGTACGACATATCACAAATAAGTCTACTAAAACACCAATTTTGACTGTTAAATATTATCATTGAATTTATTAATTCACGACACTTATGTTTGATAAGTTGTTATAGGGCGTAGATTTACCTGATTTATTTGGAAATGGTGTAATTATCCTGCTGTACAAAAAGAAAGCCAATGTTAATTCCAGAGGAATCACACTTTTTTCTGGCCATAAGAAGATTGTCACACGAATCCTGGTCACAAGAAAAGAACGCTGCTGGGCAAACTGCAACAACAAAGTATCGCCACTGTATGTATGATTCCAACTCACCACAAGAGCTACAGTATCATACACAATATCATGGTGTGTAATACAGAAACGAGGTAAACTGTTCAGCTGTTTCCTCGATTTTGAAGGAAAAGCTTCCATCAGCAGAACTACTTTACTGCACAAACTAAGAACGTGCGAAACCCACTCAAACACTTAAAAGAATCAAAAAATACACAACCGGCTCAATTTCTATGTAACAAACGGACAAAACAAAATATCCGAACCAATACAATATTATATATAGGCCTGAAGTATGACTAGTTGAGGCACTAAAGGAACTAATAGTCACCCCGTCATGTATTGCAAGAAACAAATCCAGTACGCTGACGACTTGACAATCAGGTCACAAACCGTAATAGAATTGCAGAGCGAAACAAAATGAATGTGATCAAACCCAACGTAGTTATTCTAAAATAAAAGAAACAAACTGTCCTAAGGCAAGAGATAGTTATATCAGGGGAATGATTTATAAATAGCTAAAAAAAAAACTTTAAATACCTGTGAGTAAATATATTAAATAAAAAGATTTGATTCGACCACCTGAGAAGAGTGAAAGCAGTCAGAGACAAAAGTATTGTTACAATTCGTAAAATCTTAAACAGACACATCATTCTGCTGAAATTGGCCAAATGTATATTTAATACATTATTGCAGTCCATACTTCTGTACGAGTGTAAGGTCTGGGGCACCAATTGTGCTGATAACGTAATTATCAAGGCACGAATGAAGTTCACAAATACCTTGGGCACTACAATTATCACCTAATAGCGCAGTTCTGCTTTAAATAGGGCAGTATCCCGTTAGTTCAGTCATAAAATTACGAGTGCTAAAATACTGTCTAAATCTGTGCGAAACAAAACAAAAAAACGGGAAAGCAGAAAAACTATACCTTGATTATTAACTGAGACAGAGACTCGTGGATGATGGAAGTACTGAGACTCTTGCAAGAGATAAATATGGTTGACTTGCTGTATGAAAAAAAAAAAAAAAACAGGAAGGCAAAATACATACAGGTAATTATACAAAAATTAATATCAACTGCAATTGAAAATTTGAAATCTGATTGCAAAACTAAATGATTTTTGGTAACTTACGAGTGACGATAACGAGGAAGAAAAATATTTGAATTGAGAAAAATGTTCTATAACAATATATTGAATGGAGGTGCACTAGCGGAAACAGCCGGAAGATGAAATTGGAAATTATTTATGTAGTCCCTATGGGAAAAAATACATATTTTTTTAATAAATGTAAGGTGTACATGAAGAACGGGGATAAGATCCATGACAAAAACGCTTAGGTGATGGAAAACGTTTCATTCTATTAGCAAACCGCCTATATGTTTCAGAAAATAGGGATCTTTTTAAAACAATATTTTGTTATTACTTAATAATACTTAGTAATTCAACTTTTCTTCGGCACCTTATTTTGATGCTCCAAGTCCTTGAAAACAACGGTACTAATTAAAGTTTGTTGAAAGATACTGAGCTGACTTGAAACCAATTACTCGTCATGGGTGTGAAAAAAGCGTAACCCGAATATATCTTCTGGTGGTACTAAAACATGCTGTACGATACATAATGTACGAAATCGCAGTGACAAAATCTTCACAAAATTAAGTGAAATCACCTCAAGGAAGATTACTGATGTAACAACTATACGTAAAAGTAGCGCTCAACAATCGGTTAATATACTCGGTATTTGTGAGAAGATTCCGGAACATGTTAATCCTACGTTACATGCGTATCATTACTGGTGCTACCAGAACTTTACTAAGCTTCTCCCATCCCTATCTCAAGAAATTTCAAGTACTTCTCCCAGTCTCATAACTAAATAGCACGCAGGCTACCAGATCTGCTGGCAAACTTCATTAAATTCTGCTAGATTTCTTTTAATCAAATCCAGTGCATATTCTGTAAGAAGGAGGGAGTATATGTAGGACGAAAGAAAGGTTACTACGACAGTGGAAATCGCTCATTCGAGTACCAACGGTTCTATAAAGGAAACAGTAAAAGCGAAAGCAAAACGTTGCTAGTGCAGATACGAGAAATTGACTTAAATCATTGAGCTGAAATACTATAAACCTACTTGGAATTCATACACTCGGTGACCCACAAGAAATCAACCTGATTTAAGTGAAAACACATTGGAAATGTTTGCAGCGTACGCAAAAGCATTTTAAAAGCCATGTAATTATATTGAAGGAGTGATTATGAAGAATGGGAAAGTAAAGTCAGCTTCTCTTCTTAGAGAACGGTACCTGCATCGTCTTCAGGAGGACGACCTATAACATTACAATAAATGATGCGAAATTGATAAATTGAAAGATAATGTGCAAAACAGATTCGGTGACAGTCTTAAGTTTGCATCGTTACCTAGGTACCACAGTGAAATAGTATATTTATCAAGGATACCTCACGAAAAACATTTTTAGGCGACCAAGATTATCAGAGAACTCACGCATGAAAGACGCAGCAATGATTCTAACAGTAAGACGTCGTATCATTACTCCGTTGAGCAGTGCACCTAATAACACACAGCTGCCGCGTGCAGAAATTTTATCAGATGGATTTGCAAGCATACCGGATATCCAAAAAGTTTTTTTTAAACGTCCTTGTAGATGAAACAAAACAGGAGCACGACAAGCAAAAATTCTCTTATAATTCTCTCTCTCAGGATAACTGCTCAGCTGTGTCTAATAGAAAGTGGACAGCGCCAATGCCCATACTTCTTGGAATGATGGTTTCCCACTTGACTGGAACTCATAACTCATAACTTTAATAAATCGACCAGGGCATTGCGATTCGTGTTATAGTCACAGCAGTGTGATATATACAGACAAGGTAAAGATGTATCGCTCTCACCAATTCCAGAACCTCAGAACACGAATTTTAGCTACAATTTGACTCTCGGGAGAAGAGATTACTTGTCTGAACTCAACAACAGGAATATGTTAGAAGAGGACTTGTAATCAAGCTTTGCCTGATAAAAAGAACAACGTATGTTTTAGCCAATCACTTTTCCCAGTATGGGTGTCGATCGACGCTCCTCGTTCTCGAGGAACACGAAGAGTTAAATTCGAAGAACTGTGTATGTGTATTTTTAGGAACAGTGTGACGGACGAAACGAATATAGAATAGGCAGATTAACTTAACTTACTATCAACCTAAGGAAAGCCACAGTCTTCGTAGACAGAATGAAATCACATTTTGTTCTGACTGAATCAATGTTCACCATTGGTCAAAGCAGCAAGTCAAGAACAAACAAAGGACAAAGTTTCCAAAAAGGAAGATGAAGAGTTGAAAAAAACAGCAGAAATTGCTAATTGTATTTATGTTCATGACATAGAGAAGAGTTCACAAAGTCGATATTGAATTTGATAATGAAGAATATGTCGTTTATAATGTTATTAATAACTTATGAAACATAAATATTGATTGGAAATAGGATTACAAAGCAAGGTTTACTAATAAAGAAAGAAATAAGTTACAATTTGTGGTGGAAACAGCGTTAAACGATTATTGAATATTTAAATAGTTGTGTACGGTTATGAAAATGACTGAATCGCCGTATTGACATTAATTTTGAATAATATACTCGGAGTTAGATACGCGTAGGGACATTACTATTAATCAGCTTTGATGTGAAGTTAGGTTCTCTGTAGGAAGATCTTCATTAAATGAGAATGAGAAAAAGAAGTCTGATGACAGGGAGTTTATTTAATCTACTAATTGAAACATATCATTTATGTTACACATGGGTCTCTTTTGTCTGTATTTTTGTACCACTCTATATTTTCTAATTTCTTTTTATCTCAAATGTCCAGTCTTAGAAGTTGCAATAAATTCTACGATAATATTAGCTTCAACAAGTAAAAGGTGTTCAAAAATCAGGCATATACAAAATGTGTGTCGCGTTGAACCTCATGTGTAGTTTTCGAGAAAATTAAAAGAAATACCTTGTAAACCAAAATAATTAATGCTACACGAAAATCGTACCACGTATTAAGGTCAAACGAATACTAAAGTATATCCTGATGAACATCTTCATAATAACACTACCAAGATGTGGTTAAAATATTATTCAAAGATACGACATATATCAATAGAAAGTGGAAAACGAGAGTAACGAAATGACATGCTTATGGGTAAATTATTATGAGTAGTTTCCGAGAAAATTGACAAAACTAAATTTTATGGCGCTTAAAAGTAGTTGCCAATAACAGTTGATGGTCCTGCTAGAATATATGTTTATTGCTATATTTATGTACAGTATATGTAAAAAAAATACTATGTTAAAAAAGGCTCCCTTAAATGTCAGCTCGTGTCTTTTCCTTCCCTTAAATATCAGCTCGTACTTTTCATTGCAATTCCACACATATTTATAACAATTACAGACATCCTTCTTGCCACATTTAATGATATTGATTTGATTTTCATAATTTTCGACTACTTTTTTTCAAAACTCGGCGCGAGAGATCTGGGTTTAATTCGTGAAGGAGCTCATGTGGTCCTTATCCGACGTTAAGCTGAAGTCCATGTCTTATATAGCTTCAGTTCTGAAAGAGATGATAAAATCGCAATCCAATCAATAAGAATCGCCGTCTGGAGATATGTAGTTCTCAGCGTAAGGAACAAGCGCGAAAGTTTCCTGCATCGGATTGTAACTTTTGGATAAGAAATGGGTCCAGTGCGACAATCGTAAATAGTCAAGACAGTGGTTTCACTGTTGATCACTAATTGTTGATCAAAGCCCAGAACTGTTTCCAAAGTTCCTAGGAGATGTTGCTGCTGGTATTGTGAGCTATTGTAATATTGATTTATGATATCTTTCTCGATCGAGGAGAAAGCAGCACTGGAGATCGTTACAGTGTTGAACTCAAAAAAAAAAAAGTGCCGCAATTTGCCCGTAAGCATACAGAAATGATTCAAAGGTATGGTATCCTCATATTGCACAGCAATGCATGCGAAAATGTAGCTCAAAGAACGTAGTAAACTTTTCACGAGCTGCAGTGTGTAAGTATTCAGTATTCTCCTTTAGTCTCTCCTTCCGATTACCACCTTTTCCAGCATCTCGATCACTTTCTGGGAGAGAAGACCTTCTCTGATGATGGAGCGTTACAGTGCGGTTGAGAAATTTTTCGATCGCAGATTTTAGTGTTCTATCGCCAAGGAGATTAATAGTGACCTGAGGATGGCAAAAATATATAAAATCAGATACTAACTATTTTGATTAAACAAGCATTGAAATGTTCATTTCTTTTGCCGTTGGAAATTACGCACTTGGATCTGGCGTTGTGTTACGACCAACTTGATACTCTCCCACCTTAAATCTTTCCCTCCTTTGCTCATTGTGTTTCTCTCTGCTTTTCACATATTGTAAAAGCGTGCTCCTACGTCATACAATGGGCAATGGGAAATAACTGTGTAAATGCACTGAGAGTTCAAAAATGATACTTTCGTCTGTATTTGGTCCAATTTTTCTTTCTGCACAGTGTTTCATGGACCGCCTGAAAGTAGCCTCGATATATTTCTTTAAACATGTGCTACAAAAGGTATGTGTATTAAACAAACACGAGAAACAGCTTTTGTACAGAACAATACTATAATTTACTTTTCCATGTTAGTTTACAATTGTTGATACTAATTTTCTCCATTTATTAGTCTCCCATGCATTTTGTTACAACAAGAATCGTTCTCTATTGATTGTGGAAAACGCTGTCTCCTTCATGGTTCAGGATTAGAAGCTATATATAGTGATTTTATCGCGTAAAATACAGCGGACAAGTTACTAAGTTATCCAGGCTCGAGCTACTCTCAGAAATTTCCAATGAATTCACTACTTAAGCAGCCGCTGATAAAGCTACAGAATTTGTGATCTTGCGTTATTATCATACCAAACGACCTGTTTGAACAAAAGCAGATATTTTACTTCCTGTCTTCGTGTAAGCGAATTAAATCGCGTCTCTTGTGGTTTGGTTGGTCACTTTCTAAATGTGTGAGAGATCTTAATCGGCTTCGAAGGATTAAGTCAGAAACCACCCGCTCATTTCTATAGAACTTCATCAATAGGTCTAGGATTACTTTTGGATATAAAAAGGGCTATTAAATTTTTACAAGTGTATACGTTAGAATATTTTTGTGATGTTCAGTAAATACTTTTAATCTTACGTTCCTTTCATTCATACTTGTGGGATCGCAATTCTTGCCAGGAAAAAAATAATGAGAAATAAAGGAATAGAAACAAATGCAGTAAAGAGAGAAAATAGCTTAAGTATTATGGATCAATAGTAATTGATTTCTGGGAATAGTAATGGTTAATCTCCTTCTGCTTTCTCTCCTCCTATAATAGTAAAAAATATACAAAAATTAAGAATAGATAAGGGAAACAAAGGGAATAAAAGCTCGAAGAAAAACAAAACGAAAAATAGAACAAAGGAAGAATGGGTGGGGGGGGAAAAAAGTAGTCTAAATATTTATTTCTTTTCTAAAAATAAAATGGGAGTAACCAAAATAGATAAATGTATATTTCCTTTACAAAGAAGAAAAAAGACATAAAGAAAGAGAGGCGGGGATTGTAATTGTTAAAATAAGACAGCCTTATATCGAAATTCATCAATATTAGAGACATCAAATTTTATATTTAGACTTTTCAGTTAAAATAATTCAAAAATTTTTTATATACCTATATATCCTCTACATGAGAATTAAAAAGACGGGAAGAAAAAGGGTGGAGATTGCAATTGTTAAAATTGGATCGCCATATCTCGAAATTTCTAAACATTAGTTAGATGTAAGGAATATGAAACTTGGTATATAATTTTAATATTGAAAACAAGTGGGTATAATCAGGGATTAAAGTGGGTCTGAAAAGGTATGGGGACGCATGACGTCACCCCATCACCCGTGCCTATGTTTGCCCATTGTATTTTTAAAGAAGTGGAGGGATGCCTTAGATATTTTCTGGAAGGGGAGAAGCGTGTTCCACATTTTGTCCCTCACTTTTACCTCTGGGTATATGTCACATAATTTTCGGAAATTCTGCTTTTAACGAGCGAGGGGGAATTTGTTTTCTCTCTCAATTTATAAAAATCACTTCGAGTTCTTCTGTCCCTTCATCAGGAGAAAACGGGTGAATCATTTGAAATGACTTTTTAATCACAGTGCTTGGGCCGACATGGGTTTCTATTATTACCTCACATTGATTGATATGAGTAGTCTAAGAGGAAAAGAGGTTTAACTTTTTCGTAAGAAATAATGCTATAAATGTATTCTTGTCTTCCAAAGAACGGAAGCAAATGCTGAAAATGAGTTGTGAGAAGTTAGGCTGAGTAAACGCGAGGGTCTGGGGGGGGCGAAGACCCCAGCTAGCCAAACGCTAGTGTGTGTATATATACTGCATGGTTATTTAATTGGTAAAACTTAACTAATAGTGTGTTAGTCCACCTTTCTGAGAAATCACAGCGTTCAAATGACTAGGAAATGATTCTACAAGATGTTAAACATCCTGTATGAACAGTCCAAGCCATGCTTGCTGCAGCAGTATCCCCAGTTGATGCATGTTTTGGGGAGATGGAGCAGCACCTGGGAAAATACGTTCCAAATGTAACATATATCTTCAATGAAGTAACAGTCTGACGAGTTGGGAGGCCAGAATACAGTAGTGTTGAGAATTCATTGTTATTATCGGGAACGCGGTGGCTCAATGGTAGAGCGTTCAACTCTGGTGTTTGGGGTCCCGGGGTCGATCCCAGCCCCCGCCAAGTGAACTTTGTGGGAACAAACATCGCGTGCGTGGGTTTCCTCGGGGTTCTATCGTTTCCTCCCACTTTCTTTATTCCACCATTTCATTCATTACTCATCATCACCGTCTCCTTTAGCCTAACCGGCATAACCGTGGGACGTAAAACTCAAAGATTTTATTTCATTTTCATTTAATTGTTATGATCCTCCAACCATTCTAGAGTGATCGCAGTCCGATAACGCGTTGCGTTCTACTGTTCGAATGGGTACTGTTGTAAGAATACTCGGCGTGGAGATATGAACGCAGATGATCAGCTAACAGATGGCGATACATTTGATTTGGCGAATGATGACTAATAGCCCTAAGAAATGTAAGGAGTTACCACTGCTCAAACTGTGGTACCACCGTTCTTAGTGTATTGAATTTCCATGGTGCAACCCGGAGGTTCCATGCTGTTTATGTCATATTCGAACTCGCCCATGGGTATGGCTCAGTAAAAGGTGGGACTAATTATTCCAGATAAATTTCTTCTATTGATTCTTAGTCCAATGACATCTTGTTTTTACCTATGCAAGCCATAACTATCGATGCCGCTGTGTTGTCAAAGGTACTCGTCTTGGTCTACATGTACGATACTTTGCTGATGCAAGATATATCGCATGGACATTGCTGAAATTGGTCGTATTGGCGCATTGTTGCATTGATAACTCAATTGTTCACTTGTCACTAGCCTTAGAGTTGCCATATTTCAAAAATGAATATCCGGGATTCTACTAAATTACGAGAATCTTTGAATGCTTAAAATGAAAAGAAGTGCTATATACTAATTTACTTTCTTCCATTAGATAGAGTTGTTCAAGTATTACGTTATAACATTTTTAGTCATTTCACTAGGTCTTCTCCCTAGTTAAGCAAACTTAAGTAGATGATTTACTCCTTCACCCTGGTAAGCAAAATTGTTTCTTTTTCCTCAGGATCTGTTATGTTTTGTGGTTTTCAGAGTCCGTTTCAGCTCATTTAAGGTATGATGTTTCATTTCTCACGTTGTACTTATTTTACATACAGAACGGTTAATTCATTGAAAATATGCTCTGATGACGTTTGTTATATTATATTCCCTTTTAAGCAAATTATAATATTTCCTTCTTTTCTTCTTAGCTGAAATCCGGGACATTAATTCGTCCTGAGAAATATTTTCGGGAAGCAGATCTCGATTCCGTGACGATCCCGGATTTTCCGGGACGATTGGCAACCTCTAACTCGCCTGTGCTAAGACATTATACATGAAACTCGTTACACACATTTTGTATCCATTGGACGTGGCTAGCCTAAGTGTCATAGTCTGGCAGACGTCTTATCGTTTCTCAACCATTCTAGTACACCCTTGATACTGTAGTCCATGAACATCCTACGAGTGCGACTCAAACAGATATACCAGCACTAACCATTAGTGTCCCAACAACTTACCCTCAATCAAAGTCATTCATATCAGTGCTTCTTTGCACATGACAAACGTCTACTGCATTCTACTGTATTCGGTAGCGGTGGTAAAATGAGTGAGTCTTTTCTGCTACCCTCATGACGTAGTAGTCACGTGTTATCGATCTTACAGTGCGGCCCATATGTCCTCGGACTAGGGCCATTGGAAGAAAAATAAGAAGGTTGGTACCATTTTTTATTTTGTTTATTCAGAACAGGCTCTATCTGAAGTAATTCACTGCTACGTACGTATTTCCAACCATTTCATGTCCTTGGAAAATTTTTCTACGGGAGTCCAGTTCATCGGTCCCAGTTTGCTGAATATAACTTATGATATCGAACTTTTCACCATTTAGTTGCAACTTCAGATTGAGAAATAGAAAATATCCAGGCGGAGAAAGGTCTGGAGAATAAGCAGGTTGATGCAAGGTTACGATTTGTTTTTGAACCAGAAGCTGTTCAGTGTAGGAGGAAAAAATTCCGAGTTCGGTATAGGCAGGACAAACGCGAATAATGCCCATTATTAGACATCTAAAATATTTTCATAGTACTCCTTATTTGCAGAGCAACCTTCCTGCACGAACTCTTTGTGCACTACGCCTTGGCTGTCGGAAAACACAATCAACGTTGTATTTACAGGTGATTTTTGAAAGCGCAGTTTCTTTACTGAAAAATGGTTGTTCGACTTAATCCTTCATCACCATAAGCTTTCTGAATCATTTTTAACACGTTGCCGAGATATCGGTTTTACAGCAGAATTTAATCGCCAAACGTTGTCCGTTCTTCTCATTCATTTCACAGGTGCATTTCGCCAGCCCCCCCACCTTGGAGTTTCGAAAAAAAACCTATGCCAATCGTTTGTGCTACGTTTGTGCCGGAATGTACCGCAAAAATTTTCGTTTGTACCACTTCCGGTACGAAGTTATAAGAGTTTTAAAGTGGGGGGCTGGGGAAACGGCAGCCCCCCCAACTCGGAATTTTAAAATAAAACCTATGCCAATCGTTTGTGCTACGTTTGTGCCGGAATGTACCGCAAAAATTTTCGTTTGTACCACTTCCGGTACGAAGTTATAGTAGTTTTAAAGTGGGGGGCTGGGGAAACGGCAGCCCCCCCACATTGGAATTTCGAAACAAAACCTATGCCAATCGTTTGTGCTACGTTTGTGCCGGAATGTACCGCAAAAATTTTCGTTTGTACCACTTCCGGTACGAAGTTATAAGAGTTTTAAAGTGGGGGGCTGGGGAAACGGCAGCCCCCCCACCTCGGAATTTTAAAACAAAACCTATGCCAATAGTTTGTGCTACGTTTGTCCCGGAATGTACTGCAAAAATTTTCGTTTGTACCACTTCCGGTACGAAGTTATAAGGGATTTAAAGTGGGGGGCTGGAGAAACGACAGTCTCCAAACTTGGAATTTCGAAACAAAACCTAAGCCAATCGTTTGTGCTACGTTTGTGCCGGAATGTACCGCAAAAATTTTCGTTTGTACCACTTCCGGTACGAAGTTATAAGGGTTTTAAAGTGGGGGGGCTGGAGAAACGGCAGCATCCAAACTTGGAATTTCGAAACAAAACCTATGCCAATCGTTTGTGCTACGTTTGTGCCGGAATGTACCGCAAAAATTTTCGTTTGTACCACCTCCGGTACGAATTTATAAGGGTTTTAAAGTGGAGAGCTGGAGAAACTGCAGCCCGCCACATAGGACTTTCAAAACTAAACCTATGTCAATCGTTTGTGCTACGTTTGTGCCGGAATGTACCTCAAAAATTTTCCTTTGTACCACTTCCGGTACGAAGTTATAAGGGTCTTAAAGTGGGGGGGCTGGAGAAACGGAAGCCTATAAACTTGAAATTTCGAAACAAAAACTATGCCAATCGTTTGTGCTACGTTTGTGCCGGAGTGTACCGGAAAAATTTTTGTTTGTACTACTTCCGGTACGAAGTTATAATGGTTTTAAAGTGGGGAGCTGGAGAAACCGCAGCCCACCACCTGGGAATTTCAAAACTAAACCTATGCCAATCGTTAGTGCTACGTTTGTGCGGAATGTTCCGCAAAAATTTTCGTTTGTACCACATCCGGTACAAGATTATAAGAGTTTTGAAGTGGGGGGCTGGGACACGGCAGCCTCTCACCTAGGAATTTCAAAACAAAACTTATGTCAATCGTTTGTGCTGGGTTTGTGCCGGAATGTACCGCAAAAATTTTCATTTGTACCACTTCCGGTACGAAGTTATAAGGGTTTTGAAGTGGGGGCTGGAGAAACGGAATCCCCCTAAAGTGAAATTTCGAAACAAAACCTATGCCAATCGTTTGTGCTACGTTTGTGTCGGAATGTACCGCAAAAATTTTCGTTTGTACCACTTCTGGTACGAAGTTATAAGGGTTTTGATGTGGGGGGCTGGGGAAACGGCAGCCCCACCTTGGAATTTCAAAAAAAACCTATGCCAATCGTTTGTGCTATGTTTGTGCTGGAACGTACCACAAAAATTTTCGTTTGTACCACTTCCGGTGCTAAGTTATAAGGGTTTTGAAGTGGTGGGCTGGGGAAACGGCAGCCCCCACCTAGAATTTCGAAACAAAACCTATTGCAATCGTTTGTGCTACGTTTGTGCCGGAATGTACCGAAAAAAGTTTCGTTTGTACCACTTCCGGTACGAAGTTATAAGGGTTTTGAAGTGGGGGGCTGGGGAAACGGAAACCCCCTAAAGTGAAATTTCGAAACAAAACCTATGCCAATCGTTTGGGCTACGTTCGTGCCAGAATGTACCGCAAAAGTTTTTGTTTGTACCACTTCCGGTACGAAGTTATAATGGTTTTGAAGTGGGGTGCTGGGGAAACGGAAACCCCCTAAAGTGAAATTTCAAAACAAAACCTATGACAATCGTTTGTGCTACGTTTGTGCCGGAATGTACCGCAAAAATTTTCGTTTGTACCACTTCCGGTACAAAGTTATAAGGGTTTTGATGTAGGGGGCTGGGGAAACGGCAGCCCCCACCTAGGAATTTCAAAAAAAATATGCCAATCGTTTGTGCTACGTTTGTGCCGAAATGTACCGCAAAAAGTTTTCTTTTGTACCACTTCCGGTACGAAGTTATAAGGGTTTTGAAGTGGGGGCTGGGGAAACGGCAGCCCCCTCCTAAAAATTTCAAAACAAAACCTATGCCAATCGTTTGTGCTACGTTTGTGTCGGAATGTATCGCAAAAATTTTTGTTTGTACCACTTCCGGTACGAAGTTATAAGGGTTTTGAAGTGGGGGCTGGGGAAACGGCAGCCCCCCAACTATGAATTTCAAACAAAACCTATGCCAATCGTTTGTGCTACGTTTGTGCCGGAATGTACCGCAAAAAACCTATTGTAATCGTTTGTGCTACGTTTGTGTAGCACCTACACTAATGAAGTACGAAACTTAGGTGGTGGTGCACTAGGAAGCACTAATGTTACAAGGAAAGAAAACTTTCGAAATTATCGTGAACTTAGCCCCCACTATAAGCACTAACGAAAAAATTAGTTTTATACGTTAGTGCATTGTTAATACTTCTAGAAGATACAAGTAGTTTCGTTAATGTTTTACCATTAGTGTAGAAATGGCCAATTATAAGTCTCAAAACTCCCATAAGAAACACATGGGGAATTATTCATTGTATCAAATTCCCATCGCATTCAAAAGCACTAATTACCTCTGTTAGTGCAATTGTTAGTGCATCGTAATTGCTTCTTAGAGCACAAACACCTAACGTTAGTGCTTCATTAGTGTAGGTGTTACAAGTAGAAAAAAACCTATGGGGAAGTCAGCGTGAATTTCGCACAGACACTTTAAGCACTAACGAAAAAAAAGTCCAATTCGTTAGTGCTTCTATAAAGCACTAACAATTTTGTTAGTGCTTCACTATTAGTGTAGTTATGGCTAATTACATATCACGAGACTCACAAGAAATTTAGGCAAATTTTTCATTGAATCAAATTTTCGCCAAATTCAAAATCACTAATGATCTCTTCTAGAGCGATCGTTAGTGCATTGTTAGTGCTTCTTAGCGCATCTACACTTAAGGTTAGTGCTTCATTAGTAAATGTGCTACAATTAAAATACTTTTTGAGGCCAGAGTGAACATAGCGCCCCCACTTCAAGCACTATCTAAAAACTTAGTGCCATTCGTTAGTGCATTGGTAGAGCTTCTGGAAAACACTAATAATTTAGTTAGAACTTCAATATTAGTTAAGTTATGGCCCATTACATGTAACGAAACACATAATAAATTTATGGAAAATTTTTCATTGCATTAAATTTCCGTCAAATTCAAGAGCACTAATGATCTATTCTAGTGCAATCGTTAGTGCATCGTTAGTGCTTCTAGAAAACACTAACAGTTTCGTTTGTCCTTCAATATTAGTGTAGTTATGGACAATTACATGTCACTAAACTCCTATAAGACATTTATTGGGAATTTTTAATTGCATCAAATTTCCGCCATATTGAAAAGCACTAATGATATCTTCTAGTGCAACTGTTAGTGGTTCTTAGTGCACCAACCCCTAACGTTAGTACTTCATTAGTGTAGGTGCTACAGGTACAATATCTTTGGAGGGCACGGTGAACTTGCGTCAACTTCAAGCACTAACAAAAAATTAAAGCCATTCATTAGTGTATCGTAAGTGCTTCTAGAAAGCAATAATGTTTGTATGGAATTTGATATTTCTGAAGTTGGCCCCACCAAAAATCTTGAAGAAATCCCAAAATATGGTAATGCTAACCTTAATGCTTAGTGCATTTAAGTGAATAAAAGATGCAATAATGATTGTCTTTAACTGCATGTTTCTACCTCTATTTGTATAGAATTTGATATTTCTGAAGTTGGCCCCCATCTAAAATCTTGAATAAATCCCAAAATATTGTAGCACTAACGTCAGTGTTTAGTATTTTAAGTGCACTAACGATGCACTAACGATTGCCGTTAACTCTATGTTCCTACCTCTATTTGTATAGAATTTGAAATTACTGAAGTTGCCCATCCCACCGAAAATCTAGAATGAATTCCAAAATATGGTAGCACCAACGATAGTGCTTAGTACCTTTAAGTGCACTAACGATGCACTAACGTTTGCCATTAACGCCATGTTTCATCCCTATTTGTATAGAATTTGATATTTCTGAAGTTGACCACCCCACCAATTTTTTGAATAAATCTCAAAATATAGTAGCACTAACGTTAGTGCTTAGTGCGTTTAAGTGCACTAATGATGCACTAATGATTGCCGTTAACACTATGTTTCTACCTTTATTTGTATAGAATTTGATATTTCTGAAGTTGGCCTCACCACCAAAAATCTTGAATAAATCCCAAAATATGATAGCACTAACGTTAGTGCTTAGTCCTTTTAAGTGCACTAACGATTGCCGTTAACTCAATGTTTCTATCTCTATTTGTATAGAATTTGATGTTTCTGAAGTTTGCCCCCACTAAAACGAAAATTTTTGCGGTACATTGCGGCAGAAACGTAGCACAAACGATTGGCATAGATTTTGTTTCGAAATTTCACTATTGTTGGTTTCCGTTTCTCCAACCCCCACTTTAAAACCCTTATAACTTCGTACCGGAAGTGGTACAAACGAAAATTTTTGCGGTACATTCCGGCACAAACGTAGCACAAGCGATTGGCATAGGTTTTGTTTTGAAATTTTTAGGTGGGGGCTGCCGTTTCCCCAGCCCCCACATCAAAACCCTTTTAACTTCGTACCGGAAGTGGTACAAACGAACATTTTTGCGGTACATTCCGGCACAAACGTAGCACAAACGATTGGCATAGGTTTTTTTTGAAATTCCTAGGTGGGGGGCTGCCGTTTCCCCAGCTCCCACATCAAAACCCTTATAACTTCGTACCGGAAGTGGTACAAACGAAAATTTTTGTAGTACATTCCGGCACAAACGTAGCACAAACAATTGGCATAAGTTTTGTTTCGAAATTCCAAGTTTGGAGGCTCCCATTTCTCCAGCTTCCCCCACTTTAAAACCCTTATAACTTCGTACCGGAAGTGGTACAAACGAAAATTTTTTCGGTACATTCCGGCACAAACGTAGAACAAACGATTGCCATAGGTTTTGTTTCGAAATTCCAAGTTTGGAGGCTGCCGTTTCTGCAGCTCCCCACTTTAAAAACCTTATAACTTCGTACCGGAAGTGGTACAAACGAAAATTTGTGCGGTACATTCCGGCACAAACGTAGCACAAACGATTGGCATAGGTTTCGTTTCGAAACTTCTAGGTGGGGGGGCTGCCGTTTCCCCAGCCCCCACTTCAAATCCCTTATAACTTCGTACCGGAAGTGGTACAAAAGAAAATTTTTGCGGTACATTCCGGCACAAACGTAGCACAAACGATTGGCACAGGTTTCGTTTCGAAATTCCTAGGTGAAGGGCTGCCGTTTTCTCAGCCCCCATTTTAAAACCCTTATAACTTTGTACCGGAAGTGGTACAAACGACAATTTTTGCGTACATTCCGGCACAAACGTAGCACAAACGATTGCCATAGGTTTTGTTTCGAAATTCCAAGTTTGGAGGCTGCCGTTTCTCCAGCCCCCCACTTTAAAACCCTTATAACTTCGTACCGGAAGTGGTACAAACGAAAATTTTTGCGGTACATTCCGGCACAAACGTAGCACAAACGATTGGCACAGGTTTCGTTTCGAAATTCCTAGGTGAAGGGCTGCCGTTTTCTCAGCCCCCATTTCAAAACCCTTATAACTTCGTACCGGAAGTGGTACAAACGAAAATTTTTGCGTACATTCCGGCACAAACGTAGCACAAACGATTGCCATAGGTTTTGTTTCGAAATTCCAAGTTTGGAGGCTGCTGTTTCTCCAGCCCCCCCACTTTAAAACCCTTATAACTTCGTACCGGAAGTGGTACAAACGAAAGTTTTTTCGGTACATTCCGGCACAAACGTAGTACAAACAATTGTCATAGGTTTTGTTTCGAAATTCCAAGTTTGGAGGCTGCCGTTTCTCCAGCCCCCCACTTTAAAACCCTTATAACTTCGTACCGGAAGTGGTACAAACGAAAATTTTTGCGGTACATTCCGGCACAAACGTAGCACAAACGATTGGCATAGGTTTTGTTTCGAAATTCCTAGGTGGGGGGCTGCCGTTTCCCCAGCCCTCCCACTTTAAAACCCTTATAACTTCGTACCGGAAGTGGTACAAACGAAAATTTTTCCAGTACATTCCGACACAAACGTAGCACAAACGATTGGCATAGGTTTCGTTTCTAAATTCCAAGGTGGGGGGCTGCCGTTTCCCCAGCCCCCACACTTTAAAACTATTATAACTTCGTACCGGAAGTGGTACAAACGAAAATTTTTGCGGTACATTCCGGGACAAACGTAGCACAAACGATTGGCATAGTTTTTTTTTCGAAACTCCAAGGTGGGGGGGCTGGCGAAATGCACCTTCATTTCACACTTTGACACAGATAACAACAACGGTGAGAATCACACGTCTTGTCTTCTAAACTACTGCAACTATACTAATTCTAATTTGCACTCTTGTTAAGTAAGCCTATAGTGATCACGATATTCGTAAAGCCTGGGCTCTATACCAATCAGAAAACTGCTTGGCTTCGCATGTGATGCATCTGCAGAATTCCGTATGACTCGTGGAGCTGCTTCTGAATGCACACTTAAGAAAACGTGAAACAGTAGAAGCGCACTAACAATATTGTCAACTTGTAAAACATGGCCAAGAGCGAGAGGAAAAATCTGGGCTACGTTATACAATTTTATTTCGATAATGGCTCAAATAGTGCGAAGGTCCGTAGAATAATTTGCGTAGTTTTAGGGAAACCACGGTTTAAAAACAAAAAGAAATCACCTAAAGATTGAAATATAACACAATTAGACCAGAAAATCTCTGTTTTTACTATGTACGTAAATCCGGCGAAAGTAATCAATGGGTTTTAAAAATCTGGATTTTGTTTTAAAGCGACACTGCTCCTCAATCACTTTTTACATGAAGTATACGCGTTACTATTGGGAGTATGTATCACTCTTAAGAGTATGTGTGTTACTGTTAGGTCCTAGTAGAAGATAAACAATATTAGATACAACCTACTAGCTAGCAGTGTATTTTTTTTACACATACCGTACATAAATAAATAAACTATGCTGAAGATAGTCAAGATCTCGAGCTTCTATATTATTTTATTATAGGCAACCAACATTACTTTGCTATTGTGTGGGTTGCATACAAGCTAGGGAATATTACTGATTTTGAACAGAATATGGATAGCCACTGTTACCCATGAAAATGTTAAGGGGCCAGACTACTAAATATTCTTCAAAAACTAATAATTTTGTTATGTAACTTATCACAAAAATAGATAATGTTATTCTACACCCGAAAATATGAATCGAAAGAATAATCACTGTTGCCATCCACAAAAATTAAAGTGTGACCAGAATTTGAATTACCCAAAAATCTAGATTAAGGCAATGGCTAGAAAACTAAACTCAACTGTAATTGATTTATCATGCTGTCTATGTTCATTGTTAACTACTTTTTAATTCATATTTGTATTTATTTTGTAATAACTTACATAATTTATTAAAAAGTAAATCAGTTATTACAAAATAAATACAAATATTAATTAAATGTAGTTAACAAGGACAGAAGTATTAACACACAATCTTGTAAGTCCTTGTTGTTATTGACAACAAACAATATACTTTTCTAGTGGCATAAAAATTAGTTTTACTTCATTTTCTCGTAAACTACACATGAGAAAATTGACACTCAAGTATATCATTTTGTTCAGCTGAAGAAAGACTGTTGATTAGGTACATGTTTCATTTTTATTTTTTTTATTTTTTTTTTTTTGTTACATGCTAATAGTGTGATACAAGTTTTTCATCAGGATACCAAACAACTTAAGTCGCACGCGCGTGTTCGAAAGATTGACTTCTCCTTTTTGTAATCCATGTTCACCTCAGTTTAGCTACTGAACTGGAATTATTTCCCGATAACCGGCAACTGATATCAGATATATATATATATATATATATATATATATATATATATATATATATATATATATAACGTGCTTGGGGTCCCGGGTTCGATCCCAGCCCCCGCCTAGTGAACTTTGTGGTGGACAAACACCGTGTGCGTGGGTTTTCTCGGGGTTTTCCCGTTTCCTCCCACTTTCTTCATTCCATCATTTCATTCATTACTCATCATCACCGTCTCCTTTAGCCTCACCGGCATAACCATGGGACGTAAAACTCAAAGATACGGCCGCATGTACTGCAGCAACTACAGTACGCTGCCCGCTGTATCTTTCATGTTATATTCAATGCAACGTACACAGGTCACCGAGTTCACTTTCATACTACCCGTCTGGAAACATCCGTTTAATGTTCTTAGTTTCATTACAGATATCGTTATCACCTTTCTTAATGTCAGTTCCCTCACCCAACAAAAACTCCTCTTCGAACAACTTACTCTGGAGGAACACGCATTAGCTTTCTTACTCAACGAAATGCATCGCACCTCACGCCTGCCTTGTAGGTTCCCAGGATATAAGATCCTTCGAGCTGACAATCAAACACCTGGCCTACGTGCCAATGGCGCCGTACTTATTAGTTTTGCCTCTCAGTTATCTTATCGTACTTTCCACGCTCCTATTCACATCCTACCGGAATATCTTATCAAACCGTCTGTTTCAAGGCTTTATACATCACCTTAGCGACTATCTACGTTTGCCCTGGTCATGCAATTTCTTAATCCTTTCTTCAGTATATCGCTAACAACTTTCGAAATTGCATTGTAATGACCGATATCAATATTCATAGCAGACCCGTTTGCCAGACGGCTCAGTTCCAAGACTTCAACACGACACGCATATCTTACGCCCTGCACAAATTTCTAAAATCAACCCGTCCCCTTTCAGATACCAGCCCCGATGTTGTTATCACCTCCACAACCCTTTCAGGCAAATGTCATATCGATGTCTGACTCTCTTAGCAGTGACCACCTTCCAGTCAAGTTAACTATCAAACGTTCTTTTCACCACCACTGTTCTGCAAACATACCACCTAGGGAGGTCCCTAGATTTGACCCAGCTAATTGGGATAACTAGCTAACTAACTAACTCTATGGCCTATGGAACCCGGAGGTTCTATGACGCGTTCACAAAAGCTCTCCACTGACTTCTATCCTTAGCTACCTGCATCCAGTTTCTATTTTGTATTCCTATCTCTGCGAGATC
Organism: Thermobia domestica; assembly: GCF_964235325.1. Taxonomy (NCBI): domain Eukaryota; kingdom Metazoa; phylum Arthropoda; class Insecta; order Zygentoma; family Lepismatidae; genus Thermobia; species Thermobia domestica. The sequence continues at coordinate 123,948,598 of NC_137466.1, read as the reverse complement.
CACCTTAATGTTGTCCTCCCATCTGCGACTAGGTCTTCCTAATGGTGGTTTTCCGATTGGTCTTCCAGTCAAGACTTTGAAAGCGTTTCTACTTTCTTTCATCCCAGCTATATGACCTCCCCATCTAAGTCTCCTACACTTGATGAACCTAACAACCTTTGGTAAACCGTATAAATTATGTAGTTCCTCGTTATGAAGTTTCCGCCATTCCCCATTCCCGTTCCTCTTGGGTCCAAATATTCGTTTCAGGACCTTGTTCTCAAATACTTTCAGTCTATGTTCTTCCTTCAGAGTAAACGTCCATGTTTCGCAACCATACAGGATTGGGATAACTACAGACTTCATCTCACTTCTAAGCTTGAACATCTCGAGCCACCAAACACTGAGAATGAACTATATTCGGTGCTGGATGCTATCACCTCTTCTATTCATACAACATCTGTCGAGAATATACCTACCTCGCAAGTACATCTATGGCGTCTTCGATTACCACATCAGTACCTTCACATGATCAGACGTTCTCGACAATTTTACCGAGATTACGTACGCACAAAGGACGAAGAGGCTCTACGCCATCACCGACAAATCCAACGTAGGGTTTGTAAGTATGTTGTCGCCTATAAACTTCGAAATTGGGTCAAAACGTGCAACACACTGGACACAACTTCACATCCTACCAAATACTGGAGGATATTTAATGCATTGACTGGCAAACTTACTCGAACACCTTACCCTCTCATTGACGATGACCACCCACTCACTTCATATACTGCCAAAGCTTATGCCTTTGCGAACCATCTGCAAACCATTTTCACTCCATTTCCTCCTGAAAGATCTGAACGACGCCATCCTGCATATACGTTTAATGTTGATTCTCCTCATCTTCAACCCAGTACAGAGCATACCTTTCCAGCTCATCACGAACTTACCACACCTATCACAGTTCCAGAAATTTGTGAAGTCACAGCTCGCAAACGTAACACTGCTCAGGCATGGACCTTATCACCTACTGTCACATTAAAGAGAGTCCTTTCTGTTTACTGCTCCTGTTAGCCCATATTTTCACTTTCGTTTTACGTACTGGTATCATTCCCGCAGATTGGAAAACCTCCAATACTTTAATGTTTCTAAAACCTAACAAGCCAGCCACCTCTGTATCATCTTACCGTCCAATCCAATTAACCACTGTTTTCTGCAAAATTCTCGAACGCATTCTTGTAAACAGACTTCATCTACATTTCTCTCGCCATCGTATCATTCCACTCCATCAAGCAGGTTTCCGTCCTCGCATTGTTGTTCACGACCAGCTCTTACGCCTCACCAATCTCATTACGAATCACTTCAACCGCTCACAGCCTTCATGCTCACTTCTATTCGACCTTGAGAAAGCTTTCGATAAGGTATGGTATCTTGCGCTCTTCTTTAAGCTTCTGTCCTGTAAACTACCAATGTGCTACATCCAATTCATTTTCAACTTTCTTTCATGTCGCATTACATATGTACCTATAAACAATTCCTTATCACATCCTGTTTTTATTCATTCCGGCGTTCCACAGGGCTCAGCATTATCTCCACTTCTGTATCTGCTCTTCGTTTCCGATTTTCCTCCACTTCCTCCAAATGTACATCTCTTCCAGATTGCAGACGACCCAACCTTTCTTGCTCTCGGCAAAACGATCCCTCAATTGAACACAGCACTTCAATCTGCCATCAATGTCTTTGTTAGTTGGTGCTCGTAATGGTGCTAAATTCTGAGAAGATTCAAGCAATAGTTTTTATTGACCCTAAGAGACGGTCACGCGTCCATAGAAACCCAACACGCCTGCACCTTTCTGTTCTTGATACACCTATCAAACCTACCAAACATGATAAATACTTAGGTTTTACATTTGATACCTCACATGTCGACATCACTTAGATCAGATTATCACTAAAGCTTACAATAGACTGAATCTTCTTCGCCGACTCACAGACTCAACCTCGGGCATAGAAGGTGAGGACCCGTCCTATGACCCGTCCTCACCTATGGGTTTACAGCTTGGGTTGCTGCACATTCAACCTTTTACAACAAGCTCCAGATTCTAGAACGACACGCCCTGCGTATTGCATATCGTATCTAGCTACCCAGCCCTACACAAGATCTGTATGATTGCATCTCCTTTCCTCACATCCTTTACCATATCGAAAAACTTCGACTTTCCTACATCTCCAATAGACTGGTTCAGAAGCATCCCCTTTTCCTTGATATTCTATACAGTGATATCGACTACGCTCCACAACATCCTGTCCGCCACCCGCCACTCTCCCTCCTCTTTACTTTATATCGTTATTCACTCCCACTAAATCATCCAGATGAAGACATCGCATCAGCCTTTGCCATTCATACAGATTCGAACTACATCTTCGAATCATATGCACAGTAATCCATCTCTTCTAACAGGGCTCATTGTGTCTCTTATCATGATCCTGAGCAGCTCCAGGATCGGAAGATAACATGCATTCGTGTAACTAACCCTTTCCTTTACTGTGTTGTGGCGTTCAGTGCACCTCACCCTCATCTCCATCTCATCACCCATCCTAATGATTATGGCTAAAGGCCATAATGTCTGCTATGGTACTTGAATGCTATATAATTTATGATCAATAAAGTTTATATAAATTATTAAATCACTTAGACCATCCCTGCTGTCTCTTTTCCATATTACTACTCCTTCTCTTCCCGAGAAAAGGGCGTAACCCTTGTAATGGGCTAGCAGGCCTTCAGCACGCTAGCGTTGTAAAAAAAAATAATAAAAAGAAACAGTAGTTTACAGTATTAATGAGGACTATTGTAGGATAGAGTGTTCTGACTTGTGAACAGTATTTGTGTTGATTGCCTTCTGTGAGTGTTTGGTGCTGTGATTTTTAGAAATCATGGGCTGAGGTAAGACATTAAGTGTAGAGACACGCGCTGGAGTCATTACGCTTCATAATGCGAGCTTTTCGTCAAAGAGCTTCCAAACTGAAATTGACTCCATCTACTGTTGGTGATTCCATCAAACGTTTTCAGAAAACAGTAAAAAACGTGGACAAAAATCGAACTAGGAGGCATCGTGTTCAGTGTTCGTAGGTTTTCTTAAGCAAATTTCTCTCAACTGACACAAAATTTCCCCTTTTATTATCAAATTTTCCCTAGTTTGTTGAGAGTCCAATTCCTATGATAGAAGTTATGTGATAAGATTAATTGAGCTATATGAAAGGAAGTGCCAATCACATTTGTTTTATTTATTTGCTTTCTGCTTCTACATTTTTTTTTACTTTTTACCTTTGCAAGAAATACACAAAATCCACCTAGCCAACAACTGGTTTAAATCGTTAATACTTTGAAGACACACACACACACACACCTATACCCACACGAAACATACATAAACTATTGATATTGTTTTGGTTTATTTCTGAAAACAAAGAAAAATTTAATCATTTATATTGGTGAATCAATCAACGCGAGAATTTCCCTGGATTTTTACTTTTTATCGAATAATTCCCTTGTTCGCTTTTCGCTAAATTTACTTATGAAATTTCCCTAGATTAGGAAAATTTGACTCAAACTACAAACACTGCGTGCGGAAGATCGTATTAGTGTTGTCTAGCAAAGGAAATAGGAAACTTACTGTACCGGAACTTCAATCAAAATTTAATCGTAGTCATCCTACAAAAATTTCAGTTAGTACTGTGAAACGACGTTTGAGAGTAGCTGGACTCTGTGGAAGAGTTGCTGTGCAGAAACCTTTGCTGCGTCGTAGAAACAAGCAAAAGAGGCTTCAATGAACCTTCAAACACAAAAATTGGACAATAGAACAATGGAAACGACTGTTATGGACAGACGAATCAAAATTTCAAATTTTTGGAAACGTCGTCGAGTTTATGTTAGAAGATTTGTTGCAGAAACGATGCATCCTGACGGTGTAACTTCGACTACTAAACATGAAGGAGGCTTTGTGATGGTTTGAGGGTATTTCGCAAGTTCTGGAGTTGGTTCGCTTCACAGGATACAAGGAAATCTTGACAAAAATGGTTTAAGTAGGCATGCTATTCCTTCAGGAGTGCTTTTGATCGGTTGTGGATTCACTTTTCAGAAAGATAAAACACACGTCCAAACTTTGTTCTAACTACGTTAAAAAAAACAAGCCGATGGAGATATTTGTATCATGGAATGGCCTCCTCAGTCTCCAGACCTTAACCGCCATCGAACTTCTCTGGGAAGAGCTCGATCGAAGTGTACGGAAAGACTGCCCAACATCTGCTGATGACACGTTTGACATTCTACAAAACGCCTGGAATAATATTTCAGATGAAGGTCTGCAGAAACTTATAAACCACTTGCCCCGATTGGGGAAACGTGTCATAGCAGCGAAGGGCGGTTTCTTTGACGAGAAGAACATTTAAAGAATTTGCTAATTTTTATTGCTAGCAAAAAAACGTAGTTATATTATTCTGATGTTAAAACTGATCATTCTGTTTGTATACTATCATGCATTTTTGTCAAATTTGTACTGTATTACAAGCACAACTTAATATTGCACTGTTTATAGATCTGTCCGGAAACTTTTGACCGGCAGTCTATATCTTATCTATCTATCTATCTATCTATCTATCTATATATATATATATATATATATATATATATATATATATATATATATAGATAGATAGATAGATAGATAGATAGATAGATAGATAGATAGATAGATAGATAGATAAAGTAGAACCCCCCTTGTCCGCCCTCGGCTGGTCCGCCACTCTAGATTATTCGAGTGTGCTCGAGCCGAACTTGTCCCGACTCGTCGGTGACTCACTAGATCCATTGTCGTTTACTGCCGTCGCGGCTTTGGTGTTTACTTGTTGTTATTGCATATCCGCTTTAGTGCTCCGTCATTTCTTGTATCGTTTCTTTCGTTGTGCGCGTTTTCTATACTATACTGTACAGTTTTTAAGACTTTACTGTTCGTTTGCTTTTAAATTAGAGAACATTACAGTAATTTTTGAGCTAAGAAATTGTTTATTTTACTATATATCCGCTTTTCTCTATATTTTCTGATAATCAGACCTTTTTTGCGTTCCGTCCATGGTCCCAGTCCCAAAGGTGACGTATTAGGGGGGTTCTACTGTATGTTTCTTTTAAATTTAATATTAGAGATCGCTTTGCTTATCCTGGTTCAACTGCACCATTTGTGATATTGCGCCATTTGGCCCATGGAGCAAGATCAATTTGACTATATACTGTAAAATTCCAGTGGTGCCCCAATCCGTTGATGTCCTACTACGTGCTTAATGGTTAATCCACCTCTGACTACAAGTCAACTTCTATGGGAGCCATTCAACATGTTAATATATACAACAATGAGAAATAATAATAAGAATGAACAAATTCAAAATATTCGATAACATAAATATCAAAAGGACGGTGCTATGTAAACGAAAATTGAACAGCTGCTGAACAAGGTACAGGAAATTACAAACTGAAGACAGAAGAGGGATTCGGCTATCTTATTGATTTGGTCAAATACCCTACTTCAGCTTTTCTGAATTCAAATGCAGGATCAGCATCTGCATACAAAGATCTTTTATTCAACAAACGGGTGAATGCTGTTGATTGCATTCATTGTTGTAAATTATCATATTCTAAATCATTCTTGTTATCTCCTCCAATTTATTCTCATTAAATGGAAAAATGTATGAAATCAAATTTGTGATTTTTTAGAAATAAAAAGCTATTGGGAACTGCAAACAATATAAAAAATTAGCTCTTTTATGAAAATGTAAGCTGTCCATTTACTATACAATATACAGTGTGTCCGTAAAGTCGTGCAACCCAAAATTTGATTGTGTATATCTTTTGATCTAAAATTGATAAAGACTTGAGACTTGAAGCAAATATAAGCATGTTCTACGAACTATGTTCATGTTATATGAACTATATTTTAACATTTTCAAATAATATGGATTTGAATAACAATTCACAAAAACATTAATTTGCAAGGTTCCGACCATGCTTGTAATCACACAACGCTAAGTTTCGTCCAGTTGACTCCCTGCATACTCCTTGTATTTTAATGTACAGATTTCTTAATTTAACTATGTTTCAACCATTTCTCATCGCATTTTAATCTGTTATATATCAAATTAAAGATCTTTTTATTCTCTTTCAAACGTTATAGGGTACATGTTTTCATAAAATGGATCATTTTGGAGGGAAATTCATTTATATAAAAATATGTTTTATAAAATCTTAAATATTTCTAATTTTCTCGCTTTTATTATATTTCCTTGTCTTCATTACTGTTATAAGCGATTATACTCGGGCTTAACTTATAATTTTAAAAAAAGAATCATCAAAATCGGATCATTGGTTACCGAGATAATGATCTTTTAAGAGAACATTCAAAAAATCCAATATGGTGGCATATTTCAAAATGACGGCCAGAAAATTTTGGTACCCGACCCTAAAATGAATTGAATACCGAAGTACTTTCAATCTGCCAAGTTTCATACTTGTTTCCGGCCTGTCACTATCCGAGCCTTTTTTGTTGTTAAGAGACCAGACTAGTTGGCTTAGTAGTAATCCTTCATTATTATTAGGTAGTAACTTCTTGAAATTGTTTCTTGTAAGACGAGAACCAAATTATCGCAAGGGAATAAACTGGACAATGGTAGATAAATACTCCGCATTTCTCTGAATTTGAGTACTATCTAACAAATTCCTTTACATTAACATCAAGAAAATTCTTTAAAAATATGCCAAGATGATCTCGGTTAAAAGTAAATTGCGCAACGTTTAAGTTAGTATCACCTTTAAATTAAGGAGAACCATACACAAAGTATCACCATTCATTACTAGTTTTAAACATTCTTGTATCGCGCTTTATAAATTATGATGCTGCAATCTTCCCGAGATAACGAGGCAAGAAAAAACTATATCTATCTCAGAGAATGCTTAATCTGTACGCGGAAACGACATAACTATATTTACAAAAGAAGGAGAAGAATTTAATCCGTCTGATCTGCATAGTGAACAAAACTTCTGTATTCATTGCGCCATGTCTTCTAAAACAAAAACTGCATGAATTATAGGCCAATTAAAAGACCACATGCAGAGATTTATTGAATCAGCAAAATACCCTGGCTCGTCTTCTAACATATTTTATGTTTTCTATTACACTTCCTCTTCTTCTCTTTAGTTTAACTAATCCAGACATTTACATAACTAATTGTATTGTACATTATTATTATTATTATTATTATTATTATTATTATTATTATTATTATTATTATTATTATTATTATTATTATTATTATTTTTATAGGAGAAGAAATGTGTAAATTAGGAATTTCTTACTGAACATAGTACTGTACAACAGAAATGAAGTAAGATATGTAGTTTTATGACCCTTAGTTATGTCTTGTAGGCTAAAGGAGATGGATATTGAGTAAAAACGAGTTATTATGAAATAATTTAGGAATAAGAAAGTGGAAAAAACAGGAGAATCCTGAGAAAATCCGTGTGATAACAATACAATGGTAATACATCCTCGTATATCAATACAATAAAGAAATGATAATACAATAGAGAAACGAGAACCAGCATACTCAAACTTCATATGATAAGTGTAACTTATCTCTTTATTTATTGGTGGGCACAGTGGTTTCGTCGTAGAGCACTTTGCTTTGATGTGTGGGATCCCTGGTTCGATCCCCAGTCAAGTAAATGTGTGATGGACAACATCGTGTCCGTGGGTGGTGCTCCCGTTTCGGCCCACCTTATTCATCCACCGATCCTTCCATCATCTTTCACTTGCTTTAATCATCAGTTTTTCTTAGTCTAGACGGTATAAACGTAGAACGTTAAAATAAAAGATTTCATTTCATTTACTCTTTACCCTTAATGGAGACGTTTTGATTTATGCTTAAAGATATTTCCTGATTTAATATATAACTTAGATAGATAGATAGATTGATTGATTGATTGATTGATTGATTGTTGATTGATTGATTGATTGATTGATTGATTGATTGACTGACTGATTGATTGATTGATTGATTGATTGATTGATTGATTGATTGATTGATTGATTGATTGATTGATTGATTGATTGATTGATTGATTGATTGATTGATTTAAAATAACTCCAGAGATGCGGGCTCAATTCCCGGCGGGAGCTCATGTGGTTCGGATTTCACTTTAATTAATAGGTCCACTTCTCATATAGCCTCGCTGTTGAAAGGGACGTTAAACTAAAATCAACTCAACTCAACTCAAAAAAGATCAATGAACATATAGCATATTTGGCATATTGACAGAGTTAGCGAGGGCCAAAAGCGTAAAAACAATAAGTTCGAAGCGGTAGATTATACCTTGTGTATTGATTCAAGATAAATTATTTATGCCATGTTGTTAGGTTAGTAATGAACGCTTAAGTCGTTTTTGAGAAAGTCGGCTGAGAAAAACTCATCCTCAAGAGTAAATTACCGATTCTGAATATTTTCAGGACAAATTAATTATGCTGTATTGTCAAGTTACTAACGAAACATTTATTTGTGAAATGAAGAGTGTGAGGAAAGAACATGATAACCAACAAGTTTTCAATAGCTGAGATATGTAGTGCTACATATAAAGCAACGCGTACCGCTTTGTTTAATCTTGTCCGTTTAATCCTTCAAGTATCTAGGTATAGTCTTATGTGAAAAGTCAGCTTTCCGACTTTGAAAATGAATTGTATAGCAGAACCCTCTAATTTCTTCAAATAGTAACATAGTAACATTTCTTAAAATAGTAAGCTTGCCTCTCACCCTTCAAATATGAACAAAATCATTTGAGTCATTTTTGAGAAAACTGTTCAGAAAGAGCTCATCTCTAAGAGTAAACTTTTGGACTTTCCCCAGACAAATTATATGTAACACAGTATAGGGTTGTTAATGAAATGTTGATGTACGAAATGTTAACAAAATCATTCTACCCGTTTTCGAGAAAATTTGAAATTTTCTATTTTCACCCTTTAGTAAACCACGCTTAATTTTAGGGGTAAGAAGAAAATTCGAGAAACGCCCGTAGGGAAATTTATAAAAACCTTAATTTTAAAATTTGGTGCAGGTACGTTGAACGATACTGCCTCTAGGCGAGTGAAGACATTTACATCGGAAGAACAGAAGAACAGACGGATAAACATCGAAAAATCACTTTTTCGGTATGTATGTAGAGGCATGGAAGCCGTCTCTCTGTTTGGTATTTAATATAGGTGGTTTGCCGGGCCTCTCTTTTCCCCCTTCGGGCGCCCATGTTAGAGGCTATGAAACATGTACATTTCTTAAAATAGGTCGATTTTTTCGCGATCACTGTACTTTCTTCTCTCTTATCGTTGCTTGAAAGTAACAATAAAGTTTAAGAGTTCATCATAATTTTAAGCTATATCTCATTAATAATACTTTGTTAATTTTGGACTATATCTCATTAACCATATTGTGTTAATTTTAGACTATATCTCATTAACCATCCTGTGTTAATTTTAGGCTATATCTCATTAACCATACTGTGATAATTTTAAGCTATATCTCAATAGCCATACCGTTAATTTTAGGCTATATCTCATTAGCTATACTGTGTTAATTTTAGGGTATATCTCATTAACCATACTGTGTTAACTTTAGGCTATATATCATTAACCATACTGTGTTAATTTTAGGTTATATCTCATTAACCATACTCTTAATTTTAGGCTATATCTCATTAGCCATACTATGTTAATTTTAGGCTATATATCATTAACCATACAGTGTTAAGTTTAGGCTATATCTCAGTAACCATACTGTGTTCTGTCGTCGTGAAAGTGCCATAACGAAAAGTTTGATGAGTGTATTATTAATTAGTGTAGTCTTTAATATTAATTTATTCTTAATAGGAAGCATGGTTATCGTTCACTATTAATTTTTAGGTTTACAAAAAATAATTTTCTCAACTTTCTCAAAAAGTATGCGGGAGGATTTCCTTACATTAGTTTGTTCAAATTGATCACATCTATTAATTGGTATATATGTCTCATTTTAGACTTTTTTCTATTTCGTTAGACGCCAATAATATTGTTAATTATGTAATTTGACTAACATTAATTTAAATTACTACAATGATTTTTTTTTTAAAAAATATGAGAAAATATAATTTAAGAAGTTAATGAAAGAAATACGAAGTACGATTAGAGAAGGAACTCTAAATGAACAAATAAGTACGGTTCATAACTGCAGCCAATAAAAATTCCTTTCTCTCTCTTTCTTAATTAAATGCTTAACAAGGAACAGTTTCGTTTAATAAGTGAGATCCAAGAATGTTTCTTTCTCTTCAACTCCTAAAGAACAAAGTTGAGAAAAATGTTCTTTAATATTATTAAAAGAGAAATTTCTGTTTTTCATTCAACTAAAGAAATTAGAAGTAAAGAAAGTCTATTGTTTTCTCTATGGTTATTTTTAAACTTCATCTTCCAATGTTCCGTAATCATTGAAAACATAAAACATTGTCTTTCTTCTGCTGAAACAAATTGTCTTCATTTTTTCTTCTTCTTCTTGCTTAAACTCAAATCGAAATATCAAAATAAATTATTTCATTTGAAACATTCTATCCAAATATTCATTGAACCTGTATGATGACAACTTGTATGAATTTTCAGGATTCATACAACATCTGATGCAATTGTTCTTTCGAAATCTATCCAACATTACTTCTAAGCAGTGATGCTCATTGCGCCAACTCTGAGATAAATAGAGGCTGATAGTCTCCATACAAGCAAAGTACAAAGGGTGCAGTATGAAACAAGAGAAGCTTAAGAATGTGAAGTTCTATCACAGAGGTAGTAATGTGTGATGTGTCCTCTAGCAAAGTAGTCGTGCAGCGCGAAGTTTAATTACTCGATTCTGAGGAGGCTGCATTATAGCACACACTTCAGTTGGTCCAGCACAGTTAAACACTGCCACGAACTCGGATTTACTCGTAGACGCTCTATTTCGAATGCCAAAGTGAAAAGATGTGCAGCGCAACAGCCCTCTTGTTGTGTATCACCATCTTAGCTGCATCCAAAAGGCAGTGTATGAATTTACAGCATTTTTGCAGTAGTTCTCACCTATTTTTCTCGTATATTGAAATTCTGAAATCATCATTGCCATATGGAACCACTACACCAGTGAAGCTGAAACTACTACTGTTGCGCGGAATTAAGACATCGACGGCGTCAGAGAATCCGAATCCACCGATACACCGTGCTACCGTGCTATGGCCAATCGGATCTAAGTGTTCTAACCAACCATCCATTTTATCATTCACAAAAATTAATCTAGAGGTTGTCCATAATGCAAATGTTCATTCGCTGAAAACCCGCAATATTGTGTAACGTGTAACCAACTGCAGGAAACTTTACGAGCGCTAGCTAGTGAAGTGAAGAACGATCGAAGTTTGTAGTCACTGTATACAAGGCGTGGATATATCTGACTGATTGAAGAAAGGTTCAAACAACTACGTACAGAAGTATTGATAGAAAAGAGTATTCAAGCAATTTCGTTCGGCAGTACATTGATAGCTTCACACATCATGGTTTCATGATGTGGGTAAACATTGTTCAAATTAAAGCTACGTCGCGTTACCAATTATGTGAAAATCAATGTTGCCTATTATCAGGAAGATGTTTTGACGGATATTTATAACAACGAAACCTCCACACTGTATGGAGTGGACATGAACCGGGTGGAAATGCATCAGATCAAGGCGTTTAGTCACATAGCCAAATTGTCACTGGTATTCTACTCTCTGATGGAAACTAGGACTGAGATTCGTACTATTTTCTTTACCAACAAAGTACAACATGGAAGATTGATTGATTGATTTTAGTTTAGCGTCCCTTTCAGCAGCGAGGCTATATGAGACGTGGACCTACTGATTAACGTGGAATCCGAACCACATGAGCTCCCGCCGGGAATCGAACCCGGGTCTCCCACGCCAAATGCGCGCATGCTAACCGCGTAGCCACGAGAGAGCTCTACAACATGGAAGAGTCCGAATGCCAACTCAATGAACTCAATGAACAGCTGTGCTTCTGGACTTCTGAAACACCGCCTCTCTTCTTGTAAGGTGTTCATCGTTTCTGTCCTCCTGAAAGCATTCTTACAGGAATGGAGTAAAATACCCTTTGTACACCTGCAAAGGAGTCTTCTCCAGTAGAAAGTGAGCTATCGGGCAATTGTCAAGAATACTGATCGACATATACAATACAACCGATAATGAAAAGCGAATTGTTTGCTTGATTCATGTTTCGTTCGGAGTGTTTACGAAATAAATTGATTATTTGACAGAATTTAAATTCAAAGTATACTAATTATGAATGATACTGTTGGCCAGTATTCTGTATGATGTTACATGTAGTACTCGTTAGCCTCAGACATACGAATTTCAAATATAGCTCATTTGTATCCACCAATACTATCTTACATGTAACCCATTGTTAAAACATTCATGTGCAAGTATCAATACATATAGATAAATAAAAATATGGATTTCAATCTTTTATATGAATGAATATCTAACAATCAATGCATAGGGTCTATAATAAAGAGTGGCGTGTGGTTTACTGTTGTAGATTAATCAGTCGCGGAGTTTGTGGCTTTCAAAGGCATATCAATAAAACCTGAGAGAGATTTATCTGAGAGATGGACGGAAAGCATTTTATTCTTGTCAAAGACTGTTTAGATAACTTTCCATAACTCATGTCGACGTTGGAACTAACAGTGAGAAATCAATGTTTGCTTCATTTTTCCCCATCAAATTCAAACCACAAAAGATCGTTCTCCAACTGTAGTTCAATGATGTGTACCAGAGTTGAATCCTTAATTAATAAAGGTTGAAGTTGAACTAGCAGTGGGCAATGATGCAGGAAAATTATTAAACGCTCATCGTTTTGTTGCAGCCATTAATTGGAACATGTATTTGACGTAATATTCAAGAGACTGGGCTCTTGGTAGAATACAGAAGAATTCCGATGTTAGTGTGCTTGTAAAATACATAGGCGCATTACTGTATCATTTGGCAAGAGCAACAGTTGTACATGATTTGTTTTGTATAACGTTAATAGCAACATGGATTAGAAAATAAGTTCAGTTACTGTATTACTTTGTTTGTGTGTGATTCAATATTCTCTTGTATTCTACTTAAGTATGTGATGCGTGTAGGGAACTCTAAATACTCAAAATGCATTAGAAGAATGAAAAATGAACTAAAATATATTGTTAAAATGAAGATTACTAGTTATTTTCTAAGCACCTAAAGAACGTACAAGTATCATTAACGTTACATCTGAAATTGACCCAGTCATGTGTGGAAATCTAAATAACAAAAGGAAGATAGAGTATGTAAAATTAGAAAAGAAAGGCCAAATGCAAGGAAACGAGAAATTGAGAATTACCTCAAATGCTTCAAAATACTTCTTTTTAAATCTTGAATAGGCGTAAGCTACAGATCCAAAAAGATCTTATAATTATTTTCTACTTAGTCTGAAGCTGCAAACGCGTAAATTAAGGTAATCTTATATTCGTTAAAACCGCAACTTGAAAGATGATTCCATTTCTTACCAAATGTAGAGGAATGTTTCTGTAAGTTAATATTTATGTCTTTCGAAATAAAATGAAAATGTAAGATGACTTGATAACTTAACAACGAAGCTACAAGATTAATATGGTATATAAGATATTTAATTACTGATCACCGAGTTAAGCCCTCCACATAATGGAACAATTTTGTTCGCAATATGGAGGCACTGTGGCTCAGTGGTAGAGTGCTTATCTATAATGCGTGGGGTCCCTTGTTCAATCCCCAACCAAGTAGGTTTGTGGTGGGCAGCATTATGTCTGTAGGTTTCCTCGAGGCACTGCCGTTTCCTCCCATATTCTCATTCCACCAATTCTTCCATTTTCATTCACTTGCTTTAATCATAGTCTCCCTTAGCCTAAAGGGCATAATCGTGGGACGTTAAACTGAAAGATTTTATTTCATTTTATTATTAGTTGCCAAGTTATTTTCTTCGTGACACAGCGCGCATCTTAATAGCGCACAACTACGAGCCTAGGTAATCAGTCATTATTTGATAATTTGTGTGTGATGGGTAAACATCAAGACTTGTCAATGTTTGACAAAAGTCAATTATTGGGGCCCAAGAATCTGATGCCTCGATCATGCAATTGAGTGCACTAGTGGGGTACTTTGGAAGATCGATAGGAAAAGAGTATCAAGACTGGTGTTAACAGAGACACATGATGAACCGATGGTAACATTGTAGAAAATGACGCGAGACTGATTGTCGGAGTAGAGTAAGCAGGACAAAAACCCGCAGTTTGGTGTTTGAATTGCGCTGGAGCAGAAAGATATAACGGCAAAATAACGAATTTCGCACAGAAGTATAAGTGAACATTCCTCTATATTTTGGAAGTGCTAAAACGCCTATCACTTTATTACTTAATAAGATACATGAATTTAAAAAAGAATGGACAAATTCGGACTTTTACCCCAGTATAGGGGGAAAAGTCCTATCGCAATGGGGCAGAAGTCCGCTGAAATACACGAAGTAGGAAATCGACATACAGGCACTTTTATTGAACTATTTTGTTTTCTACAAGAATTGAGAAAGGGTTGAGAAAAAGACTCATAAAATGCTTCGTGTGGAGTGTTGTACTTTATGGGGCGGAAACGTGGACATTACGTAAAGGTGATGAAAATAGACTGGAAGCCTTCAAAATGTGGGTATGGAGAAGAATGGAAAGAATTACTTGGGTCGAGCGGAAAACGAATGAGAAAGTGTTAGAAATGATGGGTGAGAAAAGAACACTTTTAGATATTATTAGGAAGAGGAAGAGAAACTGGTTGGGACATTGCCTAAGAAGAGATTGTATCATGAGGGACGTCCTAGAAGGTATGTTGGCGAGAAAGAGAGGGAGGGGGCGAAGGAGACTATAATTAATGGATTATATAAAAACAGAAAGATCATTAAGGCGAAGAAGATAGCGGAGGACCTTGGAGCATGGAAGCTTCTCAGGTGCGGCAAGTGAACTGCCAATAAAGGCAGAATACCTATGATGATGATGATGATGTACAATAATCTTAAGACAAACAAACAGCATACGAAACATTGAGTGATTCTATATATTTAAAAAACGCTAGACTAAGCAAAAAGATAAGTTTATCTCACTTGAAATAAACTCAATAAACATACAAAGTATGAAGTTATTCTTCGTATTGATAAAGTTAAACTACAGGGTGGTCCATAAGTCTTAGTACAGTGGATTATTTTGGAAACTAACATGATTAAAGCAAATCTGACTAGCGAAGGGCAGACTTGGGTAAAGGAGCTACTGATTGATGCATGTGTGGTGAATGGCGGCCATCTTGATGGCCGCCATCTTGGATCCACTTTATTTTTTCAAATGGAAAGGTAGGTATGTGACACATCAATTAACACAGTTTTTGCAGGGGGATGCAGTCCCGCAAGCAGAAATGCATTATCATGTCCCGTTCCAAAGTTATGACGTCCCAAAATCCCACCTACAGGATGTGTTTCACATGTTGCTCGTCCATTGCAACATACAACCGGAGTCTCTTAATCCAGTCCTCCTGAACCCGTAACAACACAGCGGGGGTGATGCTGCCACAGGCGTCCTGAATAAGTCTCTGTAGGTGTGCAACATCCCGAATCTTCTCCTGATACACCGGGTATTTAAGTGTCCCCATAAAAATATCCAAGGGAGAGAGATCGGCCGCTGGCCGCTCCACAGGGCCTCTGTGACCGATCCAACGTCCAGGAAAATGCAGATCCAAGCATTCCCGCACAGGCAGCGCATAATGCGGTGAGACACCATCTTGCTGAAAATATCGCGGCAAGGTGGCATCAGGGCGGAGAAACAACAGAAAAACCAACTCCTGTAACATGTCCAGATATCGGACATCATTTAAGATATCAGGAATGGATAAGGGTCCTATGATCGACGTGTTCCATGTGCCACACCACACCATGATATGAGCAGGGGTAACACTCTTGCAGGAATTGATCGCATGTGGGTTTGCATCCGACCAATATCTCATGTTCTGGCGATTCACTTCCTCATCCAAATCAAAGTTTGTTTCATCTGTGAAGAGAATGCTGGCTGGGAAATGCGGATCTCAGTCATATTATGACAAAGCCCAATTGGCGAATTCCATGCGCCGGTCCGGATCATCCTCTGAAAGGTTGTGGAAAAGTTGCAGCTTGAAGGGATGCCACTTGTTTGTATAGAGAATCCTCATCACGGAAGCATGTGGTACGCCTGTTATCGCTGATAGTTGTCTTGTGCTGCGCTTCGGACTTTTCACACTTGCAGCAAGCACCATGTGGATGTCTCCTCATCTGTCGCGGTTTGTGGGGGACCTGACCGTGGTCTGTCGGCAACATTACCAGTCACACTTAATTTCCTAATGAGGTAGCTAACGGTGTTGTGGCTTATTGCAGGTCTTTCGGACTAGCGCGCGTCCTGGGCAATCACACGACTGCTTCTTTCCCCAAACATTAGGACGATCTCAGTTCTTTCCTGCTTCGTCAGTGCAATCTGCCTGCACAAAATGAAAAACTGTCAAATTTGGGGCGTCAAATCTTTCTTGCAGCGTTAGTGCCATGTCGCTCTCCCTACAAGGAAACATAAAACCGTCAATTTTGGGGCTTCATAACTTTGGAACAGGACATGATAATACATTTCTCTTTGCGGAACTGCATTCCCCTGCAAAAGACAGTGTTAATGGATGTGTCACATGCCTACCTTCCCATTTGAAAAAAAATAACCTAGATTCAAGATGGCCGCCATTTACTACCATGCATCAATCGGTAGCTCCTTTGCCTACGTCCGCCCTCCGCTAGTTAGATTTTGCTTTAATCATGTTTGTTTCCAAAATAATCCACTGTACTAAGACTCATGGACCACCCTGTAGAAAAAAAGTAAATTATACAAAGGTTCGTTGTTGACAAGAACTAGGAAATAAACTACCACCACTCCCAGAAAAAAAAACTAGTGTATTGTAAATTCAGAGCCATCCATGGCACATTCGTCCAAACAACGCGATAACGCATTTTTTTCTTTTCTTTCCTTGAGATTCCGAAAAAGAGAAACTACATACTTTAGGTGGTATATGTTTAAACTTAAACCATATTTTTTCGTATTGTTTCTAATAGCAAAGGACACATCTCTCTCAGTACCGATGAACCAAATGACATCAAGAGCACTTTTCACACCTCAAGAGATGGATTCAGCAATACAAACTGGTTTGTGTTAGCACTACTGACTATTAATCCTAGGCTCTGTTTACACCGCTGAAATGTGAGTAGTGCTCTTGGTGCCATTGGTGCACTAATCAATGTTGTGCGTGGCTTGCCCAAATTCAAAGATCAATCTTCATAAAGGCCTACACAGCTTTAGTTAAGCTAAAGAAAGCCTACGTAGCAAACAAATTTAAATAGGTCTACTGTTAGAAACTGGAATTTAAATTTAAGAATAAAATCATTTACAAATTCAAGAGCTGGGGCAAAAGTCCGCATTCGGATTCTTGCCCCAGAAAAAAGTCGGACTTTTGCCCCATTTGCACATGTTTTAATTACAATGAAATACTGACTTCATAACTGATACCGAGAAAAGAGGAGGTAGTGTATATTGTTACTGAAGAAGTGTTTTCATATGAAACAGCAATAAAATATGTCGTAATTTCTCCCACAGACTGTAATACTACTTCCCATAAAACAAAATATTACTTCAAAGTAAGACAAAATATAACTTACCTCATTGTATTACTAAATTTCTCTTCACACCTTTACTAACATGAACAATACACCGCCGCCATTTAATCTTTCTGCAGCACAAGCAATGTTGCACAACTCCAACAAAAACGTATCTCAAAACCCCAAAAAGGACTTTTGCCGCCTGCGGACTTTTGCCCCCGGACACTCTAATTGTCGTATTCAGTGACTAGTATGGGCTCGCAGGAATTGATTAACGGTGGAGCAGCTCATTTCCAATATATATGGCAACCGTATCAACTCGAAAACATATTTTTTATGACTGAGCGTATGGGTTATTCCAATGGTATGGTCTCCGCTCCTCACCAGAATGAAAAAAGAAAACACCAAGATCGCTTGCTGCAACGAACATGCGAACTTAACAATAAAAAACTGGAGAAAGATCTACTGTTCTGATAAGGTACTAAATTCTATGGATAGGTATATATGTGTGTGTGTGTTTCAAGGAATTTCCATAAGGCGATGAAACCACATGTATGGTGTCTACAGTGGCTGGTGATAGTGGATGTATGTTGTAGGGTAGTTTACATGGCATCATACCGATTGTACACAAACGCCTGACGGATATCCGCTATTGTGATCTCCTGGTAACATAGCACTAAGTTACATTTTTCTCTCGTGATGATACTACCTTCCAAGATGATAACGCATGCTGATCTATTCATCTCGCACGTTCCGTACAGGAATAGTTCTAATAACCAATAATGCAAACTCCCAGCACTCTATCAAGCTCTCCTCACCTCAATTCCATTGATCACCTGTGATGCTCATGAAAAAACACACCCAGTCTCTTGAGATAACTTCCTCACCGATTCCCTAACTGCATCTCGACATTGAAGTTTACATTACTGTATAACCCAAATTTGGATAACATATCAAGGTACGGTTAATAACATCTTATTACATTCCTGAAATGTTGGATCGCTACCACATAGGGCGAAAGAACTTTTACGTTATTAGGTAAAGGACATAATTTACTGACCTGCTGGCATATATACGCCATCCTCACAAACTTAAACATGTGAACTTCACATACCGGTACTATTTCCTCTTTTCGTCAGACGTATTCTCGTTGTGTTTCAGTGCACTGTAGGGTCAATTTTATTGTATAAATATACTGTTTTAGACAGCTTCGTTACCTACTTCAATTTTACAGCTTTCAATGGTCAATACAAATAAGCAGACTTAGTATTCCTGTTCTTTGGTTTGGAGACAGGAACTCTGTTCGATTTATTGTAAATAAAATTAGCACTCAGAGATGTTGATTGTTTCCATCAGGATTTGATATCTAGGTATGTGACATTTGAGCAAGATAGAATATATAACTTCAAATGTTCTTTCAAAATGATCAACCTCATGTTTGGTGCAATCCTTTTAATTATATCAGATACATTTATCCTTTGATGATTTTCTGAAAGTCAGTTCCTCCAACGATTTGCTTATTCTCTTCAAATAAAATATACTTTTCACGTTTGTATCAATACTCTCCTCTTTTTTATACTATTTCCTTCCTTTTTCTTTATCCTTGATGATGCACGATTGTACGAGTTGTCAGGAAAGGGTATTTTATTTGAGCCACAAGTAGACGCCCTCTGTACCATCACAGTTTCGGCCTTCCAGTTACTTCTAAAATAATAGACGTTAACTCTAGAAGAGTGTGGAGAGGAAGATAGGAGCACGAGAGAATTTTGATTCAATTCTCGATTATGATGAGTGAAAGGAAGAAGAAATGAAAGAGAATGCGTGTGCGTGACTACCATTTGAAAATATAGTCGACTTCTAAACTAAAGTAAGGTATAAAAAAATATCAAAGGGAAAATTTCCAAAATCAACTGCTTGGTGCTGCATCTACAGATACTAAAGAAAAAGCGTTGCTTAAAAAACCATACATTTCAGAAAGAAATTCCGGAAATTATAATGGGTTTCTTTAGATCCTTAAAGTGAAGACGGGAAGGCATGAAATTGATGAGCTGCTAATTAAAAGATCATCCACAATAGTACATTAGTTTGCAGAAAGCTACATACGCAAGTTGAACTTTTATGTTTATTTCTTTATTTATAAAGTGTCTCCCAGTTTTTAATTCCTCTATCACTTACAGCTAATGATTCCTCCTACTTGCGTTGAGTTGCTGAGCACTCAACTAAAATTTATATGAATTATAACATTAAACTTTATGCATTATAGTTACACTCAATGTATGTTATTCTTATGATTCTTTCAAAAACAAAGAAACAAAACAAAATAAAATAAAAGCAATATAAAATCTCAAAAGTTATATTACAGACATAAAGAATGTAATCATACGTCCACGATCAGTATGCCTGCATAAACCATTGACTACACTTTCCATGTATCTGTTTCCTGTCCCCACTGTCTTTTATGAAGGTCAGGTTATCACCAGGGCTGTATTGGGGCATATACGGGATTAGGGGCTGTCCATATATTACGTAACGCTATTTTTAACCAATTTTTATCCCCTCCCTCCCCTTTGTAAACACTTCGTAACGCAAGGCCAAACCCCTCCCCTTTCGTTACGTAACACTTTTTAATTTTTTTTTATCAATTTTGCTCATTTTGGGGGATATTACAATGAAATATATTTTTAATGGTAGAACGTTCTATTACAAAATACTTGTATTTTGAATACGTTTCTAGGTTTTCTCCAATAAATGAAGGTATTAAAAAATGAGGGTACCGTAATAATATTTTAACCCCGTTAGATTGTGACCAGTATTAATTCTTCGAAATTGCATACTGTCGTTTTCCTAAGGAGATCGCATCCATCTTTTAACTTAAACTAGAAATATAAATCACTGAACAAAACAACGTTTGTTTTTTATTTTAAAATAATAACTGTGTAACAGTTTCTCCAACTAACTGAATATATTGGCTTCCTATACTGTAATTGATACTACTTGTCCCTTCTGACAGCTTGCTGCGCGCACGTGATGCTCAATGCTGTGTTGTCAGCTTTTGCGTCTGGTGTTGAAACATGAAATTATTCATTGCAAGTAAATCTCAGTTTTAGAAAATTAAATGGCACAAAAGAGAATTAAAAAGAATTTTCTCAATAGCCAGCAGATCCCCTACTCAAGTTGACATTTGACTAAAACAATTTGCATTTGTTTATATTCAAATTGGCAACGTGCGGAAAGGGTAGAATGTTTACCATTGCAGAGCGAGAGAAATGAGCTACTACAATTGGCTGAACGTGCTGTTGCCGTAGAAACAGTTCCTCTTGTCTGATTGTTGTGACCACGTGCAGGAAGGAAAAAACAGAGGAAAGCAACTGTCAGAAGGTACAAGTTGTATTAAATGGATTGTAGATATAGATTGGAATATATGAGCCACTGTGCCCCCTAGAAAACTAAACAAAACAGAATTCCACGAAAAATTATAGTGCATTGTATTTGTTCCATAAACTTTTGTTTCAAAGTTTGGAATTCTAGTAAACAATTTAAGGTGCTTTGATAAGCGAGAATCAACAGTGTTAAAACACGATGTGCTGACCGCAAGTCACAACCTAAAACCTGTTTTTCCGTCCACAGTTCTTGTTACTCTAAAACAACAGGAAATTTACTCTGAATTTCTCTTAGTAATCAATCTTTTATAAAATGAATAAACCCAGGCTAATAAACTTTTACAGAGAATGAAACTGTTGGCGTTCCATCTTAAGATAAATTTTTAACACAATGTGTACTATACTAACTGAAGACAATTTAATCAAATGGCACACCATTGCTACATTGCTTTTAAACGTGCTTTCACAAATATTGCGTAAGTAGCGAAATAAATCTCAATCGAACCTTCCTTCTGTTATAGAGCCTCATTTTTTTTTTTTTTTTTTTTTTATCAACTCAGAACATTAAATTGCTCTGCCATCTGTAGAAGTACAGATTGTACAGAGTGTTGTTGGTATTAGAGCAATTTATTTGTAAGAATTTTCTGATTAAAATCTAACATGTGAATCCATGCTTTAAAAACTGTCTCAAAATAGACAATTACAGTATCTAACAACAAGAACTGTCTCATTCAAAAGATACGGATAACAATGAGAGAAACGGGAATGAAACTATTTGGTTTTTAAAAGATTTGTATTGTTTGAAAGTAGCTGAATACTTGCTTTGTGTTTCTGAAGAGATAACATCAACGAGAAGTATTTGAACCCTATAAACTCTCTGTTGATGACGTTCAAAATTCATTGATATAAGTTCAAATTTAATGCAGCTCTCGGTCTCGGGCTTCGAAGTAGCTTCTAATTGACTTTCCTGAAAGTTGATACCTTCTAAATAACTTTTTCTTGCTCAAAAATGGTAAATTATCCCACTTCTTCATAGAAAACGTTGACAATCAAAAGAAGTAAACTTACAGAGCGTCAGAAGTCTGGGTTGGCAACGATCAGACGGCGGCGACCGCTGTTCCTGGATGTTGGTGACTGTGTATTAGGGATATCTCAAGAATAATAGAACGACATTGTGCAATGAATTAAGCAGATAGTGTAAAATAGGTGACTTCTTTTATTTTCTAATAGAACGAATTGTTGGTGCTCGGTTATGTGGTCCGAGCGTGACGAAAGTGACAATTGTGTTTGGTGTGTCGCGAAGGACAATGTCCAAGTTGATGACGGCCTATAAAACTCACGACAAAGTCAATCGGGGAGGAGAAAGAATGATCGGTAGAAAATCCTTAGTGATATGAGCAGCCACACAGTGGTCGGAATGACGAGAAAGCGCGGCAAAACTATTTGAGGGCGAATTGAAAGCGTGGTTTTGTCGATACGGTATTGTTTTGAAAGCACACTAGTTTATTTTCGATTGTTCTGCTGTAATGTGAAGAATAATTTACCGTTTATGGTCAGTGATGCCTATGTAGATGGCGAAAATGTTGACATTTTCAAAATCAGGTTTACAAATACCATCTTGGGTCGTTATGAAAAAAATAATTTAGAATTTGTGGTAATGTTATTAAAATTAGAGATCTCATTATAATCAAGATAAACATGCTTTTGGACAGTAACGAAAAACTATACATAAACATGAACAATGAAGTTAACCAAAAGTCAGTCCATGTAAGAAATAGTTACAGAAATGAAACTATCTCGCAACACATATATTTGAAAACAAAACAGTGGGAGTAGTCCAATCAAGTACAATAAAAATTACAAAATTCGATTGTGAAATTAATCACTTTCAAAAGTCTCTGGTGCCCAAACATGAGATTGGCGATGAATATTTTAAAGTTGTAGCATTTCGTTCTGCATATTATTATGATTTGGAGCATACTGGGTCTGAGCGAAATTATCGGGTGTTGTTGTACAGAGACAAAACACGTGTAGCAAATCTAGGTTTCTATCTTTTCTAGAGCTTTTCTGGCACTATTTCTCGCGATACCTGCGAAAGTCTGTTTCGAGACTTCTGAGCTTTCGCACTTAGCATATCTAGTGCGAGAGGAGCTAAAGGTATACTAAATCCCCCAGTGATTTACAATGTGCGCCAATAGTTGTATAGGTGGCACGACGACATGACAAACGGAACTAGCAATCAGCCTCTGTGAGCATTGAGCGCTCACCTAGACTCATTAAAGCTCGCTTCGTTTGCTAGGTAGCAGGTATAGTAGCAGCCAATTCTGACAAAAATCATTAATTGAGAGACAACAGAAAAAATTAAACTTTGGACTTGCAAGGAAAATTTTAAAAGTCTACAAATATATAGCAAAGCATTGATTTTGAGTATAGTATTGTAAAAATGCCCTCAGCGTGCACACGATGTGCCTCAGAGCCCAACGTGTCTACTGGGATTGGCCTTAAAGGATTGATACTGTTCTGATCACCAATACCAATGTTTAACATCTCATAAGTATCAACATACTTAAGAGTAATATTTCCGTCACAGTATCACAAACGGAAAGCATTTTTTACAAGGACGGCAGATTATCCACTTTCGACAGGTGTTTCTTCATGAACGAGGTAAGCCAGGATGAAAAACAAATCTGTTTTATATAGAGTGGACATTTCCTTACTGAAAGACTATAGACATTCGTTCCAGTGATAGAGTTCGTTTTGGGGGTTTTGTCCAGCTTTCTTGCTATTTCGACCACTGTGCGCCGGTCATTGAAGCGAGTTCTCACTCAGAACCGTCACGTGACTGCAGTGCAAGTGAGGAAGGAACTCAAGCAGCACCTTCTTAAGCCTGCGTCGACAAACACAGTCTCCAGCGAGTTACGTATAGACATACGAGGTCGGGTTCCAAGGACGAAATTGCTGATAAGGAACCGTAACTGTTTAGCAATACTGCAGCGGGCCTCGAATATGAAACACATATCGCTAATGACTGGAAGTGTATGGTATGGTCGGATGAGTCGTCATTCACATTATTACAAAACATGGATCGTGTTTGTGTCGGACGCCCAAGGAAGCGTATGATTTGCAGTATCTGTGTCCAACCATGAAACATTGCGGAGAATGTATGTGTGTATAGAGCAGGCAACAATATCCTGGTATTCAGTGGATCCTCTGGTGACACTCAACGGTCACGTCACTGCCAGTGATTATATCGCCTATGTAGCGAACCATTATGCATTGTATGGTCCAGATATTTTTCCAGGCAATGATGTCATGTTCCAAGATGATAATGCGCCCATTCACACAGCTAGAACTATTATGGGGCTGTTTAAGGAAAATTGGGATGGAGTTGAATACATACTCTGGTCCACCCAATCCCCGGACCTGTTTGTAATTGAACTTTTGTGGTCCGTTTTGGAGATGCGAGTAAGTAGCACATTTCCGCACCTCATTCTCTTTTACGGAATCGAATGATCCACTGCTCGTGGAATGGTGTAACATACATTTTGCTACTATTCACAACTTCTACGACTCCATTCCATGTTGCATCAGAGCTGTTGTAAAGATGAAAGATGGTTCAATGTCATGTTAACTTATCAAGTTCCATTTTTTATGTCTTTCATTATTCTGATAAACATGCAGACTATATTCTCCCCAAATGTGCCTTATGATGGACAAACACCGAGTGTGTGAGTTGTCTAGGGGTTATCACGTTTCCTCTCAAGTTCTTAACTGCACAATTATCATCCATCTCATTGATCACCGTCTCCCTTAGCCTCGGTGTACGCTTCATTGCGCTGAAGTTTGTAACAAAGATAGACAACTCTAGATAGATAGAAAACTTCTCAATTTGAGTAAAATAGACTATACCAGTGATAGTAATGATGGAAGATGATCGGTAATTAAACTTTTTTGTTCTTCATTAGCCTCACACTCCCTGCGCTATGATGCTACAGACTCTTGAGTTATATCCTTTACAACTTGATTCTTTCCACAATAAATGCATTGAGTTGATGGTGTCAATTGAACTGGTCCGATCTTTTCCTTTTTGTCTTCCTGCCTATCCTGTTCTGGCTCTTTTGCAGTATAGACCCAAAGATAATGATGTAGCCAATTCATGTTCTAACCATAGTGAAAAATATTCAACTGTATGCGGAAACAAATTATGATTGATTTCATTTCAAATAGCTGTGGTCTTCACATGAATAGCATTAAATACCGGTATTTAACGTTTTTGCTCTGAAGTAAGTGGTATTGTATAACTCCATTGCAATCATCTGGGCTGTCAGTTAGAACTAACATGGTGTATTCTGTTAATGATTTTGGTTTAATTCATTTGTTCATCATTCTTGATTGACATTTTCCAATCTTGGGAAGAAATACTGTTTAAAATTATGGAAGTTGTTGCGACAGTAAAATTGAGACCCTTTAACTGAACATTATTTCTTTTCGAGTTTATCGTCTCATGATTATGCACCAAGGCTAAGAAAGCTGTTGATAAAGAGACGGATGATAACGATGGAATGGGGAAACTGGGAGCAAGTGAGAGAACAAGGAAAAACCTACTCAACGGTATTTGTCTACCACAAAGCCCACTTGGCATTAGCTGGAATCAAACTATTGACTGCACTCACCAGAAGTGAGCGCTCTACCAGTGTACATTGCGAGTGTTCTATATATCGGATGCTCTAAAATTGGTGCCCACGAACAATAGAGCCTATTCTTCAGATCAAAATAAAGCAATAATATTATATACTGGTACACTCTCTGGGGTCTCCTTCAGCCGCTATATGGCGGTGGAGCCATAAGCCATGTTTAAAAAAATATAATCAGATTGAGTGATGCTTGATGTGGGTAGTATAGCGTGTTGAAAGATAACAGACTGATGTTCTATGTGAACACCGCCAAAAGGGTTTTATTGGTATAACTACATAATTGTACAACGATACTTGCATTTCATCACTCCTTATTATATCTTTATTTGTATTTTGTGGGCAGAATATACTTATAAATTATGCACAAGCTATTCAAGAGGAGGAAGAAGAAATATATGAAAAAAGGATATATAGATATAATTTCTTTGCAGTTGTTATACGTTGCTATTTTGTTAATATAGTAATTTGACAATGTGAAATTGGTTGTCATAGCAACAAAAGATAAACACATATAATTTCGGATTCATCTTGTGTAAGCTACATGAACAATTCTAAGGAGTGTAATTGATTAATTTGTTATGTACCCTCATAAAAGGTAATATCTAAATACAGTGCGTAAAATATTTTATGGTGATTTTCCGTAGCCTTTCTTATATAAATACAGAAACTGAGGACCTTTGAGTAACGATGTTGTATATATATAAAGGAACTTTGTGATTTTGTCATTATAATTGTGATTACCAACACTATGAAAATTACAAAGAAAGCTTATCGTACACAATACATAACTGTATGAGATTTGAAGATCACTGACGTGCTCCGTAACGACACGGAGTTCATAATCTCGTATACAGTTAAGTCTGTTAAGTGTTCATTGCTTTATACAATGATTAACAGAGAGTTCATCAAAAGCGTCCTTACAGTCCACAATGGTCCATAGTTGTAATTACCACTACACTTATCCAAAGCACCAACACTAGCGATAACCAGAACGTCGAGAATTTATGACTAAAAGAATTATTGTTGAAAGATCCTCAGATGCTCGTTGAGTGATGCTCTAGTAGAATTTGTTCGGATTTCTATAGTCACTTCCTTGTAAACACCAACGCTTTTGTTTTCTATTTATTGCTTCATATTCGCGGAAGTTGAAGGCCATCTGAGAAGATTTTTTTTAAATAAAAACAGTTTTATTCTCGCCAAGGCCTTCCGTTTTTCCTGTAATGTATGTTTACACTTTACCTTGTTTGTTGAGTAAATGTTTTTCTAATTTCATTTTGGAACGAAAGTTTACTACATATCTGATACAATCTATTCCACGTTTACTTTTCTTATTCTTTTTCGTACTTTGAAAAGAGTTTCTGTTTTTATTTCTTGTTCGAAGGAATCCTTGCCACATGGGTTCCTGTCACCACGGCATGGCGCGTCCTCAGGTTGCGGATCGAGGAGAAGGCTAGTTAGAGGTTAGCTGCGAATGTACTGAAAAAGCAGTCGCGGACAGATGACAAGCAATAATCCTCCAGCTTGGGGGTTTGGGTAAGGTTAGCAACCTGTGAAAAAATGCACTTGTTCAGAAACATTCACAAAATCCTCGGACAAGGACTGATAATTTGACACAACCTCAGCAATAGAAAATGGACATGAGATTTGGAACATGGAATATTAGAAGTCTTTATAGGGCAGGCGCGTTAAAATCCGTAACGAGTGAGTTAGAGAAATACAGGTTGGACCTAGTAGGAGTTCAGGAAGTTAGGTGGGAAGGAAATGGAATTGTGAATTCCTGAAATTTTACGTTATTTTACGGGGAAGCAAATAAAAATCACCAATTAGGATAAGGATGTTTTGTTCATAAACGAATATTACCAGCAATTAAGCGGGTTGAATTTGTTACTGGCAGTCTTTCTTGTATTACTCTTAAGGGTCCGTGGTGTGATATTATTATTTTAAATGTACATGCTCCAACCGAAGATAAGGATGACGATATAAGAGACAGTTTTTACGAAGTTGAGTGGATGTTTGACCAACTCCCGCGATACCATATGAAAATTCTATTAGGGGATTTTAATGCGAAAGTAGGACAAGAGGATATTTCCAAACCGATTAGGAAACGAAAGTCTGCATAAGAAAAGTAATGACAACGGTGTTAGACTCGTGAACTTTGCAACATCCAAAAACCTAATCGTGAAGAGTACAAAATTCTCACATTGCGACGTTCATAAATACACTTGGACCTCACCAGACGGAAAAAACACATAATCAAATTCATCACGTTTTAGTAGATAGAAGAAGACAATCTAGCATAATTGATGTCCGGTCGTTTAGAAGAGCTGATTGTGACACTGATCACTACCTGGTAGCAGCGATAATAAGAGAGACATTAGCGTTTAATAAAGGAAATATTCAATGTTCGAAAACGGATAGATTTAATTTAAAGAAATTAGAAGAGAGACAGGTACGAGAGGAATACCAGATTGAAGTTTTGAATAGATTCTTGGCTTTAGAAGACTCGCAGTGCACTAGTGTTGAGGATACTTGAATTGAAATTAGAGACAGCATTAAAATTTCAGCAAAAGAAAATTTGGGACATGCGGAAATACATAGGAACAAACCATGGTTCGACCAGGAATGCATTAAACTAGCAGAGAAGAAAAACAGGCAAAACTACGTTGGCTACAAACTCCGAATGAAATAACTACACAAAATTTCGTAGATATCAGGCAGGAAACTTTCAAACATTTTAGAACAAGGAAACGCGATTTTTTGAAAGCTAAAATTAAGGAAATTGGAGATAATGGTAAAAATAAAACATTCTGGACATGTATAAGGGGATCAACGAATTTAAGAAAGGCTATCAACCTCCTGCTTGTATATTAAAGAAAGCTAACGGAACGATTCTAACTGAAACGGATATAATCTTAAATAGATGGAAAGATTTCTTTGGCGATTTGCTTAACAAGCAACCAAAAACTACTGTGCATGGAGAAAAGGAGATACACACCGCAGAACCGTATATTCCAGAACCCGACCGAATAGAAGTAGAAACCGCTATAAGGAAAATAAAGAAACACAAATCTCCGGGTGTAAATGAAATTCCGGCTGAATTAATTTTAGCTGGAGGCGAAAAATTGTGGAACAAGATACACAAACTCTTTCTCCTTATCTGGAACAAGGAAGAATTGCCACAAGAGTGGAAAGAATGAATCATTGTTCCAATTCACAAGAAAGGCGACAAAACTGACTAATAATTATCGAGGCATTTCTCTTCTGTCCACATCCTATAAAATCCTTTCAAACATTCTATTAGCAAGATTGATCCCATACGCAGATGAAATTATTGGAGATTATCAGTGCGGATTTAAACGAAATCGATCAACTATCGACCAAATATTTACCATTCGACAAATACTCGAAAAGAAGTGGGAATACAATACCCCGGTACATCAACTATTTATTGATTTTCGAAAGGCGTACGACTCGGTTAGGAGAGAAATATTATACAATGTTCTTACAGAACTTGAAATACCGAAAAAGCTAATTAGATTAATTAAGGTATGTTTAAATGAATCTCAAAGTAAAGTCCGGGTAGGAAAATTTTTGTCCACGAGCTTTCACGTCGAAAATGGCCTGAAACAAGGAGATGCATTGTCGCCATTATTATTCAACTTTGTTCTGGAATACATTATAATAAAAATCAAAGGTAGCAACCAGAGCCTAGAGTTGAACTGTGTTCACCAGGTTATGGCATATGCTTATGACGTAAATTTAATAGAGGATGATAGGAGAACAATAGAAAGAAATGCAGAGTTCTTATTAAACGCTTGCAGGCATATCAGTTTAGAAGTAAATGTAGAGAAAACTAAGTACATGGAAGTGCATCGGAAACGTAATACGGCAAATTATGGAGGCGTTAAAATATTAAATTATACTTTTGATAAAGTGGATACTTTCAAATATCTAGGACCAATATTAACAGACGAAAATCATATTCACGAAGAAATTAAATGTCGACTAAACGCAGGGAATTCGTGTTATTATTCAGTTTAAAATCTCTTACCGTCGGGAATTCTGTCGAGGAATTTGAAGCTTAAAATATATAAAACGATAATCATGCCTATTGTTGTGTGTGGTTGCGAAACATGGTCGCTTACTAGAAAGGAAAAACGTAGACTGAAAGTATTTGAGAACAAGATCCGGAGACGAATATTTGGACCCAGGAGGAACAGGAATGGAGAATGCCGGAAACTTCATAACGAGGAACTACATAATTTATACGGTTTCCCAAAGATTGATAGGTTCATCAGGTGTAGGAGACTTAGATGGGGAGGTCATGTAGCTAGGATGAAAGAAAGTAGAAACGCTTTCAAAGTCTTGACTGGAAGACCAATCGGAAAACGACCATTAGGAAGACCTAGTCGCAGATGGGAGGACAATATTAAGATGGATCTCGTAGAGATAGGAATATAAAGTAGAAACTGGATCCAGTTGGCTAAGAATTGAAGTCAATGGAGGGCTTTTGTGAACGCGACATTGAACCTCCAGGTTCCATAGGCCATAGAGTTAGTTAGTTAGTTAGTTTAAAGAGAGGGGAAGGGACAGGTAAGTTCTTGGATTTATTATTTCGTGTTTGTATCACCATTTGTAGAACGTCTTAATAGGGAATCAAAAGTTTCACCATGTAGCAACGTTTCATATTAACTTAGAGCCATTGCCATTGCTCTATGAATCCATCAAGCAGTTACATCGATTGTTACGCTTATAAATGGTGCTAGTGTCAACGTACATCGACTGAACTGCCATCTGGAAAGGATCAGCGTAACTATTTGATGGATTGGTAAATCTACTCTGTAGTTCTTTATTTGCGACGTTGCCACATAGTGCAATTCGTGTCTATAGATAAGGACCCAAAAGGTATAAATTGCATATTTATTTTTTCTTTATTTTGACTTGTAGAATAGTACTCTGTAATCCGTGGACGCCATTTTTAGAACACCCGATATGTATTTCACCATAAGCATAAAACTCTTTGATTACGGTCAAAAGTGGTTAGAGTGGTTTATATATCTAACAACTGCCTTTTGATCCACTTCTGACTTCCACCTGTTGATGATAAATAGCGCTTGAACAGGGCTATATTGAAAACAGCAAATAGTTTGTTGTCACCTTACTTAGTATGCTGTAAACAATTTGACACCTAATGGCTTCATTCGTAAATTATCCGTACCGACAACTATCGCCTTTTTAACAATTATCGCCTATCGATTTATAATATTAGCTTGACATTGAATGTGAAAGAATGTAGTTGCTGATGTTAAAGTATAGATAGCACTATATACTGAGAAATACATTAGTTCCCCTAGTGGTGTTAACAGTAATCCCTGCAGTTCCTTCCTATCGATACTGTCATTCGTCTGGAAACATCTTTGGGAATGGAATATAGTTAGAAGTCACGTTGCATACAGTGTCTTCCCTCAACCCAAGTTAGATCTTTTTCAATGACATGTTCAGGTTATGGAAAGAATGAGCCACATGTATTGAGAATGAGCTACATGGGAGTGGATTGTGAATGTGATTGTGATATTTATGGTTACGATTCCAAAGTCGAAAGTTATGATGTATAATATGTAAACAGAAGTTATAGGGAGGATTAAAACCAGAGCTTTGTTGAATTGGAGGACTCAATAATAGTTTATGTGCAGTACAATTGTGTAATTGCGCCATCGCATACTTTGCGCGTCCTAATTTTTAAACGATTGTTTAGGACTTTATTTTAACTCCGCATGTTGTATGCATAATTTTTTTAAACTTATTTCGAATTCGACCACAGTTTATTGTCATTTCGCCAAGATCAATTATCGCATTCCAAGGTATTGTTTATCTACTAACAGTTGGAAGATAGGAGTATAGCGTCCCTTTTTCAGCACCATGCTATATGAGGCATGGACATATAGCTCAACGTATCACATGAACTCTCATTGGGAATTGAAGACGGGTCTCCAGCGCCGGAGTGATAAACACATAGCCATGAGCCCTTGTGTCTCTCTCTCTTTCTCCACTTTCCACCATTATCCTCCTTACATTCATTTCAAAAATTATTTCTTTCCTTGAGTTTATCATCTGTCTTCTCAAACCTAAATGCCAAAGCAGGTAGAACATAAACTAACGATTTCATTTCATTTCATATTTCGATTTGATTTTTTCCATTCTTTATTCTTATGATTGCTGGATTCTTTAAAGCGTATCGAAAACCACAATTTGAGAACTGCCAGATGTTTTCCTCCATACTGTCTCATCAAATTTACAAACACCAACACCACATCCTGTGGAGCAGGAAATGATGGAAGTTTATGAAAGTAATCGAACTCAGAAGTTTGGAATTACAACGCAGCAAAAGTATTCAGTCACTTGTACGGAAGACTCCCAGAAAACTCGGCAGAACGTAATCAGAAGCGCTTTCCCGTGATTACTCGGTTTCTTTCACTCTCAACTGTTGAGAAGAGATTGTTCTTTTTCGGAACTTTGTCAGCTCTCAATCGATTTATTCCATATCCACACACGTTCACTGTCAGACCTCATCTCGTTCCTTCCTTCTTTCTATTGCTTTCTTTCTTTCCTCGCCTTTTCTCCTCGTAAGAAACTTTTTCTTTCATTGTCAGAACTGGTGAATACCCTACTCTGCTGTCTGCATAATCCATAATCCTTAAGAAACTCAACGAATTTTTGAATGAAACACAGAGCTTATGTATTCCTGTATTTATCAGCTCAGTCCTTGATGACATAATTAAGAAAAGGAATTTGCAATCATCACATGTTGAATTCGTAATTTATACACCTGTACATATATGGACCTATCTTTGGCCAGTAGAAATTCAATAATTCATCTGGAGGTCCTAAACATTAATCCATTACACATACTTATCCCATTGATACCCGTATTCGTTTGGAACCGTCTTTTGGAATGGAATATAGCTAAGCAGTCACATTCAGTATAGTATGTATATTCTCATAATTCAAGTCAGGAGACTTTGACCGACATGTTCAGATTGGAGAACAGTTAATATTGAGAATGAACCACATCAGGAGAATAGAAACTCTGATGAATCATAAGAACTCTCTGTTTCCGGCCAAGACAGTCTCAATTAACTGGAAGGATAGTAGCGGCTTTATCGTGATGCAGCTGTCAATATTTCGCTATTAAGTGATAAAATATGCAGAAATGAATTCTAGACCACATGTATAGAAAATGACGCGTTAGGCAACAGATCATAGAGAAAAACAAGACGGTAAAATCTAGAAAATACATTCGCTTCATCTGTCTGTGGTGAGATTATGCTTCTGTCTGTGATTTAACTGGTCTTATCTTAGTTCTGTCATGTGCAGAAGGATTCTCTAGTGAGTATACTCTAACGAAGTTTCTCAATCTGAAGACCCCTAGGAGGATCACGAAAGAAATTTATGAGAGTCGCGAAAGGAGGTGAAAAAGGTAAATGTAATTAGAATCCGGAAGCGGAAAACAATTTAAGATTATTTTGAATTTCTTATTTTAATAATCATATTTTAACTTCCATAGATTGTCAAATACAAAAAGAACATTTAACAGAACATTTAAAAGAGCATTTTAAATAAATGAAGAATCGTTAAGAAACAATTGCAAGAAAAAAGGAATGGAACTGGTAGAAAACTGCATATTGAAATACAAGAAAAATACAAATACAACAAAAACTGCAAATTGAAATAGTGCACATTTCAAAATGAAGGCTATGAAACCTAGACCCAGAGTGGATCGATAAGCAGCTATAATCAATAAGATTATTACAAACTGAAAATTACTTATAGGGTGCTGCGCGATGCTGTAAAATGGTGCGATAAGAGGGAGGGTCGTGACAGAAAATAGGTTTAAAAAAGCTGTACTGTAGTATATGCCTCTTCGGTGCGGAAAGGATCGGTTCGATTACACAGACACTCACACACAAATCTCCGCACCAGACTCCAGGATATGGATTGATGTATTTTGTTACACAGAATCCAAATTTCGAAACCCCAGGAAGATTGACTATGTCAATTTTTGTTGTGGGCGAAACATTTGAGCGATTTTTGATAGGAAGGACACATTTTAGCCCATAAAACAAAATTGACACGGTGATTCCACTAGGGTTTAAAAATTTGAATTCTGTGTAACAAAATACATATATATATATTGTTCTTTCCCTTGAAAATCTCAAACTTATAGATTTAAAAAGCTAAAGAATTCAATTTTTTATGCATTTATAGTTTACTTTTGATCAGGCAATCCTAACGTAAATACAGATAATATTGTCCACATTAACTGGTCAATGCCTCGAGGAATCCGCTTGTAACCAAATTTCATGCCATGCCCTATTCTTTAAAGGAAAATTCCTGTCACGACTTTTGCCTTACAATTTTTGCTTAAATCTCTTTCAAACAAACAAAAAGTTGGAAAGCTTGACTTTGCTGCTGCTGCTTTGATTTTTTTTTTCATTTGCAATATGAGAATGTAGTATTATATATATTTTGCTCTAAGGTTCTCCACATACATATGTGGTGTATATATATATATATATATATATATATATATATATATATATATTTGACGTGGTTTGCTCAAAGGAAAGGAATTCTTAGTACTCGGATTGATGTCAACGCCCTCCCAGCCCACAGAGCAAAGTTAGAAATGGGCCGGAATTTTCTCTCAAAGGCAAAAGGAAAATGGGATATAGAATTGAAAATATTTCACAACAAAATAATGTTTGTGTTTGTGAAGTCTCCTTCTTGACCTACCGAGAAAGGTATAGAAAAGAGAGGCGAAATACAGCAATTTTGTGGTGCAAAAATGAAGTTGTGCCAAAAAGAAAAGTTGGATCGATAAAATTGTAAATCTCCCATCGCTTAGCGAAGATTTTTCTCCCTCTTCCTCAATATCTGGAACTGCATATTGTGCACATGACAGTATTTCAAACAGTGAAATAGTAAAGCTGACTGTGCAAGTTTGAGTGATGTCACAAGTTCCCTACCTTATATGAACCATCTCTCTTCTTGTCGTTCCTCGTTGCAATATTTTTTCTCTCCTCTTCGGGAGTCGCACTAATGAGCGCTAATGACTGAGGCGTTTTCTAGTCCCCCTGTTTCTCTTCCTCTCCCGTTAGATTTTCAGTCATCTCATGAACGTTTTATACGCTGGAAGTGCAGCCAATGAGCGGTCGGAGGGAGTACAACAGGAGGATGAAGGTGGGGGAGGAAAAAGATGAAGAAGGCTTTCCAATGAGTCAACTGACCCGGAAAATAACAATCTACAGACAGACATCTCTTCTCTTCCCCCGAAACACGAAAAGCTGAAGCCTTTCTTGTACATATTGTGTTTCTTTCACTTCTTCCCTCCCCTCCACCAACGAAACTCTTCTGCCGTTTCTCTTGAAAGATTATTTGACGATGCAAGTCACGAAGGTAGAAAATCTAAGCGTTTATTCATAGACAGACACAGTAAGAGAGGCTGAGTCTCCTATAGATGTACGTAGGAACATACCTCGACTACACGTTGCTTGTAACCACTAAGATCATTATGACACACACACACACACACAGACACAGAGAGAGAGTAGCTTCTTTTATTCATCTATTTTCACTTTCTCTTGTTGCGAGTTTATTTATCCTGTAATAACGCCACACGCAGAACATTTCGAAATAGCGTGAATTTTGAGTAACAATAGGGCACTTAATGAAAGAGTTCTTGAGTTCAACTTAGTTTTGTTTCCCCGCAGAATTAACGGATAAAGAATAAGCAAGTATAGAGGTAGAAGAAAGAGAACTATATATTGTGAAATATTGAAATATTTAAACAAACGACATATGTTTAAACAAAATAAAGAAATTTTGAGCAACATTGCAACGTAATATAGACAATACAGTCTCTGATTAAAATTATTTAAAATATTACAAAGTATCCATATTTTAAACAAGTAGTATGTGTGTAAATTTAAAAAGAAGACAAAAAAGAAGAAGAAGAAAATTAATCAGGTACTTAACAGTACATTTTATATACAAAATATATAAATAAATTATTTTCCAAGTAAATAAAAACTTTAAAAAAGTATTATTAGCAACAAGCATTCTTTTTAGAGTCATAAAATCTTCGTTTTTCTCCGTTCTCTCGATAACTTTCAATGAGAATTTATCCTAAAATACGTCATTTTGTTCATCTTGATCTCATCTATCAATTGATATTTGACTAATGTTTCGACAACTATAAGTTTGGGCTATATGTTATTAACCATATTGTTCATTGTCATCTTGCTTGTGTCATAAAAAAATAAAACGTCTAATGAGGATAAATATCAGTATAAATTTCATCTTAATAGATGGCATGGTTGTTATACATCATTTTTTGTTTTTAGAAATACAAAGAAACTGCTTTTCATTGATTTTTCTTGAAAATTACACATGAGAACCTGAACTCATTTATGCCACTGTTTTGTCCACTGATATTTATCGATTAGCATCTTTGGACAATTATTTTCCCATTGAAAAACAATAATATTGGAAAATTAATATAGGGTGGTCCTGAAGTGGGCGTACCCCTAATTTGTGTTTTCTAACGGTGTTAGGTTTTACTCACATTTGTTTGGTAACATTGCTTTTCATTGTCTGGTAACATTGCTTGGCAGGGTAACATCCAGAAGTCCTAAAAGGCAGAAGTCCTAAACGGCAGAAGTCCTAAAAATATAGACACTAGACCTAAATTTTAGGACTTCTGCAGTTTAGGACTTCTACCGTTTAGGACTTCTGCCTTTTAGGACTTGTGCCTTTTTCATTCACTTGCTTTAGTTCTGAAATTCGCCACCACCACACGAAATTGAGACGATCCAGCAACTAGTTGGCAATAATGTTACGAACGTAGCTAATTCCAACAGTAACAGCTATATTTATACTACTAAGATTATTATTATCACTATCTGTTCTGCACTTATATACGAGTTACATAATACAACCTATTTCATTCTAAGAATTAATTACATAATTAGTTAAGAAATTAGTTTCTTTCGAATGGAGATACGAGAATCCCAAGACAAATTCCTAAAACAAAAATAAATAAATAAAAAATAAAAAATGTTTAAAAAGCATATTTTACCAGACTTCTGAAACCAAGCAAACATTCAGAATTGCAATATATACTATGCGGAGCGTATTTTATTAAGAATAGGACAAAAATCCACCAAAGTTTACTTAATTAGGACAAAATCTCACTGGACATTTCACGAGTGAACATTAAATACCAACTGTATACATAAAGAACGCAGTAAATTTAAAATTGAACAAAGAACATTTATTATGCAATACAGTGGGTGACATTCATAAGTCCTAAACGGC
The DNA here is from genome assembly GCF_964235325.1 of Thermobia domestica. NCBI lineage: Eukaryota > Metazoa > Arthropoda > Insecta > Zygentoma > Lepismatidae > Thermobia > Thermobia domestica. Next base: position 123,911,353 of record NC_137466.1, on the reverse strand, counting down.
ACAAGTTCTAAAAATATAGGCACTAGACCTAAATTTTAGGTCCTGTGTCATTTTTGCAGAAATTACTGCATAGTCATTTAGGGGTGTGGCCTGCAAATTTTTTTATGGGAGCAGGCTTTTTATATATTAAAAGCAAATCAAAAGTTTATTTCCAGATTACGAAAGCTTCAATAAGACAATAAATTTATACATATTACACATGTACATAAATACATAATTCCAGTTATAAATACATTATATTTCCAGTTAGTTCCTTTTTGAAACCTGGACCTTGACAGAGTGTAAATTTAAAACCACAGCTTGGGGGAAATGTATGATTAAGTTAGTTATAAGAAATCGGAAACTGTTCATGGAAGTCCATTTGTTTGACTGTATTTATCTTCTGTACTCTTATATAAAAGAGTAAAGATGAGTGAGTTTTTGGGCATACTACTACAAGTAGAGTCGTTAAATTTTGATTATAAAATATAATTTTCTTATGAAAGCAGGACATAAGAAAGAATTTTTGGAAATAAGTATTTTGGAAATAAGAAAGAATTTTTGAAAACTATGGATTCGCACTGATATCGATTATTTTGAATCATTTTAATATACCTCCCCCTCCCTCAATTTGCGGGGATAAATTTAAATTTTTTAAACGGTATCGAAAGTGTCACTGTTCACCTTAGCGCCTCGAAAACTATGGATCCACACTAATATCGATTATTTTTCATCATTTTTATATACCTCCCTCAATTTGCGGGAGTAAATTTGAATTTAAACGGCATCGAAAGTGTAACTGTTCACCTCAGCGACCGCAAAAACTATGGATTCGACACTTATAGCGGTCATTTTCGATCATTTTATACATCTTCCTCTCCTTCCCCCAAGTTGCAGTGCTGAATTAGAATTTAAGCTTCATCGGAAATGTCAGTGTTCATCTCAGCAACCCCGAAAACTATGGGTTCGACACTAAGATCGATAATTTTTAATATATATCCGCACTTCCTTCCTCCAAATTGCACCTTCAAAGTGAAATGATAAAACCATTTCAGGTCCGAACCTCATCTATGTTGAAAGTTTTTGTCGAGATCAGTCTGGTGGTTTAAATGTTGTTAAGTTACAAATATAGTTACTTTCATTTATATATATATAGTTACATTCTTTCATTTCTAGTCTAGTTAGTTACATTCTAGTATACTTTCATTTATATATATATATATATATATATATATATATATATATATATATATATATATATATATATATATATATATATATATATATAAACTCAGCTATTGCTTCTGCATTATTTCAATGCAATGGTTCGTTCTTTAATACATCCCTTCCTCAACAATGGTTGCGGAATTGATTAAACGTAATGTTCTTGTATTAAATAAATTTATTTTAAATATATCTTTCTAATTAATTTCAATTAAGTTGCTTTTCAAAGATCCTCTAAAATTTCAGTGACGTACTATGGGCTATAAAGCCATTAACTTCTATGGCCACCCTGCTACAAACTACAGACTTAAATATTCGATAAAGCATTTCAGTAGTAAGTAGTTGCACAATACCAATATGAACGTATTTAATTTCAACGGTAACAATATTATTAGTAACACTAAAATTATTATTAATAATGATAACGAGTAAGGAGTAGTTAATTACGAGTATGACAATTATTTGCTACAGAAAGACTTCTGTACAGCGGGGGACACTTCTAAATGGTACAGCCATATGGAGATTTACGGCTAAGGTGTACCATTTAGAAGTGTCCCCCGCTGTACAAGAAATATATGTGTAAAAATAATTTACTTCAAAACAACACAAGGAAAGCAAAATTTATGACGTACATAACTAAAATACAATATTATGTTACTAATATGAGGTCAATGGTGTGGAAATAGAGAAAAACAGACATTATGAAAGATCTGGGAATTACATTTGGTAGGAAGTTAAAATTTTGTCAACATAGAAATATATCATAGAAAGAGCAAGAAAGGACAATAGGTTTCATTTATTTATTTATTATTTCAGAACGATAGAATATGTATTTATACAAATAACTTGTAAGAACTAAGATTCTGTAATTTGAAACAGTATATCTAAAACTTTGACTAACAGATTGACAGTATTCTTCTTACGGACGCGATGGTAGCGCCACAAGAGATTTTTAGGACTTCTGCCTTTTAGGACTTCTGCAGTTTAGGACTTCTGCCGCGAAATGATTTTTAGGACTTTTGCCGTTTAGGACTTCTGCCTTTTAGGACTTCTGCCATTTAGGACTTGTGCCGCGAAATAATTTTTAGGACTTCTGCCGTTTAGGACTTCTGCCTTTTAGGACTTCTGCCGTTTAGGACTTCTGCCGTTTAGGACTTCCGCCGCGAAATGATTTTTAGGACTTCTGCCGTTTAGGACTTCTGCCATTGAGGACTTGTGCCGCGAAATAATTTTAGGACTTCTGCCGTTTAGGACTTTTGCCTTTTAGGACTTCTGCCGTTTAGGACTTCTGCCGCGAAATGATTTTTAGGACTTATGCCTTTTTGGACTTCTGCCATTTAGGACTTGTGCCGCGAAATAATTTTTAGGACTTGTGCATTTTAGGTCTAATGCCGTTTAGGTCTTGTGCCTTTTAGGACTTCTGCCGCGTCCCCGCTTGGCATTGTCTGGTAACATTGCTTGGCATTGTCTGGCAACATTGCTATCCATGTTCATTTGTTTTCTGCTTGGTAACAGTTATTTGCAGTGAAGATGGAATTTCCTGGCCGCTAGATTTTAAGATGTTGTGCATCTTCACCAACTCCCTTTGCCCGGATCCCCCCCCCCCTTAGCTACGTGCCTGGCTCCCATAAGTAATTTTTGTTTCCTTATGAACAATACATTGACACATTTCTTACGATCTGTTATTGGAACGTGCGACATAGAAAATATTACAGAAAGTTTAAATCCAATTACTAACAAATTCTTGCGCCATGTGCTTATGCATTCAGAAATACATGTCTCGATCGACTAGCTAATACTTGTAATCAATTCAACTCCTCCTCCTCCTCCTCCTTCTCCTCGTGACGTAATATGCTCTTTCCATTCAGATCAAAAAAAAAAAAAAAAGGAAACATGTTTACAAGTTTTATAGCTCTAAAACCAACTCTTCCATTCGTTTGTTCTGAAATGCCTCTGTAGAGCCCAGGGACGGATCCAGGGGCGCGATCGGGGCGATTGCCCCCTCAGAAGAGGAAACTTTCTTATTTTATATATACATAAATAAAACCCATCCCGAAGTTTGGAGCCCTTAAAAGTAGCAGTATGACAACTCACCGTCCCCCCCCCCAGAAGTCGGTCCTGGATCTGCCCCTGGTAGAGCCTCAATAAAACATAAGTGTCACAAAATGTTCCCGTAGCTTCATGAACGTCTATATTTGCATTCTTTGCCCTTCTTCAAAGACTACATATCACAACAAACTAGGCCTTGTAAAATCTATGGAAATGTCAATCACGGCAGTATGTTTACTGCCTTCCGAAGTCAGTAATGCGGGTGCAGAGCTCTAAAAAACTACTGAGAGAAATGAGTGTTATTCAATGATTAATTTCAGTTTGTTTTCAAGTAATTGCAAGCAAATTTTCCAGGGGCGTGATTTGGGCAGGACAGGAAGGTACAATTCTCCCTTCCCTTGAGTGTGATAAACACATATTGTTTGAGCAAATGTATAGTAAAACACTGATATAAAAAGTAAAACTCTTATGTTGGCACAGAATTTCCCCTGAACAAAATCTAAAATGACACTGTTTTTACCAACAAACCTATGGGACTGCGATAGCGCATCACCAGAGCACTTATATTTGGTCTCAAGAGTCGAAGGTTTGATCCTAAGTCATGTGCGTTCATAGTGGACGACATTGAGAGAGAGAGAGATTCAAATATGCAAATTTAGAATTGGAGAAAAAATGAACAGCATCCATATTATGACGAAATTTGTGATTTTGGGTAACAGAAGAACGAAAGTTTCCGAGCTGCGAGGATGACGTCAGGCAGTTGTCGAGTTAAGATGGAGAACGCTTTTTAGAGCATCAGATAATTGCGAAGGGAGAGAAAGATCTTAAAATCTTTGGAATTAAAGCTTTAAAATATCTTGAGCTTCTGAGACGGGTTGCGAACCAGGAACGCCTTAGTTATCGAATCATGAAGTTATCCAGTCAGTCACGGAGAACCCAACGCATTCATTCATATTATTTTCCTTTAGTTACATTGAGAAACTAATAGAATGGAATATTCCAAAAGTTGACTCGGTGCTTGCGCCGTAGACAATGAACGTAGCCCTCTTGTAGCTTAGTTACAGGGTGCATAATGAACTTCCTCTTGTTCAGGAACACTTTTTAAGACAATAAAAGTTTGTTTTTGCGAAGCTCTAAGGAAAAATAAAACAAACCGTCGTAAACATGTTAAGACTTCTGAAATGAAAAAGTTAAAAAAAAAAAAACAACGAAAATGCGTCTAAGAGTGTCACTTGGATATGAATATATAGCTTTATGTCATGCGCGTATATGTCATGATGCGTTAGATGAATGGTTAGTGTAAGAGACACCTACGTGGAGGGTCCTAGGTTCGAATCCGGACCGTACTTATTGTTTCTTTCTCTTTTAGCTACGCTAATACTGTGCATTACAGAAGTTCAATTTTGAATTAAATGTAGTCACAGCTAGTTTAAGGAGAAATTATTTTCAAATATGAGATTTGTTATTGCATGCTTTTCTTTCAACTTTGATATTAAATCTTACAACCTTAATTTAATTCCCTTAATTTCTTAACTCCTTTAATCTTACAACCTTAATCTTCTTACGTCATATAATGACGAAGTTTTGCATAACAATGAGAATCGAGCTGTAATAGAATATATCATTGTTACTGTAATACTGTATATTCATATGTCTTTACATTTTTTTTCTCAGAGTTAACGTACAGTGGACCGTACGATGGAACATGGACGACGAGGATAAAAATTTCTGTTCTACCTAAAGATAAGGGAAGTTTGGAAATGTGCTACAAAGTCCTGGAGGGTCATTAGGCAGAACAGGAATCAGGCAGAACAGAAAGACTGTTTTCGGAACTTTTAATTCTGTGTGCATTATCCATATATGCGTTATTATTCAGAAATCCACATCGTAAATAAAAGTCTCAAAGATGTTAATTAAATCATTGTGGATGATGATAATACTATAATAATGATGATAATAGATATTTCAGATTATAATAGCGAAAGGTAAGAAATTTCAGTTGATTAAAAAAAAGATGTTAACACTGTGATTAATAATGAGGCTATGCAAACAAATATAATTCAAAACTAGTTGTGACGACTCATACAAAAAAGAGGTAATTTTATATCCGTGTAAAGAATGAATAAGTAACGATAGAAATTAAGTTCTCTGATTTGTTAAACTATTTTATTTTACGTTGCTTTGAATTTTAGGTGGTGCACCTCTCCTTTTTCATTATTATTATTATTATTATTATTATTATTATTATTATAAATAATAATAGTTTAATAATAATAATAATAGTATAAATCCGGGGCGGATCCAGGACAACTTCTAGAGAGGGCGGTGGGTTGTAATACTGCTACTTAGAACAACTTTTAAAAGCTCCAAACTCTGGGATGGATTTTATTTATATATAAAATAAAAGTTTCCTCTTCTGTGGGGGGCAATTGCCCCTGGCTCCGCCACTGATATAAATAATAATAGCAATTTATTCATGGCATGCTTCAAACATGCAATGGAGAAGCTCATTTTGTATGATTTTAGACGTACTCTTGAAAATTGTTGTGCTTTCTAAAGGACTCTTGAGAGCGCTGTCAAGTTCTGCGCCGAAATTAATTAATCTACAAAATACGCCTCGATTTGAAGAAGAGTCTGTTTTTCATCATGTCCTCTTGAAGCCAATTCGAAGGTGCCACGAAATCAAATGCAATTGATGATTATATTGATTACGTACCTGTTTTTGCGTCACTTTTTGATTCTGATTCTCAATGGACCGCATATAACCAGCATCTAGTTGAGCAGCAATATTCGCACTTCCCAACACAGTGAGATTAGAACGTGTCTTATATGAGCTGACGAATTTTCATGTTTTATTTATTTATTTATTTATTTTGTCATGAAAATGCTGGATATCCGCACCTTTTTTTACTCCATGCATCTTCCCCCACCCCGAACAACAAACAAGGAAACCAAAACAAAGCATTTTTAATTTCACATTCACATAACCACTTATGCTGTTCGTACAAGTTGAGATTAAACTTCCTTGTAAATGTTCGTTTCTGACTTCTAATTATTTGCGTTATATTGAGAGTCGGAATCAGTCTTCCGATGTCTTTCACAAGTAGGTTTGCTTCTCAAGTTCTTTTCGAAAACGGCTAATTCAACAGAGACGTTACAGAATTCATTGCTACTGCATTGCTAGAATAGTTCACGTATATCAGGGACAGACACGTAATTATGTAATTACAGCAACAATATTCCAATGAAAACAAAGACCGGCACACATACACACACACAAACATACAGCATTACAAAGTCCGCTACCCGCTTTAAAATCTCACCCCTTCTCCAATTAACGCTCTTTTTCTAAAAATTGCCCTCCAATTTTCTCATTCACCCATACACACATGAAAAGGAAAACATTGTTTTAATGCTACCAAATTTCTACTCCTTCAGATAGGAGTGTATTAAATATCGTAGGCAAGGCGCAAGTTTCTCTCTCTCTCTCTCTCTCTCTCTCTCTCTCTCTCTCTCTCTCTCTCTCTGTAGCGACTTGGTTACGGTACGCAACATTGTCACAAAGGAACAGACTGTTCCTCTTCAGGCGAGAACCGTGTCAACCAATACTATAGGGGGAGGGACGGTGGAGAAGTTCCAGTTCCAAAGTGTTATGTTTTGGAAAAGCTGTTTTTGTTTGGTAGATTTGTTTGCAAAAGATCTGCAAGCATATGGATCCTTATGAGGCAGTGCACGGCGTGATAACCCCCCTCTTACTGCGCAACCCCGCAGTGGCCCAGAAGCTGTTAAGCTGGGGAGTTTGGCAAACTCTCAACCAGAAAGCAACTAGAAAACCCCGTTTCAAACGCACTTGTTTAAAAAGATATGATGTTGACAATAAAACGAAAAGTGATTTAACACAAATAAAAATTGAAAATATTGGAAGGAAGTTTGTACAAACATGCAAACATTAAGAGAAACTGCCACTGAGATATAACAAATATTAATTCACTTCTAAGAAAATGCTGTGATTGCAGTTTGATGTCTCTTTTCAATGACAACACAAAACGAGATGTTAATCCGAATCATATGAGCCCGATGAAATACAAAGTCACGCCTTCAACATCAAAGAGGTAAACACTACAGATTTAACAAAAAAAAGAAAAAAAATGTTGGAAACTTGGTTTTGCAATATGACGATTATATTTGCATTTGAAAGTACTCCGTTTTAGAAACCAATACGCATCTGTTTACAAAATTAAATAACTTTTGTAAATACATGTAAAAATTAATCTAAAGTCTCTGATATAGTAAACAATGGAACCGATAATACACTTCGCAGAAACAACATTTCATTCGATTTTTCACGAGGGGAAAGGAAATAAAAGCTTGTCGTTACATGTTAAGTGTGTTTGTGAGTTTATCTTCCTCACGTCCTAAGCTATTTCTTCTATGGTATAGCATCCCAACAATAAAATTTAGGAATCCAAGATAAAATGAAAAGCAAAAATTCTGTACAAGTGAACAAAAAAAAGTCTTGACAAATATAGCTGTACATATACATAAAAAGAAGTATCCTCCTATCTATACACATCTACAATCTATGGTTTAGTTTTCTTTTACTTTATTTTATTTTTTTCTAGCTACTCTTCCGAAAAGACTTAAATCAACTGTGACTTGGAGGTTTTCCTTAGAAAGACCCTCGGGGGAAAAGCACAGCGCACGCCGTTAGCTTTTTCTCTGAGTAGAGATTGTATTTCAGTGAACGAACGGTATGGGTTGGTCTGGTCTGGGTTGGTTTATTCAGTGTAGAGCAGTTCTCCACACTTGACCTCTCTCTCTTCCAGTCTCAACTACTTCGGAGAAGTGGAACTTATATATATATATATATATATATATATATATATATATATATATATATATATATATATATATATATATATATATATATAATGAAAGAATAGATATTTCTGTTCTCGATCGATACCACTCTCATTTAAAGATCCTTTTTATTCACTCTATTTTACATATACTATATTAGTTACATATATGTAATACGTAAATAGGTCTTCTCAAAGCCGTTTTATGATTTGGTTTGTCTTGTTTGTCACATTCTTATTAATATGTATGATCGTTAGATGAATATCTCTCATAATTCTCGCACTAGATTCTTAGCGCAGTTTGTGTCGACATATCAATAATAAGAAAGAAGAAATTAACACTAACAATTTCTTTAATGTCTTTACATTTGCCAACTTGAGCTACCTAAAGTACGAAAAGACTAATTAAAAGTTCATTCATATCTGTTTGATCAAATCTCATGTGGTGCGGTCTGATCTGGTGATTTTTATCTTTCTAAATCAATTCAATGAAGTCAGATTCACTGATTGGAATTAAAGGTCCTTTTACAGTACCGCGACCATACGAGAAGGGACTTACTGCTTAAATTTGGATGTGTGTCAGTACTAGGGTTCGAATCCGAAGCAAGAAACATATGAGGAATCGAGATTGAAAGTACTCCTTCGAAATTCAATTACTCGCTGGTTGTTTAGCCATCAGCAACAATATAAGTAGAGTACTTTCCTCAATTTAGGATCTTTGCGCTATGATCCTAAGCCAGTTTCTTCGTTTTTATGTAAGAACTTTTTCTTTAATGTAGTCCAATGGAATGCTCTTCTTGTTGTCTATGACACCCTCATTAAGACAATTCTCCTCAAGTAATGCCTTAAGTAACTAGTTTTCTTTCCTCCATTTAAAACTATTGTCAGTATTATTTTTTCTTTCCTCAATACTCGCCAACATTTCCTCAGTACAATTTGTCCCACTTAGATAATTTTCTCCATTCTTTCCCTAAACATCATTTCAAAATCTCTTACTTGTTTTTAGACTTCCAAACTATGTTATGCTTAGATGTCGGAAGTCTTATAAATCAGCTATATCCATCAATGTTTCTGTCGAAAGGTATCAGATCAAAAACAGTAAGTGGATTTTTGCAAACGATTCAGTCCCAAGAATAGGTTCCAACTTCACTGTTATTTTGTTACTCAAACTGGAAATGGTTTAAATTAGCAATTTCCAGTTTCAACGTCTTTCACCTAACCTAACTCTCTATTCAAATTAGAAGTGGTAGAAATCAATCTTTTTGGTTTCAATGTTTATTGTCAAAGAACAAAATCGATAATAGATATCGACAAACTTTTTTTTTTTTTTTTTTTTTTTTTTTTGCAATCGGTTTAGCTTTTCAAGAGAACATACCATCATCATCTGTAACACTATACTAAACCCGGAAATGGTTGAAATTTACTAGTACTTCCGATTTCAATATTCATTTGCACGGAGCAAAACAAGGTAAATGATATCGAGAAGTGGTTTCTTGCAATAGATTCAGTGTCCCAAGAATAAGTTTCTGCTCCTTCGTTCACGCTCTGTTCAAAGCAGAAGTGATAGAAATCAATCATTTCCGATTTCGACGTTCATCGCTATAGAACAGAAACGGCATTATATTCCGAAAAGCGTTTCTTGCAATTGGTTCACGTCTCAAGAGAACATAGCATTGTCATCTGCAAAACTCTACGAAAACTGCAAGTGATTATAATACACTAGTACTTGGGGTTCCAATATTGGTTTCCATAGAGCAAAAACGATCAGAGATGTCGAGAAGGGATTTTTTTCTTTTTTTCAATCTATTTAGCGTCCCAAAAATAGGTCTTCCGTTCTATTCAAATTGGAAGTGATAGAATTCAACCGTTTCCGGTTTTAACGTTGATCGCCAAAGAACAGAAACGGTAATAGATGGAGAGAAGTGGATTTTAGTCATTGATACAGCGCCTCAAGAGAACATTCCATCACCATTTGCAAACACCACGTCAATACTTATTTCCATAGAGCAAAAACGGTAAGGGACATCAAAAAACTGTTGTTTTATTTTTGACACAGATTCAACGCCACAAGAATGATTCTTGTCACGACTTTTACTTATCTGTTGAAACCGGGAATGGTGAAAATCTAAATTTGTTCCATTACAACACTAATCGCATAATGGATGAAATTGAGATAGGGACAAGCAGAGTTTTTTTAATATATGGATTCAATACGAAGAATATGTTTTATCTCTGATTTTTATTGTTTTTATTGCAACTAGAAATGATAGGCACTAATTACCACTTCCAGTTTTAATATTAACACCAATAGAACAAACACATTGCTAGCAATGACTTTTTGATATAAATTCCTCGTCCCAGGAACAGAATCCATCTTTGAATTTATTCCTCTATTGCACACTAGTTATAGAGGCACTATTTTGAATATTTAATTCATATAATTGGAAATTTACTGTATTTTCACTCTGTGAAACGAAACTAACGAAACTCACTTGTTTACTCTTCTTCCGTAATATATCTGCCCGTACAGTACAATATTCTCCACGAAACGTTTTTATAAGTCTTTTCCTTAAAATTGTATTTAATGATCAACAAAATACAGTAGGCTTTTCATCTTTCTGAAGGCCTCTTCAGCCACTATTATTATAGCTTTACTTTCCTCTTCACATTCCAGATCTGAATTTATAATACTACTTAAAATCTAAAACCATTTGTTGTACTTTCTCTCCTTCAATTTCGAGATTTGGCAGTTTCCTTCACTGAAATCATCACTGCTTTAATTTCTTCAGTGTTTATTTTCATCTGGAGTCTTAATGTTTTCCATCATTTCAAATTCTTCTTCAAGAGCTATATCATCTGTAAAAGAGGATTCTCTTGGAGTAAGACGTAGAAAAATAAAATGTACAGTGTATGGCAACAATAGACACAAAACAATTAGTGTACGAGTTATAATGTAGAAGGAAACAGAATTACGGAAGAAAACTCACAAACATGTTTATTCAGTATAGAGTCATGCACTGGAAACGAACCTGTAACATTGCACATAGGAGGTAAGCACTTTACCATCATTTCGTCATACTATTCTTAATTCTTTTCGTTGAATTGTGGTCCTTGTCAATTTACTTTGCTCATAATCTACTCTGAAGGAATTGATGACATGCAATAATATGTGTATTGCAAGAATAGACTCTCAAAGCATCAGTGCCAAAAAAAGTCTCTTTAAAATACATTGTAAACTTCTGTTGTCAGTGCATCAAAGCAGACATGTGAAACACATTTATCCTCATGCTTAACGTTCTCGAGAGTTCTAATCCTTCATGCTCTGTTCACATAATTACATCATGAAATACAACAACCATTACTAGTTTAATATTTAATATGCGTTCGGAGTCACAACGAAAGATCAAATTCAAGTATGACTGACCATCAGCGAACCTCTATCGTTTAACTTAGCATGCTTTTGTATAACCGACCGCCTGTCTTTCTGTATTATCTGTGTAAATTCCGTGAAAATTCTTTCTATTGCAGTGAAAATTGACAATAAAACTTCTTTAAGAATTAGAAAATGACTCTGTTCCTTCGAATTTAAATCCGTAAAGAATACTGGGATAAAATTAGTCAGAAGTTGAAATATTTTAAGAAAAAAATTCTTTGATAACTTTCGTAAATATTATTGGCTTTTAATGCAATGTGTTGTCTATTTTCGTTGACTTTCTAATCATCCCACTGCCTTGACCATCCATGAAATAGGTCAAGAGTAAGAGATGGCTTTATCTCAATTTTTTGGAAAACTATGTTCCATGGTAAATTTCGTGTATATATATCCTAAAAATCCTTTTTCAATCCTAAAATTGGATGTTTTCTAGCCTTAAAGAATAGAAAAAAAGAAAAACAAACAAAATTGTATTAAAATCGGATAAATCATATAGTCTCATAACGTGATAACAAAATAATTTTTAGTCTAGTTTTAGCTCATCCAATTTGATTTAATTAAGTGTATGTTTTTTAAAGGATATCTATTGTTCCATTGCCTGAAATTGAAATAGGTCAAAAACAATGTAAAATTTCTACGACATAAAAATATATATTTCCTTCTTAAAATATATATATTCCAGGACAAATTTCGTTAAAAACTTATCCGATTTTAAAGAAACATTGTGTGAGTTTTCTTCGATAAAGAACAATCTATGTTGCTTGGAACTGAAATGAATTAAGAAACAATCTAATATTCGTAAAATAATGTATTTCCTTTGAGACTATGAATGGGGGTCTTTTGGGTTGGGATTTGTCCCGGATAGGAGATAAATTCACTCCAACTTCAAATGTGTTTCAAGGTAACTTTGGTAAAAAAAAAAAAAAAAAAAAGTCGATTTTCATGAAACGTGGTCTATGATTCCTTAGAAGTTTAAAGGATTATTCATATTGACTGGTGCTGAAATAACTAAGGAACATAATCAGTCATTAATTCTCCCCAAATTAAGAATCCTTCTCTCATTTTTACCATGCACGGAACTATAATAATAATAATAATAATAATAATAATAATAATAATAATAATAATAATAATAATAATAATAATAATAATAATAATAATAATAAAATTTTCATTATGTTGTTTATTTATGTTACACTGACAGAAACATCAAGATTGATTTAGTTATATTGTATACCATACTGTTATGTAATTTTGTGTAACGATTAAAATATTTTACAATAAAAATAGAAAATTTAATTAGACTTGAAACAAACAAAATGGTTTAGCAATACAGTCTGCGTTAATTACTGAAAATAACAAAAAGTAATAAACTAAAATGAAAAACAAATGGGTCATTTTTTGGTATATATAACATGACAATTTCCCTTCATAAATGGGTTTACTTTAATGATGATGAATATAATATTAGTAATAATAATAAATATATGCATTTTGAGTCTCGTCACAGACACTAAAATCTCAATCTCCATTCTGGCAAAAGGCCATTCCCTTTATCCGGAAGACGACAAATAATACGTCCATTACGGAAGCCTCTCTCATAATAACAGCAGACGCTTTACTCGAATAGAATAATATAGAGCATGTGGCGCCTGAAAGACTGACCTCAGTCAAATCATGGAGATTTAGACAGGTATTGAATTATTCATTTCAGAAGCTACATAAAGATTTTCACTAAATATACATCCTTTTTTATGTAACTATATTTGCTGAAGTATGATGAAAGGCAAATTGACTGCTTGAGCTTTTCATTTAATTTATTTCTCTTTCTTTCTTTCTTTTACCAAAAAAAATTGAAATGTAAATTTAAAAACTTTACCAAAAAATAGAGAGAAAAAGAATGACATGTTGAGATTACTACAAATGAGTGATGCATTTAAATTACAAGAGATTTTCTTTCTTGCTATGTGTTGATTACATTTTGCGGGTTGCTGTCATTTTCAGTAAGTACTCTTCCGCAAGAGGATAACAACACAAACGTTATTAAATGAAATAGGAACGAAACAAACAAAACAACAATTTAATGAAAGTGAAATAAAATATGCAAATGTTTTCTAGTTACAAAAAAAAAATTGAACATGACATCAGAAAAATGTGTTATGCAAATGTGTGTTGTATATGTAGACGATAAAAGATAGAAATGAAACAAAGATTAATATGAAGTTGTCCTACTTTGAAGAAAGACGTAGACATGTCATCTTTTTAATATTAAATTCTCATAGGGAAACAGTGTTTCTTTCTTGTGTGAGTAGTTTGTTTGAAGGCAAGTTCTAGTCCACTTACTTTAACATAGATACAAAGGGCAGAAAAGTGGAAACAGAACATTGAAGCATTGTTATGAATGTTCAAGTAATACGCTCATTAATTGTGTAGAATTAATGTTACAAACAGTAATGGCTTGTCCTGTAATACTCGTATCACAGAAGCAACATCCATTCAAAAATGACTAAAGAGTGAATGGATTAGCTTTTCATTCATGATTGGAGAAGAAACAATAAAGGAGTTGATGTTGCACAATTAGAGTAGAAAAATAGAGCATCTAATTGAACAGTGAAATAGTAGTGTTGTATGTTAGGAAAGTGTTCAGAGCGTACATATATATATATATATATATATAATAACAAATAAAACACAGTTCTGACCAGAGCAGAATGAAATATATTAAAAACTATACTTACAATGTGTTACAGTTTCAAGGACCTAACGTCCTCTTCATCAGACACAAACACTCTTGGTCCTTGAAACTGTAACACATTGTAAGTATAGTTTTTAATATATTTCATTCTGCTCTGGTCAGAACTGTGTTTTATTTGTTACTCTACTTATCCAGAGCCATGGAGTTTGTTCATATATATATATATATATATATATATATATATATATATATATATATATATATATATATATATATATATATATATGGTAAAAGTATTGAATGTTTATTTTGAATAATAAATCGATATCAAGCAATTCATTAGCAATTAATTAATGTGTTTGTCTCTTACTTTTAATTTCCTTACTCAAGGCAAAAATAGAAAAATAAAGAGGGAGAGAGAGAGAGACAAATAAGGAACACTAAATTAAACCAAACAATAATTGGTTAAGACATACAAAAAAGTACAGAAAGTAGTTTCGGAACACGGAACTCTGACAGATAATATTCACAGCAAAGGCACAAAAGCACTTCTATGTACGTGGACTTGTCAGTAGCACCTATGTATGTGTTCCGATGCCTAAATATTGCTCGTAAACCGAGGGAAAAGTTGTTTACAAAACTTTTCACGAAACCTAATTGTTTGCAAAGCGAGGTGTTCATAAATCCAATATAAAAATCCAATCTACTGTATTTTTTATTTTGGTCACTCTCAGATTCATTCATAACAACATAAAACGTATGATAGTCTCTCTCTCTCTCTCTCTCTCCCTCATATATATATATATGTGTGTGTGTGTGTGTGTGTGTGCGTGTGAGAGAGAGAGAGAGAGAGAGAGAGAGAGAGAGTGTGTGTGTATTAAATACGTACATTATTTAGAGAATTATAATACTCTAATCTGATAAATTAATGTAAAATTTCAATAGATAGAAAACTCAATTTTCCCCCGAAAATTTGTTTTTAAGGCTAATGAAATAAATAAAATAATACTAAAAATTCTATAAGGCTTAAAAAATAGAAAGCTTAATGAATTGGACACAGAACTTTTTTTATTTACGCTAAAAAGCGTAACTGAAAGGAAAGCAAAGTAGATGATGTCTGTACAATGTAGAATATACATAAAAACTAAATAGAGTCAAAAGATTTTCATAGGATAAAACATTTTGTTAGTGGATATCCCAAAGCAATACTATAATGACTTCTCTTTACTTGTAACATAATCAACTCTGCTTTAGGCTACTTTTAATGGTAATGAAACCCATTTTAAAAACATACACTAAACAGCATAATTATTAACCTGTTCGTGAAAGACCTTTTTCATGATAAATTGAAAAGGTACCTGATAAAATTCCAATAGCTTTTGCGCTGCTTTTGGCTTTTAAAAATTACTAGTTGTTCCCTCAAAGCCTTCTGCTCTGGAAATTATTTCCACGCTAGCAACATCTTTAGACGTCATGTAGGACTCAGCGCACCTAGCTACAACTATTACCTTACTTTACTTGCAAGCATATATAATAAAGATAATGGCTAGGCCAGCAATGGTCATATACTTGATGTATTTATTTTATTTATTTTTTATTTTATTTTATTTTATCAACAAATCAGGTATTTGCCCAATTAGAGTGTTGAAATATTATAATTCATTTTACTACAGTTTTTTCATTGCTTTACAGGACATTGACATATATCAATTTCATTATGTTTGTGATATAATTTGTTATAGAAAGAACATGTTCCCCAGATTGGTGACTTCAGCATTATGTTGACCCTAGCCTTGTTGCAATAAACTTGTATTATTTGTTCTGGTTGTAACTGAAGAAACATGGAAGTATAATGAAGATATAAAGTTTGAACATTCAAATTCATTTTGAACTATTTTCTGGAGGAACACCAGATCGGCAATATTATGCCTTTGTCCTAACGAGTAAATATTAAAATTGTCTATCAGTGTACTATTACTTTCAAGTGACGGATAAATTCCAGTTATTTTATATACTAAGTACCTCAGAAATTTAGATTGAACTCTTTCAATTTCTTGGTGATATTTTTGTTGTGAGGGGTTCCAAATCACGCCAGTCCAATATTCCAACTTGGTGCGTATATATGAATAATACATATGTGTTTGAAAATACATGTTCAAACAATCTTGAAATTGTGTAGCGTCTATTGTGGAGAAAATTCTTGTTCAAGTGCGTCATATGTGCCATTGATGGTTACCTTCAAAAGTACCTAAGCCATACGCCTCTTTTACTGCCATATGGAACTGTTATGCTAAATTGAATTCCATTCGTTTCATTATGAATCCTCATTAGTTGGGTACCTTATTATATTTCAAAGAAGAATGTAAGAGGTAACCTTTAAATGAGTACTTAAACGAATTCCGTGAAAAACAACATGCAGTTGAAACACGTCTAATGAGTCGTATATTATGGTACAGTGCCTATAGTGTGCTCTGAGTGTAAGAACAAAGATTTAGATTTTCTTTCCTTTCAAATGATATTATACGTATTGTGCTCATCTTATTTCAAATATGATGTTTTCGTGTGCATATTTCTTTCGTTTTGTTCATTTTTGACCGTTAATTATAAAGATACAACCACTTTCTTTATGTATGTTACTATGAATAGAAAAAGCAAATTTGATTTTAAGATCAAAATTAATATGTATCTCATTAGTGGAAATCCATTTGAAAATTATAATTTATAGTAAGCCTCTCCATTGGTCTAGTTGCTATCGCATGCACCTTTAGTGCACGTGGGCCTCCCGGGTTCGATTCCCGGTGAGGGAACATTAAGAAATGAACGCATTAGGTGGTTCGTAATTCCACCTTATACCCTACATCTCATATAGCCTCTGTGCTGAAAAGGAACGCTATACATCAACAAAGAAACAAACAAATGAATGTATAGAACAGCTTTGATTAAATAATATAGAAAACTATTGGCTAATTACAATCAAGAATTTGGTTACATTATCTACCCCGTGTTTTCGTGTGATAGAACCTATCCATAAACCTCCTGCCAAACTCAGTGCCTTGCTACATCCAGTAAAAGATAATTTAGGATGATGGACACCGGGAGTATACCGTATACCATGTGGATGTGGGTAAGATTAAGTATATTGGACAGCCTGGACGTACGCTCGAAATTCGATGAAAAGAACGTTCCGATTACATCAAACGACAGCAAGAAGAAAAATCAGGATTGGCAGAGCATAACACAACTGAGGGACATAACATTTATTTCTCTAAAACGACTTTGATAGCTGTGTTTAGGCTACTGAGAAAGAAAAGTGAAGGAAACAATAACAATACTATTAGAAGAAGGCAGCAACCTCAATAAGGATACTGTCTTCAACTCAGTCATACATGATCTTCCCTTATTGGATGTAAACGTACACAAAACAACTAATCAGGACTAGCCAACCAAAGCAGTAAACCAGCCAATTACAATTGAGGATATAGACTGACACTGCTTGGACGTCGCCATTGACCAATCAAATTCCGCTCTTTTCCTGCCAGCACCTAAATAATAAAGACTTTTTTTGGTCTCCCATACTTTACCCTGAATATGAGAACAATCTTGACGGTTATCGAAACGACATAGAATTCACCTGGATGATTGCCCAAGAACAATTATATTCATTATTTACATTATTTTATTTTCATTAGAACATAATTTGTGAATTCTTTAGTAAAGTTCGTTAATTCGAACAACAATGCCAATCCAACTTCCGGTGCTAACTTTTAACAGTCTTTGCAAAATAAAATGTCACCACAAAGTATAGTCGAAAAAGGTAATATCGCCGATCTATTCTATGCTAAAGTTTCCAGATGTCCCCGGATTTATAAATTTTTAAAATCTATATTATCTTCAAAATACAAAAGTAAATGTCCTTATCGCTCCCCGTATTCATTAAAAAAAACTAGTAAACATTTTTTATATGTATACAATATACGAGAATAATAAAAAAGTTTGTGCTTCAAATTTAATTTAAATCAATTGTCTATAATATACAGAATGTGAAACTACACTGCTAATTGATATTGTGCAATCATTATGTTTACCATTTTTATCCAAGAAAAAAGTGTTGATTTCTTTTTTTTTAAATCTCTTTTAAATACATATATTTCCCATCCGTTGTGCAAATGCAATTAACGACCGAACTTCTCTATCTTAACTTCCTGTACTAAAACCTTCCAAGGTATATGAAAGCGCGTTAGAAGTTCAAACTCTTGTAAAATTACGAGAAGTCAATCAATAGATGAAGAAATGCATCAATTTTAGAGAAAAAGAGGTTTCAAATGAGGAAGTTAGAAGGTTTTCTCTCTCTCTCTCTCTCCCTCTTTCCTTCTACGTCAGCGTCCCCTTTTCAATCTATCGTCATTTACTGAAGAGTTATTAAAGAAGCTAATTTCCCGTCACCTTTTATTGAGTTCAAAAATACGTGATTATTTTTTCCTACGTTTTCCTTTACTTCCTTACTTGTGACTCGAATAAAAGCATTTTCAAGTGTTGAAGGTTTTCTTCATTCGCGTTTTAATATTCATCTCATTTTTTTCACTTAAATTCATACACAGAATGTTCAAAAAGTCTATGTGCAGTTGAGACCGCCAACAGATTGCCAATGTGATTTAGTGCCAGAAATAATAATAACATGTGTAGAGTAGCATCGATAGAAACCCAATAGTCTAGCATAAAACTCTGTTCGTTTTAGTAGACACAATAGCGCTGGAAAAGGAATAGAAAGTACCCATTACTACATCCCATGTTGTCTCTGACAATAGAGGAGACAGTGTTTTCGGTTAAACATATACATAGTTTGCTGGTAATTACACAGAGCAGGTGAAAGTTGCAGTTGCTTTGTAGAACAATCTTTTCCGAACGTCCAGTGCTGTGTAACTTTCTTATCACGTTCACAAAAACAAGAAATGTGTTAGATGTATAACGTAGTTACAGATTATTAACATCAAAATAAAGTGGCAGTAGGAGAACATCAACATAAGAAAAAAGCGTACGTGTCACTCATGAGAAGATTATACAAAGTATTTCAAAATCTGCCAGACGCTTGTCACAGCTGACCGGAAGACCAAAGCCAATATTACATAGGATTCTCCTGAATCAACCACGCACATCCATATAAGGTGTCTGTGTTTAAGAGTTATATGCGAAAAAACTATGAATTGTGTGTGGAATATTACCAGTCATTTCGAAACTTTCTTAGTTTTCTGAATGTGACGTCTTTATTGATGATGCATAGTTATATGAACTGCCAGAAGAACACAAGTCAGTGAGAACGCATAATTCGCATACACTTTACAAATAATTTCTTCTTGATCAGAAAGTTGAGGTGTGTGTGTCATGGCCCATCAACAAATTACGAGCGACTCTTTTTTCACGATACAGAGAATGCGGAATGCTACTACCGGGATATATTGTAACTGTTCATTGGAAATTTCATCGTTATGCGTGTTTGGTTCCAACAGAAAGCGCAACATAGCACACACCGCTCTACATTCTCTGATATTGCTCTAGAAATAAGTATTGATTTTTTAATTGAATTATTTGTCGCAGAATCTGGTCTACACAGCCTCTTGATCTCACCCGATCAAGCTTTAACCTGTGGAATTATCTTAAGACATTTGAAGAGTTGCAATATCCAATCTACACTCCAATACATCAAATCACTCGGAAAATTTTCAACAATAACTTCAGAAACACGCAATATCGTTTATAGATTCGTCTGCAGATCGATAATCATCAATTCCAATATCTTCTCTAGTATCGCATCCTCATGTATCACGATTTGTTGACATTTCCTGAATCCAATGTTCCCTAACACTCTTTTTAAGATATGAATGTACACTGACTACTGCGACATCCTATATTATCTTATATTACCCCTAAATTCAAGACTGTTTCATTTGGTGTGTGAGAGTGAGTGCCTGTTAATATATGTACTTTATTCATAACCAGAGATCTATCTTTAGACCTTGTATATTACAATTCTTTAGAATTTATTTTCGTAGATTAACGATCATAATAGAAAGCGTAATTCCAAATATTTTACTGTAAAGATTAAGATACTACTACCGTCATCTCTTGCCTGTTATTGACTTTTCCGGAGTAATTATTATCTAGTCTGCTATATGTATTGAGCGACATTTTCAACACCGGTAAAACAAATATTCCAACGAATTGCATTAATAATGAAAATTCTCAAGATCTTTCTACAAAGATTCAAGGAATAAAAAAGGAACAATTGGAGCATCCATTGCAATAGAGAATTATGCTACCTCTACTATAGTTTGAGAACGTCTGCCAGAACTCCCATTGTATGGCAACTCCAGAGACACAATAAGCTGGAAATGACATTATTTTGTTTATGTTGATGAGCCACATTAGTTCACTTAAAAAATCCAGATGATTAGGAGCTGTCCGGAGCAAAGAGGATGGGATACTTTAATTTATCTCATACTAATCGTACTATTTACTTCCTATACATTTCACTTTGGCCAATTAAAATCGGCCGCTCTGGTCTCACTGGTAGAGCGTTCACCTCTGGTGTGTGGGGTTCCTGGTTCAATCCCAGATCGCGAAGTGAGCTTTGTGATGGAGAAAGGTCGTATGTATGGAGTTTCTCGAGATTATCCTGTTTCCTCCCACTTTCTTCATTCTGCCATTTCATTCATTTCTTCTCATCATCGTCTCCCTCAGCCTCGATGCATAATCCAGGGGTGTTAAACTAAATATTTCATTTCATTTTGTAATAGAAATGTTAACGACAGTGTATCTGAGATTACAGGCATTAGGGAAACAAGTCTACGGAAAAAAATACCGTTAGTCTAAACATTTTGTGATATATTTTTGACTAAAACTATATATATATGAACATCTGAAAAAAGGGCAACTTACCCTATTAACATGACATTGAAGCATCCACGAAACACCTCTGATGCAACGTGGAATGAACTCATAGGAGTCTGAGAATTGGACGGAGCAGGGAAGGTGTTGAACTTCATCTGAATACTCTTCAAACCACTTTGCAACATCTCTATCTGTGTGAATTGGTGCACTTTCATCCTGGAATATTGTGACTTTTCCCCGCAAAGAACGTCTGACCCTTACAATGCACATAGTTCCCTAAAATGTTGACATAATCACGGCCAGCGACATGAACGGTAACTGCCAACACAGAATCCACTGAAAAACAAGACATTGTGGGCTACAGTGTTACAGACACGTTGCCATGTTTCACGGCTAGGCTAAAGAAAACATTACACCATACGTTTCTTTGGGCGTCCGCCACACATAAACATGGTGCTTAGTTCGAAATAAGGTGAACAACGTTTCATCCGACCATATTATACATTTCCAGTCATCAGAGATTCATATTTTACCTTTGGCGTTGTGCTGAAGCGTTATGGTCTTTTATTAGAGGCTTTGCCCGTGTAACTTAAGACCATATGTCCATGTCATGTAACTGGCGGTGGTATGTAATTGCCGGCACAAGGTATGGGAGGTGCTCTTTCAGTTCCTCCGTCATTTGAATCGCAGTAGCACGGTGGTGATAATCCCCTTTAATGTTCGATGGGAAATGTCACTGAGAATTTTTTTAGGACCACTGTTACTCTTTCCAAATATGCTTTTGCGTGAGTTTTGTTGGCCGCAATCATCTTGATTCCTCCGCAATATTCTTTCTTATCTTGATTTTTCCCAATGAGTTTGCACAATCCTGCAGGAAAAGTCGTGGCTTGCTCTTTGTAATATAAATCGTTGCTAACTTCACCAACAGTTTTCTAAATACGGAAGTTAACACCGCGTGTTAGTAAAACTCGTAATACGAAGCTAGAAACGACTCTGCATAGGACTCATTATTTTAGATAGTACAATGTTCTTTGAGTAATGATACTAAATTTATCAGGCTTCTAAAAAGCATTGAGCTCTTGGAAGCGAAAATTGATAATACCTTTCTTATTATTTGAAAATAACATTATGAACATATAAACCATTTTATTCGATGGCCTTCTGTCATTTTTCCAGCATAATCTAATCCCGTCACTTCAGACCTTCTGTAGTTTCTACTTAAGGAAAAGACACTTAGTTTTCACAAACATCTTTTGAAACTATTAACATTCAGGAAGTTTTGCAAAGATCGAAACAAATGATAGTCTGACAGTGCTATAATTGTACGATGGATACATTAGAGCATTCCAACCAAGTTCCCTCAACTTTTGAAGGATCAACTTTTACAACTTTTACAGATGTTCGCAGCCTGGCGTTGTCAGCATAGTATACGACACGCTTTCTGTTGACTAGCTCCAGCCGTTTCTTTAGAAATGCTAAATGCAGTCACACTGATTGTCGACAGTACAGGTCCGAGTTTATCGTTCTGCCCGGTGGTAGCAGGTCGTGATATATGATGACCTTCCAATTTCACTAAATGAACAGCATAACCTTCTGGGCGTCAGTATGGACTTTGCCACATACTTTTTAGTTTCCTCGCATTTCGATCACCATCTTTATCGCATGTTGTCGTAGGCTATCCACTTTTTAACAGTCTTAATGGTTCGAGTTCTTTACACTTCAGTAGAGATTCCTTGATTCAGTAGGAATTCGATTAAGTAAATATTTTTGAACCAGATCATGAGGCACCAAACGTCGAATTTCATTTTGTAGCCAGCTTTCTCCAAATGGATTAACACGCCTTTATGATGGATGTTTTAGTCATTGGCGTTGTCATGACGGCTTACATAGTAGACCTTTGCCAGAATATTCACTTTTGCTGCGGTTAGTAATCAACTCAGAGGAGCATCTTGGACATAGAAATTTCCAGAACGAAAGCGAATGAATTATCTTCTGGCTGTCGTTTTTGATAACGTATCTTGTCCATAAACAGCATAAATTTCTCCACGAAGCTTCGAAGTATTTGTGCCTTTTTCAAAATTAAATTGTAAAATATAGAGCAGTCTTGCAGATAGTTCACTCACATTCATGACGCAATACCTTATGTCTAATTACAAGAATTCCAACACTTTTCGCACATATACTAATTTCAGCTGTCCGCGGTTAAATCTCACCAGCTGCGACTCCCATACCCTAACATTTGGTACCCTAACGCCAACTTGTGGGCAAAAGATTCAATTTTTAGACGTCTTACTGTTAAGTCGTTACATTAAGTGTCTGTTTTGTGCTGACTCATTTTTTATAATATATTTTGTACAATTTAAAATTTAATGAAAGTTGTTCTAGATCATTTTGTTGCTTATTCTTTGCTCTATCTAATCAGACATTTATTTTTCAGGTTAGGCCAGAAATACTGCAGAAATTCTGTATTAAATACAGACGTGGAAACTTTACACGGTTTCTTGTCCTTTATGAATTCAAACTTCTACATTCTTCAGCCCAAGCAACTGGATTCATCGATGTCGCTTTTGGAAAGGCTGCTGCTGAGGAACACGACAAGGGAACGTCTTATATTGATAGTAGCATTGTCCAGCCAAACAATGTGCAATCGAAAGAGGAGTGAAGAAAACTGAGAAATCCGAAGTTTTATGGGACGGCACCCAGAAACAGATGAGATACAGGGGAAAGAAGGATCTAGAATCATGTGACAATAGCAATGCAAAAGATACACTGACACAGAAAGAACTTCAAAATGACATTTACACAACAGTATAGTAAGCAAACATTGTACCCACAAACATGCTCAATAACATCATATGTAATGCAATGTTGCTAACGGAGCAAAAAAAAAAGTTTTGTTAAATGGCGCGGAATACAAATTATAACATCTAAAAAGAGGCTACAGTTGATGGATAGTATTAAAACACGAGTCAAGTAATCAAACCTATACTACTTATGGTTATACAGGTTATAGTTATACAGGTCAAACTAGTATAGGTTTGATTACTTGACCTGTTATGAGTCAAGTAGTGTAGGTTTGATGTTGTTGCGAATCTTTAAATACATCAAAATAGGCATCAAAATAGATGAATACACAGATATATTTCCTATGACATATATTTCTACAATCAGCTAAAAATAAGCTTTCAGACGATATTAAGAAGGGATACAACCTCCATATTTTATTAGAGATTAGGGATTAGATTTGCGAGCTGTCGGCATCTATAGCCATTTAGCCCGTCACGTATGAGGGTGGTGTCCCTCGGCGAGCACACTCTGCAGAAAGAGAAGGAAGGAAGTGGCCTGGGACCTGTATGTTAGGTACCATCCCGGCTTTTGCTTAGTGTGAATGAGGGAAACTCATGAAAAAATTTACTTAAGATGGCTGGCCTGAAAAAAAATTCTACACTTTTTCGACAAAGTATCCCCACCGGGAATTGAACCCGGAACTGCTCGCACTAAAGACGAGAGTATTAGCGACTATGCCACACGGGACCAAAGCAAATTTTGTTATCACTGATATGTGTCAAAGTAAAAGTTTCCGAATTCCTACATTAATTCTGTGCAAACTAAGCAAATAGGACACGGGTATATCCTACAATCCATCAGCATATTTATCCAGAAAGCTTCAAAGCAAATTGCTACTTCATTTTGCCCATATCATGCTGGGTTCAGAAACGAGCCGCCACTGGTCCTATTAATAAATGAACTACTTTTTAAATAACATTATTGTTTAGTTTTATTAACTGTATGTTAAAACTATTTTGTTTATTACAAGGTAAATAAACTATTATTTAGAAAGTAATTCACAGGAAACCAAAACAACATGATACGTAACCAAATGCAGTTGAGTTCGTTCCTCTAGTCACTGCCTTAACTTAGATTTTAGGGGCGTTGTTATTCTGGCAACACTGTAATTTCTATGCATGGCAACACTGAAAATTCTTCAGGTTCATATTTTCTGTTGTAGAATAACATTATCTATGATTATGGTAAGTTGCATTTCATTATCTCCTTTTACTTATGAAAAAACAAGCAAAAGAAAATGTTAAATTTTGGATTATTTTTAGTAAGGCAGGTTTTTAAGCTGCTTGGCATGATCAGTCAGTCAGACACTCACTCAGCCAAGACTTTTTCAAATATAGAGATATATGAATACAGGTCGATACTAAGGGAGAAGGAACGTGTCCTGGGCGAGTGGTTGGAGGGGCGCCTAAAAGGGCAATAATAGATAGATGTACATATAAATTAGGGTGCGCCGAATTTCATGTTTGTCCCTGGTGACATAAACTGTGTATGAATAAGGAAAATAAAATGTCCGTGAAGTTGACAAGCCACTTACGTCAGACCCCAATTTCAACTTTACACGCCGCTAGTGCTACGTTAGTGTTCGATAGTGACGCAAATCTTTAGTACTCCGCAGATAACGTGTATTTTTTAAATAATGAGTATGGGTCTTCTAACTGCATGCCAACAGGCCCAAATCTAAGAATCATCTCAGAAATGAGGTTAACCGTTAGAGCAATGTAAGTGCTAATTAGTGCCATCAATTTTAACGGTAATGCATCCATCGTACAGCTCTTGACGTAATAATATGAGTTTAACAACTTCATACATAAGGCTCACGCTAAGGGTGTAGGGATGCACGCGAGACGAGAGTGAAAATTTTATGCGAGACGCGAGACGAGACTAAATCATGCGAGACGAGACGCTAGACGAGAGACTGTTAAGTCTCGCGAGACTTCTCGCAGTCTCGCAACATTTATGAATTCCATTTAATTGTATATTTAGTGATTTTACATTTATTGAGTTTTCTAAGTTGTGGGTTAATGCCTCCAGGAACAAAAAAGTGATTGGGGCAATAGACATTTTATGAGATTTATTATTATTCAAGGTTGATTTTCAGAATTAAAGCCTTCTTTAGTTTCTAAACATCATTAAAAAAGAAAAGCTTTGTAAATTGGAAATTTATTACAGTATCGATTTAGGACTTTATTTTGTGACACAAACCCATACACGCGGGCGCTCACGAATATATGAACTTCTGTTTTTGGTCTGAAAAGCGAATAAGACTCCCTATTGCTGCGAAATGTGATATTTATGTTATTTCTGTCTTTTTCACGTTACTACTAGCGATTAATGTTGGGGGATGGCGGGGAAATACCCTCTCGTCAAAGTTTATCCCCGGCCCGGCTCGCAGAAATAACATGATATTTTTACATGAAATAAGTATTTTCTTTCTATATATTTATCAAAAACATCCCCCTCTAGTTCGGAAGTTTAATTCAAACACTGGTTTGGTAGGATGGTCCTATAGGTTTGGTGGGACTTACACTTACTTTTTTTAAAAATTAATAACCTCTCATTTGAGTAACACGAGCACTGACGCCTAGTTTGTCAGACCCAACATTTCTTTTTCTCCGGATAGAATGCCTCTCAGCAAGCGATAAAATGCGGTCTACAACTGAGGTGTTGAAGTAGGAAGTTACACGAAACCGCGTTCTTGTAAGGTCAGCATTTTACTTAGCTCAGGATCAAAATACATGTGGTCTGTGTCTGTGTGGCTTGACACCAGTGCTGTCGGGTTAACCAAAACTTTTCAGGTTTTGATATTCTGGCAACACTGCAGTTAGTTCAACTGTATGATCTGGAAATTGATCCAGAAAGCTTTTTTCGTATCAAGTATAGTTTGCTGGATATTTTGATTCTCGCAATTGTTAACATATTGCGTTACCCACAACTCCGTTGACACAAGTAATGTTATTCCTTGGTGGTTGATGTAAAGGGAGATAGGCTACAATAGATGGCAGCACTGTTCTCCTCCACAAGTAACGTATTTTTATATTTTCTCTGCTGCTTCCACAAATTTAATGCTAGAGAGTTTCAACTTTCTGAAAAGAAAGTTCAAACCTATTCTAAGGGAACAATCCGTGTCAATTTTATTTATTTATTTATTTATTTATTTATTTATTTATTTATTTATTTGTTTGTTTGTTTGTTTGTATTGAAGGCCTGTGGCCTATAATACAATTCTACAGGTTTGTGACACAATTCTGATATAAATATAAACAACAAATACAAATGAATAGATACACTAAAAGATTAATTATTATCATTATGTTTTTCTTATGGTGGAGTAGAGGGTGCGTTGTTGTCCTCAGTCTCTTTTAAAGCTTCTTCCCGTAAACGATAGAATGACTGCAGAAATTTTGCTAAGATTGATAACTTCTGTTTATCGGTTGCATTTAGAATTTTGTTTAATTCCAAGTTTTTGTCATGTATGCTATCCCCTATCCACTCCCTATTGCGTTCTTTCTGTAGCCCCTCACATTCGAATAAAATATGTATTTCATTTTCAATTTCTCCACATAGACTACATATGTAATTTCCGGTTTCATCTTTCGGACTTTTCCACCTGTACATCCCCATTCGGAATATTGCTATGGCGCGTCTTTGTTCCCTCCCTAGCTCAAGATATTTTTCTGCCCCCTCATTTGTTTTGATTTGTACGTATGTTGTCAAAGATCGCTTGGCTTCGCAATCAGCTTTCAGATTTTGATTTGCATCTAATATTACCTTTTCTCTAATTGTTTTACACATTTCTTTTGATTTCTTGTTTCTTTTTTCTAACAGGTTGATCATATTTATCTCTTGCAATAGTTTCACTACTCTCATTATCCATGAGTTATTTTCTCTCTGTTTCATTTAGTATTTGAGGCATTGCTTCTGAATTTCCCTCTCGTTTTCTGTTTCGCATAGGTGTAACCAACACTTTAGTACCCGTATTTTTATAGCTGCTCTCACGTGATACCTTCCTGTATCGAATAGGACCGCGCTGTTAGGTGCCGATTGTGGTACCCCTAATATTTGTTTTATGAACTTGGTTGCTGCTTTGTTAATTACGTTATCAGCACAGTTTGTACCCCAAACTTCACATCCATACAGAAGTATGGGCTGCAGTAGTGTATTTAATGCATGTCCGTGTGGCTAATTTGAAAGGAATGTTGTTGTGTCTGTTCAAGGTTTTGCGTGTTGCGAATATGCTTTTTTCTGTAATAGCTGCCACCTTTCTCTGGAGATCGATCCAGGTTCCTTGGATATTGTGACGTTAGAGCATTCCTCGGACTAGAAGCAGGCAAAGACAAGGTTGAAATCCGGTTAAATAAAGACGAAAAAATTTACATATAGATATAGTAAAAGGATCCTGATTTGGTTCAATGAGTTCAGAAAAACATATACGGAAACATTATATTCTTTATATCCTAATTACATTGGCGACTTTTTTCGGGGCAAAAATGTGCCCGCATGGCATACTGGAAAATATTGCTGGAGAACTCTAAGCTGGAAAACAATGTTGGATCCAGCAACAATTTATGCTGGTTTTGCTGTAAATTATGCTATTAATTTGACGAAAATTAATGGTCCAGCAATCAAACTCCAGCACAACTGTTCTTTTAATTTGGAGCAGAGGGGATACAAGTTCGGATACCATGTTGAATTCTAGGTTCCATCTCCTTAGAATGTTATGAACATTCATCCCATGGAAAGCAATGGCAAACCACCATGGATTAACCTTGCAAAGGGACTTTTAGGTCAAATACCTGCCTTCGGACAGAATATCACATCATCATTCATTAACAGCCATAGAATAACACATTGCAAAATTTTGACCCAGAATATATGCGAGACTGCGAGACCATGCGAGAAAGTCTCGCGCGAGACGCGAGATCAGACTCAAAATTTTATGCGAGACGCGAGACGAGACTTCACATTTGCGAGACGAGACGAGACTTTTCCATTTCTCGTCTCGTCCCGTCTCGCGTGCATCTCTATTAGGGTGTCTCAAAAAATAGCAATGTTTTGAAACTGTTGCTCCACGGTGTTTTTCTGATTTATTTTGGTGTGAAATGAAAATATATGAAATTTGAAGTCTTTAGATTAGTGTTTTAGTTTGCCCCTAAGGGTTCAAAGTTTTGAAAAATAGCCAAAAATGAAATTATGGATTATTTTTAAAGTTTTCATAAACATGTTTCTACAGCTTAAAATATGAATTGTAACATTTTTTTTTAACATTTAGAGCAGTATTGTGTCTGATATGTACCGACAAGAGTGGACATGTAGTCCTAAAGTTTAAGTCTAAACAAGCGTGTCGGAACTTGTTCGTCATTTCTTCGTACTGTAATGAAGAAAAGGAAATCAACTGAACTGAACTAGTTTGTGTTGAGAAGATGAACAGGTTAGACTGTGTGTTCTTCTCAGGATTTCTTACAGTTAGTGAATTGCATTTTTTTCATCTTTCATCATGAACTCTAGTGAGAAACCAAAACTGCGTTCTGAATCAAGTGTGTGGCTTCTTGGAAGTGTGGTGGAAAAACTACCCTTATCTCGAGTTTCAATAAAAGGTGATATGTTAAAATATTTATGTTTTTTGAAAGAAAATTATTTCAAAAAGGGTAAACACGTGAGTAGCAATGGGGTGATTGCTGATGTAATTGTTGAACAAATTTCAGAGCAGTGGCTAAAAGCGGAAAAACGCATCTCCTTGTTTCAGGCCATTTTCGACGTGGAAGCTCGTGGACAAAAATTTTCCTACCCGGACTTTACTTTGGGATTCACTTAAACATATCTTAATTAATCTAATTAGCTTTCTCGGTATTCCAAGTTCTGTAAGAACGTTGTATAATGTTTCTCTCCTAACCGAGTCGTAAGCCTTTCTAAAATCAATAAATAGTTGATGTACCGGGGTATTGTATTCCCACTTCTTTTCGAGTATTTGGCGAATGGTAAATATTTGGTCGATAGTTGATCGATTTCGTCTAAATCCGCACTGATAATCTCCAATAATTTCATCTGCGTATGGGGTCAATCTTGCTAACAGAATATTTGAAAGGATTTTATAGGATGTTGACAGAAGAGAAATGCCTCGATAATTATTACAGTCAGTTTTGTCGCCTTTCTTGTGAATTGGAACAATGATTGATTCTTTCCACTCTTGTGGCAATTCTTCCTTGTTCCAGATAAGAAGAATGAGTTTGTGTTTCTTGTTCCACAATTTTTCGCCTCCAGCTAAAATTAAATCAGCCTTAATTTCATCTACACCCGGAGATTTGTGTTTCTTCAATTTCTTTATAGCGGCTTCCACTTCTATTCGATTGGGTTCTGGAATATACGGTTCTGCGGTGTGTATCTCCTTTTCTCCACGCACATTAGTTTTTGGCTGCGTGTTCAGCAAATCGTCAAAGAAATCTTTCCATCTATTTAAGAGGCTATCCGTATCGGTGAGAACTGTTCCGTCAGATTTCTTTAATATATAAGCACGAGGTTGATAGCCTTTCTTAAATTCGTTGATCCCCTTATACATGTCCCGAATATTTTTATTTTTACTATTATCTTCAAGTTACTTAATTTTAGCTTTCAAAAAATCCCGTTTCTTTGTTCTAAAAGTTTTGGAAGTATCCCGCCTGATATCTGCGAAATTTTGTGTAGTTGTTTCATTCGGAGTTTGTAGCCACCGTAATTTTGCCTGTTTTCTCTTTTCTGCTAGTTTAATGCATTCTTGGTCGAACCATGGTTTGTTCCTACGTATTTCCGCGTGTCCCAATTTTTCTATTGCTGAACTTTTAATGCTATCTCTAATTTCAATCCAAGTATCCTCAACACTAGTGCACTCCGAGTCTTCTAAAACCGCGAATCTATTCGAAACCTCAATCTGGTATTCCTCTCTTACCTGGCTCTCTTCTAATTTCTTTAAATTAAATCTCTCCGTTTTCGGACATTGAATATTACCTTTATTCAACGATAATCTCTCCCGTATTATCGCTACTACCAGGTAGTGATCAGTGTCACAATCAGCCCCTCTAAACGACCGGACGTCAATTATGTTAGATTGTCTTCTTCTATCTACTAAAACGTGATCAATTTGATTATGTGTTTTTCCGTCTGGTGATGTCCAAGTGTATTTATGAACGTCGCAATGTGGGAATTTTGTACTCTTCACGATTAGGTTTTTGGATGTTGCAAAGTTCACGAGTCTAACACCGTTGTCATTACTTTCCTTATGCAAACTTCCGTTCCCTATAATCGGTTTGAAAATATCCTCTCGTCCTACCTTCGCATTGAAATCCCCTAATAGAATCTTCATATAGTATCGCGGGAGTTGGTCAAATATTCGTTCCACTTCCTCGTAAAAACTATCTTTTATATCGTCACCCTTATCTTCAGTTGGAGCATGTACATTTAAAACAATAATATCACACCACCGTCCCTTAAGAGTAATAAAAGAAAGTCTGTCAGTAACAAATTCAACCCGTTTAATAGCTGGTAATATTCGTTTGTGAACGAAAAACCCTGTTCCTAACTGGTGATTTTTATTTCCTTCCCCGTAAAAGAACGTAAAATTTCCGGAATTCTCAGATCCATTTCGTTCCCACCTAACTTCCTCAACTCCTACTAAGTCCATCCTGTATTTCTCTTACTCACTCGTTACAGATTTTAATGCGCCTGCCCTATAAAGACTTCTAATATTCCATGTTCCAAATCTCATGTCCATTTTCTTTTGCTGATGTCGTGCCAAGTTATCAGTGCTTGTCCGAGGCTTTTGTGAATGTTTCTGAACAAGTACCTTTTTTTACAGGATGAGGGTGTTAGCCTTACCCAAACCCCCAAGCTGGAGGACTATTGCTTGTCATCTGTCCGCGACTGCTTATTCAGTATATTCGCAGCTAACCTCTATATCTAGAGGCCTTCTCCTCGATCCGCAACCTGAGGACGCGCCATGCCGTGGTGACAGGAACCCACAAAGATAAAATCAAAAGTAAAGTACTTGCTCTTTTTGATCAGTACAGGGGTCATTCTATTTGAAATGGGACTTTTGATGTAATTGATATGCTGATAGGCAGGTAGAAATCAAAACATGTTGAAATTGTATAAGTACATACATTGCAAAGGTAACTTAAAATTAATAATGAACTCAATAATATTTTTATAGTTTTATTTAAAAATATTGATGTCAAAATAGATGATATGTCACCACCGTACGTTTTAACCACTTACAGTTTTACTTCAATGATTCGAAATTATTAAAGTACTATCCTTTATGCGCCAAGTATTAGACGACTTATTTAACCTATGAATATAAATGAATAGATGGAAATAAATTTATAAGCTAAAGCTTTTCTTATGCTATTAAAAGTAGCATTCTTTTCTGTATCCAGTTTTTTTTTTCCACCTCCGTGCTAATGCATTTTTTAAAAAAAACATATATGTCCGCCATATTTCTCAACTTCATTTTTGTCGTAGTCTCAGGACTTGTTAGTTTATAGAACTTTCCAAGGAAGGCGTTACTTAAGCGAGGTAAGTTTGTTGGTGATGATTGTTCCTTTTTATTAGTCTGAAATCGCACTTGTTATAATTTGGTTCAACACAAGCTGTCAACTCCGTTCAAAATTGTAAGAAGGTATTTATAGATGATAATTTAATTTAGTTGAATTATAATGTTACTCTTTAAGAATTAATGCTGAAAATAAGGGTAAACAGAATCTAACCTTAGGGGTATATCTTAATCGTGCCATAATGGCGGAATTTGTCACCTCCGTGCGTATAAAGTAATGTCACCTCCGTTCATTACTGCATTCACGGAGGGGATGTGATCAGTAATATCTTCAAAATATATAAAATTAATCGAAAAGTGGAAAAGCAGTATATTAGACAAGAGTATTTTGCATGAGATACCGTTATCACGACTCCCCTATCTGCTTTCGCTTTGCGAACATTTTATAGATACGACATTTATTTTCACGTTAAATAATGGCTGCAAAACGAAAGTACATAGGTGAGTCGTGATAACGGTATTGTGAGAATAATATTGTGAGCTTCCACTTTTTGATTAATTTTATCCATTTTGAAGATATTACACAAAATCTGTAAAATTAGCGGAAGTTTAACTAGCTATATTTTTAATGCGCAATCGTATTTTTTCTTATAATAATAAACAATTACGAGGGGGGAAAGAAATATAAACGGGATTTTTGTTCCTGAACATCAACAGTTGGTAGGACTGGCCGCTCGCTTCTATTATGTTTAGGCGGGACTAGGGATGCGTTCGAGTCGAGTCGAGACAGGATTTTCTTGACAAAATTCGAGTCGAGACACAGCTCTTCCAATAGAAAAATATATATTTTTCGAGTCGAGACATCACTTTTACAGCACATTTTCGAGTCGAGACAGTCTCAAATCTTGTCTCGTGCGCATCCCTAGGCGGGACCGCTGTTAGAGGAGAGAGCGTGCTATTAGATATTTCCCGCCATTTCGTCAGTACCACTCATGATGTCGGAGCAACAAGTGCACCCCTAAACTGCGCAACGCATAATTATAAAATTTCTTGCCCGTGAAGGAGTTCCAGCGGCAGAAATTTGCCAGAAATTGACTGCACAGTTCGGGGATCAAACATTGTCAAGGACGCGTGTGTATGCCTGGCATAAAAAGTTCAAGGAAGGACGAGAACGTGTGGAAAATCAGCAACACGATCGCCATCCTCGGACCAGCATTATGGATGAAAACATTCGTGCAGTTAAAGGCATTATTGACGACGATAGACGAATAACAGTATCAGAAATTGCAGAACAAATCGGAATCAGCTATGGGAGCTCTCAAGCAATCATCAACAACGACGTACAGTTCCGTAAAGTGTGTTACAGATGGATCTCTCACCTTTTGACCGAAAATCTCAAGTTGTGACGTTTGGTGGTCTGTTAGAGGATTAAAGCAAGGTTTACGGAAGAAGGTGATTCATTTTTGAGTCGGGTCGTTACCTGCGACGAAACATGGGTTCACAACTACACTCCTGAATCCAAATAAGCCAGTAAGGAGTGGCGGAGGAAAGGGGAAATAGCATCAGTGAAAACCAAGACTCGACTGTCAGCTGGCAAGGTTCTTTCAACCATTTTTTATCGATCGGTGAGGCCTGTTGCTGATTGACTTTTTACATGAGCGACGCACAATAAATGCTGAATACTACTGCGAGCTGTTGAACAAGGCTAGAGTTACATATCGCTGCAAAAGACGAGACCAGTCGCTCCTACAGATACTCCTCCTGCACGACAATACGCGACCCATACTGCAGCTCGAACTGTCTCGAAGTCACAGGAAATGCACTGGACTACACTTGAACATCCTCTTACAGCCCGGACTTATCGCCCTGCGATTTCCATATGTTCGGACCGGTTAAAGAAGCTCTAGGAGAGCAACGATTTGAAGATGACGAGAGTGTGGAAGAGTTCGTGCGCAGCTGGCTGGTAACACAACGCTGTTCTTTTTACAGTGAAGGCGTCGAAAAGCTGGCCAAGGAGGAAACTATGTGGAAAAATAAATTGTAAGTGCCTTGTGGTATTCAAAAATTGAATTTAAATAAGAAATAAAATCCCGTTTATATTTAATCCACCCTCGTAATAAGGATAGCATATGTTAAAGAAAATACTGTACTTCATTTGAATGCTAATGTCAACAATTGAGTTCTGTACATTAGCAATCATTTAAAGCAGATGTGTAATACTAATCTTATATTATGTAATACTACTTTTTTCGAAATTCGTTACAAATTTTTACTTTTCAATTGGAAAGAGATGGTCTTGTCACATTCGTTCTGATGTCACATCCATGCTGGTATAAAGTCTGCTCCATTCAATTAGCTGTCACCTCCGTTCAGTTAGCTGTCACCTCCGTTCAGAGCATTTTTTACATTTACCAATATTTCTCAAAATATTGGTTCTCGTGTTGAACCACTGTATTGATGTTAATGTAAATCATTATAGCGAACAGAAAAATAAAGAAAATAATGATTTTGAACACTGTGAAAATTTCGTTTTTCAAACCCTCAAAAAACCCTTTTCAAATAGAATGACCCACAGATCTCTCCAAAAACATAAGGGTTCAAGCTCTAACCTGGATAAGGAAAAGAACTTTCTTGACAAACTCTCCGAATACTTTTTAATCGCGGATCATGAGGCAGAAGAGAAAATTAAAAGTGATAAACTTAGGAATAATCATCAGAAATTCGAAGATATAGAGTTTCTAAACGCATTAAGGGAAGGTAAAAGTATGTTGGGACTGAAGATAAACTGTATAAAAAAGTGATGTATAAGATTAAACGAGATGAGTCAACATTGAAAAGAAACTTGAAATATCAACAAGAAGCCGTTTTATATCATCACAATGGAAATGAAAGTGACGTTGAAGAACAGAATGTATGTGAAACAGACTATGAATCTAATCGTGACCCAGACTTTTCCTCAGCCTCAAAATCTTTTCATAAACGTAAAGAAGTTATTATTAAAGTACCGAAAAATCCCTTCAAAAGCCAAAAATCTCTCAAATGGCCGATCGCCTTGGACTTTCACTAAGCCAAAGAACTGTTATGTTAGCATCTATTGCAGTAGAGGGTGGGGCAAACCTTGATGACTTAAGATTAAGTAGAGAGACAGTTACAAGAACTAGCAATACGCTCCGCTTTGAGACTGTTAGTAACTTTCGAGAGAATTTTAAACCTCCTAAACACTGTGTGCTTCATTGGAATGGCAAAGTATTAAAAAGTCTAAATGGGGAATCTGACGAAAGACTAGTGATCTTAATTTCAGGGATACCGGATTATAAGGAGGGAAAACTGTTAGGGGTTCCAAATATACCTGAAGGAACTGTTAAAGTGCAGGCAGACAATGTTTTTAAATTGGGGTATATCAGAAAATATAATTGGTCTTTCCTTTGATACAACTGCATCAAATAGTGGGTGGATAAATAGAGCTTGTGCAAGAGTAGAAACGCTGTTGGAAAAGAAATTATTATACCTCGCTTGTCGACACCGTGTGTTTGAGTTGATCGAGTCTGCAGTGTGGAAATGTGTTTTCGGACAGTCTATGAGTTCAGATAACTTAGATTTTAAAGAATTTCAATCACAGTGGAAAACAATTTCAAAGAATATAGATTGGATTTAGTGACAGAAAGCTAAAATCTTTAAAGGAGGAGGCTGTTGCATTTTTAAAATATGTTTTGAGCCAAGAGAAGGAACTTCTTCCTCGTGAAGACTGTAAAGAATATGCGGATGTCTTACTTACGGTATTAGGTGAAATTCATTGGCAAAAGCCTGGAGCTTTTTATAAAGCAAGACGGATGTCCACAGTTATTTATGCGGCAAAAATGTACGCATTTAGTGAGCAACTGGGTTTTGAACCAGATAAAGTTGAAAAACTGCGCAGGATTTGTCGTTTCAATGCTCTTATTTACATAAAATTCTGGTTGAACGCTCTAAAAGCTGCAGACGCTCCTGTGAATGACATTGAGCTTTGGCACTGTTTGAACAGGTACAAAGCCATAGATTTTGAGGTTGCTCAGTCTGCTTTGACAGCCTTCAATCGACACTTCTGGTATTTGACAGAGGAAACAGTACGGATTTCACTCTTTTCAGAGAAAATTTCTGAAACTGAAAAGAAAAAGATAGCATCCTCATTGCTTAAGTTCAAAAGTGAAGCAAGAACGTTACCAATAGGCGTCCCTGTGTTTCCAATTCTAAATTCGGGAACAAAATTATTTCATTTAGTAGGCCCCAGTTCATGGCTACTTTTCGAAAGACTTCAACAGAAAATGAAACGAAATTATATCTTTAAGTTTTACGTCCCACGGATATGCCGGTTAGGCTAAAGGAGAGATGAGAGATGAGTGAAATGGTGGAATGAAGAAAGTGGGAGGAAACGGGAGAACCCCGAGAAAACCCACTAGCGCGAGCTGGAATCGAACCAGGGACCTCAAGCACCGGAGGTGAACGCTCTACCACTGAGCCACTGCGCCCCCCAAGATTTCAACAGAATGGTGCCTGGCTGAAAAAATGTCCATCGACTTGGAAAGAGAATCTCCACTACAATGAAATGAAATCGTTTGTAAGAAATTTAAAGGTTGTAAATGCACGTGGAGTCAAACTGGTACAGGATTTTTCGCAGAAAATCACAAACAATGAAGAACAGAGCCAATATTTGCTACAGTCGGTTGAACTGTCTAGAAAATCAGCACCGACATTCACTAAATCATGTTTAAAATATCTGTGAGATTTTGAATGGTATTCCATGTTTCGTGTTAATATGTGACTAATTTGTATAAGTGATAATAGTGAACTCTTCAAAAGCCTTAACGTACAGCTACATTTGTAAAAGGAAATATTTCTATAGGCCACTTGAATATATATATTCTTTTTCATTCATTAGTAAGTAGATTTTACTGCTATTCTATTTGATATAAACAGTTTTATGTTCAAATTTCTTCTTTTTTGACACTCAAGAATATTTCAAATCCAAGATAAGTATTGAAAACAAAAATCGAAAGAAGGAGTACATCACGCTTATGGGCTACGTCTCGTTAACTATGAAAAGATTGAGTAGTATATACTTTAGGATGTAAGTTCCAGCTTAACTTGCATCATACATTCTTAGGATTACAAAAAGAAAATTTGTTCCTTTGCATTGAAACAAAATTCTTAGGATTACAAAAAGGAAAATAATTTTTCCGAATTCCGGAATTTTTCCGAAATCTTCTAAATTACGGAGTTTTCCGAGTTCCGGAATTTTTTCGAAGTCCGGATGTTTTCCGAAGTCCGGAATTTTTCCGATTTTACTATCCGGAATTGGCCATCCCTAGCCTTGATACAGATGGAACATAATTTGGTGCATAATTCAGTCAAATATTTTCAAAAATTATGTGTTTATGACATAAATAAAATATACATATTAAAACGTCAATTTCATGTGGATCAATCTAATGCATTATTTGTAGTAAAATGAAATGAAGTTAGGTTCTGTTTTACATTAAAAACTAATAAATAATTGTAAATAAACTAGTAGAATGAAAAATAAGAAGAAACAGATGAATTGCAAGGAAATCCGCAAATACGGTGGGTGCCATAAATTCTTGTGGTCTTGTATTCAACCCGAGAGTCTTTGCACTACGAGTGAATGCTCTACTCACCATGATCCCTCCATACCATAACATTGATTCTGGGGGGCCGACGGACCCCAGCGACCCTATGATATTTGCTTATACCTCCGTATTTATATTGAAATCATCACTGATGTCGTGTTAGACGATATCTGGAAAACATATGTGCCCGCCCCCAATAATAAACGTAATACTGAAATCGGTGCAACTGTCCAATACATATATTTGATGCCCTTCAGTCATAAACATTTTACTGAGTATTTTGCTTAGTTTATTGAGGCACTGAAAAGAAAGCAAAAGAAAATGAAATATAATATTAACATCAGCCACGCAACTACAAGTTAATTATATTCGACGATACAAAAGAATCAGACTCTTCGTTAGAGCAGAGAAAAAGGTGAGGTGGTTAAAAAAAACAAATGACAACTATAGAAACCAAAACTAATTTAGCTTAAATGATAATAAGCAGTGACGACGAGACGCTTGGCAAATTGAAAACGAGGAAAGACAACTAACTCACTGGAAAGAAAAATGAGAATTCCAAAAATTCTCCAGCGACCATGTCTTTTCTTTTCACGAGTCTTATAATAAGTGAAGAATGAATACAACTTACAAGAAAGAAAAAGAAAGAAAGAAAAGTCAACAATAATGAAATAAAATCCTTAAATAGACTTTATACGTTGTAACTAGCAGAAGTCCTGGTGACATAAAATTTTAGAATTTTCATTTAGAATAATTAAAAAATATATATGTTTCAGCCTTTTTGATATTTCACCTAGGTAAGCGAACTAATCCACTCCTTTTTCTTAATATCTCATTCTTCGCTCCCTTTTAGATTACATATTTAAAATACGCTGAAACACGTATTAATTATTTTGAATAAAACACGTATTTTCAAAATAAAAAGAAATTATTTTGAAAATATCAAATTTCAAGACTCAAAATTTAAAGGATTCTGTCATATGGGCATCTTATTATAATAAATGGAACTCCCATCTCGCCTTTCTACAATGCTTTTCCAAAACATCTTTCTTTAGTGGTACTTTACTTCACAAATACTGTCGAAATTTCAAAGGCCTATCAGTCCTATCAGGATTTATTTTGTGGAGATGATTCGCATTTCTTTTTTTTTTCTTTTTTTTTATTGAAGAAAATTCTTGTTGTATCTTTCAACTAATTTTTGTTCTGTAGCTTCTTAGTCTTTCCCTCCAACGTCACTAAGTAAATTGTTCCCTAATTTGATAAGGTTAGTTTTCGTATAGTTCATTACTTATACTTGCGTTGCAATTGATTAATGGGTGTATTCAAGGCTGTTCCCAATGGGGTTGGTCGTGGTCTTTTGATGGAATAGCAATGAAGTATCCAGGGAAGATGATGAGGAACAGCATTTCCCTCCCGAAATTCCCAAGTTTACACTCGATAAGGGTAGCAAAGTGTGGTGATAGATTTGTAAGTAGAACATGGTGCCGTATGATTCCGTTATAAATAAATTTACCATATTTTGTAAGATCACATCGAAACATGCACGATTCCGATTACGTGGCTATGATTTATTGCTGTTACAAAGAGTTAAATTGTTTTTGTAACATATCATTACTGCGCAATCGTCACGAGCGCATCCACGAGAGAAGACCATCGGGTCCGGACCCCCCCCCCTCGCCCCAAATCTTAATTCTACATTCATTTATACACTTTCTTAATGAAACTATTATGTTTTCTTAGCAAAGAAATGATTTATATAGTATAAAGCTTTGATCATCTTTACTCTTTCTTTTCTTATAAAACCAACCTATCATTTTTCTGAGAATATATGTGACAGTACTTAACAATTACTTATCGTCTTTTTGAGTGCAAAATGTCACTGGTTTAATATTACATAGACGTAATGTGTTGTAGTACACGATCCCCGCCTCAAAATTTGGACCTCTCCTAGCAAGAATTTCTAGATGCACACCTGGCGATCACTGTGGGCAAATTTTCAAATCTTGGAAAAAATTAGTGTGTGCAACGAGAAAGGAGAAAGATCTAATGATGAACTCTTTTATCCCAGCGCTTTTCTGAAAGGATGCACGAGAGGTGCTCTATGAGAGACGATCTTCAGTAGGTGATCGTTATATATTTTTATGATCCCAAGTATTTCCGAAAGAAAAAAAAATATTTTATATTATCATTGACAGTTTCTACTATGGAATCATTTAGCCGACTTAAAAAGGAGCAAAAAGGAGATCATCAGTTTGACCTATTTTAGATTATATCGAGAACCGTTGTTTACAACTCAATGTGGTTTTCAATAATCGGATAAGTTATTCTCACGGAATGTTTTTACGTATAAAATAATTGAAAACATTTAAAATTAATTAATTTATTTATTATAATAGTTTGTTTGAAAGATTTGTTCCACTTAAATTCATATATAAGTATATTTTAGTGTTTATATTTTCTTTAACTCGTTCTCTGCTACTTGACGCCATATGGTGTCATTCATGCCTATTGCTGTGTGCCATTGACGCCATTTAGCGTCAAGGAGTAGTTCTCATTGTAGACATTCTCTGTAAAGTGGGACTTATGCATAAAGTTTTTATACTCTGGTGTAGAGGTCCGCACGGGCTCGGGCCTACGAAGCATATATCACTTCGGGCTCGGCCCGGGCCCAGGCCGTAAATTTTTAAATATACAACCATATTTCTCGGGCCTTTTCGGGCCTAACTTTGTAAATATACTGTACAACGGTATTTGTGGGACCATTCTTCCTGGAGAACTTTTAAAGTACATCTAAATTTTTAACTTGAGACGCCCACACTAAAAATCTGATTATCATTTTGTAATTGAGAGTAAAGCTAACTGTGTAGTTTGTAGTAGTAGTGGAGAGAAAAATTAAAATAACAGAAATAAACGTATTTATATTATCTGTGAATGAAAGTTTGAGCAGTCAGAGTGTGAGCAATCGATTGCTTTGAGGGCTATCAGAGTGAGTTTTGTACACATCTATTTGCATAAGAATTTGCACATTTTGACACTTTGTTTTAGATATTTGGAGTATTCATTTCAAGTTGGGCATTTCATAAGAACTTATATAAATGAAATGAAATATTTAGTCTGGCGTCCCACATTTATGCACCAAGGCTAAAGAGACCGAATTTATATTAATCACCATCTTTAGAGAATTCATATAGTTAGCAAGTGTAAATGATAAGCTTTATTTCGTTATTCTTTCTGAATCATGTAAGCTTTTAAACTGCAAAATTAAACCTCTAACTGTTGTAAATAAAACTACAATTTTAGGTTAATTATTAAATTTCTGTAATTAGGGCTTATTTCGGGCTCATTTGATTATCACATGAGCTCGGGCCGGGCTCGGGCTTAAAGGATAAAACATATTTCGGACTCGGCTCGAGCCTCACATTATAAATTAACAGGTCGGGTCGGGCCTCGGCTAAAAATTCCGGCCGGCGCATACCTCTACTATGGTGGTACACAGTGTTGGCCTGTCAGTTTCTGTAGAGTGCTTGGTTTCCGCTAAATGTAGATAGTTTGTTGCAAAAGGCTTAATGTTGCAAGGATACTGAAATCAAGGTGACAGAGAAAGAGTTTAAAGTGTTTTATGTATGATGTTCCATTAATGATTTGATGGAATTTTCTTGCATTTCTGTACATCTACGATCTATAAGTATATCTAACTATGCAACAACTTTTTTTCTATTCTTCGGTAATTAGAAGAAACTTTATACTACTAGGAAGGTCTCTATTGTAAAAAGCTACATCCTACCAAAAAAATAAAAGCATAAAAGAAGGAGTACTAGTTGTGTTATTTGATTAGTTGTATTGGTGTGGCTGTTCAAAATTTGCAGTAATAAATTATGCTATAAGGTAGACGCATAAACTCCAATATATGAGTGTCAAACTGCTGCTCCCGGAAAATATACCCACTAGCAAGATCACAGTTACCTCCTTATGAAGAAGAGAAATTGTGTATTAAGAACATTCAAATTTATGAACATATATCACGATTGCCATCAGGTAAAATTATCTGATTTCCTAATAACCGTATTGTTTGTTTTGCTGAGTTTCAGTTCCGTAGTTTGATTGCCTCTCAAGTTTCCATTAGAATAGCGTATGTGTAGAATATAACATTTTAAGAAGTGTATAAAGATGATGAATTTATTACCTACATTTTACGAGCTACACAGAAATAATAACTCATATTATTATACGATTAAGATATTTGCAAATGATCCATGTGAATGTAATTACAGATAACAGCTTTCATTTCGTAGAAATGTTAAATTACAATTTTCTTTTCCTTCAAGGAGTAATGTAATCATTATCCTTCCTTGTAGCCGAATGGTTCAATCGATCATGTAATTACGTTCCTTCATCTGATATAAGTTCCGTTGAGATGCTCTATAACGATCAAGTATATAGGCGTCCGAAGGAAATTTTCTAGGGGGAAGGGGGCTCCTGATTGTTATATTATGTTTGGTATGTTTTATTTATATTAAGAAAATCTTAAGATATTTAATGCATTTTCGTGAGCCAGGGGGGCTCGGACCCCACCCTGACCTCCCCTTCGGGTGCCCATGATCAAGTATCTAACATGCGTTCTTTCTGTACTTTTGATCCACGGGCATTGATCGTGGAGGAGACCCAGGGACACTCGTGCTTCTCCAAAGTTACCTTTGGGTCCACCAGGAACTAGGCATCTTTACTTGGATATCTAACAACAAAACACACATATCAGAACGGTCTCCTTCCTCCCCTCCCCTCCAAAAAAATATATAGAAATCGCTCCCACTGTGCCCATGTTCAATCTTCAACTGAAATAGTAACATTGGACAAAAGCTCCAATAGAAGTTAAGAATTCAGATACTAGTTTAAGCAATAAGTCTCATTTTACGTAGCTACTGACCTGAAAGGGAACGTTAACCACAATTATTCCAGGCACGGACAGTTTTTTCGTTGTTGTTCCAACATTATTATTCAATTCAACACTTATTTGAGTTAGAAGGAAGTAAACTCGGTGGAAATAGCACTTTTCCAGTGAGCTCTTGATATGAAATGGAATTTTATACTAGGTAATCAACGATATGTTACCTTCAGGATTTTAAACTTCTTATTTTTTTCTAACACAAAGAAGGTAGGGGTCTAAGAGTTGCAATGTAGGAAGGGGAAGCAGGCGAATAAGTATGTAAAAGCAGTTTAGTTCATTACACCCCAAATAGAAATCATTAAAACAAAAGAGAAGAACGTAAAGAATGTAAATTAAACTTACATTCTCACTTTTCCTTAATTCCAATGTGGGAGGAATTTGAGTCAGGTAAAGACAAACAATAAAAAGACAGAACTCTCGCTTTGCTAATTGCTGTGGCAACGGCGCAATTAGAGGTTACGTAATTTACATATTTGGA
Organism: Thermobia domestica; assembly: GCF_964235325.1. Classification (NCBI taxonomy): domain Eukaryota; kingdom Metazoa; phylum Arthropoda; class Insecta; order Zygentoma; family Lepismatidae; genus Thermobia; species Thermobia domestica. Next base: position 123,867,814 of record NC_137466.1, on the reverse strand, counting down.
TGCTCTTAGGTCATACAGGAGAGAAGCATTTTCACCGATCCCAAGAGCTAAATCCCAAGAATATTCACTATTGAACGAGCAAGTAGTGACGTCACCACAACAGCTCTTGTTTGTTATTAAAGTTGATACTTTGTACCGACTTCGTTTCATGATCAAGTCATAAATGTAATGGATAAACTCTTGAGTTTAGCGAATAAGAGTTCCATTCTTTAGTTTGGATGCAGATTAATCTTAAGCATGCCAAACAAAATCACAGAAAACGGCAATGTTTTTCAAAGAATATTTAAAACTAGGATAACCAAAATTAAATTCAAGTAATATAATCCTAACTTAGAAGAGAATAGCTCAACATAAAAGTATAAATATATGTTACTTGAATTGGAAGAGTAATTCATTACATAGCTCTAAGAAAACATATACGTAAGCTACAAATCTGTAGGTGTAGTAGCTAGTACTGAGATACTTGAGAAATACCACATCATGTAAGGATGACTGAAATATAAGCCATGATAAGAGAAAGGCTACACATACGATTTAGACTTCTAATGAGGAGACTAGGAATCCGAGTGCCACTGACAGTAACGATTTTTAAAAAATCACTTTCCTTGTTATAAATAATCTGCTTATGCACTCAGAGGTCTCTTCAATAAGCCTGTCCACCTTATGCGTACAGATTTATACTGTGTGTATATAAACATGAAATGAAAGTACTGTTACAAAAAATTATCATTTGATTGCTTGCTGTTCACTTTTCGAGGAAATATATTCTTTGTTCTACAGAAAAGTGTGCAAGTCGGAGTGAGCAGAGGCAAGCGTGTAACACTGAGATTAACGGTGCAGGAGTGCAAAATCCGTGCATAAATTTTAAAAAAAATAATACATACACTGCAGAAATAGATATTTATATACTACTGAAGTACTACAGAAATATGTTGTATCTATATTAGCGCATACCTTCAACATGTGTGCATCGATTTTGATTATTCATCTTTTATGTGACGGATTATATTTTCCTGTTGGTTCCACTTGAATTTCATCAGAATGTAATGATAGTAATGAAATAAAAGGAGGTTGTGGCGTTTTTTTAACTTTTGGAGCTAGATAATGAAACACCTTAATGGATGTAGTGTGAAAACCGTAATCAACCGGCTTTAATATATGTTTACGCATAATTTCAACACGTGAGCAGATTCCCACAATTCATTTTTTTTTATTTGTTTAAAAGAATATTGTTTTCTTGTCTCATGTAAACTTCATGAGGATCTAACGATAATCTTCGGAGTTACAATCAGTACGTATAACTGCGCCGCCCGAAATTTGAAGTGTCAGAACTTTTGAACAATAAGTGCGAGTGCAGTGAAACCAGGGGCGTACATAAGGGCCCCGCAGACCCTGCATTGCGGGGGTCCAAGCCTTTAGGGGGGGCCCCAAATAGTGAAGTGACACGTAGAAAGGGGAACCACACCACGCTGTCTGCGGGAGGGCCCCCAAGCCTTTAGTTACGCCACTGAGTGAAAATTCCACAAAGAGAAGACCTGTCCTTAGAGATACTTTCTAGATATAAAGCATGGGTTGGGGTTCGACGTCCGTCCTCACAAATGATAGAAACATACGAAGGGGAAGAAAAATTGAAAATAAAAGGTAGTTGTCTCTTTTGTTGGACAAATTTGAATGCTAGTGGTAGACTGAGTAGAAGTGTAGCGTTCCGAAACAACAATGAGACATTGATACCAAGTGTAGACACCCCATGCCCGTAACAGTGACGTGGTTAAAAACATCTGTTTTCCGAAGTGATGACGTAATCTGAAAATACTGACGGTACCAGATGATATCAAGTGCCTTCCTAAACTCCTGCAAAAAAGTAAAAAGCTGTAAGTTGTAACCATTTATTGTATTTGTACAAAACTTTTAATGGACTTGTAAGAAAGTCTGAAATTTTGTTTCCAAGCATTTTTCAACGCCAAACCTCCAAATGAGCACGATTTACGTCCATACATTGCTGAAGTCTTTTCGGGAATCCAAGAATGGCATTTCACCCGTAATACTCCCAATCACATCAAGTATCTTCTTCCGGAGGTCCTGAACATTTTTCGGTTTTTGCTTGTAAACTCCTATATAATTTTCTTACGAACGATATTGTGTAGCGTTGTCATTGGCACTCGCAGCTCCAAGGATCTGCGTTTCAACGATTTCTTTGGACTTCGAAACACGCTTTCCTGCGCGGACTGAATCATATCAACACTGGTTGTTGGCCTTCCGCTACGAGGCAAGTCTAAGACACTACCGGTAGCTAGGAACTTATCGTACCATCTCTTGATACTTGAACCTGCAGGTGCTTGTTTCTGATATTTTTGTCGGAATTTTCTTCTCACAAAAACACTAGGTTTTAACTCACAAAACCACGCCACACACTGCGCTTTCTCTTGAGTAGACGCCATCTTTGTCACGTGATTTGCGGTTATGACGTCAACGTTTACATCCGCTCATTGTTGCCAACAAAAATTTTAACATTTCCACTAAACATTACAAACAAAATACAAAATTGTAAGCAGTAGCGTACGCAGGATTTATTTTCGGGGGGGGGCTGAAATCAGTTGTGAAGAATATAGTACATACAGTAAATGAACTTTTGTCAAATAACATGACACAGTAGGTTGGAATAAATCGCTGGAGAGATGACACACATTCCTGGTGCGCAGGGAAATACACAGAAATGTTTTTTTTTTTTTTTTTTTTTTTTTTTTTTTTTTTTTTTTACAAAATTAGCATAATTTTAGGGGCAATTAGTATAATATTACATTTCCTACTTTAGTCGCAGCTTGGATGAATACCCCTGAAAATATTTTTACCTGTTGATGTGCAATTTTTTTTAATTTAGGAAAGAAACCAAGTAGCCTTAACAATAAAATATTTAGTATATTCGGCATATTTGCTACATCCATTCAGAACGAGAACATCGATGTCTCACAAAAAAGGAACTTTGTAAAGTGATAATTCCATTTAACATTTATCTACCAAAAACAACTGTGCATTTAAAAGTTAAATTATTTTATTACAATACCGAGCTTAATCTAAAACAAAAGTTTTTTTATTATTTAAACAAAATCCTCTTTCCATTAGTATAATTTATTTCTATATCTATAGTAGTGTATATAACGAAGGCAATTGGTCAAAGTATCGTAATAGATAATGTAAGCTCTTGTAGGAAGAGGACTGTAGAAAACAATAACATTTTATATAAAAAACATGTAATTTATACACAGGTTTATAAAGCGAGTTGCAAACGTCTTGCGTTCCCAGATCCAGCAAAATGGTCGATGACATGATCATTTGTGATCTCTATGAATAGAGAGTAACGCAATTCCATTCAATCTACTTTCACTTGTTGTGCTCCTCATATACGTTTTAATTAATTTTAGTTTCGAAAAGCTTCGTTCAACTGAAGCTGTAGAAACAGGAAGTACAGCAAGTATTTTTAATAGTATGCTTATATTTGGGGAAATATTTTCATCGCATTCGTCTAATGCGTCAAGAACACTTCCAAGTTTTTCTTCTGATTTCCACTTTTGTCTCCATAAATCCCACTCTCCCAAAAGTACTTCTCCGTAAGAGTCAGTCAAGTCGTCTCTATAGAATTCAAATGCTTGTCGAACTTTATCAAATGGCACATCACAGTTAGTTGGTATAAGATACAGAAGAGATGACACAGTATCCTGGTGAGCTAAGAACCTTTCATCTAGAGAAGAAATCATGTCGTCTAAGCATGGTATAAAAAGTGTCTCTATAATATGTTTCCGGGTCTCTACAAGGTGGATTGGCTCGATTGTGTTGGAGACCAACTGTTCTTGGAATTGTTATTTGAATATTTATATGAGCTGCAAGTTCCAGAGAATCTTTGAACAGTTTGTGAAACTCAGAATCAGCATTTTGTGCCAATCGATGCCTTTCGTTTGAAGGTATTTTGAAAGATTGTAGGTCAGTCCCAACAATTTTGATGTGACAATCAGAGCTAGAATGAAGGACGGTGTTTCAATGCTATTTAAAATTAATAATGCTTTCTTCGATGTTGGTTAACGCACTCAAGAGCTGAAACAATTGGTATAAGCATTTCTTTAAAAAGTAATACAGTATCATGCCTATCACACCATCTCGTTTCACAAAGTGTTTTCATTGTTGTATTATCACAGTCTGGTTTCAGTTCTTTAATTTTTTGTTTTAAAATGGAGGTACGCTTTGCACTGGCTCGAAAAAATGAACACGTCTCTGATATTACGCCAATAGCATTTCAAACAACCTGAACTTTAAACGTATCAGATATACACAAATTTAAGCAATGACTCGCACAATGGGTGTATATTGCTTTTGGAAAGGATTTCTTTAAAATAGCTTGGACACCTCTGAATTCGCCTCTCATGGTAGATGCTCCATCATAGCCTTGACCTCTCATATAGATTAAATCAAGCCCGTGTTCTATGAGTTTTTCTTGCAATGTTCTCGCTAAACCTTGACCCGTGACATCGTAAACAGGCATAAACCAGTGGCATCGTAAGAAAGTCCTCTTTTATAGCAAAGGGTTTGGATTCAGTAATATATCTGAGGCACAATGAAAATTGTTCAACTTGAGAAATGTCTGTTGTTTCGTCAGCTAACACTGTGTAAAAAGGGCTCTGACACACTCCTTCTATAATCTTCTTTTGATTAAGGCTCCCAAAAGACTCAATCAATGCATTTTGTATTCTTGGACTTGTGTACATTGAGTTTCTTGCACTGCTCTCGAGTTGCTCTCTGAGTAGTAGGTCACCTCCGTAAACCCAATATCTTGAAAGGCTGCGGAAATTTCCATCGTTATTGACAGGTGCGATGAGGGATATACGTCCTGCATCGGAATGTCCTCGTAGAGGAATGTTTTGCATGCCACATAGTCTCACTTCCTCCAGTATCCCATTCAACCTCAGCCGATTATCTTCAATAACTTTCTTCCTTTTTACATCTAGTACTTGGTCGATTGGTACTTTCTTCTTTTCTGCGAAGTCTAAAAAAGTCCTTTCAGTGAGAACTGCATCTTTATGGTACTGCAGAGATTGATGATTTCTAAATGATTCTAAAGCATTTTTCAAATTGTAAAAGGGCTTGGATATGAAGAGGACAACTTTTTGATGAGAACCCTTACCAACGTTTCCTTTATCTAAAAAAAAAAAAAAAAAAAAAAAAAAACTTTTACAATACAATCCACTTTTTATCTTCGAGTAGAGGAGCCACTTATACTCGTCCAGCATTTTCTTTGAAAATGACGCTTGAAAGTCCTAGAATCTTCAGTCGGAAACTGGTAGCTCAAAGATGGTGTCCAAAGATACTTCAATTTGTCCATTTTCCATATTGTTGAGTTCGACGTTAATGAAATTTGATATATCGTTTACTGAAGAATGAACGTGTTCTCTTATTCCGATAGAAATTGAACAAGGCCCGTCATAAATGGGTGTATCACCAACCCTAGTAGCTTCTAATCTTGCGGAGAAGCTACATTCATCGTGAATGAAGTCCATTGTGGAAGTGCCAGAATCATCACCAGCGAAGTCCGAACTTGTAGAAGTGACAAGATCATCACACGCAAAGTCTGATCTTGGAGAAATGACTGGTTCATCACACGCAAAGTCTGATCTTGAAGAAGTGCCAGCTTCATCTCCAGCGAAGTCTGATCTTGAAGAAGGGCCAACTTCATCTACAGCGAAGTTTGATCTTGAAGAAGGGCCAGCTTCATCTACAGCGAAGTCTGATCTTGAAGAAGGGCCAGCTTCATCTCCAGCGAAGTCTGATCTTGAAGAAGTTCCAGCTTCATCTCCAGCGAAGTTTGATCTTGAAGAAGAGCCAGCTTCATCTCCAGCGAAGTCTGATGTTGAAGAAGGGCCAGCTTCGTCTCCAGTATTTCCCTTCTTGCGTGAAGTAAAATTAGCCAGGATTGTTCTCTTCATCTGAAAAATAAAAAAAAAAATTATAAGATAGACAAATGAAGAAGTATCTCGAGACACTGATATCAAAAATAAAATTTGATTCTGATAACGTACCTATAATATATTTATCGGTCGGAAAAATCCATGGACGCCGCCATATAAGGGCAAGGCAATCTAAACGGGCCATTCTCTATTTCTTACAAAATAGACTAATCCGTTAACAACTGAAATAGTATTTCACTAAGTATTTTTTCAGGGTTTTAAAACTGCTTCACATCGACCATGTAAAACCATTAACACTTAACCTAACTGTTATAATAACTAAATAGGGATATAACTAAGACTACGCACACGAAATAATGTCACCAGTTCGCTTACTTACGCATTAAAAATTGACATAAAAACAAAATTATTCTGCACACAGTATACGGCATTTTCAATATTCTTCTTATGTTTCAAAAGCTAAACCCCCACTTAATCGATGGCTAGCGCGCTCATTTTTGGTGCGCATGGTCTTTGGTTTGATTCTCGATGAGGGTACTTTGAGTGCTGTAGTTTGGAGTCCGCTTTATACTATAGCTCCCGTTCTTAATAGCCCAACTGCTGACACAGGACGTAAATCTTTCAACAAACAGTTAAGAGCTAAAACTTAAATACAGGACTTCTGACCAGAGTAATACACTTTTATTACAAAAACTAAAATAATGTGTTACAGTTTCGACAACGTATCGTTGTCGAAACCGTAACACATTATTTTAGTTTTTGTAATAAAAGTGTATTACTCTGCTCAGAAGTTTTTTATTTAAGTTTTCTGATAATTTCCAGAGTCATAATGAATAGAGTTAAAAGCTAAAACCTAATTGCATAGTGGACATAGTTAACTATCACTATCTCGAACAGAATCTTTCTGTTTGATTGAATTAACGTCCTATGTCAACAACGGGGCTATATAGTACGACACCTACAATTTAAAGTTGGGCTCCAAACCACTGCGTTCCAAGAGTGCCCCCACCGGGAATGAAACCCTGGACAACATGCACCAAAGATGCGCGTTGCAGCCACTACGCTAAGAGAAGGCAGGAGAATCTTTTTGAAAGTCTTAAAAAGGAAAGGAGACTAATGTTCTCTCCAAACAACACCTTAAAACTGAAAATAACGTTGTCTACAAAATTAATTCATCAATTTACTTTTTTGCAATACAATACAATTATTGTATAAGGAATCGATAAGATGTATCATTGTTGCACCTGAAGCTAGAAAAATACAAGGTAAAATTTTTTATTGGGTTCACTTCTGTACTTGCATGACTAGAAATTCCAGAAATCCTTAAGAACAGTTCCCCATACCAACTCCCCCCTTGTATTCTATGCATGAGAGCTTCATAAAGTGAATTCGTGTTTTTCGAACTATTCTAATTATTAAGAACAAAAATGACCTGAACAATTTACTTTTCAAAGGTTGTCTACAAAAGTGATAGGCGCGACGATGGTTGAGGGAACTCTTCTTTAGGATTATCGAAACCCCTACTGGTTTATGAAAATTTCGAAAGTTTTTTTGAACCACGTTTGTGTGGCCCGTATAGTGTTCGTTGATTCAATTGATGCAATTTATGGGCACTCCGGCATCTACTGCCTTAAGCCCGTGACGATTGAGGGATGACGTCCCTCGGCGATCACACAATCCGAGGAAGGGGAAGGAAGAAAGAAATGGATGGGGAAGGAAGCGGCCTGGGACCTATATGTGAGGTACCATCCCGGCATTTGTCTGGGAGGAGTGAGGAAAACGCAGTAGATCTCAGGGTGGCTGGCCTGAAAAAGCTGTTACACCTTTCCGACCGATGATCACACCGGGAATCGAACCCGGGACCGCTTGCACTAAAGGCGAGAGCGTTAGCGACTACGCCTCGCGAGGCCACCCTACAGTGTTCGTGCAAATATAACTACTCTTGCAAGCTGCTGTGTTCGAAGCACTGAGCCGAATTTCCTCCAGAAGATGGGTTCCATGAAAAAAACAATGAATGATAACAACTTCGCTGATTTTTTAGTACATTCTTTGCAGAACCTATTATGATCTTTAACCAGGGACGTAGCCAGGATTTGTTTCGGGGGGATCCGTTGGCTAGAAGTTCATTTCGAGGAGGTCCTCCCCTGGAAAAAATTGAAAGGAAAACGCGACTTTAGGCCTTATTTTAACAACTTCCATAAATTTTGGAGGGGAGGTACAGACCCCCTGGGCCTTCCTTGGCTACGTCCCTGTCTTTAACACGTAATTGATTGTGTACCCGTAATTCAGATTCAGAAAAGATACTCGAATACAAAAGTTGGATGATAAATTAGTTGGATCGTGTAAAGCGCTTTCTCAAATTCTATCCATATTTGCTGGATGAAGCTGGCTTGTATATTTCCATCGTTGGTGAGCTGTCAAAACCGGGAAGGAAGACATGGACCACGTATAAGGACCACCTAACAATACAGGTAAACATATAGGAGATGTAAATGTTTCGTAAACACAACATGGCAATTTACACAGCCCACTGCAGAAAAAATATTCTGCGGGCGCCCATCGTCATTCATAATTTAATGTAACTACACTTTTATTGAACTTACCTGTAACTCTCTTTCCTTTCTGGTTTCTTTTGCAAAGAAGATTTTTCTTAGGCTGATCCTCCGCGAGAATTCTTCAATCACAAAACACTATTTAAACAAAGATTTTAAAAGTCTCCCTGACGTTTCCCTCTCGTACTCACTGCTGGAACGTTCTAGATAATAGAAGCAGATAAGCCCAAGATTGCAACAAAAGAAGAATCGACCAATGAGAAGGCGAGCTTTCATCACATGAAGAGATAATTATAGCTTACGATCATTCGCGCGAAACGGGGAGACAATGTCGTCGTCTTCAAGGGAAGGAGCAAGGGGGATGAATTTCCCGTAACCAAATTCTGCAATTCAAGACCATTATCAATGATACACCTCGTGTGCCGAAAAGCCTTGGCACTGTCCTCTTTTTCGAAGTCACCATCTAGAATGAGACGAATATTTAAAGCTATACTATCGTTATCATATGCAGCTGTTTATTTTCCTTTGATAAACACAAAACAATTTTCGCACCTCAGTTTTTTTAATGGAATAAAAATTTTACTTGCACAGTAAAAACACAACTTTCCGTAGTCAAGAAAGAATAAGATACGGTAGCTATTCCATTAATTTCATTGCTTCAGAATAACTACCTTTCAACTAGATCATTTAATAATAATATAATAATAATAATAATAATAATAATAATAATAATAATAATAATAATAATAATAATAATAATAATACTAATAATAATAATAATAATAATAATTTTGCTGTGTTGTAACATTGTAGCTTAAGGTAGTATAGAGTACGGCAAGATATCCAAAACCATTACAAATTTTCAAATGATTTTAATGAAGTTAGTTAACTTCATCACCGGGAAAGTGGAAATAGCCAACGCATGGCCGTATATCTCACGTTGGCTATTTCAGAATATACTAACTATTTATTGGAGGGTTCAAATTCCCCTGGGAGCTAAAAGCGAATAAAAACCCGAGTAGTAGCTGGGTTGTCACTTTTAGCTGTAGACCTCAGTGCTAGCAAGTGACAAAGGACGTAAAACTGGAAACAAAGTAAACAAGGTATTGTAGTGACATCAATTAACTCGGAAGTAGAATATAGTTATGGGTTCTCCAACTATGACACGCGATCACATCACAGTGTAGGCCATGAGCGTCCGCAATAGATTTCTAACGGGGGAGAATTGTCCATGGGGGAAGCCCCTGTAAAGTATGCAATCTTCTCCCGAAATCCCTGAAAATGTAAGAAAATCGTATAAATCAGGAAGGGGCAAATGTTCCCCTCGTTCCTCCATCTCTGTGCGCCCCTGGTGCAGGCCATTTCTCAAAGTACTATTTCGCTTTGAAACAGACGCACCTTTTATCGAACAATGTAAGTCCATCTCCGCTGGGGCAGGATAATTCAACTTTTCTCCGCGAATATATCAATGAAACTCGAATGTAACTTATATTACGTTGTTCGTTTATTTGAGTTTTATAAAATTAAAGAATTGACTTCAGTTGATAATGTGCATTTCCTTTCCAAAATCTGAGAGCGTCTACTTCTCCAAATTAAAATATAATCTATGTATATATCTTTTCTTTACTAATGCGAAAGAAAATTCCAGTTCTCTTTCGGGAAAGACTGCATTTTCTCGATTTTCTTTCTTTTTTTAGGTTTTTAGAGTCTTTTTACTACTTTAATTTGAACATTTTGATTTCTCAAAATTTCGGGGGGGGGTCTGTAGCCCCATCATCCCCCCCTTGCGTACGCCCTTGATTGAAAGTAGTACTTTCAAAGTTACAGCTTTATACTTTTTTGCAGGACTTTTGGAAGACTCTGTACGTGGATGGCTACTAATTACCATACAGATAGAGTGTTACGAACAAACAAGAAACTTTCAAATCATTGAGGGAATAATAATCTATTTACCCTTGTCCATAACTTCCTAAACTTCATAAGGATCTAACAATAATGTTCAGAACTAGACCATGAAACTTTTCAACGACCGACAGAGTTAATACCAAAATTAACTGACTTCATTGTATGCATGTTCACGTATAACTTCAACACAAATGTACTGATTTTCTTATTCTTTTCCAGTTTCAGAGTATACTCTTTCGGAGATTCTAATATTTAGTTGATTACGTCTTTGGAGTGAAATCATAAAACACCTGAAAACATAGATAATGTTAATATTGTGTGAGTCTTCATGTTTAATATGGAATTTAGTGTCATATCTGTAGTTTAGGTATCTAACTACTAAAGAAAACAATATTAACTAACTTTAAAAAAGCGTTATAAAGTAAAAATAAAAGTACAAAATAACAGAAAATATAACAATAATAATAAAAACACTTAAAAGCATTTTTAAGGTAAGGGATTAGGTTTGGTTAATCATCTATTTTTGTTTATTTCAGCATAATTGTCTTCATATCAAAATAAACTAAACCCAGCCATTAGACCTCTCTTTGGCAAAGGTTTCAATACATGTTGGTGGTGCTAATGCAGATACAATAGATGGTCTAAGTGCAATGATAGCATTAATTATAGCGTTAATAACTTAAAATCAGTTAATGATACCATTATTTATAAAAAGAATTTTGAAGTCTGTGCCAAGCCGAACAAATTAATAACTAATATAAAGTTAATTCCGATGATAATTTTATGAGGAATTCATTTTCTGGCTTCGCATAGATTAGATAATAATAATGAATTATTTTCACCTTTTACGTGCTATCTTATAATTTATTATTATCTGCTTTTTAATACTTATTGTTTTCTACTTTTAGCGCTCTTGTTGAAGTAGGTTAATACTTTTTTTTTTGTTGGAAAATATTTATAGCTATTCATTCTTTTCTTTTCTGCAATATCCAAACTACTTCACCCATTTTATCAAGTTCTGTTACCAGTGTCAGTGATTGCTCTATATCCCCCATGCATGTTTCTCTTACCTAGACCTATGCATTGTGTAGTGTTGTTTCTACGTTAATACTTCTTTTATTATCGTCTCTTGATTGCATGTTTTCGAAATACACTCAGCCCTACGCAGAAGGCATTACGTTTGGCAACATCGCACGGAAACAAATGAATGCTGAATTGCATTCTAACACGTTCCTACTACTACTACTACTACTACTACTACTACTACTACTACTACTACTACTACTACTACTACTACTACTTTTACTACTACTACTACTATTACTACTGCTACTACTGCTACTACTACTACTACTACTACTACTATTACTACTACTACTACTACTACTACTACTACTACTACTACTACTACTACTACTACTACTACTACTACTACTACTACTACTACTATTACTACTACTACTTTTGCTATGGATCTGTATAAGTACAAGGGCAAACTTATTTTAATGAAAGAAGTTTAATGAAAATTTTAAAAAATAATCGTTAAATCACCTTTTGAATATTATTTTTATTCTTATTTTAACGAAAAAAGTGTTATAATTTTAAAAAAAAATAATAAAAGAAGTTCCCTTAGGAAGGGTTTGAACCCACACCAACAACGAAGTTCCTTGCTAGTATGTTGCGCTAGCTTAATAGCTAGAAGCGCCCACAGCGTCTGGCGTTTACTTCGTGCTATGTGTAGGTCATGACTCGTGATGTCACCAACAGGATCGCAGTATAAACGTCATTCATTTTTCCTACATTGTTGCCAAGTGTAACCCTGTTCACAATGGCTTATGGCTAGAGTTCAGTGTATTTCGAAAATACGCCTCATGATTACGCACTGAAACTATGTGAGACAGTGATGATGAAATGGACAATGGTGAAAAAACGAAGGTTGAAGGAAACCGTAGGATCAAAAGAACACCCAAATACACGGTATTTGTTCACCACAAAACCTACTTGGCGGAAGCTTGGATCGAATCAGGGCCCCCAGCTAAGTACTCAGCCACCGCTGCCCGCGCCACTTATGTGTTCAATGTGCACAATGCTAATCTTCTAACTGCTCTAATGCAATTTCTTCCAGTTTATAATCCCCCCCCCCTTAAAAAATTAGTAGTAGTGAAAATTGAAGTTAGTTATGAGAAAACCAAGATAACTTGATATATTCATTTAATTTCGAAACTTATTGTTACTATAATAAATGTAGACGTGTGCTATTTTCAGTGAAAAATTGTCCTTCTCCAAAGAAACAATTAGGCTTCCTTCAGCCTAAAATTTGCCAGTGGCTACTGGGTATACACATATTATAAATAAGCTCGTTAAAAAAATAATTTAAAAACCTCTTCGTTCGGATGTAGGTCTCTACTTAGGAAAGTAGAGCTGGTTATAAGCATTTTGTGACAGATATCGCTATTGTAGTTTTACAGGTAAGGTTGGAATTTTGTCTATAAGTGAGAGGACATGCATCAATTTGTGCTAGGTAGTCACTACAAGCTAGTAAAAGAAATATAGAAATGTTTAGTTTAATGTCCCTTTAGGATACATGAGACAGATGAATAATGAAAATTAATGAGTATGAAAGTTAATTTTTAGTGCTCGCCCACCAGGAATCGAACCCGGGACCACTGCACCAAATGCACATACGCTAGCCATTAGAACAACGAAGATTGCTACAAACTAGTAATGTATAAAATCCGCACCAGAGCAGAGAGAAGCAGGAGAGCCGCGCAGAGATCCTCTGTAAGAAGCAGGCATGTTGCAAAGATAGCAATGTGTATATATGAAGATAGGTTTGTTTAATCATTTTCTAATATGATTATTCTCATGGTGGAAAGTAGTACCATTTTTCGTGTCTGGGTAAGGATATCAACTGGAGCAAGTAATGTAAAGTTTACCCAATTATATTCATTCTATAAACATAAAATAAAAAACTTTACATTGCAGCTTCAATTCGTATCCTTCCGCAGACAGGAAGAATCGCATTTTTTTAAGCACGAGAAAAAAAATGGCAACAAATATTTAAACAAATACTGTAACTCTTCATTCATTACCATATCCACTTTTGCTAATCAGAATGCTTCTTACGGATCATCCTTCTTCACTCTGAATTGACACGAATTTGATGCAATATTTGTATAGACCATCTAGTACAACTTGATGGGCCCACGGGGCACAGTGGTAGAGCGTTCACCTTTGGTGCTTGGAGTCCCGGGTTCGATCCCAGCCCCGTCAAGTTAACTTTGTAGTGGACGAACACCGTGTGCGTGAGTTTTCTCGGGGCTCTCCCGTTTCCTCCCACTTTCTTTATTCCGCCATTCTATTCATTCTCATCATCACCGTCTCCTTTAGCCTTGCCGACATAATCGTAGGACATAAAACTCAAACATTTCATTTCATTAGTGCAACTTGATAGGTTTATTTCACACAGTTGCAACAAATATGGCTTATCTATAAAGATACAGCGACGCAATTTCTCATAAGACACTTCTCATCCAATCCTTCTTTTCGATAGATATAAAGACTAACTGGAACGTGAAGCAAAAAAAATATTCTTTTTTAAGTTTAATGTGCATTTGTATGTCCTTTAAGCTGAAGGAGAGGAAAGATTATTGATTGTGAAATTAAACTTTTTGTGCTCTCCACTGGGAATCGAACCCGGGACTACGCGTTCACGCGGCCCTCTCCACTCACTAGATCAGCGGGAAGGGACGCGTGAAATAAAATAATCTCAAAAACATATTGAAAGATATTTTCTTTTTATACACTGCTGTAAATGAAACAATTTCAAGATATTTTCAACTTTATCCTTCAGGTAACTAGAACCCAAGTATTATATGCAAATTTGAAAACGAAATAATGTGTTACAGTACAAAGTTTACCTAGATCATATACAAAAGTCAGTGTATTCATTGTGTGTAATACCATCTAATAGGTGATCTAATAAAAAATGAGAAAATTGTAGACTAACAAGATTGATGTGTGGTTCTTTTTTAAAAATATATACTTAGGTAAATACTCATTTAAGCATAATACAAGGTCTGCCCCAAAATTAATGCGCCTCATTTTCTTCTGCCGCGACTACCCGTCGCACAGCGTTGCCGCTTGCACGAAAGGGTGGGTGGAGTCTTGGGAACACAGCGCAACTAGCGCCAGTCGGCTCCGAGTTCTTGGAGAGTCACAATGCCTGTTTCAGTGAACCCTTGTGTGAGTGCTAGGTCGATTCCAACGGAGTGGACCATTTTGAATTTGTTCCACTTGGCCAACCAGTCAACGCCAAGTTCTACGTCGAAGTACTGAAAAGGCTAAAACAACGAGTCAAAAGCGTCAGGCGCGAGATCAAGAATTCTTGGAAGCTGCACCAGGACAATGCTCCCAGCCACACCGCCTTTCTGACGACCTACTACCTGACCAAGGCCGGCATCTCAACGCTCCTCCAGCCGCCTTACAGTTCTGATTTGTCTCCGCCCGATTTCTTTTTGTTCCCGAAGATTGAAAACTCCCTCAAAGGTAGTGCTCTCAAACGGGTCAGGTCAACTCGGGTCGGGTTGTCGGGTCAGGTTATTCGGGTCCGGTTGTCGGGTCGGGTCAATCGGGTCAGCTCGGGTCGGGTTATCGGGTCAGGCAAATCGGGTCGGGTTGTCGGGTCGGGACAGTCGGGTCAACTCGGGTCGGGTTGTCGGGTCAGGTTATTCGGGTCGGGTCGGGTCAATCGGGTCAGCTCGGGTCGGGTTATCGGGTCGGGTCAATCGGGTCGGGTTATCGGGTCGGGTCACTCGGGTCGGGTTATCGGTCGGGTTGTCGGGTCGGGTCAGTCGGGTTATCGGGTCGGGTCAGTCGGGTCAGTTCACTTTGGTCAACTGAGTTTAGGTTGAGTTTAAACTCGGCTGGAGTCGAAAGCTGCTGTTTTTCACTAGCTGCCTAATTAAAAATAGCAATTTTCAATTGATTTTATAGAAACCATAAATCTATTTTGAACACTTGCAGCGAGTGTTTTTATGATAAATGCTTATTTTTCTACTTGTGTGTACTTTAATTTTTTAATATGGAAGATTGATTTTACCAATCGACTGTAATATTAGTATCTACGCCAATATGGAGTCTGGATTTAGAACAAAACTAGAAGTTGTTTAAGCAACGCCAAAAGAGAGATTGGATATGGACGACCAAGCCCAAGCAGGGCCGCGGTGGCTCAGTGGTAGAGAATTCATCTCTGGTGCATGGTGTCCAGTAGCGTAGCTAGAGTTTTTTTCAGGGGGAGCAATGAAGGGCCCAAGAGGATTTTGAGGGGGACATCTCCAATATATATTTTGTGTGTTGTGTGTGTGTGTGTGTGTGTGTGTGTATTCAAGGTGAATGTTTCCATCTTTATTGTTCATGATTTTACTCTTTGGAAAACAGTGAAAATATAAGAATTTAGTACCTCAAACAACTAGGATTCATTAATGCAATTGATTTCTAATATAAGTAAATAGTTATTTAATCGTGGCGTTTGAAATATGTGTAGCTGGTTGACTTAAGTGGAAGCAAATACACTTTTACAGATAAAGAAAATAACTTACAGGTTCATGCCTCTACTTGAAGAGGATCTTTCTATTCGTGTGGGCAGCAGCAAACATATCCACAACTTGTTAAAGATCTAACGATTTAGCAATTTTCTTCTCAATATAAAGTAACACTAAGTTTTTCAACCTATCATGAGTCATTGACTTGCGTATACAAGTCTTTAATCTTTTCAAAGAAGAGAATGACCTTTCACATGTAGCACTAGAAACTGATATAATCACAGAGATGATACCTAGCTTGTAGGTTTCTAGGAATGCGTTTTTGTAAACACAAAGAAGATCAACGAAATTCGTTAAGGAATCAGCTTTCGTTTTCTTCTCGTCTTCATACAACTTAATTGTTAGAGCAACCCACATTATGCTTTATTTCTTGTTTAATTATGTTTTTTTTTAAATTATGCTTTATTGTTAATTTCAATGATTATTTTACATTAATCGTGTATAATGTATATTTATTATACATCAAATATTCTAAATATCTTGATCTATTTATTGATATTTTTTTGCAACTAGTTTCTCTCATATTTAATGAACTTTCTACTTAATTCATTGTAAAGAGATGTGCTTTGCTCGAATAAATTTTTTCTATCATTTGTGTGCGCCTTACAGGTACATATATACAGAAAGGGAAAGTAAAAGATGCCACCAAAAAGTACAGAAAGTGCTTAAGTTCAAAAAGTAAACATAACAATACAGTGATGACGCCAGAGGGGGCAAGGGTGGGGGGAAGCGCCCCCCTAGTAGCTACTTCTGCCCCCTTGACTGCCACCTAGACTGCCCCCCCCCCCAGACTCGTACAATCTTTAAACATTCTTCATGTAGTATTATATATCAGTATCATAACTAATCTCATTGACAAATTGTAGTGTACTTTCCATGAATTTACTATGTGGCAGATTAATCCTCAAGCTTTCTTCTTTGAGCGTCTGGGTATGCACGCATATTTCTGTTTTCTAATTTAGCCCCTTTTGAGGTAAATTTTAGTTATACTTCTTTCTTATGATTTTTAATAATTGTGCCTAGCGAACAATAGTAGATTTGGTCGACTTGTTTTCTTCTCATTGGATCAACTTCGATTGGAAACAAAAGAAAGGTAAAACCAGTTACGTAACTTGTTTGTATTTGTCCAGGTTTGAAGTTTCCAGTTTCATATTTTGTTTTATTTAAAACTTCTTTTTTCTGAAACATTATTCTCGGCTTCCAATATTCAGAGGATGTGCTTATAACAGCTTAGTTTGCAACTACCAGGGCTTAATTTTTTGAAGGAGATAAAAAGAGTTGTGTTTTCCCTTCCTGCAAATGATAATAATAAAATTATGGAATGAAATTGATTCCCAATAAAATGTATTGTCAGAGTGCTGATCTTTAGTTAGTAATTGGTATATACTAGTGCTCCTTTACTTATTTTGTTTCAAAGTACTGACGTGACGTCTACCATATTGACTAGGAACTGCTGAAAAATTCGTAGCCCAACCCAGAAGGAGTGCACGTGGATTGGTGAAGTTTTACTTCTTCTTCTCTTTCCCCGAGAGTCAATATATTACCTTCTACAGTGCTCCAGCTTTTGCAGAAAAGTTAAAAAAATCTAGATTTCCTCGCACCATTGTTCGTAGCACTACCCCTATCAGATCTAAAATGGCGTCTTTCAAGTGTTATTTAAGTTTGGGAAATAAGTACACGTAATAGTTATACGGAGCTAAATCTGCGGAATAAGAATGATGATTTAGACATTGAAATCCTAGATTATGCAATGTCAGTTATGTTCGCAGGGGCTTGATGGACAGGTGTGTTCTCCTGAAGGAACAGAATTCCTTTCTTTTCATTTTCCGCAGCGTTGAACTTTGAATTTTTCTTTCAGTTTTGTAAGTAATGTAGAGATTCTGGATTAAATATCTGACCATTGAGGAGGTAGTCTACCACTCCATACTTATACCAGAAGAATGTTCCAAACAATTTCTCAACCTACTTCTGTGTCTTGAACTTCTTGGGGCGATGGAGAAATGAGTGCTACTACTCCATTGACTGTTGTTCCGATTCAGGATCATAGTGGTACAATTATATTTCATCTATGGTTATTATTCGTCAGCGAAATTGATCAGCATTACGGTCAAATTGGAAGAATACTTCTCTTAATGCCGTTACCCTTTTATTCTCCCTGACATATATTTTGGGAACCCATTATGCAGAGAACTTGCGCATACCCAAGCCATTCTGAATTATGCTACCGACGAGTTCCAAAGAAATGCCCAGAATCCCTGACACAAGTCTTGCTGAGAAGGTAAAAACTGAGAAAGCGGGATGCAGACCTCAGACTATAAGAAATATAAATAGCTTAAATTACTTTTGTCACACAAAAACTGGGGTGGCTTAGGCCCTCCGGCCCCGGGCTATATCCACCACTGGCTGAAATGCATCAATTTTCAAGAATAATGTCACAAATTGCATCCATGATTCCAGGAAGAGTCATTGCTTTTAATCATCCTGGATGTAAATCATAATTTGTTGAGAAATTGCTACGTTTATACTAAGCCACTTACTTCTTCACCACTATATATAACGGAGGAGAGTCCCGTGGTGTTTCACTGGTTTCCCAATTAATTTACTTCGGTGACTTTCCTTGGTGGAACAAAAATGTTATAACAGTAAGGATCTGGATGTTCGTGAAATTATCTGTTTGGGCACACATAATCACTTCAGAGGCCTGAGAAACAATAAGAATTTCATTATTAATATGAAAATTTATATTTGTACATACAGAGATATGTTTTTCTAAACTACGGTTTCATTTTTCTACCTAGTATACCTACACTCCTTCTGAATTGGACTACGACATTTTCAGCAGCTCCTAGTAAATTCTCTCTCTGTCTCTCTCCCTCTCTCTCTCTCTCTCTCTCTCTCTCTTTCTCTCTACATATATTCTACATATATATATATATATATATATATATATATATATATATATATATATATATATATATATTGAGAGAGAGAGAGAGGGAGAGAGCGAGAGATACGTAGCATATAGACGAATGTGTTACTTGTAGCATACGCGAAAGTAATTCAATTTATGTTTAGGCTTCAAAAGTTTCATTGAAAAATATTTCATGTGCAGACGTTACTTATTTGTTAGTTACAAATTTTATTTGAAATAAGTTTAATTTATAATCATATAGATCTAACATAAAAACAGCAACGAAATACACAATGTAATGTAAAATAAGTCAAACGTAATAAATATGTCATTTTTGGTATGGCATATAGCCGCCCCCAGAAAATGTATCTGCCCCTCCTTTCCCCCCCTAAGAACATAAAGCTGGCGTCGTCACTGTAACAATATAGTATGGAGTTCTTGCATACTATTCATTGTTGGCGAAAAATTTCTTCTTTTACTTTCTTTTCTCCACATCAAAGGATTACACCGAAAAGTTTACAGAAATGAAAATAAGCTTTTCATTGTTGCATTGTTATGTTCTCAATGATTTTGCATTGTAAATATTGGCTTTAAAAAATATTAACACAGTATGTTAAACTTTCAGTTAAAGAGAATTTTCCCAGAATTGTGCTATATATTTTAAATTATGCTTTATGCTTTATTTTCTAAAATTATGCTTTTAAAACTAGTTTCCCAATGTGAGTGCATTTTGGCGTTCACCCAGTGTCGTGACCATAGTGCTCTCAAACGGGTCGGATTGACCCGACCCGACCCGACTCGGATCGGGTCAGTTCGGGTCGGGTTACGGGTCGGGTCAACTCGGGTCGGGTTGTCGGGTCGGGTCAGTCGGGTCAGTTCGGGTCGGGTTGTCGGGTCAGGCTACTCGGGTCGGGTCAGTCGGGTCAGCTCGGGTCGGGTTGTCGGGTCGGGTCAACCGGGTCAGCTCGGGTCGGGTTATCGGGTCAGGTCAATCAGATCGGATCACGGTTCGGGTCAGTCGGGTTGGGTCAGTCAATTCGGGTCACGGGTCGGGTCACGGAAGAATATTGAATACTTGTACGAATTGGCTCAATAAATTACTTAAAATGAAAATGGGTGCATTATTTTCGGGACGGACTTTGTATATTTGTGTCGCGCAGAAAGTGAATATATATCAAGAATTATGTTACAACCTGTTTAATATTTGATGATATTAATAATCCTCTCTCTCTCTCTCTTACACACACACACACACACACACACACATACATACATACATAATTAATTACATACATACATACATACACAAACAAAGGAAATCAACAAGAGCAAGTTGAACTTCAAACTGTTCAATTCATCATTTAATTTGGCTCAATAGGAATGCTACTTGAACCATGTATTGGATGAATTCTAAGGATCACCAAAATGTACACGAACCTAAATTAAACTTGGAGTTTCACACGAAACGACAATCAAAGTAGAGTACTGAATCTAGCTTTCGGAGCACGGAAGTTGGAAACTCACAACAAATTAATTCGGCTTTACTTTTTTTCTCTTTCTTTAGGAAATTTAGCGTGATGTTTCTTTCTGTCCTCAGAGGCGCCAGAACGTGATTTGATGAGGAGGAAGGAGGCAACGAATATGAAGAAGCATCATTATAAGGAGAACGAGAGAGAGAAATGGAATGGGTGAAATCTCTCTCTCTCTCCCTCTCTCTGCTCAAAGAATGAAGTAGCATTAGAACATAGAGTTTGTGACATTAAACTGAAGGTTTTAAAGTTAAAAATGCTATAACTCTCTGACTGTCTCTCTCTCTCTCTCACACACACACACACACACTTTCTCACTATTTTTCTCGAAATTTCATAGAACAAAATATGTTTGAGAGTGTAGTGTTGCTGAGAGTAGATATAACAGGGCAGTGGCTGATCATTTTTCTTTACAAAAAGTAATGAAGGAATAGAAATATGAATGAAGAGGAAGAAAACGAAAGCTATAATAGAAGCATCTTTATGCAAGTAAATTTTCGACTACAAAACAGCCACCAGACACTAAAATCATGTGCGGGTGTATTCTTCTGGTTCTCCCGTTTGCTTCTACTTTCTTCGTTCCACCATTTGATTCATTTCTCATAATCACAGTCTCTTTTAGCGTAGTCGGCATGACAGTGGCGTAAAACTTAAAAATTCATTTTCATTTTTACAACTTCAAATTAGAAGTCAGAAAGTCTCCAATGATATACTCGTATAAACCTCTAAGTAATTTTACGACTTTTTTTAATGTAATTTATTTAAACTAAGGAGAATATTCAATTCATTAAATTATTGGCTGATTTCAGCTTCAAGCAATAGAGATGGTCAGAAATCAGTAGAAAAATTAAAAATGCAATATTCTTCCAAAATCATATTACCTAGGTATTTTATTAACGAACTTCCTAAAATGACCGGAGAGGATAATGTTTATGCAAAATACTTGAGGTTAAATAATTGAGTGAAATAAATCGATAAGAAAGAGTAACGCCTTAGGAGTTGCCTCTATCAATCCCAGGACAGTTGACATGTAATTTCGTGCCTAAACTTTGGCTCAAATATCATCGGGCACCACCAATCAGCTTACCAACTCTGAAAACTATAGATTTGACCAATTCCAGCTCCAGGCTAATGTCGACCAATTTGGACGTCTTATTTTTTATCCTCCTCCCCCTCCATGACGATGAGGCTTCAAGAGTGTCACCATTTTTCTCAACAACACCAAACAAAAGCCATGCATTTGACATAAATATCAGTCCATCTGGGTATTTATCATTTTCTTTTATACATATAATTGACTCTCTATCAATTCTCTTAATATTTTTTTCTATAAGCCAGAAAGCGGATACGGAGTGTCTGAAATAAATAAATACTTTTGGTGTTGTTGCTGTCAATTCCTGGGCAAGCTGATATGTCTCTTCTTCCCTAAACTTGCATTTACGTAAATATCAGTGGGTATATCCCCAATCAGCTTAGCGATCCTGAAAACTGTGAATTCGATATTAATATTGGTCATTTTGGATATGTTATTTTTCACCCCACCCCACTCCATGACGATGCGGTAAAACTTGGACTTAAACAGCGTCGGGAATATTACTCACTATTTATCTAAGCGACCCCAAAAACTACGGATTTAACAGTAATATTAGTCGGGAGCTCCCTTATGGCTATCATTACCGTGCACATCTTCGGCGCGGGAGACCTACGTTAGATCCCCAGCGGAATCTCACGTGGATAGGATCTTTCGTTAAGCTGTAGGTTCACGTGGCATATAACTTCACTGCTGAAATTGACGCTAAACTCCAGTCCACCACCGCTAATATATGTTGTCCTGGACATTTATTTTCTCCTTCAATTTATATATTTTTACTCCCTTCCCTGCAAATCTACCTTTAAGACAAAATCGACAAAATGGCTTCGTATGTGGTTATATGTGTACAAAATTTGTTGAATCTAGGTGGTTTCTTTCAGTTCGAAAGTATGATGACAAACACACAAACACACACACAGAGAGAGACAGAGAGAGAGAGAGAGAGAGATTATTTTGTTATTCTTACAGAAGTTACTTGTAGAACATTTCTTTTTAAATCATAAGAAGGATTAAAGTCAGTGGGAAGACAATTCTAAAGAATATATTCATAATACTTGTCAAAATCGAGTATTGACTTACAAAATATGTAGCGGAAGTTTCTAAAACAAATCGGCGAAGTTAATCCATCCCGTTATTCGTCACTGATTTAATTCCATCCAGAGAGGCTGATTGAAGAAACTATATGCCAAATTGCATGAAAATCGAATATATCTTTCTTTAATGACAGTATAACATTTTTAAACGTACGACAATTACCATGGAAAATATTTTGAAAAATAATTCAATTGAAAGGACAAATTTATGAAAGAGGGGTAAATTAGCCCTTTCATTTAATTTCAAAACGTAATCCCAATCTGTAAGAATAATCGGAATGTTCTAAACAAACTATAGTATGTTTTCCCCAAAAAACAATTTTTACATAGTTTATACTGTAAAATTGTTTCGTATGAATATGTTCAAACCTTATTCTTATTGCAATGTTACTTCAAACAATAGACTTATTTCGAAAGGTTATAGGAAAGTATAGTCTTGTTCAGAAAAAAACTTGATTACCCACTTCTTTTTGAAACGCCCTATACATGTACCCACAGTAGAAATTTAAATTTTAAAAAATATAGAAATTTTTGGCCAATTGAGATACAGGGTGTCCCAAATGGGACTAACGGTTTTTAAAAGTGTAAGTTTTAATATGGTCAGAGATACAGAAGAAAAAAAAACATTCACATTGAAGGAAAACTCAAAAAGTTTTGTTCAGCAAATTTTCATACTTGAAGAAATACCGGTGACGCCGATAAATAGAAATGGCGTCGGCAGTCGAAAAGGTGCAATGCGTGTAGTGGTTTGCAGAGACAAAAAGTGTTGTTTAAGTTCAACGAAACTTTCGATGTGTTTACCACAAGGATCCTCCATCACCCAACAGCATCCAGGCATATAAGGATCAATTCTTTTTTATCAACGGAGAGTGTAGTGAAACAACACTAACTAACTAACTAACTCTATGGCCTATGGAACCCGGAGGTTCAATGCCGCGTTCACAAAAGCTCTCCACTGACTTCTATCCTTAGCTAACTGCATCCAGTTTCTACTTTGTATTCCTATTTCTGCGAGATCCATCTTAATATTGTCCTCCCATCTGCGCCTAGGTCTTCCTAATGGTCGTTTTCCGATTGGTCTTCCAGTCAAGACTTTGAAAGCGTTTCTACTTTCTTCCATTCTAGCTACATGAACCGCCCACCTAAGCCTCCTAGACGACCCTAACAATGTTGGGTAAACCATATAAATTATGTAGTTCCTCGTTATGAAGTTTCCGCCCTTCCCCATTCCCGTTCCTCTTGGGTCCGAATATTCGTCTCAGGATCTTGTTCTCAAATACTTTCAGTCTATGTTCTTCCCTCAGAGTAAGTGACCATGTTTCGCAGCCATACAGAACAACAGGCATGATTATCGTTTTGTATATTTTAAACTTCAAATTGCTCGACAGAATTCGCGACGACAAGAGATTTTGAACCGAATAGTAACACGAATTCCCTGCTTTTAGTCGACATTTAATTTCTTCGTGAATATGATTTTCGTCTGTTAATATTGATCCTAGATACTTGAAACTATCCACTTTATCAAAAGTAGTGAAACAACACAGCGGTGGTAAATCGCGTGTGTCAGAAGAAAATGTGGAAGCAATAAGAAAGTGTTTCTCACGTAGCCCGAGGAAGTCAATTCGTGCTGCGAGCAGGCAATTGGCAATTCCAAAGTCAACAGTGCACGATGTGTCACACAAACGATTACATTTGCGCGCGTATAAGGTGCAATTGTTTCAAGACATTAAACCCAACGATAAGCCACATGGAGCAGCATTTGTTACTGAAATTCCGGACAGGATTGATTATGACCATTATTTCCTATTGAACATTGTTTTCTCTGATTAGACAACTTTTCACTTGTCTGGCTGTGTTAACAAACACAATGTTATGATATGGGGATCTGAGACTCCGCATGCATACATAGAACAATCTAGAGACAGTCCCAAATTGAATGTTTGGTGTGCTTTAACATATAATGCAGTTATAGGCTCCTTCTTTTTCATAGAGCAAACCATAACAGGAAGTGTGTTCTTAGACATGCTTCAACACTTTGCTGTTCCCCAGTTACAACATTTGCAACCTGAAATGATATTCCAATTGGATGGTGCCCTGCCACAGTGGAGCCTACAAGCGAGGGAGTACCTTGATACTGAATTTTCTGGCCGTTGAATAGGCTGTGATGGACTAATTAGGTGGCCTCAACTTCTAGACCTTCCTAGATTTCTTCCTGTGGAGGTATGTGAAAGACCTTGTGTATTCTGGTGAAAAGGCTCATAACCTAGATGAACTACGTGAACCTAGATGAAGACCATATTAGAAATTCGATTGCTTCAGTAACAACTCAGATGGTACAGAATACGTGGAGAGAGATTGAGTTCAGGCTAGATATTGTAAGAGTTACAAATGGAGCTTAGGTGGAGCTACACTGAGTAAAACCAATGATTTGAAGAATGATTTGTAAGTAAAACCAATTTTTGAGTTCTTCTTTAAAGTGCATGTTTTTTCTTCTTCTGTACCTCTGACCATATTAAAACTATACACTTTTAAAAACCGTCAGTCCCATTCCGGACACCCTGTATTATTTAGAGCCAAAGTATTGGAATTTCTTACGTACGAATTCCAGAATATGTCCTTCTAAAATAGATGAGTGGCCAAGATTTTTTGAATAAGATTGTATATGTCGAGTTTTACTAAAATCGATACCTTTAAGAGAGTTATCGCGGTTACAAACAGACGACTGGATGAACAGAAGAACAAACACATAAATGTCGGTCAAGTCAAATCATAGAATCCCGCTACGTTCGCTTCAATTATTGAGCACTAGTGATTATTTTTTTCTTAATTAAAGCAGTAAACTAAAAATTCAAACTAATTTTGAGATCGATTCATTCTAGTGTATAAAGTATACATATAAGTAATATAATTTGAAATTAAAAATAGCAGCCCATCGTTGAAGACGAGAATCGTTAGAACGAGTTGGCTACACAAGAACTACGTCTGTTTACAGAAAACAGAGTGATTGGTTCAACTTAATGTCTGCAAAGTTCTGAAGCTAGAGAGCAGATTGCAAATGTGTGACGAAACGAGAAAGAGAAAAAACTTTGGAACTTAAACCTTGCAAACAATAATAGCTTTCCAAAGTTTCTGTTCTACTTCTGGTTTTCATCATACTATATAATTAGAGAATGAAACTTACAAAATCGAAGAAATGCAGTATTTTTTTTTAGATTGATTAAAGGTACGTATTTTTGATTACATAGGTATACATGTGCACTTGTTTTTATTTCTCTTTCTATTAGCCTTGGGAATATTTCTTCTTTCTACTTCCTCTGAATGACCATGTCCTGGAGTATAAGACTATCTCTCTCCAGCTTCTCCACCACTGTCTGCTCTGTCTTCTTATAGTGTTGAATTTGAGGGATATGTAAATCTTTCATTCCATTGCCAAGGACAATTCAAGTTTTCATATTTGTACACATATTTCTAGTGTATATGAAATCACAACCTGAATAAGGGCGTTTCTAAATTTACACAGTTAAACGAATATATGTATAGGATTAGGTAAACATGTACATAATTTATCCACCTGTACAACTTGACATTATTTGTGGAGAATTTCATTGTGTTTCCCTCTTTCTGGATCGCTCGGTAGTTTCTTTCGCTCTTATCCACTGTGTAATACTTAACCAATAGCTGTTCGATTGTTTTTGTAGGATTTGAATTCAGCGCCTCTTTCAGCACCTAGGTTAGGCCTATATGACACGTTGACTTACATTTTAACGTAGGATCCTAACTTGCTATTCTCTGAATCATTTTACAAATCATATTTCGAAAAATTGTTTCCATCAATTTATCGTTCATCTCTCTATATTAGGGGTGCACCCAGAAATTTTTGCTGGGAAGAGTCCAAGCTTTGGAGGGGGGTCCAATACTGTAAGTTACAACATCTATGTAGTATTGAATTGGTATTATTCTGCACCAGAAAAATCGATAAGAAATTGTAAAATACTTAAACTTATATTTTAAGAAAAAATACAAAACAAGTAGAACTAGATTGTTTTCATAAGAGAAAGCGTACATTTGAAGTATAAGATCGAATTTTCATGCTGTATCAATCATTTCCCTGTTAAACAAGTATTGTTTTATTGAGAAAGTGTACAAGTATATATTGAGTCAGGAAATTTCGGGGGATCCGGACCCGGTGAACCCTCTTGGAACTCCCCTGATCTATACTAATAAATAAAAGAATACATGTATGACTGTGTATGTGTTTGTCATCTGATTTCCGCATTAAAAGGAGTCACTTAGAGTCACCAAATTCGTAAAGAGATAGACTTTCATCAGATCTAAACCCAGTACGAAGTTTTTTTTTTTTTTTTTTTTTTGCGACTAGAGGAGGAATTAGGAGCATCACAGGCTCTGGAGTTTTATTTCAGAAGTTGTTCAAGTTAGACAGCACACACTACTTCAATGTGTTGCAGGTTGCATACTATACGGTCAGTGCGAGGAACAGCACTTCTGCTAATCCCAAATAAACGGAACAAAGGTTATGATTGTTTCTTTGTTTTCTGTCCTCAAATTCTCTGTTAAATTTGGTAGAATTGGTAGAATTTTGAGAAAGAAGCGAAATCGGTGGATTTAGAAATATCAGTAGTTGCCTTTGTTTTTTAAATTGATCCTGCATTTCATTAGCTGTATTTCCTCCCCTCAAAATAAAGAAAATGTTTTGTAGACTAAGGCGAACAATAATTAAAGACATTGAAATTTCATGAACTTGTAGGATGCAGACATAATGCGAGAAGTACTTCGAACCATTATATAGACTATATAATATAGCGAACTAGCGATGCGATATAGCGAGAGTAAGTATACTTTTCCTTATTCCGTGCGTTGCCCTCTTATGTCAGCGAAACCCAAGTTTTATGTTAATAAATGCTCTAACTGAAGGCCTTGCTTTGCTATATGCACAGATAATGAATCACGAAATGACCAGTGACGTATCGATTGTTTTTGTTTCTTATGTTTGGTCCCTGATTTCATTTTACTCTGCTAAAAGTATTATCCTAAATTTGAGTAGAAAATATTCGTATTTATTTGCGAAACTCTTTTCTTACTTGTAACTCGAAGAAAATATTGCATGAGGTGTTCAGAGCATAATCATGTCAAATTATTAAAGCTGTGAGAAAAATAAATATAAAGTGTGTACGGTCCGTTTAAATACTTGTAAAAGTGAAGACTTATTTACAATATTTGGGTATGAAATCTTTTAAGGATTAAAAGGAGGATCAGTTAGAGATCTTAAATATGAAATATGTCCAAAACGACCAAAAAGTGGACTTGATTTCCTTGTGCACTGAGCACAACAGATGAGATTGAAAATTCTCATTCATAGATGAGATTCCAATAATGAAAAAGTTCAGTTTCAGTTTTTCAGTCCGTTTTTTTCTTTTTTTAAAAAAAAAGAAGAGCTATTTTAAAAATGTAATTTAGGCCTAATTTGAAATTTAATATCGCAAAATCTTCCTCACACTTGGGTTTCTTCCATCCATAAACATCTGCCTTCATCTTAGATTCTATGAGTTAAACGTGAGTAAATATAATAAATAGTAAATGTTTCTAAAAAATTGAAATGTCTGTACTGTTTATCAATAGTGTTCAAGTCCACCACTATCGTTGTCACGCTCGCAGAACTCCATAAGCATGCTCAAGGTCACACGCAATTCCATCACCACTTGCGTTGAATAATGTTCAGCTCATCAAAATTAGCGTTGAGCATGACCTTCGTTGAAAGCAAAAGAATCAATGAAATAAATAACAAGGGCGTTGCCGTTCCCTCACCATTCTGTAAATTAATAATATGTGTGAAATAAATAACAAAAAGTAACACCAATGGCGTTACAACAAGAAAGTTTCACGGGAAACGCCAAGTAAAATTAATAACTATGAGCAATACCTTTTCGCGTTCTCCTTTCAAAATAAAGGAATGTATGAAATAAATTACGACTTTTGTCGTTGCCGTCCCCGTACTTTCGTGAAACGAAATCTTTCCATTTTGTCTCATGGTTATGCTGTGTAAGCTAAAAGAGACAGACGGTGGTAATAAAAATAAATGAAAATATGGAATTAAGAAAGTGAAAGGAAACGAGATAATATGAAAAAATCCACACATGGTATTTGTCCACAACAAGGCCCACTTGGCGCGAGCTAGGATTGAACTAAGGCCTCCAAGCACTACAGGTGAACGCTCTAACACTTTGAGTTTCTCTTTATTGGAAAACTTAAATACAAAATAAAACTAGAAATGAAAGTAAGCCACTTCAATATGTATAAGTACAGAGGAGAATTATAAGTACTTGATGGACAGAAGGGAAATATGACTCACATAGAAGACATTATTTATCATACCTTGAGGCACAGAAATTATTATGGGAACAGAACGTTCTAATAATTGCTAGAGAGACGCCTTTTATCCGACAATGCATACAGTTTACCTTGGGTAAGTTGAGGAATATCAAAGTGCGTACTAGCACCTAGCAAAAGGAAATAAATGTGGATGTATATGATTGTACCCAAGATCAAAAACAAGACTATGTTATGTTTCGTAGGGGGATATTAAAGAAAACCGGGGGAGAGGCGACGAGAAAAAAGGCGAAGGGTTTGCGCCACACACACATCCCAGAAACCGAAATAGAATGTTTCAGATAAGAAATAGGGCTACCACCAAACACGAACTCGATTCTGGAACTTGAAATGGAGATACCTGAGCACTTCTACAGTCATGTGAGGTCTAGCCCCGTCCTGTTGGAACCACTGTCAACCTAATGGGAACCTTTCCTGTCGCAATTTAAGAAGAAAAAAGATCGCCAACATTTCCTGGCAATTTTACGCAATGACGTGTCCATCGAAGAAGAGACTAATCAATCCGTTGGTTACCAGTGCACATTGGTTCTTTTGGTTTAGATGTATTATATGGACATGTGAATGATACCATTGGAAAGGACTTGTTATACTGAAGAGAATAGCGTTTGAACTATGACTCTAGGCCAAATAATAATGACGCAGTATGTTTTTATAATATATATATATATATATATATATATATATATATATATATATATATATATATATATAGTGGCTATAGCCCCCCATTGACGCTCAGATATACACTGGATAAAATGGGTATCAATCCTGCTTTACACTGCATAAAACGCAAAATATGGTTTAGCACCTCCCTTGATTACATCCTGGATCCGCCCCTGGATATATATATATATATATATATATATATATATATATATATATATATATATATATATGGCCTAAATTCAGATTTTCAACATTTTCCGCCCTTTGTTTTCAAGATACAAGATTGAAACTTTGTATACGTATTATGTACATACCAACGTATTTTTTTTTAAAATCAGATCCCCAAGTTAACCCAGGTCCGGGCCAGAGGCTCAAAGTCTTCCATGAAATTTTTCAAAAAACACTTCCGGGTTTTCCCCAAATTTTCCGGTTCTGGTGTATGATACGGATATGTATGTGGTACCGTTGAAAAGGGCCCGTTATATAAAATAAAATAGCGTTTAAACCGTGGCTCTAGGCCTAACAGTAGTGACACAGTAAATTTTTAAGCACATACGAGGTGTATCCGAAAAGTAAGTACCGTTTTGAAAAAAAAATATAGTAAACATATTTTTTAAAAAACATTGTCACAAGAAAGAGCATATTTTACACTACTTTTCCACATAGTTTGCACCGTTGTTGAGGCACTTGTCGTAGCGGTGGATCAACTTATCTAGTCCTTCCTCATAGAACAATGAAACCAGTGAATTTGACACTATATGCAGCCAGTGATGAGAACCATTGCTTCACAGCGAGTTTCACTTCGTCGGGAATTCGCCTGAAAGCGATGTCATAGTGAAACTTCTGTTCTCACGGATTTTTTCACCGATTTTCCTCAGCAAGTCATCGTAGACAACAGGAGGCCGACCACTCCGAGGCTCATCGTGGACATTAGTTCGATCCTCATTAAACATCCTTTCCCACTTTCTCGCCATTCCATCAGTCATTGCGTTTTCAATATAAACATTTTTAATTTGACGATGAATTTCTGCTGGGTTCACATTCTTTGCGTTTAAAAATCGAATTACTGAACGAATCTCACAGTCGGCGAGATCGTTAATTGTCTTAGATATTTTAAACTTGCATTATAAACAGGCAACACTATGCAAAGCAACCAAAATGGCGTCAGTTGAGAGCAGACGAACAAGGACGACTAGCGCGCATGCGCGGAACGCCGATCGCAGCGCAGCAGCGGCGGGAATGCGAAACGGTACTTTCTTTCCGGATACGCCTCGTATAATATATATGTATCCAAGAATTTTATGAATGATCCAAAAAATGGATCAAAATATTGCGATCTTGGCCAATAATTAGTTTTTGGATCAGGGGCTACAAAATTTTTGAACGGCCTCTAAATCGAGTTTTCGTATTTTTTTTACGAAATAAGTCATACATCATACTGAGTTAAGTGATAGTTTGGATTTAGCTACACTATATGTAGTTCTCCAGACATAAGGGCTACAAGAAAAATTTTGATTGAAATGTATTGTTTTTTTTATCAGGGACCACAAAATGTTTGAACGGCTCCTAAATGAAGTTTTCGTATTTTCTTTACGGAATAAGCACATCATATTGAGTTCAGTGATAGTTTGGGTTTGGCTACACTATATGTAGTTCTCTAGATATAAGGCGTACTAGCAAATTTTTGATTGAAACATATTGAAGTTTTTTTGACAGTGTCCAAAAACTTTTTAAATGGTTCCTAAGTCTAGTATTCTTATTTTTTTACAGAATAAGCACATCATACTGACAAGTAAAGGGTCCAAATGGATGAATCTAGTTACGGGATGAGACATAGTGCACCTGATAGAATGTGTGGAAATATGTATATGTGCAAAGTTATAGCGGTTGAGTGCCATAAGGAACAGAGGGGGAGGGGATCAGAGTTGGTGGGAGAAGGGCTGTGCTATGTTATTGAAATACATCAAATAAACTGTTGAATCGTGAAAATACTGAAAGATATACAATGCAAACGAAGATAGTTTCAAATATTGACAATAGAAGAATAGGTAGTGTAGATCAGGAAACTCCTCCGCCATCTCGAAATCGCCATTTTGAAATCTGTGATATTCTTTTTTAAATGGAAAGGTAGTCGTGTGATATATCAATTAGGGCCAGTATGTTCTCAAAAAGTCAATTATGAACTTCAGTGATCGTTATCTGTGCCTATTTGAAAGATTTAGGATCATCTTTATAGTTATTTACGGAAATATAGGAGATTGATACTCGTACGTTGAAAGTTTGGATTATCACGAAAACACTTACAACTGAAATATATCTACAAACCAAGAAAACTAAAAGTGAAATTTGATATAAAAGTTGTATATTATTACATTATTATTATCAAATTTCACTGTTGGATATCAAATTTCACTGTTATTTTTCTTAGCTTGTAGGTATGTATAACTTATATGCAGTGGCGTAGTTAGGATTTTGTTTCCGCGGAGCTATGTACAACACGTGAATAAGCACTTTTATTTTTACTTTAGGTGCCGACAAATTTTAATGAAGTTGTGCATATAACAAATTTATTTCAGGGGGCTTGAGCCCGATAGCCACCCCATCAATATGCCACTGCTTATATGTGTTTTCGTGATAATCCAAACTTCCAACATACTATAAAGAAGATCCTAATCTCCCAAATAAGTACATATAACGATCACTGAAGTTCATAATTGACTTTTTGAGAACATTCTGGCTCTAATTGATATATCAGATGACTTTCCATTTCTAAAAATATCACAGATTTCAAAATGGCGGATTTCAAGATGGCGGCGGAGGTTCCTGATCTACTCTGCCCATTCTTTTTTTGCCAATATGTGAAACTACCACCGTTTGCATTGTCGAGCTTTCACTATTTTCATGCATAGCATGGCCCATTTCCCACCAACTTTGACCTCATCCCTCTCCGTTTATTATGGCGCTCAGCCGCTATAACTTTCCATATATACATATTTTCACATCCTCTATCAGGCGCACTATGTATCATTCCGCAACTCGATTCATCCATTTGGACCCTTTGCTTGTGAGTTAAATGATAGTTTGGGTATGGCTACACTATATGTAGTTCTGCAGATATAAGGCAAAGAAGAAAATTTTTGCCTGAAGTACATTGGATCTTTTGATCGAATAAAAGAAATTGTCACCTTCAAATTTTCAAAAGTTTCTCCCAACCTTAGTTTTCAAGATACAAGATTGAAATGTTGTCTACATATTATGTACATAACAACTTTTTTAAAAATTAAGATCCCTACGTCAACCCAGACCCGGGCCAGAGGGCGCAAAGAATTTAGAAAAATCTCCCTTTTTTTTTCTTTCAATTTTCCTGTTTCTGGAAGATAATACGGACAAGCGGGTGATACCGTTGTAAAATATTCTCTATCCTGAAAAAAGCGAGGTATGAACCATGATCCTACGATAAATAGTAAGGAAGTAGTGGCTATTTGAGAGAAAATATAAAATCTACCTCAAAAAGTGGAAATCCTAAAAGGGCAGTAACATACCGTTGCGATAGTGCAAATTAATCTACTCGTAACATGTTGTGACGATTGAATTGCAACTTAAACTCTGACATTTCAATTAAATCATTTCAAAATGATTTGATTTTGAGTTTAACGTTCCGTTGAGCACCGAGGCTATATGAGACGTGGACCTACTGATTAACGTGGAATCAGAACCACATGAGCTCCCTCCGGGAATCGAACTCGCTATTTCAAAATGAATAGTGATGATACTGAATATCACCGTACTTTTCTATTTATTATTTTTATCTCGCTCGGCTTTAATATTTGTTGTTAAGAATCTTAAGCTGTCATTGGATCCTTGTAACGTAACAAGATTAATTGTGAAAGCTCTTAATATCTGCTCAGTTGAAGCTGAAATAGTAATAACAGGAACTCGTGTTGGCAATCAAGTTTACATTCCTCGAATTACGCTGATGCGATCTTATGCAGAATACTCTGTTGATGTAAAACAATGGAAATTTCCTGTCAAGCCATCTCTTTGCTGTGACAATTAACAAAGCACAAGAACAAACACGTTAACATTTATCAAATTTGCCACAAATATTTTAGTTCGGTGATAAGCATTTGCATTATTAGATATGTACGAGAAAACAATAGGAATCAGTCCAGAAATTTCAAGTCCTGCATATACTGTATATATAAGCTAAACAGCAGCTCAGTAATATTTTGGAGGAAATTTAAGAGATCTACTTTTTTTTTTTTTTTAATGTTTTCTACTCGCACCCGCAGATGGTAAATTTTAACGCATATGCTACATAGAAAAAGCTGAAAAATGAAATGAAATATTTCAGTTTAACGTATTAGGATTCTGCCGTTTTAGGCTAAGGGAGACAATGGTTAGGGTAACTGGAAGTGAATGATGATGAGAAAAAAGTGGTAGAATGAGAAAGTAGGAGGAAACATGTACCCCGAGAAAACCCACGGAAATAATGTCATCCACCACAAACTTACTTGGCCGGAGATCGAATCAAGGATCTCACACAACAAGATAAACGCTCTATCACTGATACCAACGTGTTCCCCCCCCCCAAGTTAAAAAAGATTAACAATACATCATATAATTAGTCAAATCTTCTGGAAAGTAAGTTTTTTTGTTACCATGATATGTAATACTTTTTTGTGTGACACTATGAAATATAACGTCGTAATGAGCGGAATAAGACATGGTTCATATTGCATGTAAGAAGAATCCAGTTTCAATATCATTGTGCTAAGGGCAAGGGCGCTTGCGCTGGTCAGCTACGCCACTGTTGTCTCAGATAGCTCATGGACAACTTTATGTTGCATTATCTCGAGTTTATCTAAACATGTTATCCATCAAATTCCTCATATGCTTTTACATCAACACAACGTTGTATAAAATGAAATATTTGAATAATTAGGTAAATATGGTATGAAGTTTGGGGTTACTGATGGGAAATAAAAAAAAAAAAGCTATATGCTAAGAAATGAGCTTTAATTATTTTAATTAAGCATAATTTTAACTTATAACGCACAGCGAGACAAATTATTGGGCACAACAACTAGTGTTTATATAATATTTAAGCTTGTACGACTTGTATACGAATTTTACAGTATTGTTTTATAACTTTAATAGACAAATCATGTGTGCGATGGATTTCATGTTAAATTGATACCTACATTCTCTTTTTCAAAAAGCTGTGCAGAGGGAGGAATAATTTGAAGCAGGCTAAAACCCTGATTATTTTTTTCCATAATGTACGTACATACATCTATTACCGTATATATTCATAACATTTCTTTATAATCCGATCATATGCACAAACGGAAGCCCACGCACTTATGCATGAATATTTATCTCACCAACAGCAATGATAATGTGCATTAATTAATGTAAGTTCTACTGGCAGGTTTGTTTGTTTCCCAGTAATAAGATTCATCTGGTTAATTCGAGAAATAAACATGAAAATGTATACAGCATTTAAGGAATTTCTTCCCCCTTTAGTTCCCTAAAATTAAAAATATTTACTTTTGGCAATTTTCCTGTGAGTTAGTCTCAAAAAGCTTCAATCATGCCAAATGTCTACTTTCCACGTCAAACGAAAGTACCCGTTACTTTATGGCAGTTCATATAGTTTTATATATATAGTTCGGAGAATTTTCCGAATTCGAGTGTGGTAGTGCATTTCTCAGTGATGAAGATCATGCCATGTCGTCTATCCACGTCTGTTGCCAATAAAGTTGATGCTGTGTGTGAAATGATTGAGTAAAGTCGGTATGTGCCATACTGTGAGATTCAGACATCTTTGAACACTGACATGAAGACAATATATACGATTTTGCATGGTTAAGTGAATGTACACCCTCCATTCCAAAAGAAACCGAACGTTTTTAAAAAACAAAAAAGCAATGTACATTTTGGAACAAATCATTTTTATTAATCAATGTATTCCCCTTCTGCATCGATACGCATATTTGCACGCTCCAACAAGTTGTCAAACGACTTCTCCATGTCCTTTCTTGGAATGGTCTTTAGGACGGCGGTCGTCGCCTTCTCAATGGCATCAATCGATGCGTGCCACTTTCCTTTCATCGCCAAATGCAGTTTCGGGAACAGATAGAAATCGCACGGAGCGAGATCTGGTGAATAGGGCGGATGATGCAACCGAATAATCTGATTTTTGACCAAAAATTCAGTTACAAGTCGCGAACGATGTGATGGTGCATTATCGTCCAAAAGAGTCCAACTGCCGATTTCGTGATATTCGGGCCGAATACGACGAATTCTTGCCAGCAAACGCTTCATGACGCCCAAGTAAAACTCTCCAGTGACTGTCTGGCCGGGCTGAACAAATTCTTTGTGGATAATTCCTTTTGAATCGTAAAAACAAATCAGCATCACCTTAACTTTTGACTTCACCAAGCGACTTTTTTTGGGTGTTCCTTCATCCGGCGCTCTCCATTCAGCACTTTGCCGCTTTGTTTCGGGCTCATATTCAAAACACCACGTCTCGTCACCAGTTACAATCGATTTCAAGAAGTTTGATCCTGCCGAGCACTTTTAACGATGTCTTTGCAATGCGCAATTCGATCAACTTTTTGGTCTTCGGTGAGTTTGTGTGGTACAAACCGCGAATTAACCTTCTTAAGGCCCAAAACTTCGGTCAAAATGCGGTTTGCGGTTGTTTGAGGAATGCCTAATTCCATTTCAATAACTTTCACCGACGATTTTTTGTTATGTTTGATGAATTCACGCACTTTTTCGATGTTTTCTTCCGATAATCCGGTTCTGGGACGGCCTGATCTTTCGTCATCATCCAGCGTCTCTCTACCCAATTTGAATCGCCTGAACCACTCGTAAACTTGCGTACGGGATAGACACTCATCACCATATGCATTTTGTAGCATTTGGTGCGTTTCACTAGAAGTTTTACCCAGTTTAACACAAAACGCAATTGCAGCTCGTTGTTTGAAACTCATTTTCCGACCGATGTACACAACACACTGACAGTTGAAACGCAATAACTTTGTTGCCGTGCATCCAAATGTCATGACATTTATACCAGTTGTCAATGAGGGACTACGCCATCTACCGGTAAAATATTACAACAGATGGCACTAGTGGTACTATTTGTTTTCAAAAGTTCTGTTTCTTGTGGAATGGAGGGTGTATGGGAACTTTGAAGCCGTACGATCCCACACTTTGACCAAATACCAAAAACAGTTTTGTGTCAATCCATGAAAAGAAATGTTCAAAAAATTCAACCAAGATAAGTCAAATTTTGTGTACTTAATTGTTACAGGGGGCGAATATTGGGTCTATTCATATGAAAACAAAACTAAACAGCAGTCCTCTGTTCGGATGTTTCAACATTATCCTAAACCAATAAAAGTTGTTCTTTTCAGGAGTGCTGGCACGCAAATTATTGCTTGTTTCTTCA
Source organism: Thermobia domestica (assembly GCF_964235325.1). Lineage (NCBI taxonomy): Eukaryota > Metazoa > Arthropoda > Insecta > Zygentoma > Lepismatidae > Thermobia > Thermobia domestica. Next base: position 123,830,643 of record NC_137466.1, on the reverse strand, counting down.
ATTATACCGGACATGTGGCAGTCATAGCTTTAGAAAACTAAGAACTCTAAATGATGTGTGGTATACAACAACTTGTTTGCCAGAGGTCATCAATGAATTGTGTAAAACAAACTCAAATCATCGCATCATTCTTCACCACTACAAGGTCAGTTATCACTTAAATCAAAATATTGTTTTCAAGTTCAGTGAAAATGTCGAATTAATGACTCATTGTCCGTACTCCAATAATCCAACAGCCATTGGCTTGTTTTTGGTCTCACAATGAAAAATAATATAGTACTCTTTAAAGCAGCTATTGAACAGTGGTATTTCTTCCGAATAGCAGTATTTCTTCGACATATTCTGAAAAAAAAAAAAAAGGCTTTAACAATCAAAGGTAAAGCCTATTCTTCCGAATTTTGAAATAGAGGAACATTAGTACGTAGTAGTATGCAGAAACTTTCCTAGTAGTCCTCGTATTTGTAATAAAAAGAAAAATGAGAATGGAAATTGTATCTATATTTCTTCCAGTTGTATGAAATCGATCAATAAAAATAGTAGAGTATAGTATGACAGTAATATATAACTATTGAGTAATGTATCTAGTGGAGTTACGCCGGGGGAGGAGGAGGAGCAATATTTTCCACTGACAGCAGTCTCTCAGTTTCTTATACTAATATACTAGTAAACCATTTATTGAAAAGCGCATGTTTCTCAAACTTGGCGGGGGGGGGGACAATTGTTCTCCCGAAATGACGCCCCTGATTTTTTGTTTGTTTGTTTGGCTGGTGGAAAACTCATTCCAGTTTCTTCAATAGTAAAACACACTTCCTCCGACAGCTTCTTCTTTAAATTTACATCAGAACATTCTTGCAAAGAATCATTATAATGTTGGGCGTTTTTCTATGTCTTTTCGTTATCTTCATCAATAATTAAAGACAGGCTGGCTTCCATGACACACTTTTTAACTCAATGCACAAGAAATTCTGAGCAACTGTTTTGTCGCCGGTGTGCAGGCTGCCATTTGCTTCCATGCATTTTGAGCTGTTGCTTAACTGTTTCGTCTCCGAGCTGTCCCCCTGCTTGAAGATACCTCGACGACTTTTCTATCTCCACCGCCGTAGTGTGCGTGCTAACATACTACTGAATGCATTTAGTCAGGGTGACAAAACAGTTGCGCAAAAAAAATGTTTCCAGTGTGCAGTAGATCTTTAGTATCTATTCGAAACTAAATAATAAAAATATCTAGATCAATACCATCTTTCACCTTAAGAAGTTAGCTAAATTCTAAAAACACTTTCTCTTTGAGACTGAGCTCGGATCTCGGATGTTGTCATTTATTTGCTGTATGGTCTTCAAGTAAACATTATGTTATTGATCCGTTCTATTTTATTTCTCTTGAATTTATCTCCTTGATTTTTAATTAGAAATTTAAGTGAATTTAAATAATATGCAGCATCAACCAGTCGTAAGAAGAGCAAGGGTAAGGGAAGGCTACAAGTGCTGATTTTACTAAGTATATCCTTTCATTTAGATAGTAAGTATTACAGCTTGAATCGTGGAAGTTATTTTTATCAGATGGTAATTTCTGAAGACAATATTGAAAATTCAGAATATGCGACTGTAGAAAAAGTTAAAAAAAAAAAGTTTCACAAAACAAAAGAAGGCATACAATGAGAAGAGATGAGGAATAAGAATGAAGATTTCTCTATAATATTTTCCTCCTTGCATCTAGATTATGTTATTGAATCCAATACAAATTTATTGACGATTCTACAAGATGTTGTTCTTCCAGAAACTTTCATTTCTTCTTTTTTCCTTTTTTTCTTCGATAAGAATTTCCTATTTCAAACGACATAAAGAAAAAGAGAATTCTAACGAAAAGCAGAGGAGGGGATAAAATTGATCTGATGCAACAGCTGTCCCAGCCATTGAGGAGTTAGCAAAAGAAATTCAGCCCTAGAGCTAACGGATTGTCAAGAATTTTTTCCCAATAGTGATAGAAGAGGGTCTGAAGCTACAGAATAAGAAAAAAATGTAAAGCAAAACATATAGCTGCAGGAAAATTGTTTTATATTTCAATGACTCCTAATTTTCTTCTTCCTTCTGGAATTTGTTTAGGAGTTTCTTCTGATGGTATGGTATGGGGAAGAAGTCGCGTTATTGTAGATGCACAGAGCGTGGGTACTGAACAATATAACTTAATAGACAGTATTTAGAATGTACATACATATATTATTTGGTATGTTTCAAGATAGAATTACGTGAGACAATAGGCATTTTATGAAATTAATTTGGGTAGATTGTTGCCTTAAATTTAGGATTTAGGATTTAAATTTTTAGATGTTCGGCATCTATTGCCATTTAGTCCGTCATGTATAAGGAATGACGTCCCTCGGCAAGCACACTATCCGGGGAAATGGAAGGAAGAAAGGATTTGGAAAGGAAGGAAGCGATTTCTGGTGTGAATGAGAAAAAGCCAGGAAAACCTCATTCAGAATGGTTGGCCTTGAAAAGCTGTATACACTTTCTCGACCGAGTGCCCCCACCGGGACTCGAACTCGGGACCGCTCGCACCGAAGGCGAGAGCGTCAGCGACTACGCTATGTTGCCTTAAATTGTAGGGGAAATTTTCCAAAAACAGGGATGCTTTTTAAAAAAGACATTCTTGTTTGAAAACGGTTCATAGTAGGTATTTAGTAGTTATAGTAATGATGTGTTGGAACACTGTTCGTCAAAATAATACATTAAAATATGAACTGCAACAATTACTATGTAATAGAAACATAAATACCACGAGTATCCCTTTTCTTTTCTCCCATATTAGAACACCGTGATTACTAGTATGAGGACATAACGTTTATAATCTTGAGTTTTTTTCCCAGTTTAAAGCTTGAGAATGCTATTTACACCTCCCACAACAGCATCGTAAAGAAAGTAGACACATTTGAGACAATAAATGAAAATGAAACAGTAAATTGCAATAATAAATTTACTTAATTTACTTTTATATGGATCAAATGTTAATATGTAATTCTATACTTTTTAAAGAATCTGTTGGTACTCACTTTAGATTAAATTGGTATGCAAGAAATTGGAAAATAAAGAATTACTTACATCAACCATAGATTAAGGCTTCTGATTTCACAAACTACACTGCAACATTTATTAGCCACTATGGCTTTAGAGCAGTTTTTAAGAATATCTCAGTAGGAGATATTGTTAAAATACGAGGTGCATCCAGAAAGTAAGTTTCCCCCACGCGTCCCATAGCTAGGAAACCGTATGTTGCGCGTAGAGGCTGCGTGTACGTGAAAGAGTAAGGTTCTAACACGGCGCAAGCGCCAGCAGAACTTTCCGAATTCTCTCAGTAGCGTCGTGGCAGTAATTGAAGATTGGCGTTCCTATTCCAGCTCCCGCCACATGTGAAGTGCGAGCAGTGATAAAGTTTTTGAATGCACAGGGCATAGCACCGATTGAAATCTATCGTCAGCTGTATCGTTGCAAAAATGTCAATGCTGACCCTGTGCGCCTTGCTTTGTGCTCTAGGGTCGGTTGCTTCAACACAAAACTTCTTGATCAACAGGCACTCGGTGACTTTGGTGTGCAATAAGGAGCGGAAAATCTGCAGGAACTGCTTGCTCATGCCGTTAGGCCCATGGACCTGGCACAGCTGACGATGGATTTCGATTGGTGCTATTCCCCGTGTGCATTAAAAACTTTATCAATGCTCGCACTTCACACGCGGCGGGAGCTGGAATAGGAACGTCCATCTTCAACCACTGCCACGACGCTACTGAGAGCACTAGGGAAGTTCCGCTAGTGCATGTGCCATGCTACGAGCTTACTCTCTCACGTACAGGTAGCCGCTTCGCGCAACATAAGGTTTCCTAGCTATGGGACGCATGGGAAACTTACTTTCTGGATGCACCTCGTATATTTAAATTTATAAACAAACCATTAAATAGCCAAGAGCAAACCAATGCCTGAGGTACTCATCTGACTCGTCTTTTTACAGAGAACCCGTTGTGATATGGGTTCAAAAATGAGCGTCGAAGACTTACAACTGGGAGTAGGCTCGAGTGTGTGCGAGTATATATATGTATATATATATATATATATATATATATATATATATATATATATATATATATATATATATATGTGTGTGTGTGTGTGTGTGTGTGTGTGTGTGTGTGTGTGCAGCACCAATTACTGTTAAGATCATTTAAGAATGTTTCTAAAACCAGTTTTAAATTCTCTTGTCAATCTAATTTGAGCTGAAATTAAATAATCGCTTTCCTTCCAACTTCCAAACTCTTTTGTCATATTTGAAAGTAAAATAAAACTGAAAGTAAGTTGAAGTTATTTTAAGATATCTACAGTCATGACATTGTTTCCCCTGGTCATATTCTTGTCTTTGTTTACTGTAACTTTTCTTGAAGTATTTAAAAAATAATTTAAATTGCATTTTCATCAGAAAACACAATAAGGAATTGTGGCACATGTCCAAAGGAGTACTGAAGCATGTCAAGCAGATGGACTTTCTTCTCGATCTTGGAAGTCATTACGCAAAGGATATTAAGATTACTATATGGCCTATTTAATTCAGAAGTAGTGTTATATGAAATATATGGACCCCTTGGTTTAACACTACATTTTGGAAGTTACGAATTCGTTTCCTTTTGTGTGCCGTGGGAGTACGTAGTTATGTCTAAAACTACATTGGTTCCTCTCGTTATTGCTGTTATAGCGAGCTTTATCAGCAATATTTTACAAAACTTTTGCATCAACGACCATTATCCACTCATTTTTTTTAAATTTCTATTGTTGTACATTTAACGGCTCAAATGATCTTATGACTTGCTTCTTCCACTATAACACACTTAACCATGCACATTTCTATGCAATTAAATGCGTTTGAATAAATAAAATTATGATACTACAAATTATAATGTTATCCAATTGACCTGACCCATCTTTGTTCTAGTTTTAAACAAACTATTTCTTTCTGTGTTTGGAACGGCGATACATTGAATCAATAGAAAAGGAAACATTCACAAATCATTTCATGTATCATCCATTTTTCGTTTTTATGAAGATATAAAAATGTGTTTTTAACAAAAGGTAACGTCATTAAAAGTTCATCTCCCACTCCAAGCATAAAACAGAACATTTGATCTCAATTTTCAACAACTTCCCTCGTTAGTTTCTTTTTTCTTCTTCTTTTTTTCATGGAAAATAATCCACGCATTAAATTTGTGTCCAGCTGTGATTCAGTTTCAAGTAGAAAATTTGAAGCGAAATTTAAAGCGTCAACTTGAATCATACATACACGTTCGTATCATATTGTTGAACAAACTATAAAAATTTAAGATCAAGATTGCTATTTTCTTTCAGAGTTCTCATGTGGGGAGAGAGAGGAGACAATTAGAGTGAGAGTTTGAATAATACATATATTTTAATCATTGTATACTAATGCACTTTACTAATAACAGCCAAAAAAAAAACTCTTTCATTCCCCACCCTCACTCCAGGCAAGTAAAGTCTGAAATGGCGCTGCTGCATGTGTTACTAACAATAACACTTCCAAAGTGTAACACTCCGATTTTGATAAAAATTTGTCAGGTAGATATTACACATAAAATAAACGAATGCGTGTTTTTCGTTTTCTGTGGAAAAATGGTTTTAGGGGGCAAAAGACCCCAGCCAGAATTTTGAAAGGTGATGCCCGAAAGGCAAAAACAAGTGGACCGAAGTGACGAAATTGTGCACAGATATTGCAGATGTAAAATGAGGGAATATGTGTTTCGTATTTCACCCCCCCCCCCCAAAAAAACGATTAGGTGGGGCACGAACCCCTCCAAACCTTTGATCACGAAACATCAAAAGTGCTAGTAGCAGTATGTCAGATGGGTATGTCCACGGAAATAGGGACAAAAATTCATGAAAGAAATATAGTTATAATTTTTATTCAAGTTGTTCTTTTGAAAAAATATAGTTGTATGTAGTAGCATCATTAATTTTTTTTCAGAGAATTACTATTTTCTTATTTTTTCCGTAGGTTACCTTTCATTCCCTTTCAAGTTTTAATTATATTATATTATACAGGCCTTATTCATTATTACATAGGTCTTATTTTTTTCTGTCGGTATCCCAAGTAAAATTTCATATAACTGATTAAATCTTTTCCTAAAGTAAAGTTCAATGTTCAACTTAATTAAACTGTGCTTATTTCAAATTATTATAAATGTATGTTGCTTATACTTAATAATAAAAGACCGTTGACAAATGAAACGTGAGTTACCGTAACGTGAGTTACCCGACTCTGTGCATATTCCACTAAAATAAATAGTCATAACATGTAAATAAAAATTTAATATTTTTGCCATAATTAAATTGTGTGTGTCCCTACCTTACATAGTAACTTCATGCACATAGCTATGACAGGACAAAAAAATGTACTAAAAAAAAAACAGGTTCTGAATGTAGGGGAAAAATTTGTAACTTGAGTTACTATAGTATTTTATTTTCCTTTTTTTAAACATCTTTCCTTTTTTTTAAAAAAAAAAAAGCGGAGCTTTTAAGTTTATTGTGATTAGTATCCTTCAAAATATACGTCATTACGTAACGTGAGTTACCATGGACATATCCAGATGTGTATAAAGGACATGAAGAATTGCAACAAAACTTCGTGCAGGGACAATACGCAAAAAAAAAAAAAAAATAAACGAATACGTTTTTTTTATTTTCTACGGAAAAACGTTTTTAGGGGGGCAATAGCCCCCACCCCAAATTTTCAAAGTCCATGCCCAAAAGACAAGAAGAAGTGGATCGAAGTGAATGAGATTGTGCACATTTATTGTGGACGAAAAATGAGGGAATACGGGTTTCGTATTTTCCTGGAAAAAAACAGTTATCAAAAGTGCTAATAACAGTATGCCAGAACGCATGCTAAATAAAAGTATATGGTCCTAATTTCGTAATAGACTTCGCAAAATTTGGGGATCGCAGAGGAACGCAAATAATGTAATAAATAATTATAATTAATTACATACCAAGTATTGCAAACAAAAGCACAAAAATTTACTTTTCGTTAAAGCAATCCACTGCAGAATGAAGCCCTATAAAACATTAAAAGACATTCATTAATTACGACCTATCTACTGCGTATGTAAAAGAAAATTCTAATCTATGATTTTTGTGAGATTAATGCATAATTCACATATTTTATTTACCTTTTTATGAAATACAGTATTATAGAAGGTGTCTACCAAATTTATATTTAGCTAAACTAAGCAAACCCAACCTATCTATCATAACACCTGTTTTATGTTCACGAACATAAAGAGAGAAAAAATACATACAGTTTGGTCAATTTATTTACCTTTGAATTCATAAGAAATATTACTAAAACTGTGCTTAAAACATTGTTTGGAGCTACACATGAAATGCAGTAGCGCATTTCAAACTTTTTCGATGAATTGTAACTATACATTCAATAAATGAGTTGACAAATACAGAAGACAACGTGCAGTTTAACAAAGTGAAGGCAAAGTAGAAATGTAAAAAATACACTAGGCCTTATGCAGAGTCGTTTTGACGTTTGATTAACGACACACTAAAAGCCTGACTACTGCAGGAAACATATGCTAGTCGAACTCTTTAGTATGGAACTAATCACACATCTGAACGACTCTGCATAAGGCCAACTAATTTTATGGTAAACATAATTGTGTATTTCCAGAATAATGAATTTTTCATTGGTGCATATACAACTGGTGCACCTAACATTTGCAGAGATTTATAACATGGTAGCAAAATGATGATGAATAAAATACTCAGTTAGGGCCATGACTTTAAAATTCTTAAGTTCCTACGTGAGAGTTCACCTGTATGCCATACAAAGAAATTTGTTTCGTGATCTACTGCCGGAGACTTGTGGGCACATTCCGTAATGGATTGCATCAACGCAATGCAATATTTACCATTTTATTAGCGATAATCGGCATAGTAATTATGACTTCTCACATTTTTGGCGCCACTTTCTCGTATGTAGGATTTCTTGAACATTGCTTCCGAATGACCCCTTAGACGTGTGTTAGCAAGCAAGGGAAGTGAGTAATTTTCTTCGTTACACCCGCTTGGCTACAACCACCAATTACCACTCAGACAAAAAAAAAATGTGCTTGCAAACCACCCTCTGGTATTGCTTCTGTTGCAACAAACTGTTATGATTGCATTCATTCCTGTTTTAAACAAGAATTGGTCAGAAGTTTGTAATATTTACAGATACTATTGAATGGTTTCGATATTGCTCCTGTAAAGTTGCAAGACAGTAACTATATTCCCACACGAAAGTAGCTATTAGGTAACTCCCGTAAATGTCTTTGTATCATCTTGTTGTATTGTGAATTCGTATTACTAATTCGAGGACCATTTATAACCACAACATTCCGTTTAATTACTTATTTCAAGAACTCAAAGGGTTTCATTTCATTGTATATCTACACATCAATGTTTCATTTCGTTTTCAGTATTTCTTTACGATTTCTCCATCGCTAAAGGAAAATGGGGAATTTTGAGATAGCGTTGCCACCTTGTAGAGCACAAAATTCTCAGCTTTTACAAGATGCCGAATATCTCTGTAAGTATTTGACTTAACAATCTCAAATAAACGCGACAATACTCCTTACGACATACTGATTTGCTCAATAAACTTTAAACCATACTATAGTAGTGACCTTTTCCAAGTTATTGCATCATTTCTAAACTTAACCTTTCTCCTTTCCGTTGTGGCAACAGTGTTTAACTGAACCTTCTAAACTTGAAGCCACCTGGAAGAGTTCTTACTAGTATTTAATTTAATATGCGCAAATAAGTACTACTTCATTCCTTGTGTGTGCAAAAGGTATTTTAATTTGACACATGTTTAATGTTATTTCTCAAAACGTGTACAAGACTGATCTGCGATTATCATCTTTTTGTCTTTGTTTTCATTGCTGATTCGAATTATGGAATCAAATTTAGGTCATTCTAACTTAGGTCTAAAAAAACATAACTTTATATTGGGGTGGCAACACTGTTCATCTGGTGATGTTACGCACTATATGGATAGGTGTCTGCCTTTCTATAGCTGCTTCATGCAAAGTTTCGCTTATCTCCCACTTTTGGGTTCTTCGTTATTAAGGTTGGACATATATATAAATGGTGCACCCATATATATATAGGGTAAGTTTGGGTGAATCCGGACAGTTCTGATGTTTCTTTTACTACTACCCCGCTAAACGAAAATATCCAGTACTTCGTCATATTACTTAATGATATATTGGTATGCATGTACAACTGAAATAGTTTTCCTGGAATTGTATGTTAAGAAATAAAAAATAATATTCTGAAACTTGGCAAATTTGGAAGGTTGAATCCGGACAGTAGGTTGGCGATTCCGGACATTGAACTTTGAAGGATGATATACGTATACATGACAGGTATATTTTAGCTTACTATCTTGCTACACTAACATTCTAAAATGATAAGCAATACAAATACAAATACAGAATATATGAGTAAATACAAATACATGATAATACATACAAATTACTAACATAGCCATTTCTATACTAATTACTGTTGAAACTGTAAGTTAAACGCACAGTAGTGTAACTACCACTATAGTGTTTAATCATTAAACATAGTAATCACATTTGTTTCCATTAGAACTACATTGTACTACTATTATTTGCTAGTAACAACTAGATTATTAGTAAAATGTATAATATGTGTGCAATGAGACTAGCATTTATTTATTTATTTTTATTTTATTATTATTATTATTATTATTATTATTATTATTATTATTATTATTATTATTATTATTATTATTATTATTATTATGCGTTAATGGCGTCTGCCAGTTTCACGAAGCACTAGTCATAATTCAGACACATCGTCCACAAATAAAATACAGTTCCTTATCACCTCCCACACACCTTTCATGAAACCAGGTCTTATACACAGAATAGGACACCCAGGAACCGTATTTGCTTGATGATGGTATATAATAATTCTTCCCACAAAATCCATAGTTGTTTTCATACATACTTTCGATTGTGTTTGAGGAGACAGTTTGAAACAAACTGCAATTCATGACACTTAATCCTTTAGCAACACCTGACTTTTGGGCTGTGGGTTTGGAAGAAGCAACAGCAGGAGAAGATATGAACTGTTTAACTGAAGACTCTGAAGGCGATTGAGACGTGTTTGAGGGTGAGACTGATGACACAGAAGAGGAATTGTTTCCAGCTACTGGCGGATCATGTTCACTAGACAAAAGAAATTCATGTTCCCGAACTTGTTGCGGATCAAACAGGAATATACCAGAGGATGTAGCCATTCAGTAGTGTAGAAGTTTTGGGCACTTTGTGATTAGCATTTTGTAATTTAGTTGTGTTTGTAGATCCTAAGATAATTTTACAGTTTTTTCTGGTGATTCCTCGAAGTCCATTTATGGCAAAAATGAATAGACACTAGAAATAAGCAATAGACCTCACGTACTATTTCACACTCATAAACGTGAAAAGCGAGGGAGTGTTCTGAATCCTCTTAGTTCATTAATTACATTGTCCGGGTTCACCTTAACGTAATAAACGTGTCCGAATTCACTCTTCCATAAACGTCTGGATTCGCCCGTTTTGAGCACTGTAAACTTGTGCACGCATTGAGCAGGTACTCGTAAAGTAACAGAATTCCTCCAATATGCAACGAGTAAAGTAGGGTCTTCGCTTTGATATATATCTTACTTAACCATTTGCTGATAACCACTTCTGTGTAAAACCTTAACATATTCCACTAAAAAGTTATATCAGGTCAAAAAACGTGCATGAACTATCCTGTTTCTTCTTCTTTCCTCCACCGTCGAAACTACGTATAACACTCTTTCCACTTCCTATTCAGCACTGAACTGTAGGAAGGTACGGTGCTTCAAATATGCATCACAACAAGTTTCCACATTACACATGCGAAGAACAGTATTATCGTAAGCTTAGGATGTCCGGATTCAGCGACTGTCCCTAATCACCCAAACTTACTACTATAGATAGATAGATAGATAGATAGATAGATAGATAGATAGATAGATAGATAGATAGATAGATATAGATATGAATATAGATATAGATATAGATATAGATATAGATATAGATATAGATATAGATATAGATATAGATATATAGGGTCACTTAGGGACATTTCGACACGTTAAGAAAGAATTCGACATTACTCTGAAAGTTACGATAATTTTATTCTGCAAAAGCGATAATATTTGACAATAATCCTTGCTCTAGCTATAAAACACAAAATCTTGCCCGTGAATGCAGTATTATTGCAAACGCAAGAACACGTAAAGGGAGTGGTGCGGATCAGTAGATTTTGGAAGGCTTGTGGGAGCACTCGACAATTACTGTGGGAGATGTCGACACTACATAAACAATGAAATCCTTCACGTTTTTGAAAACAGTGTCCTTTACAACAAATATAAAACGCAATGAAATACTAAATGTAAGGTTTCCACTATCTACATACGACTTATTTGCAAATTTTGCTGCAATTCATTACAACTAAGTTGAAATACAATAACACTGAAACAATGTAAGGTCATTAATAACAAACTTTGTTTTCAATTTGTTTTGCAACATATTGTATTTCAATATTTCAGTACGCATAGTAATCAATAATTGAAAATCACAATTTAACACATTTTCGGAATCCATATGCGAAGCATCCAACAGAGGCTGATTTTTTTCCAACGAAAATGATTTTCTCATAGTCTTCTTTCACAACATTTTGCCAGGGTTTTTACGAGCAAAATTGTCTAAGATAAGTTGAAATTGTTTCTCAAACTGCTGAAGAAGGATACATTAAGGAATGACAATTTTGAGTACTGTGTAGTGGAAGCATCTGAGGCTTTCTTTAATATATCAGGATCTTTAACACATGTACTGTGCTAATCTAAAACAAAAGGTACTTTACCATCAGGATTCTACCGGACTAATTGACTCAGAAGCTGTGAAAGCGTATTTGTTATGTAACCTTAACCTACGATGTATACACTAAGATTTACCAGACGGTAGTCCTTTTGTCTGATGACTTTCCTTATAACAAAGAAACTACATGTCGAAATCTCCCAACAGACGCTGTCGATTTATCTCCTAAATGGATTGATCAACAAAAGCTGGCACGAGTTATTACTGTAACAAGCAATGTGTGTCTGCCTGACACACATGCATACAGAGTATACTCTATTATAATACCAATACTTTGTCTCCTTTCATCACCATATATTACCGCTATATCTTATTTTTGACTTACTGAAACTTATAACATGGATATATTTTTATTTTAAATAAAGCTTTAGCTTTTAGAGGCTTCTGCTTCCTTTGCAATAGGCAAACCGCTTCCCGGTCTACATTTTTGTAGAAAAGCCCCAAAAAAGCATATTGTTTTATTTTATATGTTTAATCTATCATAAATGCAACCTCTCACGACCTATGTTAATTCTCATTCAGGACTAAATTTCGAAAGTTATAGCCCATCGAAAAATTCCTGGATTATCTCTAGTTATTTTGGGCACAGTTCAAAATACTAGAGCTGTAAGAATAGAATGAATTTGCGCTCTTAAAAAATATGTTTTATTTAGAAACATCTTTATCTATTTATTACTGTACAGAAACAAAGCAAAAGTTCCGTGAAATAATAATATGGAGCTATTTAAAACAGCAACAGCATCCTCCTGGATTATTCCGAATTACTTAGGGCACTGATTTAAAAAAAAACTGTAGAATGAAATAAAATATATGCTGAAATTAAGCTATATTTAGTCATACAATTTTCCATATGTCATAATATAATGGCTATATTGTATATTATATGCTATTTTCATTTAATAGAAGCAAATCCAATGTAAAAATTAGTAATAATACGAATGCAAATAAAGAAGTAAAAATAATGTATAAATTACGCTGTAACCAGACCAGAGAATTGTTAACACTACCTCATGTTGACTTTCATTGTACCAGTTCCTCTGCGTTTGATCCTTAACGTAATTTTTAAATTGCGTTTACATTTTTATTTACCCTCGTACAAATTGGAAATGTTAAAATTTAAAAAAAAAGTCTGTAGTGAATTTACTGTCACTACTACTACTTCTATCTACACTAACAACACTAAAATTTTCTTCTTCGTCATTGCTCACTGTTTGCAAAAGGCACTCAAAAATGCAGTCGTACACACAAAACTTATTCAAAAGGAAAGAAAAGAAACTAACGAACTTCTCCCTCCTAGCTCTAATACTGAAAATAAAAACAAGGAACTATTACGGGAATAACACACGAGCCCCTGGTGCACTGGCGGCTTTAGTAGGCCGGGTAGGCACAGATCTACCCAAAAATTTTGAAAAATATATAAACGCTAAAAGATACAATAAAGAGTATTTATATAGTATATTTTCCACTATTAATATTAATGGTACCGGTAGATAATTACTTAACAAATAGCATAAACCATTTCTGTTAAAGTAATATCCTGCTGTCATTAATCAATCAAGTGTTTAGATGTATCTATAAGCGAGGGAACGGGCCTGCCCAAAATTAAAGTTAAATCAAGAAACCAAAACAAAAGACGGTTAAATCGCGTGTAAATATTTGCTCCGTGCACTTTTCTTTATCACGACGCAATATTTTCGATTAATCCAGACAAGAAAGTAAAAAAATATAATGACTGTAATAATTCGGCTTAATCCAGTTTTACATATTATCACTAAAAGTAATATATTCGGGTTAATCCAGGAAGCGGTTAACTTCTCTGCATATGCAACTTGCCACTGAGAATCGACACAAATCATCGTGTGCGTGTATGATCACTAGCTTTGCCAGACCTTAAAAGTGTCGAGATCTCCCTATATCTATATCTATATCTATCTATCTATCTATCTATATATATATATATATATATATATATATATATATATATATATATATATAGGGTGTTTCAAAACAACGCCGACAACGTTGTTGGTGTTGTTTTGAAACATCGTGTTTAAAATGGATGTCCCGAAATTCACAAAGAAAGTAATTTTGATAGAAAACAGGTTGTTTATCATTGTAAATTTTTTGTTGATTCATAAACTATAGAGTATAGGGTTATGTGTAGAATAGCATATCAGGTGAATGTCCTCCTCGTCTTGGCTGGCACATACGTACTTCTATGTTGAAATTTTCCATGACCGTTTTGCATAAATGTGGCTGAATTTCGTTGATACAGCACTAAATTTCCTCCTTCAAGGCGTGAGTGGTCGTTGGCTTGTTGGCATAAATCTAAAACTTCAAAAAAAAAAAAAGAAAAAGAAAGAAAGAAAGAAAAAGAAAAAGAAAGAAAGAAAGAAAGAAAAAGAAAAGAAAAGAAAAGAAAAGACCAACAGCATGATCTGATCATCCAAACAGGCAGTTACACGAGCTCGAGGAGGAAATGACTGATGCAGTAATTGAATTGTTTCTAGTGTTGTATAGCATGTACCAATGGTTTATTAAAACCACATGTCATCCATATCCACATCTTGTAAATTAGGCACAAGAAACTGGTTTATCATGTCGCAATAACAAAATATGTACACTTCTATTGTACAAATTAGAAATATTCTTTCAAATACCTTTAAGCATTTTAGATAAAGACAAACATGCAGGAAAATAAGAGGAAAGCAATTATCAAAAGCATTACAAATTACTAATGACAAATATTTAAACTATATAATGTTACAACGCAATTAGCGTTCAACGAAAAAAAAAAAAAACGTCCAAAGCTGCTAGCATCCCTATCTTCATGTGTAATTTTCGAGAAAAGCGAAGTTGTAAACCCCAAAATTGATTCTGTACGATAATCGTGCCATCTATTAACATAAAGCTGAAACTGAAGTATACGGGTACACTAAAAGCTTTTCATTGTGACACTATCAAGCCGAAAGTATACAGTGTGGTTATGAAAGACATTGTCCAAAATTACTATTGACTATTAACATTTAACTTTTGTTAAACTAGAAAATTGTCCAAAGATAAAACATATTAATTGACACATCACATCGAAATAAATAAAATGATATACTTGAGCGTAAATTATCTTGCATATTTTTCGAGAAAATCGAGTGAAACCAAGTTCTGTGGCGTTAAATATATGTCGTCGTTGTCAATCTGATGCCATTGACATATTTTATCCTGCAGGAATTTTTCTTTTTTATGTATTTCTTTACCCTATATGAAAAAGACATAATGCTATGTAGGTCTAATTAGTAGATTTATCTATTGTTGTTTTATTCTTGTGTGTGAGTGAGAATAACACACACATATACACACTCGTAGCAGTGAGACGCATAGTCCAAACAGTGACCCTTATACTACATGTAATAATCATCCTTAAAATTTGATTAGATCTGTATTATAGAAATGATTATTGGTTTTTATGGTGTATTCAGTGCCGTGCCGTGGAAAATGAGTGCCCGGCGCCCCCATACATATGAGTGAGATCGACAGACCGGACGCGAAGCACCACCAACAGCGAAGCGTAAGAAAATTTTCAGAAATAAACCCTGCTTTTCCTTGATTTTGAGCCCGTTTCATTAATTTTTCCTTCCATTTTATATATGTACACATGCAAATTAAATATTAGATTGAAAAATACTGCTATTGATCTAAAACATTCCAAGTATTTTTCCTCTCTTTTTTCTTTCCTGTTTTCTTTTCTTTTTCCTCCCAAATTTTGCGCCCGCTTCCTTCAGCGCCGGGGGGCATTGCCCAGCTCGCCTCCCCACGGCATGGCACTGGGTGGATTGGTATTTAGTGCCTCCTTCAGTACTAAGGCTATATGACATATGATCTTACACCTTAACTTATAGCTTAACGTGGAATCCGGACAACATAAACTCCCACCCCACGAATCGAACCCGAATCTCTCGAGCTGTAAGTGCGTACGCTGATCATATAGCCGCGAGGGAGCTCTATAGAAATGAAGAATCAATGAATATTCACGAGCTACTGTATAATAAAAAGACTGGTGTTTAAAGAGAACGACGCTGGAAAACTTTACGGAATTAAGAAAGTAAAAGGAATAAAATGATTCTGACCAAACACATTAATACGACCAGACGCAAACCCAGGAGTATGGATAGAGGCACAACGTCCCACGAATTTGTTCTCTCGGGTAAAGAGGCAGATTGCAAATGCAGGTGATTATGAAACAGGCTGTCATAGAACCTCGAGAAAACCTGCTACACAATATTGTCCACTATCCATTAGCCAGGGATCGGACCAAGAATACCATCTATTAGAATATAGCACCCTTTCACTGAAATATCGTGCTTCCAATATGGTGTTTAGAGGTGGCATACCGTATCTTCCGAATTGTCATTTGATATTCTCCCCCTCTTTCTGTGTACCTGACACATGTCAGAGCTTCGGGCTTCCTCATTCGCGCCATGTTTTCGCCTCTCATGCATGAGACCTAGGTACGACTCCTCGATTCTACGTTAAATTGTGGCTCCACTTCTCATATAGCTTCAGTACTGAAAACAAACATTAAATCCAATCAATTAATTCATTTATGATCGTAAAGTTAAGAATAATCACTGTAAGTGGTATTACTTGGTAAAATTACTCCTTTATTACTTTTAAAATTGGAATATATCGAGGCCTATATGATACTATGTTTAGATAAACTATTCGGCTTAAAATTATGACCCTTGACAGCTCTCTCAAATCGTTTCTGGTTCAAGCAGTTGGAATTTTGAAAATATCAAGTAGTTCTTTTTGTGACAGAGAAGGTAAGATATCAAACCTACTGAGGTTTACAGTATAAACTGAAACCAGTCTCAGTTTAACATTCAAGAGTGATCCAGCTGTATTAAATAATCAGAACTGGAACATGTTAAAGCAGAACTATTCCAGCCTTTATTGGCACGATTCCCAGGAGTAAAAGGAAGAATTTAAAGTGCATAGCATTCACTATTTGAATACAATGTCTTCTTCCATAAAGTGCTTTTGTTTTCTATGTCGATTATTTCGTAAGATCGATATTACGATGGAGCATTTATTACTAAAGGATTTAAGAACTGGAGAAAAAGGCAACTTAAATTTTCAAAGAACAGGAACGCATTTCGAAATGTGCACGAGATGAATTGAAGCTGTCTTATCTTGAAAATGTATCGTAAAAGTGATTTCTCACCTGGAAAAATGTATCTGCTTCTATTGGAAAAGCTGTCTTGTCTCGAATTTCGTCACGAAAATTCTGCCTTGTCTCGTCTTGTCCGCTACCCTAAACGTATTTTTTATTATTATTATTTCAGCTTTGAAACTGTAAAATGGAAATTTTAAATTTAAAGGAAGAGAGATCGCATTATTTTTTAAACGTCACTTAAAAGTTGATCCCGTTGCCTTTTCCTAATTTCAGCTCTAAACGATAGACTCCATTGGGAACACTCACAGAAACTACAAATCATGCCTCACACCATGCAAAATCAATCACTTCCGTGAAAACAAATCAAATTTTCAAGCGCAGTATTACTTTTGCTAATACAATAAAACACAGTTAATTCAATTCCCTTCATCTGGATAATCAAAAAAAGAAACAAAATGTAAGATTTGATATATAGTCAAACAGGGCCGTGGCGTGAGTTGTAAGCACCCAAGTCGAGAATTCCCAGCCTCCTGTAATATTCAATTGCAGTTGAGGTAGCATAAAATTTGGGGGGAGGGTTCTGAGTAATTTTTGACGAGTGCTGTATATTATTAGATTTTACTATATAATTTTCGGTTGACGTATTAAATCCATTTGTTCCTTGTCCAAATCAAAATTAACTCAGGAGCTTCAGAATAATTAGGAAAAATTATATTTCAGGGAATAATTTCTTTATTTATATATTATTTCATCGTAAATTTCTGTATATGGGCACCTCAATTGGATGATTATTGAAATTATACATTTTATTTCAACGTAATCTATAGGCTAGTAATTGGGTAGAATTTGCTGAATTTGTCCACCAATCCAATATTTGGTAGAATAATTTAGACCCCCTTCGCCCCACTGAGATGCCCATATTCTGCTTTAAAAAATCTCGTTTGATCCAGTTTTCACCATTTTTTATTCGCTTTATATTTTCCGCCGCGAAAATTTCCTTGCTGTGATTGGGAACTATATTCCACCTCAGTATTCTGGGTTGAATAGTTTCGTAAAGGCTCCTTTCTCTTCAGGAAAGGGATCTTTCCCTTAATAGTTTTGATATGTCCCTCTGGGGCTATAAATAATAATCTCATAACTGAAAACATGGGTTAGTTTGCATGCAAAGGCCAGCTTACCCGGATTAATTCCCTTCCCTCTTTTTGTATCAGAGCCGATTGAAAATATGGTGATGTTAGTGATTTGTTTAGTCTAAATATGTAAAATTTAAATTTCTGTAGTGATATGTATTAGTATGTGTAGATTTAGTTCGTATGTCATGTAACATGCAGGCACCTAGCCAAGGGGGGTTCGGGAGGTCCGGACCCCCTTCGAGACAAGAAATGAAAAATATTAAGGAAGGATGAAACAAAATGAAATGTGAAAAAGAAGGATCAGCGTTAAAAATAAAAAAAAACTACAGGAAGCTTTTGGTTACTCTTTCTTATGAGGAAATTTGTATAACTTGCAATACATGGTGGTGAGGTGAGCGAGATATCCTGGAAGAGTCAGGGAATTTGAAATTTCTAAAAAAGTTCCAGAATTCTCAGAATTTCTGCTACTATTCAGGGAGACTTCAAGCTTCCGAAAGCATAGTGCCTTTGAGTAACAGCGTGGAAATTTGTTTTTCATAATTTTTCGTCATCGCATCCTTGCAGAATCAAACATATTATTTCAAAAACAATTTTCTACTGCTCCTTTAACCTCTCATTTGGAACCGACAGTAGTTGACGGAATAATAAAAAGAAAAAAATATATGGAAAAGGAGTGCTATTAGCATTTGATTCAACAGAAAAGGGAAAGAAGATATTGTAAAATATTTTACAAGACATTATTGAGTATGTACTTTTTATAATAGTGAATATGTACTATTCATAATAGTTGAGATCATAATGAAAGGAAAATCGTTATATTTGAATGAACAAAGAAAGGAACGTAAATATTGTAAAATCTCTTTCAATACTTTTTTTTTATTCTTTTATTACTCGAGATTTCTTCATAGTTTGTTATTAAAATACTTAGTCCTAACAAACCAATATATGTTGATAGTAAAATAGTTTACATTGATCAAGCTCCTGAGCCTTCAGAATTTCATATCACTCCCTCCCCCTCCCCCCGTTACAAAATCCTGTCTAAACGAACCAATTTATGTTCCAGTAAAATAGTTTAGAATGATCGATCCCCTGGTGTGATGATCAGAGTATTTCATATCACGGACCCCCCCCCCCTTCACGAAATGCTGGCTACGTGCCTGTAACA
This sequence comes from Thermobia domestica, assembly GCF_964235325.1. Lineage (NCBI taxonomy): Eukaryota > Metazoa > Arthropoda > Insecta > Zygentoma > Lepismatidae > Thermobia > Thermobia domestica. The sequence continues at coordinate 123,811,152 of NC_137466.1, read as the reverse complement.
TGTATGTATTGATGTGTGTGTGAGTGTTATTAACCTGTTTAAGAACAATGAATTGTCGTCAATATTTGAAATTATATGGTAGCCATAGTCCGTATGTGTAGTTAGATCAATAAAGTAACAGTAGTAATGGCCTGACTCTATCTAACTTTGGACTTTGACCCCCATATTTGTGACGTCATAGGTCAAAGGTCAATGACCTTGGCCCGGGGTCAATGATTTAGGGGTACTTAGGATCACCCCCTTTAGATTTTGGCAGGGGTACCTTGGCCCACACCCTAAATTTTGGCAGGGGTACCTAGGACCATCACCCTTAAATTTTGGAAATTGCCAAATCTAAAAATTGGCTGTGGTAGCCTAGAACCATAGTATGTACCTCTATTAGTATTCGGGTTCTATCTCGTCCCCTTTCATGGGTAAAAAATTGCCAAAAAATCAAATTTCGGAGGGTTTTGACCTAACATATCCCCTTTCATTAGGTCTTATTACCTTATATGGTTATATGGGAGTGTACAGAGGTCCTTTCTCTTTCATAAGCCATGGGTATATTAATGCACACCTTTAGATTTTTGGGAGGGGTACCTTGGCCCACCCCTTAAATTTTGGAAATTGCCCGATTTAAACATTTGGTATAATAGTATAGGACCCTAATATAGATCACTATAAATTTGGGCGGTTCACCTCGTTCCCTTTCATGGGTAAAAAATTATCAAAAAGTTAAATTTCGGGGCTTTTGACCTAATTTATTCCCTTTGATGAGGTTTAATTACCCTATATGGTGATATAAACGTATACAGGAGTTAATTTCCTTTTATAAGACATGGGTATATTGATGCACCCCTTTAATTTTTGGGAGAGATACCTAAGCCCACCTCTTCAATTTTGGAAATTGCCCAATTTAAACATTTGGTATAATAGTATAGGAGCTTAATATGTATCACTATAAATTTGGGTGGTCCACCTCGTTCCCTTTTAGGAATGCAAAATTGCCAAAATATAAACGTAAGCAATACGTTGTACCACGTGTTTTGTTTTTGGCCCATTTTATCCCCTTTGATAAGGTCCTATTACATTATATGGTTATATGGTTATGTATAGGGGTTTATTTCCTATCACAAGATATAGGTACATTGGTGCACCCCTTTAAATTTTTGGGAGGGGTATCTTGGCCCACCTCTTCAAACTTGGAAATTTACCAATCTAAGCATTCGGTATTATAGCACAGGATCTTAATATGTATCATGAAAAATTTGGGTGGTCCACCTTGTTCCCTTTCATGGGTAAAAAATTGCCAAAATATAAACATAAGCAATATGTTGTACCACGTGTTTGGTTTTTGGACCAATTTATCCACTTTGATGTGGTCCCATTACCTTATATGGTTATATGGTCATGTATAGGGGTCAATTTCCTATCATAAGACATGAGTACACTGATGCATCCCTTTAAAAATTTAGGATAGTACCTTGGCTCACCCTCTCAATTTTAGAAATTGTTCAATATAAGCATTTGGTATCATAATACATGACCTCAATATGTACCACTATAAATTTGGATGGTCCAACTCGTTCCCTTTCATGGGTAAAGAACTACCAAAAAACAAATTTCGGAGGTTATTGACCCCCTTTGATAAGGATTTAGCACGTTATATGTGTATGTACATGGGTTTATTACCTGTATATGTTTCTGTTCCCTTTTAAATTTGGGAATTATCAAATAACAAAATTCGGTAAACGTTTTCTAGGACCCATTGTAAATGTTGGTTTCCCTCTTATGGCCAAATATTCAAAATTTAAAGGTTATTGACCTATTTTATCTTTTTAAATACGGTTTTATTATTGAATGAGTACAGGATTTATTACTTTTTCATAAGACACAGGTGTATTTGTGTACCAATCTTAAATTTTTGGAGGGGTACATTTCTTATTGTTAAATTAATAATTGGTAATTTTTCTTAGAATTGGGTGATATCTCATTCTTTGGGTAAATCATTGTCAAATAGGAGTATGGTCACGTGATCTGTTATTGACCTATGATGGGATTAGGAGTCCAGGACATTGGTACATTTAAACTTTGTAGTATAATTTGAGAATTGTCAAAATGAAATTACGTCATTGGTTTTGATTATTCCCGCCTATGGATCAAATATATACGTAAGCAACACGATGTACCACGTGATTTACCTTGATGAGGTACTGTACACGAATTCATTTCCTTTTCAAAATTCGTGGAAATTATCAAATAACACGTTTCTAGACAACATTTGGTTCTGCTAAGGTAAACAATTGACCTAATTGAGACCTAACTACATCATGTAATTATATGATTAATTCTAAGATTTAGGTATATCGAGAGAGGCACGCAGGACCATTCTTTAAATTTGGGAATTGTGATAAACAAAGTTTAGTCTGAGGCGCAAAATTTGAAACAATACTTTGAACTTTAGTCATAGCTCATAGTCTAAGATCATGGTGGTGGTTGATTTAACCTTGAGTTTTCAGAAATCTAATAGGTAACCCTAGTGAATCTTATGACTAATAGATGATAGGCAATACATACTACAACATTTTGAAATTTAATCACAAGGTGACGTAATCTGACACTAGCAAAGTTATTGTTGATGCAATTTCATTGGCTGAACACTATCTTTCATGCAATCTGATTGGTTGATCACTATCTTTCATGCAATCTGATTGGCTGATGATTTTCAAATCTTTGCTGCATTCAGTTTTAAGTTTTGTTTAACATTTATTGATTACTGCTTAAAAACTTAGTTTGAACACTTTCGTTCAACATTTTGCACTCACTAATAAATATGATCAAAACCGTTTATTTGTTAATCGAATAGTTAAAAACCGGATAATGTTTGACGGTTAACCGTGAAACGTGAAATTATTTTAGTTGCAATTTTTGGTTTGAAAACTTTCTCGTTTGAATTTTTTTGGTTTAAAAAATTTTCAATTTTTTTGAATTTTTTGTTTGAAATTTTTTTCATTTCAAAATTTTGTTTGAAATTTTTTTGTTTGAGAATTTTTCGTTTGAGATTTTTGTTTGTAAAATTTTTTGTTTCAAAATTTTTGTTTGAAAATTTTCTCGTTTCAAAATTTTGTTTGAAATTTTTTCGTTTGAAATTTGTGTGAATTTTTTTTTGTTTTAAATTTTTTCGTTTCAAAACTTTTAGTTTGAAATTTTTTTGTTTAAAATTTTAGTTTGGAAAATAATAATAATAATAATAATAATAATAATAATAAACGGACTAAATTGAAGTTACAGAATCATAGGCGCAGATTGATAAAAGAATATTTTTTTCTTCAACTAGGCTCTTATACATCTAAACTGTCTGAAATTCTTCATTTTACGGAAATAACATTTTTTACAAAATGCTGAAAACCCAATAAAAGACTTTTTATATATTTCACATTTTGATCTTTGATTCTAAAAACCTTGATCAGTATTTCAGAATTAAAATAAATATTTATACATTACTCAAAATAAAAGACTGCTATATGCTACCACACAAGAACGACTTTTTAAAAATCAAATAGCATCACAGTTACTTTTCGTAATTAAAATGGTCTTAATTAAAATGAATGAACTGTAATATGCTAAACGTATTTCAAATGTAGTAAAGGCATAATAAATATGAATACCCAGAACTTTTCATATGGATATGTGTGAAAGTAATTAAAGTTACTCTGCCCTTTTATTATAACATTTTACGCATTTTACGAGTTTTCAGCATTTTAAAAGAAAGAAAAAGTTATTTCGGTTGAAAAAATACAGATAACATTTTAGAATATATGAATTGAAGAAAAAATATCATATAGGGTGTGCACTGGTATATCCAATATATATTACTGTGTTTTTGTCCTTGTCAGAATTTTCCTTGTATTTTTACTGCTTGGATTTAGTTCCCCCTCGTTACCACTGCCATTTTATACATGAGTTCCGATCTTGCGTACAAACACGCTAGGAGTCAAGCTTTTTGGTGTTGCATTTCCCTAAAAATTTCCTCCTCGCATTAAAATTTCTTGTCTCCAAAGATTTGGCACAACGAGAATTCCCGTTCTGCCTAAAGATAAGATCATTTAAAATATTTTCTACAAAGTCCTGGAGGGCTTTAGTCAGAACGAGAATGAATCTTTCTAGTATTTGCACTTGGGAGTGTAAGGAATTTATTTTCGGGGTGTCCCAAAATTTTAGGGGGTGCTTGGAGGTTTAAGAGGTGTAGATAAATCACTGGGCGGGGGTGTAGATAAATCACTGGGCGGATTAAGTCTTTTGGGGCACTGGAGCCGACAATTTCAAGGGGCCCTATGTTACGAATACTTCCAGGCCCGGAGCCTGTGGGCCCTCCAGCACGGTAAGGTCAGGGGGACCATAAGCTGCGCCCCTGAGCCCGTTTCATACATGACAAATTAATTAAGGGGACAATATTGACAAATTTCAAAGCCATACTAATACATATTATTTCTAGGCCACCTAATAGTAGACAAAGTGCTCTCAACGGGTCACGTCGGGTCAGATTGAAGACCGACCCGACCCGTGGCCCAAATTGACTGACCCAACCCATGACCCCATCCGAGTGACTCGACCCGACAACCTGACCCAACTGACCCTACCGGATAACTCGACCCGAGCTGACCCAAATGACCCGACCAGCGTCGGGTCGGGTGGGACCAACCCGACCCGTTTGAGAGCACTGTTTAAAAGTAACTACAGAACAGTATAGCTGTTTCCGCAATTGGTGCAATTTAAATATACGCGTCCGGCCTTTGTTCGCGCTAGTATTTGGTTACTTTGAGATTTTTTTCTCCCTTGTTACTTTACTAAGTTGAGTCCATCACTGTTCATGGAGGTGAAAGAATGGATAAGAGTAAACAGCATAGTAGGCACGTTATTTTAGCCGTTTCTATTATTCACTATATCTCCGTAACCATAGGAGCTAGAGCATTCCATTTTGCTTTTCCATTTTGCTTGGCTAATTGTCTTCCACAATTTAATTCCTGTGCATTTTTTGAGCTAAATACAATGGTTTTCTTGCTTTTTTGATTTTTACTTAGTATTGGTTGCGTGTGACTTTTTTTTTTTTTTTAGCCACAGATTCTTTACAAGGTAGAATTCGGAAAAATATTTTTCCCTAAAAGTCTTTCGTCATTTTATGCTCTTTCAAAAAAATGTATACTTATATTAGTGTAGGACTAATAGTGCCTGAGTTATAAGCGACTTTATTCTGTCGTGTGCGAAACTGATCACGGCATAGCCCAAGAATTAACTTCCCACAAACGGTAGATAGGAGCAGCTGATGATGATTTATATATATATAGTTGATTGATTAGTGTGTCAATTTCATTTGTTCACTATGCAAAAGTGGTAGGAGGTAAAGCCAAAAGTGGTGGGAGATTATGTAGTATGGTTTAAAATAAATAATTACATTGCAAGTCTTCAAAATTCAGAAAGATTGCTGCAGACTGTTCTTCGCATTCAGAGGAGGCAATGGGTAGAGTTTGGCAATCCTTCCAACGCAGCCCCACGAAGTCAGCGGATTGTGGGTCGTGAGTTAAAAGGGATGTTCTTTGTTCGCGTTTGAAATTCACAGCTTGTGCAAGCACTCACTGAAGATGACAAAAAATTTCACACTGTCTTCAGTGTAGACATGTTGGGTTTTCTGGAAAATGATGTCTGAAATAAGGCGACTTTCCATATCAATAGCAAAGTTAACATTCATAATGTTTGAATCTGGGGTTCAGAACACCCTCTGCGAATCATTGAGCATGTCAGAGATTCTCAAAAGTTGTACATCTTTGCTGCCATGTGCAGAACGAAGCCTTATAGACCATTTTTCTTTGCAAAAAGAACTATAACAGGGCACTCGTATCATGACATGTTCCAAATGTCGTTCATACCGCAATTTGAAGAGGACTCCCGAGATTTTATTTTCCAACAGAATGAACCTCCACCCTACTTCCATAATGACGTGAAAAGCTATCTGAATGAATATCTCCCAACAGCGTTGAATAGGTCGCACTAAATTTAGTCCTGATGATGAAGCATTTTCGAGATGACCCCCGAGCTCTCCAAAAATGGCACCATGCGACTTCTTTCTATGCAGCTTTGTCAAACACCACGTCTTGGTCCCACAGTTGCAAGATCTGACGGAGCTGCGGCGCGAGAGCGGGTCATAGAAGCTTTTGCTCCCGTTACAAGATATATGTTGATTCGAAAATGGGAGGAAATGGACTATCGACTAGATATCTGATGTGTCACGGAAAATGTCCATATTGAATCTTTGTAATGTAGGTAAAACAAAAAACTATGTATACTATCTTGGTTTTGGTATATAAAGGGTTCTAATATCACATTAGGGAGCCAGAGTTTTTTTTTAAAGGGCATGCTTTTTCGGACACCCAATATTGTGACGATTTAGTTGCAACTTAACATCTGTATACTAATGATACTGAACATGAAGCTACTTTGCTGTTTACCAATAGAACAAGATCCATATTTTATCATATTTAGATTTGAACATTAGTATTCATAAAATTGAATGGTGGTTGGTAATAAACGGAACGGAAACGTTAAATATAAACAATTAGAGCTTTTAATTAAGCTTGACTTTAACCTAAAATGCACAGAGGGTCGAAGATACGCTCAAATCACTACCAGATACCAGTTCGAAATGCCTCTCTCTCTCTCTCTCTCTCTCTCTCTCTCTCTCTCTCTCTGGCAATCACACAATTATGTCACCATAACGACCACTCAATATTCGACAGTGTCAATCTATGGATGCATTTGTTTCTCCTTACGCTTTACACAATTAATCTTCACTGATCATTAATTACACGCTTTCATAGATATCTACGTATTAATGAAATTATTATCGACAACTATTAGCTATTTCTACTTATAACATTAATTTTTCATGTCAATCGTCCATTGTAAATAACTACTAAAGCATTAATTTAGTCTTCTTTTTCAATGGACCTACAAAATTCTTTTACAATATTATTTTAATTAATCATTCAACACTCCTATTTCCTCACTTCAGCAATTCTTTAATTGATATTTACTTGTGAAGATCTAAACTGTACATTTTATTAATTTCTGGCAAAATAATAATAATAATAATAATAATAATAATAATAATAATAATAATAATAATAATAATAATAATGAAACTCCATTTATCTATGGAAACGTTCATTGTTGAGTCTATTATCACTGCAACAAAATTGCTTTGTCATGTTCTACTATTGATTTGTCCCTCAATTTAAAATTCAGATCCATGAACATAGGGAAAAAAAAGAAGTCCGTTCCACCTCATTCAATCCCAATATTCATTATTTTAACAAATGTTATTAATACTTCCGGGATGTACTAATATGGCGTATGTGCAGAGCCGTAGCCTGTTGAGGAGGGGGGCGACGGGGCTGTCACTCTTGGCGCTGATAGCAAGAGGGCGCCGAACGTGCAAGAAGAAAGAAAATTGTTGGAAATGAGTAAACGACGAGTCACCCCGAGGAGGTATTGGCGCCCTATTAAATCAATATTGTTGTCGGTTTCAAAAAAGTACCTAGGTATATTTGATCAAAATTTTCTTGCTCGCTACGTTCGCAATAGAAACGTTTCAATAAGAGTCACAACAATTTTTTTTACTTTTACTTAAAGACAGTTATTATATATGATTTGTTAATGACATTGTGATATATATATGCCACGAAGTGTACGCAGCAGCATTTTCAAAATCAGAAACGGTCAAAGTCTGAAATACGCGTTCGGCGTTTTGATGGTGACGAGTGTGGTTAGTCGGTGTCTTCCCACTTGCGACAGTCCTATTGGCGACAGGAATTGTTAACTGTCCTATGAGCGACCTATTTGATCCGTTAATTCCCTATGAGTCACCGATTCGTTCATAATGGAAGAAAAGGTTCTCTCTTCTTTAACTTGTTTTATGCTAATGTGATTTAGAACCTAACAAAATGTGCTATGAAAAATTTAGCTCTACCTGAATTTAATACGTGAGAATGCTTTCATTACATTAACAATCTTTTATAAGTTTTTCCTAATATTATATTTTTGAATTAATTTCTATGAATACATTGACTCTATCAAGGGAAAACTAACTAAATATTTAGAGTAGATCTGCCTTTCTCTATGATTCTAATATAATTAAAAATTTCATGTTAAAATGATACGGAGCATAAGTTTAGATTGAATATGTTTATGGCATAAGAAAGAAATCAGGAGGTAGGAGCGCCGGAAGAAAATTTTCTAGGGAGGGGCATCTCTATGGTTGCTGTATCACGTCTGGTATATCTGGTATTTAATATACATGGTTTGCTTTATTACGTATACATTTTTTGTGAGCCAGGGGGGTGACCACTGCCTTCCCATCGGGTGTCCATAGAAAAAAGGTGTTCACCATTTGAGGATATCAAAGAAACCTAAAAACATGGTATATTCGAAGAAATTATTACACAAGTTACAAATCTCTCGCAGTACTTAACAGTTCGTCTAGTTATAAGGGATTATTTCAGATTGCTACACGACAAGCTTTTATGTATAAGTCAAAACAGGGAGGAAGGCAAATTAAGCAAATAGTTTACGTTTTAATATCTTACAATAGGAGTTTAAAGAGTTTGTTTAGGCTTACCTTTTGGATTGTTTAGAGGGAACTGCATTGTAATTGGTGGAATTGGTTGAGAATAGCCAATCAGACGTAAGGGATCTCAAAAGCTGTCTTTTATCATTGACATTTTTTTTTTCATTTTATTCATAGTCTTAGGAAGTCTAAAAAGTAGATAGTTGGCGAAACTGTTACACGTTTAAATTTTTCAAAATAAAATATATTACTGTGCTTAGTAAGTAATTAGATTTGAATCAAATTAAGTACAGAAAACAGAGCTTTTGAAGAAAGGGGATATTACAACTGGATTTTCAATAATTACATAGGAATATACCGATACTTTTCATGGAAATATCCCTGTTGTCTCGTTAAGTTATTTGATACGTTTTATGCCAAATCTAACTCAAAATTAAAATAAGTTTTATTTGCACTCACAGTAGAGGAAAAATATATTTGACGAACAGTATCACTGGCACGTACATATTTCATACCAAGGTTGTTCGGGCGCTAATAACGTCAGAGGCAAACATATTTTACGAGATGGAATCATATCATTTTCCATCGTCTCAATGTAAATGAATCGGTCGCTCGTAGGACAGATAACAGTTCCTGTCGCTAATAGGACTGTCGCTTCTGGGACTAATTCGGTTAGTCAATCGCGCTTTTGTACCCAAGCAGATTAATCACAATGGTGAAAATGAAAGTATGAAAAGTAAGTGGGTTGAAAAGACACACGCAAGCTGCTCTTTGTGCCGGAATATTAGAAATGAACGTATACAAGGGAAATAATAACATTTTCGAACTTGAAGCAGATGTAGAATTGAATCTTAACAGGTCAGAACCTAACCCCACGAATTTCGTCTTTATCAAAGACTAATCACTACCAATGCTTTTTTTTTTATTCCATTGATACATGAAATGCTTCAATTTGAAGGAATTTATTGGGATCATTTCTCCGTCAACTACTTGTATCGCCATGATTTTTTGTGGATACGTATAATTTTTGTATATATAGTAGCCAAACTATATTTTGGATTTTAAGTACAAACATTAAATATACTTTTCACCTCCGTCCATCAATATTAAGAAATTCACAAAGAAGGCTCTTTATTAATTTCTGTTACATTTCACAATATATTTTTTTATCGTAAAGAATCAAAATTAAAATGTTATTTGTGTGGTCACATACAGAATACAATTACAAATATTTACAATTAATTATTGCTAGAAATTGATGCTGTTACCCATTTCAAACATTTTAAAAGCACATAGTTTCTAATGTCTTGAAATTTCATTCCTTATCGAAAGTATGAAATTTGTAAGTAGGTTTTTACTTTTTTTTCTCCAAGTGGTTTTGTATACAACCAAAGGTAGTTTTATCAATTTTAACAAAAAGTCCAAAATAAGACTCTTGAAAACAGCTTGTGCACATAATGATCGCTTTTGGTTGTTGCAATGGTCTGTCCAAGCAACTTGATAAAAAAAAAATTCAGCGTAGCATAATAACAAAAGCTGCTTATCTTATTCTTAAAATAATAAAACAAAAACTTGGTCAGGCCAGTGTAGGGGGCGCCGAATTCTACTTCACCCCGGGCGCTGAAATCTCTAGCTACGGTTCTGCGTATATGTACCTAATATTTTCATAGTACAACTTATCAGCGGAAGATCTAGAAGGTAAAAATGGGGCGCAGCCAGAACCTATACTATGATAGGTAGAATATATCGTGAGTTTACTATAAATTGCAAAATATATAAGTAATGTCTAAAGTTATTTTGTCACTGAAAAAGCAGGGGGCAAGGCCTCCCTGCCCCAGACTGGATCCGCTACTGCAGCGCAAAATCAGCTTAAATTTACGAAATAACGCCCGTATACGCAGGTAAGTATATGATATATCCTTGAAAATGTCGAAGTATATGTACCAAAAGTTCGAACATTACATCACTGTGTGACTTAAAGTATAGTGTACAAGTTTGGGGAAGCATCGGACCCAGTACAATGGATCCGATTTCGCTTTGAACTGTAGATGTCGCCATTCTAGCTGCTGACTAAGGATATTAATTGTAATCAATTAATCGAGCACGTTACTTGAAGTAATAATTAATGATGTTGTCTATTGTAGAAGTGATCTCTTTATTTTTAATTGGAGATTTTTTCGCCTTATTCACTTTTAATTAAATTTCTTATGTATCATAAAAGTCGGAAATATTTTAGGAAATTTCAGCCGAACATACATTTTACATTGGAAGAAGGATTAATTTCCATCTCATTAGTGATAGATTTCTACCCCAAGTAGTAGAGATTTGAAAAAGCCTTTTGTAACAAACACCATATTCTATCGAAACCATTTTTGTTTTGAAAGCTGTTGTGGGACATATTTATAATAGTGAAGAACGGCCTAAATTAACTTTTTCATTCTCCAATGATTGCATATGATTAGGAAGCCTCACATAAATGTGTATATCCCATCATCAACCTTTTTTTTTTTTTACGAAAGTCATCTTGAAACTTTAAAAAGACAAGAAGAAGAAGAAGAAGAAGGAATAAATCCACATCCCTATTTTCCAGCGATTTTATAGGAATTATTGTAAAGCATTTAAAGGAAGTATACGTTATATTGCTTCAGCTTTTTTTTTTTTTTTTTTTACGAAAATTGACGTGGAATATTTTTTAATGAGGGAGAAAGAACAATACGCCCTGACATTTTTAATAGACTTTAATCCCAAGCACTGGAGTGATTTGGAAACCTCAGTAAAAGTATACCACCAAAATAATTGCACCAAAATAAAATTATTTTAATGAAAGTTATAGAAGAATATTATTTTCTTATCATGCCATTTAATAAAGAGTACTTCAGAGTTTGGGTGCTTACCCCTCCTAGCCCGATTATCCTTCCTCAACTTTATCAGCATCGAATGGGGATGGTCGGAGTACTCTAAATAAAGTAAGCAATGTCTTTTATAAAAATCACTATGTAGTGTTGGAAAATTGTTTAGTAGAATAGTTTTTTTTTATATAGTTAACGTCATAAATTTGTTTAACATGTATATGTGCAAACTTGCAATATGGGGTGAACTTCATCTAATTTCATCAACTTATTTTCGCTAGATCGCAATCCTGGACATTTTTTTTTAATATGAGGAATGTACATATTATAATCGTATAAGCTTTTTGAAAATTATCATGAAACAGATGGACGAACACATAGACCATCAGACATACACACAAATAATCGCTATGTTCGCTTCACTAATAATAATATGTGAACATTTAGATATTATTGATTTCCGAGTTCTTCCAAAATACTCCCAATTTTCATTAATATGTCTTGGTTCCGACCCTTTACATGAGTTGAAGTACCTATTTCTATATAGTCACCGTCAAAAATAATTTACGTATTCTCCGTTTTATTTTTAAAATAACTTCGTAAAAAGTAGAAAAACATCATTTAAAAAAACAAATTGTTTTATTTGTTTATTTATTTAATTTTAAGGGAGCTACTCTGTACTGTTTATAGTACTAAAAGTATCATTTTAAATGCGCAATTCATTGAAGGGTCCTATTTTAAAACCACCATCTCTATTTTAAATGCACACATAAACACGTACAAGAAAAATATTTTTTGTTTACTTCTAGTTATAATTCTTTAAATAAATGTTTACAAATTTTCTGTCACATCACCATTTACTGTATACAATCATACTATTAATAGTAGGATATATATGCATTTATCTTATTTTTATGCTATAATTATGATTACAAATATAGTTCACAAAGTTTCCTCACAGGTATATGCTTGAGACCGGATTTCATTCCCGATTGAGCTCATGTGTTCGGGTTTCATATTAGGTTGCAGATCCATGTCTCATATAGTCTCGGTACTGAAACGGGCGTTATATTTCATATCAACCGATCACCTAGTACGGTAAATAAACGACGCGCCTAGTTACATGTCAAAGAGTGAAATTTCGAGAAGAGAAAAATGATAAGGAGAAAAATTGTTTATAATAATTTGTCACATAACTAAAGTATTACATGTACAAAACAGAACATACTCCTAATTTATTTTAAAATTCTTCAGAATTTTAAATTACTCCTTTTTTCAATTGGAGGATCCGGCTCCTTGACACCATGGGAAATCAAAGTGCTTTATTATATCGGATTAATATTAATTGACATATACAAGTGACTACATGTGTAATGAAGACTTAATTACACCGTTTTTGTACACGTGGTATCCCTAATCATAATTCTTAATCTATTCGTCTAATCCAGCTCTTAAATTTCCAGTTTGGCCAAGACTTTTTGAATCACAGAAGAAAAATACTGCTTATCTTACTCCTGCTCAATTGGCTTAGTGGCGCCATCTAGCTATGTTTAGGGAAAATGGGTTAAAATTTGCCTGTGACCAGGGCACTTGTATATACATACACATATATTACGTTTATCAATTTCCTTTTGCTATTTCCTTTTATTCTTTTCTTTCTTCACAATTTCCCTTTGATCATGAGAATATACAATAAACATCCCACAAACGGAAAAAAAAAATAGTACCTAGAGTAATCGATATGAACAATTCCACTACCAAAGATTTATAGTATAAAAATGTGCGGAATATTAAAGGATAAAAAACTGTCAAAATATCTTGAAAACCACGAGCAAGCCAATAACTAACTTTCCATGTCTAACCCTGTACTCATCTGTTATGCTATTGGCTCTATTACTTGGTGCGAAACATAAAAAGCAGGTGAGGGATGAGCATAGTTTTGCCAAATGTGTTTGATGAGTTAATTCTATTCCCGTTGGAGATTCAACTTTCTTAGTGTTTGTAAGACCAGATTCGTGGAAGTTTAGACTTGAAACCGAATACATTAAAGTGAAGCCATATTCTGTACATTTTCCTAAATATTTTTATAGTAAAAATGATATAACTATAAACCCATAGCCACACTACGTTAATTTACTGGGCGGCCCAAATTACCGAACGCTATCATTCTTACTTTTCGTGTTATGTCCTCGATAAATGCGATTATCCCCGGCTAGTGAGGGATGCAGAAGTAACTGTGTACTTCTTTTTGTTATATGGAGTTTGTATCTTTAAACCAAAGGGAGTAGAATGATTTTGAAATAATTGGTAGTGTAAAGAAATCAAAAAAGTAGAATTCTAACGCTGAAAAAGAGGAAGGTTTGTCGCTGGTGAAACATTTGGATCATACCCTCTGTCAGTTCAATGCAGACAAGATTTTTGTTACTCCTTTACGATTCTTTCTTATTATTAAACTTTCTTTGTATTTTCCTTGCGAACCTAAATATATACCTTTCTTTGAGATTTCTCAAGTACGAGATTTCTCGTAGAAATATCCATATTTATCCCTTTGAATTACTATTTCTCACTTCCCAATATTAGGCGTTTCCCTCTTATTGTTCGCGTGATATTCAGTGAATTATGTGTAAAAAGTTGTATTCTCACGACTATACATAATGTACCTCGTAAGACGGATTAGTATTATTGTGGCTTGAAATATAGATATTTTTATCTAATATGTTTGATTTACTTCGGTGTACAGGTAAGAGTATAAGGGTCGTAAGAGAGATGTGTTTCGAAGAATTTTTGGAATACACGGTGTATGATTGTATACGAAGTAGAAGTGCAGAAGAGCTTTCCATCTCTATATCTTCAGTTTTCAACTGCTTTGGAGTAAATTGGTGAACTTGAATACCGAGTTCTACAATGTATAATGAATTAAGTATTTCTTGTTTAATTCTTCAGATCTGATTTAATTTTGACCTCTTTCTGTATTTCGGAGAATCAGAAAGAAAATCGTCAGATCGCAATTCATCCAATTAATAGTACAATGTAATATCCACCCAAGGTGCCAAATGTTTTTAACTAAAACTTCCCACTATAGAAATAAGACCTAACTCGTAAAATCACATGCCAATTAGAACAGGGGCGTAATTTGAGAATTCGCTTGAGGGGGGAAAGAGCACCACCAGAATAAGACTTTCACGTTTTGTACTAGTATATAACTAGACAATTAATTAAAGTAGACTATATGTATTCCTCAAACTCTTTGGGGGGAGCAATTTCCCCCTCCAGCCCCCGTAAATCACGCCCCTGAATAAGAATGGATTGGGTCTGAAAGAGTTAGAAAAAAAGGATATGCACTTTCACCACCTACTGTGTCTATTGTGAAGTTTTATTGAGTTTTTTTTTTAATTTAACCTCTTGTTGGTCGAACTTGCCACGAATGCTTTATATATGTGCGTGAAATATGAATGAAAACAAAATATGACAAAACTAGACACTATTGTTGCAAATAGGGAATTATTGCATAAAGTGGGGAAGGAGAATACTATTGTAGATGTAATTTTAAAAATTAACAAGTTCAACGAAAATACAAAAAACAATTTCGTGACAGGAATTTGATGTTAGTACTTTATTCAAAACCTTTTGTAGTCGCGACTACCATAGACAGATCTCACACTATGTGATAAAAGAACCCAGGCAAAAAAAACTTTAAAAACAAAGTTTTGAGAGTGTTTGAAATGTCTTTTTAAGAAACATGAGGGAACAGAAATTCTCAGTTCGATCAACTGGAGTTCATATATGAGGTAGCTTCTTGGTAATCCAATTTAACAGATTCCTGGAAATGCTACGAAATTTCAAAGTATAGTTTTTTGATTTCTTAAACAAAAATATAACCATACTTAAAATTAAATTTAAAGTGAGCTAGAGTCAAAGAATTTGTTTTTCTCTCTTTTCAATAAGTATTTATAGCAGGGCTATAACTCTACTACAAAGATTTTTTTTTTCAATTTTGTTGCATTATTTTATTTTTTCGCCAGAAAGAGTAACATTTTTTAAAATAATAGTTCTCTTTTCGAGAAAATGTTAGCAACAGTTTTTTTTTAAAGAATATTTGTATTTTTAATAAGAAAGTACTAAACAAGCATAATTTTAATATACTAAAGGCTTCCGAATATGGTAAAGAAATGCAAATTTTCAGCTGAATTTATGAATATGTTTTCAGAAGATTGTGTTCCATTGAACTCTGTGGACGTTTTGTACTACTTTTAAATTAAACAACAGTTTTAATGCTTTGGAAGTACAGAGCAGATACTAATAGTTTTCTTTAAAAAAAAAACTTTGATTTGAAATAAATAATTCCTGAACATATTAAGCATTTTGAAAATATTCGGGTTTTCTCGTAGTTTCTTATTTGAATTCAGAAAGGAAGTTTTGGAAAGATTTTTGTTTAATATTCGTTTTCCCGAAACATCTATGTATATAGACACACAAGAAAAGAATTTAAAAAAAAATTGAATAATACTTACCGTTAGCAAAAATGAAGCAAAAAGACACTAAAAATTTGTCAACAGGTCCCATCACAAAAAATAATGAAAATTTATTTTTTTCAACTTTCTTTTCTGTAGGATTTTGATTTTACTTATTTTGTAAAAAAAATACAGAGAATTAGAGACAGGAAAATGCTTCAGATATTAACCTCTAAAAAAAGTTACTTATTGACACCTTTCGCTGTTTTGAAAAAAAAAAGTAAAAAGAAAAACATATGTAATACTCTATCCACTCAGTTCCCAACAGATCACATGAGATGAAGCGTGAACGGATTAATTTACGAAAAACAGAATATCAACAGTGTTAAAAAAATATAGATACAACGGAGTTTGTTATTAAACCGGAATGCGCTCCCGAACTGGAAATCCAAATGGATGTGTATTTATGTAATGCAACGACCAAACTACTACCACGGGAAAGCAACAGAGTCAGTCAGACAGGTTTTCGAGAGTACTCTTGCGCAGTTGGGTCGTTCGTTCAGTTTCGTCCATCCTTACTAAAGAGAGAGAGAGAGAATGAGAAAGAAAGATGTATTGACGACTTTTCCGGCTGCATTCTTTAGTTCCCTATGTGCACCCTGTTCTCTCTCCTCTTTTCCCCGGAAGATTACCAGAGGACCCATTAAAAGGGAGGCAGCGTTTTAATGAAGAAGTTTGCCAGAAACTTACTTCAGTATTTTTTCCTTCTTTCTTTCTTTTCTTTGACATGATCGAAATTCGAAGACTATTTGTGCGGATGGGGGCAGTTTCTGTCCCACTTTATCACTACCACTACTACACCCACGGGTGCTGAACACAGGATTACAGCGAAATTGTTGACAGCTCTTGTGCCGTTGTAAACTACTTTTTTTTTCTTTTTCTGAAAAAAAGGGCGTGAAGAAGAGGAATTACTCTCAACAGAGCCTCTCGACAAATGAACGAATATTTCGCCCAACGTAGGTTCGAAACTTCACAGCTCTACATCCACTGTTTCTCATCGCCTCTTCTTCACTACAAGATTTCCTTTTGTTCAAAAAGTGAGAGGTCCTTGAACTTCCGCGCGAAAACTTCCTTTTTGGTCGTTTCACTTTGCCAATGAGGAAGTTCTTGTTCAAAATTACTACGAAAGAGAACTAGAAACTTTACTCATCATTGTGGTCTTACGTACAATATGATTTTTAATTAACACTCACTTTTGTTTGAATGATTAATCTGCACATTCCAAATGGACGACGGCAGCTGCTTTGTCTACGTACGCCAAATTGCAGGTTAAATAACGACAATGCCTATTTTCAATACCTTGGGTAAGTTCAGATCTAGAATAACTTTTGTTTAAGCTGTGATTTTAGAAATGTCGTAAACAAAATATCACATTAACAGAGCCAACTTCCCTTCATGCAAAAGACATGTTGTATTGCATCGTATGTAAATATCGCAAAGTTACATTCTTACAAGACACGTGTCACCACATTATTACATCTTATGTGAACTTCTTACCTAAAATTTTGAATACCAGAATGAAAGTGAAACGAATTGGTTTTAAGTGGGACACCCTATATGCGGAATGTAAAAGTGGGTCCGAACCGCACGAGCACCCACCGGAAATTGAACCCGCGTATTCTGCGACAATTTAATCTCGTTTCGCCTAACTGTTTATAACCCACTGAGTTCTTTCAGATAAGAATTTCGGTAAAGGGTAAGGTGTTGAAAATCTCTAATAATACACAATAAGAAGAAAAGGAAGAGACTGTCGCTCACTTTTAATGCACAGCATCGCTAATGGCAAAACAAACATTAAAATTGCATACAGTACTCAAAATATTGTTACTGTACAGGGTTGGTTAATCCCAAGAAGCAAGAAAATTTTTGTCTTTAACGGTTTGTCCATCCTCTTCGTTATAATTTGCCAGTTTTGTTCAGTGACGTAACTAGGGAGGAAAACGGGGCTTGTGCCCCGGACGGCAAATTGGAAGCCGGAGAGCGCAAAATTGGGCAAATATTTGGGAAAGTGTTTTAGTATTGTTGGTCAGAGGGGAAGGACGCTAAGGCGAGATCTTACCCCGGGTGACAACTAGCGTAGTTGCGTGGCTGGTTTTGTTAATCTCAATCAACATATTGCAAAATGCCCACTAGTTCCTTCTGAATGTAAATAGATGATAAAGAACAAAATCGAATTCGATATTTCAATCGATTTACACGTTTCATAGCCTATATATGTTGGAAAAGGTATTCTTTTATGTCAGTCAGTCTCTTCATCAATCTCAATTTTTCTGTTCATTCATTGGTATGTATACATACTAGATGCCAAATTTTAAAACTTTCATAATATTTTTTCTCGACTTTCATGTCTTTCTCCAAATATAAGTTTAACATACAGCAAAATGAAAATTAAAATTCGATTTTCTTAGAAACCACTCTCATGGTTGTATTTTTTTTTTCTTTAAAATAATCACTCTTGCATATTGATAGTGTAGCTGACAGAAAGTACCAACATTAAAATTAGGTTATTGATTTTCATAGGTACGATACCTGATAGAGGTTAATAAATAACGTAGATCTTTTTCAAATATGCTCCTGATTTCTCAAATTCGTAATGTTCATGAAAATAATCTAGTCCAGAAATTCCCTCGTCACCGTTTAAACTTGCTACGAGAACGAAGAAGAACAAAGTGAAAGTGAAGAAGACGAGGCGCCTGCGCAGATGACACACGAAACTTCTATGCACCACGTAGACGAATTGCTTCAATATTTAAAAGAAAATTCGCAGAAAAATTCATTTTAAGCAAAGTACAATCTGGAATAAAGAACAGGTATTTCCAAAGCAAGAAGCAGAAACGAATTACTATTTTTTTAAGAGTAAGTAAATACCTTTTGTTTACAGTACAGTGTTGTTTTCTGTTTATTGTTCAATTTAGTATTTTAGGCCTAGAAAGCAAAGGCTTCTGCTGTACTGTACATATTTTTAAAGTTTTATTATCTTTTTCGTATAATAAAACATAATTTTTATGCTGAAATATTTTTTCGTGTTTGTAACTCATTTGTATTTTTTTTTTTTTTTTTTTTTTTGTTATCAGCGATATTCGCTATCCGCGGTGCCTTTGCCACCTAGTTCCGTGGATAAACGTGGCTTTACTGTATTTGGAAATGGATGATGATGATACTGAACATGAACGTGCTTGGATATATATTGCAAGTAAAGAAGTAGGGCTTTTAATTAAAAGGGTTAAAAGACTGTAGCAAGGTTACAAAAATGTTAGCAGCGCTTGCGGATATTTGGAGCTTTACTGTAATTAAATTGAAACAATTTAGTTTTAGTTGCAATTAATGTCCGAATATATTACTCTAGAATATACACATTTTTTTAAAGGGACACGATGGTTTACTAGTAGATCTCTCATCTATGGCATATTGGTATTTGGTTCGATCCCAGTCCTATAAAAGTGAGCTTTGTAGTGGAGAAATGTCTTATGTGTGGGTTTTCTCGGAGTTTTCCCGTTTCCTCCCAATTTCGTAATTCCACCACTATCATCCATCTCATCGTCACCGTTTTCCTTAGCTAGTGATGGTATTGAGACGAGATTGTATACAGTCACGGTTGACAAATAGTTGTCTCGATCTTGGTCTCGTCTCGAGTCAAAAATCGTCGTTTCGATCTTGACTCGATAGTCTCGAAATGTACTATTTGAAATAGAAAATGAATTTCATGTAATTTTGAGTTTAGCATCTCTTTTAGCAGTGACGCTATATGAGACGTGGACCTGTAACTTAACGTGGGATCCGAATCACATGATTCCCTATCTAGCATCATGTCGTTTGCTCTTTTTACTTTTTCACTTCATTCTTGACTAGAGAATTATTGTGGGAGCGTACTCCGTCATAGCTAAGTGGCTAACGCTCGTGCTTTCAGTGGATGGATCAAGCTTTGAATATAACCATAATAATTACCCAATCTCATTTTAAGAGCCTGACTTACCAAAAATAATACACAATTTACCATTTTTCTTTGCTTGTTTATTCATAAGTGAAAGAGGATAATGAAATGCAACTTACCACAATCACAGAGAATGTTATTCTACAACAGAAAATATGAACCTGAGATATTTTCAGTGTTGCCAGTAAAAAACAACGGCTCTAAAATCTAAGTTAAGACAGCAACTAGAGGAACGATTTCAACTGCATTTGGTTACGTATCATGTTGTTTTGGTTTCTTGTGAACTATTTTTGAAATAACATTATTATTTAGTTTTAATAACTGTACGTTAAAACAATTTTGTTCATTACAAACTGTTCAGTTATCAGTTATTACGATTACGATAGCAGAGATCATATACTGCCAAATTCACAAGTAAGGTCTGAGACAAACATAATTATTGCATCATCAACCATCCACTAGCACCGCACTTACGCTTCAGTGTATATTCACTCTTTTCGATTATGGTGTGTCGTTTCGCTTCAGCTGAAGATGAAGGAAAAGCAGTTTCATTTTTTTTTTTCGAGCTTATTAATCTTTTCTTGAGTTGTTTTTGTTCGTGATTCAGATAAGCAAGAAGTTTTTCAATCTTAGTCTCAATTCATAACTTTCGGGGAGTAGCCATGAGTACAATATAATTACAGGCAATCACCACAGTGGATAAAACCACGTAACGTCAATTACAATTATTGGCGTTGTTGTGGTATTTCTTAAACTGGGAAAGGTGCTGAATTCATTACCATCAACCTGAAACGACCTTCTATAGTGTCATGTCGTTTCGAACGTCTCCAGAATTTTACATATTCGAAGACATTTAGTATACGGATCATTACTTTCTCTTTAGTATTTTTCCTTTATCATGTTAAATGTAACTCCAAACTCTTGTATTGCTCTTGGTGGTATTTCATGTAACTAATAGTGAATGTAATCTCTTCTTACACTCTCCCAAATTTTAGCGCCATAATTCGTAATCCTCAATCCATCTACCGTAGGTGGATCAGATGTCACGTTTGTAAAGAGATTTTTTTTAGAAAGTCGTCCGGTGTCCGCGAAAAAATACAAACGTGACAGACACAAAATGCTCTACTAAAAAAAAAAAAAAGTGTCCCAATTTTGGCTTGTAGATGATCAAATGTTTTTTCTTCCTGACTGATATGAATAAAGACTTAACAAGGACTATATCTAGATGGATAGTCAAATCATATCAATTTGCCGAATATCCCTTTTTTCATTTTCTAAATCTAGTCGAGCGTTGTTTCTGTATCTCGCACGTCTCAATCATACTAACTGTGTAATATCCGGTAACACCTACATATTTTAGTGAACCAGGAGAGTTTGTTAACAATTATCCTTCAGATTCTTTCTTCAAACAATTTCTTGGAGCACAATACGTCGAAAATGTATTAAGAGTTTGTTTACCATTAGCCTTGTGTTCTTTCTTCTTGTCTCGAAAACTCATTTACTTGAGCGAGACTTCCTTATACTTGTGGAGTCTTTTATAACTATGACAAGAAAATTTTCCAGTTTCCAAAGTTCTTCCTTCAAGCAGAAGTTTCTTTCTTTTCTTTAAATGCTACGTTAGCAGATTTCTTTCCTTTCAAAAAAGTAAGAATGAAAAATAAAGGTGGCCGCAGAGTTGTCAAAAGCCGAAGACCGTGTCAGTTTAAAGCCAATCACTCTATGACCAAGACGTGTTTGAATATAAAGTTCCAACTTGATAACTATTTTAACTATATGATGCTTTCGTTATTCCTTGAAATCTTACAGGATAAAATCACATATTAAACCTCTTTGGTCATCAAACTATTGATTCTTTAACATATCCCCGGGAACTGGTGAAGTGATTCTGTAAGCAGCGCTCTTGGAGGCGAAATATAGTAGTCGGGAACGGCCTACACTGTCAATTCCCCACGATTCAAGTCTTGCTCATGGCTCTAAGCTCATATTAATAGTTAAGTCTTGTCTTTCATAAAAAAAAAAAAAAAAAAAAAAGGAGTTACATAAGGACGCAAAATACAGAAACTCGAAACTTATTTATTGTCTCCCTAACTCTAGCTATAATCCAGTCATAAATGTCCACAATTATTTGTAATTTTATGTTAAATGGTCTTATTACCAGATTCCTTCAGAAAACGATGTTGAATTTGTCACAAGTATTTCACTACTGCATTCTGCATAGGCACGTTCAAACAGTTCCTTATATATGAATTTCGACAATATAATAAAAGTTTTGCATTATGTAAGTTTCTCTATCCTACTATTATTAGAACTGTTTTCTCATCAAATATTTCCATAAAATTTAGTTCAGAAATCCGATAGCGATGTAGAGCTTCTTCGTGCTTAGCCCTCCCCGCTTGTCTAAGGGCTAGGACGTCTGCCTTTGGTCTACGAGGTCCTGGGTTCGATTCCCGGTTGGAAAGCTTAATTTTAACTATACGAATATGTATGTGTTCGTGTCGCTATCGAATTTAATAAAGGCTAAGGAATCTCTGTGTACCAGAGCCCTGACTGTGTATCAGGTAATATCAAACTGGACCGGACCATAACCAGGGCGAATCGGGCCGGGCACATTCCGGGCCGGACACAAATGCTATAGGGCCGAAACGGGCACATGTATTTCCGGGTCGAGCCGGGCCGGCCCGGACACTCTGAAAGACAGATCGGAAACTAATGTTGTCATTTTTTTTAATGTCCTTCACTACCTCTGCCTTTGCCGTGTTGTTACGGTCTTACTGTCAGCCTATGTTAATCGTAATGTGTTTGGGAAACTGACTCTTTATTCAAGACTGCAAAGTACTGTAATATTACTACTATTACTACTTCTACTACTACTATTACTACTACTACTACTACTACTACTTCTACTACTACTACTACTTCTACTATTACTACTACGACAACTGCTTCGACTTCGCGTCAGAGTTGACATATCTAGTGGTACAGAATTTATTCTAAGTACAGAAAAAAACGGAGAAATGCTAGTTATTATGCCCGGTCTGCACAGAATGTGAAGCGATGCTTGAAATACGAGGAACAACGGTGGTTCAGTAGGAAAAACTCACATCTGTGCTGGAGGTCGTCGGATCAATCCCTGCTCGTGCTACGTGAGCTTTGTGGTGGAAAAACACTGTGTGCATAGGAGTTTCCGGGGTGGTCTCGCTTCCTCCCACTGTTTTCATTCCACCAATTCATCCCATCATCATCCATACGGCCTGAGCCGTAGTTACCTAAAGAATGTATGATAAAGTCAAGTACTTGACCTACTAAGTAGAATTTGGTACGCTACCATAAGACCACGGAGGCCAAAACCCGCGAACTGTCGTGCTCATAAGATCAGTGTAATTTGTAGTAATGTTCAATTAGCAAGCAAATACCAAATGGGGTTACATTTTCCTGTATTGTTTATAGTATGATACTACAAATATAACAAAATATAATGATCAAATAAATCACCAAGACGCCAGGGTCGATAAGGTGTTCCTGGAACGGTGGCTCAGTGGTTCAGCGTTCACCTCTGGTGGATGGGGTCCCTGGTTCGATCCCAGCTCTCGCCAAGTGAACTTTGTGGTGGACAAACACCGTGTGTGGGGGTTTTTCGGCGTTCTTCCGTTTCCTAGCACTTTATTCATTCCACCATGTCATTTATTTCTAATCATCACCGTCTCCTTTAGCCTAGCCGGCATACCTGTGGGACGTAAAACTCAAAGATTTCATTTTCATTGTTTTGTTTTTGTATTACTAGTAATAGTAGTAGTGGTATTAGCAGTAGTAGTTGTAGTATTAGTATCATATACGGTGTAGCAGTTTTACATATCTTCTCTCTTACTCGTAATGCACTAATGAGCTTAGTATAAGACATTTACGTCCATGAGCTGTATTATTGTTTCCCATTCGAGAAGGACAAATATACATTTGCAATATTATGACGACACATTTCTCATTTTCCATTGCATATTGAAGGATTGACTTGACTTATCAACTTGGTTTTCTCAGGCCGGTTATGCCCGGCCCGGTTAGAGCCCGGCACGTTCTCTGCCCGACTCGAGATTCGGGCCGGGTCGGGTCGGGTCGAGCCGAGCACAGAATACAGATCGATCCGGGGCGGGCCCGGCCGTCTTCGGGCCTGGATTTGCAGTACTCTGCTGTATACGAAGAAACTCGGGTGCTCAGGAAACTGAGGTATGATTGGTTGATATTTTCTCTTAAAAAAAATAAGAGAGAGAGAGAGAGAAAAGCTGTTACCGTACGCGATTGTGGCGTAGGAAACCCGGGTTCGATTCCCAATTCCCCGTTCGGATTCCCCGTTAATCAGTAGGTCCCGTCTCATATAACCTCGGTGCTGAAAAGGACATTAAACTCCAAATAAACTCACCTACGATAGCGATGTAATGCAAGAAAATTGAAATTATCCCGTGGAAGTCCAAGTCAAATTAAGTCAATATGCTAGAACAAAGATTGAAATGTGATCCATATTTCCAAACGTGAACTCTAAAACAATGCTTGGTCATATACATTAGGATTAATAATTAAATGTTTTTTAATGATTGACATTTTTAACATTTTGTAACATGTAATTCCACACGAACTCGGTATAGATATTTATTTATTTCACTTGAATAATGCCAAATCTAACTGATCAACTTTCTTTTACATATATATTTTCTTCTCCTTTTCTTGCGGACCACTGCACAAAGCTTTTTTTTTAGCCATTTGATTATACGTCCTCGATTTGGTCCTCTATCACTGACCTACTGTGGTCAAACATTGGATTATCGGTTTGAGAGTTTTGAAGGGGAGAACAAGAGTAATCTTAACCCTATAATCCTCATGCCACATTAAAAGCAAAAGAGTGCACACATGTGAATAATTCGTGACAAGCAAGCTGAAAACCGAGAATTCATAATATATATACAGTGTATATATATCTATAGATAATATACAGTAGATGAACCCAAGCAAATGCTGTAATGGAAAAACGAAACCACGGAATGAAAAATTAAAATTGGCATTTTTTATGAAGAACCCAGGACGCGTAAATGGCTAGCGGAAACATGAGATGCAGAAAAGAAAAGTGGGATGTAGCATAAGCTCTGAAATGAAATATTAAAATTGAATGATGTAATTGGTTTTCCCATAAACTGTACGCTAGGGGCACTAAAAATTCATTTTTTAAAAAAAATATAGAGAGCTGTTTTATTTATTTATTATTCCTTTTTTTCGTATCAACTTGGCCCAGACACAAGCTTCTGCCTCAATCCCTGCATCGATTCTCTTAACGGCTACTAAACTTTTTCGTATTATTTCTCGTTTGAATATACGATTCAGAAAATGCTTTGTGTAAGTCCACATAAATCCTGTAAAATTGGTTCGGTTCCCCGCCTTATATGGCATATATTCGTTTTTCAGTAGGAATAACATTTTTTGATGCAGCAGTAGAATTTACAGTAGACAGTTTTTCTGGAACCGTCTGGAATTCAAAATTTTGAAGTGCATTCTACGGGTCTACGGACCAACATACTAAATCTATAGACTTAAATATTAAATTACGTATTATTAATAATGTGTTTCTTTTATAACTTTTGTGTGTTGCATTTAGTTGTTGCAAGGTATTTGGAAGAACTATATATATATCTAAGAAATCGCTACGTACGAGGCCTCGTGGCTCAGTGGTACAGTGATCACATCTGGGCATAGTGTCCCTGGTGCCTTGTAGTGGACAAACAGCGGTTTTCTCATACTTCGCCCGTTTCCTTCCACTTTCTAAATTATACTATTTCGTGCAATACAATCATCAACGTCTCCCTTAGCCTCGATGCATAACCGTGAAGATGTTAGTTAAACTTTAAAGAGGCTATTGGAGACCTGGGATCCATTCTTAGTTACAACACATGTGATTCTTATCCCACTTTAAGCTGTAGGTTCACGTCTCATATAGCGTCGGTGTTCAAGGTCATGGTGAACTCCAAATTAACCAACAAACCAATAAATCAAAAGAAGGATTGTTTAGATTTTTTTATCCCATGTCTGCCCTAACATTGTTTTATTTAATGACTAAATGAAATGCCTGCTTTTCGCACAGAAAGAATAAGATTATGTAAAGTATTTAATCCCCTTACTCCATTTTAGGATATGCATGGGTGATAAATTTGGACTTCAACGGCACTGTTGGTGTCACTATTCCTCTAATGGATTGAACATTAATATCGAACGTTTACTATTAGTTTTACGTGTAATAATTTCCCACCGTAACAAATGCCGATGGGGCTGAACAAATCTTCAATGGGGTTGAAGGTGTTACTAATTATCTCAACAGCTCCCCAAAACTAAGGGTTGGGCATTAATATCTGTCGTTTTCGAGATATCCTAAATTCTTTTGCATAAATTTTGAACCTCCCGGTGTTCCCTTAGGATATACGTTTTTCTTAAAGTAACATGATAAAGCCCTAGGTTAAACCATGGTACGGTAATGTACTTACTTAAACCATTAACATTGGTGGATGGTCTAGAAGAAGGATGCAAATAAGCAACACAATTTTACTCGCTCGAGAAAAAAGCTACTAGCCCACATCCCACAATAGAAATCATTTACTTACCTTCGGTATGATATCAAATACTCACCTGCACTGATGAACCACTCGCCCCGGGCGAGTGTTTATTTGCATCCCTGGTCTAGAAGGAGTTCAACGACAAAAAATCGTTACATTAATTTTTATACATATTGAAGATGCCTATATTGCTTCCCTTAAAACGAGAATTTTCAAAACAGCAAGATCATTGGTTATATTATTGTAAATGGATGATTTACGTACCCAGTTTAAATCTTGTTGTGTTGAGAGGATCGTGTGATACTCAACTTTTTTTGCATATATTTTGAATTCCTCACTCCCCTCTTAGGATACGCATTTTAATCAAAGCAATAAGTTAGAATCATACGTTAAACTATGTAGCGAAAATCTTCGGTGCAATGGTCTGAGTGGAATAAACGGACAAACATTATTACATACATAGATACACACACACACACACACACACACATATATATATATATATATATATATATATATATATATATATATATATATATATATATATATATATATATATATATATATATATATATATATATATATATATATTACGATTTTGACTCGACATACCGGCTATCTAAATGTTGAAATACAGTGAGGGTGTGTTGCCTAAAAGATTGCATTTCTATTTATATAATGACTGAAAACAATTGTAAAGCTTCTCTGTAGTTGCGGGGGCATGGAGACACTTTGATTTCTTACTAATATCTTTCTGAAAAGACATATATCTCCCTATGTTGTATCGTAGAAAATTATAAACGAAAATGCTCAAAAACCGAGTTTTTATATTTACAATTTCGTGCGAAAAAAACTCCCGGATCCTCCACTCGACTCAGGGGTCCAAGCCCTCGAAAGATCCGCCCCTCTCAGCAGACAACCTCTAAATCCGCACGTACTCGAAACACGGCATTTACGTGTATTTAGGCAAGGATACACATACACACACACACACACACATAAGAAAGGAACAATTCAATATGGCACATCAAAATATAAACTAGATGAAGTCCCATTTTAAAAACAGAAGGCAAGAGTAAGATAACAAAAATGTTGGTGTTGTCAACTTAGAAATTATTTCTGCATAAGAAACAAATCTTTTTACGTGCAAAGCTATTCGTCAATTAATGTGTATAAAAATTGATTTATTAAAGGTATTTACAGGGTGTTTATCGGTCACGAAAGTCATGAAAAAGTCACGAAATCATAAAACAGTCATGAAAGTCAAGAAAAAGTCACGAAATTTAGCTGTTGGGTTACGATTTTTTTTTATTCGTACAAATATAAGTACAGACTGGAAAATTTTGTTTTGTAAAACGTCAAAATTCACCATCAAAAATGTTGGTGGTCGGCTTTTAGATACTACCAAATTGCAAGCAAAGCACGCTTCTATCGCATGCATGAAAATTCAGCCTAATTTGGACCCAAATTCACTGTTGAGGATGTTACGAAATTTTATGGTTTGGTAAAGAAAAGGTCACGAAAAAATCACGAAATTTCATTTGGGAATTTTACTAAACACTAATGACGGTATGTCTTGATCACTGAAAAACCAGAGGCCGTATGCCTTCATCACTAGGGTGTTCCATCAGAAAAGGCCAATATTTTGCGGAATTGTAGTACGGATCAGGACAAGCAAAATCAGTTTCTTTCAAAAACATGTAAATAGCACACGTAATATGCATTAGATACGTATTACATTCGTTACATTTACAGATCCCTGTATCCCGAAATAAAAAAAATACCAAATTTTAATTCTCATATCTGGATATCAAACTCTATTTTTAAAAAAAGCTTAGAATGCAATGAGCAAAAATGACCAATTTTACCATCCAATATGCGCTATAATAGTCTACATATCACGTAAATAGTCAAAATCGTGTAGTAATACGACTAGTATCGTAGGTACAGCACAAAAATGAATGAAATACAAAATTTCGAACCACTGCGTCATTTGTAATTACTTTGTAGTATATCAAAGAAACTGGACGTTTGTAAAGTAAACAGAATTGGACATCAAGTGCATTAACGTAATATTATTCAATGTGCAATGTTGCGAAACTGTCATGAATCAATAACAACGCAATATGTTTTCATATGTGCGTACTTTATTTTGGTTGCCAAAAGATGGCAGTGCTATGAACTCCAATTGCATACTAGGACACAACAACGAATGAAAGTAAAGCACTCAATGCCTTTCAGTTCTTATCTGCAGGATAGTTGTGACTGTTTACTGCCTTAAGAATCACAGTAAATTTTCGAAAATGTATCCCTCAATTTCAATACGCTCAGCAGTTCCTGTTAGGACATACTTTTGGCCCGTCTCAGATCAGCCCGGCGCTCTCGTATGGTAGACAGGGCCTGACGAATTTGGGCAACAACTTCTTCACGTGTACGATACCTACTCCCATGCACGATTTCCTGCACCCAATCTCATATACAAAAGTTCACGAGTGTTATGTAAGGTGATCGTGGTGGCGACTGGACGTAACCATCACGGCCGATCCATCCATTGGGGAAGATTGTTTTGAGAAGTTGTGTAATTATACGAGTATAACGACAGGGTTTCCCATCCTGTTGGAAAAACAATCTTTTTCGTGTGGCTAGGGGAGCATCTTCTAATTGCAATGGGAAATAATACTGCAGAAGATGCAGGTACTGTTGGCCCTTCATTCGTCCTGGTAACATAATGGGACCAATAAACAAATCACTAACGATCCCACACCATACATTCACTGCGAAACGTCACTGGGAATTTGTCTGGACAGTTGCATGCGTATTGTCGTACATCCACTAATATGCGTTGCGGGTGTTGTCGGATGAAGGTAGCTTCGTCCGCAAATAGAATATATGGAAGTATATCTCTATTTGCCTGTACCCACCAATAAAACTCCACACGCAGCTCACAGTCCCCTGCATGGAGGAGTTGTATCCGTTGTATATGAAAAGGATAAATCGTAATCGATAATAACCATTTTCGACTAGAAACCGATGCACATACGATCGTTCTACACTTCACGTGCAGCAATCCAGTGCGTACATTTGTTCCAGGACTTCTTTGGACCATTGCTAAAATATTGCCTTTCTTGTCAAGGGTGTACTGCCGGGGACGTTCAGATAGTAACTGTACGCTTTACAGAATGCCAGTGTTACATATTGTCCCATACGCGCCGATCAGATGTTGTTTGATCAGGGTATTGTTGCCTATATTCTTCTACCGCACACTTTCAACTATTGTTGCAGAAGCCATAGACAAAAAGCATGTCTGCACATTTGTCATTTGAGTACAAATGCGGCATTTTGTAATATCTTGTCGTCCCTATGTCACTTTTGTTTTTTAACTACTGTTTAATGTTTAATAAGGTTGTTTTAGTAAACGGTGATAGGAATTGCGAATAATTTCTTTCAGATAGGGGCGCCAAGTTAGATGATGGTCGATAGTGAGACCAAGGTAAGTGACCTGTTTGGGATGGCGGGTAGATGTGCCATGGGCACTGATTGTAAGAATCGGATCTTTCAGGATTCGAGAGCGAGGTGAAACAAAGACTCTTACGTCTTGCTGAAGTTGATATGGAGTCGGCACTTATTGCATCAGTGAATTAGTTGCTATGTTGACAGAAGAATTGATTTGTTGGATGGTCCGGGCTGTCCAAGGAAAAGCAGTATCATGGCATGTCAGCTACAAAGAGAAGATACAGATGGAGTAAGAGAGCGGAGCCTTAAGGTAAACCAGAGTAAACCAGAGATAAAAAACGAATAAGATAATGGACTATTAATAGTAAAATCATAAAGGCGGTTGGAAAGAAAATGAAAGATGAAGCAGAGATAAAAAAGTGGGAACTGGAAGTATAAACATAAAAGCTAGGTGTCACACTTTATCAAAAGCTCTTTTTAGATCGAAAAGAATAAGACAAGTTGGATGAATAGTATTATATGATTAGTAATGAGATTTAAGAGTCTGAGCAGTTGGTCCTTATTGTTAAAATGAGGCCGCCTGATGCACAGGTAACAAATTAGGGTAGAGAGATGAAGTTTGATAACAATGATGCATTCAATAATTTTACTATACACGGAGGTTAGTTGAATAGGTCGGTAAAGTGGAACAAATTCTGCAGGTTTGTAACCGTTTAGAATCATTCGAGTAAAGAAGGTTTTCGTGTCTGAGGGTATGTAGCCGGTACGAAAAATGGAAGAATATATATGTAGGAAAGAAGAAGAAGACAGTAAGATGATGTGGCAGTAAGTTATCTGATCCATACCAGGAGCTGTATACGTTTGCGATTTAAGTTGAATGAGATAGGAGCTGTAGAAGCTACCCGGAAAGAATGTGCGTTTTTCTTGGTTGTAGACATGGAGATGATAAGCTTAAGAGATCAGTAGGATGCCCCAGAGGAAAATCAGGTGGAAAGGGTGTGAACGTATTCTGGAAATGGTCGGAATAAAACAATCTATAGGTTTTGGAAACCGTTCTGGGCTACTAGTGTAAAACTTTTCAAAATCAAATATAGTATAATTGTATATACTATGAATCGTGAATGAAATCCTGATAAATTAGAGGTTACAGCATTAGTGTTTAAAAATGGTCTTTGCTATTATTTAAGAATTTCTAATTCATGATATATTCCCTGTAAAAACATTACAAGACTTGCTGCTTTGAAAGACATACCCCTGGATGTTGATCATGTTTCAACCACTCTCCTGACAGTTTACGGTTGTAGTAGCAGCTCCGCATCTTATGAATCCGATGCTGGAAATCTTTCTGGTTACTGCATACAATCAGAGAACTTCACAAATTCATACAACAGTCTTCGTTGATCGTTACAAACTCATGTGGCACTCATGAGTCCAACCTTCTCATCTTACCAATTGTACAGAGTATTCGTGTCGCCGGAACGAAATTTGACTAAGCAACGCCGAATGATGCGTTCATTCACCATTCCTGGCCTAAATGCACCATATTTTTTTCAACCTGGTATGCAGAATGTTCCACTTTGAAATTGTAAAGACACTCGCACTTTTGTTCTTAATTATGAACTTAACTGCGACATATGAACTATTCATATGACACTGTTTAACAACACAATACTTCCTGACTGACTGGATATCTCATGCTGTTTGCTGGACGTATACTGAGTTTGTGACGTTAGATGTTTGGTCTTAGCGTATTCTTGTGTGGTATTATGTCGTTGAGGTGAATTTTCCACCAGACGTCAAAGCGCATATTCCATTCGCACCAACATTTCGAGGTGAAAGATAACTACTACCAACCAGTACCACATCTAGAGAGAGAGATAAAGACGGAATTAATTTCAATACAGTTCGTAAGTTTTAAGTTGAATAAATTATCGCGTGGAATACATGTCTGTCTACTAGGCACTGTTGCCACGTCATTACCGTAGAAGGAACTTTAAGAAGTTAAGATTCTCACAAAACACTATTTACTCACTGATCACTTCAAACCATCCCATGCACTTGCATGAGACCTAAACATTGCAACTTTCTATAAAGCGATAGTGGCTTAATTTGATTGCTTAACTACCAATGTCAGCTACACAGTGGTAGCTTTCAAAGTTCTGTTAAATGGATATATGTTCCAGCAGATATTAGTACTATGAGGAAAAGTTGAAAAGTCCTCATCTCATGTGATTTTGATACAGTATTCTATTGAACTGAAATATTTACATGTATAAGGAAGATACATACTTATACTATTTCTTTGACGTAGTCACCTTTTCTCTTGAAGCGGTAGCGTATGTATTGTCAAATTCCTGTCGATGGAAGATGGGACCTTGACTAAGTAGATGTTAAAGTTTTGTGAGTTAAACTAGGATATTATCTAAAAGTATCAAACAAGGTGTTTATTAGAAATAATCGAACAAGGTGTTGGGGAAATTGTAGTAAGAAAAGAAGAGCGGTACTATGAAATATAAATAATGCTGATGTAGAAATGGAGCCCTAAGTGGCTGAAGTCTTTGTATGTTAAGGAGAGTTAGTGCCAAGTGTGGCAATTGATATTTTAGTGGCTTATAGTAATGCCAAGTGTGGTTATAACATGTTAGTTATTGTGATAATTTTTGGGATACGGGAAAGTTCCCGTTTAATTAGGAGTAGTGGTATACAGAGCCGTAGCTAGGGGGCGAGCGGGGCGGTTGCCCCGGGCGCTGAGAGCAAGGGAGAGCCGAACGAGCAAGAAAAAAGAAAAGGTGTCGGAAAAGAATAAACGACGCAGCGCCCCGTTAAAGAATTGGCGACCTAATAAATCAATATTATTGTCAGTTTGCAAAGAAATATATTTGTTAAAAATTTTCTTGCTCGCTCTGCTCGCAACCCAAAATTAACAAGTTATTACTTATTACTTAAAGGAAGTAATTATATACGATTTAATAGTAACGATGTAATATACAAAGGGTCGAGTAATGACTTATAGGGTACACAGGAGCGTTTTCAAAATCGAAAACCGTAAAATCTGAAGTACATGTTCAGCGTTGTAATGGCGATGAGTTTGCTTAGTTAAGGATAATCACGATGGTGAGAATGAAGGTATAAGAGTGTGAGAGGAGTGAACAGACACACGTAAGGTGCTGTTTGAGCAGGAATATTTAAAATGAAGGTAAATAAGGGGAATAATGACATATTCGAAATCGTAGAGTAGGGGCTAAAAGGGTCAGGACTTAACTCAACAAAGTTCGTCTTTATCAAAGTCTAATTACTACCAGTATTTTTTTTATTCCATTTACATATGAAATCCTTCAAATTTAAAGGAATTTATTGGGATCATTTCTCCATCAACTAGTATCGCCAAGATACATTCTCTTTGCATACGTATCAGTTGTGCTCTGTTTTATCTATCTACATACAGACAAAACATAAACCTTCTGAATTTCCGTTATGTTTCACAAAATATTTTATTGCCGTAAAAACAAGTAACTAACGAACTCTCTGGCCTATAGAACACGAAGATTCAATGCCGCGTTCATAAAACCTCTCCAATGGCTTCCGTTCTTACCCAACTGAGTCCAGTTTCTACATTGCATTTCTATTTCTACAAGACTCATCTTAATAGTGTCCTTCCATCTGCATCTAGGTCTTCCTAATGAATGCTTTTCGGTTGGATTTTCAGTCAAAACTTTGAAAGCTTTCCTACGTTCATTCTCGCTACATAATCTGGCCACCTGAGCCTCCTAGATTTGATGAATCTATTTACGTTAAAGACTGTAAATTTTGCACTTTCTCGTTATGGAAATTCCTCCATTCCCAATTGCCGTTCCTCTTGAGTCCGAATATTCGTCTCAGGATTTTATTCGCAAATACTTTCAGTTTGCGTTCTTCCCCTAAAGAAAGCGACTATGTTTCGCAACAATACAGAACAACAGGCATGATTATCGTTCTATATATTTTGAGCTTCAAATTCCTCGACAGAATTCGCGACGACAAAAGATTTTGAACTGAATAATTACACGAATTCCCTGCTTTTAGTCGACATTTAATTTATTCGTGGATATGATTTTGGTCTGTTAATATTGATCTTAGACACTTTAAAGTATCCACTTTACCGAAAATATTATTTGATACTTTGACACATCCATAATTTGTAGTATTAAAATCCAAGTGAACTTCCAGGTATTTAATTTTTTCTGCATTTGCTTCTAAACCTCCAAGCATTTAATAATGTCTCTGTATTTATTTCTATTGTTCTTCTATCAGATTTACATCGTCAGCACTCAGCATACGCCATAACCTGATGAATAACATTCAACTCTAGGCCTTGGTTGCTATCTCTGATTTTCCTTATAGGAAGCTCGTGGACAAGAATTTTCTACTCGGACTTTATTTTGGGATTCGTTTAAACACATCTTAATTAATCAACTAGCTTTTTCGGTATTCCAAATTGTGCAAGAATGTTATATAATATTTATCTCCTAATAGAATCGTAATACTTTCTAAAATCAATAAATAATTGATGTACCGGGTATTGTATTCCCAATTCTTTTCGAGTATTTGTAGAATGGTAAAAATCTGGTCCATAATTGATTGATTTTGTCTAAATCCATACTGTTAATCTCCAATAATTCCATCTGTGTATAAGATCAATCTTGCTAATTACTGTAAATATTTGAGAGGATTTTATAGAATGTTGACATGAGAGAAATGCTTCGATAATTATTACAATCTGGTTTGTCGCCTTTCTTGTGAATTGGAACAGTGATTCATTCTTTCCACTCTTGTGGTAATTTCTCCTTGTTCCAGATAAGGAGAACAAGGTTCTGTATCTCATTCCACAATTTTTCCCCTCTAGCTAAAATTAACTCATCAGGAATTTTGTCTATACCTGGAGATTTGTGTTTCTTTAATTTCTTTATAGCAGTTTCTACTTCTGTTCGGCTAGGCTCTGAAATTTATGGTTCTGCTGTGCGCATCATTTTCCCCATGAACATTAGATTTTGGGTTCATGTTAAGCAAATCCTCAAAGATATCTTTCCCTCTATTCAAGATGCTATCTCTACCATAAGAATTGTTATGTTGTCTCTTTCTAATATATACGCGCGAGGTTGATACCCTTTCTGAAATTCGTTGATGCTCTTGAACATGTCTAGATTTTTTTCTTTTACTATTATCTTCAAGTTCATTAATTTCAGCTTTCAAAAAGTCGCTTTTCTCTCTTCTAAATATTTTCGAATTTTCCCGTCTGCTGTCAACGAAATTTAGTGTAGTTATATCGTTCGGACTTTGTAGCCAACCCAGTCTCGCCTATTTTCCCTTCTCCGTTTGTTTGGTGCATTCCTGGTCAAACTATGATTTGTTCCCACGTATTTCCGCGTGCCCCATTTTTTCTCTTGCTGCCAAAGGAAATCTTATATTGATAGTAGCATTGCCCAATCAAACAACGCGCAATCGATAGAGGAGTGACGAAAAGTGAGAAACTCAAATTTTTTACGGGCCGACACCCAGAAATACAGGAGATACAGAGGAAGGAAGAATCTATAGAGCGTCTCACTCTTACATTGAAGTACAGAGTAAATGGAGCGCGCTGTTGCCACATTTCTTCCGCCGTATGTTTTCTTCTGAAGAAAGAACAAGAAACACAGAAAGAGTGATTGAGTCTGTATATAAAGGTTTTTTCAAATTAATATATTTTCAATCTTTTTGCCATTCCATTCCCGCAAATTCATTCGGAACGGCGAATTGGAGAGTATGAAGCAACAGTCTAATAATTGTGTGTTAGAGGTTTCCTTTTACGATGGTTTATAAATCGTTACAACAAAATTTTGACGGAAGCAATACGAAACAGAGAGAACGTATGAAACGAATAGAAAACATTGATTGAAATAAATGGCAGGCTAAACAGTTCAATTCCCAGCACCGATTGTGCGGCAAACTAAGGAATAGCAATGTTTAAGATACTGCTACTGAAGTTGGATAAGAATGAAAACGAGTAGAGTGATGTTGATACGTGACGAGAAAATATGACGTACGAGAACGCTCATTCGTCTGTGTACGCAAAATATTGGCAAATCCAATTCCGTTTACATCGTAAAGTATATTGCGAATGCAGCTGCTCCCCACATCCGATGGTTTAGATCCAATTTTTCCCGCGAAACAACAGCATGATATTTTAATAAATACCAGGTCTAAACAAAACATCGCACTATAATAGAAATTATAAATGCATTTTTCAATATTAACGAAAGATTTGTAAATTTAAAATAAAAGAAGAAAAGTACGCATGCTAAATACCTTTTAATCCTTTCTCTTATTCCACTTAAAGGTGAAATTCCTTCCATGTATTCAGTCTGTAGCTGAAAATCCGAAGACCATGGAAATGTAAACGTGAAATAAAAGCAAGAATAGGAATAGCGAAAGAAGCCTTTAGGAGGAAGGAAAGTCTGCTTTGCGGGACCTTGAATAAAGAGTTGAGAAAAAGACTCATAGAAGGTTTCGCATGTGGTATTGTACTATAAGGATCAGAAACATGGTCATTACACAAGAAACAATTAAAGAAAAGACTGGAAGGTTTTGAAATGTGGGTGTGGAGGAGAATGAAGAGAATGAACTGGGTCGGACGGAAAACGAATGAGAAAGTATTAGAAATGGTGGAGAAGAAAAGAACAACTTTAAATATTATTAAGAAGAGGAAGAGAAATTGGTTGGGTCATTTACTAAGGAAGAACTGTACCATAAAGGAGGTGCTAGAGGGTATGGTGGCAGGACAAAGAGGGAGGGGACTAAGGAGACTACAATTACTGGACGATTTCAAAATAGAAAAATCATACGTGAAGACGAAGGGGTTAACGGAAGACCGTGGATCATGGAAGTTTCTCAGTTGCAGCAAGTGACCTGCCAATAATAGCAGAACACCTATGGTGATGATGACAAATGTAATAGTGAATAGGAACTGAACCTTCCTGGTTTCTATACTCACTTCTGACACCTCAGACACACAATGTCAGTCTGGAAACAGAAGAATGAAAAGAAACCTTATTATATCTGTTCTAAGCTAACGCACAAGTTGTGACTTTAAATCACGTATGACAGGCAACAAGGTACAGATCCTTGGGCGAGGAAAGAAGACCAAACAGAATTATCAACCCACTGAAAATACATTTTGTTTCTTTCATGCTTCCTAAAGAAACATGGGGGAAAGAACAAGAGCTTTTTCATTCTGCTTTGTGAGCTGATGAAGTTAATTGTTATGAACGCTTTTTCCATCTTCATTTGCGTATTCAAAGTAAATAAGAGAAGTGGAATTAAAAACGAAACCAACTTTTATTGTCAAAATTGTCAGCATTTCGAAACAACATTAGGGACCACATGCGAACTGTAAATGGATTAGTTACAAAATCTAATAGCTTTTTATCATCAGGAGTGAGGAGTTCTATTATTAAGAGATATTGGTCTGCTTTTTCCTCTTCCATAGATATTGATCTTCTGAAGAAACAGTTTTTTTAGTGCCAACTGCATTTTTGTGATTTATGTTATTGCTAACTGAATTACTATCCTGATTCAAGTGTTCACTGTACTTACTATTCACCCATTTGCCTTTCTTGGAAGAGAGAAAATACGAACTAAACGACGTGACAAACATCTTGGCATTTGAAGGCGGCGCTCCAAGTTTCCTTTAAATGCTGCTAGCAAATGAGGAGCCAGCGGTTTTGCCACGTTTATTTTGTATACATCCACGTCTGTCCCCTGCTACCTGATCGCGCTAAAGTTCGTCTGCTTAGCCATAGCCACAACACCCCTTTCCTACTCGGCAACGTCGTGTCAGAGCTTGCATTTTATTCGTTTAGCTGAAATGCCAATATGTTTGCCACAGGCTTTAAACTATACGCTCCCGATGTCTGAATGTTAATCTTATATATAAAACTTGTGTGTACCTCTTATGTATGTGAGTGTGTGTGTGTAACTCAGGAAAATGAGCGAAGTAAGTGGAACTTAAGATTGAGTGGAGTTGACGCAATGTTTCTCGTAGGTGTGGTTCAGGATTCGAATTTACGATCATGCTTCCGTTAAGCAGTAGATTCGTGCTCGCATAGAATCAACAGTGAATACTCATCGGTATGCACAACACTCAGTCACTTTAAAACAAACATTATAAGGAAAATAGCATCGGCAAGTTTTGTCACTGCTTTTCCTCTGGTCAGACGCGCGCGCTTTGGAAAATTGACTCTTAACACTAAAAGTTATAAAATCTAAACAAAAAAGATGTCGATCTGCGAATTGTTTTAAAAATAACTTCAATCCTTTCTCAATATTTTTCTCGCTTTGCACCCCCATCTAACCTTAAAAATAAAAAAGTTTCTCACTAGTCAACTTTTTAGATATTGCGTTGCAATAGTATATACACTTTCTCCTATATTTTATTTTTTATTTTAAAATTCAAAAAGTTTTTCTGAATGCAAACTTTTTGAACTGAGGCACCAAATATGGTTTTAATAGTTGTATAAGTTTCAACATTGTATCTCTTTTAGTTCCGAACTTATGACGTAATTTAATGCGACGTTAGAATTTGCCATTAGCAAGATTTCACTATTTCAATTTATTTCAATACTTGCAAATTTTTCTTGATATGAGCAAAACAGATTATTTGATAGAAAATACAATGTTCTACAATAACCTATCCATATTTAGCAAAACAAACTATTTCTAAAATTCAATCTAAGTTTGGCAACAATGGACATAAGGAAAAAAGCATTGTCCTTTACTCCTGCACTGCAATCTAAGGGTGAGACGGTCTATAGAATCAAGTGAAAATAGCAATGCAAAAGATACACTGACACAGAAAGAACTTCAAGATGATTAAAGTAATCAAAATGACATTTACACAACAGTATAGTAAGCAAACAATGTACCCACAGTCATGCTTAATAACATCATATGTAATACAGTATTGCCAACTGAGCACAAAATGAAGTTTTGTTAACCCTTTTCTTGGCAAGGAGACTTGTGTTGCTCAGAAAAAAATACTGGATGGGGTTACATGCGTAGGATCGAAACTGCGTACGATCGAAACTGCGTACGACCGAAACTGCGTACGACCGAAACTGCGTACGATCGAAACTGCGTACGATCGAAACTGCGTACGATCGAAACTAAAACCGGCGTAGGATCGAAAACAGATAAGGTCTTATGATCGAACAATAAAAAAACAATTATTTTATAATCACAGAATATTAAGTAATAGTATTTTTTTGAAGTTATATAGGGAAAAATCGGAGTAGGATCAAAACTGTATACGACCGAAACTGCGTAGCGTCGAAACTGCGTAGGATCGAAACTGCGTACGATCGAAACTGCGTACGGTCGAAACTGCGTACGATCGAAAGTGCATAGATACGAAACTGAGAAATAAAATAGTGACAAATATAATTAAATAATCATACAGGGGTGTACCCAGGAAGTTTTTCTTGGGGGACTATGACTTATTCAGGAGGACCAAAAAAGCTAAGTCTTGTCTCAGCAGGGAGAAAGGAGAATCCTCCCCCCAAAAGCCACTACTTCTGATCAAGTTGGCAAATTCCTTGTTCAGAAGATTGCCGTTAAGTTCAATTGACTTAGCTTAACATTTTCTTAGTTACCTAGCTGCTGTGAATTGTCACTTCTTTTATAGACTTTGCAGGTGGTACAATCGAAGGTTCATGTAATTAGTTCAAGTTTTTGCTAGTTTGGACTTGGTCCCAAATTTACTAACTTCCAGGGTTGTTTTGTTTAAAACAAAATATTTAAAACAAATGATTAAAACTTTTTTTTAACAATTGATTTTGTTTAAAACAAATTTTGTTTATGTTTTAAACATTTTGTTTTATACACGTTTATTTTGAAGACTTGTCTTAAACATATGTTTATTTGCATTTTATTTTATGTTCGTAAAAAAAAGAAATCTTCCAGAGCAAGAGAACTATCCAAAAGTGCTCCCCAATCAGAAGACTATTTTCTTCCCATGTGAATGGTTTGATTTCTCGTGGCTACAGCAGGTCAATGTGGTGATCTACAATTTATTTTGTCTCTTTTCCCCCTTATTTTTAACGTATATTGTATTGTTTAAATGCTTCTCAGTTAACTTGCGAGAAAGTGTCGTAGTCGAAGGTTGGACTACTTATAGAACTGATATTAAAAAATAAATAAAATAATTATCACGGAAACAAACTGTTGTGTTGTATTCATTGCGACGTTGAGGTTCTGAAATTAAAATATCGCAAGCATTCGTTTGTACAGTACATGTTAGTTCTGTCTCCGTACAACATGGAATCGTTTAACATGGATTATGCGTGAAGAAAAGAAGGACATGATTTGATACAAATTTATTAGAGTAACTCAAACTCAATCAGGTAAGTAAACGATCAAACGAGTTTGTCACAAAACGTGTAAGAAAGAAATGGGTGGTTTAGTTCCAAGAACGAAAATCATTATAAAAAATGCAATGCTTGGTAAAAATGGAAACCCAAACAAATGGTAAAAATGTTGATCCGAAAATTGCTTCTGATGAATCTAACGTCAGTGGTGTGGCTGAGATGCAACTGGAAACTTCAGGTAACAACTAATTTTGTATCAACAATATCTTTTTCATTATATTATGAAAATTTTATTTCGTACCTCTTCCCCACCACAGTTCTAAATTTTCTTTGAAACTTTACAACTTGGCATAGCTTGTATGAAGAGACCAGGTGAGAAACGCAAGGTATGGCAGTCGATCACGTAACTAACCAAGTGTGATACTTATTATAACGTTAGTGCTGAACGTCAAGGTCTGGGACAATTTGATCTCAATTTGTTTGTTTGTATGTATGTACCACGCTACAGGGTGCAATATTCAGTCTTTTAACATTAATTTTTGAGGATAGAGACACGAGGCGTCGGAATTTGCTGTATAGATTTTGACTGCGATCCCACGTAAAATTTCAAAATTAGTGGGTCAGATCCCACTTTAAACAAAAAGCCCTGTCTAATATAGCCTTGCTACTGATGCAAGATGTAATCAATCAAACTAAACAAACTAATTTTATATGTTTCGAACAAACTTGGGTTGCAGGATAAATTTGGCTTCAACTCAACATTTAGAGCACAAGGGACCCAAGTTCATTTTCAGAAAGGTTCACTTTTGCTCAGCAAACGTAATATCTTCGTAGCATAGGGTATGAAATAAATGAAACAAAAACCACGGGAAAGCGTGTGGACTAGAGTTTCATAGGACAACCGCTAGACAAGGGCGTTGACGGAATGGGGAGGAGAGCTAATTTTCCCTTCCCCCTCCTTGCTCATACATTTAAGATATTAACATTATACTTGTATTGTGTATGTTGCAGCGTTGGAATGATTAACAAGTCAAGCTCCGAATGTCATAGTCAATGATGCATAATTACGTTACATAAATGCAGAATGTGTCCAAAAGAATACATCGACGTAAAATGTCATATTTTCACAACCACGAATCCGAGATGAAAGAAAGAAAAACTACCTGAAAAAAAGGAATCTAGAATTTTGTATGATTGCCGCTAGATAGGGGCGTTCGTTTAGAAATCATCCGTCTTCTACCCTGAATTTCAGATTTTTGGGGCAGTAATGCAGATTTAGAAACATTTTGCTTAGCAAAGTCCAACATTTAAAAATTGAAGTCCTTGCACCGAATAAATACGGATTTTGATCATTGGCCGTAAGGAGCTATAGGCCTATATTGCTTTCTTGTATAATTTTTTTACCCAAGGATTTCAAAGGTGGCTCTACTTTCGAGTTTCGGGCCTGCTTAAAATTCAGGAAATTGGACCTAAGCAACTTCCCAGTTTTAATCATCTGTATGTTCTTCGTATTTATTCGGTGTAATTACCTCAGGCTTATTCTGTTGGACTTTGCTTATCAAAAGATTTCTAAAACTGTCTTACCGTCCCCAAAATCTGAAATGCAGGGTGCGGATGAGGGTGGTTGCCCTCCTGTTCCACTGACGCCCTTACTAGCGGCTGTCATATGAAACTATCCCACGCCTTTTCGCATGGTTTTAGTTACATTTGTTTTGGATTCTTGACTGCGAAGTATTATTTTTTGAAATAGAATTCATTTGCTGAGGAAAACTGAAGTTTATTGAAAATGGATTTGGATCTATTGTACTCTGAACGCCCCAAATATTACCTTTCGTCAATAAATTTTTGACTCAAAAAACAACCAATTACATAGACTTGCAGAAAATATAAAGTTAGCACAATATGAAGTGTGCTTCAAACATTACTTTTCGAAAACGTAGCCCTATTATTATAAAATAATTTTATTAGCACCAGTGTTATGAAGTAGTAATCAAATTTTGCAACAAAAATCTCACCCGCCTCCACGAAACGCTAGCTTAGCCCCTAAAGGCATAACTACAAAACTTTTAGAAGCGGTAACTCGAAATGATTTTCTTTATGGTTAAAATAACCGCACAACAGCATTTCTGGTAAAATTCTAGCCCTCATGTAACATGACACCATTTGCATTTGAAATTTCGAATACTAAGCACAGATGTTCGCCATGATGCTTGATAGCACCATCTGATGTGTCAGACCACTTCCAAGATTCATCATTCTCCCTCAACCCGTTGTCAACGCACAAGGATGGTGAGGACTTTTGTTTTGCCATGTATATTGATAGATTGTGTGAAACCTCTATAGTTGGTAAATTTTAAAATCTACCTTAAAAGCTAACTATATCCAAGAAAATACTTACTGTATGAGAGTCACTGGCAAGAGGGTGTAATAAAAGGGGTCGTTATATGAAATAAGTTGAAAATTACTAATCTATACGGAAATGTTCTGTACCCAACACTGTGTAGTCTTAAAGAGAATAAAATAAATGAAAAGATCGGTTGAAAGAGCAAAAAGTCTTAATAAATACGTGATTACACGATTTTGAAATATGTTTAAAATAATATTTTAAACTGTTCAAAATGTTTAAAACATGTACTTTTACTTTTTTTTTGTGTTTTTTAAAACATCTTTAAAACATTTTAAACACTTTTTTCATGTTTTAAACACGCGTTTTGTTCTTTTTTTTTAAAAAAAAAAAAGACTGTATTTTTTCCAACCCTGCTAACTTTTGACCAAGTTGGAAAATTAGAATGCGTTGCTGCCAATATTTACTTAAAAGACTTCCGTTTCTTTCAATTGACATTTGGATTAGCATTTTCTTACTTACCCAGTTGCTGTGATTTTCAATTTCTTTATGAACTTGGCAATTGGCAAAATTGAATGTTTATATAATCAGTTTAGTTTTAAGTAGGTGGGAATTTGTCGCCAGATACAAAATTTCTCATCCTACGGCCTCGCGCCTCATAAACCTACTAACATACCAAAATTCCTAGTTTTTATTCCGATTTCAATTACGGTACCTAAAATATGAGATTTTGTACATCCAAAAAGTCTATTTAAATTACACAGTTTTTTGTCTCTTTAAAGCTGCTAAAAATGGAAAATATTCACTTTTGGAAATTTTCTATATAGTCCCAGGAGGCTAAAAACTTTGCCAAATTTAATCCTTGTAGTTCTACTGGAAGTGCCTATACTGTAAAAAATCGTTGTATTATTTCAACGACATGCCTATGTGTTAGCACGATTGTGTTAAAATATAACACAAACAAGTGGTTAGAACAACTCACTCTCCGTTTGGAGTTGTGTGTCAAATGCCGCTAGTTGAAATGACACACAGCCTGTGTGTTAACACAAGTGTAAAATCTTCGGTGTTGTTTTCTGCGTGATTGCCATATATGTTGGGTATCTAATTATAAAGGCTTATGAACTGAAGCTACAGGCAAACACAGTAGAAAGAAATACTTAAACAAATCCAAGTATACGCAAAATTTCAAAATACAAACCGCGCGATGTGTTTTCAATTGTTTTACAAAATGTTTCTGAAGAAACCCTAACAGCACAAGATGTGCTAGGCATGTACCATTTTGGTGTTCTAAATTCATCTCCCACATTTGATGCATTTATTGCTTCTTTTTCAAAGCGGTTGTGTACTAGAAGCAACAAACGCATCAACTTTATTAGATGGCAACTGGCGCCGATCATTTGAAAGTGAATATGGAAGAACTACAAAATAAAGTAAATAGACAGTCGTCATTTTGTAATAAAATTAGGTCTACATGGCGAGCAGATTTTATCCCGAACGGTTATCGTCGAATATACGCGGGTTAAAGGAGCACTCTGATTAGCCAAATTCAAAAGACCTTAAGAATTTATCCCTCTACAAGCGACGGTTTACGTGTTATAGGCTGCCAAAAACATGAAAAAAGGAATTTTAAAGGTCCATAGCTCCAAAACTATGGGACCTACCGCAGTCGGGTCAAGACTTAACTTAGGAACTAGTATGTGCCCTATCCAAAAATGCGTATGTCAGAATCCTGAGGTGCTTCCACAACAATTTTTATAGAGGGAGTTTAACTGCGGGCCTATGATATAAAGTATTCTCCAACTACCTCCATAAAAATTGTTGTGGACATCTTAGGTGAATTGAATTTTGGACATCTTAGGTGAACTTTGGACATCTTAGGTGAATTGAATTCTGTATGGAAATGGAAAACATTTCAGTTTTATTTAAATCTTGGAAAAGAAACATTCTCTGTGTGCAAGAGGTTAATCTAT
Organism: Thermobia domestica; assembly: GCF_964235325.1. Taxonomy (NCBI): domain Eukaryota; kingdom Metazoa; phylum Arthropoda; class Insecta; order Zygentoma; family Lepismatidae; genus Thermobia; species Thermobia domestica. The sequence continues at coordinate 123,766,535 of NC_137466.1, read as the reverse complement.
ACACATGACGATACATCACTCCAAATGTTTTAAACATATTAACTGGCAGAGTATATAGTTATCCTGGGGGCAAGAAAACAAAGGGATTTTTACTGAAATTAAAAATCGTAGTATGGTGGTACGTACCATACGCATGAACTTACTTTGGAGGAGGGGTCCAAATTCAATGCGAAGATAAAGTATTTTCAGATTTGTCAATTTTCGAAGTTTATGTTTATAATTCCGTACCTATACGTCCGAGCGCAAGTGAACTACGTCAGTCAAACATCGGTCCTTACTGAACAAACTTGGGCACAGATCGTTGCAATTGCGTAATTAGGAGGCGCACCATAAATTCGTATTTAGGTTCTAAACATCGTGTGTGTGGGTTTTATCGGGGTTGTCCCGTTTCCTTCCACTTTTTTCATTCCATCATTTCATTCATTTCTCATCATCAGCGTCTACTTTAGCCTAACCGGCATAACCGTAGGACGTGAAACTAAAAGATTTCATTTCATTTCATTTTCGTATTAAGGTTCTAATCCTTGATTTTTCTCACTTTTATATTTACCATAATCTATTAATTTTTAATTACTAGCTTCGTTTATTCAATATCGACATGATACTTTCAGGATATATTAGTGGTGGGCTAAGGTTTATTTGAAGATAGTTGCATCTGTCTCTTAGCAGTATTTCCAGCCATAGAACTACTTATTTCCAGACTTTTTTTTGGTAAAAAAATTCCCTTTTTTCCCTTCTAAAATTTTCCTCTTATTTCCTTCTCTTCTATTGGCTACATTGGAACGAACATACCAGATTCTGGATGCCTCATCCTTGACTTACACAACGCACTATAAAAAGTTTCACTTGGATAATTGGGGACACTACAATTCCGGTCTTACAGTATACCATATTACATAATTTTAAGGATAATAGTGACTTTCTAGGAAAAATGATATACTTTTTAAAATTACATGCTTAATTTGAGAGATATCATCATGATACTAGCTGAATATATTATTGGTGGGCCAAAGATTACTTTAAAATTGTTTGCTTCTGAGTGGTAGCAATGTTGCCAGCTACAGAAAATGTTAATTGTAATTGTTTGTAAAAAATTTGGGAAGTTTATCCTTTCCCCCCTATTATTTCAGTGTCCTTGGCTATATTCAAACCAACGTACAACTGTCTGGAATCATTCTTGGCCTACAAAACGCACCATAGAGGAGCACGATTGAATAATTAGGGAAGACGGTGAACCACCATGTATGCTGATTTTTGCTTCTGACGCGTAAGAAGTGCCAAAATTTGATGTGTATTATGAGAGAGTTTTTTTCTTTCTCTCTTTGTATGGCAGCCAGCGACTTCAGGTTTTTACTGTACCTTGTCAACATACCAGAAAATTCTTTTTAGGTGACTTGAACCCCTGTGGCTTCGGTGTTCCCAGCTAGAAAAAATCATGAAATTCGGCTAGGGATTTTTTTTTTAAAATTTCACTCCTACATTTTTTCAATAATCCCTCCCGTTAGCAACACTGCAATCTAACTTACACCAAAAAATAGCCATGTCCCTCTTCTAAAATACAAGACGTAAACGATATCAATCGGGATAACAGTGTTTGGGCAATAAATCATTAACTGAAAGTCTACCAAAAACCCCAAAATCGATTTTGTCCCGAAAGGGTTAATGAGATATGCGCGCCAAAGATTTCGGGCTCTAATTTAACGTGAGCCCCTTCCCCCCCAAAGTTTCTGGGCTGGTCCAGAGAATGAATGGCCTACATAGTACTGTCTACGGGCTGGATAGGCTACCAAATTTCAGCTTTCGTTCTCCCATAGTTAATGTGATATAGGCGCCGAAAATTTGGGGGCTAACTTCACCAGAGCCTCCCAACTTTCTGGGCTAGTAGAGATAAAGATCGATGGGCTAACAAATTTCATCTTTTGGGCCAATATAGTTAATAAGGTGTGAAAATCAAAGTTTTGGGGCGTTAACTTAACGTGAGCCCTTAACTTTTTGGGCAAGTTGAGATAATGAGTGTACCAGGTACTAAACTTCATGGGCCTTCCAACCCATTATTATTTAGCATTTGGGGCACTCAAGGAACACAGATACAGGGTCTCCAAATGTGAAAATGAAAATGCAATCTTTAAGTTTTATGTCCGACTGTCATCCTGGGTAGACTAAAGGAGACGCAGATGATGAGAATAAATGGAATGGTGAAATGAAAGAGTTGTGGGAAAGGGAAACTCCAAGAAAACCCTCGCACACGGTGTTTGTTCACCACAAACCCCACTTTGCGCAAGTTGGTATAGAACCAGGGCCCCGAAGCATGTGTGAACCCTCTGCCACTAAGCCACTGCGGCCCGGAAGTCCTCGAGACGAGACACATAGGCGTATACCTAACGTGTAATTTGTTCGTAGCGGGAATTTCTGTTATGGTATAGTTAATTACATACAATGAAAAACCGAAAATGTGATGTGGACAATCGCGAACAAGCAATAAACAAGCTGCGTGATTTGTTTTAGATTTCGGAAAATAGGTTCTGCCAGATTTACGCTTATCGACTGTAATCGTTTATTTATTTATTTATTTATTTGGGAGGGAAGCAAAGTATAATACATTTCAGTCATTACACATGCAAAGAGATGTTTTATGGTAATTGTTTTTTGCTGAAATATAACTTCGGTATCTTTTATACGTGTTTAGGAGCTGAGATTATTATCTAATAATTATAAGGAAGATATAAGTTTTTTTTTTTTTTTTTTTTACGAAGATAAAAGTTTTTCACCTTCGTACAACAATTCATGTTTAATAGGCGTATAGAAGGGGCTCATGCCCAAAACATTGGGACTCCATTTCTGGGGCCCCATGTTGGGGGCCCGGTTCCTGACCACCACTGTGCTGAGGGGAATCGGATCTTTCCAACGTCACCATCTGTATGCAACAACTCCATGCTGAAACGAGAAATAGAGTGGACTCAAGCCCAACATTTCGGAACCACATTTTCTGGAGCTTCGAGGCCAGGGCCCAATTTCTGACATTACCGCTTTCGTTAATCGACCCCGACCTTTCAAACGCTAACACTATAGTACAACACCATGTTAAATAGGCAAATAAAAGAGACCTGAACCCAAACTTTTGGGATCTCATTTCTGGAGTCTCAGGTCCCGGAGCTTTCCAACACCACAATATGTATCCAATAACTCCATGCTTAAAAGAAAAATATAATGAAGCCAAGCTCAAAATTTCGGGACACCATTTTTGGACCTTTGAGACAAGGGCCCAATTTCTGACGTTAACACTGTGCTCAGACAACCCGAACATTTAAAAACTTCACCACCCACCCACATACAATTCCATGTTTAATAGGCGTATAGAAAGAACCCGCTCCCAAAACTTCGGGACTCCATTTTTCTGGAGCCTCATGGCTGGGGCCCGGTTTCTGATATCACCACTGTGCTCGGGAGACCCGGACTTTTCCAATGCCACCATCTGCATCTACTAACTCCATGTCTAACACGGCTTCCCCATTGTAGGAGGATTTTGACGAATTTTCTGCAGGTTCTTTACAACTATTTACAACGTTTCAAACTATTCATAAGAAATGAAATTTCAATACATTAGAAACTATGTTCTTTTAAAATGTTCAAAATGGATGACAGCATTGATTTCCAGTAATAGTTGTAAACTTTCGTAATTTTATTCTCTATTTGAATAGTAGTTTAATCTCGAATCTTTTACGGTTAAAAATATTTTTGTGAAATGTAACGGAATACATTGAAATGCTCCTACTCCCACGGGTACGTGTTCCAATTATAAATCGATTTGAGGTTCAGCGTACAAATGAGAAACTCCCAAAGCGAAGTACAATATTGTAACGTTGTTGACATACATATGAATAACTGGTGATTAGGTCGTTAAGCTGTACATAAAATCATATAAATTTTCATTCATATTACGCAGACAAGTACACACAGAACAGCATATGAATCTTTATCTGACTTTTGTTTCTCTAACTTTCTGATAGCCTTTAGAAATAATATCTTTACAATCGAAATATTCGTTAAACATTATTATTATTATTATCCTTCAATATTCATTATACATCATATTCTTCATTACTTTAAATTCTTGATATTACATAACTATTTTACATTATATTCCGTCGAAGCTGTTTCAAAGTTAGTATTACACTTCTGACATAGTCATCATTACAAATCATAATTGATTCTGAATCCATACGCCTGTAACTTGTCCATCCTACCTGCAGTGTGGATCCTACGCAGTTTCGATCCTACGCAGTTTCGACGCTACGCAGTTTCGACCGTACGCAGTTTCGATCGTACGCAGTTTCGACGCTACGCAGTTTCGACCGTACGCAGTTTCGATCCTACGCAGTTTCGACGCTACGCAGTTTCGACCGTACGCAGTTTCGATCCTACGCAGTTTAGGTCGTGTGGAGTCCATGAATATAACCCTAATTTATAGCTGCACAGGTTAAACAAATTAAAGAGAGAGAAAAAAATATATATTTTTTGAGCGCATGATTAAAACTTAAATTATTTCAGGGCAACTGCGTAGGATCGAAACTGCGTAGCGTCGAAACTGCGTACGATCGAAACTGCGTAGGATCGAAACAGGTTTTGAGCTGAATTTTTCGATCGTACGCAGTTTCGATGCTACGCAGTTTCGATCCTACGCCGCATTCCCTACTGGATGCGACTTCCGTGCCATTATAAAATAATAGATAATTGCACATTTTAGTTACATGTTTTATTTAGACAAGGCTGTGATGTAATGTATCCCATAGGATACATTGCCAAAATAGGTACCGTAATTGCGGGCTACTTGGACCATTAAGGGGCTACTTGGACCCATACCAAAAACTCGTTTAAAGTCCCATATGCAATGCAATAATGAGTGATTTCAGTGTTAGATCCGTTAGATGGGATCATAATGCAGGTGTACACACATTGAAAATAGTTCTGTGGTAGGCTACGATTGAGCAGCATTGGTGAGAAAGGTCGTTGACGGAAAGACTGTACTTATTGACCGCCAAACTTTTATGTGTGAATACTATTTGCAAGGAATGCTAAGTAAACACATAAGTAGTTACATATAGGTTAATGAAACTGAAATGGTAAACTTTCTCATATACAATAAGATGTGTGCGTAATTGCATTATTTATTAAGTATGTATATACATATGAGCTGGAAAATATGGATATTTTGTCCCACCATATCTTTTGTTATCTTTATAACACCCCATACTTTGTTATCTTTATCAATGAAAAATAAAGGTCTGTTGTTACGTGTCACACTTTTCATTGTTTCCTTAAGGATACCGGTACAAAATGGTACATCAATATAAAAGATTGCCTGCAGGTCGGAAATGTGCTGATTTTTCATAACAGCTTGAATGTTTACCAGCAATTCAGTCGGGGAAAATGTCGCAAAAAGAAACAGAAGCTCACTTCAAGATAAGCCATTCCACCATAGAAAGAAGATTAAAGAACAGGTCAAGGCAGAATTCGGGCCATCTGAAAGTGTTCACTGAAGAAGAATAATTAGCCTTCGTTAGTCATCTTGATAAAGTGTGATTTCAGATTCCTCGTTAATTAACTTGATTTCAGATTTATTGAGAAGTCCTATTTAGCCATGCATGGGAGAACTGTCATTGCTTTCTGTCGAGATTGGGTGAAGTTATTTTAGAAACTGCACCTCCAGTCAACGAATAGATTCGCTGCTAATATAGATAGGGCTCGTGCAACTATAGAAGAAAACGTAATCAGCTATTACAGTCATTATATTTGACAGTACCTCTTAACATGTTCTCTTTGCGGTTTGCAGTGAATAAAAAGTGTTGTTCTTGGAACACCTACGTCCTACTTAATCTCAGAGCAGATTTCAATGGTTTTCTGTAGGAAAATATGGGGGTGGGTTCAAGTAGCCCGAACGCGAGTCTTACTTGGACCCATCTTTTACAATAATCGCCTGTGCTTTGTTTTCAATATATGTAACTAAAACTGTCCTCGATATGTACAATAAAGCCTGTAGTTCAACTTAATATGGGTTATGACAATAACTTTCGACTTTTCGTGGATGAAAACAGGCCGAAAGAACGAATTTATTGCAAAATTGGGTCCAAGTAGCCCGCATCTACGGTAGTCAAAGAACGAAAAATGTTCAAAAAAAATTATGTATCCCAAAGGATACATTGTCAAGAAAAGGGTTAAATGGCACGGAACTCAAAATATAACATCCTGAAAATTTAATTATGAAAAGAACCATACCTTTGAAGTCTTGATACAGTGTTGCCAACGTTTAAAAATAGGCCTATATGAATCTCGGAAGTAGAAAAGTACATACAGTATACGATTCGAACTAGTTGAAACCAAAATATGAGAGCGCAAACAATAATATAATCACTGGAGTACAAAAATAACGGACGAAGCACAGTCGATTCATTTTTGCTGAAGGAAAATGTCAGAATAGTACCAAAACACAGCACATAAGTTGAAATGATCCATACCTTTTGATGACCAAGTGGTCCGCAAACATTGGCAAAACTGTACATCAGGACTTCACAGGTAAGGTTCTACTCATAATTAGATGTTATAGTGTCTAGACGTTATAATTTGTGTTCCGTGCTAACACAAATATAACAAAACTGCATTTTGTGCTCCATTGGCAACACTGCAATTACATATGATGTTATTGAGCATATCTGTGGGTACTGTATTTGCTTACTATACTGTTGTGTAAATGTCATTTTGATTACTTTGATCATTTTGAAGTTCCTTCTGTGTCAGTGTATCTTTTGCATTACTATCTTCATATGATTCTAGATCTTTTTTTTTTCCTCTGTATCTCCTGTATTTCTGGGTGTCGGCTCGTAAAACTTCGGATTTCTCACTTTTCTTCACTCCTCTATCGATTGTGCATTGTTTGATACTATCAATATAAGATGTTCTCTTGTGAGATTTTAATGCTTTCCCTAGTTTGAACCTAAGTACCCTCAACATTAGTGCTCTCAAAACCTTCTAAAAACGGGAATCTATTATACTTCAATCTTGTAGTCTTCTCTCGCTTGGTTATCCTCTAATTTCTTTAAACTAAACCTCTCCGTTTTCAGATGATGAATATTCTGTTTATTCAACGATAATCTCTCTTGTTATCGCCGCAACCAGATAGTGATCAGTGTCACAGTCGAGTCCTCTGAACGAGCGAACACTAATTATGCTAGACGGTCTTCTTCTGTCTAGTAAAACTTGATCAATTTGATTGTATATTCTTTCATCTGGCGGGGTCCTTGTGCATTTATGAACGTCGCGATGTAGGAATTTTGTACTCTTCACGATAAGGTTTTTGGATCTCCCAAAGCACACAAAACTAACACCGTTTTCATTACTTTCCTTATGCAGACTTCCTTTCCCCATAACAGGTTTGAAAATATTCTGTCTCCCTACCTTCGCATGGAAATTCTCTAAAAGAATTTTATACGGTATCGCAAGACTTTTAATATCGTCATCCTTATCTTCTGTTGGGCATGTACTGTACATTTAAAACAATAATATCACACCACCGACCATTTGACAAGTTTAACAAAAAGTCCAAAATACGCCTCTTGAAAACACCTCTTGAATACTCCTCTTATTTGTAATAGAATACATAATGATCGCTTTTGGCGGATGCAATGGTCTGTCGAAGCAGCTTCATAAAAAAAACCAACATAGTATTTATAACAACAAAATCTGTTTCTCTTATATCCAAAAAAATGAAGGATAAGCTTGATGTGGTGAGTGTAGGGGGCGCCGAATTCTACTTCGCCCCCGAGCTCCGAAATCTCTAGCTACGGCTCTGGTGGTATAAGTCAATTAAAGGTTAACAGTGAAAAGAAGGTGGTATCGACATTCATTGATTGATAGTTGATTGTAGAATTAGTTGAAGTAATACGTTACTTCTTTTAGATACAAAAAGTAATCTTAACTATCCTAACAGTAGCATGTTGGGATTTTAATTGGTCCTATCATGTGACTCAAAACAATTACCATGAAGATACTTTTAAGGATAGTTGAGAAGGAATGTGAACTTGACGGAATGTAGAGTGGATACAGATGAAGTTCCTAATACTAAGGTTGCTGTGCAGTATGAGCTCACAGCATGATCCGACACGTAAAGTTTCTTGCTTTGAACAACCAACCATCCTCAGTTTCTTCAATGTGACTAAATAAGCAATAGCATTAATGTTTCATTCGAAGAACAGTAACATTCAGTTTCATTCAAAAATCCATCAGAAGTACACCATGCATATCTCAAAACACAGTCGTCATTGTTTTCTTTCCGGTTGAGTGATGCCTTGAACTTTATAATAAAACGCACTTAAGTCTTTCAATGCCATAAATTACGCTTTTGAAGCAACGCGTATAAGCTCTTGGTATCTAGTGGTGACAGAAAATTCCTCAAATTGATCTACGGAATTTTAAAATATTTTTAGTTGGAATCTTAAAATACGTTCTCTAAGTAAGATGTGAATTATTCATACATGGGATATGTCCACTTTATACAATGATAATAATAAATTATATTTACCTTCAAGAAAGATATTTCTTATTCCTATTATCATTAAATATTACTTTAACTTGGCAAGATAGAAAATATGACCCTAACATAGGTCTCTTGTTAACTCTAAGTAACTTCCTCACTTACAAGCAACTATAAATTGTTACCCTTCTACTGGAGAGAAAACGATAACTAAAGAAGTATGGTTGGCTTTTAGAGAGCTTTTCAACAAAGACACAAATTTCTCTTTACTTTTGTGTCTTCTCCCCCTTTTTTATCTGTATCGTAAGAGGAACAAAGGAACAAAATTTTTAAGAGAAGATGAGGAAGATAACCTAGAAAATTAGTCACTTGAAACTGAAGACGAAAAGGAAGGAGCCGAAGCATTTCCTAGAAAACTTGTCCAAAAGAAAACTTTAAGTTATCCCTCTTCTCACCCCTTTTCTTTCTATTTTTTTCATCTTTCCCGCAAAGGACGAAAAAAAGTTTGTATCAACAATTGTCCTTCAAGGCATATGAATCCGACCACGCAATTTGGCAACATTTCAGGAGTTGTAAAGTTGTTTTTGCATTCAAGAAAAATATAAAATGTGTTTCCGACAGTTTTAACTAATTTCTCCGACTTTTTCTCAAGGAAGATAAACGTGAAGGAAAATAGTATTACGTAAAGAATCCATGATTCTCTTCTGTTTTATGCTTTGTGCAGTACTGGATTATTCTAAAACAGATGCGTACCCAGAATTTCCTAAGGGGGTCAAGCATTCAATTTAATTTTATTTAATGATAAACTTGATTTCTGCGTATATATACCTTAATATAACATATTTATTTTTCCATAACTTGTTCACGGGGATTTAAACCCCCAAGCCTCCCTTGTGTATGCCACTGATTCTAAGTGATCGTGATTCATGAGGCAAGAGAAAGTTGCGAGAAACATGGACATACAGTACGTGTAGACTTGAAGAGATGATAGTAGTGGACAAACACCGTGTGCGTGGGTTTCCTCGGGGTTCTCCCGTTTCCTCCCACTTTCTTTATTCCACCATTTCATTCATTACTCATCATCAACGTCTCCTTTAGCCTAACCGGCATAACCGTGGGACGTAAAACTCAAAGATTTCTTTTTTTAAGAGATGATAACGATGATAGTTTTATAAATTGATAAATTAAAACGAATTTGCTCTACTTGCTGTCAAACACCGAACAAAGTAAACCACACAAATAGAGTGAGTTAATGTCAAGATCATAGGGGCCATGAATGGTCCTTTGTAGTCTGTTTCACCTCTTTTGATGGCGAGACAGTGTCGTGCCTGTATATACCTACTATGAGGAGTAGGGTCGCGTTCTCTTGTCCGATAAGAGCACATTCAATCTGAATAGTAATATACTCATCTGGTGAAACCAGGAGTGTTGTTGAACAAGATCATTCTGGTGGTATTGTATGAGGAGGCATAACGTTGCTTTGGGCATACCGACCTCCCAATTTTTGAACGTGATACACTCACTACTCAACGTTATTGTGACACTATAACCTACTCCTTCTCCACGTATCATTTTTCAGAGGTAGTCGGCGCCAACTTCTTCATTATGAGTGATAATGAGTTACTACATCCGAATGGACTAGCCTGTCTGTCTTGAATCCCATCAAGCACATTTAAGACACTATGAGGAGGCATCGTGTAGCACATTCAGATTAACCAAGGAACATACAGCGGTTGTCAACAGTGCTGATGGAGGAATGGAATTCAGTACCACAGTAATTCATTACCAACTTTTTGAGCAGTATGAAAGAACGTTGTAAAAGTCTGGAGTGTAGGATTGGGGGCATACAGTACCAACTCACTGATTGGGGGCACAAAATATCTTCCTGCGTCGACTCCCCGAAGAGATCCGTACAGCGCTGAGAATTTTATACAATGCTCGAAATTTGTCGAATACTCCAGTGTGATGTACTCCGACATGTAAAGTTTTTAATCGAACGGATCATTTGAAAATGCATATGCAAAATATAGCGCTAGAATTTGAAATTCCCCGTTTCGAGCATTTGTTATATGAGGAATGTTTCTAAAACTACGGGAATGGTAATTTTAAAGAAAAAGAATACCATTCCTCCAAATTCGAGCACGCTTATTTACGTAAAAGTATTTCTGTGATAGAGAGATTAATAAAACCGCCAATTATTGGATTTTGAAACCATTTTATCATTTAAAAACTGAATTAAATTTCGATTTGTATAACAGATGTTATAAAAGTCTGTCATAAAAAAGTCTCCAAAATCGAAAATCGATTTCGGTTTTCGAAATTGAGAAATTGGCTTCTAGTTTTTCAAACAAAAAAAACTGGTTTCGGGTTTTCGAATCGAAAATTCGGTTTTAAAAATTGAAAAATCTGTTTCAGTTTTGTAACCGAAAATAGATTTTTTGATATTCTATTTCCCAGAAAACAGGAAACCAAAAAATGTCACGAAATGTGAACAGCACTGTAAGTAGGTATTAAATGACAATTGTTATTCCCGCACTGTATGGTTGTTCCGTTAATAGTAGTTAAACAAACCGTAAGAAAAGGTCGCATAGTATATACAAAAACACACTGAATAGTAAGTTATGTTATTTCGTATTACGCTATATTTTTTTCATTTTGTTTATTTCTGTCCACACATTGTTTCACCCGACGATACGTTCTTATTGAAGAATTCATTTCTAGACAAATCATTTTTACAGTGGATGATAGTAATCATAGCTTAAATATGTTGTCCTTAAAAGAAGTCTGTTTTTATAGAGTCATTGATATATACTATATAGATATAATATAGTAATACAGATAAAGATATGTAGAAGTAACCTATTGAAGGCTAGACATACTAAATCAATAATTCCTACATTGATGAACCGGAATTTGCAAAGCGTCAATTAAATAAACCTTGAACAAAAATTCAATTAGGGAATTGAAGATTAAATATACATACAATAATAATGACATGTTTTACAACCGCATTGAAAAAGAGAACTAACAAATAAAAGAGTCCTGTACACCGAAAACCGATTTTTATCATGTGAAAAAAAATCAATTAGTCAATTGATTCAGTTTGTGAGCTGTTGGTAGATGTTACAGTACAGTATTGTGATCTACATATAGAGTTGCTGCAAATACGATGTGTGTGTACGTGTGCATGTTTAAAAAGGAGAAAGAGGGGGGAGGGAGAAAGGGGTAATGTAGGTGGAAGCCTGTAATATCTTGTCTACAACTACAATCGACATTCCCATCTCTCGTTAGTCCAAGCGCAGCTTCATCAGCCTCCGAAATAAAAGCATTGGACGCAACGACATCTGCGTCATTGTTTGTCGAAATTGTGTGCTACTGCAAGGAGCCCGACCGCTTTTCATTCGCCGCTGCTGTTGCTGTGTTTTTCAGAAGAGAATTGCACGACAATTTTTTAAAACCTTATTTTTTTAAGCATCTGGATTCAGCTGCTAGCCCAAAACAATATGACACTCATCAAGGAGAGAAAAGAGATGATTACATACGGGAAAGTGGGTAAAAAGACAAAGCAAAAAAAGAAAGAAAAAAAAACGGAACAGGGAAGTACATTGAATTCACAGAAGTACGTATTTTTCTTCAAAAGATTTCTCTCTCATACATTGATATCAATGTACTTCCTTTGTTTTCGTGTTTTGTCAATTAGAGAACCTATTAGTTACGTAGAACTAAAAGCAATTAACAAAAGCATTTGTTTAAATATACGCAATTGGAGATTAAATAACGAAGTACTAAGTTTCAGAACAAAGAAATGCTTAATCTAAAATGTTGTCTTAATGTAAAGTATGGATCCAATGGAAGAACTTTTAACCATCATATAAAATATATTCCGCAGTTCTCCTGCCTACGGCAATTATATTCAACTCGAGGAGTAGTTGCCTACAATAGGAATATGGCGGACGCTGGGAAAGTATGGAGTAGTGTTGTAGCGTCTAACCTTGACTAACCTTGTAGTGTTTGGAGTGATGGAGTGATGGAGCCATCTTGAGGAGGATCACTATTGCGGCTTAAGATTCGTGGAGAATCTGTTTTGTGGAGCCGGGCGTGATGTCTTGCGAATCTTACAGTAAGTTGACTTTTGGAATGACCAGTGCCCCTGGTGGAGGTTTATGTGGCGTCAGGTGGTGAACTTATGATTTCTCTGTAAAGATTGCAATGAGCCAACGAATGTGTCTCAGATCTATTGATGTAAATTTTCTGGAAATTTTTCGTATTCATAAAAACATAATCCACTTATTCCTACATCATTCATCTTTTCTGCAAAAACGTTTCAAAAACTTCAATGTACTCTTCCCTCAGAATTCACATTTGATCTCACAAAATCATATTTCGTTAATTTAATACTCGAGCATTTCTTTTTAATTCATGTTACAAACATAATCTTTATAAGGAAGTGGAACCTTTATGTTCTGTGTAGTTATTTCATTACATAGACAGGCGTATATGTGAAGAAATAGTGGAATTTTCTGTTTTTGAAATAATTGATAAATTCACAAAAGCTTTTTCTCGCTTTCCTGTTACATTTTAAACAGTGGAATTGCATATTTGTACTCTACAAACTCAATTTATGTTCCCTGCACTTTATACACACAATGATTATATATATATATATATATATATATATATATAGGGTGTTTCAAAACAACACCGACAACGTTTGAGAGGTGATTCCTGACACCAAGATAAGACAAAAAGTATAGATCAACCTGGGTGCACAAATGCTTCCTTTCAGAGTTATTAGCTGCTGAAAACATGAAAAATTGAAATTTAAAGGTTCATAGCTCCAAAACTATGGGACCTACCGTAGTCGGGTCAAGACTTCACTTAGGAACTAATATGTGCACTATCCAAAAATACATGTTCCAGAATCCTAAAGTATTCACGTAGCAATTTTTGCAGAGGGAGTTTGGTTATGGGCGTATAATTTGAAGTACTCACCAATTACCTCTATAAAAATTATTGCGGAATTGTTGCAGGATTCTGAGGCATGGATATTTGAATAGGGTACATGTTAGCTCCTAAGTGGTCTTGACCCTACTAAGGTAGGTCCCATAGTATTGAAGCTATGGACCTTTACATTCAATTTTTCATGTTTTTGGCAGCATATAACTCCGAAAGGAAGCATTGGTGCACCCAAGTTGGTCGATACTTTTTGTCTTATCTGGGTGTCAAGAATCACCTCCCAAACGTTGTCGGTGTTCTTTTGAAACACCTCCTATATATATATATATATATATATATATATATATATATATATATATATATATATATATATATATATATATATATATATATATATAAAGAGAGAGAGAGAGGGGGGGAGAGAGAAAGAGAGAGAAACACTATGTAAGTCTTTACTTACCAACTCGAAATATCACTGGGTTCCCGAAAGGTAATTGGAAAATCATAAGTTGCTCTAACATTCCTCTACAGGAATTCAATTTTAGAGCTCAGTGTGCAGTTAAATATACTTGAAAATTTTCCACCTAACATCACTATACATACTATTCAAAATTGTCCGCGTTATGAAAAGTTGTTCCACTGTTTCTACATCGTAATGAAAATTTTCCGATTCATGAAAATTCCGTTCACTTGTTTCTACAGAGAAATAAATCTTTCCGATTCATACAAAGTTGTTTTACTTTTCGCTTCAAAATTATGAAAAGTTTTCAAGATAAAAAGTTTTTCAATTTTTTCATACACGACAGAAAATATTTCAAGTCACTAAAAAGTTGTTTCACTTGTTCCTACATAGTACCGGGAATTTTCTGAGCCATGAAAATTTTCAGATTCTTTAAACGATATTCCGCCTTTTAAGTCAATCAATTTTATGGTTAATGAGAAATTGATGCTTGATCACTGATATTTGTTTGAAACGGAATATTTTCCGGAAAAATATACGGGAAAATTTTAAAATTTTCCGCGCAAAATTTCCCACCTTACATCACTACTCAGATCACTAGGCACAGACGATGTCGTTAAAAGTGGAGTTCTGCTCTAGGTATGCAGTTGGCTTTCATAAAGTTTCTATTGTTGGCAACTCAGGTGAGCGTATCATTGTGTCTTCTGGTATTTAATCAAATTTATTGCAAATGAAATTGACAGTTGTTTGTTCTTGAGTTAGGAAACTAATGTATTGTGAAGTATCTATGGCAGGGGAAGCCTACTTGTGTTGCTGTTACTGATGAACTCAATCTTGTCAAAGCCAAACTACACTTTTTGATATAATTTCTTATATGTTTCGGTTTTCCCCGTAAAAACAGAAAACGCGAGAATTTTCTAAAAAGTGTGGGAAAAACCCAGAACTTGAAGCGTTAGTCATGCGTCATGAACGACTCAGCATATATATATATATATATATATATATATATATATATATATATATATATATATATATATATATATATAACTCTATGGCCTATGGAACCCGGAGATTCAATGCCGCGTTCACAAAAGCTCTCCACTGACTTCTATCGTTAGCTAACTGCATCCAGTTTCTATTTTGTATTCCAATCTCTGCGAGATCCATCTTAATATTGTCCTCCCATCTATGCCTAGGTCTTCCTAATGGTTGTTTTCCGATTGGTCTTCCAGTCAAGACTTTGAAAGCGTTTCTACTTTCTTCCATTCTAGCTACATGACCCGCCCACCTAAGCCTCCTAGATTTGACGACCCTAACGATGTTGGTAAACCAAACAAATTATGTATTTCCTCGTTATGAAGTTTCCGCCATTCCCCATTCCCGTTCCTCTTAAGTCAGAATATTCGTCTCAGGATCTTGTTCTCAAACACTTTCAGTCTATGTTCTTCCCTCAGAGTAAGGGACCATGTTTCGCAACCATACAGAACAACAGGCATGGTTATCGTTTTGTATATTTTAAGCTTTAAATTCCTCGACAGAATTCGCGACGACAAGAGATTGAGATGTCGCGAGACTGAGATGTCCCGAAACACGATTCGTGGAGGTATTCGTTGATGTTGAATATTAAGGAAACTTTTCTCACCATATTTTGTCCCACTGCAATAGCGATCGATGGTTCTGTACACAATTAAATTTTACTTTCGTTTTTTGTTGGGGGCGCGGTGGCTCAGTGGTAGAGCGTTCACCTCCGGTGCTAGGGGTCCCTGGCTCGATCCCAGCTCGCACCGTGTGGACTTTGTAGTGGACGAACACCGTGCTCGTGGGTTTTCTCGGGGTTCTCCCATTTCCTCCCACTTTCTTCATTCCACCATTTCACTCATTTCTCATTATCACCGTCTCCTTTAGCTTAACCGGCACAACTGTGGGACGTAGAACTCAAAGATTTCATTTCATTTTTTCGTTTTTTGTATCATTATCCATTTGGAATTCTCCGTTAAATTATCAGTTATTTCTACTTTTGTTTCCATTGGTAACCATAAACTTGAATATTGTTGTAGTTCTCTGGGCCCAAAAGTAGTATTAACATTTTAGAATCATATATTTATACATATTCTTTGCTTACGTGCCTCCATCCGAATTAAATGTCTACTAGTCTAAATAGAATGCTTGAGAATATTAATTCTATCATTATGTGCGGTCACTTAGTTAAATTTGAGATATATTCGGATTTTCTTATGTGAAATGTTGCAACCTAAAATTTAATTTGTCGGGATTATTAATCTGAAAATTTAAATAATTCTTGAGTATATTTATATTAAGATATACATATGTGTAGAATATAAGTATGATATTAAAATAAAAGGTATAAAGGTGAATTGAGTAAACAAATATATGTAAAGGGTACCTACCCCGAAAGGCTCCTGGTTGCGATAGTTCCTAAATATCCGATAAATGTAAAATGTGAATGTTAGAAAATACCGCCGCATGTTAGATATTCTATCTAATCTTTGTAATATTATTAAGTAACATATGTAACAGCTAACATCGTCTGTATTACATTAATTGCGTATAGGATGGATTAAGGCAGGTCAATTTTCAAACTCTAGAAAAAAGAAGATGGATGTTGGACTTGTTATTCTTATACAAGTTATTAAATAATAAGATTGATTGTATGGAGTTGGTCTCGAAAATATCATTGCGGATTCCCACTTGCAAAACCAGAGTAGAGAATACAGAGACATTTTATTGTGCAAAAGCCAGGAGCAATATATTATATAAATCCCCTATGTGGAGGCTGTGTAAATTATACAATGATATTGTAAATAAGCTTGATAAAGTGGATGTATTTAGTCTTTCAGAAAACAGGTTCAGATTATATGTGAAACAAGAAATTTTCTGTAGAAATAATTAAGAAATTAATACATGTAACATTTGCTGTATGTACACAACACTGTAATTGGGTATTAAGCCTGTTGTGTTGTATATTAAATAAATAAATAAATAAATAAATAAATGTAACTCTAATGTAATGTTAAATCTACCTTCAAGTTAGTAAACTGGAATCCTCCTGTAGAATTACATTTCGATTCCTTCCCTTCCATACGAATCAACAAACTTGATCAGTGTTTTCCACCTCAGTAGTCGTGTTCTCAATACAACCGAAAAATCCGACTGGACTTGGAAAATTCTCGTTTTTTATATATGGTGTGAATGTAATGATAAATGTGTGCACCTGGTAATACAAGGTGATATTGACTGAAAGATAGTTAGTGAATGGGATAGTAAGTGGAATTACCGAATAAATAACATAGTCACCGTGATATTAGTGACAAAACTTTGCACTCTTAATCCCAGATATGGAAGAAATGTGTCGATAAATACTGCTACGAATGGAATATGTGTCGGTTACGATTAATAAATATAATTTTATGTGTGAATCTTAAAATGAAATGGGGTTAAAGCATGGACACCAGAAAGGGTGCTTTAAGAATATGTGTGCTATAATAGCTCGTTTAAAGGTACGAGAGAGGGCTCGTAGAATTAATTAATTAGATAAAGACTCATTATAACCCTCATTTCAAGATGTTTTCTTTACTTAGAATATTGTAGAATGTAACAGTATTTATGAACTTATGTCATATTTTACCAGCAGTTAATTATATATAATGTTCACCAAATTGTAGTTAGATGGTTTCTTTTAAAACTATTTTTACCCGTGTTGATACGCTGTCCTGTATGTATGTGAGTGTGCGTGAATGAATGACAAATTTAGTTGTAAGTTGTAGTATTTAATATTGGTTTACTATGATAGTGTTTATAATAAGTGTGTAATAGCATGTTATATGTATTAATGTATGATGGAAGTCCTGAAAGATAACTAATCCTAAAGAAGTCTAAATAGACTCTGGAAGAAAAGTCAAAATAACAGGATGAGCCTGAATAATGACGGTCTTTTCAGAAGTCTCAAAACTTCTATTTGTGAAAAATATTTCCATTACTTTAATTTTTTTTCTTGGCTAATTCAAATGTGTGTTCGATCTCCATTATGAAAATTGAGATACTGGATAAAAGGTTATTTAACGTTTGGAAATAACAGACAAACAATCAAATTTAAACTTCTCGTCACCTGGGCTGGGTTAGGGCAACTCCTACTTGTGCAGTTGCCTGGATCCAAGTCGGGGTAGTATGAGGGAACATGTGCCCCTTCGGGATCGCTTTAGAATTGATCCTCAAGTAATAACATTCGAGTATGAATCACCTTTTTAATAACTATTCAAGTTCCTTTACCACATTTCTATAATTATCCAGTATCTTTTATATTTAGCTCCTTCTTCCTTTCTCCTTTCCCGCTTCCTCTTTTCCTCCTTTCTCCTACCTTCTTCTCTTCTTTCTCACTCTTTCTTTTCGTCTTTCTAATAAAACTGAAGAGGGATCGTGACTGGGAGTTGTCGCTATAGACACGGTCATTAAATTGCTTTGATGTTCCTCTTCGGAAGTCCGATATGAATTAGTTAATCCTAAAACATACATATGAAGCAAAAATTCCAAAATTCATTTATTCTTATTTCATATTTACTAAAATTATCAAATTAAAAGACTTCAGTTCAAAAATTCAGCGACTCCCCATTTCCCATTTCACGATGTCCCTTTTTTCACTTCACATATTGAGTTCAAAATGCCGCACTATGTATCGAACGCATGTCCACTTGAAACCACTGGTTTTGAAGAAGCAAAATGTGGTATTTACGTTTATGGTTTATAGCAGATATCTACAAGATATAAGAGAGTATTGTCTGTAATCCAATATGGCTTCCAGCGTGAAAAATGAGATTGTATATAAATATGCTATTTCTTGAAATATTGCGATCAAACCAACGAATGACATACAAATGTAACCATCGCGAATACGTTACAATAGAGCCCCCAACCTGACTGGTGGCTCTTTATGTTTGAACTTTGCATGACAATATTAGAAAAATACCCGAAGGTATTCATCTTTTGTTTAGTAGTATGAATAGAAAGTCAGCGTTATGTGTTTATCGCATATTCGTCATATTCATGTAAATTATATCGAGTGAACCGTGACGAACGTGCATTAGGAAAGAAACATATGTGTTGTTACGGAATGAAATAATAGTTGAAGTGAATCGAAATTCTATTGTTCTTTAATCTTCCTATTGCTTTTAAATGCATAATAGAGAAAAATAGAGATTTAGATTTGTACTGTTATGAATGACATAGGTTTTAAGCGGCCATCTTGGATTCAAGATGGCCATAGATTTTCAATAAAGCTTTCGTTTACGCTTGAATCGCTGCCATTTTGCAGAGGGTTGTCGTAGAGAGCCGAGACTTGCTCCATGTTCTTTTATTTTACAACAGCTATCAAACGATGTGCTACTTAAAACCCCTTGTCATTTGAAAATTTTGAGTTGGACCCTGTCTGGGACTCTGTGGGAAACCCTAAGACAAACTTTTTTTTTATCCAAAAAAATGTGTCCTTGAAAATGATGGTATACGTGTTCGCCGAGCTTTTCATTTACACAACTGTTTCCGAATAAATGACCCGGTTCAAACTATTCTGCCAGGTAGCTTTTACATTAAAAAATATGTTGTAACTCACGGTATTTGGCACGTATAACTTTGGGAATTGTCTAGTTATAACATATCGAGTGCAAACACAATTGTCTCGTTCGGATCTCAACGGAGTCACTTCGTGATCTTCCCTTGTTAGTCTTAATTATTTAGAAGCTATTATGGGTTTAAAATATGAACAAAAGCACCGGAAGCAATAGGAAATGATCCCTAAATTCAAGGATTGGCACCCTGTTGGCAAAGACGTGACAACAGCATATTGTTTATTTTGTAAATGTAAGGTGTGCGCGAATTTAACAGACTTGAGAAATCAATTTTTCTAATTTTTAATGTGCAGAGATCCTTTTTGCAGCAGTCGTCAACTGAAATTGGATTCTCATAGTTGAAGAACGAAAACGCCATTGGTTGTTTACCTCACCCACTTCTGATTCTCTCGAACATCTCTCTTTAAACATTATTCGCGTTCATTGATTTTTCTTCATAAATATATGAGTGGTCATTTGAATTGTGTGATTTATGCACTACACTAGATTAATCAATGAAATAAAATTCCTATTTTTCAACCATAAAGAGCAAATGTAAGCATATTTTATTCTACTAATGGATTCACTGGCAGGAATATGGAATTTTTACGAGCTATATACCTGAAATGGGAAAAATAACGAATTCCGGGAGGATTTCAAAATATTTCGAAAGCATTAATGAATTAGGTTAACTCTGCTAACAGTCTGGTTTCGCGTTCTATCCAGCTTCCTGTTGGGAACTAAAAGGAAATTCAGTTGCGTCGAGTTAACCTATGTTACCTGTCAAAGGCAGTTTGGCATGTTCAAAACCTGATCGTGTAATATACAAGGTGTGACTATTTGATTCTCTGAATCGTCTATGAAATAAAATGTTTGCTTACCTATACACTAGTTAAAAATAGTTCTCTTGTTAAATAAGAGCTATCCATTTTTATATGGTTAGCATATGGGTCGATAGCACGGGATACCAGGACTCGATTCCCGCTTGGAGCTCGTGTGGTTCGGATCTCATGTTAACCTGTAGGTTCACGTCTCACATAGCCCGGCTGCTAAACAGGACACTAAACTCGAATTTAACCAAGAGTAGTGAAGCTCTTTGATGAAGGTTTCCTCCACTACTGGAAGTAATTTTGAAGCTTGTCTCCTAGAATATTGCAAAGTAAATTTGTCGCCGCGCACCAGATGTCAGAAAATGTCGTCAAATCTGTGTCCTTTTAAGGCAGATTTTGAAATTTGTCTCATGGTACTAAATCGGAGAGTAAGAGAGCTTGGGGTCAGAAAATCGCTAACATTTAATGATACTCTAGGTTTTTGTCTCTTATTTTTAGCCAACAATGCAACATGCTTCTTCTTCTGTTGTTTCGTGAAAACGTCTTCTTGAACTAGACCCAACCGAACACATCATGTTCTAAAATATAAAAATACAATTAACTGCAAGTGGCTGTGTTATAATTACCACCATAGTAGTTTGAAATTTGATATTTTATTATTAATAGTAATAGTAGTAATAATATTCTCCTTTCTGACAATTTTCTTTTATCTAATCATAATCACTTTGCTATATTTTTGTAGTATTTATCTTCTTGCATAGTCAATAGATACGACCAATGACGTTCAACTTAATACTTAACTCTACTTCAAATTTTTTCAGGAAATCTGTTCCACAAACTTCACTAAAACATATATATATATATAGGCTACATCCTAAAAGAAAAGTTTGATGCAGTATATAACATCCAATCTATACATTACACACTAAGGAGAACTTGAATATACGATGAAGTTTCTCAACAATCCCAGTGATATTTTATTTACATCAAACACAGTAGTCACTCAAACTTCCTTTTCATCTCTTGACTTTATTTTGCAAGTAACTTTAATCAATTTAAACATGGTTTTCGGTTGTATTGTTTCAAGAGTTGAAAACTTTTGAAAACTGAACACTGAACCATACAAGGCAGCAATTCCTTTTGCTAGCGATGGATTGGTCAGGTATGCTGTACTTCCCCTAATGCTTTCAACGTGTTTCTGGTGAGTTTCAAAGGAATGTCCCATATATGAAAATTTAAATGGTTATCTTTTTCGATTACCTTTAGTTATACTATTACAATGAAAGAGAACATTAAATTTCTGACTAAATTTCCGAAACAGAAACTTTGGCATTCTCGCAATAAGGGACCTTTCGGGACATATCTATCTCAAAAGGTGATATACCATATATCCATCTTTGGTTATGAATGCACATCACAGTCTATTGGTTCATTGATTAGTCCATTAGTGTGCCTCGTGATTGTGTAATTTAATAATCAGACAACAAAAAAGGCACTCGTGTAAAAATTGAAACACAAAAGAAAAGAGCGCATAAATAAACTACAAGAAACTGCTTGTGTCCGTCCCATCGACATGAATCGACCGTTCTAATTAAATATTCAATCACTTAAATGAATAATATGATTTATTATAGCATATATTACTGTCTACTTACTACCAAGAACAAATGATTTATTATAGCGTATATTAATGTCTAGTTACTGCCAAGAACAATCAAAGATAAGGAAGATAAGAAAAGTAAGTGTCAATTATAATACCGCCCTAATGCCTAGAATCCCTACTGATTAGAATCAAACTGCAACATTTGGATTGTACTTTCGCTACCACCGCAACGAAATTACTTTCTCGTCCATTGTAGTCATTGATAAAAGAAAATTGTATAGTAAATAGTAAGAAAATACTAAAGAAATTGTCTTCTCTCATCTTTCTCCAACAAACGAAGATTAACGTTCTTCACACTAGTTGCTAGAGAGAGTGTAGCTCAAACTGCAGTCTTAGATGCAATGTCCTTCAGTTATGTATATTAGTTAGGCAATACGAAGCAATTCAAGTTAATGGGAAAAGAGCTAAGAAGACGTGCGAATACTGTTATTCATCACAAAGCCGCTTTAGCGTAAACTCTTGGCTTACATAGACGAAACTTCAACCACTAGGCAATCATAACTTAATGCCTGCTTACCATGCAGTAGTATTTTAGTTCGGGTACCACCAAATTTGAGCTGTGTCCCTGTTTGAGCTGTAAAGATTATTTCAGTGGGGCCCCGAGCGACGCCATTCCAAGAAATTGGCTAAGCAATTAACAAAAAACACGTTAAATTAAAAAGCTTCTGCACTACATTAAGAAAAACGTGTTTAATAATGATTCTACTTCATAATGTTAAACTTTACAACTATACTTGCTTAACGAATTTAATTTCTCCAACTTTCCTTTTAGGCTAAAAATGTATGATATGAAATTTATAAGTAGAAAATGTAATTAGATAGAATTATATTGTTCTACAAAAAGTAATAATTGAAAATAAACTTTTAAAGGATTCGCTAAAGATATGCTTTAGTTTAACATCTTGAATTACTACACGTACATATACATTCATAATTTCTTTTATTTCCCCTTATAAAAGAAACCATACATGATAAGTTTAAATATTATGTACTCGTAGCAGGAACACTTTTATCGCAAAAGCTTTATAAGGTAATACATACAAGAAAAATATACTCAGTTCTGAATTCCGATGGGACCACATGAGCTCCCGCTGGAAATCGAACCGGAGTCTCCCATGCCAAAGACGCGTACACTAACCGCTTAGCCACGAAGGAGCTCATATCAAGACACTTTAGTCTGGCTTGTAAATTGGAAATTAACATATGTTTCTAAGAACGTTTCATGCGTTCACAAGTGAATTCCTCCATCAGCTGCTTGTTATTGCAGTATCT
The DNA here is from genome assembly GCF_964235325.1 of Thermobia domestica. Lineage (NCBI taxonomy): Eukaryota > Metazoa > Arthropoda > Insecta > Zygentoma > Lepismatidae > Thermobia > Thermobia domestica. Next base: position 123,743,215 of record NC_137466.1, on the reverse strand, counting down.
ACCCATGCAAATCGCAATTTGGAGTGAATGTATATTATATTAGTCCTGAAACTAATGAAAATCAGTACGCACATTATATAGCTTCCTGTGATACTTGTCTTGCGTAATATATTTAGTTTTGAAATACAAAATATCATACATATCGATACAAAATATCATAACTATACTAATTAAAAAGGTTTCTTTAAGTTCATAATCATAACTTAGTTTGCATTGTGTGTTCTTGAAAATCAAGTACTTTGAAACTTCAAACTCTGAATAGTGATTTAACCATTTTTAAACTTAACTACAAGTGATACAAACAGTATTTGAATTAAAAAAATACTCTGCATAATAATACTAATCGCAAAAAGAAAACACAATGATAGTAAATAATCACTAAACATGAATGACAAAAAGTGTGTCTGAAATTGTGTACTGCAGAGTGTATCAGGTGTTTCAAAGACAAGTTGTTTGCGGTGACGGAATTAATGGGTCCTGTTAAGGCAACCAACTCGCTCAGCTGTAACTAACTCCCTCTGGGAATAAATTCAAAGATAGATACAAGTTTCCAGGAAGAGATATTCCCTTTATATACGAACTATTTCAAGTTCTCTGTGAATCCAAAACATCTCAAAGATGACCTCACAATAATGTGAACTATCCTAGTAATATTGGAAAAATCAATTTGAAAGCAAACGTTTAGAAATTCATAAGTGTTTCCTAAGTGTTACCCTTCTTTGGGTAAGAGATTAAATTAGTTAAAACAATAAAAAGTTTTTTAATTATTGACTTCAACTGTGACAGAAAATTTCTCAAAATTAGGTGACTTGCTCTTGTTTAAGAAGAAATTCACCTTGTTTTCTTGGAACCCGCATTTCTGTATCATTAATGAAAGAAAATATTTCAAGCAACAATGATAACACTTGTCATCTGCTTCAAGTGAAATAACATTTCGTTAATTAAAAATCCTACAAAAGGTGTGTAAAATGTAAACTAAGCAATATATTATAATCTTTTCAAGAAAGCAATATTATCGAATTAAAATCGTAGTTGAAGACTCGCTGTAGAAAACAATGTAAGTGCCACCTTGAAATTGTTTAACTTATTTTATTATTTTAAATACGTTTACGTCTTAGATTTTCATACATAACTTCACATCGTTATGAACAGTAGTTGTATTTCTAGGCAATAGTATTTTCTATTTTGCGACGCTTGGGCACAATTTACTATCATACATTTTGTCTCTACTGTTACAGTAACTATTGTTTTTGACACTTATATTGTTTTCTACAGTGAGTCTCCAGTTCTGAATTGTTATTGGAGTGAACATTTAAAACTTTAAGCATAGAGTAATGATATAGACATTTTCAATTCAAGAAAGTGACTTTTAAAAAAGAGGGTTCTATACTTGTTATGAAAATTAATTTTGATTCCTTAAATATATGGAATAAGAAGGCCGAATGCTTATTGCTGCATAAACAAAATTCCACTAGCAGATTGAATTCGTATGATCAGTGGCAGCGATTGGACGTTAAAAGTGGGGGGGCAAGACATGATCTGAATATTTGTATATCAATCTTAGTTTTCCTGGTTGTTTCTAACACTTTGTTTCACGAAAGGTTGTATAACTAATAGGATACTATATTTTTAAGTCAAAATACTATATATCGTATTTCATATTTTATTAAGTAAATTGATAAAACCAACGCAAGTAGGTAATACTCTGAAATAACGAAAATGTAAGAAGAGATTTGATTCCTTGCTCACGAACATCTTAAAATTCTGTCTGGAAAACTGTGTAATCAGATTATTTAATAACAAATTTGAAAACCAAATAAATAGAAATAATAATATTAGTCATAGTAATGAATAAATTGTCTTGCTTTGTAGATGCTATACTGAAACTGGGGATAATTGAACAACTTAATTTTTAATTCCACACATGCTATTAAATGCGTGTTATTACTCTTAGAAAATGAAAGACACTAAATACAATAAGCATATGCTACGACATTTAAAGCAATATTTGCTTTTGCAGCTTCCCGAAACATGTTCGTTGCCATTAGGTGCAATTTTCACTTTCTTGGAACACATCAAAAGACAACAATACTTAGAATCACTCTACACTCCAGCTATACAAAATAATCCTAAAACCTAGAATTATGTTGAATTCACTAAATTTAATTGTATATACAGTTACACCCCTAAACACACACCACTTCACTCGTATATTACATTACAAAACAATGAAAAAGGTAGAAGTCGTTTCTTATTACGCTCTTTTTAATCAATATTCCTTACTTTAGAAAGAAGAGAAGACATTTTAGGAATTGTCAATTTTTGTGCAATTAAAGAATAACTTGTGAAATACTTCTTTTTTGCTAAATGTTCTCTCAATTAGTTTCAAAGCGGCTGACTAACATATCGAGCCCTTGTAAGAAGGGGGTATAGAAGCAAAACCTGCTAAAACCATTTTTGAATTTTGTCTGGGAACGACGAAAAAGTGACGCCCTCGTGTTTTCAGAATTGTTGAACAACATTTTTTGTTTAATGGTTGATTTCACTCATTTGTATTAAGTAGGGACCTCTAAACAAGAAAATTGTTAAACAATTCTGAAACATAAAGACATCACTTCTTCGTTTCCTGACAAAACTGAAAATGGATTTAGCAGGTTTGACTTCCATATCTCTGGATTGAAAGTATGCTCGAATTGTTGTGCTCCAATAGGTTGATTTTTGGGTTAATTTCCGTCGCACTTAAAACGCAATTCTTGTAGCTTTCTTAACTTCACGGGAAGACAACCAATACGTACTCACGCAAAGGCAAATGTTACATAGCACCATTTTTCTTATGAAACAGTAGCACACACATAAACTTTATATTTCCAAATGAAACTACGGTATATACATTAATGGGTTGCTTCAAAAAAGTGGGGGGCAACTGCCCCCCTTTGCCCCCCCTAATCGCCGCCCATGCGTATGATCAATCTTGCTCTGAGAATCTTTCCCATTCTGAACTATAGGCCTATGTACATTTCTCATTCTAGCAAGCATCCCTACTTCTAAGACATCTCAATTTGACTAACCATAGCACACTATTCTGTAATCATCCTTTGTATTGTAGAGTTCTGCTTTGTGTATTTTCTTCATGAACCTTTAGTTTGCACTTTAATGTTTGTGCCATGTACTTTCTTCAATACTACTTTAAAAGAAACATCCATTCTCTGTAGTGACGGCATAAAAAGGGTCAGCGTTGCCACCGTCCCGGATCTTGCCTTCTGATGGGCTCCTGTCAGTAGCTGACGCAAATGATCAATTGCTCGTTAATTAATGAAACATATAACATGATGATAGTAACAACAGTGCGCATTTTCGCCGATCCCAAGAGGTTCATCCAAAACATGGCTGAAGTAGCATTCTTATTGGCCACGTATCGATGACGTCACCTACTATTACTACTACTGCTTTTGCTATGGATCTGTATAGTACAAGGGCAAACTTATTTTAATGAAAGAAGTTTAATGGAAATTTTAAAAAATAATCGTTAAATCGCTTTGGATCTGTATAGTACAAGGGCAAACTTATTTTAATGAAAGAAGTTTAATGAAAATTTTTAAAAAAAATAATCGTTAAATCATTTTCTGTGTATTATTTTTAATATTATTTTAACAAAAGGAGTGTTATAAAAAGTTTTAAAAATAATAATAAAAACTTTCCTTAGGCAGGAGGCAGTGTTTGAACCCACGCCAAAAACTACTTTTTTCCTATCATGTTGCGCCAGCTCACTCGGTCATATATACATGTCATGACTCGTGATGTCTTATCTGTATCGGCCAATCAGATCAGAGGATATCTGAAGCTCTTGGGATCCGTGAAAATGCCAACGGTGCCGACTTTCCAAAATTTATGTGGGTGCATATCAGTGGCGGGGCGTGTTATAGCCTATGTTTTCATGGGAGTCTCCGTATTTTTTGATTGATTTCCTTTAAGTTAAAATCTTTTATGAAAACTGTCATAAAGGGCTGTTCCCGATTCTAATCGCAATATAGTTGAATTGTATATTGTGAGGACTGCCTTTGACCAGGCCAGAGACAGGGAAGGAAGGGAAGCATTTTGCTTGGGTTACCTTTGCACAAACACATTTGAAACAAACAATTATGTTTTAGAGTTTAGACATCTTAACTTCCATCTCAATATTTTTATTGCTTATTATTTTTTGATAATGGCAAGTGAGAAATATTTATTTTATTTTTTCTATCAAACTAAAAATCTTGTGGGTGTGCCGCACCCATAAGATTATTTGTGTGGGTGCTGGAGCTCGGGAGCACCCAAGCAGTCGGCCCTTATGGTTAGTAACATCTCTCAGGACTCTCAGGGCTTATTTGTGCGCTTTGCTGTACTTGCTGAAAGGAAGACTCTCCACAATTTCAATAACTATGGTCATGCATAGGATGCAGCGAGAAAACAAGTCTGTTTCGCATAGCGAGTCATCTGTAGCGTCTCCGCACGATTCAGATTTCCTCTCCCTCCCAGAATCTCGCTTCCATTCACTGATTTGCTGATTGAACCTTGGATGCCATGTGACAGCAGATAAACATACATTTGATTGACAAGTTATGTGTAGAATCAATAAAATATAATATTTATTGTGTACTTTGCTACTTACTGTTAAAGTGCATATGTACTGTAAATTGGAATGAGTTTGGATGGTATATTCAGTTTTATTTGCATTAAACTGAGCTGCAAGGTAATCTTCAATGAGCACACAAAATTCAAACTTACCCTATGAACCATATTGTGTAACTGTGATATGATCATGGAACATACAGTAGATTAATCATGCGACACATACAGTAGTTATTTGAACTTCTTGACGGTTTAATAGTTCGAGGGGGAAGTGGAAATAACTTGGAAGACACATAAGTGGGTGAAACAACGAACTGCGAAGTACATGAATCATAAACCGCTCTTTGCACGCTTGCACGAGCTGTAATAGTACAAAACGATTTTATATGTTTATTATACCATCGTATTATATATCAAACACTGAACCACAGCAATAGTTGCAATTTTTTTTTAGAAATCCTTGCAAGCCTTTGATAATATATAGTGTATTATTCTTTAAGACGAAGCATCGATATTTCAATGAAGCAGAAAAACGAAAAAGAAAAAAGCTGCCAGAAAAATAAACATTAGAGCTTACAGAAAATTTATAGAAGTATATGTGAAAATTACAATTAATGGAGCATGCAGTTACGTTTCTAGCAGTCTTGATAAGCAAAAACATACGCCAAAAAAAGAATTATGAAAATGTTTCGAACTTCTTTGTGTTAAGCCCGACGTTAGCAAGCATTATTTTATTTCTGTTGTGTCTTATTGCTTGACAGGAGAACGAAAGATACAGTTTATATATATATATATATATATATATATATATATATATATATATATATATATATATGATTTTTGACGTTGAATCGGAGAAAGTTGAATATCCGAGAGTTCAGGACTATGAAAGCACGTCACATAACAATTGTGAACTGATCGATGATGGTCTGCAAAGACACATAAAATCCTCGATCAAAAGGTGGAGAGACATTTTATGTCACTGATTCTATTACTTGCAGAAAAAAATCCTTTAGCTGTGTCAGAAAGATTGTAACTGAAAATTCAAACCCGGAAAGCTTTTTATGCGTAGCTCTAATAAAGTTTCTGTCGATATTTGATCTGATCATGAAAGCAAGAATCGATTCAATAACGACGAAGACAGGGCAAAGAGCATTGTCTTATTTTGTCCAAAAGTACTCATCACCATGAATAAACTGCCACTCGTAGATCTTCCCCAAAAGAATGACTTATGTCACAGCATAGTGTTACTAATGCAACATTGGTATATAAAGTACAGGTAAACTGTTATAGCTGTTACAAGAAAATGGCAATTTTAAAAATTTTCACCCTTCAGCAAATTATTTTTGTAGTAGGAAGAAAATTCGAGAAACTCTTCTAGATAACCTTAAGTTTAAAATTTTGTGCGAATTCATTGAACGATGTGATTTCTAGACGTTAGATTCGGACGAACGAACAAATATTCAAATAACTTTTTTCGGTATGTAGCGGTCATGAAACGTGCAAATCCGTTGAAATCTTGAATTCGATTTTTTTTTCACGATAATGGGTGAAAGCAATGTGACGCACGTAACATGTTGACTTCCTTTTCTGACTTTCTTCGAGTGTGGCGGCCTTCATAATGAAGATATCGCTTTACTTCCTTTTTATTCGAAAGATGGAAAATAAATATGTACGGCGTCCCCCAGTTTCTAAAAAATTACAATGAGCAAAGATATGCAGGGGGAACGACGTGGTTTCATGCCACTACCTACCGTCCCCCCACCTTTTCAGATCCACTTTTACCCTCGATGTAAATAAATTTACATTACATTACATATAGTAACATGATTCTTGATATGCAATAGATCTTATTATTCGCCGTGATGTACGTAACAAATACCGTTATGTTACGTACGTCACTCATTTACTTCGTTAGTCACGCACTTTATTGGTTAACCAGATACAAAAGTTATTGGTTTATTGGTTACAAAAGTTTTCTGTAAATTCCTACTGTTAGAAGGCATAATCTATTCGAATAATTTAATGAATGACAGTTGTCCACTTGCTTTTCATTGTACAGGATAAACTTAACCACCTTTTCCCTGACGTACGTAACTTAACACCACGGGTCTTCTCGACTTCGCTGCTGCTAGCGATGCCTACCCACATAGAGCTGATAATTTCAGTTTTGGCCTGGAAGGTAACGTTCCATAGATGACATTTCTATGAAGAATAGTGAAAGTATTGCACACATGCTCAATGGAAAAAATAACTAAAAGATGCACTTGCCTTTCATTTCCAACAGCACATCAAAGCACTTTTTCTTAGAAACAAGCTGATTACAATAGACAACAACTTCACAAGAAATTCTGCAAAACATGTAACTATACTTAATTCTCTTTCTATAGATGTATATAGCATGTTATGGTGGAAGCATTATGGTTTTCGTCCTTCAGTGTCCTGATTTATTTGCTTTCACCCTTAATCATACTTCGTTCTCTCCTGCTTCATGCTAGGTTTAGTCAGTCAGAGACGACGGAGTTTGAGAAGAATAACTGAGGTGTTACAGCTCTTGCTGCATATAAACGTACTTTCCGCACAAGTCACATTTTATTTTGTAGGTCACAATAACTTATATAAAACAGAATCCGTACACTGATAGGATTTGAAATGATTGTTAATAATAATAATAATAATAATAATAATAATAATAATAATAATAATAATAATAATAATAATAATAATAATAATAATAATAATAATAATAAAGTAATAACAGAATTAGAATTACAATTACCTAAAAAGTAAAAGTTAATGAAAAAAATTATTGACACGACGGGACTTGACCACAGGTCTACCACTTGTTATTATCGTACGATACTACTACACTACAAGCTTTGACTTGCTCCTGAATTGGAAAAGGAAATAATGTGTAACTCAACTCATAATCGTCTCTTTATACAGGCCTTAGTATTTGAAATAGTTTTACAAGAAAGGTTTTAAACTAGCTAACAATTTATGTGCAACATCAAATAATTGTTGGCCATATGTAAGTGGTTATTGCATCGATTTTCTGTCAAAGAGGCCCAGGTTCAAATTCCCGTAGGTCCGAAATTTCCAACATGTTTAAATTTCAATTTCATTCATGCTATGTGTAAAATACAAGATCTTCTCCTGTGAAAAAGGAAAGAGATATTCGGATGACTGGAATTGAAGTAGGTCCATGAATGGAGACAAAGATTTACAAACTTATTACAGTCAATTAATGCAGATTTGACATTTTCAGTTAATTTCACCATTTTCTGACTCGTGTGTGATCAATATTTTATCTTTCTTCTCACACGCAGAATGTAATAAGATAATGCATTATTTATACAAAGAACTGTAATATCATTTTCATATGGCGCTTATTGGTCAACACCCTCCGAACAATAGACATTAATATTAAAGCGGAGATGCTTTCCGTGTATTAATTCCACAGCGAAAGACTTACAGAGTGTAGTCTGTTGGTTGTAATGCTAAGTGTCAATTGGGTTACATCTGTCCAGACGTTTGTGATAGCTGAAAAAGCACTGGACTCGAACTAAAGAGTTATAGCAATCATCGGGATATACTTTTATTGCTAGCTGTACAATTTCTTGCGAAATAGTTTCACTATGCCTCTTACGAGCGAGGGAGTAAAAGAAAGAGAGAGGAAGATAGCAAACTGACCATGACACAGAGACCACGCAAGTCACTCCATGCAACTCAATGCAATGACACGTAAAACTCAATTCTGACTTCTGCAAATATATTTCCGAAATTAAACTTCCTACATGCTCTTCTGTGATTCGATCCCAACCCATTATACCTAATAACTCAATTTCACCAGAAGTGGCGCTTACCATAATGTTTGCCCGAGCCTATCATATAATGAACGATACGATTATAATGGCAAGTATTTTGGGAACATGGGAGTGGGAGGCAGCACTGCTGAGTGGTTACATGTTTGTTCACGAAGTCACCTTTCAATCAGCGGTCATGTGAACATTTTGGCCATTTATTAGACCTCGAAAAGTCACAAATATCGCACGAATTCGAACCCTAAAGCCACTGATACTCCCTGACTTGTTTCAAGAGTCTAGTTGATTCAACTGTACTTTCATAGAGAATTTGTAGTTTCAGTTCATCAATATGTACGTCTGATAAAAGATGTGTCAAAATTCCACATTTAAACTAATTATTAGCATTCTGCTGTTAATATTTAGCAACACTGTTTTGCACCTCAATAGCTTCATGTTGCTACGAGGCATTAGAAATTTTTTCACAAGAAGTGAAGACATCTGTACTTACAATACAATTGGAACGGTGAAAAATCATTGGAGCTTTTAGATATCCTTGGATAAATGTTTTCATCTCTGGTGAGATGATAAACTTCCAAAAATAGCTTTGAGAGATTTTAGAATCTCTGATCAGGGACGCCTTCAGAGTTTTTTTTTTCTAAGAGGAGGGAAGGCAAAAGATAAACACAAAAGTGCAGTCGAGAAGCACACACACACACACACACACACACACACTTAAATGCATGGGTGCACATAATGTATAATGTAAAACAACAATTATTTACGCATATATTCCTGTTGCCTTCAGTAAATATATCTTTCCTACTACAGTAATATAGTATTTAATATAAATTTATTAAGTGCTATACTCGTAGTATGTGAGTAAGCAATTATTATGTCTTGATATGCGCTTCGAAGAACTGAACACTCTTCGAAAATCCAGGGAAGGTACGTGTTACCCCCTTTCTTCCATTGCCCCTGCTGAGGACGGCCATGCTTCTGATATTTTTATCTGAATCGTTTCAGAAATATTGTTCTCATACATGATTAGATGGATAAAGAAGAAAGAAATTGCCAAATCAAAGTTGAAATTTAGAGCTATGTCGCAGTAGTTAGTTACCAAAAAGGCTACCCTTGCCAAATTAACTGGAGCAGTTAGACAAGAAGTGTCTCTTCCAGTAGCCAAAGTTGGCGAGAATCATACTGATTGGTTTGGCAACTTTGGGACTCGTCCCAACTGTGGTCAGAGTGACATTAAAGGATGGAATATTGTTATGCGATCGGGTAACTGACACACTTTCATTCCAGGAATCAATATAAATTTGAAAAAAAAAAAAGTTAAGTTACTAGATAATAAAAATGATATTATAGCAAAAATAAGTCTTAGGAAAATGGAAAATGTATTGAGGACTTTCACTAGATTGAGGATAGACCGCGTAGCTTAAATGTTGAAATAGAAAGTACAGTAAGGGACGATGATAAAGGATCCACTATATTTCGGACGAGTTTGACAAAGTAATCCTCGAGATGAGAAAGGTGTCCAGAATAAATAATATACGGTACTAATTAAGGGTATGGGAGAGAAGTAAAAGAATTATTCCGGCTCTGTAATGAAATACATGAAACGGTAGAGTTGCCGAGAGATTACTTGAAAACGATATGCTTTCCTTGATTAAGGAATCAAACCCAAAAGGATGTGAGTACTACGGAACTCATATCGCATGCAGAAAAATTTCTGCTTTAAATAATGAACAGAAGACTATATGAGAAAATAAGTGAGAAGAGTAAGGAGGAACAGTTTGATTTTAGAAGGAGTTAGCGAATAATAAATTCTGTTTGATTATTAAGAGTATTCGCTGAAAATTTATGGAAAGAAAATGAAATGAAATCTTTGAGGTTTACGTCCCACGGTTATGCCGGTTAGGCTAAAGGAGACGGTGATGATGAAAAATGAATGAAATGGTGGAATGAAGAAAGCGAGAGAACGCCGAGGAAACCCACACACACGGTGTTTGTCCACCACAAGGTTCGCTTGGTGGGGGCTGGGATCGAACCCGGGACCCCAAGCACCAGAGATGAAAGCTCTACCACTGAATCACCGCGGCCCCAATTTATGGAAAGAGGTAGAGTGTGTATATTGATTGGAAAAGACTTTTAACCGAAATTCTGTAAAACAATTGGATTGCAATGGAAAGGCCGAAGTGTCATGAAAGCAAGCTCGAAGGCATTAAATAAGTGGCAGAATAATGGATGAAATTAGAGGAGAGCGCAATTAGAAAGGTACTTCTTACCGTTTTTTTAATGTGTTCATGTGAGATAATGAATAAGGGTCTGCGTGTAGAAAATGGTATTTCAGTAGGAGGATTAGTTGTATACCTTTTGGTAATGATATGGCGTTTATCACAGAATTTATATAGAAAATTAATGTTGGAAAACTCGAGGCAAAACTACGGGAAAAAGGGGATAAAAGTAAATTCTAGAAAGTAAAAACCAATAATGATTATAATGAAACAACCTGTTTCAAATACAGTAAACTCTAGATTTACCGCGAAATTAAGTAGCGCGGCAACCACGAATAATGCGTAAAATGGCCGAAAAAGGACAAAAATCAACATGAAAATGCTTTTAAACAATTTTTTTTAATTTAGAGCTGGAGGTCTACATATACATTATGACTTAATATGGACTTACAAGCTTATTGGTTTGTTCTTTCTCACCAATAAAATTAATTGTTTTTGATTTTTTGTATTACAACATCTTTTCTTTACCTGTCATTCAAACAACAGTTCGATTAAGCAATCAATAAAAGCAAGGATATGAATGTATAAGGAAGGAGCATTTAAGAATTTTTAAATGCGGAAGACGCTCTCAAACGTTTTGCAAGGGACAGGAAGTATTGTACAGGGCAGCAAAATAGATGCTATGCAGAGACGACGAGAAACGATTAGAGGCTTTCGAAATGTGAATGTAAAGAAGAACGGGAAAAATAAACTGGATTATACTGAAAACCAATTATGAAGTCCTGAGAATAATATGAGAGCTAACAATAAGATTGGATATAACTTCAAAAAGGAAGACAGATCAGTTGGGAGATTGGCTGAGAAGGAACTGTATCTTCAGAGATGTGATACAAAGTATAACGAAAGGAAAAAGAGGGAGGGACTAAAGAAGTTTCAATAGATAGATCAAAAGGGATTGTCATTACATCAAGTCGAAGAAATTAGTTAAGTACCTCAGTGTATGGAAGTTTCACATCTTGAGGTAAGTGCCCTACCATTGATGGCACAATATCAATGATGGTGATTATGATTATTTACATTGATCTTAAACAAAGTCTGGAAGTTTTTATTGTAAAATGTTCATGCTTCTTTCACAAATAAAAGTATTAACCTGGATATACATTGGTCTACATAGCAATTATAAAAATACATATAACCACGTTTGTAGAGAAAGGTCCTCGAATTCTCCTCTCAATTCATGAAACAGCTTGTGTTAGGTCCAGTCATTAATGATAGTAGAATAAAAGTAAAAAAAATGTAACATACTATGAGAAGTTGCAGATAAGGTTATCAGAGCAGTACGTCTAAAAACTCCTATTAGCCACTGTTGGTTAGTTAGAAACTCCACGCGACGCTCGCTACGTGCAGCATATAAATCACTTAACTTCTTGAATCCGTTTGAGTTAGAGGGTACAATAGAGGAAGAACATTCTTCTTCCTGCTTCTGTACCGAAGCACAACACCAGCTCGTTCTCCAAGGACTGCACAAATTGCAGCTCTCTGGGTGACGTTTTAATTTAACTTCCTTAGGGATAGACGAAACCTTATATACATTGTTCACTTTTTAAACAGCTGGGATTTTTATTATGTCTGTAGAAGTAATTTAGCAGAATTGGGGAAATACATAGGAGTTAAAAAAAATAGAAAATAAGAAAAGAATGTAGTATTTTTAAAGTTAAGGTTGTTGTTCCAAAATAGATAAAAATAAAAGTAGCCGTTTATCACTCTATTACACTACCCATTGCATATTGCTCCAACGTTAAATTTGAACAGCAATATATACGTACGTTCCATATAGAATTTTTCATCATCGTAAATAATATTTATTATAAATATATTTTTGTGCTTTAGTGCACACAAAATACTAAAAATAAATATCACAAACACGTACGATAACGAAAAGAATAGTGAAGCAGAAGTCGTAAGTCCTAATGACAGTTTTTTTGAAAAAATTGAGGAAGTGTAATTTGATAATCAGAAGTCCGGGAACCTCCAGGCCAGAGGAGTATCAGATTTTCTGAAATGCAGAATTTTGGATAGTTACATATTTTGGATAGAAAAATACTCATAACGTGTTCCGTGTGGAGTATTGTTTTTTATGGGTCAGAAACATAAACATTATGCAAAAGCGATGAAAAATGACTGGAAGCTTTCGAAATATGAATGTGGAGAAGAATGGAGAGAATTATCTGGGTCGAGCGGAAAACGAATGAGAGGGTGTTAGAAATAGTTAGAGAAGAAAGAACAATTTTAGATATTAATAAGAAGATATTAAGAAGATAAAGAGAAATGGTTGGGACATTGAGTAAGAAGGAATTGTATCATGAGGAACGTGCTAAAACGTATGGTGGCAGAAAAGAGAGGGAGGGGACAAAGGAGACTACAATTAATGGACGCTATCAAAACAGAGAAATCATACGTGAAGACGAAGAGGTTAGAAGAAGACCGTGGGGCATGGAAGCTTCTCATTTGTCAGTTGCAGCAAGTGACCAGCCAATAATGGCAGAATACTTATGATGATGATGATGAAATATATTGCATATATTTGCATATATTTAATAGCAAATCACTACCAGCACAATCCTTTAAAGCAAACAAAAGCACCGTGTTTACGATTAACGTCACTTCTTTTCGTTACTGAATCCGTAAGGGAGTTAAATTAATTTACTAAATCTATTCAAATAACCATAAGGCGGGAATTTTGAGTATGTTGCCCTAAGGTTTACTAAGATGATGCCTTATTGTAACACATTATCATACGGATGAATACAGGAGCTGATTTTATTTCATAAGTCATGTGTGCATTGATAATTTTCTCCCAAAGTTTGGCATGGGTACATTCTTAAAGTTGGGATTTTTAAAAATGAAATGTTGTAATTGTTTTTCATGGAGGTTTTTTATTTAGTGAAACCTTCCTAGATCTTGTTGTTTTATGATGAGTACAATAATTTAATCAAAGTTTGTGTTCTTCCTAAACGGCTGATTCAGATACCTCTCTAAAATTTAGGTATCATATTTCGTAAACACATAATCGGTAGCTACTTTTATTGATGTTAACCGTCATGAAGAAAAGTTAAATATTTCATATGCACTTGGTCCAAAGTATTCCTCCCAAACTTTTGGAACCACATTTTTTAGAAATCTTATCATGGCATATTCGCATATTTCTTGTCTTCAAAACAAAACATTTGAGGATGTTATGAACTTAAACTATTCATCTGATTCTTCGAAAGAAGAAACAAAGATTCACTACATTTTTGGAATCTGATTCATGTATTCTGATATCACATTCGCATATTTTTGTGCCTTCAAAGTAAAACAAATTTACTACTTGTGACTTGATAGGTAGTCAATAAAAACAATTGATATACAACAACAACAATAATTTCACACTTTGAACTTTAGGATCTGTAAATATGACTCAAAGTTTAAAATCATTGGTGGAAAATTATCTTTAGTGAAATCTGATACATTAATGTATGTTCACACTTTAAACCGTATGATTAGAACTTAAAACTTTAGGGTTTTCGTGGAAGTCGAATAATGTGAAATCTGCTTGGTTGATTTTTCTTCATGTTTTGAACTACAAGATTTGTAGCCAGTATTCAAAGTCTACGGTCATTGCTGTAAAGTTAAATATTATAAAATTTTAGTTTTCCTATTATTTGTTGTTGAAAAGTTTTGTATACGTTGAACTTTTTGTTTGAAATGTTTGTTTTAAATTTTTAGTTTGAAGTTTTTATTCAAAAATTGTGTTTGAAAGATTTTAGTTTGAAAATTTTTGTTTTAAAATTTCTTTGTTTGAATTTTATGCTTTCACTGATCTTTTAATTGAAAATGTGTTTTTCTGGAAAAAGGACACAAGCAGTCAGAGACTAAGGAGCATAAATAACTAATAGCAAGCACACTTGAAAAGCTTACATACCCAAATTGTCAGAGATTGCATGTTCAATGAACATGAACTTTTCCTTAATTTTAGTTTTAAAATTTGAGAACAAAAAACGTTCATGTAAAAGAATCTATTGATAGTCATTCCTTGTAAAGTGGAAATAATAAAGTGGAAATAAATTATCTCTTATTACTATACATGTGATAAACTATTGTAATTTTTATAATTACTTTTGATACCTATTGGTTGTACTTGAATTGAAAAAAAAACATAATAAAACCGGTACTTTTTAACCCTTTACTGTTTTTTGTTACCATATGGTTACAAAATAATCGAACTTGTCTAACGTGAACGCTAATTCAATATTCCGTTGTTGGTCATTGTTACCATATGGCTGCACCTTTCCGCTTCGTACGCTGACTCGTTCTCACACCTTGTAGTGGGTTCGGGTAACTTTATGTGGGAAAGATGTGTTGTGTTTGTTAATAGAAGCCAGAATTCACAGAGGGTGAAGAGGAAATATTCCTGGTTGTTAGGTAAGTAACAGTAATTTTGTTTTGTTGACTTCTAGTTGTTTATAAAGCCTAATTGAAAGATTTTAAATTTAATTTTATCAATTAAATCAATTTATGAGTACGTTTAGGGTTGTTAAACCTCGCGTAACCATATGGTTACATTGTTCAATGAGGGAATAAAATTATATTATTTATTGAACTGTATTCTTCGCGATTTTATGTACAAGTGTATTTACTGAATTGTTTATATTCATACATGAAAGAAATGTTTTATGTGTCTTTACTCTGTGAAATTTCCATATTACAGTTTGGTTCATCAATTTGTTTCATTGAGACGTGTCCATTTTCATTTTCGGCTTTCGTAAATCTAATGAACTGTGATCAGGGGCGTTGTCAGTAAAGGTTTTGTTGGTATTACACCATTTCTAATAATACTTTTATATGGGATATCGTTAAATGTAAATGTGTTTTAGGTACAATTTGTGTACCCCTTTTTCTTTTACCCAGATCTATCCTGAACGCTGATCTATGAGAAATAAATTTATAGTTTACTGACTTATTATATTTTTTAGTTTGTTCATTTCAGAGTTCAGTTCGTCGTCGCTTAAAATGGATGGGGATGGTATCTCGGTCAACGTGTTTTACGAAAAAGTCTTAAGGAGCAACAGCTGTCATATCCGATTCATCGCAGTTGCCTGACATTGATTCGTCCGAATCCGATGAAGACCTAAGTTCCTCAAGATCAAGATTATGTACCTGACAGTGAGGTATGTTGAATCATTTAGCACCTATATATGTTTATGCATCTCGTAGAAGTATTCTGCTGTTGCAAATTTTCTTTGTGTTGCTGCTAAATTCTAGCATATTATATGCTTGATATTGAATATACATTTCAAAACTACTAGTAGAAAGAAAGTGGATAAAAACCCTTCCCTTTTTGTTTCCTACATTTAAACTATTCTCGTTCTTTGGCGTAATATCTATAACTTACTACTGGTATTTTCAGTAAGTTCTATGTAAATAATACAATTTTAAATCACGTTCTTTGAATCCAGATATTCACCAAAATCTATTTCATGTTTGAAGGTTTTACTTCATAAAAAAAAAACATCTAAAAATATCTGATTTAGAATAATTTTACCTTTGTTTCTTTTTTCAGAATAATAGCATTCCAAAAGGTCTTACATCTCTACCGGATGACATAACCGATTCTGATGCTGACTCTGAAGTTTCAAAGAAAAAATGCATGTTTAGTGCCTAGCCATTATCAAACGATAAAACAAACATATAGGGGCAGTGGATAAATCAAATATGCTAACTATAATTTATCGTACAATGAAAGCCAAACATTGGTACCTCAAAATCTTCAGCTACATACTAGACATGGCTGTAGTAAACAGCTGACTGATATGCAGGAGAGACCGTAAAATGGTTAGAGAATTACTTATACGGTTGAAGGTATATCGTTCTGATATTACCTACGCACTTGCTACGTGTGGGAAACCAAAGAGAGGATGGTCCTCTGTAGAATCGACAATAGAACCGCAAGGAAAGACAGGTCAACCACTGAAAACTTCGCCCGAGTGATGATACTACAACAGATAATATACCCCACTGGCCTATCCATACGTCTAAAGCAGCGTTTCCCAACCGGTGTGCCGCGGCACACTAGTGTGCCGCGAATGGGCCGCTGGTGTGCCGCGAGGAAATCGAAACAAATTATTAATTCTATAGGAACCAAATTGCAAAACATAGGGAAAAATGTATATTTGTGTTTCACATTACTATGAACCTCTACTATAAATCTACAATTTTAAGTTGCATACTGTGTTACTTTTCTGTACATTTTTAATGTTGAAAAACGTATTTATCATTGTTATGACCATTATTGCTTCTTTATTGTTGCAGACTATTTCGTAACTTGAAATTTTAACATATCATTCAATAAATTCAACAAAACAAACATGCATACAAATTACCCACATTTGTGTTTTAAAGGTACAGGAGATTTCTTTATTTGTTCGTTATTTAGTGATCTTCCTTTTTAGTGAAAGATTAGATACATTTTTCGAAAGGGAAAGTGGATTTTTAAAAACCCGAGTCCTATATTTCATTGCAATTGTTTTCTATTTTAAAATTAGAATGAAAAATAAGCATAATTATTTACCACGGGAGAAAACCAGCGATCGAGCTTTCTTCTCTGTAAGAAGATCAGTAATCACAGAAAAATACCAAGGTATTTTATATTTAGAAATAATAATAGTAATAATATATATATATATATATATATATATATATATATATATATATATATATATATATGATATGGGTGTGCCGCGAGAATTCAAATTACACCTGTAGTATGCCGCAAGTTGAAAAAGGTTGGGAAACGCTGGTCTAAAGGAAGGTGCCGGTTTAGAAATATGGTACTAGTCGAATTACGTGCATGAAATGTGATGCAAGGTTGTCTTTTACTGAAATAAAAACAAAAACTGCTTTCTGGTATTCCATTCGTAGAAACTAACTATACTGCTCTAAAACTTTTATTATATGGTAAAGAAATATGTCCATAAGCACTACATTACAGTGCAAGAAAACATCCAATACCATAACCATTATTTGTAATTTATTTAGTCCAAATAAATACGCTGTCATTTTTATACTAACTTGCACGCAAAAAGTCACCATCATTTCTTGACAAGTGGCTGTAAGTTGTAATTATATGCCCCAGATATTTGATAACATGACTATTTAGGAGCTGTAACACAAAAGTATTGTTTGTAATTGAACACGGTTTAAAATATATTCAGTATTTTGCAACTGGACTCTTATATCAATTTACTATCGTACTGCTCTAGTAGAAATGGTTTTTACATAACAAGCACACCATATTGACCAATGTTACCATATGGTTACAACTATGAATACAGGCATATTGTACAATGTAACCATATGGTAACAATTCATAACTCGAAGAGTTTTGGCGGGAAAATTTTCAAAATCAGTAGAGATGATATAGAGTGCCTATATATCATCCTGTACAAGTTTGAGATTTTTTGGTCAACTGTAAGTCATAGTGAACAGTAAAGGGTTAAATACACGCACACACAGATTAGCTATTGATATTGTTAACCACATATATCTATGTCAGAAAAAGAGTTTGGATATTGTTAATACAGTTTCTATTGCACTTCCTGTACTATAGTGTATAATTTTAATTCGAACTGAATCTTTTCAAGGCTATGGCGATATCTATAAGTGGCAATTCAATGTCTATATTGTCACATATAAACTGATTGTCAATACATGTGTGTATCCATGATCTATGACTGCAAGTTTCCCACAGTTTACATAAAGGTTGTACTTAATGCAGTACACATTTTTCAAAATAGTACTTTTTATAGAAATATATTTGTCTTGCAATATACTTCAACAGAATATTTCACACACTGCCATGCGTTTGTAAATATGTTGTACTCAGTTTGTGTCAGGTACACAATATTGCGAGGCACATTCAATGTATTTTCCTTGCGTAGAAGCATTATCGTCTCACCAAGTATTGTTCGTAGCAGTACTTCATTGTTTGAGCCTAATGATTTCACAATTGTCACATTCAGTTCATCGCTAAAATAATCACTAACGTGACCAACTAGGGTAAATTATGATTTCCACTCTTCAATGTCTAATTGTACACCAATGTCTGTTTTGTCCAGTCTTATTACAGGTTCAAAGGAGGTAGAACTTATACTATCAATCATATGTTACCTTTAAAATGTATTCAGTGGATAGTAGTTGGCAAGCAGGAATTCTTCAAAACTTTAACGTTAGCAGTACGCATCTTCACAACGAGAATGCTCTTACTCAAATGGAAGGGTCCCTCCTCAAATGACACCCTTGAACGTTAATATCAGTAAATCAATGTAAACTAATATAAAAAAAAACATGCTCATGAATAAAAGCATTCTACAAATCATGATAAGATAAAAGAATTTTCTCGCTTTTATGTGTGTGTATTTCGTTTGATATATGGTACAAGTAAATACTAAATAACTCCTATAAACATTGATCCTGTTCAGTGTTAGATGCCTTGTATTCATTCATAATATTTTATAATTAGGGAAAATTATAAATTGGCCTGGTTTGCATAAATAAATACTAATTTGCTTTATGAAAAATTTGTTTTTAAAACAATAAAGAATAAAATAATTTAAGAAGAATTTCACCTTATTTAAATATCAATTTCTGTAAGTAGATTGAGTTTAGTTAAAAGGTAAAGTGTAGTTACAGCATTAATTTGTTTTAGAAGAGGCATGTGTTATTATGTCAGGGCTTTATCATTTAGATTTTACCACATATTGCATACAAACTGTAATTACATTTTCCCTTTACCAGCAGCGAACTTCCAAATGAAATGTGCTAACAAGATAAAGATAGTAACAGGAGAAATTAATTCTGCTACCACTTTGGGCTTCAATTAATTAAATTACAAAAGTAATTTTTCACCTAATTCTGTTTAGTCTTGCTGTAGAAGATTAAAAATTAATTATTTTTTCATTACTAATTATTTGTAAAAATAATTAACATAGCTTTTGTTCTACGTAGTGAACTGCTTTAATTCATAATTTATACCAGCATTTCCTATTTTGTGGTTCGCAGAATCCTAAGGGACCATAGAACAAATTTATAAAGTATTATAGTACTTACAACTCATAATTTATAACGCACTCAATTTTGCAAAGCTAGCATTTTACTGTATAAGCTCTTCCATAGTATAGGCAAAAAAGCTGGAGTGACCTTACGTTTCTATCGTTAAAATCTGAAACAAACTGCAGATGAAGATTCCGATGCCGCTGAACATATTGTTAGTCCTCCGACTCTTAAAAGTCTAATAGTCCATAATATTAGGGAAGACAAAATCTATATTTTTACTACTATCATTCTCAAGGTCTTTCCAACATACTCGTACTTACTCACTAAGGCGTGGGTCATTCAAAAAACAATGCCAAAATCAAGAAGATTATGATACTTCGAAGAGCTATTCAGCAAGGATTCTATGGAATTTGTCCTAGAAACCAAGAAGCGCCTGTCTACACTCCGTGTAGTTCTACTAAGACTACCACTTAACACCGAGCCCCATAAAATTCACTATGCCTCCACCACAAAGGATATATCATCTCCAAAGCATGAAAGGGCATAACAATCATAAAACTGCTGTGCAATCATCATCGACACTTGGTAGGGTACCCATAACCCTCATTTTTGTTACACTGCCCAAGAAGAAAAGTCCCCCAATTGCTCATCTAGCAGTGTATATGATATAAAATAACCACTCCATTATAAGGTTTTGGTTGAACCATGCCATACCATCTTTGGAGAATTTTTCCAACGAGACCATTGTCAGCGGTTGGGGCATACAGAAAACACATGTTCACCCACATCGTTGTGTGAAGTATCGACAAGATCATCTCACCAGACACTGCCCAATTAAACCTACTGATATCATGAAACCTAGCTCACTGTGTCAATTGCTCAGGAGATCATCCGGTAAATTATGAAGAATGTATCATGTTTGAGCAAGATTAAGAACGACATCAGCACAAAAGAATTACCAAACCATAGAAATTATATATATCCTTTTCCCAGGACAACAAATTATTTCACTCACTGAAAGCCAAAGTGCCATCATCAGGACGGAATTCTGCACAATCCAACCAAAATGAGACAGGGAACATTAATTCCTTCTTTACTGAAATCCGCCACCTTTTTCGTGGGCTCAATATTCTGAAAGCACTGGAAAAACTGAAACGGGGAATCCCGCGACTCAAGTCAGCTCCCGATTCAGTGATGAAGTGCATGGTTCTCATGGAAATGGTTGTCTCTTTCTTTGATGACAGCCAAAAATAAATCCAGCAACTTAAGGTAATATCGATTAAGGCACATCAGACAGAAGAAGACGCCACACTTACTTTAGTAGATCCGCTACAGTAATTATTCCTTCTTGCACAAAAGTCATATCAAAGAAAGCAGATAACAATCCTCCTGCGACAGTTGCAAAAGCACTAAATCACATATCACAGCGTCAACCAAAAACCAAGAAATAGGAGGCAATGGAATCTGAAGAATCACGGTATTCTCAAACCTTAAACCCGTCAAGACAACAAGCAGGAAGCGTAAGACACCTAGCGATCTAATATGTAATTAATTCTAAATTTTTTGTTCGGAACTCAATTTGTGATATTTAAGTGTATCGATTTTCACGCCAATTTGGTAACTTAGTAGTCGTTGGTAATATTAAACTTTAAACGCTTCTGGCGGATGCCTTAATAATTTACGTTACTCCTTACATTTGCTGCTTCTTCATGCTCCATTATGCAGGTAGATGTTTCGCTTCGTTAAAATAAAAGCATGCTTAATTCGTTCTTTAAACAGATAAAGTGGTCCACTGAAGAAAACAGAAAATTCTGAACTGGTGTCTGTTATTGTTGGTTCGGAGTGCAGTACTTGTTAAAGTATCAGCACATCGACTTCTTTTACATTTTAAGTACAGAAAAATACGTAAATACAGCAACAGTGTGGTTTCATTCAAGCTAAACAAGGATCACATTTAGAGTCCAAATCTATGTCTATTTTATGTCATGATATTCTTGCTCATGAATCTATGAAGCCAGTGAAGCCAGCAAGTCGCTATAATGTTTCAAGTTAAAGGCAAAGAAACTTGAGAAAGTTATGTTAAGAACCCTATAGAAAAATACTTTTGTGTAAGTCCAAAAGAGAAAACGACGTTGGCTTCTTATGACGTTGTAAAAATCATTTCCAAAGCAGAAATGGCTCATATTGTGAGGAAGAAATTGTATCTAGCTGCTTGTGTGGCTCTCTGGAATTGCGGGCTTGGCGATTCGGAGGTAAGTGAAATCAAGAAAATATTTCTGTCAAACAACACATTGAAATGAAAATATTGAGGCAACAATTATAAAAATATAGTTGTGGGTAAACCCTGCTGAAAGTAATTAATCTCAGCACCTTTCCAACATTGAAGGAATTCCTGAAGTTCAATGATGAAGAACTGCCAAAAGAAGTTCAACATGTCAGTATTGAGAGCCTGAATGATTTACTGACTAGATTCAGAGATTACTTTCCTCCATCAGATTGTGAAAACTCATGGATAAGAAATCCTCTCGAGTATAGTGTGGTACAATTAAGAATTTTGCTTGAGGAGGAGCAAGATGAACTTATTCATGTTATTTTTAACCCTTTTAGGATTTCCGCTTTTTGAGGTAAATTTTAGACTTTTACTCAAACAGCTACTGCTTCCTTACTATTTATCTTAGGATCATGGTTCATACCTCGTTTTTTTCAAGATAGATCATACTTTCCAACGGTACTACTCTCTTGTCCGTATTATACACCAGAAACAAGAAAATTGGAGAAAACAGGAACTTTTTTAATCGAAATTTTTGTGCCCCTCTGGCCCGGGCCTGGGTTCACGCAGGAATCTGATTTTTAAAAAATACGTTATTATGTACATAATACGTGTGCAAAAATTCGTTCTTGAATCTTGAAAACTAAGGCCGGGAGACATTTTTGAAAGTCTGAAGGTGAGCCATTTTTTCATATATATATGTATATGTATATATATATATATATATATATATATATATATATATATATATATATATATATATATAATTTCATTCATATATATTTCGGAAAAATCAACATGGCGTCAAACTCGAAGTCGATGCAAAGTGGTGTTCTTATTGTTTACCTTTTTTTCGTGGTTGTGTTTAGTGTTTATGTGCGTGTTCTACTGTCTTCATGTAGTATCGGTGCTGTGACTTTCCCAAGTGAAGCAATGCCAATGAAACATGGACTGAAGTGTAGTGGAAGATCTTTCCATTTTATTGCTGCTGCCTTCATACCAAGAGGACCGCCATGTGTTCTCTCTGGTTCTACTAACAGTGACGGAGGAACTACCAGTGAATTTGTGCCAAAGTATGAGTCAAAAGCAAAAAAAAATAAATAAAATAAAAAACAGTGCCTCATTCTCGTTTGTTTTCTCCTCCTTTGTGGTGATATTCACGTTAACCCTGGGCCACTCTGTCCCAGTGTTTATTCCAAAGCGTCGTTCTATGTTTATTGGGTGCTTCTATAGGCCGCACAAGAACACCCCCCAGCACATCTTAGAAGCTTGCCATGACTCACTGTTACATGTGTTGTCATACGGTGACGTCATCCTGTTGGGTGATTTCAACCTTTCCATCACGTGACAGGACAGCAAACATGGCGTCGCTAAAGATGGAAACGACAGTTATTTCATGGATAATTTTATTCATGGACTTGGTTTAGGTCAACATAATATGCATAATACCCGCAATAATAGCAATCTTGACTATATTCTCTCTAACTTAGAACCTCGTTGTGCTGTCCCACGCAGAAATCTTTTTCCCTCGGATCACGATTCCTTGGATGTTTCTTTCGATGTCCTCCCCTCCACTACTACAAACCAGCCCCTCAAAAGTAGCTAACAACTTCTTTGGAAGAAAACCCCCTGGGGTGACATCTGCCGTACTATTGAATTGTTTCCTTGGTGTTTGTTAGAGGTAGGAACTGTTGACGACGCTGTGGACTTATTTACATCTGTTGTCCACTCAGCCATAAAGAACTTTTTGCCAGTGAAAGCATCAAAATCGAACAGGTTTCCGGTCTGGTACGACAATGAACTTCGTGAACTTCTTAAAAACAAAAAGCTTGCCTGGTCTCTATGGAAATCACATCCGAGTGACTACACATACAAAAACTTTGCTAAAATTAGAAGTCTTGCCAAGAAGGTACAGCGGCGTAAGTATTTTGAATACATTGACTCAATTGGTGATTTTACTATTAGTAACCCTAAAGTCTTTTGGTCAGTAATTAAATCTAGAACAAAATCTCCGGTGATACCGGCAACAGTTCAAGATGAAAATACTGAAGCGAGTGATGATCAAAGACTCTTCAATAACTACTTCTGCAAAACATTTACTTCCCTTTCCTCTACAACCCATCTTCCCCCTCTCCGCCCCATATGTTCGGAAACCTTATCCAATGTCTCTACTACCCCAGGCGAAGTTCTGACTCTCTTGCTATCGTTATCTCCACATAGATCACTTGGACCTGATAAAATTAGTCCTCTCTTTCTCAACAAAACTGCTTCAGTTATTGCGGTTCCTCTATCTATCTTATTCAATAGATGCTTCAAGGAAGGGTATTATCCCACCAGTTGGAAACTAGCTCACGTGACCCCAATATATAAATCAGGACTTAAAGATCATGTATCCTCCTATAGACCAATATATCTTCTTTCTATAATATCAATTATCTGCGAAAAAATAATCAAAGACAGGCTACTTAAATTCACCTCACCTTACATCCACAGTTCTCAGCACGGCTTTCTACCAAAAAGCTCAAGTCTCTCAAATTTAAGTACTCTTCTCTCCTGTGCAGTCAAATGTATGAATAACAATACTCAATTAGATGTTATCTACTTTGATCTCTCGAAGGCCTTTGATTCTGTCAGTTACATTCATCTTCTTCATAAACTCTCCAATAGATTTAATGTACATGGTAAATTTCTCTCTGTAATCACAAGCGACTTGAAGGACCATAAACAGAGAGTTGTTCTTTCAGGGGCGACTTCTAACCCCCAACCCTCAACTCAGGGGTGCCTCAGGGGAGTGTACTTGGGCCTCTGCTGTTTGTCCTGTATATGGATGATCTCTACACGCACTTATCAGCTCAACCAAGTGGTCTTCTGCTTTTTGCTAACGATTGTAAGTTATACAGAGAAATATCGTGTCTCCATGACACAATTGCTCTACAGGAAGACATAAATTACCTTATAAGCTGGTGTGAAATGTGGCACTTGAAACTCAACAGTAAGAAATGTGACAGTATTACTATTACCTTGAAAAAGTCTCCTGTTCCCTCCACATACCATATCAACGATTCCCCTATCACACATTCTGCTAGTCATAACGATCTTGGTGTCATCTTTGATTCAAAACTCACCTTCTCTGACCACATCTCAATACTAAAAAATTCAATGCGCATGTTGGGACTTCTTTACCGATTCACCGAACTACGCACTGTTTCTTCATTAGCAACTTTTTATAAAACTTTAATAGCGCCCAAGATCGAATACTGGTCTCCCATATGGGCCATGGCAGCACCTACACATCTCATCAGATTTGATTCTGTTCTCAATTTCTTCCTCGCTATAGTCCGTTTTCGTGTTCCTGCACTTTGATCATTATCTAAGAAGGAACTCTTGCGACATCTTAATATTCAGACTCCTGAAGTACGCAGAATTATCTCTGACCTGAAGTATCTACATAAAATAGTTAATGGAAACTTAAGATCGGAAATATTACTTCAGGAACTATCCTTACGTGTCCCTTCCCGCATCACCCGGAATACCTACCTATTCCATCTTCCATCTTGCCCGTCCTAGGTTGGCTATTATACAGAGGTCTCTTTTTTATAGAATACCAAACTGTTATAATCAAGTAACAACTAATGTGGACATTTTTTCGAGCTACCCAGTGTTTGAAAGAGCAATTAAACGAGTTTTGACGGAATAGTTTTACTTTTACAGTCTTTTTTCTATGTTATTGTTATTGTTGTCTTGTTTTTTCTTTCTTTTGTTAGCATGTCCCTGTGTAAAATGGAAATATATATATATATATATATATATATACACTTCAAAATGTACTGCGTCAT
This sequence comes from Thermobia domestica, assembly GCF_964235325.1. NCBI lineage: Eukaryota > Metazoa > Arthropoda > Insecta > Zygentoma > Lepismatidae > Thermobia > Thermobia domestica. The sequence continues at coordinate 123,717,366 of NC_137466.1, read as the reverse complement.
GCACCTGCACCTGAACCTGAAAAATCCAGAAGTATTTTTGAAAATCAGACCAAAACATTTTGCCTCTCTAACCTAGGCCTGGGTTGACATAAGGATCTGATTTTTTTCTAAGAATACGTTGTTATATATATAATCGTATGCAAAATTTCAATCTTGTATCTTGAAAGCAAAGGGCGGAAAAAATTGTTGAAAGTCTGAATTTTGACTTTCTCTATATACTGTTTACTCACATATATATATACATATTATAAAAATTTACTGCGTCATTACTATTTGGCCTAGAGTCATGGTTTAAACATTATTTTCTTTAGTATAACAAGTCCATTCTTATGGTACCACTCGCATGTACATATCGCATACCTGAACCGTAAAAATCGGGAAAAAACGGAAATTTTTCTGAAAAAATCACCCCCTCGGAACACTTGCGTCCCTCGTGCCCGGACCCGGTTTCACGTAGGGATCTCAGAAAACTTTCAGAAATACCAGAAGGTTAGGTACCAATGCAATTATCAATCTATATTTATATTATATAAGGAATGTATGCCAGAATCTGGATGTTGTGGGAAAAATGATACATATTCTTGTTTCGGACAATTCTTTCCGTACTGGTTCAATATTTTCTACTTTTAGCCTTATTTCAAGATAAACAGTGAGGAGACTTCAAGGTTTGCTTTTCAAGAAACAATGCATTGAAAAAAATTGTACCTCTCAACTACTACTTCAACGCAGATACGAATATTTAAAGTTGTGGGGTCCGTCGGTTCCAGTAAAAATAAAAAGGGGTCTCGAATTTTGAAGAAATTGGGAACCACTGATCTATACTACTTAAAAGAGAGAAGTGATTTGTTCATCATCGCCCAAGCCATATTACTATATGTAGAAACGTGAAATTTGGACAGAATACTCCTTTTGTCATGAAACAAAGGCATGAGGGATATTTTTTTTAATATGTATTCTGAGAGGGGAGTAAAGGGAGTTCAATTTTTGGACAAGAATAGTGCATCTTCTAAATCCCTGAAGTGAGTGAGATAAAAAATTCGGCATATGAATTCTTCATTAAAAATAAGGGAAATCATATTATTGTGTCTTCGAAAGTTTCATTCCTAAGGGGATGGCAATGGCAATTTTAAAATACTTAAATTTCGCTTTGTTTAATCACAAAGTGACAAATGTAAAGGAGGATTTGCTTGAGCTAGAGATTTAAAATTCGATATGTAGACTTTCAAATAAACACACAAATTCTGTTTATATAAAGATAAACGTATTTCAGCATTTCTGAAGATTATGCTCCTGAGTGGAAAAGAGAGAGCAATTTCAATATAATTGAAATTTCCCATTTTTATTCACAAAGTGCCGAATGTAGGAATTTGCTTAAGTTGAGAATGTGAAATTCACTATGTAATCTCTTAAATAAAAATAAGAGAAAACATGTTTGAGCGTTTTTGGGAACTGTGCTTCTAAAAGGGAAATGAGAGGCAATTTCTATAATAATTGAAATTTCCCTTGATTTATTCACAAAACACTAAATGTAAGGATTCGGTTCAGTAGGAGAAGAAATTCGGCGTATAAGCTTTTAAATGAAAACAATGGAACATGTTTAGCCTCTTAAAAAATTCCTTTCCTAAGAGGGAAAAAGGGACAATATATAAAATCCCCAAATTTCTGTTTCTTTATTGAAAATTTGCCTATTGTTAGGATTTGCTTAAGTTGGAGATGTGAAATTTGGTGTTTAAGCTCTTAAACAAAAATAAGAGAATATGATCTTTAAAAGTCTCCTCCTAAAGGGATAAAAGGGATAAACTTCTATAATATTGAGATTTCTCTTTTATACACAAATTGCCGAATGTAGGGATTGCTCTAATTTGGAGGTTTGAAATTCAGTATATAAATTCTTCATTAAGAATAAAAACTATTTTTAAAACATATGAATCGATCGACGAAAAAATACATAAAAGGAAAGGCAAAAGCGTTAAAAAAACAGGTAAAAGTAATAGTAAAGTGCTTAAAAGCACAAAATAATTTATTATTGTTATCTATACCAACATTCTTTTTAATTCGTGAGAAGCCATTAATACTAATGATTCCTAAAATCACCCTCGAAATAGTTTTATGTTAGATATAAATTTGTTCGGCTTGGCATGACTTCAAAAAAAAAAAAAATATATATATATATATATATATATATATATATATATATATATATATATATATATATATATAATAGTGATAAATGATATTGTACTTTTAAGCACTTTTTATTGTTTTCTGCCTTTTAGAGCCTTTTAGGGATTGGCACAAGCGAGTTTGAGTGAGTTTTCTTTGAAACTCGACTCGACTCGAAACAGACAACTTTGAGCTCAACTCGAGAACTCGGCTCGAAAAAATCCTCCAACTCGACTCCAAACTCGTCTCGAATTCTGGTTGAGTTTCAAGTTGAGTCGAGCCAAAAACGAGCCAATTCGAGCTAAATCCTTTGTGTAATTCCAAGTACTCTCTTCGAGTATTCTACATAACCAATATAATTATCAATGCTACTGCTATAACACATTATTATTATTATTATTATTATTATTATTATTATTATTATTATTATTATTATTATTATTATTATTATTATTATTATAACAGCACCGTGTATAACCATTAAAGATAAGCTGTTTGTATCTAAATACTAAAATTTAGTTGACTTTCGATCTCGGTTGTCGAGAAATTTTCAGAAGGCAAGGTCACGAGGTTCTGGGTTTGAGTTCCGGAGGAGCAAGTATTCGGGCTATAGCCAAAAATTGTTAAAAGTTATAGGGCGCCGGCCAAACATGTTCAAAACTGCTAGACCTGGATTTAGGGTTGTCAACGGCTCGGCTCACAGCTCATTCACTATCGAGCCGAACCGAGAAGTGAGCAGAGCCAACAGCGCAACCAATTGAGTCGATGGCTCACCCGGTCCGAACCGAACCGAGCTGATTGCTCACCTCAACCGAGCTGGTTTGGGCCAGGCTCAGTTGAGCTGAGTCGAACCGAGCTGATAGACTCGTTTCAATGGAGATGACTGGAGCGATGGCTTACATGAGTCGAGCCGGTTGCTCATCCCAACCGAGGCGGTTAGAGCCATTGGCACAATTGAGCCGAGTCGATGACTCGTCCTTACCGTGCCTAGCCAAGCGATCAGCTCAGTTGAGCAGAGCTGGTTCGCTCAGTTAAACCGAGTCGGCTTAGTCTGTTCGCTCAGTTAACCGAGCCGATCCGGTTGACATCACTCCCGGGTTAGGCTTCTGCTTTGGCTCAAAAGTCAACCGATCAGGTTTCAACCTTGATGATAAGAACTACAGTATTTACTTATATTGGTGCTCACGACGTTTGAGGCTGTCTCGTTATAAAAATCTATTATTGTCTCGTTATCGAGACGAGACGAGATGCACCCCTGTCGTGAGCAACACTAAAAATATTCCACATTACTGCTTACATTTCTCATGGCCTTCGCTTTCCAGTCTAATCAGGTCATGATTTCAAGACGAGTTAAAACGAGCTGAACGAGCGAACCATTTATCAAACTCAATCGACTCGAAACTCGATTTCAAAAACAGTGACTCGGTTCGGAACACGACTCGAGAAAATTATCTTTGACTCGACTCGAAACTCGAGTCGAGTTTCGAGCCAAGTCAAGTTTTAGCTCGACTCTTGCCTATCCGTAGTGCGTTTTTTTTTAAGTCGGTTCATATTTTTAAATAATTTTTATTTTCTGCTTTTTAGTGCGTTTTGATGTCGGTTGCAGTTCTTTAATAAAAGCGAATGATTTGAAATTAAATTTTTGTACTCTTTTCTAGGTATCGAACCCGGGACCACATGCATAAAAACCACTCACGCTAGCCACTATTTTATTTCTTAACTTCGACTCAACAGGAATACTGGTCTGCATGACCATTACTCGTAAATTCTGCGTAATCCAAACGCGACAGGGACACGAACACAGAAATATCAAGGACAGTTCAAAATCTCGACCATGCTCTTCAGAGGAACTCGAACCCTAATGGATTGCGCCTCATGATTCGAAGTCGAAAGCCCGGGAACACCCTGCTATTGCCACTTGCAATAGACCAGTAAAGAAAGCTTGTAGAAGTTAGAGACTAATACGTAAATAAGATTTTCCATAGATTACAATGTTAGCTTTAGATCCTATACGTTTTGATCTCTCCCGCTCAGATTTCGTATTTTTACTAATTTCGGTTAGTACTTTACAAATATATATACCGTATATTAGATCCTCATTGTTGAGTGAGAACGTTGCAGTATTTTAGACGCTAAACTTTGTCGCATAGCATGCACCTTAAATATTAATTTTTCGACTCACTGAAACACTTGTTTGAATATTTACAATAAATAATTATTCCTAATTATTATGCCTCGAAAATGTTGACATTCTCGAGATATGCAACAATAGCATGATTTATCAAATAATCTCCGTGGATGAGTTGCTAACGTCATGGCTACATGATCGAAACGTTCTTGGCTCAAAATCAATCTCCGAAGTTGTGAATTTCTTAATATTTCATTCTCCATGTGTTAAGATCTTTCTCTCACTGCGCAATCATCTGATGCTTCAAAGAAAGAGTTCACCTTAATTCAACTGCGGATGCGATACTCACAGCTTTTACTGAGAACCTATGGTTTTTATTACGCTTCAGAAAATCACAATTTTCCTCAGAGTATAGATGCTGTTCGATAATTTATTTCTCCAACTCTAAGCCTGCATACGTGAAGCATCCTTCTCTGTCATATATTGGAAACTTTCCCTCTCCTCTCTCTCTATCTTTCTCTCTCAATGTCATCCGTCACGAATTCACATGGGCTGAGATCAAACGTCTACTCTTGAAACAAGATTTAAGCCTCTACCAATGGCCATCGTGACTTCTTATAGGCTTGTTCTTAGTAGGCTGCGGATATTTGGACACTTCAAACAGTTAACATATTCACGAAAGTCAGTAAAACTAGTTTTCATTCTGGAAATTTCGATCTCCAAAATGCTCCTTGCAGTGGGCGATCAGTCACAGAAAAAGTGCGTGAATACTGGCAATAGTTGAGCTAGACCGTCATGTAAACAGTCATGACATCACCAATTGCCTAAACATCCATCATCAGTGCTAAGTCATTCAGTCGGAGAATGCTGGTTGGTGTTCTTACCCCTTTTGATGTATGCAACCTGCCTTATTTCGTTAAACTTCTGTTTGCAGAATATTTAAAGATAATTTTCTCTCAAGTGGCGCAGGAGTTATTCGATTTTTTAAAAAATTATAAGCTTTCCTTGGGAATAGCTTATTAGCTTATTAAATTAGTGGAAACCACATCGAAATATGACCAACGGTTCTCGAGATAATCGCGTACAGCCATACATATATACATACAAACATACATACAGGTCAAACTGAAAACCTAGTTTGTTTTTTTAAGTCGGTTATTAAGAAGATACATATTTCATTATTTTTTTTATCTCACTCTTATAGGGGAAACGGACCAATTTCTGTTATAGTAAAATTTCCATCTATTATTTATGACCACTCAAATTAAGAAGATAAACTCTGTATATAGACCCTAAACTCCTCATTAGAAATAAACGGAGACTATGATCCAGTATTTTACAAAATTCCAGTATTTAGGGGAATTTCCTTTTCGACGGATTGGAATCTACTTCTACGTTGTCTGTTGTTTGTGATCATATCACTGCAAACGGTTCACCCGTTTGAAATAAAAGTTGGGAACATAATTAATACCTACATCAAGAGGTTTTTATCATATCACATTCCTCAATAGGCAATATCTTAAGGGGTATGGCTTCAAAATGTATATAAAATATGAAGTATCTTATAGGTTACTTTATAGTGACACTTTCATTGAAATGTGTATCTTAAGCAGGATTCAAATATTATCCATAAATGTATTCTTCGTGTGCGAAGACTAGGTATTTCAGCTACTGATCATTAAAGATTAGACTATCCTAGTTAGTTTAAAAATTTATCTTTTTAAACAAAATTTCTCCAAAGTATACAAGTTATTAACCTAAGGAAGGCTTCCAGATTTTAAAACTGGAAAAACAAGACCCCTCTATTAAAATTTAGACTGAAAATCAGGATATCATAAGAAGAATAATTCGTAGTTATGTACTTATCTTCTGCTGAAATTATTACATAATATATCAACACTCACCAAAAGTAAATGACAGAGTAGATTATTCTAACTAGCTGAGTATCAATGAGTAATAAAGGCGGGATTTATTGCACGAATAATATTAAGTTTTATAGAAAAGCCTGGGCATTTGGAGTTTTGAACAACTTTTAGGGAACAGATTGCGTAAACCTGAGATTTTCCCAACTAAACCAGGGCGTCTGGTGGGCCCTATATTAACCAAAAGAATCGACTTAAAGAAAGCAAATATTTTTCCCGTTAATTTATTATAGGTAGGTCTTTGTTTAAAACTGAAATAGCATTTTACTTAATGAAAGCAAAAGTTAATTTTTCACAGACATTTCTTTGTTATAAATTTCATATGAAACTTTACTCTCTTTAATTTAGCTAATTATTACCACGTTTCAGTGGAGAAAAGGGACGATATCCAGAAAAATTCATTTTTTCTTTTATTCAAAAAAAAATAATAAAAAAGAGGCATCAAAAACATTAAAGAGAGAGAAAAATAGAAAAGAGTAATTTCTTATAGAGCAAAAACGTTAACTGTCTTTTAACACGGAAGAGAATTCTTCACAAGACTATTAACAGCCACTGTAGAGAAATCTGTCTTTGAGTGACATCACAATCGAAAGAAACGGAAGAACCGAGATCTTCGATGGAAATAAATCTGAGCGTCCTCATTAAATGACAGAAGGAAAGCAGTGGCCAAGTTTAGAAATATCAAAAATAATATTTTGGCCAAAGTGGAATAAGCTATATGGCTATGACGTAGTTGGGTCACAGTTACGGTTTTGTGATGTGGAAGAGAATTGAGGTAGTACATAACGACTTGCCTCAGTCGAGTTGGCGTTCAGTTCGTTCAGTAACACTGATCTGCAAATTTTCAACTCTTTTCTGTTGTTTTAAAATAAAATGGTGTATCCGAATCGATTTTTTCTGCAGATTACGAAAATGGCCTTCAAAATTGTGTATCACGTCAATTTTTTTCACAGATCACAAAATGTCAAAATTGAAAAAAAAACTAATGTTTTAACCTGTAGATGCCTGCCAGGGAATTCATATAGTATTGACGGTGTCATCCCTGGCGCCTCTTCAAATCGTTGCAGAGACATGAACGACCCCTTGTTGAAGCTAATAGAACAAGTAATGCAACGAGCAATGTTTGGTGCATCTGAGCTCCCATTCATAGAAGAAGAAATTAGAAATATTTGTAAAAAATGTCATTTTTTGAATTTCCGGCCACGCTGGCAATACTGTTAGTTATTCTACGTTGGTAAAAAGAAAATAATACGAGTTCCTTACATAGTCATACCAACCATATAGGAAAATGAAAGCCGTAGCTACAATAGGAAGGGAGGGGAAAATTCAAAGTGCAACCACCGTTTATAAAAATTTTTGGTTCGTAAACATTCACGTTGTTACCCCTGGCGTCTCCTAATTGTCACAGAGTCATGATCGACACCTTGTTGGAAAGGTAATAAAACAGGGAATCAAACGAGATATGTTTGGTAACCCTGTCTCCCGTTTGTAGCAGAATAGGAAGAAGAAAGTCAAAAAAGTTGTAAAATAAGTTATTTTTTTTAATTTCCTGCCACCCTGGCAACACTGTTAGTAATCCTAGTCTGGTAAAAATAATCATATGAGTTCCTCACATCGTCATACCAACCATATAAAAAATGATGTGATCGACTTGTTGGAAAGTTTAAATGGAATTAAAGTGTAAAGAGAAACAAATATATCGCTGAATGTTACAACAATAGTACCGAACCAAAGTCATTGGAATATTACTAAGCCAACAAGCAAGCTACACAAAATATCCTTGCTTTTTGTGTGAGTGGGAATCCAGAACAAAAACTAAACATTGGGTTCGAAAGCAGTGGCCATTCAAAAGTACTTTCATACCTGGCAAAAAGAACATTGTTTCACTTCCATTGGTTGATCCCTCTAAAAATACTGTTGCCACCGTTACATATAAAACTAGGTTTAATGAAACAATTCGTAACAGCTTTAAGCAGAGATAGTAAATGCTTTCAGTACCTTGCCAGTAAATTTCTATCTATCACGTCAGAAAAAAAATCAAAGCTGGAATTTTCACAGGCCCACAAATCCGAAAATTGATGGCGGACAAAACATTTGAGGAAAGTATGAGTGAGATAAAAATTACAAGCATGGGCTGCGTTCAGAAATGTGGTACAAAACTTTTTGGGGAATAAGAAGGCTGCAAATTACAGCGTTTTAATCGACGAGATGTTGGAATCTTTTAAACTGCTTGGCTGCAACATGAGCATCAAAGTTCGCTTTCTTCATGCTCATCTTAATTACTTTCCTGACAATCTTGGTGATTTTACGGAAGAGCATGGCGAGCGTTTCCATCAGGATATTAAAGTGATGGAAAAGAGATACCAAGGACTGTCTGTCCATATGATGGTTGACTATTGCTGGATGTTAAAAAGAGACTGTACGGAAGAACACCAACGAAAATCCAAAAAGAGGAAGTTTAAAGGGAAGTCCGGTGACGAATGTGTGTTTTAAACTATGCATTTATGTTTATCTTCTTTTTTTTCTCTTTCTTCTTACCGTTCTTCTATGACTATTAGACTATGAGTGCGAAGCATACCTCGTTGCATTTCCTGTTTCATGAGCTTTCCAACCAAAATGTCATTCATATCTCTGTGACAATTACGAGTTGGGGAGACGCCAGGTGAATGCATACAAATCAAATTATAAATTTTATACAGGTGATTGCACTTCGTTTTGTTTCTCCCTTACTATTGTAGCTACGGCTTTCATTTTCTATATGGTTGGTATTATTATGTAAGGCACTTGTATTAAATTTTTGATCAGTGTGGGATTACTAACAATGTTGTCAGCGGACCGAAAATTTATTTTTTTATTTATTTTTTACAAATATTTCGAATTTCTTCTTGTTCTACAAATGGGAGCTCAGGGCTACCAGACATACCTCGTTGGATTTCCTGCTCTATTACCTTTCCAACAAGGTGTCGATCATGTCTCTGTGACAATTAGGAGGCGCCAGGGGTAACAACGTGAATGTTTACCAACCAAAAAATTTTATAAACGGTGGTTGCACTTTGATTTTTTCCCTGGCTTCCTATTGTGGTTACGGCTTTCATTTTTCTATATGATTGGTATGACTATGTAAGGAACTCGTATTATTTTTTTTTTATCAACGTACAATAACTAACAGTGTTGCCAGCGTGGTCGGAAATTCAAAAAATGACTTCTTTTTACAAATATTTCTAATTTATTATTATTATTATTATTCTACGAATGGGAGCTCAGATACTTTAAACATAGTTCGTTGTATTACTTGTTCTATTAGCTTTCCAACAAGGGATCGTTCATGTTTCTGCAACGATTAGGAGAGGCACCAGAGATGACAACGTCAAGATATGAATAAAAAGTACTTTTTTTTAAATTTTGGCATTTTCATGATTTGTGAAAAAATCTGCCGTGATACACAATTTTGAAGGTCATTTTTGTAATCTGCAGAGAAAATCGATTCCAATACACTCTTTACTTGAACACAACAAAACCTTGCATATCAGTGTAATCAGTACGATTCAGACCTATGCGTGAGCTGGATCTCTCCGCACAGGCTTTCGTGGTTCATAACCCGTGAAGGCCCATCCGTGGCCTATAGAGCAATAACTTATAGCTCCGAAATTTGTCTCATTTAGCTGTATTAAACTTACGGCCAAAGTGTACTTGTACCCAAGCCACTTCGAGTACACACGACTTTTACTCGTCGTTATATTTTGATTAAGACTGTAGGAATGGTTGTACTTATGTAAGTACTATGAGTCTTATATTGACAGTATGCATAACTGATTAATCAGGATATCTCGAGAAAGAGTTAACTACTAGGTCTCATTATGACGTTGGCCAAATGTATTCTAGAGTAGATAGGGAGCTTAATATTGCTTTCTTTCGTAATTCGTCTTTATGGCGAATAACTCTTTGAATTCACTATTAACTGCTCTGTGTAATATTATATTATTTGTTAATGCTGTCAATTAAGGGCAGAATGTATTCATGTCTGGGACAGCACGATCCTCGAACCCAGGATCTTTGGTACCATATACTACCTTTGTAATATGTTTTGTAATTAACTCAAAACTGATCAGAAATTTACTACAATAAATAGATATTGGAAATTCCAAATTGATTTGCTTGTATTTACATAACTGATAGGAAATAATGTATACCTGTGGTATCAATAATCTTAGATTATGAGTTGGGTTAAGTAAATCGTGACAGTTTCAACGAATCCTAACATTTCTATTATTTCAATCATTTCTAGATTATGTGTAAGGTTATATGAAAAGAGACGATTGACCTAGTTTATGTAAGATTCGAGTAATCCTTACCTAAGTTTATATAAAATGACTACAAGACTTCTATTATACAATTATAAATCCACTTCTGATTTTTCTCTTCCATACTGATTTTCTGTAATAATAGACGAGACACAACACTTCATAACAATATATGAACTCGTGTTGCTTGGGAAACTTCCAGCTTTCGTGTTGATTTAACCGTCAATCACTGAATGTCAAAGCCAGTCTTTGTTCGTGATACAAAATGAACTGTTGGCTCACCCTTTACTCATAACTAACACTAAATTTTCTACCATTTGTATTCAATAAAGAAAAATATGTTCATCATAAACTACTTTCGTCCCCATGCTCTCTCCATGTAGAGCAGACAGAGATATGAAAAATTTAGCTGTAGAAAGATACATTCATTAAATGCTTAGAGAGTCATTGCTGTCGGATGACATCATAGGAACATGACATACTACATGTACATTGCAAGTGTAACTACACTACTTTAAAAAATAAGTTCGCTCTATCATTAATAGAGATATTTTTTTTAATTCAAATGAGAACAATTCATCTGCGTTATCACCACATTTAATCCACTTGAAAAAGTTTCAATTTATTTACAAAATCGTTGGGAAAGTAGAAATGAAATATGTTTGTTAATGTTCACGCTAGGGTCAAAAGAATTTTATTGTACCAGGAATTGCACCTGTGTGACTTCAGGCATAAAAAGTTGGTACTCTAGTATTCTGAACATATCATTCCTAGAGACAGATGACCGTCATAAAGGCAAATTGAAGAACTATCTCCAAAAAAAATCTAAAACTTGTAATCATGTTTGTTTTTTTCTTATACGTACAATTCAGTTGTTTTATATCCTCAACCATTTTCGAACAAAAATGATGAGTTTCAATACTTAAAATGAAAATTTTACACAGATTCACCACACCATTGACAGTTTCTTCCTATCGATCAACCTCTCCATCACTGATGATGAATCACTGTTGCCACACTTGGTACAATTGTACCAAATTCAATCATTCATCGGCCCGTTGGTACCACGCTGGTACTTTCAGCCCCTTTTGTGAAAAAGTTGGTACAATTCTACCTAATTCAGCACCATTTAACAAATATTTGTCACATTTTCAAAAGTGTCAATAAAACTTTTCATACATTTTACGTTACTTGTGTTTTGGACTGTTAAAAAATGCTGTTGAGCAATCATTCTGTGACGTTGCATCGCATAACGCTACAAACTTTGTGTGTCTATTGTGCTCCTTCGGTCCTGAAATTCGCGAGAATAAGGTGCAATAATAAATTATATTTTAATATTTTATTATAACATAACTGTTTACACAGAGATGATTGATTTGCTCCTTGTTTTATATATTTTTCATATATGGTCACGATACAGTTTGGTTTTTGGTCACTTTGAAATAGACGCGCGTTTGGTTTCCTTACAATACATACCGAATATCATAACTGTTTTTTCCTATGAATTTACGGCCTCTGTTATACTTTCTACGTGCGGAAAACGTTTCATTTACTTCCACGATTGTTCTGGGTCCTCTTAATTGGATGTTTTTAAAAAGTAATTTTTAAAATGAGCACTTTCTTGATTTGGTGGGGTGCTGATTTCCACGGGTGCTGATTGCCACAGCCAATTACTGGTGCTGATTGCCACGACTAGCGCTGATTTCCAATATCAAGGTGCTGATTGCCACGATGATGTGCTGACTGTCACGAACCTGAGAGAAAGTTGCTAGACTTAACATTACCTGACTCCAGGAAGCATGAAAGAAACGTGATGAACCTTAGGATCGTTTTGTTCAGACCAACTCCTAACAAACGTAAACCTGTCTCTGTATGTACTTTCAGTTTTGTCAGAGAGCGGTGCGTACAAAATTGGTCCATTTATGTGTTCTTACTTGAACTCCATATGTCAGCATGAACTGTGTACAGCTGTGCAAATTGTTTCGAGCAGCTCTCGAAAGTTCCATCAAAAAAACAACGCTGGCTGTCTCTTACAAGGAAAGTTCGGGAGAAAGTACTCGCCTGCAGAGAAATTGAACATGCCATTTGAAGCCCCAATTCAAGCTGATTACAACAAGCTAATAAAATTCCTGTACGGTTGAGAACTGCTCGAGATATTTAACGTGGAAGTTTATATAAGAAAATGAGGATATCAGTATTTAAACTCGTTAAGTACAACATAATTAGCAACGAATATTGACATACGAATTGAAAGCTATCGGAAGTAACAGAAAAAAACTGTTTTGCAATAACTAACGGGTTTGTTAGATACAATTAGTTAGATACAATTAGTCATTGTACTGTTCACAATAATGATAGGTTAGAGATGAAAATTGATCCCTGTTGTTCTTCTTGCGTTCTTTAAAGAAATGACGCAAGCAAAAGACTTCCTTTCACCATGAACATTTTATATGTGCAATTGCGTTGCATCCGTCAAGGGAACAGTTCGCAGGACCAAAGCAAAAAGGAAATTCGACAAGTGATTCAAAAGGTATAAGCCTATAATTTGTTCGTAACCTGACTTGTGGAATGCAAACTGAAACAAGAGCTCCTTCGTGGTTGAGAGGTTAGCGTCCGCGCCTTTGGCGTGGGAGACCCTGGTTCGATTTCCAGCTGGTGCTCATGTGGTACGGATTTCACTTTAATCACTAGGTCCACGTCTCATATAGCCTCGCTGCTGAACGGGACGTTTAACTCAAAATCAACTCAACTCAAACTGAGTCCAATGTATCGCGGTGATCGGAATCGATTCGTATGGACACGAACTTTATTTGATTTTTTGGTTGATACATCATAACGTTCGAATGAAGAAGTTTCAGACTATGTACAAATCTCCTGCCATAATCTTTAATTGGTCGGAATCCAAACACATCAAATGGTTGTACAAATCGTGTGCAGTTCTTTGATATCTTCTCAACCATTACGTCTTTGCCATCCGCCATGCAACTTGTAATGGACAATTTGTCTGTGTGAATTGTTCCTTCAAATGACATGCCTAGTTTCTCTGCTGGCGAGTGCTTTCTCCCGAACTTCCCTTGTCAGCACTCGCTTCAGACCATCATATCCAAAACACAAAATTCGTTTATCTTGTTCAAATCTATCGTACTGCAGAAAAGAAGTTCCCTCTTCGAAGCGAAGATGATCGCCCAGAAAATCTAGTTATTTAAACGTGGAATTGTTTTTCTTTATGCCAAGAACTGTCCTCCTAGCATTGTTTAAATAGCCCTTCCTTTGACTAGAAAAAACATTATTAGGGTGAATAAATACACACTAACTGTAATTTATAATACTGATCCATTAAATAGTACAATAAGACAATTAATTTAAGCAACGAAATGTGCAAATTATACATATAACAGAAAAGACAATCTCTTTATAAACATCCAAATGTATGTCGTTCCACTTAGTGAGCAACTTTGTACCTTACAGGATACCACATAGATTTGCTGTGATGATTACTAAATTAAACAGTCGTACTAAATTTATGATTAGTAAATTTAGTATGAGGGATTAATTCCGCTCTTCCCAAATAGTTTCTCCCAGGCTCGTGGCAGTCAGCACGCCGTCGTGGCAATCAGCACCTTGATATTTGCAATCAGCGCCAGTCGTGGCAATCGGCACAAATAATTGGCTGTGGCAGTCAGCACCCGTGGCAATCAACACCAAACCCTTGATTTGGACACTTGGAAGCGGGAGGGTCTAAAATTTTACCTCTTTTAGTTTTGTGCTATAAAGCGATGTTCATGGCTTAAAATAATGACTTCAGCCCTTTCTGTTTCAATTTGGTACTATTTTTCAGCCCACTCTAGAGCGAGGACTGTGGCAACACTGTGATGAATTGCATGTAGATCGAGATTGTGTAATTTACCAGACTTAACTAGTGAAAACTTAACAAATATTTTTTTCTTATTAATCCATTAATAAATTATTTACCATTTTCCCATGTATTCTAATGATAACTTTATCTTAAAAGTTAAATTTGGTCTGAAAATGAGTGGAGGGAGGAAGTAATTCCAATTGCAGAGACGATAAAATAACTGTAGTTTGCATCAAAATGCGTAAAATATTTTATCCGTTTAAAAATGTCTGTCTGCTTCAAAATAGGATCCGCAATAACCATATTATCCTGCCTCTTGTACAAAGATACAACTCACGCCCATGAAACGCTTTTACCAAATTATATATGTCAAAGGTTAATACCAAAGAACGATAATGTTGCATCTCTTGTATCTTTCTCTCTCTTTTTTAAACTTTAACGTCCCACGATTATGCACTGAAGCGGGCTAAAGGAGTCTGTGAGAGTAAGATAATGAAAAAATGAGAGGAGAACTGAAAGTACCGAGGAAATCCATGCACAGGGTATTTGTCCCCAACACAAGTTCACTTGGCGTGGGCTGGGGCTGAACCACGACGCTCCATTACTGAGCTACCGTGGCCCCATACTCTCATTTCGTATCCTGATAGATAAGTGTACCATTTGGTTCTTTGAATTTGTTTCAACACCTCAAGCAGTACCACCCCGTCCAGTGTCATCTGCTGGAGGCTGAAGCACAAAATGGCTTTCTTTGTTCCTCATCTTCAAATTTCTGAAATACTATATAACTAGCACATTTCAAAATATAATTCCTGTCTTAAAATAATAAGTAATACATGTATCATCAATAAGTGAATATTAATCATGCATTGTTAATGATTATATAAATAATGCATCATAGGTAAACGATTTAGTGATCTTGTTAGTAATTTATCTTGTTAGTTTACAATGACTTTAAATATAGTTATCATCTACCTCGATCTAAGTTTACATCACGTAAATCTGATCCCAACAAAAATATTAATGTGAAAAACAGAACCAAGCTCTTATACATTTATTACTTTGTTCGGCCAGAAAGGATTCGAGATTTGAAACAATCCCAAATTCTATCGGAAAACGAAATTTGCAATTTTACAACTGAAAACAACTTGCCAAGCAAAAAAATTCACGAGATGGTACTATATCATTTCTACACCCGTCAGGGACTTTTACGAAATCGTAGACTCTCACGTTGGGGACCCTGGTGAAGCCCCTAATTATCACAGAGTCGTGGTCGATACTTCCTTGAAAAGCTTATTGAACAGATTCCAACTAGGTAACATTGGTGAAATTATTGCCCTATTCGTAGAAGATGAACAAGAAAAACAAAAACAAAAAAGTCCTAAAATGTGAAAAAATAAAATTTGAGGAGGCCCTGGCAACCCCTAAAGTCATCCATCGCTGACAAAATGATGCTAATGTGTAGGCAACAGACTTGTGACAATCATGAAAAAAAAAGTAAACATTGTTACAATACAAAGCGAGATAAAAATTCAGAACGAAATTCCTATAAAAATGCAATGTATATGATTTTCGAAGGCCTTTTGCAGACCCTTGCGTCCGCAGCTCTGGTGATCCCTCTAATAATCACAGATTCATGATTGATACATCATTGGAAAGCTTATAGTACAAAGATTCCAACTAGATTTAAAATCTGTGCAAATCCCTCCCTATTTGTAGAACAGAAAGAAAAAAACAAAAAGTCCTTAAAAATATGAAAAGTAGAATTTGGGAGACTATAGGTCTTTTTCATCGCTTTTGCGCAATATCCATGTATCTGTCCCATAAAGTACAACACTTCGCACGAAACATTTTATGGGTCTTTTCTTTAACTCGTATTCTAAAACTCACAAAATAGACCTTTCTTCTTCTGAATTTTTTTTCAAAAATGTGTTTGAAAAACTTTTTGAAATTTTTAGTTTGAAAAATTTTTTGTTACAATTTCTTTTCAAAATTTTGTTTGAAAATTGTTTTTATTCTAAACAGTTCTGACTCTTTACTAATGAGTGCACAAACTTAAAAAAAATTCCAAACAAAAATTTCAAAAATTTTCAAACTAAAAATTTACAAAACAAAAATTTTGAAGAAAAATAATTTCAAACAAAAAGTTTGGAAAAAAAATTTTACAACCAAAATTTTGAAACGAAAACATTTTTCAAACAATTTCGAACAAAATTTTCAAAAAATCAAGCAAAAAATTTCAAACAAAATTTTTTTCAAAAAAATCAAAATTTTCAAACCAAAAATTTCAAACGATTTCGAAACGAAAAATTTTAAATAGATTTTCCAAACAAAATTTTTCAAACGAAATTTTTTCAAAAAATTTTCAACTAAAGTAATTTCACGGTTACCCGTCAAACTTTATCCGCTTTTTAACTATTCGATTAACAAATAAACGGTTTTGCTTATATTTATCAGTGAATGCAAAACAAACAAAATGTTGAAACCAAGATTTTTAAACAGTAATCTATAAATGTTAAACAAGACTTAAAACTGAATGCAGCAAAGATTTGAAAATCAGCAACCAATCCGATTGCACGAAAGATAGTGATCAACCAATCACAAAGATTTGAAAGACATCAACCTATCAGATTGCATAAAAGATAGTGATCACCCAATCAAATTGCATCAACAATAACTTTGCCAGTGGTCAGATTACATCACCTTAGACAGTGAGTTGTGACTAAATTTCCAAGTGTTGTAGCATATCAGATATCATATCGCCTTTAGACTATGAGTCATAAGATTCAATAAGGTTACTTATCAGATTTCTAAAGCTCAAGGTAAAAAATCAACCACCACAAATGATCTTAGACTAAGAGCTGTGACTAAAGTTCAAAGTATTGTTTCACATTAATCAGGTATTGAACATTCAAACTTCGCGCATCATACTAAAATTTTGTTTATCACAATTCGAAAGTTTAAAGAATGGTCCTACGTGCCTCTCTCGATATACCTAAGTCTTAGAATTAACCATATAATTATATGTTGTAGTTAGCTCTCAATGAGGTCAATAACCACCGTCAATCGTTTACCTTAGCAGAACCAACTGTTGTCTAGGAGTGTGTTATTTGATAACTCCCAAACTTAAGAAGTGTCAAAACAAATTTTGATACTACTACTACTTCATCAAGGTCAATCACGTGGTACAACGTATTGCTTACGTTTATATTTTGACCTATAGGACGTTTATATTTTGACGTCAAGACCAATGACGTAATTTCATTTTGACAATTCTAAAATTATCCTACAAAGTTTAAGAGGAACGTACCAATGTTTCAATATCCTGGACCCATAATCCCAGGTTCATAGGTCAATAAATGACCAGGTGATCATACTAATGTTTGACAGCGATTTAACCACGCTGGACCATCCAACTTTTATAGACACATTCTAAGAACAATTAAGAATTATTGATTTAACAATAAGGAATGTACCCTCCCAAATTTAAGATTGGTGCACAAATATACCTATATCTTATGAAAAGTAATGAACCCTGTACTCATATGAGATAACAAATAGGTATCAAAGAAAGTAAAATAGGTCAATAACTTTCAAAATTTGAATATTTGATCATAAGAGGAACACCAACATTTACAATGGGTTCTAGAGAACGTTTACCGAATTTTCTTATTTGGTAATTCCCAAATTTAAAAAATGGTCCTATGTACCCAAGAGATTTTAAAAAGTGAGCATCAAAGTATAAAGGAAACGAATCCCTGTACACATTCATCCTTATCAAAGGGTTCGATTACTTCCAAAATTTAAATTTTTGACAATTTTTACCCATGAAAGGGAACGAAATTTACAATGATATTTGTTATTGACCTGTACTAGTATACCAAATTGGACAATTTCCAAAATTTAAGGGGTGGGCCAATGTACCCCTTCCAAATTTTAAGAAGGATGCACCAATGTAACCTATCTATGTCTTAGGATAAGGAATGGACCCCTATGTATGCCCATATAACCACATAAAGTAATAGAACCTCATCAAAGGGAATAAATTCGGCCAAAAACCGAACACATGGTACAACGTATTGCTTACGTTTATATTTTGGTAATTTTTTACCCATGAAAGGGAACGAGGTGGACCACCCAAATTTATAATGATATTTATTAGGGCCCTATACTATTATACCAAATCTTTAAGTTTTACAATTTCCAAATTTTAGGCGATGGGCCAAGGTACCCCAGCAAAATTTTAAAATGAGTGCACTCAGGTACCCATGTGTTATGAAAGAGAATGGAGCCATGTACACGACCATATAAGATAATAAAACCTCATAAAAGGGGATAAATTAGGTCAAAAACTTCCGAAATTTAAATTTTGGGGAATTTTTTACCCATGAAAGGGAATGAGATGGACCCCGAACACTGATAGAGTTGCACTCATGCCCAAAATTATTGTCACATATCTATAACTGTCTTCTTGTAAGAATGTAATGTGATAATGATTTTGCAGGGTACTTTTAATACTGATACAATGTGTATAATCGGGAAATGTATATTTGTGGTAAATTTCATAGGAAAAGAATTATAAATACGAAAATTATAATGAGTAAAACAAAATGTTGCTAAATGGACAAGGAAGTTTTATTTTTGTTTTATTCTTTTTATTTACTGCTCTTTGATATGAAATTTGCCACATACATGTCTTTACTAATTATACACATACTAACATTTTAAGAAATACCGGGCGAATTCGTTATCAAATTATATTCCTACAACAACATATTTATAGACATGCGACAATAATTTTGGACAAGAGTGTACATACCGTGGTCCTATGCTACCATACCAAATTTTAGATTTGGCAATTTCCAAAATTTAAGAGGGTGGTCCTATGTACCCCTGCCAAAATTTACGTGGTGGGCCAAGGTACCCTCAGGCCCGTATCCACGGGGGACTAGGGGGGACGGGCCTCCCTAAACTCTGGCTGGCCCCTAAGAAAGTTTCACGGTAGGTTTGCAAATGAACTATAATAAGATGATGAAGTATAATATGATTGGGTCGGCCCCTCCTAACTTCTACCGAGCCCCCCCTAAATTCTTGGGCTGGCTACGGGCCTGGTACCCCTGCCAAAATCTAGAGGGGGATCCTAGGTTCCCCTAGGTCATTGACCCCGGGCCAAGGTCATTGATCTTTTACCTATGACGTCATAAAAAATTTTGTTGACTCGGCGCAATATAACGGGGACCGTACTACTACAGTATTGAAATCGGAAGTAATAATAAATTTCAACCAATGTTAATACTGTTAGAATGTTGCGAGTTGTGGTATACTTTTAGCTCTATAAAAGACAGTGTTGAAATCGGAAGTAGTAATAAATTTCAACCACTTTTAATATTGGTAGAGTGTTGTGGGTTATGGTACTTTTAGCTCTATAAAAGACAGTATTGAAACCGGAAGTAGTAGTAAATTTCAACTACTTACGGTTTTGGTATAGTGTTGTGGGTTGTGATGATATGCTTCCTTGAGACCCTGAATCGATTGCAGAAAACCGCTTGTCACTATCTACTATCATTTTTATTCTATGGCGATAAGTGTTGATACCAGAAATCATTAGTTTGAACCACTTGCGGTTTGAGCTAAATTTATTTTGAGTTTAACGCCCCTTTCACCTGCGAGGCTATATGAGACGGGACGTACTGATTAACGTGGAATACTAATCCCATAAGCTCCTGTCAGGAATCAAATCCGGGTCTCCCACACCAAATGCGCATACGCTAACCGCTTAGCCACTTGCGGTTTGAATAGAGCGTTAATGGAGAAGATGGGGGATCTATTGTTGGTATGCTGAATCTATTGTATAAAACCACTTCTCGATATTTCTTACCGTTTTTGCTCTGATATCTCTTACAGACGAACGGACGGACAAAGCCGTTCTGTAAGACTTCTGACACTTATGCATAGCATAGTTAGGAAGTGTGAAAGACGGTTATCCTAAACTCACTCGAAGTTTTCAGGGAGTCACCTCGTGATTAAATATAACTTATACGTATATTTACCTTAGGAACCGCGTAATACGCAAGCGACTCACACTACTACCCTGTTACATTTATGCAATTTTGGGCAAAATTCTGCAGTTAATTCCTGAAAATCTTAATTATTTGTACATTTATTGTTGCAAAAAATATATATTTTTGTAAAAAGTCTCCATGACTTTTAGGGAAATATTGTATTTTTCTAGTATGGCAGTCAGTGTGTTAAATTTGTAGGTCCACGTTTCATACAATGTCAATGCTGAAAATGGGTGTTACACCCTGATATTTTCACTTACAGTAAGGGACAACATGAAATTGTGTTATCTGTGAAAGTTTTCAAATACACAGAGTATTTGAAACAACGGACAAGGTGGAAAGCGTTCTTTAGAGCAACGTCTAATAACACATTGCTTTTTTAACCGTAACAGAATTATGGATAATTTAAAAAGGGGGAATAACATTCGGTGACTAAATTTTAATGACATATATTTCTTTACGTAGCCAAGTTTTTTGCGAACATGAATATGGTTCTGGGTTCGAGTCCTGGTTGCTGGCATACTATTTTCAGTTTAACCCAGTATCAGGAAATAATTGACTTCTATATTGCTTTCACACAAGATGATGTTTCATTGCTTCAATTTAACTATTCATTGCTTGGATATAATTCTAAGGTACGGTGTGAAAATTCAAGATACTAATTACTCAAAAACTATTAATCAATTAAACTCGAAAATTTTGTTTCTTTCTTTTTTTTATTTATTTTTACTACTTGATCTTTGTCAAGAATCTGCTTTATATGGTAGAATTATTAACCAAAGGAACAAGTACATCTCTAATAATGAACCCTCACTTGTATTTTTGTATCGTAGTACCTATTAAACTTTTTTTTACTGTAATTATTAAAAGTAATTTCCACTAAATTATTTCATTTATCAGCAGAGCAATAGATATATTCAAATTCACTAGCTTCCATATATTTCAACCCTGTTACCTCCTTCAAATACCTTTATTCATTAAAACTCGTAACACACTTTAATCACAATGTCGTAATCTTCCAATACATTAAATACCATCAACTTCTACTACTTATTTACACATAACTCATTTGACATTTTCCTTAATCCATGTCCTATATTCCAATCTCAATTTTTTTGTATATATATATATATATATATATATATATATATATATATATATATATATATATATATATATATATATATATATATATTCTGTCAAAAACTTTGTATATCCCAATCTCAATAAACGACAATCTACCTAGCAACACACTTCTTTTTCTTTTTAGTAAGTATATTACAAATTTAAAACATTTCTCGCCCCAACTAATATTCTTAAACCTAACAGTACCTTGATCATAATTCTCAATATATTCCTTCTCCCTTCTCTCCAGCTCTTTAATTTCTAATTTGCTTATACTTTATAGAACCACAAAGAGGACAAAATAGCCACCGTACATACCTCTCAAGCTGAGCTATATTAAATATTCTTACATAAACTTTTAAATAATTATTAGCTATTAATTCTTATTTCTAATAAATGTCTTCTTATTTCTAATAAATTTCAAGGAAACAAAAATATATGAAGAAAACAGCGTTACTGAGAAGAAGTGTAAGTTACAGAATATGTGACAAATTTCTTGAATCTCATGGAAATTTGTTGTTGTAGCTACATCTGGAGACATAATTACGTAATCAACATCTTGTATATTATTCAAACTGTGTACACTCAGTATGTCGTTAGCAGGAACTTAAGGAAGCCTTGCACATTCACATGCTAATTTCAAAGCAAACATTTCTCAGCCATAAACATTTGATTAAACATTAACTATTCATCTAGGTGTCCGCTAGGGACACATGCGACTATTGTTGTTTCCCTTACTTGTAGTTGTTGTTATACTGCGTTTTCATTTCAACATCGAGACACAGAAACGGGAGAATGAATCTTTCAACAGCATATTTTTAAACTATTAGAAACGGTCCTGGAATACGCTACAAGGAAAATCAAAGATAGCAACCAAGGCCTAGAGTTGAATGGTGTTCCTCAGGTTATGGCGTATGCTCATGATGGAGATTTAATAGGGGAGGATAGGAGAACAATAGAAAGAAATGCAGAGGTCTTATTAAACGCTTGCAGGGACATGGGTTTAGAAGTGAATGCAGAGGAAACTAAATACACGGAAGCGCGTCGGGATCGTAATACGGCAAATTATGGATGCGTTAAAATATCAAATAATACTTTTGATAAAGTTAATACTTTCAAATATTTAGGATCAATATTAACAGACGAAAATCATATTCACGAAGAAATTAAATGTCGACTAATAGCACGGAATTGGTGTTATTAACGTTATTCAGTTCATAATCTCTTGTCGTCGAGAATTCTATCGAAGAATTTCAAGCTAAAAATATTGTCACGGTACGCCAAAATTCTGGAATATTTTAATATCTAAATTCGTTTAATTTTATTAATTGGCTTCAAAAGGAAACAGTAAAGTTTTTGTTTATAATTTAACTTGTTGTAAGAACGTAATTAGGTTGCAGACAGACATATTATAACATCAGGTTACGTATTGCTGATGACTGTTGTTTTCTTGAAGTAATAGACACGAGTCTGCAAGTGTCACAAGAACATAAACAAATACGAAAAACAAGAAAATGTAAAACGTTGTATAAATTTATGTTAACATGTACACATTATCAAAATTAGGTAAAATTGTGAATTTCGCAGACGTAAACTGTCTGGAGAATATAGTCAATGAGAGAAACAGCAGAAATTGTGATTCAGCACAATTTCGGCACAGAGATGTAAGAGCTACAGAATTTGTAATTAAACAACAACAAATTCGTCATCATGGACATGAACATAAAAAGGTAATGTTGGACTGAATGAGGACCAGAGATCAGTGATCAGTGGTAGGAGATCCGTTGGTTGTTCAGTCTCAAAGGATCATTCTCAGTAGAACAGCTATTGGGAACCAGCTGTTGACAACACCGATTTCCAGTGGACATCCATCCACTGTGTGGAACTTAGACGACGAACTTCGAGTCCAGGAGTTCGAATCCAGTTCAACGAGGTATGTTATAATACATCTCTGATACTCTCGAGTTGACTAATTCACCAACAGATTTATTAAATGTGATTCACCATTTTTACTTAAATTTGACATAACAACATCTTACTCTCTACGACTAAAAAGATATTACAATAAAATGCCTATTCAAAGATAAACGCTCATACTCTAATTGAGTCACTCTCCTTCACATAGTTATTATAAATAATAATAAGTTGACATGGTGAGGCTGTGAGGCTTATGCCGTGTAGCGATCCTAGTGGAGCAAGGTCTATCATTAGTATAGTGAAGGCATCTTTGGTTCAATCCCCGACATCAGTATTAAAGTTGACATGGTGCAGATGCTTAGGGTTCGATTCCCGGTGATAGCAATTCAAGCGCTATATCCGCAGTAATAGTTGACATGGCGCATAAGTTACGACCTGTCGCAAGCCAAGAGTAATTTGTAAGAGTAATAACATGCGTTAGGTTTGATTAGCCATCATGATTATGGTGGAAAGCGACCGTTGGTTCGATTCCCGTCACGATAGTAAGTTGTCATTAGGTTTAAATAAGAATATAGTCACTAGGCTATAATCATGGCTACAGGCCATAAGGGTAAATTAACCCTCACCACCCGCCCTCACGGGGTGATAAAATTAGGCATAATACTTGTAGAAATGTTGTTTTTAAGGCAGCAGTGCTGTCATCATTGCTATTCATCAAGCGAAATGCTTGGATGTTATGATAAATATTCATATTTAGATATGGAGATGGACGAGTTATTAGCAAACTCAGTAGATGTATATAGAGTTATTAGTTATATTTGTAATATTTAGGATATGGGATTAGGTAATATTTAAGTAGTTAAGTAATATTATAGTCATAGTAATTGTAATTAGTATTAAGAATAGGTTAGTTACTAGTAAGGATAATTATATCGATAATCTAAGTGTAAAGGGTTAAGGATTTGCATATTATTATTTTTAGTAAGATTTAAATAGGTTTAGGAATTAGTTATAGTACTAAAAATAAATTTAAAAGGAGTAAATATTGAAATTTAATTGGATAAGTAAAGATGTCTTTACGGCATAATAAACGAATGAATTATTAAATAAATGAGAATTTAAAGTTTTTAAGTATGACTAAAATAATGTGATAATAAAGAAGAAAATAGTTATGAGTAAGAAGCTATCTGAAAAAAAGAGGATAATAATAAATAAGAAGAGAGAAAGGCAAGATAGAATGAAAAAAATGAATGATTGATGAAATTAAATGTTTAGTGATTACGTTTTAAAATTTTGTAAAGATAATCATATAATTAGGAGACATCTTGATAGAAAATCTAGGTAGGTAAGAAATCACATTTTCGTGATGTTGAATTGGGCGTTTACCAGACCTCTCACGAAAATGTTTATTTATAAATAACACATAAGTCTTCGGCGACATTAAGGCGGTACAGAGAAGGAAATAGTTACCCACTTGTCGTTCTGCAAAGCGGTGAAATTTTTTTGTGTGTGTGAATCTGACCTATTTAGGCTAAGTATCTAGAAAGAGCAAAATTTTGAATTTTTTTTTAATTATTAGAATGTAGGAATAGTAATAAAAGATATAGTTAAATGTTAAGGAAATAGATGTTTAAGAAAAATAGGAATAGAGAAAATAGGCTTGCTATCTAGCTGTTAAGTTAGAATAGTTAAGTTCTAAGAATAGGAAAGGTAGAAAATAGACTAATCACGAGCATTTAATTCAGGAATGAGAAAATGAAGGAAGAGGAGAGATGGAAAGATCTGGAAAGAGAAAGAGAGTAGAAAATAAATAAAGATAATAGAGAAATAGATAGCAAATTTAATAGAAAAATAGAATAATAGATATTTCATTACGGACATGACAGTCAAGATTATGATTAATTTTGAAGAATTTTATTATAACAGAAAGTGACAATTATTATTATTATTATTATTATTATTATTATTATTATTATTATTATTATATTAAGAATTATGATTATATTTTATTAATGTTAATAAGAAAAAAAAGAAAGCTAGCTAAATAAATAAATAAGTAAGTAAATATATACTAGTTGAAATAATGAGAAGTAAGCGATATATAGAGAGCTCTAGCTATAGAACTAGTAAATAAATAAAGTAAGCTTACTAAGAAATAATTTAGGGGAAAAATAAGACTTGGCTATATGCAGTCTACAGAGAAACCCTTAAGTGTTACAGAACATTTAGAGACGGATTGAAGAATCATGTTTATATAACTGATCATAGGTACCGTTTCAAAGCTTAGGCCATTTGACAAATAAATAAAATAATTAATTATTATTTAGCATTATTAACATTATATTATTATTAAGATTATGATTATATTATATTATTAATTATTATTATATTATTAATTATTATTATATTATTAATTAAAACCCGAAAGTGACGATAACTTGAATAGTTTTTATGTTGAAAGGCCAGCGACTAAAGACGTTGAAGTTAATGACCGAGAATTGAGAATCATAGAGAGTACGATATAAGTACTATTGATTATTGATACAACATCTAGATATAGTAAATTATCAATTTTATACCCGATTTTGTCGATTTAAATAAATAAATAGATAATTAAACATTTTTGAGTATGAAGAAGAGTGGAAATTTAAATTAAATATTTTTTTTAGGTAATAAATACATAAATAGTAATAACAAGTGTTCTAGGAAAACACCAAAAGTTAAATAAATAAGTAAGTAGCTGTATACAAAATGGTATTTATAGATGAAATTGCGGGGAGGGCCGCAATTTACCATCAAAAGCCCAATCCCAGATTCGAGGAAATGCGAGTCTGCATCAATAAAATCCCTAATCTATAAATATATTTTGTGTACAGTGAATGGTAATAAAATGAGTAACTAAATAATAAGGATAATTAAAAGAATAAGTAACGGGAGACGTAAATAATAATATTAATAAAAAACATTTTTTTTAAAAATAAGAAACTTGTCAAATTATAAATAAAGTTAAATTTAATAAATAATAACAAGTAATAGGAAATAATAAAATTAGGGTACTTACCAGTAATAGGTAGAGGAGATGTATATAAGAGTGAAGGATGTGAAAAAAATATATATAACACAGTAACACACGTAAAGTTATTACACATCACATAATTAAAAATGCACACTTATTTTTAAAAATAATCACATTTGAGAATTGGTGAATTCAGTTTCGAGTACTGAGATAGTATTATTACATAATAGTGCAGTAAAACTGTAAGAGTGAGTGGACATGAATAGACGTGGAACGAGATGTGTTGGACAAGGACGTTTTACACGTAGAACGGATACGCAAGTTGGTCAAGGTTGAGCGGAAATGAGAGGAGAAGAAGAAGAAGGAATTTTTTCTAAGATCATCACTTTAACATAAAAGCGTTGACACAGAGTTGACACTGAGTTGCCAACTATGTAACTCAATTTGGGTCAAGTTTGTTGGAACAATAATGCTGTTTTGGTGTTGGTGTATTAGTGTGTTTAGTGAAATCAAGATAAAATTATAGTGAAAGTGCATAAAAGTATGTTATCGTGTGTGTATATGTATAAATTAAATATGAATATATCATTTACGAGTTTCCTAAGAAAGGACTTAGGATGGAAACAATAACTAACGTGTTGAAGACAGACAGACTTCAAGTAGTTCTGTGTTACTACAACAGATTGCAGATAAATGCAGTGTACTGCTATCAAATATATTTGGCTTCATAAATAGAAAAGAATTAATTGAACTTTTGAAAAAAAAATCCGTGAGAATTATTAACCATCAATGTTGTTTTGTTTAATCTGAACAGTACAATTTTGGCTTTCAATTTTTAAAAATTATATCTGTAATTTGTTACATGAATTAATAATTTGGAAATTTTTGTATACAGGGAGTTCTCCGAAAGCCGATCTTTCTTTTGAAAGATCTAGTCGTCATCGGAGATGCCTCAGTTTAAAGTGGGGGCGTGTCACGGTACGCCAAAATTCTGGAATATTTTAATATCTAAATTCGTTTAATTTTATTAATTGGCTTCAAAAGGAAACAGTAAAGTTTTTGTTTATAATTTAACTTGTTGTAAGAACGTAATTAGGTTGCAGACAGACATATTATAACATCAGGTTACGTATTGCTGATGACTGTTGTTTTCTTGAAGTAATAGACACGAGTCTGCAAGTGTCACAAGAACATAAACAAATACGAAAAACAAGAAAATGTAAAACGTTGTATAAATTTATGTTAACATGTACACATTATCAAAATTAGGTAAAATTGTGAATTTTGCAGACGTAAACTGTCTGGAGAATATAGTCATTGAGAGAAACAGCAGAAATTGTGATTCAGCACAATTTCGGCACAGAGATGTAAGAGCTACAGAATTTGTAATTAAACAACAACAAATTCGTCATCATGGACATGAACATAAAAAGGTAATGTTGGACTGAATGAGGACCAGAGATCAGTGATCAGTGGTAGGAGATCCGTTGGTTGTTCAGTCTCAAAGGATCATTCTCAGTAGAACAGCTATTGGGAACCAGCTGTTGACAACACCGATTTCCAGTGGACATCCATCCACTGTGTGGAACTTAGACGACGAACTTCGAGTCCAGGAGTTCGAATCCAGTTCAACGAGGTATATTATAATACATCTCTGATACTCTCGAGTTGACTAATTCACCAACAGATTTATTAAATGTGATTCAGCTATTTTATCTAATAACTTACATCACAACATCCAACTCTAAATTCTACTTAAAAGATAATCTAATAAATGAATACTTTAAAGTTAACAGTCTAAGTTATAATTGATTCAATCACCTTTCGCATGTTGTTATACAAAATCCTACGTAGTAGTAGGTTGGTGGAGATAGTAGTTTTAATGTATCCTATCTACTTCAGATAGTAGATAGAAGCAACTAGTACTGTGTCATTTTTAACACGTACATCCCTGCTTAATAGGCACGACACAGTAATTAGTTGACAATATATAAAAATGATAACCATGCCTGTTGTTCTATATGGGTGCGAAACATGGTCGCTTACTCTGAGAGAAGAACATAGACTGAAAGTATTTGAAAACGAGATCCCAAGACGAATATTCAGATCCAAGAGGAACGAGAATGGGGAATGGCGGAAGCTTCATAACGAGGAACTACATAGTTTATACGGTTTACCCAACATTGTTAGGGTCGTCAAGTCTAGGAGGCTTAGGTGGGCAGGTCATGTAGCTAGAATGGAAGAAAATAGAAACGCTTTCAAAGTCTTGACTGGTAGACCCATAGGAAAACGACCATTAGGAAGACCTAGTTGCAGATGGGAGGTCAATATTAAGATGTATCTCGCAGAGATAGGAATACAAAGTAGAAACTGGATCCAGTTGGCTAAGGATAGAAGTCAGTGGAGAGCTTTTGTGAAGGCGGCATTGAACCTCCGAGTTCCATAAGTCATAGAGTTAGTTAGTTAGTTAGTTCTCCATGCTCGATACCTGATAAAAATCTTCGAAGTGTCAAAGTTGGAAAGATTATGTAACGGCTCCCAGTAGTCGAATCCCTAAAACTACTGTTTGGTGTCGAGTTCGCTCCATAAATAACCACTGTTCTTCTAATGTGCCTGCTCTATCTCCAAACAGGTTTCTGGAAACTAACCGCACATAGATAGTCGACATGTTGAGCCGACACTTTTCTTCTATCTCTGACTGCTTATTATTGCGTCAAGTTCAATCGCTTTTGCACTCGTACCGAGAAAAAAGAACGTTTAAATTTCCGGAGTGACAATACTGAAGATTATAATGTTGACTTCATGGCTCACCAATTCATTCTACCTTAGTGAGTCGTCCAACAATTCTCCAGGAATTGATCATATATCTTATGTAGCACAACGTCTCAGGCAATTTGCAGCTTTCATTATTCCAGCTGTTTAATCGCATCTGGTTGGAGGAGATCTTTCCATCTCAAAGGCGTAAGTCTCAGGTGCTTGCAATTTTTAAATCAGAGAAAAGTGCAACAACAGCCACGAGCTACAGACTTATTCCTCTTACGAACTATGTATGTAAGCTTTTTAAGCGCACGGTGAAGAAGCATCTCGTTTGCTATTTAGAATAAAACTGTTGAGCAAGTTTAGCTCTTACGTATCCACTGCAGATAATCTTGATAACCTCGAAAACAGGATTTAAAAAGTATTCTTCCAACATACCGTGTTCTTATACTTCTCGATTTAAAAAAACAATGATACAATCAGGCACGAAGCCAGGATTTCGTGAAAGGGGGGGGGTCCGTGACATGAAATACTGTGGTCATCACAAAAGGGGCTCGATCACTCTAAACTATTTTACTGGAACATATTGGTTCGTTTAGCCAGGATTTCGTAACAGGGGGCGAAGTGACATGAAATTCTGAAGGCCCAGGAGCTCGATCAATCTAAACTACTTTACTATCAACATATATTGGTTTGTTAGGGCAATAAAATGAGGATATGTTCGCAAGTATTTTAATAACAAACTATGAAGAAATTTCGAGCAAAGTAATAAAAAAAAGTATTGAAAAAGATTTTGCAATATTTACGTCCTTCTCCTGTTTATTCAAATATAACAATTTTCCTTTCGTTATGACCTCAATTATTATAAAAATACATACTGAATACTATCTTGTAAACTATCTTATAATATAAATAAAATAAAGAGTTTGTTTGTGTGTTTGTCTGTCTGTGTGTGGCCTGGGGACCAGATGAGTTGACCGAGAGTTACCAAATTTTGGTAAGGGGTAACTTGTCCCAGGCCCCAGATCAAGACGAAGCGTTTTTTTTTCAAATTTCGAAACAATGGGGTCTCAGGGGGGCGTTTACCGGGACATGTAAAAGTAGCAGAAAATGACCAATATTTACTTATTTATTTATTTGGAACAGTAATTCTATATTTTGTTCCTTTCCCGTGGTTCTTAATAAATATTATTTGAGCCACAATATATATAAAAGAACATTAAAACGTAAATATTATTTATTTTCACCTTCGCTTAGTGTTCAGGATACAAACTTATAATTCCTTTACCAACAATAGTTCTGAGAACTTCCTAATCTTCAATCTATCATCCTTTCTATTTATTTTATTCAATACCGTAACTAAGGAACAATAATACTCATTACAATTTCCTTTTCTTTCTTTACAAAATATGCTCCGTTATTTCACCTCTGATCTCATTCCTAAGACCAGTACAGATAGATAATAGTACAACATAATAATGAAGTATACAACATACAACATACCGTTGTATATGGCGTCTCGAACATGGATTTCATTTATTGATTAACAATAAATGAAAAGAATCCTGTACCGTAAGAGAATACACATTTTGAACGACACTTGTATATATCTAAGATTACATTTTACATCAATATCACATATATTAATCTCATAATTAAGCATGTTCTTTAGCCTCACGTTATAATACTGATAACAAGGTGTATCAACAAAAAAATGACAATAATAATACGGTTCACAATTATTTTTACATTCATTGGGATATATTTCTTATAATGTATATAGTTCAATTCATGAAATTGAGTATAATTACAAAGAGCTAAATACAAACATATTCTCTATTGAAATTGGTCCATTTTATCATTAGGAAGTGAATACGGAATAAACATACTACACGAATAAACATAACATAGAGCAAAATCGATTGAGTACGGTTCCCTTCAGACGCATTATAAAATTGCTTATTGAAAACAAAACTCATTAACTTCAATTTATACCCCTAACATTACAAAAATGCTTTCAAATATACTTCAATAACATGGAACATAAATAATGAAATTGATAATACAAATATCAAAGAAAACACATAACATTAAAGTAAAGCATTTGGTCAAATTAAAAATCAAGTTGATATGTCCTTTCGGACGCTCCTACATTAGGTTAAGTTACATGACCAATTCATTTGTTTGGGTTGCATTGAAAGTCACAAACATGAATACAATATGTCGCGTTATTTGTATCTGTAGTTCTTTGCTTCTTATTTCGAGGATTTTCGTCATCTCCGGTATTTCTACGTAATCTACGTTGAACGAGATTAGACCTTGTATTTACATGCTTCCTAGGCAAACGTAATCGTACTTCACTAGGGTTAAGTTGAGTCACACAATCACAATCACATTTACCGTCACTACTAATGTTAGTTTCGGTTCTGTTACCGGTATCACATTTATCGTCACAACTAAGATTAGGTTCGGTTATGTTCCTGGTATCACATTGATCGTCATCGATAACACTAGGTTTAGTTCTCCTTCGTTTCACTGTAGGTGAAATATCATGTCTTCTAATGGATCGATATTTGTCCTTTACGTGACATCCACGGTGGTCTGTCCTGCCATGGTTTCTGTTTCTTCTGTAGCTATACTTGGTTACATTATCGGCATACATGGATCTAACATCACCTTTTACATTGGGATCACACTTTAGTCTTCCATGGCCACTCCGAACCTGGTTACGAAGGTTAGTTTGATGTCATCTATTACTGTATTGAAACATTGATGTATTTTCTAAACTTTGCAGCATCATATTTAGATGATGGAAACCAACACACTGCATCACATGCTGTGTAAGCATCATCGGATTGTTCACTGATATCATACCGGTCTTTTCGTTGAATGAACAATTCAACAAATTCAACTCATTCGACCAATCAATACATGCACTAATAGGAACACACGTCTTCTTCCTGAATTTCACAAATATTGGAAGCAACTTATCTTCTGCTACATGGACCATAGAATTAATATCATGTTGGACATACGGGTAACGTAGACAGTTAATAGCGTTCTCAAGATGAGGATGGTCATAACTTCTAGCACACTGATATCTACCAGAATCTTCGTTACACACAACATCGGCAAGACAATCAAAAACATTCGAACGAAGAGAAAAATTAGGATAATCTGATCCAATCAGCACAGCAGTACGCTTATACGAACATTCGGCTAATTCCATACATTCAAATCAACAATGTCATATTTCTTCGCCGACGCAAATTTAGGAATTGTAGAACGTTCAGGTTCCTTTGACGCGTTCCTGCTGACTGTTAATGAGGTTTCTTCAGCAATTGTTTGTTTTAATTCTTACCTCAGTACTGTTCGTTGATCCAATGTTTGTTCTAGTTTTTTCAGTTGTTGGTTCATTTTATCTTCAAGTCGTTCCTCAATTTTAAGTTGCAGTTGCTTTATTGAGTCATCAAATTGTTGATGAGTTACCTGCTGGAATTCCTCAAACTGTTGTTGAGTTACCATTTTCTGCTAGAACTCCTAAAACTACTGGTGAGTTACCATTTTCTGCTGGAATTCCTCCAACTGCTGATGAATTACCTGCTGGAATTTTTCAAACTGTTGTTGAGTTACCATTTTCTCCTGTAGTTGATTCATTTGACAAGATATCTGTTTTGAGAGATCTGTCATACTTTCAGGAGCAGGAATCTCCCTTTGTATAAGTCTTTCTTGGACCCTTCTGTTTCCGACATGCCTCTATGTATTCGTTTACCACTTCTTAGAACGGTAACATAAATATTCGGCTCAATTGTGTTCGTTGTTACTATACTTCGAAACAAAACACTAATTCCCGGTGTGAAGGCACCATTTAAATATGGAACAGTAATTCTATATTTTGTTCCTTTCCCGTGGTTCTTAATAAATATTATTTGAGCCACAATATATATAAAAGAACATTAAAACGTAAATATTATTTATTTTTACCTTCGCTTAGTGTTCAGGATACAAACTTATAATTCCTTTACCAACAATAGTTCTGAGAACTTCCTAATCTTCCATCTATCATCCTTTCTATTTATTTTATTCAATACCGTAACTAAGGAACAATAATACTCATTACAATTTCCTTTTCTTCCTTTACAAAATATGCTCCGTTATTGCACCTCTGATCTTATCCCTAAGACCAGTACAGATAGATAATAGTACAACATAATAATGAAATATACAACATACAACATACCGTTGTATATATATATATATATATATATATATATATATATATATATATATATATGTTTCGGAAATAAGAAATCTTAACAGCAAAGACTTCTGTTTGTTTTTTAAAAGAAAATTAGTGTCTTCTTTTGCCCAATCTAATAGTTCTAATTAACAAATGGCGTTTCCATATAGGTTAAATAAAAACTTGGAAAATAGATACAAACGCACAAAAACGCTTTACACCATTAGTTAGGTAAAAATGGCAATATGTGGGTTATTGCAACCGAGCAGACAATAACAAGTCGCAGGTTTTGTTGCGACAGATCCTTACTGCCCTATTGCAATCTAGAATAGAGCCGCCTCTTAATTTTTATTGCCCCTCATGTACAAAAGTCTGAATTAAACACTGCAGTGAATACACTGGTTTTTGCAGAAATCGTGCACTTTGTTATGCAACACTTTCTTTTGATTTCAAATTTACGTACAGAACTTGGGTTCCACTCAAATGATGATGTAAAATTGAAAACGTCTTGGCCTTGTTACTTTTACCATGTGCGAAAATGTTTTTCAGATTAACTTTACATTACACGCTCCAGTTCGCCTTTATTTGCATCCAAAAGGTAGGTCTGGTTTAATTATTTTGCAGCAAATAACGTTGTAGTGTCGCTGCCATGCTCGGTTCAATTGCACGAGAAATGCCCACCAAATTGAACTAGATGGCCATTATTAGGTAGCATTCTTTAGGAACCATATAAGGATACCAACTGGAACATACAGTGTGAACTGCATTATATTTCGTTGGAGTTTAGCATCCCTTTCAACACCAAGGTTATAATGAGACATGGACTTACTGCTTCACGTGGAATCCGAACCACATGGGATTACGCCGGGAGTTGAATCCGGATTTCCTGGGCCAAAGACGCGTGTTAACGATATAGTCACGAAATAGTTCCAGACAATGTAAAGTTAACCCTGCTTTTCTTTAGAATTAATATACTAGGGTCAACTTTACATGGCCTTAAACTTTAAACCAGTTGTTCCCAAGAGTCAGACTTCTGAAGGAGACTTGAAGAACAAGCGAGGGATCACAAGCTGACTACAGAAATAAACTATAAAACTGTCAAAAAAAACTTAGCAGATGTTACGTGTTAGATATTTTGTCTTTCTTATGCTCCCTTTCGAGACATTTAAGTAATTAAACACTTAATAAATATAAACAGATGAAAACAAGGTGAGTGATTTGAAGTTTGGAGACCCGTTCAGCAGCAAAGCTATATGAGACTTGAGGCTTCAGCTTAACGTAAAATCCTAGCTATATAAGTTCTCGCGGGAAAACAAACTCAGGTTTTCCGCGCCGAAGACGTCTAGTGTTGTTGTTTATAAGTTTCTGACACTATACTTACATGGTTCAGTGTATAGACAAACTAGCTCCTAAGAAATTCCCTTTCGTTTCTAAATTACTACATATAGCTTCCTAATGGGTAGGTGGATGTAGTTGAAATTACGGCTGAGTTAATTCTAGCTGGAGGCAAAAATTGTGGAACAAGATACACAAACTCATTCCCCTTATCTGGAACAAGGAAGAATTACCAAAATAGTGGAAAGAATCAATCATTGTTCCAAATCACAAGAAAGGTAACAAAACTGACTAATAATTATCGAGACATCTCTCTTCTGTCAACATCCTATAAAATCCTTTCAAATATTCTATTAGCAAGATTGACCCCATACGCAGATGAAATTATTGGAGATTATCAGTTCGGATTTAGACAAAATCGATCAACTATCGATCAAATATTTACCATTCGCCAAATACTCGAAAAGAAGTGAGAATACAATACCCCAGTACATCAAATATTTATTGATTTTAGAAAGGCTTACGAATCGGTTAGAAGAGAAACATTATACAACGTTCTTACAGAACTTTGAATTCCGAGAAAGCTAATTAAATTGATTAAGATGTGTTTAAATGAATCCTAAAGTAAAGTCCGGGTAGGAAAATTTTTGTCCACGAGCTTTCTCGTCGAAAATGGCCTGGAACAAGGAGATGCGTTGTCACCATTATAATTCAGCGTTGTCCTGGAATACGCTATAAGGAAAGTCAAAGATAGCAACCAGGGAATAGATTTAAACGGTATTCACCAAGTTATGGCATATGCTGATGATGTAAATTTAATAGGGGATTACAGGAGAACAATAGAAAGAAATACACAGATCTTATTAAACGCTTGCAGGGACATGGGTTTACAAGTAAATGCAGAGAAAACTAAATACATGGAAGTGTGTCGGGGCCGTAATACAGCAAATTATAGATGCGTTAAAATATTAAATAATTCTTTTGATAAAGTGAATAGTTTCAAATATATAGGATCAATATTAACATACGAAAATCATTATGATCTTGAAGCTTTGCTGGCGTCTACTATTAATCCAATGTTCTCGGGATTGCTGCCAGAGTGAGTGTTGCTGTGCTGAGCTTTCGTTACCATACAGCGGCAATATCTTCAGAGCTATGTGAAGATGTTGCCGCTGTATGGTAACGAAGGCTCAGCACAGGAACACTCACTCTAGCAGCAATCCCGAGAACATTGGATTAATACGAAAATCATATTCACAAAGAAATTAAATGTCGACTAAAAGCAGGGAATTCGTGTTATTATTCAGTTCAAAATCTCTTGTCGTCGCGAATTCTCTCTTGGAATTTGAAACTTAAAATATATAAAACGATAAGCATGCCTGTTGTTCTATATGGTTGCGAAACATGGTTGCGAAACATGGTCGCTTACTCTGAAAGAAGAATATAGACTGAAAGTATTTGAGAACAAGATCCCGAGACGAATATCGAACCCAAGAGGAACGGGAATGGGATATGGCAGAAACTTCATAACGACAAACTACATAATTTATACGGTTTACCAAACATTGTTAGGGTCATCAAGTCTAGGAGGTTTAGGTGGGCAGGTCATGTAGCTAGGATGGAAGAAAATAGAAATGCTTTCAAAGTCTTAACTGGAAGACCAATCGGAAAACGACCATTAGGAAGACCTAGGTGCAGATGGAAGGACAATGTTAAGATGTATCTCGCAGAGATAGGAATACAAAGTAGAAACTGGATCCAGTTGGCTAAGGATAGAAGTCAGTGGAGAGCTTTTGTGAACGCGGCATTGAACCTCCGGGTTCCATAGGCCATAGAGTTAGTTAGTTAGTTAGTTTATGGGTAGGTTGATAGCGTATACACCGTTGGCACATCAGGCTCCTGCTGAAAGGAAGGCTAAATTCAATTTGAAAATAAAATCTAAATTACTACATCTTTCCTGTAAATTGCCAGCTTTTGGAATGTGATTTTTAAATTTGCAGTAAATGCAACATACAGTTGTTTGCAGTGTTTTAAGGATAGTGTTTTCAGATCTGTTATCCTTGCTGTTAACCTCACTCCATGTGCTATTCAGGTGTCTGTTTTCTTAGGTCCCCAACACTTCCCAGTGGATTATGAAGCTAATCTTTTCTTGAAAGCATTCGTAGCAGAATGAAAATTTGCTGATGGAATAGGCTCATTTAAACATTACAAGTTTCGTATAGTACTCCTGCAGTTCACACTTGCATTGGACGTGGAGAGATATTTTGTAACAGGTGTTATTGGCGTGCCTTTACTCCATGTGCTATTACTCCATGTACCATGTGTGAATGATTTCTTGATGCAATTATATCAAGTGCATAAAATACAAATCAATGTGTGCTGACTAGTCTGTACAAGCTAGTTTTGAATCAAATCCGCACAAGGGCAGGGGGAAGCAGGAATCACAAGTGCAAGGTTATAAAGTGTAAATGATAATGTTTAAAGCAGTGGTTCCGAACCGTTTACCTGGCGCCTTCTTAAACTCTGTATAATTCTCGCTAACCTCCCTCTCCCTCATTGGCCATATGTGCTTTTTTGTCTGATTTCAAATTCAGCATTGAAATCTCAAGTCTTCAATAATAATAATAATAATAATAATAATAATAATAATAATAATAATAATAATAATAATAATAATAATAATAATAATAATAATAATAATAATAACGATAATGCAATTATAACCATATTTTCATATTTAGTTCCCTCGAAGCTATATGATTAGCATAGACGTCTTCGGCGCGAGAGACCTGAATTTGATTTTTGGCGAGAACAGGATTTTACGTTAAGGTGTAGTTTAACGTATCATATAGCTTTGCTGCTGAACGAGACTCAAAACCTCAAACCACTTGCTTTGTTTTCATTCATTAAGTGTTCAATTATTTAAAAATCTCCAATGGGAGTATAAAAAGGCAAAATAGCAAACACGTAACATCTGTTAAGATTTTTTAACAATTTTATAATTTATTTCTGCAGTGAGCTTGTGATCCCTCACTTGTTCTTCAAGTCTGTTGCGAACCCCTGGTTTAAATAAAGTTTCAGGAGATGTAAAGTTGACCCTAGTATATTAATTCTAAAGAAAAGCAGGGTTAATTTTGCATTGTCTGGAACTATATCGTGACTATATCGTTAACGTACGTGTCTTTGGCCCAGGAGATTCTCGGATTCGATTCTCGGCGTAATCCCATGTGTTTCGGATTTCACGTGAAGCAGTAGGTCCATGTCTCATTATAACCTTGGTGTTGAAAGGGATGCTAAAGTCCAACGAAATACAGTGAAACCTCCCTTAACGGATACCTCTCAATAACGGACACCTCTATAATACGGACAGATTTTTTTGTCCCGGCAAAAATATATGTTCTCTTACGGAACAAAACCCTCCCTTTTACGGACACTCTCAGATACGGACGCGGACAGTCCTTTTTTTTACCCCAAAACGTTTCAATAACCTCTTCATAACGGACAGGAATTATTCTCGGTTCTGCGATATATGACAGTAGACAGAAAAGTCTTTTCCCCATAAGTATATCTATCATCAAACAGAACAACTTCAAGCTGAACTTGAAATGCTTCTTTTTTTTTTCTGCCCGCAATAAACTGCTTTCTGGCGGAAATCCTACAAAATCTTCCATAAGCACTAACCCTCATGCTGGATTAGTCGTATGGTCAAGAATTCTATGCGGATCTTCCCTTCCATAACAAATTTAGTGCTTTTTCCTCTGGGCCTTCCATTTTTCCCGACAATTTCATAGATAACAAAAGAAATATTGTTTATTTTGCGATAACATTTTTCAACAAGCAATGTTTTCTCTCTTACTTTTTTTGGAAAAGCAAAATTTTGCTTTTCTACAAATTGGTGTGTCAAACAGTTGAACAATTAAAGAAATTTGCCATTAATCGCGGTGAAATAGAAGTTCTCCAATTGATCCAACAGTTACAAGCAAATTTCGAACAGAAACTCGTGTCCGTAGGATGTACACGGCAGACAACTACTGCAGACTTTTCCCCAAGAAATTTGGTGAGTTTCTTCTCCACAGGGTGATGACATGTCCTTAAGAAAATTACCATACACCCATTATTATTTGCAGTATAGGAACATATTAACACATTCCCCAACAATAATATTTAACAGAAATGAATTTCTTCTTCATCCGTCCCAGTAATTCAAATACGTATTAAATAGAGTATTTTCATATTGAATTTTACGTATTTACGCTCATACATATGTATTTACTGTATATTACTGTAGTGATGAGCAAATGCAAGACCAAGACCAAGACCCGGGTGGTCTTGGTCTTGGTCTTGCTCTTGCACATGCGGTCTTGGTCTTGGTCTTGCACTGGAACCCTCGGTCTTGGTCTTGGTCTTGGTCTTGCACACCTAGTCTTGGTCTTGGTCTTGGTCTTGCACACCCAGTCTTGGTCTTGCTTGCAAGAGTCTTGCAAGTTTTGCTTTTAAGAAATCTGTGATTTTCATAAGTAGATTTTAGTCTCGACATAAGGGATAATAAATCCTACACTGCGTCAATAGTGAGGGAAATACAATGTATGTTTCTAAATGTAATATATTTTACCTTCGTGTAAGTGTGATGATACTGTACAACATAGGCGATGACCTTTATTATTTTTTTTTTCAATGGGTGATCACGCTTCACTACTTACAAGATAAATCACAATATTTCGTAATATTTTTATATGTTTTAACAGATCCAATACTCCACTGGTTCCCAAACTGGGGAGGCTACCCCTGACAGTGAGACGCATGAAAGAAAACCAAGACGGCACAGATTACTGAAATACCATAAATTGCAAAATTATTTTTACACTCTAAAGGCGTCAGATTTGTTTCTTTCCAACCACGATTAGGTCATCTTTGTATTGAACAAACTCCCAATTAAATATTGAAATTTTGTTTTACTGATTCTAATATGTACTGTATGGGGCAGAAACAAGGACATTACGCAAAAACGATGAAACAATTAGACTTTCGAAATGTGGGCATGGAGAAAAAAGGAGAGAATCAGCTGGGTTGAACGGAAAACGAATGCGAAGGTTTTAGAAATAGTAGCAGTAGGGGAGAAAAGAAGAATTTTAGATGTAATTAAGAGGAGGACATTGGCTGAGGAGGAACTGTATTATGAGGGACATGCTAGAGGGAGGAGGCGAAGGAGATTGTAGTTGAAGAAAGATATTAAGACAGAAAACTGCTACGTTAAGACGAAGAGACTAGCTGAGGACCACAGTCATCGAAGCTTCTCAGCTGCCAATAATGGCAGAATAGCTATTATTATGACGATGATGATATGTTTTGCAATATTGACCAAAAAAGAGAGAAAAAATTAAAATAATAATAATTAAACCTCTTAATATTTTAGAATGTGAAATGAAATTAAATTTGTGAGTTTTACGTCCCACGATTATGCCGGCTAGGCTAAAGGAGACGGTGATGATGAAAAATGAATGAAAATGGTGGAAAGAATAAAGTGGGAGGAAACAGGAGAATCCCGAGGAAACCCACGCACATAGTGTTTGTCCACCACAAAGTTCACTTGGCGGGGACTGGGATCGAACGCAGGACCCCAAACACCAGAGCTGAACGCTCTACCACTGAGCCACCGCGGCCCCAATATTTTAGAATAATTTGAGTGAAAACTGAAAACGACTCAACTGTCTATGTCTTGTGTAAACTCAATTTATATAAATAGTTTTGACTTACATTAGAAATACATAATAACGGCATCAAACTTCAAGTTATTTCAAATAAGTACGAAATCACTCTCAGATGTGAATATAGATTATTTATTGTTGTATAATGTTATATCGTTGAATCCTAGATATGCCGTATACCTAAGGGAGCTATAAGTTATATTGATAAACAATTATTCAACGTATAAGCATCCACCTATGAAATCAAACTTGCGGTCACATGCGCTAAGTTTCTGTCAATGTCATGAAAATGTTATTTCAATATTAATTTTATAAGTACACATTAAAAATTTCCAACGGATGCTTGAACCTCAGAGCCAAGGCCATACCCATGTAGTCGGCACCTATGGTGTACGGAATTGCCGATGTTCAATACTACATTTCTTTAGTTTTGGAAGAAGAACACCACTAATATGTTTTGAAGTGAAATGAAATATCTACTTTAACGTACCACGATTATTACACTGTGGCTAAGGGAAACAGTGATGATGAGAAATGGTGGATTGAAGAAAGTACGAGGAAACGGGAAAACCCACGCACAGGGTGTTTGTTCACCAAAGAAGCTCACATAGCGCAAGCTGCAATCGAACCAGGGCCCCATGTACCAGAGGTGAACGCTCTGCCACTGAGCTACCGTGTCCATAACATGCTCTAGTTTATTTTTGCTTATCCACTTCTTATGGACACAACTATTCTTCGTATGATTTCCCAAAATCCAATCATGGACCGACGTGAATGATCAAATGATGACCAAAGTAAATTAGACACTGAAGTTATTATAGCTTGTAACAATTCATAGAATTATGCTGTCGGTCGTCTCGTGAACAACCGATTTAAAAAACGACATACTGTAGCTATATGTTACAGGAGCAGATCGACTCACATGGATTGCATAAACTACTGGGAACACATTCACTCCGGCGGTATTTTTACTGGAGCCAAGAAGTTCACGTGAAAGATGTAATGATTTTTTCCCTTCCTTTTTACATTCTATAAAAAATCAAGTATTACCATACTTGTGCAAGACTCTTGCGCAAGAGTCTTGGTCTTGGTCTTGGTCTTGCAGGTATGGTCTTGGTTTTGGTCTTGGTCTTGCACCCCTTGGTCTTGGTCTTGGTCTTGCATCGGGATTCCTGGTCTTGGTCTTGGTCTTGGTCTTGGTCTTGCATGCAAGACTCTTGCAAAAACTGCAAGACCAAGACTCTTGCGCTCATCACTATATTACTGCATACAATTACCGTTGAGAAAATTAAATTCTTGTAACCTCTCTGTAACAGACACCTCTCAGTAACGGACAAAAATTCCCGTTCCATTGGTGTCCGTTATTCAGAGGTTTCACTGTATAATGCAGTTCACATTGCATGTTCCAGTTGGTATCCTTATATGGTTCATAAAGAATGCTACCTAATAATGGCCATCTAATTCAGTTTGGTGAGCATTTCTCGTGCAATTGAACCGAGCATGGCTTATCAATAACGACACTACAACGTTATTTGCTGCAAAATACTTCTAAACCAGACCTACTTTTGGATGCAAATAAAGACAAACTGGAGCGTGTAATGTAATGTTAATCTGAGAAATATTTTTGTACATGGTAAAAGTAACAAAGCCAAGACGTTTTCAATTTTACATCATCATTTGAGTGGAACTCAAGTTCTGTACGTAAATTTGAAATCAAAAGAAGGTGTTGCATAACAAAGTGTACGATTTCTGCAAAAGCCAGTGTATAAATTGTGAGCACCATCAGCTAATACTGTCTCTGTGATTTAATAAAAATATTAAAATTGTAGTCAATAATAACATTCATTCGAAGTGTGTTTTATAACACTTTTATTTGGACGAAGACTTATTTAAGGATAATTTATTTGTACCGCGTAAGAAGTGAACATAAATCAAAAATTATAATGCAATGTATTTAACAAGTACAAGTGCAAGTATTTAAGGATAATTTATTTGTACCGCGTAAGAAGTGAACATAAATCAAAAATTATAATGCAATGTATTTAACAAGTAACAATATTGATAATCTCCTCTTCTGTTTTTAAACACGCACATACACA
Source organism: Thermobia domestica (assembly GCF_964235325.1). Classification (NCBI taxonomy): domain Eukaryota; kingdom Metazoa; phylum Arthropoda; class Insecta; order Zygentoma; family Lepismatidae; genus Thermobia; species Thermobia domestica. The sequence continues at coordinate 123,674,743 of NC_137466.1, read as the reverse complement.
AAACAGAGAAACGAAAGCAACAAGCATAGTAGCAGGTTGAACTATAATCTTTGTGACGTCATCCGTACGTGGCCAATAAGAGTGCTACTTCAGCCATGTATTGGATGAACCTCTTAGTTCGGCGAAAATGCTATCAGATGTGCTATGTGACAATCAGATTTGAGCAACAACTTGTGGGACCTTCCCGTGTGAGTGACATCGCGCCCTTCGCTCGTTAGTGTATAATTTCTTTATGATATTGTAAATATCGCCATAGCCTAGGGTTCAAATCTGCCAGAAAAAAGAAGGCTAATTTACTTTCCCTTGCCCAATTTCAAAAATACGTTCCAAGATAATTTTCATTTAAAATGTACGGTTTTGGCGTAATATGTCGTACATTTTCTTTCAGGCCTTCTAATTATCCCCTTTGTAGGAGGTTAAGGGAACAGACTACTAAATAGTTTTCAAAAGCTAATAATTTTTCTTTTGCTCGTTTTTCGTAACTGAAAAGAGGTAATGAAATGTAACTTACCACATTAATAGATAATATTATTCTACACCCGAAAATACAAATAGGAATAATTTTCAGTGTTGCCATCCATAGGAATTACTGTGACCAGAATTTGAATTACCCAAAAATGTAGGTTGAGGCAGCAACTAGAAAAATGAACTCAATGGTAATTGATGACTTATCATGTTGTCTTTGTTCCTTGTTAACTACTTTTCAAATAAAATTTGTATTTGCTTTGTAATAACTTATTAAAACTTATGTAATTTTTTACAAAATAAACACGAATATTATTTAAAAAATAGTTAAGAAGGAACAAAGACAGCACTGAAGTATTTGCTTTACCCTTCTACCTCTCCGTCGATTGCCTTAAGAGTTCCACAATAAATTTTCTCTAATTCGTTCCTTTTTAATACATTATTCGCATATCTATTTTCTTTTTTTCCCTAATCGTCAGTGCTTGTAATTAATATGAGTAAAGAATCAGCTGTGAATTTAGCACCTTAATGTGATACGGACTACTCCTCTCTCCCCTTCAATTAAACAATATTTTTATAGAACATTTTGTGTCTGTTATCAAATTTAAAAGACTTATTTTTATAGTTTGGGATTGGAATTGGTGAGAGGGAGGATTACTCGGTTCAACAATGCATGGCATCCTTAGTTATTATTGTTAACCTTATATCTTATCCGCCCCTTTCTGTTTTATTATATTATCCCATTTAATTGCGTTACTTAAGGATTGTGTTTAATTGTGTTGTCAGAAGAGGTCATGATACAACATTATACATAAATCCTCGGGCCTCCAAGCACATAAATCCGGGCCTGACGGCAGTAACGCAAATTTTGCATGATAAGTCATCAAGTACCGTTGAGTTCATTTTTCTAGTTCCTGCCTTAAACCTACATTTTTGGGCAATTCAAATTCTGGTCACACAGTAATTTCTATGAATGGCAACACTGAAAGTTCTTCCGATTCGTATTTTCGGGTATAGAATAACATTATCTATTAATGTAGTAAGTTACATTTTATTATTTCTTTTCAGTTACGAAAAACGAGCAAAAGAAAAATTAATAGCTTTTGAAAACTATTTAGTAGTCTACCCACTTAAAATCAATAAAGAATGAAGTATTTGCTTTCCCCTCCTACCTCTCCGTCGATTGCCTTTAGAGTTCCACAATAAATTTTCTCTAATTCGTTCCTTTTTAATACATTATTCGCAACATTTAATACATATATAATTGTGTTGTCAGAAGAGGCCATGATATAACACTAAACATAAATCCCCGGGCCTCCAAGCACATAAATCCGGGCCTGACGTCAGTAACGCAAATTTTGCGAATCCTAATCATCTAGCCTCCGCAAGTTTTTTTTCCAGTCTCCTCCATGTTTCTTTTTTCTTTTTTTTTTTTTAATAAAAGTTGCGTTGTGATCGCATTTTGAGTGACAAATATAAAACTAGAATATTATCCCGTTATTCGCTGTTTTGAGTATGTTGGATTAGTCTTAATATGTTCGTTTCCCAACGTATTTGTGATTTGCTTCCTGAGTCTGAAAATAAACTTAAATTAATAAAGAATAATAAGTAAAATTTTCAATGTATCACATAGGAAACCTATATTTGAGATAGGAGGCAAATCAATTTTAATTCCGTTTAGGTGAATTTATTCAAGAAATTTCTAAATTCACTTATTGATATCTGCGTCATCATGCCAAAAAAGTATTCGTTATCTAATAAATGTAAACAAACTTTGAATCTCTTGGCAAAGTTCCTAATGTCGTCAATGATCATGTACTCTAAATAGAAGTCCCTCCCATCTTAACAGTACTATTAAAATTCTCATACTCTATGCTGTGAACTCTTCATATAAATGAGTCAAAGAAGACAACGAAAGTGTGACGGTGTGGCAACAAAACTGACAGACGAAACATGTTGAACCATAAACAGTTGCGGTTAAAGTATCCCAAATAATAAAAAGGAAAGAATAATGTGATTGTCATACAATAGTACTTGGTGCTATGTCTCTGTTTTGCAAGGCTGCAAGAAGATTTAAGTCAGGTTGTTATTCAAGTGCATGTTATTGTGGTTTGTTTTGAACAGAACATCTGATCCTCATGTTCATAATTCTTTTGAAATAATGATAATACCACGATATGCTATACAATTAGAATATCTTAGCCTAGCACAGTGTGAATTTGTAGATGTAAGATAATTTTAGATATCTGGTGTGCCATAATACAAACGTTTTTCAAGATTACACGCTTCATAGAATGTTCTGAGGCCTTTGCCCAGATAACTTATTTCGTAATTCAGCATGCAGTTACAAACGTATCACATTCACAATTCAAGTAGCCTAGCTTGTAAGGGAAAAAAGATATATTTTTTGACATTTTTAGTTGCATTGCAAGACAGGTATTTTCATTGCCTAGTAGTTATTGCGAAAAACTATCCATTTAAAAAATGAGTTTCCACCAAGAATTGCCGGATATGTCCAGATTTTGCAAGATATAGTCTATATCAGCTCCTTTTGATGAGAGACATGATCTCGTGGCTATATAGTTAGAATGTATAGCGTGGGAGATCGGAATCGATTTCAAATGGGAGCTCACTTGGTTCAGAACAACATAAAGCGGGTTAATTCTAATTGTGGGGGCCAATACAAACCATGAAGTTAAATACAGGCTCCAGAACCGAGTACTTTGTTTTTGTCTAAATTGTGATGAAGATAGAAAACAACGAACACTGCGGAGTTTCTGACCTCTTTCGCTCGCTCAACTATATTTTGTAAAGTAATTAATTGTGGCTCCTCGTAATTAGAATTTAGCCCATTAAGTTAAATATCCACGCCTCATACTGCCTCGGTGTTGAACAGGCCTGTGAAAAGCCCAGTTTTAAAAAATAACCCAGCTCACTTGGTTTTATTAAGCAAAGTTTGGTTTTATTAAATATTGTGTGTACATTTAAAGGCGTATTCCTACTTAAAACCATTTAAACATTTATTGTCTTGGGTTCCAAATATTTAAAATCAAGCTATGGAATACCCTTATCTCACAAAAGGAATCTCCGTTTCGTGGGATACACTTTGCACTTGACACTTTTATTTCTATTTGTAAAAGAGAGGAAGTAGACAATTTTGTAGAGTCACAGAGTTGGGTAATTTCATGTAATATAGAGTGGGAATAAAATTACCTATTGCGCTCAGGATTCAAGGGCCAACCGCCCTAACTGAAGATTTTTTTTTTTACCTCTCCTCAGAACATGCGAGGCAAGTGATATGAAAGCGGGGCTAAGTTTTCACTGTTGCTCCCTCCCTCCCCTCCCGTGATCCGAAAAACATGCAATTGTTCTGGACGTTATTTTCCTAACTACTTACTATCATGTTAATATACCTTACTCACGGGAAGGTACTAGAAAACAAGTTCCCCATATAGGTTAAGTAGCTAGGTTGGTTCCTTTCCATATCAAAGTTTAATATTTCCTTCACATAGTATTGCCGAGCGAGCGTTAGCGAGTGAAAGCGGGTTAGAGCCCCGTAGAGCATGTAGTTTTCTGTTTTTATTACAGCTAAATGGGAAGGAGGCCTGTCTTCTGGAACCTTGCCCGTACTCACAATTACTCCTGTTTCATTTTCCTACTTCAGTTTTGATTGTATTTCGCAAATATTGGGAGAGATCCACTTCAATTCATCCAGAACATGCACTATCATCACCTGGGATGTTGTTCAAACTTTTTTTTTCATAAATTTATTTTCAATAATAAAATTTATGAATTGAAGCCAACATAGACAACAGTCAACTTCGGAGCCTCACCTTTCAGCTCTAGAGATTGTAGAGTTATAATTTTTGTTGTGGTATGTACATATAAATGTGGTGAAACTATATTTTATTATACTTTGGTTCCCATATGCGTATCTCTTTAAAATAGTTAATGAATATCAATTTATCCGAAAATTCGATATTTGTGAATTTCTTTTCGACCACTTCCACTTTGAATTTTAAAATTTTGTTTTCATAGTTCGAAAGATCTAGTTATCCCCTTTTCTGAAACCAAGTTACGTATCGCTTCTGTAGGCAAGTTTTCCAGAAAGAGAGAGGGAAAAAAAGTTATCAAATTCTCAAAAAAGGTATTTTTTGAAACTATGAAATTTTGCTGGTTGTTCACTTTTACTTGAATAATAAACACACCTGGCCAATGCTTCACGAATTAATTATAGGCTTTTGAAGTCCGATGTCCCAGTTGGAAGCAGTAATATGGCGATAGTTGGATCATGGTTGCAGCTTACATTCATTAAGAAAGATTAACGATGTTTTTCTAAGTACTTTTTTTTTTTTAACTTAATTTGCGAATGACCCATCCTTCCGTATTCCTTAAAAACAGTTCTCTGTTTACTTTCGAGCAACGGTATTGGAAGAGAAGTAATGTTGAGGTGGAAAAAAAATCTGAAACTGAGTTCGATATGTCAATGAATTTACAGTCCTCATACTCCTACAAGCCATAGAAGTAATTTCTGGATGTCTGTCCGTTCGACCCGATATGAATGTAAGCTGTTGACCAGAAGCCGTACCGTTCAACTTATCCGCACCAAGTTTTAAACTTTTATATATATATATATTCTCGTGCAAGAAACTTTAAGCTATGAGAGGAAAAAAAATGAAACTTGTACTTCATACGTGCGTGATTTAAACTCTGCTCTTTAATCAAAACTGCCATACAATGATCAAGTTCTCTTGTCACACTAATATGCAACTGGACAACAAAATAAAAAATATTGGAAGTGTTTCCGTCGGTTACGGAACACATGATCGACAAAGCCCGAACCATTGTACGTGAAAAACGTGTATGCGGATACATAGATCTGTACAACGGCCACGCAATAAATTCTGATAATCTCAAGTAGCCCGGAACTATTATCTCAGTGATAACCGGTGGATGGTAGCTGAAATAACATCAATAAATCATGAATTATGAGAAGTTGAAATTCTGTTCATGCTTCCACACGGATTTTCAACAGGATACAGGTTTCCGGCAGAGATGAAAAAAAGAAATAAGTATTTTGTGGCTGTCGACAATCTGGTACGAGTTGTCACTACACCTATACCTATTGGAACATTTGCATGCATACATACCATTAACGAAGATTATATTAAGCAAACAAATGATTACTTCAATGTGAAAAAAAAAAAATCAATAAAGCTGTTTCAGACTATTGTTTTAAGTAAGTGACTTAAAATGCAGCTTCTATGTTTCAATCCGTAATCTTCACCTCGGGTTGTATGTCAGATCTTCCGGGTTAAGGGCGTGGAAGGATGGGGGTGGTGGTCACTTTACAAATTTAGGGGGTATTTTGATTTCAAAAAGTAAATAAAAGGTACTTTCCAGTGTTGCTAGCTGTGTTATTCATGTCAAAGTAAATAACCTGTCTAATTTTCAGATAGTTAAAAATGGGTTTTTCGAAAGAATGGCGGTTTTTGAGAATTTGATGATCCCTTGATTTTTTTTTAAAAAAAAGAAAAAGAAAACGGTTGCCCACGGAAGCGATATAAAACTTGTTTCAGAAAGAGGGTAACTAGATCTTTTAAACTGTGGAAACAGAATTTTAAAATTCGAGTCGGAAGTGCACAAAAAAGTTCGCAAACATCGAATTTTCGGATAAGCTGGCGTATTAAAAAAAAAAAAGAAAAATACCTATGCGGAAAACAAAGTATATTAAAATATAGTGTCCACAACTGAATGGTGGGGCTCCGAAGTAGACTGCTTTCAATGTTTACTTCAATTCTTAAGTTGTAACTTACTTGGTTTCTTTGGTAACCAATTATTTGGCGGGAAAATTTTTACACAAAACAAAAAATATGGGTCCACAAAAATTCGCCTAGTTTCCCAAAAAAAAAAAGTTTGAACAAAATCAGATATTGAAATATGGTACCTTTTTTCCTATCTCAGTTGAAGTGGAAGTTTCCATTCGTAATTTCGTGCCTTTTTATTCTTTACTAACTACGCATGCATCGATATTGTATTACTGCGCAAAAGTAGTACCTTTCAATTATTCAGTGTTGCAAACTCTGTCACGTTCAGAAATAACGAAAAACAATGTTTGAATGGAATTATAAATTCGTTTCCTACCCTTATTACTGTAAAGGAGGCTATAGCTTGCCATAAAAATATAATGCATAAAACACGAACCAACTTGTGCTAGATAAATAGCCACTGAAAAGCACAAATATTGTCTGAGTCAGGTCAGTAGCGCAACACGGGGCACGCACGGTGTATATATATATATATATATATATATATATATATATATATATATATATATATAATAAATTGATTCTTTCGTTAAGAAAATTAATTTTGAGAGTGTGAAGTTAGGAGAAAGTGTTTTTGATAGAAAAGAGAAATTTTTGTTTGTTAGAGTAAGAATCGTGTACACGGTTTCCTGATTACTTAGACTCATAACAAAAAGTTTCGTATGTATAGATTTTGATATCAGTATATATTGGCGGTGGTTGAACTATATATTTATCAAGTTACGAAACGTGTAGAAGACATTTCAAAATTCACGTAGTACAAACCTGTATGTGTTCCTGTAGTGATAATCAATGTACTGTACCATAGGATTGTCTTCAATCTCTCATTGTCTTTTTCTGGATCAAAAAATCCAGTATATTTTAGGCAAACATTTTCTTGTACGCCTTATATCTGGAGAACCACATGTAGTGTAGCCAAACCAAAACTATCACTTAACTCAGTATGATGTGCTTATTCCGTGAAAAAAAATCCAAAATATTTCATTCAATCAAAAACTTTCCTGTACGCCTTATATCTGGAAAACAATATATAGTGTAGCCAAACCCACACTATCACTTAACTCAGTATAATGTGCTTATTCCGTAAAAAATACGAAAATTCGATTTATGGGCTGTTTAAAAATTTTGTGGCCCTTGATCCAAAAACTAATTATTAGCGAAGATCGTAATCTTGTGATGCATTTTTTAAGATCATTCCTAAAATTTTTGTTTCAACTTAATAAAAATAATTTCTCCGGAATGTATGTACTCTAGATTTTTTTTTTTTTTTTTAATATATACTACACATACTTTATTAGTGATTGCATGAATAGTGTTAACTGGAGAAAATTACGGATTATAGATACATATAAACTTATGCTTCTTTTATTTTAGGAACTGCTGATTTAGTTGGACATTATTTCTACTCAACATCAGGTTGGTCTTTTCGCACGGCACTTTTGTTAAGTAAACATTGCCGCTATGAATATGAGAAATCGAAGTTGCCAGGGATTTCAGAGAAGCAGCTGGAGCAAATTTTACGAAAACGAGGTTCGGACTATGACAGATTGTTACACCATTACAAAGTACACAAAGCTTGTGAAAGTGCTATTATCCGAGCTCTTCAAGAACATGGCATAGAAACAAGACTTATTAATCGATTTGATTATTCTGCAGCGAGTGTTGATTGGGCAGATGTCATTTTCAGTACCGGTGGTGATGGTACTTACCTATTGGCTGCTAGCAAAGTTCCAAACCCTAGTAAACCTGTCATTGGTTTTAATTCTGATCCATCCAGTTCAGAAGGATATTTGTGCCTACCCAGAAGGTATGCTGGCGCGGTGAATGTGGTATCAGCAGTGAAAAAAATTTGTATGGTAAGTGTTCTGATTATAAATGATTTATGGAAGGACACTGTATAGAATCTGGCATTGCTATGTAGTGTACCGTGTTAAGTAATCGAATATTCTTTGGTTTGCCCATTGATAACTTTTATTATTTTATTAAAATAATTTCTGCACAAAAAGGCATTAAGATCAGAATGAAAATAATCTGCCATGTAGGCACTTTGAACAATTTTTGTAAGCATGATTATATGTGCGAACCATGCTTAAGAGTCGGAAGGAGTCAAGTGACCTTGACAAATCGAAGATATCGCAGTGCAAAGTGTTTCCTTATTTTGGCAACAGATGGGGTTGTTGCTGAAATGCCGTCAAAGCAAATGGCACTCCTCCTTTTCCTTCGTTTTCCCCTGCACGTGGTCAAAGTTGGACAGCGCAGGAGGGGGATGGTTACGGATGTAAATGGGACAGAGGAGTGAAATTCCTTTCTTTTGGCTAAAAGAGAAACAGAACTGAAGAAAAAATAAATACAGAGATATTGTAAGAGGGACCAACATGATATCAGCCGTCAGCCACTCAAATATCTACAACGGTCACAAACATACCATAGAGAACTAAAGCACTTGTCGCCTGTCTCTTTCTCAAAGGATTCTACCTATGGTAAATAACGCGGGAATAGTGCAGGAAGAGTCTGATATAAAGCGAAGAACCATGCAAATATTACAAAAAAAAAAAAAAAAAAAAACCGGGAGAGTCGATATTCTAATTTATTTTGGGCCTTCGTGGTTAAAAAAAAAAAAAAAAACTTGGAATTGAAAGGCAGAAAACCCAGACAAAGATCTGAAATGTATTGGCAATGTGACTCTTTTTTAGTGGAATCCATTTCTTTATTTTCTTTTCAAAATATGATCACCATATTTACCCTCTGTCTCGCCTTCACATTCGAATGGTCCTGGGATCGATACCAGTAGCTGACCATCCTGAATTTTTCCTATTACAACAGGAAAGGGGTGCAATGTTACATTTAGCCTTGGGTACCGGCTTAGAAGGACAGGAGGGAGCATATGCTCTGCTTGGTATTGGTTTTTATTTGGGGAAATAGACCACTTCATTAACAATAGAATTAAAAGATGTGTCACCTTCTTCAGGAAGGTACACTCATGTCCAAAATAATTGTCGCATGTCTATAAATATGTTGTTGTAGGAATATAATTTGATAACGAATTCACCCGGTATTTCTTATAATGTTAGTATGTGTACAATCGGCAGAGACATGTATGCAAGTTTCATGTCAAAAGAGGAGTAAATAAGAACAATAAAACGAAAATAAAACTTTCGTGCCCATTTAGCAACATTATGATTTACTCATTCTAATTTTCGTATTTATAAATATTTTCCTATGAAATTTACCATATATACATTTCCCGATTATACACATAGTATCAGTATTAAAAGTACCCAGCAAATTCAGTATTACATTATATTCTTACATGAAGACAGTTATGCGACAATCATTTTGGAGATGAGTGTACAAGGACGTAACAGGTGTTTGTTTCAAACATTGAATAAGTGTTCGTATACATTGAACTTATTTCCTGACGTCATAGAACTAAGAACTGTCACAGAGCGACGTAAGTCCGGCGACAATACAATATTTCATTTTTACTTTCATACTTTGCAATATATCTATTTATTTTAAAAGCAAATTTTAATATGTTTTTATTTTCAACTATTTTATCCTAAAATAAATACTAGCCTTTAACGAGCCCTTATTTCCCTGGTTGCATATCACTTTAGGATTTGGAAAATGTGTCCAACGAATAAAAAAAATGATAAAACACCTTTTAAAGACATTCTTTTGTTAATCAATTCGCACTAAAAAGTTAAAAATAATCTTATTTATGCAAGCCTAAATAAAAAGAATGGGGCGCGTCATTTTAAGAATTTATAAAGTAACTGTATGTAAGCCTATATTAGAGCGCATCCCATTTTTTTTTTTTTTTTTTAAGTCATGCATAACCAAAATTGTTTTCTACTTTTAAGTGCGACTTGATTAATGAAAGAATGTCTTTAAAATGTTTATTAGTATGTTTTTCTATTATTATTGTTAATGTTAGCATCCTTGGCATAGGATGTTTATTTTGTAAGGTACCGTATGGTGCGTTTCTATACTACTAGGGTATATAAAAATTTAGTTTCCTATGAGATACATTAAACAGCACTTTTTAAAAAAGAAAATAAAAAAATAAAAATTACTACCGAATATAGAGTATTTCTCCGCTAATAAGAGGGAGACAGATTGAGGATACCAAACACCCTTACCATTGATTGAGAAATATTTCGGTGTCGACACTGATGAACAACATCTACATTTGAATTTGAATGTTTTATGGGCTTTAGGCAATTGATTCAGACCGGGATACATGGGGGACAGAATGTTGGAAGCAAGTAGTCCAGTCCCTAGTTTGAATGCCTGGAATGAGTAAGGACTCTTCCCTCCTTGGTAAAACCTGCCGGAATCTGAAGCAATATCAAAGAAACACTGCTTCGAAAAGAGAGGGAGCAAACATGCATAAATAGATAGTCAGAGTCGGATTTAGGTTTCGTGGGGCCCCAAGCTGTTTAAGGTAATGGGGTCCTTTATGTGTCCAGATGAACATAGGCACCCTACATACAGAAATGAACAAACTAGAGATAATTTAGGAAGCAGACTAGCAGAAGGAGCCCCATTAATTACATGAACGTAGGCTACACAGCAGGAAGCATTGTTGCTACGTATATAGACATTTTATTTTATTTTTTAATTTTCTTATATTTTAGAAATGTATATCCAGCTTTTCTTTAGATTTTTGGGCCCCAAGAGAGCAGGGCCCTAAGCTATAGCTTGTTTAGCTTATACGTAAATCGGGCACTGTAAACAGTATACACATACAGGCGCGGATCCAAAGGTGGCTATAGAGGCTATAGCCCCCCCCCCTTGACGTTCAAGTATACACTGGATAAAAGGGGCTTCAATCCTGTTTACTCTGGATAAAGAGACAAACTATGGTTTAGCTCCTCCCTTGATCATATCCTGGATCCGCCACTATATATATATATATATATATATATATATATAATGTTTGTGTTTAGTATGTTGTACGATGGAAGCTGATGAAAGAGCTTTATATTATTCTTGATTTTTTGACAGGTAAACAAAGAATATTTCGGGGATTGATCTACTCGATTATTATAATAATGTATTTTATTTTTTCTCTTGTATGTATATTCTCAGTCCTGCAGGAAGTTTTCATTTCTTTCTTGGAATAGATAAACGAAGACTTTGGTTCGGCTTCTCCTTCACAAATCTCTGTCGAAAGGTTGACTTTATCGCTACCAACACAAATTACTTCTTCTCATAGAAACCATCTACAAATACACTGTACTGCTGAAACAGAAACCATCAACTAAAGAGGTCATAAATTTTGCCATTCCTCGTGTTTGAAGTTCCCGTTCTTCACAACGACTTCCTTCCTCCCGCCCCTGTTAAGAGGTTCAAAGTAGGTTTTCAAAAGGACTGGCTCCCGCTGAGAAGGAAAGTGGGATGAGGAATGACTATAGTGCCATCTAGCAGTTAGACGGCCAAGTACGTGAACACGAAAAAATCTGATTTCTGATTTCTGTAGATTCAATAATGAAGGATATAATTTCTCATCGATTGAGTAATGAATGTCATTGGAAACAGCGAAAAAATAGTACAGTAGCGCACAAATACAAAGATAGTACTCCATTCTCAAAAAAGTCCGAAGTTTTTAGCTCTTTTCCTTACTGTAAAAAAACAGAAGACTTTTCCCTCTAATTTTGATCATTTTCTTATGGGAATTTGGATTATAATTATCTGTATTTATAAGAAGAAAATATCACGCACAGCGTTCAAATTGCACCTTTAAAATGAGATGCATAATATTGAGTGAGCTATTGAGACATTTTTGCGAAAGAACGAAATGAAACCATGATTTGCCTAAAAAATGGTTGAGATCCCATGTTAAATTGAACACCAATTTTCCGGCCGCTGTGGCTCACTCCTTCTCCCTCTTAAGTCAAACACAGTGATATGGTTATTTATATATATGTGTAGGATTAAAGAATTAAAATAAAAATAAATACATTTAATTTGTTAGTTCTAGCAGTAGTAGAAAATTAACGACACCAAAAATTGCTATTTCAACATGCTTTAATATTCAAAGAATTACGGTAAAAATACTAGTAACAAACCTCAAGTAATTTTACAAATTCGAAAAAATTAGAATACAGTAAAGAATTGTTCTACAGAAAGAAGCGTTCTAAAAAATTATAGTGACAAATGGTTTCGTCTACTTCCTCAGTGTGAAGAACTAAAGCTGCTTAAGCAGTCAGCTACTTCAGTCGTTTAGTTGCTTCCAATTAAGAAATGATGGAATCCTTGCTGCATCTTATACAGATAAAAATTTTTACTTTTTTGATTCATTTACCTTCATATGCATGACATGGATCGCAGAGACCCGGCATGTTGCTGATTTTATATTTCACATTTGCATGCTAGATATCTCTGACATTCAAAATATGTTCAGGACTACGCTTACAGAGGCCATTCCTTACTTTCCCATAAATATTTATTGACTTTTTTTTCTTTTGTACACCGTTATTGCATAACGTGGGTCTCTGAGGCCCGCTAAGGTTTAGTTTTCCTATTTTGCTTAGTGACTACGATTCTTTTTCTTTCTTTTTGAAAATTCTAATTATACGCAATTCTGTTTCGGAAGTGTGAGGTGATTCAGAAGTCGAAGTTTCTGTAATTGTGCTGTGTGTTATTGTCTGCAGATGAGCACTGTATAATGGGTTTTTAAATGAAGTAACAGATTTAGTTTTGTACATTCTCGATATGTCGAATAAAATGTGTATTCAAGAGCTATACGGTTATTTTATCGGTTAACGGGTAACGGTTAACTGGTCTCCAAGCCCGTAGACTAGGAAGTTGACTCCTCTATTTTTTGATGCCCGTAGGAAAATGAGAAGTTGGGACTCGCCGAATTTCTCGAGACTCCACACTCTGTACCTATTGATCTTCTTGAACGAGAAAAGACCATTGGTTCAATTTTCTGTAAGCATATATTGAACGCTAAAGACAGTACAATTACAGTTACATAGGTGCATGAGATGATGATGTAAATTAACAAAATATTGGCTACTTACCAATGAATCCTCCCTTTGAAAGCCTAAATAGTTTCCAAACGTTTCGGTAAAACAAAATTTTGTTTTATACCTTTTATCCCCTATCCGTTTTAGTCCTTTCCACCTTGTCACTGAGGACGGAACCAGCTTTGAGTTCCGAAACGTTTGAAAAATATTTAGGCTTTACAAGGGAGGATTCATTGGTAAATAACCATTTTTTGTTGAGCTAAAGACAGTAGTTTTATTATTATTATTTTACTAAGTTCATGTCCAGGCGGCGACTGCAGCTCCGGGCTGTTGCTGATGGTGTGTTAGGGCTAACTATGTACTACGAGAGGAGCACTGTAACAGCAATACACGGTGAACTAAGTAGACGATCATAATGTAAAATAGGCTACCTCTTTAATTTTTCGGCTCGGCCATGTGATACGAGCGTGACAAAGGTGGCAAGTACGTTACGAGAGACAGTGCCCAAAGTGATGTGGGTCTACAAACTCACGGCAAAATCATATCAGCGAAGAGAAACAGAGGTCAGAAGAAAAATCCTAAGTGGGAAGTCCTGCTTAACATGAAAACGGATTGTTACTCAAAACTATCGTGCTATTGCAAAGCAAGTTACGGAGGAACTCATGTACTGCGTCCCACAACCTGTGTCGGCGGTAACAATCTGCCCGAGCTATATGACATGGGTATACGGAGTCTGTTTGCACGAGGAAACGCTGACAAGAGACTAAAACACAACAACAATGGTGCAGCGAATATGCAATATGGATTGCTGATGACTGGAAACATGTAATATAGTCAGATGAGTCATCGCTTACCTTATTTCAAACCATATATTTATGTAAGTGACTTAAAAGACGCGTATGAAGCACCGTGTCCCCATCCAACCGTGAAGAATGGAGAGCTCTGTAATGTTGTGATCCACAATTATCATAGTTTTAAATGAGTCTCTTGCTGACATTTACCGCTCGCGTCATTGCCTGTGATCATGTCTCCATTTTAAGGGGCCATGTGCATAATATGGTCCAGACTTTGTCTCCCGGAAAGGACGCGATATTCCAGGATAATAGTGCGCTCATTCATTCAGCTTGAGCTGCTGCGTCGGTTGGGAACACTGGATGAACACCTTTCGTGGCTCTCCCAGTCCTCGAACTTGAACATAAGTAAATATTTGTGGTTCGTTTCAGAGACAAGGAACTGCTCCTTCATTGTCTCTCAAGGAACTGAGTGATGCTCTGCACAGGGAATGGTGTAACATACATCTTACTACCATTCATGACTTCTACGACTTCATTCCACGTCGCATCAGAGCTGTTTTGAGGGCAAAAGGTGGTTCAACGCCTTGTTAATCTCGTAAATTTCACTTTTTGTGTGTTTCCATTAGATTGTTAAGTATCTGTATATGAACGTATGTAGAAAAAAAACTGAAATCATTGATTTGGTATAATGCTTTAATAACATATGCTGTTGATCTCAAAGATAGCACAAAAAGTTAAATACATACATGTTTTCTATTGATTTTAAATTCACGCCTTAGAGATCCACGTTATGCATTTATATAGGAAAAATTGGTCATGCATCAGAGGGTTAAACTTGAAGGAAATGAACATGTGAGCAAAGTTTGTAGGGATTGGTATGAACTTCAGCAATATCTTAAGTACCTCTTTAGGTTTCATAACGTACTTAGTGTTTATATATACGCAATATGCTCATTTTCCTTCAGCTTAAGGAATCAGGAAAGTAAACTAAATTTATATCGTATTTCTTTTTTTTTAATAATAATAATAAAGTTTAACGACCCACGATTACCGTTTAAGCTAAAGGATGTGGCAGGAAAAGAGGAAGGGGCGAATGAGACTACAGTTGATGGACAGTATCAAAACAGAAAAATCACACGTGAAGACGAAGAGGTTAGCGGAAGACCGTGGTGCACGAAGGCTTCTCAAGTGCAGCAAGTAACCTGCCAATAAGGACAAAATATCTATAATGATGATGATGATGTGTAAAAGTAAATGACTCATTTTGTCGGCAATGCCTTTGTTTTTGTTATACATTCTAAGTTTTTCAGGTGTCAACAGGAGGAAAGAGCACTGTTAAACATATTTTAATGTTTTTAGTCGATATTAGGATAGAATAATGAAATTAGAAGCAAGAGACTTAAACATTGACAACTGCCAACATTGTAAGAGGAAACCTCGGTCGTTGATATATGGCTAGCGTACGCATCTTTGCCGCGGGATACCCAGATTCGATTCCCGGTGGAAGATCATGTCTTTCGGATTTCATGTTCAGCTGTAGATCCACGTCTCATAGCGTCAGTGCTGAAGAGGACATTAATCTAAAATAAGTCAAAATAAAAAATAAGAAAAAATATTCATGCGTATGTTTTCATACGAGTAACGCAGCAATTTTAAATGTATTAGTATAGAACCTGTATTATATTTAGTGCTGCGTAAAATAATTTGGAATAACTCTATTAAATAAACATGTCAAATGATATTTATGAAATACAAATTATAAAATGAGTGCCATCTGGGATGGAATTGTTTCTACTCCAATAATTTCTATAATGATAACGCTAGCTTGATTGGTGTCAACATAAGTCTGTTTCAGAGAAATTTATTTTACCCCATTCCTATTTCTAATGCAAATAAGTGAGTTTCATTTATATTGTGAAACTAGAGTAATCTTCCGAACTATGAAAATTAAATACTGAAACCGGAAATACTATTCCTAAAATTTTTGGTTGCGGTTAGATATCTACCATTTCTGGTAGCAATAGAGGAAAAATACTTGCTAGATAGGAGCTAGTCTTGAGTACTGAACTCATATCAGTAAACGCTGATAAACATTGAAACTGGAATGGATAGTTTATTTCTACCACATCCAGTTTCGTAGAAATCTAAGAGTAGAAATTGAATCTATTCTTGGGACATTGAATCAATTAAAAAAAAAAAAAAAAAAAAGGAAACTGCTTCTCGCTATCTATTACTGATTTTGCTCTGTAGTGATCAACATTGAAACAGGAAGACCTGATTTCTGCCACTTCCAGTTTGAATAGAGGACCGAGAAATGGATCATATTCTTGAGATTCTGAATAGATTCCAGAAAACCATTTTTGGCTATCTTAAGCCGTTTTCGCTCTATCTGTTGACAGACGAACTGACTGACTGACAGCCGTTCTATAAGAGTTCTATACTTGAGCATAGCATAGTTTGATTTTTGATTTGATTTTTAGTTTATCGTTCCTTTCAGCATAAATGAATATGTAAGTCCCGAGGCTACATGAGACGTGAACGTACAGCTTAACGTGGAATAAGAACCACATGAGCTCCTGCCGGCAATCAAACCCGGGTCTCCTACGCAAACTGCTTAACCAGAGGAGGCTCACAGCAGAGTTTAAAAGTTGAATAATTACATTTTATATTCGTTGCTTGCTTTCCCTAACACTTCTGAATAATACTAGTAGCGTCAAAGTTGAATCGATTATGATTTTAAGTGTTGTAATGAATGAGTATGGCAAGACAGTCACTTAAAGGTCTTAATGGTGATATGATGAATGGGAATTAATTAAACAGGAAATTAACAACTAGCGATGGTTTTCTTAATGATGAGGGCAAGAATGGTTTCCTTTATAATTGTTGTAAATAAAAAATATTACATCTTCTGAATGATGCTGGATGTAACGAAAAGTGGATATATAACATATTCGCTTGAACTTAACTATACATGATGCAGAACTGTAAGATTAATTTTAAGATTATTGTCTCGTACGCCGATTTCAATCCAAAGATCAATTTTAAGATTATTGTTTCGTACGCCGATTTCAATCCACCATAGCCTTGTTCTTCGGAGTAAATTCTCAATTTTCAGTGTTGAGTAATAAAATTCCCTACACAAGTAGATATTCTCTTTGCGGTGTTAATGGTTTTAAAGTTTGTTCATATTTAAGTCTTTTGCTTCTAATTTCATTATTTTACGCTAATATTGGACAAATATATTGTCAGTAATCTTTCTACCTGTTGAAATCTTCCAAAATTTCGAATATATAGACAAAATGGAGGTATCTTCAACAAAAGTCAATTGCAGTATATGCGATTTTTTACTCATTGCCATACATACATCGGTGCATTTGTTTTACACCAGACCAGAAATCTAGCCCTTCACCTATTTATTATTTATAAAAATATAAAATAGTGTTTGTGTTTACAAAGTTCTTATATCAGAATCTCCTTTATGACCAAGGTTGAAGGATATATCGTTTCATACGGGAACCCCTTCGCTCATAGCAGCCACCAGGGTGTCTTATAGTGACTCCAGGTTATGGTCCTAGGAAACCTCAGCTCATAGCAGCCTCCTTGGGTGTCAGGATAGGTATAACCTCTTAGTCCAAAGCGACCTCCAGAGCTACAATGGGTTGGCGATCATTGGTCAACTGATGCCTCCTCCCCCTGTGGTTCCTCTTTTATGGGCCCTCTTCGGATGGCTCGTCTTCTTTCGGTTCCCTTAGTGTCTTCCTGTTCCTGTATTGTCTGCTTGTTTGTAAACGTTACCACGTGTCGTTCATAAACATGTGCTCATGTTATGATGTGGGGATCCTTACAATATAGTATGGACATATCTTTCTTAATATATTTAATCAAATTCTCAATTGCGTGTGCTTAAAATAAAAGAATATAAAGAAAATACAAAGAATACAAGGAAAATAGTAAAATAAACTAGAATGCAGAGGAACAATTTTAAGTGAAACTAAGTTCATAAAAGAGCTTGAATATAATATAAATCAAGTTAGTTTCAGGATAGTATTAGGATCGATTAGAAAGGGATAGTGCTAAAATGAAATTCGGGTTTGGTTTGGTTTCGATAATAATAATTATTTAAAAAACACCTTCCATTTTAGTTTTATTAATAACAGTCTCGCTGACCATATGCTATGCGCACTTCAATTTCTAACCAGCTCTTGAATCTGTAGTATGTTCCTTCACTATGTAATCAATATACTTGTGTTTGATATGAGCGTGATTCCATCATACAATGCAAAATTGACTTTTATAAAACGAATCTTGGAAAGTTAACATGATAAGTTACTTTCATTCTATCATTTTAATTTAAGTTTATTTTAGTGAGGTGTACTTTGACCTCTTGGTTTGAGCATGTAGAGTGTATATGACTCTATGAAACAACAACACTGACTCCCGAAACTTCTAAGTTAACAACTTAAATATAATTATCAATTTTATTACTGATCCATGATAAAAATTTTAATGAAACAATAAGTAATTCGAGTTCACATTTCTGGCTTTTAGCTGATATACAGATGGTTATCAAAGTAACAGAAACATTTGTGTATATATATTAATGAAAGGAGGAAATAACCGATTTATTTTACACACCACAATCCTCTGTAGGTGCGAATTAAACAACTTACAAAGAGCGAAAAAGTGGCCTGACTGGACCAGGACTCGGACCCGGGATCTCCGGCATACTATGCCGATGCGTTACCATTACGGAGAGAGTGTTTGGCTGTTCTGGGAAGCGGACTGGGTTGCGTAGTAGTAACGCATCGGCACAGTATGCCGGGGATTCCGGGTTCGAGTCCCGGTCCAGTCGGACCACTTTTTCACTCTTTGTAAGTTGTTTAATTCGCACCTACAGAGGATTGTGGTGTGTAAAGTAAATCAGTTATATCCTCCTTTCATTAATATATATACGAAATCACAACCGTTAAAGATGTTGTCAATATATGGACACTGGACTGTCCAAGCACAGCAGTTTAGGCTGTGGTACAAGCCATGTGATTTGAGCGGAAAGCACCGACTGCAGGAATGAGAGGGTGTTTGTCTGTTCTGGGAAGCGGACTGGGTGGCGCAGTGTTAACGCATCAGCACGGTATACCGGAGATCCTGGGTTCGAGTCTCGGTCCAGTCAAGCCACTTTTTCACTCTTTGTAAGTGGTTTAAAGAAACATTTGTAGTTCGTAATACGTAAAATATATGAGGTAGTGACATTAAGGATGCACTGTTAGTGGTGTATTAGGTAATCGCGTGTTGTATGTTAGGCTGGGTAGAATACAGGTCTGTGTTGCAGTTGACAGACGGTGATAGTGAAAAATAGGAAACCTGTGAGTTTCAAACAGATCGAATTTTTGTTGCAAGATTAGTTGAGACAAGTGTATCTAAGGTTGTAGTGTATTTAGGTCTGTCGTAAAGAGCAGTGTTCAAAGTGATGACGGCCTACAGAACTCATGGTTGCCAAAGTGTAATAGTGGACAGAAGAGAGACCTCAGTAACAGGCATCTTTGAGCATTGAAGTGGCTTGTCACCAAGGACCGTACAGTGAATGCGACAAAAGTGACTACGGAACTTAATTAGTACTTGGAAGCCAATGGCGACAGTTAGACAGTGAATTGCATCCGCGGTTGATATCAATTTCCAGACTGTTGATTACCGTTACAACGCTTTAACGTGAAGAAAATGGTGCCGATGGCATTCAAATTGGACTGCCGATGATTGGAAATGTGTAATATGAGCCCTCTTTTACCTTATTACCAACAACAGGGCTTGTTTATTTATGGCAGACGCCCAAATAAGTGTGTGTCCCGAATTGTCTCCTTCCCATCACGAAACATGACTGCGGCTTTGTGATGCTGCCGGCCGCAATTTCCTGGTAATTCGTGGGTTCTCTGGCTACGCTTACGGAACGCGATGATTATGTGAGCATTTTAGGTGACCATGTCAATTCCATGATCTAGATTGCCGACGTATGACCCAACTTTCAAGGGGACAAAGTGCCAAATTACACTGCTGAAGCTGTTGGAGCGTAATTTCGTGAACACCGGGATGAAGTATAAGTTCTCTCTTGGCCCACCCAATCTCCAGATCTGAACATTGATTTGATTTGATTTAGAGTTTAGCGTTCCTTTCAGCAGCGAGGCTATATGAGATGTGGACCTACAGCTTAACGTGGGATCCGAACCAAATGGGCTTCCTTCGGGAATCGAACCCGGGTCTCCCACGCCAAGGTGCGTACGCTAACCGCTTAGCCATGAGGAAGCTCTAGTTCTCAACATTATTGAACACTTGTAGTCAATTTGTCGTTGACGGAACTGAATGTTGTACTGTACGATAAATAATACAGTATTTCTCTCGGTATTATTCATGACTTCGATGCTTCCATGATATGATGAATCAGAACTGCAGGCTAACTACCGTCCCATGTAAGTTGAATTTTCTTCATGTTTCCATTGTTTTGATCACCATCTTCGTGTATTGTGTAAAAGTTACATTTACCTATTTGTTCGTATATTTTCAAAAATCTGTGTATTTTCTTTTACTATATTTCTATGTAGATTCGCACTTCATTCTTAGGTAAAATTTGTTGCTTTATTTATATAGTCCTGTTCTTCTTGTATGTTAATACGTCAATACCTTTATATAGTGCAGAAGGAAATACGCAAATATCTAAAAATAAATTTATTTAGGAATTACAAAGTTATCTTCAAGTTTGTAATGTGTTTCGCACTGTCATTAACTACTGATTTAGTACAGACAGTCCTCGACTTACGTAAATAGATCCAGGGCTCTTTGCGTGTGTCGAAAATTATGTTAAGTCAAATTGTTACCATAACAAGATTTCATACAAACACGTATGAAAATACGAAAAACTACTGTTTCGTAATACTACAATGCAAAAACTCAATTACATAATTTGCTTTATATAGGGTACAGAACCTTATATTCTTAAAGTCGATGGTTTAAAAAACTAATTAGTAACAGTTCAGCAATACGTAATTATCTAATTAGTTCATGCCTTATTCTCTAGATAACTATCAAACAGATTTTAGAAATTTAATACTGCTTTTTACTGCAGATGTAAGTATCATTCCTAAATTTTACTTATAGCGGAAATTTCCTACGGAAGTATGAATTTACGTTCAGTATGTCGAATTTGCGTAACTCCGAAACGATCTGAATGCAATTGATATAAATCTAGTGTGAATTTGTGATACGAGAAAAAGATGCAAGTAGTTTTTCGAATCCCACTTTAATGGTAGTTCCCATTCACTATTACAAGGACATATAGCAATGTACAACAGGAAATATTGCTGTAAGACTTCTGTTGGTTTATTACAAATAGTGAATATCTGATTTATTATTTTTTTCTTTAAATTACAGGGCCAGTTTAGTTGGGTGTTTCGGAAGAGAATCCGTGTGATTATTCAAGGTGATGATGTTACTAGTCCTCCTATTGAAGTTCAGCATCAAAATGAGCCAATAGATCCCGAGCAACGGTTAGTGTATACCAATTTCCTTTTAACTAGTGTACCTTCTATTACAGCCTCCCTTCCTATCTTCTTTTTATTGGTTGTTTCCTTTTCATTCTTATAGTTTCATTCATCTTATCTTAGTTTTCAAGCCTCAAGTGATTCGTCGTTGCAGTGTTAGCGAAAAGATGTAAGAGATCTTCAAAAAACATAAGAAGTTGTAGCTTTGAATGAGCTGTTTGGGTGGATCAGGGATTATTGATTCTCATTCTTTGTTATTCCTTAAGCTGTTTTTGTAAATCTTTGATTACAGTACTTTTTATTTCTAATCTTACATATCATATTGCAGTGTTTCTTACGTTGATTTTATGCTGGTCGAACTAAAATAACTGTTGCAATGTAATCTTTTTTCCTTCTTCTTCTAATAAACGATGTGTATGATGTAGTATATTGCCTTTACTTACTATTCCTTACGACAAATTACATCTTTTGTTTGTGTTTTCAGATTTATTGAACACCTACATGAAAGAAGTACAGCTGATTTCTCTGTGCCTGAAAATAAAAGTTTACAGGAAATTATTCTACCCGTATTTGCTTTGAATGAGGTAAGTGTTCGTTTTTATTATTATTTAAAAATATGAATTGACGCATGTTTTAATCATTTCTATAAACTAACTGGTCTCATTTTTAATGTACTGTTTCGGTGTTCTCAGATACCTTCCACAGCAGATCCTGGTGACTCATGTACAAACACTCTCACTTCTCAGGTCAAGATCTTCTGCACAAATTTATCTCATCAATTACTTTCAAAAGATGAGGATTCATACAGGAAACTTATATTATCATATTAATAAAATATGCAAAAGGAAATTCTGAGAAGTGAGATAGATTGCACGTGAGTTTCCCGGGTCTGCTCAAGAACGTATCAAGAAGCAAGGATGTCGCAGGAATTTATTTCGGGGAGGGAGGGTCCAAATTCAGTATGAGAATAAATTATATACTAAAATTTGCAAAATTACCCCTAAAATTAGACTAAATTTACAGAAATATAGGGATTTCGGAGGTGATCCAGACCCCAGAACCCACACCCTGCTTACGTCCCTGTCAGGGAGTATCGAAGTAGTACATAAAATATTAGGCGCAGTAAATATAAAAGTAAATTTATAAATTATTCTACTGACAAATAATTTAGTGATTACTTGATGATAAATTGCTAGAGTTCATGAAGAGCCAGTTCGAGACTTGACTCTATAAAACCTTCTGCCTCCATTGGGCACGTTTGCACAACATATACTCATCTGTAACATCCCAACAATCAGATCATATTTCCTGCAAACCTTTTCGTTTATGTATGTGTATGCCTGTGTGGCTGTGTGATGGGAGGAAGACTTCACCATAGTTTCTTTCACATACTATAGGGAAAAAAAGTATGGTCTGTTATGCTTGCACACAAGATATTTCTCGTGTGCATGATATTTCTCGTACCCATTTCTTAAATTAATTTGTGTTATGCTGCTGTTATATACTTAAACATTTTTCATAAAATGTGTAACTGAAAGCTTTATCCGAAGAAAACTCACCTCCAAAAGTGTAACTGAAAGCTTTATCCGAAGAAAACTCACCTCCAAAAGTAAGCCATACTCTATGGATTTTGTCTTTTTGAAAATCCATGAAAATCTTAATGAAATTTGAAGAAAATCGCCCGAGTCGTGTTTGAGAAAATTGCCTGAAATAAAAACATTCAAGAGTAAATTAACCCTTGTGGACTTGCTTTTGTAATATTGACTTATTGTAGGTCTGTTAATGAAATATGACTGTCATATTTAAAAAAAAAAAAAAATGTCAAAAGAAAATCTCAAAGAGTAAACTACTTCTGGACCTATTACATGAAAAAGAAGTTATACCATATTATAGGGATATTAATGAAATATTTATTTATAAAATATAAATAAAATTGCCTGAGTCATTTTTGGGGAAAAATTTCCAAAAATCACGCTTCAAATAGTAACTATCCCTTGTGTATTTTTACAGGAGAAAGGACTCATTCCATATTATTGGGTTATTAATGAAATATTTTTTATTAAACAACTTACCTCCGAAGAGTAAAATGCTACTTCTGGATTTTTCCCAGAATAATGACATGACTTACAGAATTATTAATCAAATATTGTTTGATTTATAAACAAAATCGTTTGAGCCGTTTCCTAAAAATTTGCAAATTTTTTATTTTCATCCTCCTGTCAACCACTCTTACTTTTGAGGACAGGGAGGAAAACAACCTTCTTGAGAATTTTGTAAACGTCTTAAGTTTAAATTTTGGTTCGGATACGTTGAACGGTGTTGTCTTTAGGCGAGTGTAAATATATTGGAACGGTCAGACATCCAAAAATTACCTTTTCTGCATGTAGTGGGCATGAAAATTGTAAACCAGTTGAAATCTCGATTTTTTTTTCATGATCACAATATTTTCTTCTCTTTCTTCGTCGCTCGAAAATGCGGTAAAAATAGGACACATTGAAATGTTAAATGAAAATTGAATTGAAATGTATTACAATTGAAATATAAATCATTGTAAAAGATTAAACATATTTAATCTTAAAATAATATGAATTTTCAGAAATAACATATAATGTATTATAGTATTAATGAACAACTACATTATAGTTATGGAATTTCATTTGAAAGAGGGCCACTCATCTGGAACGCAGTATTTGTAGTTAATTGTTCATAATAAAGTGTGCGTTGCAAGGGATTCTGAGAGGAGAATAAAATAGCAACAGAAAAATATTTTATACTAGCTGTAAGTACCCTTCCTTGCCGTGGTATTTATCCTGTGGTGTTATGTTAACTTACATAACAAATGTACTATGTTAGTTGCATTCAGGAAGGCGTTCTTAGAAACAACCCGAAACGTCCATAAATTCTGATTTCTGCCAGTCTCTGCGAGCCGGAAATCGAAAAAAAAAGTCCTTGTACGCGATTAGATGTGGTAAAGACCTATACGTATACAAAATTTCTTGGCTCTGGGTGATTGTTTTCCGTGCAAAAAGTTGATGATAGACATATTATTTTATTATTATTAAAGTTAGGTGTATAACAGAAAGACGTAAGTGCCTTTTTCCAAGCAGATGGAATCCACCTACTTGGCACCTCCAAGATACTTCACATCGGTTACTTTTGTATCCTTTTTTTCTTCTTCCTCTTGACTTACTCTCTGTTTCTGTTCCCTCTTTATCTGACGAAGTGTAGCGTGTATAGTGTGCCCATTAACGCAACATTATAGTTCTATGCAGTGTACTCACATGCTTATTTGCTATTTCAGGGCAGGAGGAAATAAAGTGCTCATCGCGATAGCACCGTACGATATTGATTACTTGTATTTAAATTTAATATAGTAAAATAAGAATAATGAAACAGCGTCTGTTTGTAGAACTAATACAAAGACTGTTTTAACTTTTTTAAGTTTTGGCAAAGAAACTCATTGAACTACTAATTTAACAAAATATCTCGCTTCACATTACAAAATTTTCTTCAGTACTTAAAGCGGTCCCCTCAACTGCAACTCCATACTAGAATTCTTGGGAGATTTGAAACGGATTTCACTTGAGAAATCATCTTTGCTTTGTGCGTTAAAAAATGATCCGATGCAGTTTCGCACTGTTGTAGCTCCGAAACGAGGTACGTCTTAGCAGACTTTGCTGAAAAATGCACAGATTACTCTTTGTAAGAACAGAAGAGTTGCCCATGACAAAAATAGTCGACTTTGAGCCACCGCCTGGCAGTGTGTTTTCACTGTTAAAATCAGTTCCTGCGTAGAATGGAAAGATGTGTGTGTGCGTTTTGCCATATCGCTTTCACATCTTCTCAAGATCCTATAAGGTACGGGGACGGTGCCCCCTCCTTCCCCCCCCAGTAGTTCGTTGGTGAGGCATATGGGGATTTCATGGGGATGAATGAAATTGGGATCACTCAAAGTCCTGCTCGTTCGTCTGGAAGTAAACTGTGTTGAGGAACTTTGATATTGAGGAACTTCGACAAATGGCAGCGTTCCTTGCAATATCCCTCTACCATCAGATACCCCTTGGAAAACTTTTCCTATTACTACAGCACAAAGTCAGAACGGCATTTGTAACCTGTTTGACGATAGAAAATGGATCGAATTCTATTTGACGATAGAAAATGGATCGAATTCTATTGGTCTCATCTAGGTAGAACCACCTTTAATCCAGGGGACACCCATTTCCACTTGTTCCCTGCTAGGTATGTTTCATATAATTTTCTAGCGTTTGGGGACTTCTGGATGTGGCAGTCTGTGAGACAGGGTTCATATGTTTTGTGACGTGCTTCCAATGCTAAGTTAATCTGAATGAAGTTGGAGTGAGATACAGTGTCGTATAGCCAAACTTCTCTGCGTTGGGAAATTGTCCTGTGTCATTGCTGTCAGTTCGAACGGGATGGGACCGTGTTCTTCCTATTTCCGGCGACCACTACCACAGGGACCTGTTGGGCATATCGTCGGATGATGAGACTCACACTACGCTGACAATTGAAACCCTCTTCCTTGCACCATTTCATTATTGCTGCGTAGCTATAGTGGGTGGCGGAAAGTCTACAAATGAACTTCTCCCAGGGTCATTTTACCTTCGTCGTCCCACGGATCGTGATGAACTAATACTGTTATCAAGTCTAGCGCTGTATCAGGATATAACAGCGGTTAAATGCGTAGTTCGGGAGCGTCAGTGAAAGTCTGACTATTTTTATCTTGGGCTACCTTCTGTATTTCAGAAATGTTATGTAATGTTGTGTATCGTAGTGCTTCCTATTGATCGTTGTGTATTTCCACAGGTTTTTGTAGGTGAAAGGCTAGCAACACGAGCATCTTCAAATGAAGTTCAAATAGATAATTTTGAGAAGATAAAAGTGAAAAGTTCTGGAATTATTGTTTGTACAGGAACTGGATCAACGTCATGGAGCTTTACAGTTGAAAGATTAACGCAGCATTGTGTTAGGAAACTCATGGAAATAATCAGAAATGAAACTTCTCTGCCAGTAAATCCTCATGACCAAAACTTAGTAAATAAAATCACTGACAAATTTAACTGTGATCTTATATTTGGATGTGGTAGGTACTACTTCATAGGGGTGCTTTCTTGTGAAATATAAATATTGCAATGTTTACTCGTCGTATGCATATTTATTTATTGTTGTCCAAAAGTTAGGAAGTAGTCACATTTTCACATGATAACAGTAAGTTACACTAAAGAAAGACTGGAAAATAGTATTTATTTCTATTGTTTCATGTTGCCGCATTAAGCAGAATCAAAAACAAGAAGCTCTTTTGCATATATCGTGAAAATTTGTAACATTGTCTTGTTTTGGCTGCATACTTGTTTTAATACCATCGCCTATTATAAGATACAACCACTTTGCTTGTCAAAACTTGATACATTCGTAAACGGTTTTACATTTTTCAGATCTTATCAGTTGCATTGAAACATTCGCGGGCAAAAGTAGCTACATGTCATCCACCTAGCGAACATTTGTATTTGAGTGCACTTCAAATAATATTACAGGTTTCTTATGAAATATTATGCTTTTATAAAGGAAATGGGAAACCTGATTACTGTTTAATAAGGATCTATTATATGTACTCTACCTGAGGAAGGAAGGATATGTTGAGCGACAAATTATGAATAAGCTCAACATATCATTGTACAGGGTTTTCATAAAGTCTGGACGGATTTAATTTGCTTGTAATTTTCATAAAAATGCTCATAATGAAATCAAATAAAGTGCAAACGGTAGCGGAAGGATTAAATTTTTAGTTGGCAACACTGTTAGATAAGCGGCAACTCTGAACACGTTGAGAGAGGGAGAGGGAGGGCAAGGGTCAGTTTCTTACCAAATTCCAAGATCACCCGACCTTACCCCCTGCGACTTCTGGCTTTGGGGTCATGTGAAAACGGAAGTTTATGCAAAGAAGCCAAGTGGTTTGGAGAACTTAAAGGACAAAATCAGGGCGTCTGTGGCTGGCATTTCGGATCAAACACGGCGGAACGCTGTGAGTGGATTCCAGCGCCGCCTACGCGAATGTGTGGACGTAAATGGCGCCCAGTTGGAGGTGTGGCGGTGAATGAACTGAGCTGATGCAGATTACAGGTAAAAATTTAATCCTTCCGCTACCGTTTGCACTTTATTTGATTTCAATATGAGCATTTTTATGTAAATTATAAGCGAATTAAATCCGTCCATACTTTATGAAAACCCTGTAAAGATGTTCATCACACTCTTGTTAGAAAACGAGAGACTGGTACAAATCAAGACATCGAATTAGAAGGCTCAAATCCACTACAATGCAACACGAACAATTCATTACAGTTTTATCTAAATGGAATCGACGCTTAATTGCTCTATAACTCACCGCTGAATTAAATGAAGTAGTCCGAACTTAGTATCCAGTACTGGGGTTGAAAGGTGTTTACTATCCATTGGTCTAAGAGGATGTGTAGCCGCTAAGAAACCACAATCAACAGTTAAACATGAGAAAGTAGATTAAGCTAGGCAAAAGAGACACAAAAATTGAACTATAGACCATTGGAAAAGAATTCTTTGGAAAATGAATTTAAATTTCAGTTATTTAATTCTAATAGAAGAGTTTTGTTCGCCACTCAGCAAATGAAACGGCATTTGAAATGTGTACTTTACCAACTATTAAGCACAGAAGAGGCAGCATAATTTGGAGGTGTTTTGGAGGCAATATACTGGTACTGGTGAAAGTAGATGGTATATTATAAAAAGAAGGATATTTTAAAATCCTCGAGACTATGCTATACCGTCTTAGCAAAATATTACTAGCCGTAGTTTTTTTATATCAATAAGACAGCGACCCAAAGCATGCATCTAAACGGTGTCGAGGATTTCTTACACAAAAATAGAAAGAACACTTAAATAATGAATATCATAAAATGGCTATTATAATCGTCCGACACACCAATCAAGTTAGTGAGAGATGAACAGGAAAAGAACGTCGGTCTAAACAGTTGGGGGACTACTTGCAAGCCAAATGTAAACAACTGGATAGTGTTAACAAATTAATTCATAGAATAAAGATGGTCATTTCGACGGAGGCTACAGTTTTCGTGTGTTAACTTATTTTCGATTTTACTAATTTCCTTTCAATATTATTCTTTCATATGGAAGAATTGTACCTTTTTAATTAATCCTTTTTGATATTTTTTTCTTAGTTCTTCCAAACTTTTGGACGATTGTCATAACTCAAAATAGATTTTTAATTGTTATCAATTTTTAACGTGTAATAATTGCAATGTGTATGTATTTAAGAAAGACTTTGTCTGCAATAATTATTACTATACATATTGAAATAACGTTACAATCTTCAAAAAGAGACGAGATAATGAAGTTCCTTTAGATATAACAAATTTCTTTGGCTTACTTTTAAAATTGACATTTCAGAGTTACGACAGTTTTATTCTGGGGGTACGATATATATATATATATATATATATATATATATATATATATATATATATATACCGACAAATTTAAGAGGTGATTCCTCACATCAAAATAAGAGAAACAGTTCATATGGACCTATGGGGGAAGTGAATAGTTTCAGAGCTAGGGCTGTCCAAAATCCCGAAAAAGCCAAATTTCAAGAGACCCTATTTCTAATTCGAGAGACTGTGGATGGTAGTCATTATCAGTATAAAGGAAGTCATGCATTCGCAATCCAAGAGTGCATATTTCATTAATGTTCAATGGGTGTACACGTTATTCCCTGCAGAGTAAAATTCCCAGACATACCATCAACAGAATTTGAGGTATGCTCTGACTTTATGATTGGTCCAAAGTAGGCAAACAATGAGCCTTGATAGCAGTGAACACGGAATCCTTTGGCGCGATGTCGGAAGTGTAAAGGGTCGTAAGCAGCACGGTTTCTCGTACTCGGGAAAACGTATGGTGCGATGTTTTCTTTCACGCTTATAACGTATGGTGCGATGTTTTCTTTCACGCTTATAAGTGAAAAAATCGTTAAATATACCGTGACAAAATAAATATCACCACACGTTATTCCGAACACAAAGAAACATGGAGCTGCCGGTTTCTAACACTTCCGACTTCCCTCCGAAGCATTGGATGTCCATTGTTGTCAAGGTTTACCTCCTGCCTACTTTGAACCCTTCTTGAAATCAGGGTATATCTGGAAACTCTATTGAAAACATATCTGAGAATTACACCCTATAGGGAATACCCTATACATTTATTTACAATTGATGAAATATGCACTTTTGGATTATGCATGCATGGCTTCCTTTACGTTGATAAGAACCACCATCCACAGTCTCTTGAATTCGCAATAGAACCTCTTGAAGTTTGGCTTTTTCGCGATTTGAACAGCCCTAGCTCTGAAACCATGCACTTTTCGCAATAGGTCCATGTGAACTTTTTCTTATTTTAGTGTGAGGAATCACCTCTTACAGTTTGTCAGTATAGCTTATAATGTTTACTCCATAGGATGGTGATCCAGATAGAGCAAACATTATATTATATAGTCGTAAATAGGACGTTTGCTCGAGCGTTGACGATGAAACAAGTTATCCGAAGAAAGCTCCTTTCAACGTCAACTACACGTAAGCAAAAATTCTACGTACAACTTTTGGAGACACAAAAAAGATCAGCATCATATTTTCGGAAAATTAATGAATTACACACATAATAAGTAAAAAAGGTAAATTTTGCACCATGTACCCAAACTAATCACCACGAGGCGTGATGGGATGACATGCACAATCACAGAAAATACTCGTCAATCGATTTGAAAATTTTAATAATAGGTTAATACTTACAAATCCGATGTGGGATATCGGTTACACTACTGAATTTATATGGATTGTATGTAAATAACTAAATAGGCGAGATACTTGGAAGTTACATTTTTATACTTTATTTCTGTGCAGCGTTATGCTAGGAGCTGTCCTTTTAGTTGCTTTCGCGCGCCGAATGGCGTTGCCTATCGCCAAGTCTCTTTAGCTCTCGCTGTTCGCGTGGGTTTCACGCGTTAAGTGACGTAAGAGCAAACAGAGCGCTGTGATTGGCTGAAGAAGCGTTGATCAAGGTCACTCCGCCCACATGCGTCCGATGAGTGGGAACACACATACATACACACATAAACGTCGTCTGCTAGTATATGCTAGCCCTTTAAATTAAAAAGAGAGTTAAACTGCTTGCGCTGCATACAGCCAAAATAATGAATAAATGAGTTTATGACAAATGGCACCCGAACAGCTGATAGGTAAAGTTCTGATGAGATACGTTTATCCTAAGAACCCTGGCAACACTTATAGTTTGTGTCTGCGTATAACGAGGACACACTGTAAGTTGTTGAAGCACTCTTCACTTGGGCCATAGTTCACATAAACGCTTGGTTAACACTGCACTCACTAAAATAAAATGTTTATTCAGTCCACAAATATGTGATATATCAATGAATGCATAAAAATATTTATTATAGTCTTATTAGTCCAAATGTAAGTTCACTCAATACTTAAAGAAATTGGATATTTAACACATATCATAAAATATTGCAAACAATATGAATAAAATGAGAAAACACTTCAAACAATGAATTAATTTCAACTTTTAGAAACACTTTCACCTTTGCAATTAATTGAACATAAAAAGAAAAATGAATATTAAAATAAATATAGATATATTTTCCAGTTCGAATAACAACACTTCACTGTTCATTTATAACACACTGTTTATACTTTTACTATCTGCACACGTCACACTGTCCATGTTGTCCACTATCCACAATCTACACCATGCTCCAGAACAATGTCCAGTCCATAAGCCAGCCTCTTCGTTCATTCTCTTCCCGTTGAATGAACACTCGGCGATTAAATCTTCTGCTCCTATCCTCTTCCCATTGGATAGGGCTAGGTCCATCGGTGGAAGTTCTAGAAGGTCTCTGCATGCTATAGTCCTCTATACAGGACTATTTTCAAAATTCGGCGCCAATATGAAGATGCATGGAATACTGTAACCTATTGCGTATAAACTTATTTAACGTATAATTGCATCTTCCTTTCTTCCTTTTTTTTTTTTTTTCTTTAACTTAAAATGTGCTGCATTTGCTACTGCTGCATTCGTATTAAGTGGAAGTGAATAGAATGTGTGTTCTTCTTATTGTTTGGACCTACGTGTGTTCTTCCTTGTGTTGTATTCTTCGTGTATGGATATCAAGTGTATGTTTTTACGTGTTACATGTAATTACTATAATAAGGTTAAAATAACATAATTATGGTTAAAAGGAAGTTGACTTGGGATGGGTTAACAAAAGAAATGTAAGTATTTCTTCTTTCATTCATATTTTTTTTTTTTTTTTTTTTTCAAATCACTTCACGAACATAAACTACGACAAGCACGCCTCAATCCTCAACGCCTTCATGCAACTTCATCGAATAAGTACATGGTACACGATAAATTAATACTAAAATATACCTATATAGGACATGATGCTGAATAAAATATATAGATATTATGATAAGCCTATAGATATAACCTTAATGATGACTGTTACATGATTACTATAATGAAGAGAGAAATAAACCAATATAAACTCGAATGATGGAGAATTATATTGAGGCGAAGTCAGATGTCTACAGATGCCAACCTGTATCCATCTTAGGGATGGTCTGACGACTAAATGAAGAAGAGCCAACCCACAAAAACCATATAAACCTACCCACTACAAGTACGACCACGAAGACACACAGAGATGTGGTTACAAACAAGTTATACTAAGGAAACCCCATAGAATTTTATAGAAGACAAAAAGAAAACGATGCACATGAAATTTATGGCGAAATGTGGTCGTAGGTCTTAAGGTAAACTTTAATGTTGTTCCAATAACAACAAAAAGAATACTCTAATAAACGTGTATATTACTCTAATATCTCCTAACATATCTCTAAATTCAAATTGACTTCTTCGAAGTTCTAATGGTAATACTTCTCTAACAAACTCAACAACTTTCGCTCATCTAAATAACCATGTTGTATATACCACAAAATATTTTCGTCGACAAAACTAGAATGTACTCTCACTTCTTGATCTTCATTATTGATGTTACACAATTGATCTTCTTTACTTTCCTCTTCTTCTTCGTTCATGTAATCTCCGTTGGCTTCCTTTTCGGCTCTCTCTAAAATGTCACTGAACTGCTCTTCATCCACATGCTTCTTCAGAATTTCTAGCCATTTTTTCCTAGTAGCTGGTGTTGGTCTCCACAGCTTCATTCTAGAAACATTCTGAAATCCTATATATCTGCCACTTTGCGGATCTAATACTTCAAACACATTTTCACCAACTTGTTTCCACAACAAATAAGGTCCACGGTACACTTCACACAGTTTGGCTATACGTTTGTCTACCAAGCTACTAATATTATACTGACGTAAGAAAACTAAGTCACCTTCACACAAAGTTCTTCGAGCTCTCTGATGAACGTTCAACTTTTCGTTTCGTTGCTGAATGATTTTCTTTCGCCGTAAATCAGCCATTATTAATTTTCCATTCCAATCTATACCTTCTTGCTCATCAATTGTTTCGTTGTTTTTCACAATTCCAAAATGTGACAATGTAAATTCTTCTGGCTTGATGTTAAGATGTAATTCTGCAGGCGCTATTCCCAAACTGGCACTAATAGTATAATTCAACAACAAACAAGCTTGCACAATATATTCTGGCCATGAGGAATGAGAATCGCGGCACAACACACGCAAAATTCTCTCTAAATCAGCATGGAATCTTTCGATAACATTTCCTTGTGCGTGATAAGGCGTAGTATAATGTATTTTGATGTTGTATGCTTCCATAGCTTGTACGAATTCCTTGCCAATAAACTGTGGTCCATTATCTACTAAGATGTTCATAAAAATACCAAGATGAAGCATGTATGACTCAGTAAGACATTTTGCGACACTTGCACTTGTTGCACGACGAAGTGGATATGCTACTAAATAACGTGAGTATACATCACACACTGTTAACAGGTAAGTTTCACCATGTTTACCTCGAGGTAGAGGACCAACTAAATCTGCTGAGACCAAATAACGTATGTTTTTCGCTGGCACTGATTGCATTAAACATTTCACTGGGTGATGGTCTACCTTCGTCCTCATGCAGACCTCACAATCAAGAATGTACGATTTAATGTCACTACGCATTGTTTTCCAATAAAACATACGGGAGATGATACTAAACACTTTCATAAATCCAAAGTGACCGTAATGATCATGGTAGCCAATCAAAATATTTTTCACCAAACATGGAGGCACACACAATTTTAGTCTGTCTGGGAAGTG
The DNA here is from genome assembly GCF_964235325.1 of Thermobia domestica. Taxonomy (NCBI): domain Eukaryota; kingdom Metazoa; phylum Arthropoda; class Insecta; order Zygentoma; family Lepismatidae; genus Thermobia; species Thermobia domestica. The sequence goes on along the minus strand of NC_137466.1, from coordinate 123,640,785 downwards.
AAAATCTCTCACCATCAGAATACCATTTTCCAAAGTGTAATTTTGTTTCCAATTTCGAGCACTACTACGAAAAGAATTCTTATTTGCACTGCTTTCACTTTCACTTATATTACCTTGTAAGTAACTAATAATGGGACGGTACTCGTCACATTCCCATTGTAATTTTGCAATTGTAGACGGATCTAAATCGAACACTTCTGATTGAACAGCCTGTATAGGATTCACATTCACCATTAAATCTTCCTGAGTTGGTAACATACGTGATAAACAATCACTTAGTGTGTTAGTCTTGCCTTTGATGAATTCTATTTCATAATCGTAAGATTGAAGTTCAAGAGACCACCTCATCAGTCTTGCATTCCAATTACGCATACGTTTTAACTGCACTAAGCTTTTATGATCTGTTCGTATGTATATTTTCGCTCCTTTGAGCCAAACATGCCACTTACGAATACACCACACAAATGCAAGACACTCAAGCTCAATTATGGCATAGTTCTGTTCGTGTTTATTAAGAGTACGGCTTGCATATTCTAATACACACTTCTCACCGTCAATAATTTGATAACACACACAAGCCAACCCGAGTTTGCTTGCATCACTTTCGAGATAAAACGGCTTATCGAACTGTGGATGGTGTAATTTCACCTCTTTTACTAATTCAGCCTTTAATGATTCAAATGCCTTTTGGTGTTCTTCTTCCCACTTCCATTTCTTTTCCTTCCCTAAAAGTTCATAAAGGGGTTTAGCGATAACAGCATGACCTTTAATTGTTCGCGAATGCCACTGCACAGCACCAAGAAATGAGCGTAACATTTTTAGATTTTTGGGCACTGGTAACTTCTCGATTGCTTCAGCTGATTTCGGATCCTTTCGTATACCTTCTGAAGATACGTAATAGCCTAAATAGTTAATTTCACTTACACCAAAAATGCACTTCGATAAATTTAGCGTCATGTTCGCATCACTTAACAAACTAAGCACTTCATCTAACTGCTGTAAGAATTCTGGTACGCTTGTACAACCAAGAGCTATATCGTCCATATACCTGATTAATTTCTCTTGTAGCGGTAAAGGGAAAACTTTATTCAAGCACAATTGCAGTACAGACGATCCATTTTTCACACCAAACACCATGCGTGTGTACTCATATAACGTTCCTTCAAACAAGAAGGCTAAGTATGGCATAGAATCTTCTGTAATTCCACATTGTTGATACGAACTAGTAAAATCAAGAGTACCTAACACACGTTTTCCACTAAATTTAGCACAGAGGTCGGACAACTTTTCTACACGCAGAGCTGGATTCTTAATGTGCACATTTAATGCTCTACAATCTGTTACTATTCTTAACGCTCCACTCTTTTTCAATACTACGTGCAACGGTAATAGATGACATGATGAACTAGGTCTAATTACACCCCACTTTAACAATTTTCGGATCTCTTCACGCACTCCCTCCTTATATTTGTGCGGAATATCATAAGGACGAGCAACAATGGGTTCATTTGTATCCACTTCTAATCGGTACTGAAATTTATTACACAGGCCAGGAAAACGGGCGAACACTCTTCTATGTTTCATTAACAACTGAAATAATTCTTCTTTCTCATTTTCACTAAACAGCGTAGCGCGTGTAACTGCATCCCTTATTTCATCTACTGTGAAATATAGATCCGGTGGGAAGTCCTCCACTAAGTCACTAGCTTCAATTTTCTCTAAAGGCTCGGCGCACCCACTGCGGAACACATTCATCGTTCTCGCATAAAAATCATTAAGGTCCCTTATCTCGGACAACACAACAATAGGGGCTACCTTGCACTTAATTTCACTTACATTAGCTACAATGACATTTTCACTATTTCTCTGTATTAAAGGCACTTCACCACTAATTCCTTGAAATTCAACACGCAAGTTACTTCGCTTAAAATCGATGACACTGTTTAATTTCTCGAGAAAGTTTGCACCGAGTATTACATCCTCATGCAGTTCTGGTAACACAAGAAATTCAACTGGCACTTCCACGTTTTCAATTCGTACCGGTAAAATAACCTTTCCCTTCACGTTCTTTTTCTTTCTTCCCAGAAAATCGCACAAAACGATATGCTCTCCTTTTTGCAAATGCACGTTCGCTACACACTTTGTTACTTCTCGAAAAATATTATACCGTAATAGGCATAGTTCTGATCCACTATCTAACAGACAAATTTTGGGTTGATCGTTTAACAAAATTTTTACTTTCATTGTGTTATGACCTAATTCACATTTAATCACTTCTTCTTCATTATCATTACTTATATCATCTTCTGCTTGTAAATCTTCCTCGTTGCACATATGTGGAAAAGTAATCCGGTTTACACTACTGAAATCCCTCCCCTTTTCGGCGACCCAGTGGGAGGGCGCTACTAGTTTAAAGGCACAGAACTTTGCGGGTAAAATCCACTTTGTTGGTATGGAAATTGACGTTGCTGATTGTTACCGTTATTTACACCAGAACCTCTATTAAATGTTGGAAACCAATTATTATTTTGATTCGGACTACCTTGAGAAGTCGACGCACTACTTTGATTTTCGTTTGCCCTTGCACCTTGCGTTTCGTTTCGATTTTCATTTGCACTTGTGTTTTGTCGGCCATTGCCTTGCGACTGATTACCACTATTCGAGTTGTTATTATTTCTGTTAAAATTACCTCGCCGTCCACGTCTATGAAATTTCCTTTTCCATCCCTGTTTGAAATTCGGACGCGCACTATTATCACTGCTCATTTCACTACCGTGTTCTACTTTTACATTATTCACGCTAACACCGGTACCCCCTTGCTGTTTTTGTTTATTACGCTGATTGTCGTACATATTAGTAATTCCTGACAATCCTTCGATGGACTGCACACTCGCAAGGAACTGATTTATATTATCAGGCATAGAACCCATCATAGCTAATTGGTACCGCTTGGGCAGGAGAGTGATGATGTGTGACAACGTAATGGTTGGATTTTCATACTCTTCCAGAGCTTGAATTTGACTAAAGCGCTCTGTTACGAAATCAACAACACTACTATAACGTTTTGGATCAAACGGAATAGAACGCAAGTTACGCAGACGTGTGGCTTTCACTAAAGGACTCTCAAATGCATTCTGAAACTCTATCACAAATTCTTGAAAAGTTTGACACTTCTTACCGTGTAAATCGTACCACTTAAGTGCACTGTCTTTAAGAATCAATGGCATGATCGTCAAATATTCACTTTGAGGCACTCCGGCGAACGACATTTCTCTACCGAAATTTTCTAAAAATGCACTTGCACTTTCTTTCATCATATCACCTGAAAATGTAGAAAGTTGTTTAATGTCTGCTAATCGCAATGAACAACGCCTTGCATTCACTTCACTATTTCTTGCACGCTTAATACGCGGACTTTCTCTTTCGGTTTTGATTCTCGTCACGGTTCTCCTTATTACGTCACTTTCTACCTCTGTATCGGACGCCGTTTGAGACTCACTGCTCGATTTTCTCTCGCGCTTCACACTGTGCACAGAACCTGTGTTTCTTTGTGACATATTACTTCCAGTATCATGGTGCTCGTTTGCTAATTCTATACGCTGCACACGCTCTGATAATCGCTCCACATCTTGCTTGGTTTGCTCACTTAACTCACTGGCGCGAAGACATGTTTCAAAACACTGCTGGTTAAATTTACTCTGCTCGTGGCACACTTGAATACACTCTTGCACTGCTATACCGTATTCACTTTGTTTGGTCTCGCACTTCTGAATTCTACTTTCACGGTACTTGTCGAGACTTTCGACCAAACGCAACCTTTTCTCATAATCATCCACTTTATTGCAACATTCACTTAATTGACGTTGTTGGTCGTTTACTTGGCACGTATTTCCTTCAACTGTGCCCCGTATATCATACACTGCATCGGCTAATTCACGTACACTTCTACGTATGTCTTCACTCGTATTAAAACATTTTAATTCCACTGCCTCAATTCGTTCTATCAATTCTTGCCGCACTGCACTAATACACGCATTCAAATTTTTAATTTCACTCTGCATGGTAACATTCACATTATTAATTTCACCTGACAAATCATCTTTCATTTTCCGTTGGTTTACATTTATTGCCTCAACACTTTCACTCACACGTTTTTGATTATCACTCAATTCATTTTGGCTCTCATTAAACTTATTCTGATTTTCTTTAATTTCGTTAATTGATGCACTCAGTTCCCTCTGCATGGCGAGGAGAACTGTTCTAAGATCACCCTCAGCCATGGTGTTGCAAATATAACAAACTCGCTAACACAAATAATTGACTAATTTCTGCAAAAATCTAAGAATGCAAATAATAAAAATATTCTAATTTAGACAGGATTTAGGCTTCAATATGCAAGGATGAATGCACTGGACAAGGATACAATGACACGAATTTCATGCACTTATTAGCTCTGAGATGGCGGCAAAATTACGCAGCAAGTTTTGAACATCAAGAATACCTAGGCCTATGTTCGTAGACACACAAAACCGAACATTTATACAAAAAGAAAGGTTTCTGCTTCGACACATTTATCCCGGCACCATTTTATAACGTTTACTCCATAGGATGGTGATCCAGATAGAGCAAACATTATATTATATAGTCGTAAATAGGACGTTTGCTCGAGCGTTGACGATGAAACAAGTTATCCGAAGAAAGCTCCTTTCAACGTCAACTACACGTAAGCAAAAATTCTACGTACAACTTTTGGAGACACAAAAAAGATCAGCATCATATTTTCGGAAAATTAATGAATTACACACATAATAAGTAAAAAAGGTAAATTTTGCACCATGTACCCAAACGAATCACCACGAGGCGTGATGGGATGACATGCACAATCACAGAAAATACTCGTCAATCGATTTGAAAATTTTAATAATAGGTTAATACTTACAAATCCGATGTGGGATATCGGTTACACTACTGAATTTATATGGATTGTATGTAAATAACTAAATAGGCGAGATACTTGGAAGTTACATTTTTATACTTTATTTCTGTGCAGCGTTATGCTAGGAGCTGTCCTTTTAGTTGCTTTCGCGCGCCGAATGGCGTTGCCTATCGCCAAGTCTCTTTAGCTCTCGCTGTTCGCGTGGGTTTCACGCGTTAAGTGACGTAAGAGCAAACAGAGCTGTGATTGGCTGAAGAAGCGTTGATCAAGGTCACTCCGCCCACATGCGTCCGATGAGTGGGAACACACATACATACACACATAAACGTCGTCTGCTAGTATATGCTAGCCCTTTAAATTAAAAAGAGAGTTAAACTGCTTGCGCTGCATACAGCCAAAATAATGAATAAATGAGTTTATGACAAGCTCATTAACACCATATATATATATATATATATATATATATATATATATATATATATCGGAATCCAAGACGATTCCTTATTTTTTTATACAAAGAATTACAAAAAATAACAAGTATAGTGTATGCTATATATATTTTCGGAACTTACTATGAAACTACACAAAAAGTTAAATGGAAAACAGACCTTCTTTAGTCGCCTTTACTGGAAAAAGACTGCTGAATCTGCGAACGTTCAAGGCTAAAGCGGTGGGCAAGGGAGAGGGCAGAGTTAGAACTTAATAAAAGCTCGTGATTCTGTTCAGTCTCATCACATGTCGTGAAAACGGATTCAGGATTGGTCTTTCTGGCGCATTAGGTTTATGGATTTCATTTAGGCTATAACTAATGGATAAAGCTTAGGCTGTAAAATTTTAAGTAACCAGTATTATTTAAGACATCATTTACTTTCTGGTCTTGGAGATTAAGATATCTGAGATTTCACACTAAAATCTGTTTGATTTTAGCAAATTTTTGTTATTGAGTTTACAACGTAGCTAATCAACCGTCTCGTGTTTACTTATATTATCGTTTAACAGGTATGTTTCATCATTTAACAGCTACGTTCCTTTTTGTTCTAAATGGCAATTAGAGAATTACTTAAGCGAAAATTTTAAAGTCCAATCCTCCGTTTTAATGACCCGTAACTTCTTCCTCATAGGTAATACCGCGCGCGAAATACGTTCGCCATGGGGAAGTCGCACACATGCTTATCTTACCGGTAATTGCAATCCATAGGAAAATTATTATCGTGAACGTTTGCGTTGACTCCTACACAATTGACCGCAGGATATCGTTTTTACCCAGGCTCTGACGATAGATTTCCATGGACTTCGTGTTACCGTTATAATTCTTTACTAGTGGACACATAGACGACTTTGGTACCTTAAAATTGAAGTATGGTTGTGGCCTCACAAAAAATGTATTCAAAAAATACACTGCACACTAGTAACAGATTGATTGACATAAATATCGAGGACATAAAACGCAGCTATATGTTTGTGGGTGGTCATTTTCTCTAGTATCGCCCTAAACGGCGAACTGTGTAATTATACGGCAGTTTTATTATCCATTGAAAATTTGAGTTTCTCTTTCCTTTAATGCCACTTTTATTTCATTAAATGTAAATTATCTGTATTTGTAATCGGAAGGACCATTTGTAATAACCATATACTACGTTATAGTGAACACCGTGTCATAAATTTATTAGATGATTCTTCATATCACATTAAATAAAAATTTCTAATTAACTGGGGTCGATAGACTCCTTTTTGAGTTATAAACCGCCGAAAATCCAAAACGTCTCATTGTAAAACTATGGAACCTATCGCAGGCGGTTCAAAGAATTGCACAGGAACTATTCGTTTCAAAATCCTTCGGTACCCACGCAGCGAGTCCTTAATTAGTACCTCCTATAAGTGTGTTCCCATCCCCTAACTTTATACAACGATGTACGTCGGTACCGAAGAGTTGTGAAATATAGATATTGAGATACAGCGCATCCTGTCTAGATCCTTGAACTGCTTGCGAGAGATCCCATAAGTTTCAAACCAGAGAGTTTTAAGAGTGATGTTTCGCATTTTCAGCCGTTTATAACTTTGAGAGGAGGCGTTTTCCGACGTATGTTTATTAATCCTTTTTTTCTTTCTTATATTATAACGAATTACGTCCTAAATTTATGACACTGTATTTGTTAACACTCTGTGTAGGGCGGTAGCACTTTTCTAAGATTTGTTCTTACCTAGAGGAAATACTCCATTAAATCGTCGTTTGATTTGTCTAATCACCAAATAAATTCGTAACTTAATTCGTTGATGAGTATACTAAATCAAATTAGAATAGCCATTGTAAATATGGGTATTTGATATTTTTAGTTCTAATTTAAAAATTTTAAATGAAAGTGCTTCATACTCCTAGTTTTTAGTTATTTTCTAAAATTTTGCTTTCAAACTAACACAATGCTATCTCTTTATTTCAGAAGAAAATAGGTTGAGTTATACTATTCGAGATATGATATCTGAAGGAATTCTCCCACAATTTGAAGGCATTCCACCTCGCGGATTTTGCCAAAGCATTGAAGTGATATCCAGAGGCTATGACGCAGCTCTTATAATTGACGGTGGACTTTCCTATAAATTCAGTGATGGAACAAGAGCTAGGATGGAAGTTCATGATTCAGATGCTCTAAAGACAGTCGTTCTGGACTAATGCATAATGTTTCTTAATGCACGAAGACGAGGGATTGTTTATTCCATACTTGTGGAAAGTAAGTATGATAAGCAGATTTAACAAAAGGTTTTTCTATTACTTTTGTGTGTGTAAATATTATTGGCTTTTCGGAAATCCATGTGACGTTTTTTAAGAAATCTGAAAATTGGCAATCAAGTAATCGTTGAATATTTTTATAGATTGCTCTTCCTTTTTAAATGTCTTTTCTGGTGACATTGTGTGTCTGTGATGTTAGCATATTGTAAGTGACCGAAATGTACAACAAAAATATAATAGGGCCGCTGCGATGGTTCAGTAATAGAGCGCTTGTCTCTGACTCGTGGAGTCCTTGATTCAATCTCAGCTCCCGCGATTCCATTTCATTCATTATCATTATCACATCATCTTTAGCCTCTGAGCATAATCGTGGGATGGTAATCTCAAAATAAGTGAAAGAAAAAGGCAACGTTGATAGGGGTCACTTACAATAGGGGTTAGACATTAATTGAATTATTTCGTACTCAACATTATTTAAATTACTTAATGTCATCAGATTGCTTGTCAGTAGAATACTAGAAGATAATGCAAGTAGTACTCGCATGACTTGAGGCAAATTTGGATTTTGACCCCGACATTTGTGACGTCATAGGTCAAAGGTCAATGATATTGGCCCGTGATCAATGACCTAGGGGTACTTAGGACCATCCTCTCTAAATTTTGGCAGGGGTACATAGGACCACCACACTTAAATTTTGGAAATTGCCAAATCTAAAAATTTGGTATGGTAGCCTAGGACCATAGTATGTACCTCTATTAGTATTGGGGGTCTATGTCGTTCCCTTTTATGGGTGAAAAAATGCCAAAAATTCAAATTTCGGAGGTTTTTGACCTAATTTATCCCCTTTGATGAGGTGTTATTACCTTATATAGTTATATGGGCGTATACAGGGGTCCATTAGCTTTCATAAGACATGGGTATATTAATGCACCCCTTTAAAATTTTGGGAGGGGTACCTTGGCCCACCCCTTCAATTTTGGAAATTACCGAATTTTAACATTTGGTATAATAGTATAGAACCCTAGTATGTATCACTATAAATTTGGGTGCTCCACCTCGTTCCCTTTCATGGGTATAAAATTGCCAAATTTTAGTACAACCACGTGTTTGGCTTTTGGCCCAATTTATCCCCTTCGATGAGGTCCTATTACCTTATATGGTTATATGATCATGTATAGGGATCCATTCCCTATCATAACACATAGATAAATTTGTGCACCCCTTAAAATTTTTGGGAGGGGTTCCTTGGCCCACCCCTTTAATTTTGGAAATTGCCCATTTTATATATTTGGTATTATAGTATAGGACCCTAATATAGATCACTATAAATTTGGGTGGTCCACCTCGTTTCCTTTTAGGAGTACAAAATTGCCAGATTTTAGTACAACCACGTGTTTGGTTTTTGGCCCAATTCATCCCCTTGGATGAGGTTCTATTACCTTATATGGTTGTATGATTATGTATAGGGGTCCATTCCCTATCATAAACCATAGGTACATTAATGCACTCCTTTAAATTTTTGGGAGGGGTACCATGGCCAATCCCTTAAATTTTGGAAATTTTCCAATTTAAGCATTCGGTATTATAGTGCGTGACCTCAACATGTATCATAATAAATTTGGGTGGTCCACCTTGTTCCCTTTCATGGGTAAAAAAAAAATTACCAAAATATAAACATAAGCAGTATGTTGTACCATGTGTTTAGTTTTTGGCCCAATTTATCCCGTTTGATGCGGTCTTATTGCCTTATATGGTTATATGGTCATGTATATAGGTTCATTTCCTATCATAAGACATGGGTATATTGATGCACCCTTTAAAATTTGGGAGGGGTAACTTGGCTTATCCACTCAGTTTTAGAAATTGTTTAATATAAGCATTTGGTATCTTCGTACAGGTCTTCAATATGTACCACTATAAATTTGGATGGTCCACATCGTTCCCTTTCATGGGTAAAGAACTACCAAAAATCAAATTACCCAACATGTACCAATCGTAAATTTTGGGAGGGGTACATTTCTTATTGTTAAATTAATAATTGGTAATTGTTCTTAGAATTGGGTGGTATCTCTTTCTTTGGGTAAATCATTGTCAAATATAAGTATGGGTATGTACAGAGGTTTATTACCTTTATATGTTTATGTTCCCTTTTAAATTTTGGAATTATCAAATAACAAAAATTCGGTAAACGTTTTCTAGGACCATTGTAAATGTTGGTGTTCCTCTTATGGCCAAATAATAAAATTTTGAAGTTTATTGACCCATTTTATTTTTTTGATACGGCTATATAGTTGAATGAGTACAGGATTTATTACTTTTCCATAAGACAGGTGTATTTATGTACCAATCGTAAATTTTGGGTGGGGTACATTTCTTATTGTTAAATTAATAATTGGTAATTGTTCTTAGAATTGGGTGGTATCTCTTTCTTTAGGTAAATCATTGTCAAATATAAGTATGGTCACGTGATCTGTTATTGACCTATGATGGGATTAGGTGTCCAGGACATTGGTACATTTAAACTTTGTAGGATAATTTGAGAATTGTCAAAATGAAATTACGTCATTGGTTTTGATTATTCCCGCGTATTGGTCAAATATAAACGTAAGCAACAAGATGTACCATGTGTTTGACCTTGATGAGGTAGTGTAGACGGATTCGTTTCCTTTTCAAAATTCGTGGAAGTTATCAAATAACACGTTTCTAGACAACAGTTGGTTCTGCTAAAAGATAAACAATTGACCTAATTCAGACCTAACTACAACATGTAATTATATGATTAATTCTAAGACGTAGGTATATCGAGAGAAGTAATCTTTAAATTTGGGAATTGTGATGAACAGAATTTTAATATGAGGCGCGAAATTTGAAACAATAAATTGAACTTTAGTTAAGCTCATAGTCTAAGATCATTAGTGGTGGTTGATTTGACCTTGAGCTTTAGAAATCTGATAGCTACCTTATTGAATCTTATGACTTATAGACGAAAGGCAATACATGCTACAACACTGAAATTTAGTCACAAGGTGATGTAATCCGACACTGGCAAAGTTATTGTTGATGCAATTTGATTGGTTGATCACTATCTTTCGTGCAATCTGATTGGTTGATGTTTTTCAAATCTGCTGCATTCAGTTTTAAGTTTTGTTTAACATTTAAAAATCTTGGTTTCGTTCAACATTTTGCACTCATTGATAAATATGATCAAAACCGTTTGTTTGTTAATCGAACAGTTAAAACCGGATAAAGTTTGACGGTTAACCGTACAACGTGAAATTATTTTGGTTGAAATTTTAGTTTTGAAAAATTTTGTTTGAAAATTTTGAAAAAAAATTTTATTTTTTTTTTCAAATTTTTGTTTCAAAATTTGATTTGAAATTTTTGTTTCAAAATTTGGTTTTGAATTTTTCGTTTGAAAATTTTGGTTTCGAAATTTTTGGTTGTAATTTTTGTTTTAAAATTTTGGTTTGACATTTTTTAAGTTTGTGCACTCATTAGTAAAGAACCGGAACTGTTTAGAACGCAACATTGTTTATAATGATGCAATAGTACACGTCAGAACGTGATAATGTAACGTCATCAGTTTTGCATCATATACAAGTATCGTTCGAGTGAAATTATTTTAGTTAAAATTTTTGTTTTGAAAATTTTTTCGTTTGAAACTTTTTGTTTGAAATTTTTTTTCAAATTTTTGTTTGAATTTTTTTTTTTTTTTTTTTTTTTTTTTGAGAATTTTGTTTAAATTTTTGGTTTCAAAATTTTGTTTGAAATTTTTTTTGATAAGGTAATAAGACCGCATCAAACGGGATAAATTGGGCCAAAAACCAAACACGTGGTACAACATATTGCTTATGTTTATATATATATATATTTTTTTTTTTTACCCATGAAAGGGAACAAGGTGGACCACCCAAATTTATCATGATACATGGTGAGGTCACGCACTATAATACCGAATGCTTAAATTGGAAAATTTCCAAAATTTAAGGGATTGGCCATGGTACCCCTCCCAAAAATTTAAAGGGGTGCATTAAGGTACCTATGGTTTATGATAGGGAATGGACCCCTATACATAATCATACAACCATATAAGGTAATAGGACCTCATCGAAGGGGATAAATTGGGCCAAAAGCCAAACACATGGTTGTACTAAAATTTGGCAATTTTATACCCATGAAAGGGAACGAGGTGGAGCACCCAAATTTATAGTGATACATACTAGGGTTCTATACTATTATACCAAATGTTTAAATTGGGTAATTTCCAAAATTGTAGGGGTGGGCCAAGGTACCCCTCCCAAAATTTTAAAGGGGTGCATTAATATACCCATGTCTTATGAAAGCTAATGGACCCCTGTATACGCCCATATAACTATATAAGATAATAACACCTCATCAAAGGGATAAATTAGGTCAAAAACCTCCGAAATTTGCATTTTTGGCAATTTTTTACCCATAAAATTGAACGACATAGACCCCCAATACTAATAGAGGTACATACTATGGTCCTAGGCTACCATGCCAAATTTTTAGATTTGGCAATTTCCAAAATTTAAGTGTGGTGGTCCTATGTACCCCTGCCAAAATTTAGAGGGGGTGGTCCTAAGTACCCCTAGGTCATTGACCCCGGGCCAAGGTCATTGACCTTTGACCTATAACGTCACAAATGTCGGAGTCAAAGTCCAAATTTGCCTCAAGTCATGCGAGTACTACTATGCATCTAGTTAAGAAAATGCTGATTATGTTATTGATTACTCAATTGGTAGAATCTTTCGATAAACAAAGAATCGGAATTTCGAGTTCCTGCCAGTCTAGCGACAGATTTTTCTGTTATTACATTATGTACGGTACTGCTCGAAAATTTTAGAACTCACATGACTTTCGTAGATAATAGGTAGTGTTGATGAATCTAAGCCAAGTTGCTCTTCGCCTTGTTTTTAGAGGTTAATTTCTTTATAGCTTTGCAGCCCTAGGTCATTTTAACACCCATATACGTGGATTTTGTAAGCATTTATACAGAAACGCTAATATACATTACGTTATGTTGTTTTTATTTTATGAAAAACGTACATTTTTAAGATGAAGCATTGAGGACCACTTTCCCTAAAGTTGTAAGACCAGGCATGCGTGTAATATTAAAGGAAGAACAAATTTCCTTGGGAAGTGTACATTATGCTCTGAAGTAGTATGTGTCTGCTTAGAGTATTAAGGATTGTTATTGCAAGAGAAATCCTAAGGTGACTTCGAAAAGTGAAGAAAAATTTTTTTGCAGTGACTAGTATACGTGATCGCTTCAAAACAGCACATATGCTGACAGCAGAAATTATTCAGTTGAGGGATGAATCTTTTAAGTGTTTCTAAATAAAGAGATCACGCGTTACGTCAGGATGCAAATCTTAAAGGATGTATTGCGAGGAAATAATGTACTGAGGAGTGTTAATAAGAAGAAAATACAACATTGGGCTAAACAATATGTAAATTGGGGTGATAATCAGTAGAAAGGTGTGTTATTTACGAGTGAATCGAAATTCGGGTTATTTGGCAAAAATCACTACGAATGTGTTCGTCATATTAATGGAGAACGCATGGCTTATCATAGCATATCCCCTACAGTTAACTACGGAGGGAGTTCCGTGATGATGTGAGGTTGCTTTGGAGGGAAACGAACAAGTGATATTGTCAAAATAGAAGGTACTGTAAAGAAGGAACATAGCATTGTCAAACGCCATGCAGATACGTTTAATTGGCAAGAGTTTCATACTACAGCAAGATAATGATTGTAAACATATATATTTATTATGTAGAAAATATGTTGAACAATTAGAACTAAGGAAAGGGCTGAAGAACATGGAATTGGCCCCTCAAAATTTCGGTCTGTAATCCAATTGAACTGTTCTGGGATCATTTGAATAGAATAATCAGAAGAAACCGTGTGGACATTTGCAATAGAAAAGGAAGGCAATTTTACGAAGAAACTTTGGCACACTTGATAGAAAAGATACTTAAAAAGTGATGCAAAGCAAGATATGTAGTGTGTATTATTTACTTTGATTCAGTAAATGTTTCTAACTAAATATCAAACTCTTGTTAACCCCGTTTTCCCGTAAATCTTGAGAATTAAGTGTGTACAAAACTTTTTAGTGGTAATGTAAATTAGACTTCTCAAGCAAACCCCATTTGAATGACTTAAACGGGAAATTTTGATGATACTGCTAAATGCAAACTAATGCTAAAGAGAATTCAACAAATATTTTAATTACTATGTGTTGTGTTCGCCTTGAGTATCCTTGTATTTTGCATGAATATCCGCTGCTTTGATATATTATTTTTATATCATATCCTTGATTTCCTTTATTATTATTATTATTATTATTATTATTATTATTATTATTATTATTATACCTAGTCTTACCATAAATACTTTCCCAACTCTTGAGGGTGGCTGTACTTGTGCCTGTACAAGCGAGCGACGTCAAGAGCGGTGTCGTGAAGTGTGTCATTGATAGCGTTGCACAAAGTGGGCAAATCACCAGTGGAGATTTCCAAAACTCTCCAGAAGCTGCAAATTAGTTAAAAAAAAAAAAAAGTTTACCACACTATTCAGTACTTGAAACTGGAACTGTGAAAGATCGCCCGCGACAAAGAAGACTACGCACAGTACGAACCTGTGAAAGCAGTGGCGGCGCGTGCCAGGCAGAAATAGATATAGCTCGTGAGCTAAAGATATCGAAAATGTCAATGTCCCGTACGTTAAGCAGTAACCTGGGACTGCACGATTACAAACAACGCGAAAAACATCTCTTGACAAATGCACTGAAGCGATAGAGGCTCTTAAAGCAAAGCGCTTACTTAAGCGTTACGCAGCAAGTGGGATCCGTCGAATCCTTTTCACTGATGAAAAGATTTTCAGTGTTGAGGAGACTTTCAATGCCTAAAATGTCGGGATATATGTCATATCCTCTAGAGAAGCTAGTGAAAAGGCTTAAGTATCCAGAGAGGTCAGCATCCTGTCTGTCATGGTGTGGTCGGGAGTGAGCTACAAGGGCACAATGGAGTTCCACTTCTGTGAAAAGAGGGTCAAAATGGTAGCCAAAGTTTACCAGGAGACAGCTTGAGAGACTAGTCAAGAATCTCACCAACACCCTCTTCCATGGACAGAACTGGAGCTTCCAGCAGGACTCAGTCCCAGGACACAAGGCACGGACAACCCAACAGTGGCTGGATGCAAATGTCTCGGACTTCATTTCCACTTCCGATTGGCTTTCTACAAGTCCGGACCTAAACCCTTTGGACTACAAATTGTGTTCCAAGCTTCAGGAGATGGCTTGCAAGAAGAGACATCCCAATATTGAAAATTTAAAGCGGTCTATTCGGAAGGCAGCTGCAGATTTTCCAGTTGATGTGTTGCGTAATGCAATTGATGAGTGGCTACAAAGACTTACGTACTGTGTGCATGCTAATGGTGGCCATTTTGAATAATTATTTGTGATTTTGGTTCATAATGCATCCATGTAACATATTATTAGGATCTTAAAATGTCTAAATTTCTTGTGTCAATCAGTCAATGTACTTAAACTTTGAAACAGTATTTATGGTAAGACAAAGTATAATAAAGAAAACTTTTTTTCATTCTTAAATAAAGATGTTTGTTGTTGCAGGTACTTTGGATTCAACCAACGCTGCATAGTGTAAATATTCATGGAGGTACCTGCTGTGATGAATTTGCGCTTGGATGTTAATAATTATATTGTTGACCTGTACTTATTGTATAGAGAGCATAATTTAAAGACAAGGGAACAAATGAAATATTATATATCATTCTATTACATGATGATAAAAAATGGAGTTTATAGATATATATATATACAGTATAGTTATACATGTATATCTTGTCTCTTTTATGGTGAGAATTGTATCATTAAAACAGTGTATTGTAAAACTTAAACTCTCTGTAAATGCAGAGAGCATATGCTGATAAGCCATGTGTCTAATTCTTAGGGAGATTTTATAAAAGACTATTTTTCTTTCTTGTACCATTTTACTTTAATGTAATGCTGCTTTTTATATATTATTTCCTGTGACAGGCTTATTTGGGAAATAAGTTTTTAGAAATTAATTATATCTTTAGAAAGTTATAAAATCAAACCTAAATCTTGAAAATCCTTATTACATTAAGATTTTTTTCTTTTCTTTTAATCAAAGTAACGAAAAGTTTGGTTAGTGAAATCCTCATTATAATGGCATTCTTGTATAAAGAACCTTGTATTTATTGTTGTTCATGAGTCATATTTTTATATTCATTTTTTTCTGTTAATGTGTGACAAAGTTGCCAAAATACTAGCTGAGGCATAAAATATAAATTTATTGAGAAGAAAATAAAAGAAAGAAGTAGTTAATGGTGTTGTTTTATCTAAAAACTTAATCATTCCAGAAAGCAAGTAAATACGAGTGCTAACTTCGACTTAGTGTGTTTCATTCTCTTTGCATATATTAAAATTTTGAGTACGAAGGAGTACTTTTGGATATTTATTTACGTGCTCAGAAGCAATGCTACTCTCAGGTTTACTTTATTTGGATATGTTTCAGTATGTTCATTTGTACGCGCGAATGCTTCTTTTTTAGCAGTGCTCTACTTACAATGTAATAATCTGTAAGTAAACGTTACTTTCGTGTATGCGTTTCCGATAAAAGCGTATAATGCTTGTAAATCATAAACAGATAGTAGGGAAATGGTAGCGAAATGGGAAATAAAACGCTCTGTTTTTCCCACAGGGCCTCGGGGATCAATCGAAAATTTTAAATGGCAAGGTATGTAATTTGATATATCATTGAAAAGATTATGAAAAAATTTTGTTAGAAAAAAGTTTTTCGGGGGGAGGTATCGTTTACGAACTAGTCAACATTTAACTGTGAGTTCTTCACTGTCATATATAATGTACAATACATATAAAACACAAACGGCTGGTGATGGAAAGCTGAAACAAGAAGTGAAATGGAAAAATATCAGAAGATGCAACAAATGGTGCGCTGTATTTTATATTTAGTAAATTAGAGAAATGATTCAATTAACTTACGCATATACGGTCACGGCCAATTGCTGTTCTTGGTTCATATGTAACTCCAACAAAAGGAATTAGGAATTTGTGCATTTATGTTCAAAAATCATACACGAGATTGCATTTTTGTGTAAATCGACGCTGAATTATATTTTTCAATCTCTTCCATATTTTATACATTCAAGCTGCTCAGTTAAGTACATCTCCTTTCCTTGACAAGTAAGTGAGTAATGTTGGCCTTTGTTGTGTAAGATGTAGTTTTACTATTTGGAGGGAGAGCATACGGTTGGGTTTCATTATAACGAACGAAGTTTCGTGTCTTATTTAACCTCAGTGTTGACGAAGCGTATTTAACTAGATAGAGATAACGAGCACGTTGGTATGAGCACGTTAGTGGATAATCATTATTTTTGTATGGTGACATTACTTTCATTTCTGTAACATAATTCGTAAATTTATGACTAGAATTGACATTATTGGTTTTCATATTGGAGGTCAAAATCTACTTATCTACACACACATTTGTCGACATTTTATAATAAAACACGCTTTAAGAATTAACACTATCATGATGATTCCAACATTGAATAGGATTACCACTTTTTTAAAACCTGAAGCAAAACACACTTATTAAACATGTGCAGATTTCTGTTTGCTCATACCAAACTTCATACATGGAACAATTTGTTAAGAATAATGGAAAAAAAAAAAAAAAAAAAAAAAAAAACATATTCATGAGTGAAAATTTAAACTTAATACATACGAAACAGAGAACTCGTAGCATCAGCTTGTTGGCGATTAGTTGAATTGATATTATGAACTATTGAACCAGTACGAACAAAGAATGACATCATTGATGATTATTTCACTTCTGCCAACACGAAAACAATTCCTCACCGTGTATTGCAACGTACACTTTCATAGCTCAAGATAATTTACGCTAATTACTCATAATATAGGGGCAGTTGGATTCGTTCACATGTGTGTGTGAAAGAACTAAAAGTAGTATCATAGAAAATGTACCATATGGACGTAAGTTGAGAAGCATAAGTAAAACAAGGCAATATCAGATTAGGCTACACATTCCAAATCTGATAATAGTACAGGAGCTATTCTGATGAGAAAATTAATCGAATATTATGATTCGAACTTATTCGCTAATGCGTCTTTACTAGTCAAATAGAAGATTGTACTCACCAATATCTTTATAGGCAAAGACGTCGATATGTATCTTCTCACAGTTATAAACAAACTACCTTGAAATTTACATACATCGGTCCACGATTTTTTTTTTTCTTTTTTTTTTTTTCTTTCTGAAACGATAGCTTAATAATTTTCTTCCATTTAATTTGGCAAAAGCTTTGTGGTTACGTTAATTATAGGAAGAGGACTTAATTGTCCGATTCAACAAAATGTGACATATTAAGACTCATTTCGTAGATGAAAGAATGTCTTGAACGTAAAAAATTTAAATGTAAGTTGTTTAATCTTTCTCTTTAGCCAAGATATTATATGATTGACCTGTAACACCAGTGAATGATTGTTCTTTATTTTCAAATTTAAGTTGCAAGTATTTACAAAATATCATAAGTACACGAACTAAATAAATAAGTACTTGCCCTTTAAAAATTTTCTGTCATACTACAATATAATCGGTCCCACTTATGTATAATGCAGGACGCGGAAGGTGTTCTTAAAATGCACGATGTCCCATGATCTAATTCGGGATAGATGACAACCCTAACAGTGAAATGAATTGATTTCAAGGGAAAATCAGTAAGTAGGTTACAAATGACTTTACAAAATCATATGTAAGGAAAATTGAGATATGTGTTTGAAAACTTTTTAGTTTTCAATGTAGCCTGCACTAACGTTGCTGCATTCATCACATACATGTATCAATGCCCCAATACCAGGTGTATGAAATTCTTTAGGTAGCTGCCTCAATCATGTACGTAAGTCTCATGCTAAATCATCTGTGAAACATTTAGTGCCAAAGAGAGATTTGAGCATGCAGAAAGGGTAAAAGTTGCCATGCAAATCTCATTGTGAATTGATTGTGCTACATGAATTGTGACATTGTTGTAATGGAACAATACGCCTAGGGTCGACTTTTTTTTTTTTTTTTTTTTTTTTTTTTTTTTTTTTTTTTTTTCCGAAACCAAAATTTACAACGGCATTTCATAGTACGATGCAACATTCGTATTCACAATTCGCCTCTCAATATGGACTAGTAGCACGCTTTGAGAATTCCAGAATACTGTAAGCATAGCCTTGTCTGTGGAGGTGTATTCTTAAATTTCTAGGCTGGAGATGCGGAGAGTTTAATCAAGTTTTGCTTTGGGTTGGCAATGACACACCCATGATTTATCCCCTGAAATCATTGTAATCATTTCTCTTTTCGGTATACTGGCAGAAATATTGCAAGAACAGCTTTTGTTCGTTCATCCGTTCGTTCCTTTGTTCGCCTAACTTCCTGAAAAGTAAAACGATTGTGTACTATGTTGTAAGCAAATTTATGAGAATATCTACTGCAAATCCAATACAGATTATATCGTTCCATGCCTGAAATTCCTAACCATCTTCCCCACTTGCAGTACCGTTTCTTCTATCGCAATAGAGGGTTCTTAACAAAATATAGCTATACAGTTGTGCACAGCATGACATGACGAATGTTTCTCACTATAAACAAACATTTCCTTATTATTGCTTCTGCAAAGGAAAACTTTCTTCTCATACACACAAACACATACATAGACAGACAAACAAACAAAAAAAAAAAAAAGAAAGAAACACAACCACTCTGCTCCTCTTTCACTCATTAAAGCACGGTCTTCATTTTCAGAGTACCCTCGCATATTGGTGTAGGATGCTTACTGGTTCATTATGAAGCACAGGGGTTGGACAAAAAAAATCTAAAACGTTTGCAAAAGTGTGAAAATCATACCTAGTATGGTGTGGGGCCTCCTTTTGCGTCCAAAACAGCTTGGATCCGACGTGGAATGGACGTATACAGCTCCTGAATCGGTGTGTGAAATTTTGTACCATTGTTCCTCCAAAACATGTTCCAGTTCCTTAAGGGATGCTGGTGGAGGGTAATGAGCCCGAACACGCCTTTCTAACTCAGGTCGCAATGGCTGAATGATGTTCAGATCTGGTGATTGTGGGACCCAGGGGAGGTGTGATAGCTCCTGGTCATGCTCCTCAAACCATGATTCCACCGTTTTTGCAGCGTGACAGAGTGCCAGATCATCTTGGTAGATGTCATCACCATCAGGGAACAATATTTGGGCCATGTGTAGAACCTGGTCCCCCAAAATGGCCTCATACGCCTTAGCATTCATCATTCCATGCAGGGCTATGATGGGACCTGCAAAAAACTACGATATCACTGCCCATACTGTAACAGAACCACCCCCATGCTTTACACTTGGGAGCAGACAGTCTGTATCATAAGCCTGCGACGGTGTTCATACGTAAACACGACGGTTGTTGGAAACAAGGTGAAGGTCAATTCATCGGACCACATTACGTGTTTCCACTACTCATGAGTCCACGCCTTGTGGTCCTTGCACCACTGGATACGCCTCTTCGCATTTACTGCTGTGACCACGGGTTTGGCGGTAGCGGCCCTGCCATGAATTTTCATTTTATGAAGTTCCCGTCGCACTGTTTTCGAAGAAACCGGGTTCTGTAGGCTGGAATTGAGTTCACACGTAATTTTCATTGCAGTGGTCTTCTTTTTAGCTGCTACAATCCGTTTTAATGCTCTCCAGTCCCTATCTGACAGGATTGTCTTTCGACCACTGTTGTGCTTGCAGGCGTCGTTTGCCCATGAATTGTGTATGCCCTCGTGACATTGGACACAGTGCCTTTTGATACCCCCACAATATTCGTCACTGAAACTCCAACCAGACGGGCACGAACGATCATGCCTCTTTGGAAGTCTGTCAGGTTCCCCATTTTACCGCACCACTTTCACACCACGACACTCACAGTGAACTGGTTACTGCTGACGGAAGAGGAAGGTCCACTGACACATTGAAAACAAAAAACGATCGGCAACCGCAACACGTGCTGTACAGTGGAGGGCCAAACCTACGTGTCCTGTATTAAGTGTTTTTAGATTTTTTTGTGTATCTCCTGTATGTTCGTACTGCTGTCTCGTGACACCTTTCGAAACTACTATTTCCAGTTTTCTCGTATTATTTTGTACCTATTGATTTTTTTCCTCAAAAAAATTTGCATTTTATGTGTCATATTCTTTACATTTAGTCAGCTTGTTAAAATTTAATAATTATGTAATTATGAAAGTTTATATATATATATATATATATATATATATATATATATATATATATATATATATATATATATATATATATATCAAGTGACTTGGAAACCATCATAAGAAACAAACACATTTGAAATGAAGTTCCATGTTGTATAGTTAATATGAAAATAACGAGAAAACGATTGACCTGAAACTAATGTGAAAGTCCTTATAATTCAGTATACAGGGGAGAGGTGTTATGAAATAAATGGTTTTGTCATCGGTGTCGGAGACTTATGTTTTGGTACACGTTTTCAGATACATATATGGATTTCTTCGAATATAGTCATTAGCTGCCTGTTTTAACATGTATATAGCATGTTGCCAAGCTTAAGGGACTGATTATTTGTGCCAAATGAAAGAAATTACAGGCTTTCCAATGCTCTTATATTTCCAATTTTCCTATATATTTGCGTCTTTTCCTATAAACTCCTATATTTCCTATATTTTAACGAAACCACCTATATTTTTGTGGCATTGCTACTTCCACTTGTGAAAATAACATAAGAAAATAAGGTGTGGGTGGTTGGAGGGCCTTTTGTCTCCACAGTAGGGTGATTGAATGGAGACTTCCCTATTTCGTCCTTTCCTGCTTATTGTCTAAAGATAATTACACCAAACAATGTAGTTAGCGCAAAAAGTATTCATACACCTACAAAATGGAACAAAAAATAAACTAGTTTCGTGATATTCATTAAAAAGTTCTATGGAGTTGTGGTTTTAAAGACTTATAAATAATTTATTTAGGTGTACCAATACTTTTTGATATGTTACACATAGTCAGATCTTACCTTAAAAGCGCCAGCTGCAGAATGTTTAAATTTTAGATTTTATTGTACATTTCAGATAGTTGTTCCAGGAAGGATGCAACGGTATTTATGCGTCTTTCTAATGCAGATTCTTTTTACACTTTCCTTATGGTCGTTGCGTAGTACTGGTGAGCTACGTACGAAAACACTAAGAAAACTCGTATAAAATTTTGCAATGAGATAATTACCCATTTAGTTATGATTAGAGTAGAGTGTATGTTCATATAACAATTGGTGTAATTTCCATGTGATTTGTTTTTAATTCTACTCATTGGATAATTGAAATGTTCCTTTCTCATAACTTCACGAAACCTCCAAAAAATTTTGTCGTGATTTCCTTTTTTTTTTTTTTTTTTCATTAGCATTGGAAAGCCTGAAATTATACACAAACTAGTATCCACTGTATTAGGATATTGGTGTTCCAAAATCGTGCTTTGTATTTGTTCTAGGAATTAATTCGTGCGGTTGGTACGCACACATTGAAGCTGTAGTACAAACACAAATACATAAATACCTTAAGAAAAATATTGTCCATCGCTAGCCACCACTTTCGCCCATCTGTCAGGCAATGTACGGATTCCGTGGCGAAAGAAGTCCTCATCCTTGGAAGCGATCCAGTCAGAGACCCATGTTTCGATATCTTCTGAAGAAGTAAACCTCTGTCCAATCAAATCGTTGTTCATGCAATCGAACAAGTAGTAGTCCGAAGGAGCAACGTCTGGTGAATACGGCGGGTGGGGTAAAACTTCCCATCCGACATTTTCTAAATAGGTTTTGACCGGTTTTGCGACATGTGGGCGAGCGTTATCATGTTGAACAATAAGTTTATCATGTCTGTTCTCCCATTCTGGTCGTGTTCTGGCCAGAGTTTGCTTCAAACGCATTAATTGTCGTCGATAACGTTCTCCATTCATAGTTTCACCCGGTTGCAGCAGCTCATAGTACACCACACCTTTCATATGCCACCATATGCACAGCATAACCTTTGCACAGTGAATATCTCGTTTTGGTTGTGATGGACCTGGTTCACCTGGTTTCACCCAGGCCTTTTTTCGTTTAGGGTTCTCGTAATGGATCCACTTCTCATCACCCGTAATAATTCGATGCAGAAACCCCTTTCTGCTCTGTCGTTGAAGCAGCAATTCGCAAATTGTTTTTCGTCTTTCAACGTCTCTGTCTTTCAATTCATGTGGAACCCAATGCGACATCTTTTGAATCATTCCCATGGTTTTCAAGCGTTTGGAGACTGTTGTTTGATCAACGCCTAATGCTGCTGCAAGTTGTTCCTGCGTTTGACACGAATCCTGCTCGAGCAATGCTGTCAATTCTTCGTCTTGAAATTTTTTTGGCTGTCCAGCTCGCTCTTGGTCTGCCAAGCCGAAATCACCACTTCTAAACCGTGCAAACCACTTCTGACACGTTCGCTCAGCTAGAGCATGGTCACCATACACTTCCACCAAAATACGATGACTTTCAGTCGCACTTTTCTGCATGTTAAAGTAATGCAGCAGGACACCCCGCAAAAACACTTTATCAGGCACAAATTGCGCCATGTTCACTTAACTACAAACTGGTGTTGTTGACGCTTTAATCCACTGCCCTATACTACGAATGATACGCGATGACAGGGGTTTGCAACACATGTGTGGATACACGGAACTGTGGGACGCTCCGTTCGTTGCGCCATCTCTTGTCCACCCGCACAAATTAATTCCTAGACCAAATACTCCACAATGAATATGGGAATACAAAGCTGGGTTTAATACCTAGCCATCTTTGTGTTATCGTTGTATAAGTACCACATGTTCCTGAAACATTAATATTTGGATACAGCGGGAATAATTTCTTAAAAGATTTTTCTGTAGATTCCATAGGTGTTCGGTTTCCTGTTATTTAAGTTAATTCTTCTTTGATGCTGAGATCCCGGGTTCTATTCCCGGTGCAAGTACATGTAGTTAGGATCCACATTAAGCTAATGTTCGCTTCACATGTTTAACCTGTGCTGAAAGGAGTTATTGTAGTAAACTTCAACCTAGCACGCAATGTGTCCACGTTTAAACAAGATTGCAGATTAAGAAATTATGTACCTAAGTTCGTTCATGAGCTTCCTAAAGATTGTGTGTATGTGTGTGTGTTTAAATATACTGTATGTACGCTTTAAATTATGTTGATATTGTTTAACTCAGCGATAATACTAGAAACAAACTACAGTGTCTGTAACTTTCAAGTATTCTGTGTATTTGTGTGTTCCCCGCTCTTTAAACAAACAACAACCATAACTCCGTTTGTAATTGTGTTAATTGGTGGTACAAATAGCATCCTTGACATCTGAATGTTATAACTGTGTACAAAATCATATTAGAAAGGTGTTTTTCCTACCTGTTCATAGGAAATACGCAAAACAGCATGATTTTGACGGTGATAATTTGGCTGACCTTATCACCCAAATTAAAGTATTCTTTAATTGACTTATTTTGGGTTTAACGCCTCTTTTTCAGCGCCGAAGCTTATGACACTAGACTCTACTGTTTAAACTTAAATCCGAAGCAAGTACCTACACTGGTAAAATCAAACCCGAGACCATACTCAGGGGAAGCATGTATATTAGCAACTCGGAGATGTATAAAATGCTCTTGATTTCAAAGAAAATCTCTCCTACCTAATTTTTATAATATTCTTGAGATAAGTTATTTATACGAGTTCTCTCATGGCTATATGGATAGCGTACGCGCCTTTGGCATGGGAGATCCGGGCTCAGTTCCCAGTGGTAGCTCATATGCTTCGGATCCCTCTTAATTTTGTAGGTCCACGTCTCATGTAGCTTCACTGCTGTAGGGTAAACTCAAATCAAATCCCAAGAATTTACTTATTGGGGCACTGTCACTATCAATATTCCACATTAAAAATTCAAAATCGCTTCTATTGAGTTTAGAAACAAGATCTGTATTGTTGTATAGATACGTTGAATGGACAATGTGATATTTTTAACATTTTGCAAAAGAAATAAGAAAATCATTCTTACGAGTAAAATTAGATAGAAACTTTCCGGTTTCTATTGCATTTTTTAACCCATAGATATTTTGGCAGTTAAAATAAAAAAATGTTTTATAACGTACGTTTAGGGAAAGAAAAACAGAAAAGCGACGACTTTACCGAAACTGGCTTTTTATTGAAAATAGTAAAACGAAATATCGAGCTTCCTGGTGACTATATGTAAACACACGGGCCTTTCGCACGGAAGATCCGGTTCAGTTTCCGGTAGGAACTTACGTGGTTCAGATCCCAGATCCACGTCTCATATAGCCGCAGTGCTGAAAAGGGACGCTTAACTCCAGTCAACCAAAAAAAGAAATGAAATATGGGATTTCCGACTCTATAGATATATCTACTGTTGTACGTTAAAAAGAAAGAAAAAAACTATGCGCCCATAGCTCCTAGCCATGTGCGATTGAAATCATGTGTATTATCATCAAGCGTGTATTATCATGTTAGCTGATGCTTCTTTTGTGTAATATTGAATACGTGGTTGTATGGATAAAGTAATATACAGTAAAACATTGTATAATTAGTAATGCAACGCATTGAACAAAACTTTGCACATGTTAGGGTACGGTTATACCGAATTCTTTTTATTTTATTCTTCCCTTTTCAATTTTCCTATCTCGAATCATCTTCATAGAACTTTATGTTGAGTTAAACTATCAATTTTCTTCACTCAAAGGCAAATCAGGATTGGCAGCAGAAACGTTCAAAGAGTTCTCTGCGGCTGAGGCAGCAACAGCACATTTGCAGTAAAGATAACACACGCAATCCTATTTGAAGCAACACTGAGCAAACAGAACTGCTGTGTGTATGTGTGTGAGTAGCTAATTAGCGCGCCGTCCACTTGGTCATTCATTGCAAAAAACAAACACGTTTGTATTTTGAGAAAGAAAAGGGAATATGAAGCTTGATTCAGTATGCAGTATCACCGGGTTCCATTTACAACAAGTGTTCGTTTTGCTTCTTCCGTCGTATTGAAGGAGAGAAAGGGAAAATTTCGGTATAATTATACCCTCATATGCTTTAACTGACTGTTGTTTAATATGTTTTTTACACTACTGTTAAAAGGAATTTAACATGGTTTTGATTTCTGTGTACATTTTATGATTCTGCGAAGAACTTTTCCTATTTATAACTTTCGACCACGTGTAAAACCTCGTTGTCTATTTTAAAGCACCGACGATAGGAATAGTAAAATTGTACACGAAATATTTGTGCGAAGAAACGAATGGACAATAATCAGACAAGGTATATAGCATGTTGTATAATGAAGTTAATTATAAAATTAATTTTATCTCAGTAACAGAAGACAATAACTCTGTGTGCCAGAAGTGTTCAAGTGATAAACCTAATTGTTGTTGAAATTTATTTATGTATAGAAGGAAAAGAAAAAAATATAAGTTGAACCATATTTTCATTACTATTTTTATAATACTTTTTATTAGGTTACTTTTCTGCTTGTGAAAGTAAAATCTTGCAGCTTAAATTTTGCATACTTCCATATTAAGTAGAACTCTGAAAGTTTATACAAATACGAAAATCCAATGACAGTACAATATTTTCACATAATCTTCACTCTAGCTTATTGTTTTGCTGTGAAATTAATTATTATATTACCATCGTAATATGCAAAGGTCGGTCTGTTTTCAAATAAAACACGTAATACTGTAGATATCTAAGAGTACATATAGTTCAGTTCTATTTCTAGGTCCTAGTCATTCTATGTATTCACCTTAATTTTGAATCCACTTTCTCACCTTTCTTTCTAGATTGTGTCAATGCTCGTCAAGTCACCTAATGGTGCTTCCTTGACAATTTTTAATTTGCCTAGGGCGTCACAGTGGCTCAGTGGTAAAGCATTCACCACTGGTGCATGGTCCCCCTTCGTTCGATCTCAGTCCGCGCTTAAGTGGTCTTTCTGGTAGGAAAAACACCGACGTGGGTTTTCTCGGGGTTCTCCTGTTTCTTCCAACTTTCTTCATACCACTGTTTCACTCATTCTTATCATCATAGTGTCCTTTTGTCTACATGGCAAACCGTGGTATATAAAACTGAAAGATCTTTTATTAGCCTATTTTTTACAATATTAAAAAACTTTTTTTCTTTTTTTAATGTGTCTACTAGGTTAGATTTTATGCATTTTTAATGCGAAATTGAAGGTGCAACTTTTTGCAAAATTACAATTTTTGACTTTATTTCAGAAGGTAATACATATTCAGAAATTTTATTATTTTAATAGACTACGCAGGGAAAACTACAATACGAATATTCAACTGGTAATCAAGATATTCTGCTTTCAAAATTATGAAAATAGAAACAAGCGCAATCTATTAATGCCTTAAAATAACTAAATCTAACACAACTGATTATTGTATTACAACAATTTTTAAGCACTAGAGCAACCTTCTTCAAAATAGCAAAATACTTAAAAAATAAAAAGATTAATAAACGAAATTGTTGTTACAAAATACTATTCCCTCAATTTTTAGATGAAAGAGAGAAAGTTGTTGTATGTACAGGCCAGTCAAACAATTCATGTCTTAACCAGTTCAAACTGATTTTCCACGCGGTGGCTCAGTGGTAAAGCGTTCATCTCTGGTGCTTGGGGTCCCGGGTTCGATCCCAGCCCCCGCCAAGTGAACTTTGTGGTGGACAAACACCGTGTGCGTGGGTTTTTTCGGGGTTCTCCCGTTTCCTCCCACTTTCTTCATTCCACCATTTCATTCATTACTCATCATCACCGTCTCCTTTAGCCTAACCGGCATAACCGTGGGACGTAAAACAAAGATTTCCACATTTTCTTCAGAATTTATGTGAGGATCGTAATGAAGTTCTTACCCATTGGTCGCACACCTGTGGTGATGCGTGGTTAAGGTAAATCTAAAAGTATTTTCTATATATAAGAGCCACGGAAAGTAAAACGAAAAATAATGCCGAATTCGAATTTTAAAAAATAAAACCAAATTTAGGAGAAAAATAAAACGAAAAATTCAGGTCACTACATACAGGTAAAAGTTCATTTCAAAGTATTTTAAAAATTCATTTAAAAATGTAGCAGTTATGATAAAACAGGAAGGACTTATTGACCGACTGTTGTATTTGAACGTTCTTCACGTAGTTCGTCTTATTGCCAACAGATGGAAGAAGTGGCCGACTTTCAGTAACAAGAACTTGCAGCGTGGTTTTCTAGAGGTCTCATGTAGTACCTTTGAAGTTTATAATTTTAATATGCGCGTTAATTGAAATGATGGGAAAAAAAACTAAGAAGCTGCAGCTAACGTCTCAGTCTGTGCGTCATGCTAATAGATGTCGCTACCTGCACTATCCTTATTTGTGGAACATTGTACAGTACATGAATAATTGCATAAATATGGTGTGGTTGATGAGCAATTCAAAAATAAATAAGTAAAATAAAATTGTTAAATGTACATAATTGAGACTTTTAATTAATTACGATTTGAACCTTAAATGTACAGCGGCCGAAAGGTCAGGCGGTACAACTAGTATGAAATAAAGACTAAAAGATAAAAATAATTATCGCCGCACCGATGTACTGACATTTTTACCACATCTCTATCGTCTTCGCTCTCGTTTATCAACCATCGTATTAGAGACGCTCTCCCGATTCTCGAGCAGACTCCAGCCTTACCATGTTACGCTTGTTCGCCAGTCGACCATCATCATGCAATTCGTGAACGTGAACATGTGTCAGATTTATTACGTGAAGGCGTAACCCTCACCGTCGTATTTATATGTCATCCATACATCTATAGCGCATGATTTCAATACTGCACTCTTTCGTTTACACTAACAGGGCTCCAAGTGTTACAGTTTACAGTTTACACCCGCTCTGAGAAGTCCCAGAGCAGAAGATTAACGCCCTCGTTGAAACTAACACATATTCTTGTTACTGCACTTCACTGTATCACTTACATCATATGCTCTCATAACATTATTATGTCTGAATAACAAGCATAAATAATTAAATATAATAAATACTGGACCCATTTCAAATACCTTATTTACTAGCCCAAGAGAACGCGTAACCTTCTACGGCTCGCTCATCTAAGGATGGGAATGAAACTGCACTTTAAAAAAGTAAAATAAAAATAATAACCGTAAATTATTTATATAAAAAAACCTTTAAAAAGCTATGCTTTTACAAAACGCACTAAAAAAGATGTAATTCAGTGTTATCGTTCGCTTGGTTAACAGAAGTTTAAAATAATTACCTTAAAAAGTAGATTTGTGTGTGTGAAGAGGAAAGATATGTTATTATCTCGTCTTATGTTTTAACTATAATATGATGAAGTTGTTACTTGATAACGAAGAGAAAGACTTAAAATTAATAAAAGCACTTGCGTAATTGTAAGAATAAGAAGATAAATTCTAAAATGAAATATGTCGTGGTTTGGAGTACGTTTCACATTACAAATGAATGTCGAATTCACATGATTTGAACGAGTACAAATTAACAAAACGTGTAATTATTTTTCTGCTGAAAGTAACACAAGTTCTGCGTAGAATAAAAATAATTATACATCTTTCTTCGCAGGAGTAACTTTTAAAATATTTATCATCTCATTAAAAAAATGTATTTATTGGTAACTAAACTACAATCATCATTGACCAATTTCCATAGATGTCTACAGATTTATCTTTTTTCTTAGAAGCCATATCACCTATAAGGAAAACTGTCTGCACACTGTACTTTTTGAACACTTTGACATGAGATTGACACCTGCTATTATTGATTCCTTAGAAATGCTTACTGAAAGAAAGCATTTCTAAAATCTTAAAAGCTGGCTTAAAAAGGATAAATTAAAATGAAAGAAGGGACTGTGTATTTAAAACAAGTGATAATCATCATGAATTATAAGTGAAATAGGTACTTACTAGTGACGCTAAACATTGTAGAACCAAACTACCGGTATCCTACCTCACATACTGCTTGGGATTTTAAAAAGTTACATGTGTGATAGTGAATTTATTATCTTCTCCAAATTTAAAAGAGAAAAAAATGTTCCAGAATAACTTTCATTTAAAACAAAATCTTATTTTCAAGGTTAAGAATTATTCGTGTTCATTTGAATTGAACTTCGTGAGATGTAAGGCGATGAAAGTATTCAAATAAGAAAAGAACTTTCGCTCGCTTCTACAATGCACAAAATATCACTATAGTTTACTTGTATTATTGAATTAAAAACTTCAGAGTTTAGGAAAGTTGTCTCATTTTAGCCGTTTGTTACCGATTTCAACCACAAGTAATGGTGATCGGAAAATCAAGGAAATGTACAACATGACGTGGATGCTTCCTACTTTTATCCGTTATTCTTGAGGCATTTTATTCCCCCACAATAAGGTCATTTTTGAAGATTCGAGAGAGAGATGCGTGCCAAACTTCATTCAAATCGGATAAAGACTACAATTATCATGGAACAGATAGATAGATGTTCGAACAGAGACACAAATGTCGGTTGAGTCGAATGGTGAAAGCTCGCTTTAATTATACTGTATTGCATACATGTATAACAAGATATTTATATTTGTTTATAAAAAAATATCCAAACAAATTCCCCACCCACTAATAAACTACCACTTCCGGTTATTTGCGAGAAATGTTAATTTTGTAGCCATACAGGGTTATTAGTAAAATATATTTACGAGATAGTATGAATAAAAAATATTAATTCCTCTAGTAAACTACTTATATATACAGGGTGTCCATAAAGTCCGTTGCCACCTCGTGTATCTTCGAATCGACTACGAATATGAGAAAACGCAAAAAAAAAAAAAGTCCATCATTATTTTAAGGGGCTTGGATCTTGAGCTATGAAAGGTCCACCCCAGACACCCCCATATAGGGGTACATGGGGCCAACTTGAAAATTTTAAATGGCAAAGGGGATCGAGTAATATATCGTTGGAAAGGAATCGACAAGATAAATATTTCGCCGAAAGTTTCGAGTCCCTATGTTGATCCCATCCAAAATGGAGGGGATTCACATTTTGTGTCCATAATGTCCGTTGCCACCTAGTGTATCTTCGAAACAACTGAAAATATGATGAAATGCAAAAACACGACCCCTCGTACTCCTCTCTGGGGGTGTCTGGGGTGGACCTTTTATAACTCAAAATTCAAGCCCCTTAAAATAATGATGGACGTGTTTTTGCGTTTTATCATATTCTTAGTCGATTCGAAGATACACGGGGTGGCAACAGACTTTATGGACACGAAATGTGAACTCCCACCATTTTGGATGGGGTCAACATAGGGACTTGAAACTATCAAGAGACTTTTTTTTTCTTGTCACGACCTTTCCAACGATATATTACTCGACCTCTTTTGCCATTTATAAATTTCAAGTTGACCCCACTTACCCCTATATGGGGGTGTCTAAAGTGGACCTTTTATAGGTAAAAATTCAAGTCCCTTAAAAAATGATGGACGTGTTCTTGCGTTTTCTCATATTCACAGTCGTTTCCCAGATACACGGGGTGGCAATGGACTTTATGGACACGAAATGTGAACCTCCACCATTTTGGAGGGGGTCAATATAGGGACTTGAAACTTTCGGCAAAATATTTGTCTTCTCGACACCTTTCCAACGATATATTACTCGACCCCCTTTGCCATTTAAAATTTTCAAGTTGACACCACGTACCTCTATGTGGGGGTGTCTGGAGTGGACCTTTTATAGCTCAAAACTCGTGCCCCTTAAAATAATGATGGACGTGTTTTTGCGTTTTCTCATATTCGCAGTCGTTTCAACGATACACGGGGTGGCAACGGACATTATGGACATCCTGTGTATATATAGGGGAAAGTGGGGTACAGTGAGACAAGAGCTTTTCTCGATTATTTGTTGCATGAAGCTGGAAATGATGGATGTACAGACATGCGGTTCTTGACCTTCCTTTGTCACCTTAGTATGCAAATAGCTGACGCGAAGAATACAGGCTAAGAGAGTTCAATAATTTTCAATTAAGCAAAGTAAATTTTCTGTACGTATTTCCTTTATGTGAGAAGGAATCAGGGGCGGATCCAGGGTGCGATCGGGGCGAAAATTTTTTAATTTTATATATATAAATAAAACCCATCCCAAAGTTTCGAGCCCTTAAAAGTAGCAGTATGACAACCGCCATCCCAGAAGTTGGTCCTGGATCCGCCCCTGGAAGGAATCGAAGTAAATCAAATAATTGGAGATTAATTTCAGAGCATGAGGTACTCTATTATGTGTCGATATTTATCACAATATTGTTAATAGTTAAACTTTTTGTGGTTCCGAGGAAATACGATTGACATTGATAATATGCTATTGGGGTACAGTGACACACTTCCTTCAAACAATATAGAGATGTGTCCAGAGAAGAAATTATTGGCTGAGAAAAGAAACATCAAGAAAACAACATAGAGGAAACGAGTACAAAATTAAAAGAGACGCCTTTCTGACTATGAAGTCGATCCAGATGTAGGTAAAGTATTGGTCGAATTGTCCTCATCAGATGAAGAAATTGAATTGTTACACGAAATTGGCCCAGATGATTTTAAAGACTACTATGGAAACATAAATGAGAATGATTATGTTCTGATAGAATTTCACTCTAAAAAGGACATTTATTATATTGGGAAGGTTCTGAAACTTGATAGTGATAACAATAATTATATAGTTAGCTTTCTGCGTAAAAGTGGGAAAATGTACGGAAAATTTATTTTTTTCAGTTGTTCAGGATATTGCAACTGTAAACGCAAATGACATCAAACTGAAGTTACCATAATCGCTAACACATTGTAAAACTATACGTCAAATGTCTTACTTATCATTTTCTGTTGATTCTCAACTTTTGGATATGCATTGAATTTCGTAATAGAGAACGAAACATTTAAGTATGTGTATGTCTCACTCTACCCCAACAGTGGGATACAGTGGGACAAATTGTCATATTTTGTTCATGAGTAAGTAAACCAGAGATGGTTAACATTAAACCAAAATAACCAATATTGTATGATAGCCTAAATTCAAATCTTATGTTCAATTTTGTTTCATTTTATTGTCTTATATAATACAAGAGTTATTATCTACGGAAAAAATGTCTCACTGTACCCCACTTTCCCATATACGATTTCCCCTTTATATATGTGTATATAAAATGACTTACGCTATGTTGTAAGGTTATTTTTGTGAAATGTGAACAAAATCGTTGAAGCTGTCTTTGAGAAGAAAATTGTTCTAAAGTCAACCATCGCCAGTAAATTACCCCGTCTAGATTTTTGCAAAAGGAATGGCTATCGTTACATTGTAGAGTAATTCATAAATAAGGTCGAAATCGTTACACTGGTTTTGAAGAAAATTGTACTAAGAAAGAAAGAAAAAAAACACCTCTTGAGGATTTCTATATGAAAAACAAGTTATTTTACGTTGTAGGGTATTTACATAATATAAAGTACCATATGGTTCTTAAGTCAGTTGTCACTAGCAGTTATTAAACTAGTTTGACTAGCGCAATAGTTACTTGACTAGTGCAGTTCCTTGCATAATTCAAATGACACTATCAGTAATGAAGACATTCATGTGAGATGAAGTTGTTTACGTGAGTGCTGCTGTTGTTAATATTAGTTAATTGATGTTATTTGAGAAGCAATGGATAGATAACTATATACAGAACAGCATTATTTTGTACTGCAGATGTGGTGGGAGCATATTGTTGAATTGTTTGTTGATCGTTTTCTTAACCTCGCACTTTCATATTCCGAGAACATTTGAAGGAACAAATCCAATCTGCATTCGAAAATTTACAATCTAAACATTTCTGACAAAATGGGTTTCTGTGTTTCGGAAATGTGAACTTCGCATCCAATAGAATGGGAGCCATTTTGAGCTCCTTATGGAAGCATGTCTTGTATACTTGAGCACTATTTCAAGTTTTTTAAAATTAAAACATGTATTTCAACTCTACATTAAAAATGCCATTTTGCTGACTGATGCCGGGAGAATCAGGGAAACGAAATTTGGTTAGGGAGAGTCATTGAATATATGATTTCTTACCTCATAATAAGATAAAAAGTTCATATGGACCTGTGGGGGGGAAAGTGCATAGTTTCAGAGCTAGGGCTGTCCAAAATCACGAAAAATCCAAACTTCAAGAGGCCCTATTTCGAATTCGAGAGACTGTGGATGGTGGTCCTTATCAGCGTAAAGGAAGTCACGCATACGTAATCCTGAAAATGCATATTTCATTAATGTTCAATTGGTGTACAGAGTATTCCCTGCGGGGTGAAATTCCGAGACATGTCATCAACCGAATTTTGAGATATGCTCTGATTTTACGATTGGTCGAAAGTAGGCAAATGGTAAACTTTGATAGCAGTGAACATGGAATCACTTCTCGCAATGTCAGAAGTGTTAAGGAACGTCAGCAGCACCATCTCTCGTACACGGGAAAACGCATGCTGTGATGTTCTCTTTCACACGTATAAGTGAAGTAAACGTGAAATATACCATGGCAAAATACATCGCATCACACGTTATTCCGAACAGAAAAAACACGGAGCTCCCGATTCCTAACAGTTCCGACTTCCCTCCGAAGCATTCGATGTCCATTGTTGTCAAGGCTTACCTCCTGCCAATTTTGGACCCTTGTTGAAATCTGAAACTTCTAAGCATATCTGAAAATTCTATTGAGATCATATCTTAGAATTACATGCTGCAGGGAATATCCTGTACACCTATTGAAAATTGATGAACTTTTGGATTGTGTATGCATGGCTTCCTTTACGCCGATAAGGATCACCGTCCACAGTTTCTGGAATTCGAAATAGGGCCTGTTGAAATTGAGCTCTTTCGCAATTTTGGAAGCCTTAGCTCTCAAACTATGCACTTTTCTCCATACGTCTATATGAAGTTTTTCTCTTATTTTGATGTGAGGAATCACTTCTTACAGTTTGCCGGTACAGTTCATTATCACAATGTAAATATATATAACAGAAGCACATATCAATATAACACGTGTTATTGATTACAAACAATGAAGCAGACGAGAAGTCAACACGGAAGACACCGGAGAAAGCCGAAAGGAGAAGGACCTCACGAAAGGACCCTAAGAGGGCACATAAAAGCGCAACCACGGAGGGACCTGGTATCAGTCGACCAACTGATCAACTAACCAACACCTGCTCCGAGGTCGCATTGCACTAGGGGTACATCTTTCCTTAACCCGAGGTCGCATTGGACTAGGGATCCTCACTACAACCAAGACTCACGAAGCTACCTTCAGCTGAGGGGGCTTTCCTTCAAGACTCACCAAAACCTTGCAGGTACCTTGGAAACTGCTTTGAGAGAATTGGCACCATGCAAAACACTGATCTCTCTTCATCTGGTCAATAAGAAGATAGACACTATTTACTCTTTGTAATCAAAGACATTTGTAATTAGAACTTTGTAATAAAATTGTTGAAGGGAAAATACTCTCCCGGGCCGTCATTTAGGCGCGCTATACACTACGAGATCAAACCTAGGAAATATCTTAGGATTTACCTTCGGAAAAGTTTTATGACATATCTTGTAGAAAATCCTACCCTTTTTGTGCTATACACGTGAAGAGTTTTCCTGTCTGACCGAATGACGTTTATCAACATTATGAAATAGTTCTATTTAATAAAAGTACAAAGTTGAAGAATTACTATGCTAACCACACTGCACATCCCACTGATATTAATACTAGGCGCTATATTGTTAACTTGGATACCTCTAAAAAAAGAAAGAAAAGTCAGAAGGGTGATGGTATACTTTTGGCACATCACATTTCAGAAGATTTACATGTAAAATTTAATACTTTGCATGGAAAGACATATTTATAAGGAACAAATATCTGCAAGCAACAGAATTAAATACGAAGTAATACACCAATATTTTATGTTTACAACTGTAGGGTTACTAGTGTAAAATCATTATAAATGTTTTTACGACGGGTAAAATAGGTGAGAGACAATGTTTAGCAGAAAGGGTCCAGCTAATTTTTCTAAGAAATGTTACAATTTCGGTAGTTCCTATTCACATTAGTATAGTTTAGGTTGGTTCAGGTTAGTTACGGTTATGTTACGTTAGATTATATTCGTATATGGGTCCAGCACAATTTTCAAAAAGTGATAGAATTTCGCTTACTTCTATTAATATTAGGTTAGTTAAGTTAGTTAATTTCATTAGCTTGGATTTGGTTAGGTTGAGTTAGGTCTAAGTACTTGCAGCTTCCATTTCTCCTGTAAATTTTGTATATTTTGCCTACTTCTGGACCCCTTCTGCGAAACATTTACCTAAGTGAGTGCATATAAAAGATTACCGATGATACTATTTACTACCACCGGTGTATTTCTGCATAGTTTACAGTTACAAGTGGAGCGCTACTACCACGATACAATGACAAGTGCTATTCAAACTCGTATCATTGCCAAAACCCACTCGTTTTCACTACATTCACTGGCGCGTCTGCTTCCTTCGCTCGCACCCCCTGGCTGCGCTCGGTCCCCCGCTTCGACCTACTCTGACTCGGTTAGATAGCATTCGTACTTTCCAGAGCACCTAGCACAACTTGAGTTGCGTTTTTTGCATTATAGTTTTTATACTATATATACAAACCCGGTATTTGTACGCAAATCGTAAAAGAATTGTAGTTTATCAACAATTGCTTTTGATGGTCCCCTTAAGGGATTTTATCTATGCTAGGTAACATATATTCATGTCGGTCAACGCAAATCATTTAGGAAACAGTGACAAATTATAATTTTTCAACAATTATTTCGAGTGGTACACCTGCACGATCAAAAGATACCTCATCAGTTGTTTTCACTTGTTTTGTTTTCACTTTCTCTCACCTGATGTTGCTTAAATCGAAATCTTACAATTTTCTTTCCGAAATAGAGCGTGCTCTAAACAAGAGATCTCATAGGATCGTTCAGAACACAGGAAGTGACATGCGATCTGATGCCATACACGTTGAGATTTTGACTCTAGGACAAATCGTAAGAGATTTCCTAGGATCTATCTCATAGTGTATAGCCGGCCTTAGTCTCTACCTATGAAACCATTGCGTGGTGTAGGCACCGGAGTTTTGTACGGGGCGCTCTTTTTATTAACTTTTTAGCAGGTACTGATGAGATCAGTATCAAAATCCATCTAAGTTTCATTATCCCTCCCTCCTTTTCTTCTTACCTTCCCCGAGTGCGATTTTATGCCGGAAACTAAGTCAGGTAAACAAACAAGTCAGAAGGAAATAATACAAATATGACAGGGGGTGCATCTAATATATCTTTTAACATGCCTCATTTGACGAAATATTCGGTACACGTGCATGAGGACCCAGACAGATTTTTCATGATATTCGATCACATGGCAACCATGCAATCATGGTCAGCAATTAAAAAGAAGGAAATTTTACCTATATATTTACAGGACACGACATTAGATCTAGTGTTACAACTTAAAAACCAAAATCAATTCGGAACGATCTACTATGAAACTAAAATCTAAATTAGTAGCTTTAAGTAGGCCGAAGGTTGCATCATACAAGGCGGAACAGGAGTTATTCGAAGTCCAACAAGAAACAGATGAGTCCATAGATCCATATTTTTTGCGTAAACTCCGATCAATCAGGCAGTTATTGCCGGATGCGTCAGAAGAGCAGAAGATCTATCATTTATCCAGTGGTGCCCACCCCCCCTTATGTCTATGACGCACCCCCCCAATTGTCTATCCGTAGGTGTTATTCCATGAAAAAATCTTCCTTTCGATTAATTTTACCCCCCCTCATCAAACATATTTATATAGATTTTAACCCCCCCCAAATATTTCAATGACGCAGTTTGCGTCATAGCCCCCCCTTGTGGGCACCCCTGATTTATCCTTGGGATTACAAAGGGATTTTCTTAACAAGATAGCGGTAGAAAGGTTTGCAACAGTAGACGCCTTACAGACTAAATTGAACACCTTGGAAGCCGTCAATGGCCTTTTAAGAAAAAGAGAGCATGCAGAGCTATCACAAAAACTGCACATGGTATACGGCCAAAATTCTATACATAACCCACAGAATATATCATATGTATTACCAACTGAGCCCAAGATAATGTATCCTATACCACCATACTTATCCTATACAGATGCAACCTGTCACACAACCACTGAACAATTATGTACCTGCATCCCAACAACAATTTACTACCTATCAATCGAATTAATCTTTGACGAGTCCTCAGCCATCAGTACCTAATCCTCAACAATATCAGAACATGACTCAAGAACCAAAAACCATTCTCTACCACGAGCAAAATCCTACACAGCGTGATCTATCCATCTTGTCCAATAAAATGTCAGAATTATCACTGATGATAGCGCAGACAAGTTATAGAAACCAACAAGGATATAGAAAGAGGAATAGCAATAATAAAATAACGGAAAGAATAAAACAGGGACTAGTCCAGAACAGTCAGCAGGCCACAAGGATATTAAAAAAAGAGGATCTGCCCATATGTATCTTCATCATATGAACTCAATGAAGCCAAAAACTAACGAGCATCGTCTAAGCTAGCACGTCTGATTGGCTACTCTCGTTTCCGCCATGATTGTTGGCTCAAAACATTGCGATCTTAGTGGCGCGGAGTGGGGAGAGTAGGTGTGGCGAAGCTGTGACGTATGGCTTCACGGTTTTGTTGTAAGGGTAGATCTTCTATTTTATAACATAATTGGCAGGTCACACCCACGGAGGATCAAATTTTAGTATGCGCGATATGCAGGAAGCGGGGACACAGAGCAGCCAACGTCCAAAAAACGTGTAAGACTGCACCTTGGCAAGGGAGCCGACAGCCATCAGCATCCGAAACATGAAGACCAAAGGGAAACTAGCAAGCACAATGACATAACTTACGAAATTCCTGTGATAGAAAAGCAATCAGAACAATTGGCAGAAAGAAGAGAAAACGTCACTCTAGAAGACGAAACTAACAGGTCTCATTTAACAATTAGAACCAAATCAGGAATTCAAAACGCAATAATTGATACGGCAAGTACAATATCGGTCTGGCCGTCCGATTCCTTGCCTCCAGGAACAAATTTAATTCCATTTCAGACAATAGTAAAAGAATATTTGTTTAAATCAAATAGTACTCATAAGGTTTAAAATAGGACAAACAACGTTCACTCATTACTTTCGAATAATTAACAGGACAATGCCTATAATTATAGGAGTTGACTTTCTCCAATGTTCGCATTCCACCGTCGACTTAACCCTTTTAAATTATGGCTTTTTAAGGTATTTTGTAGACTTTCACTCAATCATCTATTGCGTCAAGACTATTTATCGTAAGATTATACCTCGTTTTGTTTCTAGTAAAACAGTGTTTTCAACTGCGTCCATAAAATTTCCCTAAAGTTTACCAAATGCGGGAAATTTCCGCTCAAAGTTGGGAAAAGGGTCTTTTCAAAAAGTCCCTTTTTATCGCGAATATCTCCCCTTTAGTATAGGATACGATCATGCGAATGCTACTAAAAAAACTTTGCTTTATAATGAAGAGAACGAGATACAAAGAGTGGCCCTGGGATGAGTAGTTTTGATGCTACAGCCGATTTACATATTTTCCCTTGATAATACCTTTTTAGTGAATTTCTATACTATCATCATCATCATCAAGGCTGTTCATTGTGGGAACAAATTGTACCTCGTATTCTTTGCCATGAACTAGTCTTTTACACGGTGCCACTCGCATGTCTCTAGCATGTACCATAGTGGAGAAAATTCGCGAAAAATGGATTTTTTGTCAAAAAATCCCTTTTTTCCCGATTTTGGGCCTCTCTGGCCGGCCCCTGTGTCAACCCATAGAGCCCCCCAAAAAACTCAAACATACTACATACTATGTGTAATAACTGTACGAAGTTTCAATGTTATATCTTGAAAAATAAAAGAGGAAAAAATATTGCCCCATGTGCAAACAGTATCAGCTTTCCCCTATGTGAGCAATGGATAACCCATTTTTATATAAAAATTTCCTGACTCATCCCTAATTATCGTAGAGACATGATTGATACACCGTTTTGTTTGGCCAAAACCAGTCTTTCAAACGGTACTATTCGCATGTCTCTAGCATGTACCATAGTGTAGACAATTCGCGAAAAACGGAAATTTTTGTCAAAAATCCCTTTTTCCCGAATTTGGGCCCCTCCACTATGGTACATGCTAGAAACATGCGAGTGGTTCCGTTTGAAAGACTGGTTCATGCCAAAGAAAACGAGGTACGTATCATGACTTTAGAATAAATAGTGATAATACTGTAGATACTTTACTAAAGTAATTGACTAGAAATGTGTAAAAAATGAAAAAATAAAGAAATCGCGATTTTTGACACACGTCTGTTGACTCTAGCAACATAAGTCATACCTCATTTTCTTCAGCGTAAAGCAGCCTTTCAAGTGGTACCACTCAAATTTCGCTATCGTGTACCTGTGAAGATAAAAATGGGGAAAAGGGAATTTTTTCTTTTAAAATTCCCTTTTTCCATTTTGGACGAGATTTTCCCGCTTCTGGTACACGATAGGAAATTGGAATTGTACATTTCGAAAGCCTATCTCATAACGACACCAACCAGGTACAAACCATTCTAGGGTAAATAGTAATTTTGTCAGGGATTTTTTTGAAAAAGCTTCTCAAATATACCCTTTTTAAACCCATCGTCCATAATGTGACGTCGCAGCCCCAGACAGGGCACGCGAGGCTGCAAAACGCCCATCTAATATGTTCTATGATTCTTCCATATTTGAATGAATGCAAAAAAACCGGTCTAAAAAGTTTTACTAGAGACTTATAAAGCAAATTCCGAAGGTCGAAGCCATGGTACAGGTGTTGTGTCATCACATTTTAAAAGGGTTAAACAAGAATATAATTTCTTTCTTTAAATATCTACGGAAGCCCCAGCTACCAGCAGAAAACAAGGAAAATTCGCTGTCAGCTTTTACAACTCAAATAATAACGCACCCAAAGCAAGACTGCTTATATGTGACTAATCAGTCAAGAAAAGTCTTGCATTTATTCAAGTAGCAGGAAAGAAAAAATAGCTGACACGGGATTCTTTTAT
This sequence comes from Thermobia domestica, assembly GCF_964235325.1. Taxonomy (NCBI): domain Eukaryota; kingdom Metazoa; phylum Arthropoda; class Insecta; order Zygentoma; family Lepismatidae; genus Thermobia; species Thermobia domestica. Next base: position 123,599,770 of record NC_137466.1, on the reverse strand, counting down.
ATATCATTGCTTCCTATAATACTCGAGAAACATACATTAAATGCTCTTGACCAGAAGATAGAGGAAGCAAAATGACAATTTTAATATCAAATCCTAATAGCAAGAGCGTCACTATAAAGAGGAATACCCTAGTGGCGGTTCTTGAGGAAGGGCACGAAATTTCTCTTAATGCCTTAGAAGAACCAAATTTTCTAGAAAAAACATACCAGTTTGACAAAAGAAGAAACTGAAGAATGCTTAAAACACACAGAAAAACTTTTCAATATAGAGCTCTTTGACGTCAACCCCAATTTAGACGAAAAGCAAAAACAAGCAGTTTATGAATTATTGTTCAAGTATAGAGATGTTTTACGTATGCCCCTGACGACATCGTATATTTTAGGGGTATGTTCATAAAATTAGAATTTCTAAGTCTGCTGAATTTCGCGACCCTTCCCCATCAAGTCCATTACATATCAGGGACCAGATAGACAAACAGATTCAAGAACTTATCAAGGCAAAAATAATTAGACCCACAGATAACAATGAATTTTGTTCTCCACTTCTGGTGCTCCGGAAATATAACACACAAGAATTTAGGATAGTTCTTAATTTGCAGAATTGTAACAGCTATACCAAGTATTTATCAGTCCCATTTCAATCTACAGAAGATGTTCTAAACTCTATAAAGAGAAAAGGCTTTATAACAAGCATTGATCTTTCTAGTTAGTATTTCCAAATTTTGCTGCATCCTAAGAGACGAAAATATATGACCTTCGAGCTAAATCATAACAGAAAGTCGTACGAATTTTTGAGGTGGGACATAAAACAAGTTCACAATCTCTGTCTATCGCGACGAGAATGATTTTGGAAGGACTACCTGATAGGATTACAAGTTTTGCAGGTGATATAATTTCCAGCGCTTACAGCTTTCCGCAGCAGTTTCAGGATTTAGAATTACTATTTAAGAAGCTTAGACTACACGATTTTCGTGCATCGCCCAAGAAGACACACATAGGTTACCAAGATCTTAACGTGTTAGGACACCTCATTAGTGGAGAATCTATTAAAATATATCCAAAGATAGCCAAGAAAATACGAAGTTTCAAAAAGCCAACTACAAAGCGGACTCTCAAAAGTTTTATCGTGTTATGTTAATATCTTAGAGCGCATATCAAAGATTTCACAATAAAAATCAAGCCTTTCCAGCAATTAGTAAAATTTAAATTTAAATGGACAGAGGAGCATGATGTTCTTTTCGAATAATTGAAAAGAGACACACTAAAAGCTCCTTCACTCGCTCATTTTGACGACTCTCTTGAAATTCGCATATATAGCGACAGTAGTCAAATGCAAATAACTGGAATACTCGCTTGCTATGACCCAAAAACTGATACTGAGAAGGTAGTTGCTTATTCTCGAATATTGACGAAAAGTGAACAGAAAGCTAGTATTTGGCAAAAAGAATTATACGCGCTCATATATACCTTGCGGAAATTTTGCTAGTTTCTATTAAATAGAAAATTCAATCTACGTAGTGGCAAAATGCATAGCAACGATGAACGCACAACCTGATAAAGTCGAGAAATATACCAAATGCATACTGTTCTTAGCCGATTATGATTTCAATATACAGTATTTACCTGGGTCCAAACATCCAGCAGATATAATTAGTAGCCTTGAACAAACACAAGATATCAAGAAGGAAGAAGAAAATAGCAAAGAAAAAGGAGAAGATTATTATGCGTTTACATCAAATAGCCTCCAAGTCAATACTATAGAAGTAGGAAATAACAACCTTCTACCAAACATCGCAAGAGAGCAACGTAAGGATGACAGTTACAAGGACATCATTTCTGTTTTAGAAGGGAAAGAACCGGGCAAGATTTCCACAGTTAGGTTCAGAAAGATTTTCTTGTCTTAGAAAAGACATATATATAATATATATATATATATATATATATATATATATATATATATATATATATATATATATATATATAGGAAATAAAACCATCCTGATTATGGTTTATTATATCTTTTATGCATACCCAAATCGTTAGCCAACTTGTGGTTCACAACCTTCCACCGCCAGGCAACCAATCCTCATTTTTATTTTTCAAAATCCAATAAAACCGCCATAAAGAAATTTTATATGCCGCATCTCAAAAACTACCTTGCTCACAAAATACGCACGTGCCAGGACTGTCAGCGTCTAAAGAAGCTACAACAAAAGAAACAGGCCGAATTACTACATCACCCTATAGGGGATGTAGCAACAACATGGGTATATGATGAACTGGGGCCATTCCCAAGCAAAGAGGGACGAAATAAATACATATTAGTATCCACACACCACTACATGTAGCTATCCGCTATCAGTAGCTACACGCCATTCCATAATTCCGCTTTTTCAGACCAGCCATCCTGAATGAGGTTTTGCCCATCGCACCAGGCAAATGCCGAGTTGTATCTAACGTATATTCCAGGCAGTTTCCTTTCTTCCTTCCCTTTCCGTTGATAGTGTGCTTGCCGAGGGATGTTACCACTTAAACGCGACGGACTAACATGGTCATAGATGTCTAAAGCCCAGAAACCTAAAATCTAATTCCAGTATCGAAACCTAAATCCTAATTATCCAGAGGCTTGCTTACCTACGTCGCGTGATAAACTTGTGCAAGGATTTCAGTGGTGTTTTCAAATTTCTTAACTAGTGTTGTGCCTTCCATATTCCACTGCGGGAGCACAAATGATATTTTGTGTTTTAAATGACAGTAAAACATACAAGAAAATATTAAAATAAAATAAGATTAGCAATGTCTCGCTAAATATAGTTTGTGCAGCTACGAGAACGGGGTGAAAAGTTCTCGGCCTGACTCAGAGATGGCAGTCCAATCAGCAAAATTTTATTGTTCTTGCCTGGGGTGCTTTTCAGTTGTTCTCTCAAGTAGTGTAGCTTTTCAGTTGTGTCAGCTTGTTCTCTCAAGTACTTTGTGTTCAGGCATTGTTGCAGTTAGATGTCTTGCGTGTTAGTTGTGAAAATGGATAAACGAATATCGTGCGGTAATCAAATGGATGGATTTCGTTTTGGATGGATTAACCCCTACGGAAATTCATCCGAAATTAACAGAAGTTTACAGAGACTCTGCTCCTTCCATGTCAACCGTTAAAAAGTGGGCAGCTGAATTTAAACGTGGTCGCACATCCCTCGAAGATGACCCACGTGAAGGAAAGTCGAAAATCGCAACCACACCGGAAACAATCGAAAAAGTGCATGATATCGTGTTGGACGACAGGCGAGTGAAGGTGAGTGAGATAGCTGAGAGTGTGTGGATATCGGAGTAACAAGAGCGAAACATCTTGCATAAAGAACTAGGGATATAAAAGCTCTTCGCAAGATTGGTGCCGCATGTGCTGACTGCCGACCAAAAGCAAATGCGAAAACGATTTTTGCAGCAATCTTTGGACCAATTCAAAAGGGATCCGACCGGTTTTGTGCGGCGATTTGTGAGAATAGATGAGACATGGGTTCACCACTACACGCCAGAAATGAAACAGCAGTCCAAACAGTGGATGGAAGCCGGTGGTGCAGCGCTGAAGAAATCGAAGACGATCGTATCGGCCGGAAAGGTCATGGCCAGTGTATTTTGGGATGCGAAAGGGATCCTGTTAATTGATTACCTTGCAAACCGGAGAACAATTACAGGCGAATATTACTCCAACCTTCTTGACCAGCTGGATGCCAGAATTCGCGAGAAGAGGCCTGGCTTGAAGAAAAAGAAAATCATCTTTCACCAGGACAACGCACCTGTGCACAAGGGTGCGTTGGCGATGGGAAAACTGCGGGATTTGGGGTACGATTTGCTCGGCCATCCCCCATTTTCTCCTGATTTGGCACCGTCGGACTACTATCTGTTCTCAAACTTGAATAAATTTCTTTCTGGAAAGCGTTTCACATCGAATGAAGAAGTTGAGAGGGTCCTGGATGACTATTTTCACAACCTTCCAGACTCTCACTTCCGGGAAGTAATACTGATATTGGAGAGACGCTGGATCAAGTGTATTGAAGTTAAGGGAGATTATGTCGAAAAATTATTTTTGAACTGAAATTCGTAGTCTTTCATTGTCAGGCCGAGAACTTTTCACCCCACTCTCGTAAATCCTCATTTTAGGTAAAAGGATATTAACTGTATATTTCGTTACGAGACGGCACTTAGAGCTTCACAACAAACAATATATATATACATTTTGCATATTGCTGTTCCAAGAAGTGTAAACATAAATTTTATTAGTAGATAAATGAACTTCGCTTTGTGTAGAAGTAGCATAAAATTGAAGTTATAATTGAATTTGTGTTACAGTTAAGAAATGAGTTTGTGTTATCACGAATATGGTAATATTTAATTTAATCTCTTGTCGTGTGAACTCTCAAAACAATTTGGATCCATGGCTCTAAACTTTAGTGTAATTGGATTTTAACGGCCTTTTTCCGCACCGACGATATATAAAACCGAGACTTACATTTTATAATGGATTTCGAACTACTCGACCCCATGTAGCAATCATTTTGTTTGGAACTACATACTTTTGTTGATACCAAAAGTAATGTCATTGCTTGACTCACCCATTGTAAGTGGAGGATGAACTCAAAGTAAACGTATGAGAGCTTTGTTTGCTGATCTCAGCAAGTGTGTCTGCAATCGAACTCTCAAAGTGTTGTTTTGGTTATTTTAAAAACAAGAAATAGAATACAAAAACTACTAGTGGCAGGCCAAGAACTTGCCTTTCCATAGCAGAACTTGGACTAATACACGGTCCGCTCTATCACAATCATTAGACCAGCTTGTTAGGACGTTTTCGAGTCCTATGGTGAAATCGAAATTTTTGTGTCATCCTGACAGGTTTGCGCATACGAAGAGTCACACAATATGAATATCAGAATAAGATATGGGGCCATGGTGGCTCACTGTTAGAACGCTCACATCTAGTGCGTGGGGCCTTTTGTTCGGTTCCAACTTGCCAAGTGGGCTTTGTGGTGGACAAATACCGTGCAAGTAAGTTTTCTCGGAGTTCTGTTTTTTTTCTGCTTTCTTCATTTCATCATTTCGTTCATTATCGTCAGCACCGTCTCTCTTAGTTTCGAAGAAAAAATGACGGACGTTAAACTAAAAGAAAAAAGATCACTTTTTGGTTAAAGACTGTGTAGTAGAAAGTAAGTAATTATACAAGGAGTTCATAAAGTCCTGCAGGAAAGTAAAACTCTATAACTTGGAAACCTTTACGTTTAAGTGTATAAATTTTTGGGGTTTGAAGAAGGGAAGTTTAAAGTTTTGTTCTGGCCACAATACTCGATGACGTTTGCGCTGGTAATCACGTGACTTAAGATGGCGTCTATTAAAGAAAGGCACAATATATTTTGTGGTTTGCGGAATTAAAATCTTGCGTTTCAGTGCGGAGAAAGTTCCAAACAACTTATGGGAAAACACTCCCAGCAGAAACAAGTATCAAGAGGTGGTACGAGAAGTTCAAACAAACGGGAAGTGTGTCAGATTTACCACGCAGTGGAAGGCCAGGAACGAGTGACGATGTGATTCAGACGTTGCAGGATAGCGTAGCCAGGAGTCGAATGAAGTCGCTTAAACATAGATCATTCGAACTGGGAATACCGAAGTCAACGTTACACAAGATCGCACGCAAGAATTTGAAGGTCCGGCCCTATAAGTTTAAGTTAAAGTTTGTGCACGAGCTGATAAAGGAAGACTATAACATGAGAATGGAATTCTGTGAGTCAATGCTTACCCGCTTACAAGATGGTGACCTTCTGTTTTCAGATGAAGCCACATTTCATGTGTCGGAAAAAGTGAACAGGCACAACTACCGAATTTGAGGGGTGGAAAATCCACGTGAATTCGAGGAGCACAAGTGGGGTAGTCCCAAAATCAGTGTGTGATGTGCTGTTTCAATGGACCACATTATCGGCCTTTTTTTTCTTCGAGGATGAGACGGTAAATGGTAACAATTATCTGAACATGCTACAGACATTCCTTTTGCCAGAACTTACTAGGTTAAGCATCCTTAATGAGGTCCACATCCAACAGGATGGGGCACCGCTGCTTCAAGTTCGACAGTTTCTTAACGAAGAATTTAAGGAGAGATGGATTGGCCGAAGAGGACCCACATCTTGGCCTGCAAGATCACCAGATTTGTCACCTTGTGATTACTGGTTTGAGGACACGTGAAGACCAAGTGTATTCGCAGAAGCCAGCTAATCTGCACGATCTCAAGAACAAAATAACTGATATGATTTTGAACATTCCAGACGAGCACTGCCAACACGCTATTTTTGGTTTCAAAAAAAAAATGCAAGAGTGTTTGGACGTGAATGGTGCCCAGTTGGAGGTTTGGCGATGAACCTTAACTAGCTGTATCAAAACTTTGAACCTTTCTGTAAATACACATTACGTAGTTTCCAAGTTATAGAGTTTTACTTTCCTGCAGGACTTTATGGACTCCCTGTAGAACTCCGTCCTGTCGTTCCGCCACATAGGCCAGGTAGTTGTGACTCTACTGAAGTATGTTTGGTTATACCAAACACGAAAGATATTAACAATATAGAACTATTTAACAATTTCATCCGAGAGATCCTTTCTACTAGTGCTGGGTACACAAACTACAGCTCAGAAAAGTTATACTGAATTATTAAACGTACAAAAATCAGGAGAAATTTTATTGTACAAATTATAAATGGATCAAAATAGGAAAATTTAAAATTATTGAAATTCAATTGCGAACAAAAATAAGCTACACACTTACACAAAAATAGATTTGCTTTTGTACTTGCTTTGGTTCTGCAATTAATTGTATATTAGTCACGTCATTTGGTAAAAGTATTGTAATACATAAAAAAACGGTGTGAACGTAATATATTTTCATTCTGTATAAATATACGGGGGGCACTGTTTTCCTTAGTGTACCTATTGTACCCGAATCCTAAAACCGCCGGGGCCCGCGGTGGCTCAGTGGTAGAGCCTTCACCTCTGGTACTTGGGGTCCCGGGTTCGATCCCAGCCCCCGCCAAGTGAACTTTGTGCTGGACAAACACCGTGTGCGTGGGCATTCTCGGGGTTCTCCCGTTTCCTTCCACTTTCTTCATTCCACCATTTCATTCACAGGCATAATTGTGGGACGTAAAACTCAAAGATTTCATTTCATTTTCCTAAAACCGCCGGTAATTTGGTTAGTTGGTTGGTTAGCTATCCTTCAGCACCGAAGCTATAGGAGATGTGAAGCTATGGTTTAAAGTGAAATTCGAACCATTGTAATGCTCCCAAATTTCAAGGCTCTCCTACTGGGATTCGAATGCAGGACCCCAACATTTCTAGTAGACCGTACACTTTTCGTACAATATTTCGTTTTAAGCCTTGTAACCCATTCTTAAGCCACGATAGTATTGATCTAGATCGAAATGAAACAATGGTTGATGTTCATTATCGCAATTAAACATGCATTCTTCCGTCTCCAGTAATGAACGCTTCGTCGCGTGTCTGAGTTGTGAATGTGTGAATCTGTCACGAAATAATTAAAAATTAAGTGTAACTGTATTGATTAGCTCGAATAAACGAATCACTTAACTGAATGAACGAATAAAGCAGCAAAATGTTAAAGCATCTAATGTGGAGTATCCATAATACCAGAATATTGCGGCTAAAACAGTCAAATAATGTTCAAGTTCTTTTATTACCGTAAACTTAAAAAGGTAAAAATGAAAATCAGTATTTTAAATTTGTTTATCTCACACACGTGAATTTCTTAGTTCTGTTTTCTCTCTCTCTCTCTCTCTCTCTCTCTCTCTCTCTCTCTATCTTCTTGTTAAGTTGTCCAGACGAGCCAAAAAAAAGCGTTATATTTACCTATGTTGTCTCTATTGTATAAATTCCATGTCATATAAAACTGTATGTGCAAGAGTTATAAGAAACTGGAAAAACTTCCCAGTTACTTACGCTGAAGTGCGTATGTATTTCTCTCAAACTAACATTTTTCTGCGCACGTTAATATTTTAAATTTAAGACATCACAGATAGTACTTTTACGAATCAGTATTATTTCTTCCGTAGTATATAAACTAAAAACTTCATAGCTTCATTTAATTCGGTCCGTAGTATAGTCAGTCACCCCTAACTAGCAAACCAACACCTTAACCTTTCAAAAATAAACAGCCGAACTAGCAACGCTAACTCTAAACTCAACCTATTCTATGAAAAGTAACAATCTCAAAATACTATCTATCCTGATTCTAAGTCGCACTGAATAAATAGTTAATCCAGTGGTGGACTTTGCGTCTAGTATCATTCATTCATCGATCTACAAAAATAAGCCGTTTTCAGACTTATAAGAGGGAAGCCATCTACATAATTAACAACAGGTTTTATATATATATATATATATATATATATATGGGGGAGTTAGTTGGTTGTTTTCCGTACATACACAAATTCACTACACTACATTAAATACTCTACATTTCATAAATGTTTAATGAAAGACTATTAAACTCAAATATAAAACATGCCTCTGTGTCAAGCAATTCATTTTTGAGAAAAAAAACTAAGGTTTCCAATACAAAGTTGGTAAAGTACGTACGTCTTTATGACATTAAATATAATATTTAAGCCGTACCTTCATCCCTATAACAGTGTTATTAAGGCATATCGTCATTACTTCTAAAATTAAGTAAAATTTACTAACTGCAAGGTAAATGTCCTGATATTTGAAGAGATGATGGTAATTTTTTTAAAAAAAAGACCTCAAGTTTGAAAATATGATTCCATTTTTTCTTATTTATTTATTTATCTTATAGAGCACGGGGCTCAGTGGTTGCCTATGAGGTGTAGTGGAGCTGTCTACTGTGTTAAGGCGGATTTTCACGCAAGCGTCTAGTGCATTCTTTGCTTGCGATGTGGCTGAATAACCAATTGAGAAAGTTGTTTACATACGGTTCTACATGTAACACAACTTTCTCTTCGCTACACATAGAAATTGCAAGCAACGAATACAACGGATACTTCCATGAAAATCCGCCCTTAGGCTGAAAATCGCAAAGAGTTCGACTCCCTGTGTAAATCAAGGTCTGATTTTTAACTCTCCTCGTTGTTTCTGTGTTCGTGTCCTTGTCAAGTCCTTTAGTGTTGACAAGTATGAAAAAAGAGAAAGTAAGTGTCAGGAACTTCAATAAATGTAGAGGACTCACCTCTGGTACGAGGGATACTTGTTCGATGCGAGTATATGGTGAACAATTTCGTGCCTGAGAGTTCTCCAGTTTCCTCAGTTTCATTCCACTAATTATTTCATATTTATTTACTCCTATTAGTCACTCATCTCCTTCAGCCTAAAGACGTTAACTTTGGGACCTAAAACCAGAAATTTCATTTCATTTTTCTTTCTCTCCTGCTTTTAATTTTACAATATAAATATCAGGTAGTCCTAAAAATTGTGAACTTTTTGTGCACGAGATGGCATTATTGTCCCAAATCTCAGGGTTTATAAATGTGCAGCCAGGCTTAACATCATCTGACAGTTGAAACTAGTAGATGAGCAAAAGTCGTAGAATTCTTGTAATCAGACGTAAGATATTGTGCCGTAAAAATGAGTAAGCTTTCCCCAAAACTGCGCTACATTTTACAGTTTTCTTCACGTCCGTATTAGTTGATGCAAGATGGAGCACCACCTCATTACAACGTACGTCACTGGCTTGACAGGAACTTCCGTCTCTGGATTGGTCGCAGGATTACCATAGAGTTGATTCTTGGACCTTGGATTTCAATCCAATAGATTTTGCAGTGTGGACCTACTTAAAACCTAAGCGCGATTACACACGAGCGACAAAATGCAGCCACGGTGGATTCCTTCTGTTTTCATACGGGACGGCACCCCAGCACGTCGACAATAAGTAGCGTTCTCGCACATGGTTGGATTAAGTGAAATCAATGTTCATGATGAGTGCTTGGTGTTAAGCTAATACTTAAGTGTTAACGCTAAGATGGAAATTGAAAAGAAGAAGTAAACGTTTCTGGGTTCACTCAATCATTTCAGATTATAGACATAAAGGTTTTTTTTTTCTTAAGCTACACGGGCTCCACTAATTGAGAATGACACTGAGGAGCTACGAAAGTTGTTACATAAATTCTAAACCTAACCAAGAAATATTAGAACTTGAAATGTAACACTTTTAGGCCGTATTTAATGAACTTTCCTATAATGAAAATATCAAATTTAGCATTAATATCGACTTTTTTTTCTGTTTTTACAGACTCAGAAATACAGAAGAATGAGCAAAGTGTAACTAAATGGAGAAATTGAAGGCGAGAGCAGTTATTGAATATCTCCACAAGAAAGATTTTAATCCACAGGAAATCCACGCTGACATGATTGCTACTTTAGGGCAAAGTGCCCATTCATATGCCACAGTGAAGAAATAAGCAGCCGAATTTAAGAGAGCGAGAACCGCCATTGAAGATGACACTCGGTCGGGCAGGTCCGTAGAAGCACTAATTCAGAACATTGAAAAAGTACATGAAATCATCATGAATGATCGGCGAATAACCATCAGACAGATTGTTGAGTCAGTGGAATTATCTGTTGCAAGTTTTGACCAGAATATCACCTAGCAACTTGGAATTAGCAAGGTTTCCATGAGATAGTACAAAAACTTTTGACACCTGATCAAAAGCTCACCAGACGCAACATTTCAAGGGACAATCTTGATCTCTTCCGGAGAAATCCGGATGCCTTTCGCACTCGACTCATAACAGTAGATGAGATCTCCCCGTACGAAGTCCAAACAATGTTCCAAGCAGTGGAAACCCCCTCATTCTCCCTCCGAAGAAGGCCAAGTCAGTGCCCTCAGGTGAAAAAGTGATGTCTACAGTTTTCTGGGCGGGCGAACAGTGACTGGGGAGTACTATGCAGATCTTCTACGATAGCTGCGTGATAATTCGGCCAAAGCGCCTTGGGAAACGGACAGCAGGTGTGCTTCACCATCAAGACAATGCCCCACTCACCCATCTTTTCAAAGCTCAAAAAGAACCTGGAATGTACACATTTTGACAGTGATGGTGACGTCATGCATGCCGTAGGTGACATTTCACGCGCCTTTAACAAATCATTTATCAGCGGTATTAACACAGTGGAACATTGATTGGCAAAATGTTTTGGCTTGTCCGACCACCCATAAACTCTGCTGCTCCGTTCATAGGTAGGCTTAGAACTTTTGTAACTAAACAACCTTCGTACATTAGTATAGTGAGTAGTGTGATAATCTAGACCAGTGTTTTTCAAAGTGTGGGTCGTGACCCATTGGTGGGTCGTGGGTCGTCTTTTGGTGGGTCGCGATAAGTTTTTCATTTCAATTATAAAAAATTTATTTTGATGCAGAAACATATGTTGTGAACCGATCCAGGATTTTCTGAGGGTGGTGCACCATAACTACCAAAATAACCAGTATCATTGAAACTCTTCAAAGTGGCATATGAGAATATTCTTTACAGCTGACAACGCTGATGCATAGAACGGAGTGGGGGGAGGGGGGTATTTTAAAGAGAGTCACAAGTGATGTGCAGGAAAAATTGTTCTTCTCTCCTCCTGGCTTCTGTTTTCTTCCCTACTTGACAAATGTTATATTGCTTTGCTTGTTGAATCCTTTTCCTTGAACCTTCAGAAAATCGACTTAAACTATTGCTTTTGCAAATCTCCTCTTTCTTTTAAGCCCCAAACGGAAACATGATATAGAAAGTTTCGGAAAGTGTTGTTACTTTCACTACTAGCTTCTCATTTTAGATAGTGCATATTTGCAACGAGGGGGCTGCACATGCACCGGTGCACCTCCCCTAAATCCGGCCCTGGTTGTGAAGTATTATTGAGAAAATAAAAATTTCAAGCGTTTGTTAACGAGCTGAAGAGTAAGTTATTACTCAGAGCCCTGCCCTGTTATATAGTTAGTAAAGATGCTGCGTTAGGATGGGAAGATAGTGGGTCAGTGAAAATCTGTCACGAGGTAGGGTATTGAGTCGGGAGTAGTGTTAGCTCTGTGTCTTTCTATGGAAAAACTTTTAACTCTCTTTGCGCAAGCATTCAATTTTAAATGATACAGTTATTGAGAAAGAAATTTACTTTACACTTACTCGATCGTCACTTTCTGATATTCTCTTACCGACGAGGCTACTGCATTCATAAATTTACATCACAATTTAGTTTGAAATTGAGATATTTACGATAGGCATAAAAGAAACCAACTAAATTTTGATTTATTAAAGTTTAAGCATCGAGATCTACTTTGTAACACTCGTGGTCATTCGAAGTTTTCGCAACATCCCAAAATAAATTGAAGGAACTGGAATTAGAGATATTTACAAAATTTAATTGCTTTGAAATATATCACCATTGTGTAGAATACGTCGTGTATTTGAATAAAAGTAGGTGGGCCACAACATACTTTTTTTTTAATTCGTGTGGTCGCGGTAACAAGTTTGAGAACCACTGATCCAGACTATTTAAATTGTAGCTTCTTAAATGTAGATCTATCTAAACTAATTCACTTAAAAGCAAGCAAACAAAAGTACTATTACTCAATCCATCTTTTGCATAGTACTTATTTGTTATGACCCGCTCAACTTCGTCTGTACTGAATAGGCGCAATGTCATGTCACACAATGCAAATCCATTGCAACAAGATAGAGAGATAATTAACGAAAAAACTTGAATTTTACAACAATTATTTCTAGTGGTGGTCTTTGATGCAAAGTGCGTGTTCTTTATGTTCGCCACGCATAAATTTGGAAATTGTACGTTGTTTCCCTAGAAACACGATGATGTCTATACGCTTAATTTAAATTTTATGGCATGGATAATAATAGTTGTAATAATAATCGTTTGACGCTCCAAAATAGTTAATATAATTTTTCAGCAAATATAAATTACTGGTTGAAATGCCCGTTCATCGCACGGGGAGAATAGGTTTGTGGAATGTGTTTTTATTCGTTACCTCGCTTACGATACGCATTTCAATGAAAGTATAATGTTGTAAGACAAACTGTTTTTGGCATACATTTTTTAAAGTCCTTGCCCACTCAGAATATATACACTTTAATTAAAGTGGCATGATAACAACGCAGTTTGAGATAGGTACGAACTATGTTGAAAATTTCATTTTAAACGTGTCAACTCTTTCCCGTGATGCGATTACAAACATAGATAGTTTTCTATCAATTCGGTTATTTTAATGTGACGAATAAATAAGAAATCGCCCCTTCCTCCCTTAAAACCTTAATTTTCGGAGACGCTGCGACACATTTTCTCTTATTTATAATGAAGAGTTTTTACACTGAGTTTCATATTCCTAGTTGAGGGGTTTGTGGAATACTCCATTTTCCACATAAATTTTGACCTCTTAGGATACGCCTTCAAATCGAAGTGACATGGTAAAACCCTGAGGCAGATAATAACTGATTTTTGGTCACACACAAGATTAATTTCATTTTTATATATTAGATGTGCATATATTTTAATCACACTGGACCCCAGCCATAGGAGCTAAATACACGGTTCTGATAGGTTGAAGTTATCCATTTCTCCCCACGTAGCATATATATATACCACAAATCAAACGCCAACTCTGTTAGTTCTCATGGCCAAGCATGCTAGCGCATGCGCTGGTGATAAAAATCGCTCTTGGCGTGAGTTCAAACCCGGCCTAAGAAAAGTTTCTTCTATTTTTTAAAAATTTTAATAACGCTTTTATCATTGAAATAAGATTTAAAAAATACTCATTTACCCTTGTACGTAATATATAATGCATAAAAAGTTATTTATTTACATTAGGAAACAGCTGAGCGAGCGTCAGCGAGAGAAGGGGTTAGAAGCCCTACAGGGTACGTTTCTCTCCACCTTAACCCCATGATAATACCACGTGACATTACGTCGCACTCGGGTGGTGCAACTTCGATGAAAATCTATTCTCACCCGCTTCCTTTTGACCAATTTAAAACAGTTGACTAGGGTATCGCGTGAAAAAATATGCATTAGATCAGAGCCCTGCACGGGCCGGGCGCGCCCGGTTCGGCCCGGCCCGGCCCGGCCCGACCCGTTTCAAGTAATATCAAACTAGACCGGGCCCTAACCGGGCCGGGCACATTTCGGGCCGAACCAGGCCGGGCGCATTTCGGGCCGGGCACATATCGGGCCGAACCTGGCCGGGCACATATCGGGCCGAACCGGGCCGAGCCGGGCCGGCCCGGATACTCTGAAAAACGGTTCGGAAACTAATGTTGTCAGCTTATTTGTTTTTTAATGTCCTCCACTACCTCTATTTTTGCCATGTTCGTACGGTCTTACTGCCAGCCTATGTTAATCGTAATGTGTTTGAGAAACTGACTCTTTATTCAAGACTGCGATGTACTGGTAATACTATTACTATTACTACTTCTACTACTACTATTACTACTTCTACTATTACTACTACGACCACTGCTAATACTACTACAACTGCTACGACTTCGCGTCAGAGTTGACATGTCTGGTGGTACCGAATTTACCTTCTAAATACAGAATAAAATGGAGAAATGCTAGTTATTATGGCCGGTCTGCGTAGAATGTGAACCGATTCTTGATCTACGAGAGACAACGGTAGCTCAGTAGAAAAAACGCTCACATCTGGTGCTAGAGGTCGTCGGATCAATCACTGCTTGTGCTATGTGAGCTTTGTGGTGGACAAGCACCGTGTGCTTGAGAGTTTCCAGGGTGGCTCCGCTTCCTCGGTGTTTTCTTTCCACCCAGGGTGTTTTCTTTCCACCAATTCATCCCATCATCATCCATACAGCCTGAGTCGTAGTTACCTAAAGAACGTATGATAAAGTCAAGTACTAGACCTAGTAAATAGAATTTGGTACGCTACGATTGGACCACGGAGGCCAAAACCATGAACTGGCGTGCTCATAAGATCAGTGCAATTTGTAGTAATGATCAATTAGCAAGGCAAATATCGAATGATGTTACATGTTCATGTATTGTTTATAGTATGATGCTACAAATATAACAAAATATAATGATCAAATAAATCACCAAGTCGCCAGGGTCGATTAGGTGTTCCTGGAACGGTGGCTCAGTGGTTAAGCGTTCACCTCTGGTGTATGGGGTACCTGGTTTGATCCGAGCTCTCGCCAAGTGAACTTTGTGGTGGACAAACACCGTGTGGGGGGTTCGCGGCGTTCTCCTGTTTCCTTCCACTTTATTTATTCCACTATTTCATTTATTTCTCATCATCATCGTCTCCTTTAGCCTAGTTGGCATAACTTGGAACCACCTACCAAGAAGAATAAACTAATGGATTGGGAAGATAGACATTTAGTCTCTGGTGAATTTGATGATGAAGTAGACATCTACCTCAACATGTCATCATGTGTAAGAGAACTAGATATACTGCAGTGGTGGAAGCAACAAGAGCAAACATTACCAAAATTGTGTAAATTAGCGCGTCAGTATCTCGTCATCCCTCCTTCTAGTGCGTCTACTGAAAGAGCTTTTAGTACTCAGAAACGGAGAAATGCTCTAAAGCCTGAGACTGTTGACTTTGTTTCCGTGCTATTCGATGCGTACAAGGACATACAGTAAAGCGATGTTCATTTTGCGCTATTGGTTTCTTAGGAAACCTTATATTTTCATTTTCTTAATATCAACTATCCCTTCTATTATATGTGATGTTAAGAGGCATTTTTGATAGCTGATATCTATACATTTTTCATTCAGGGGACTTTTGAGGTATTTTTCGTTCAACAATGATATGTGTGGATTTTGTTTTGATTTACTGCCTCGCATTCCGTCATACAACTCTGTTATTTTCTTGTTACGAACCGTTCCAGGAACACTTCATCGACCCTGGGGTCTGGGTAATTTTTTTTTAATCATTGTTTTTTGTTATTATTATTGTAGCATCGAATTATAAAGAATACAGGAACATGTAATATGATTTGGAATCTACCGTGCTAATTGAACATTACTACAAATTGCGGTAATCTTATGAACACGCCAGTTCATGGTTTCGGCCTCCGTGGTCTAATGGTAGCGGAATTAATTCTAATTAGTAGGTCAAGGACTTGACTTTCTCATATGTTCTTTAGGCAATTACGGCTCAAGACGTATGGATGATGATGGATGAATTGGTGGAATGAAGACAGTGGACGAAACCGGGCTAATCCGAAAACTCCCACGCTCACGGTGTTTGTCCACCACAAAGCTCACATAACACGAGGAGGGATCGATCCGACGACCTCTAGCACCAGATGTGTATGCTTTACCTACTGAGCCACCATTGCCCCTCGTCAAGCATCTGTTCGCATTCTACGCAGACCGGCCATAATAACTAGTATTTCTTCGATTTTTTCTGTATTTAGATTGTAAAGTATGTACCACCAGACATGTCAACTCTGACGCGAAGTCGTAGCAGTTGTAGTAGTAGAAGTAGTAGTAGTAGTAGTAGTAGTAGTAGTAATAGTAATAGTTGTAATTGTATTATTATTATTTTTAATATTAATATTAATAATAATAGTAGTAGCAGTAGTAGTAATAATAAGAGTAGTAGAAATACAGTACTTTACACTCTTGAATAAAGAGTTAATTTCCCAAACACATTACGATTAACACAGGCTGCCAACATTAGTTTCCGATCCGTCTTTCACAGTGTTCAGGCCGAGTCGGGCCGGCCCGGTTAGAGCCCGGCTCGAGATTCGGGCCGGGCCGTCTTCGGGCCTGGGTTTGCAGGGCTCTTCATTAGATGCATTTCTTGATTAACTTCAGCTCTTTCTACCTCTCTTTCTTCGTAAGAGAAATAAACTATGATCAAGTTCAAAGATTATTAGCTATAGAAGTTCAAATCTATTTTCGTAATCTCTAAACCAAGGATCTTATAAAATAGAGGATCTGCCCATATATATCTTTATCCTATTAAATCAATGAAGCCAAAAAAACAACCGAGAATCGGCACATCTGATTAGCTACTCTCGTCTATGCCATCGTCTGATTGACTACTTTCGTTTCCTCCATGATTGTTGACTCAAAACATTGCAATCCTATTGGGCGGAGTAGACAGAGTAGGGAGTGGCGAAACTGTGACGTATGGCTTCAAGATTTGTTGTAAGGGCAGATCCTCTATTTTATAAGATCATTGCTCTAAAGCAGCCCTGGCCACGGCGAGCAGATAGTGGAAACTCTCCTCGTGAACGCTCACGAGCATTCTATGAGCAAATACCGTTGTTTGTGCTTCGTGAATCTTCGGGTTTTGTCCTTAGAGGAGCGGAAGTGTTGTCAACCTTGGCGGTAATCACTAGCTTACCAAATAAAAAAAAAGTATGTATGGTAACTGATTGCCATTTAGTGTATAGTGTTTTTTACAATGTGGTAACCGTTAACTATAGACAACACAAACTGGTAACAGCAATCAAATGATAAACTATGTACGTTCCTTTTCTTCCTTTTTCTTTCCTTTTGTTAAAGAAGGATGTGGTGGAACCAAACCATCGCTTCAACTTATAAAAATTTGCCAGTTTGCCCAATGGAAAACCAGTTTTCAATATATATTATCAAGTTCTTAATCCGAGTGTGGGTTTGTTGTTTCGCTTTATAGGAAAAGAGATAATCTGTTGATACGAAAAAAAAAATACTGTAGCACTTGTTTGTAATTATCTAAGTATTATCTCCAGAAAATTAGCTTATGCATGTATGTGTGTACGAATAGGCTTAGCAAGGGGTTGGTTGTGGAGATTAGAAGCCACTATTACACTATCAATAGGAAGAATAGTATTTCTTACTCCACTTTTAAAGTGGGGCCGCGGTGGCTCAGTGGTAGAACGTTCACATCTGGTGCTTGGGGTCCCGGGTTCGATCCCAGCCCCCGCCAAGTGAACTTTGCGGTGGACAAACACCGTGTGCGTGGGTTTTCTCGGGGTTCTCCCATTTCCTCCCACTTTCTTCATTCTATCATTTCATTCATTACTCATCATCACCGTCTCCTTTAGCCTAACCGGTATAACCGTGGGACGTAAAACCCAAATATTTCATTTCATTTTTTCCACTTTTAATGTTACTTTGATCGCAAAGAATCAAACAGAATATTAAGAGAGCCAAAGAGATTTTCCATTTTTAAGAGTGACCATTAGTGGGTACCATTAGTTTTTTTTTTTTTTTTTTAACAAGGAGTGTCTTTTTAATAAGGAAAAATATATTGTCCCTGGCTGGTTGCTTACCGGTAGCTTGTTAAAAGTGAAAAAGAATGTTAAATCACATCAACGACTGAAGCTACACGCTTGTCTTTCTTCGATAGTTACTGACTGGTTTTGAAAGTCACGATGTTGTAGGCCTACTGTAACAGCGTAAACTTGGAAGGGAACGTTCCAACTGAATGATACGAACAATTATTCCCAATGTCTTGAACATGAAACGTGGATTGCACGGATAACGCTTAAAGTGGGCTGGACTGCATTGGAATTTCCTTCCGGCAAATTAGTGTTTGGTCGGAACTCAGTTCTTCTGTGTAATTGTCTCTTAACAACATTTGAACATTTCTTTTAGATAATAATATCTAACTAACTCTATGGCCTATGGAACCCGAAGGTTCAATGCGGCGTTTACAACATATTTCCACTAACTTCTGTCCTTAGCCAACTGGATCCAGTTTCTACTCTGTACTCTTATTTCTGCAAGATCCATCTTAATATTGTCTTCCCATCTACGTCTAGGTCTTCCTAGTGGTCTTCTTCCAATTGGGTTTTCAGTTAAAATTATGAAAGCGTTTCTAATTTCTTCCATTCTGGCTACACGGAATGGCCACCTGAGCCTTCTACACTTAATGACCCTAACAATGTTAAGTGAGCGGTATAAACTATGCAATTCCTCGTTATGAATTTCCTCCAATCCCCATTTTCATCCGTCTTTGGTCCGAATACTACTACTACTACTACTACTACTATTACTACTACTACTACTACTACTACTAATAATAATAATAATAATAATAATAATAATAATAATAATAATAATAATAATAATAATACGCATTATTATTATTATTATTATTATTATTATTATTATTATTATTATTATTATTATTATTATTATTATTATTATTATTATTATTTTCAACCTCCCGTCGTTCTGCTATCAATCTAGCAACGAAAGGCGTTCACAACTTAGCAAACGTGAAGCGAGTGACAAGTTACAGACCGAGTGCTAATGTAATACAATGTCACGAATTGTGTAAGCATGCTAAAAAAGGCCTGAAACAATTCGTTTCCGATTTTTGCAGTCGTTTTTACGTCTGTAAGCTGACATGTTTAATATTAGTTTCTTTCTTTCTTTCTTTCTTTTTCATTTGTTAGTTACTTCAACGCTAACTGTAACCTCTATCATGCGTCTTCCTCGATCAAAAAACGTACCAATTTTATTTCCTGCAGTGTTTTCGCGTCACTGCTTTCGAAATGGGGAGGGGGAGAGCACACCTGCACATTTCACGCTTGCGTCTGCTCAATGCTTATCATCGTGCGAATTTCTGGCCAGGCTTGGCCATAGGTTTTTTGCCATCATGTGTGGTTGGCAACACTTATCGGATGCAGTGGAAGGGGCGGAGCTACCAACACCTGTGCTCACCTGTTCTTATCACCGCTCGTTGTCGCTCACGCTTCGGCTCCGGGAGCCAATTCATGGGCAGGCCTGCTCTAAAGCTACTAATGACAAAGATGTTTTAACCAAGATGAGACAGTACTGCCTCTCGTGCCTGCTGCAGCATGTTTTCACTCAACCAGTTTTTCTTTCCCTGTATTGGCTCTCATTATAGTTTATATCTACTCACTTCTAGTTGCTAACTGGATTTTACACAAATGTTTCATATGTTTTTTTTTCTTGCACACCCTCCTTAAAATTTAAATGTACTTCGTGCCATGACTTCCTCTTGTTGGCGTCCCTGTACTCACAATTTTGTTGTTCTTCCTTGTCACCGTTAAAAAAAGAAAAGAAAGAAAGAAATTATAGCCAAGAGCAATTTTCCTAAACATTGAAATTTAATGAGACAAAAGTTTCTTGAGGCTTGACTTTTCTGAGAATTAAAATTGTTTTAATAATAATAATAATAATAATAATAATAATAATAATAATAATAATAATAATAATAATAATAATAATAATAATAATAATAATAATTACTCCAACATCTTTGTCATCGTTAATTGACCACATTGAAATTGGAATGAAATTAAGTATTTAGCGCCTTAGTCAGTGGTGTACGCAAAAGCGGGCTACAGGTTTTAATGCCCCGTTTCTTAATAAGTAGAATTCTAGTACATTACTGTGTCGGTTATACCGTTTTACGCAAAACGAAACGAATGATAAATATGGAATAATTAGTAGAATGAAGAAGTAGAAAAAGCGGAAGAAATTCGAACACTATTTTATCCACCAAAAAATTCACTGGGATCGAACCAAGCATACTTCGTAACAGAAGCATGGGCGCCGGTCCTTGGGAACGAGAAACTCGTCCCTCTTTCCAAAGTATACAGTAATTGCGTTTCCCAGGATCGGGATATTTTTGCTTGGTTCTTTGTTTTTATATCTAACAAACAAATGCATATTAGATATCTGATCTGGTAGGGTTACCAACAGTACTTCATTTCAGGTTTTGCCAAGATGGTCTACCAACATAAGAGTTTCACATTTTTTATTAGTATACAATTTATTAAAAAGTATGTGCTTCTCAATTGTTCCACCTACCCTCCCGAAATGACGCCCCTGGTTACCAGACGTCCTCTATTGCCCAGACATGTCATCTTTTTTTTGGGGGGGAGGGAGAGTTCGGATAACTACTTCCACTTCAAGATTCGTAATATAATCTATATAATTGTTATTAGTTGTTAATATTATTGCAATGTTCAACTTATAAGGAAATGCAACACATTCAACTGCTAGTGCAAAGGAAAGAAACTTAATACTTCCGTAACCAGTATTGTAAAAGTTTAGTTATATAAATTATATTTTATCCTATGCCATTAAGAGATTTGCCGATCTAAAAATGTTCACTTTCAAAAATCTGACGTATGGTAACTCTATTGTGTCTCTAAATTGTGAGGAAATTTGCTTTAATGAAGAATACTCATATTATTGTCACATAGATAATTGGCCAATATTAGGTTATATAATATAAATCGAAATATGCTGTCCAGTAAATTTAAAATTTCGTTTAGAACGTTATGACATATATAATACATAGATAACTGACGTGATGGAAACTTGTTAACAAGTGAATCTTTGTTCGATATCTGCTCTTTGCTCAATTAACAAGGAACACATATTAGAAAAAGAAAAAACTAGAAAAAAGTAAGAACAGAATAATTAGAATAGAAAATGAAAAAGAACAATGTTGTTAACTTGTTACTCTCTCCTTTGTGATCCTTGTGCGTAAATTGAATTGGAAAAAGGAAATTGGTAACCTTTCATCATGTCAGCATAAGGAAAATCACTTGGTGAGTCCAGATTGCGTGACAAGATCTGATACTGACAAAGGTAGAAACAGTGAAGGTTGTTAGAAAACAATACACTGGAAAGATTTGTGTTTCTTTCTGGGTAATATCACGAATATTATACATGCTGCAGTGGAAAGACGGTTTTGTGCTTCAATTCGATGTAACTGACTCCCTTCACCACGGGCGTCGACTCGTATTAAGAACAACATTACGTAGAAATTTTCGAACATCGTGACGGCACTTACAGTTCATATCAAAATCTACCTCTTCATATTTTAATATAAGTTCTCCCCATAAATTACGAAAAGGTCTACACTATTTTATATTAATAATATTAACATATCATATTACATTAATCCTGGATTCCATATAGCAGATATCTTTATGTTTGATTTCTGATATAGATATACATCTAAAAAGTTTTTGCATTTAAGAAAGACAAGAGAAGAAAAATAAGTAACGGAATAACCAATTAAAACTTATAAATTCACTCATTATCCCGCCTCAAGTGGTCAAATTATGCACGAATACGTTGATCAAATTATGCACTTGATATATCCTCTTGAGAGCGCCATTTGATATATTTAAGTGCATAATGATATTTTTGACGTACGTTCATTATATGTTAATGTAACATAATATTTTTGTATGTTAATGGAATCCAAGGTAGGTTAATCTGCACATTCAGATACGAAAATGTATAAAATCAAATTGACATAATCAGACCTACGGAGGGGCGTCCCAGGCTTCAATCGATTAATACAGGCAAAATAAATTACAATCACATATGAAGCTTTATTGGTACAGCTTCATTAACGGACCTGATGTTTACATTCAGTTATTGCGCCTGTGCCGTTATTTCATATATATATATATATATATATATATATATATATATATATATATATATATATATATATATATATATATATATATATAGGGTGACTGGTAATTCGATGCATTCCTTGGAAGGGGATATTCTACGAGTACTTCGGAACATTTTCACCCACATGAATCGGGGGTCGCAAATCAATAGTTTCTGAGTAATTTGCGCATGAGTGATTTCTTTGAAGTGTGCTGGTTAACGAAACATGCGCGAGAAAATATCATCCTGACCCACTTTCACATATCGTAGAGCGATGAAATTTTACATGTGTAATCCTACATGCCTATGTAGTTCATGCGGTAACGTACAGCTCCATCATATGTTATAGGTCCGAACATGGAGTAAGGTGTATTGGTCGAAAATCCATGACTACACCTCAGAAAGCAGCGTGGCAACATCGCAGAAGTACTTGTTCCTAGGAAATAATTGCATGGTTGGAAAGAGGTAGAATGAAGAAGGTGTGCGGTCAAGAGAAAACTAGAACTATGATGGATTTCATACCCAGGGCCGTGCATCTCTCTGGCCAACATTCGAACAGTGAACGGGTGCGTTGTTTTCCAGGAGGCGGACATCTTTTGTCAGCATGCTACGCTCTAGGATTTCACAGAATCCTGCATCGTACGCAGCAGTTAGGCATAGTATATCCTGTAGTTGTGGTACCCTTTGCCTGGAAAGCAAGTAGTATTACCGCGTGCTGATCCCTAATAAAATGATCATCACTTTGGTTTCTTAGAGTTGAATACGGACTTCCTCTAGTGGTGATACGTTGGCTCGTTGTCATTGATTTAACTAGGTTTTCCCTGGTTTTCTTCATTCCCACTAGGCGAAGGCAGGGATGGGATCTTCTAGAAAGCCAGGGCCAATTCATGGTCAAATCTTAGACCCACGGGGCCGGAGTTGATATTTGAACCCTTCCTTGAGTCATTCCCTTGCATAAATACATGAATAAATAAATAAAGAAAGAAATAGCAATCAAATACATATCTTTAATAACTCAAAACAAAATTACGAGATTGCCTTACCAATTGCTACAATGAGAACCTAATATTATAAGCTTTCTACAAAGGTAAAAATGTAAGTCTTGGAAAGTCTCCCGGAAAACAACGAACCGTTCACCGCTGGAATATTGCCCAGACAGATGCACGGCCCTGGGTATGAAATCCGTCATAATTCGCGTTTTCTCTTGATCGCACACCTTCATTCCACCTCTTGCCAACCATGCAGTCATTTACTTGAGGCAACTACTTCTGCGATGTTGCCACGCTGCTTTCTAAGGTGCTGTAATGAATTTTGGACTACTATACCTTACTTCACGTTCGGATCCATAACGCAGCAACAGTGCAGTTACAAACCATCATATCCTACGAGTTATACATTCCAACACCAAATTTTTGTATATAAGGGTTGTATATTTCTCAGGCGGTAGTTCCATGGCCAAATGATAATGAAGGGTAATCATTGCACCAGTCTGTAAGATGAATCTTTATTGTTTGGAGTGTTTTGCTCAATGAACACCATATATCAATGGCATTATAATTAATTATGTATGTAATGTATTTGCTTATTACAAACTGCATGCAAGAAGAAAGAAAACGCTGATCACACATGAATTAGAAACTTCAACCTGTAGAGGCTCAAATCTTGCAAATGGTGCAAGATATTGAAAAAATAATCGAGAAAATTTCCCCTTTATTGTACCCCTTGCGGATTTATATCAAGACGTTTCTCACTTGTGTATGTAAAGGGACATGTACAGATGTTGTGAGAAATGACAAGGAGATTCATGCTCATATGTGAATGACGAGCTATGTAGAAAGCAGGTTCAGCTAATAGGAATGAAAATTATTATTATTTTTACTGATTAAGAGAAAAAATCAGTCAAACAGAAATCTTATCATGCCCCCGGGTTTAGGAATGCGCACGAGTAGAGACACACTATGTAAAATTAGAGACGAATCGAGACAAACGTGTTTCTAACTCGAATTTTCAAGTCGAGACTCGAGTCGAGTCGACTGCTCGTAAAAATCTAGACTCGACTCGAATATCTTGAAAATCTTTCTATAATTATTAATATTATTTTAAAGAAAGTATTCACTCAGAAACAGCCTTGAAACCAATTCCAGCATTTATTACTTTAGAAAGGAACAGAACGGATAAACTTAATAGTTAATCTTTCGAGATCAAGATTTAGTTTTCAGCTAAATTCAGTTAATTAAAACTAATAATTAATGTCGTGATATTTGATTGTACTTCAAATATAATAATAATAATAAGATTTGATTATCTAGTTTGTATAAAACTATTACGATAAAGTGAACATCATAAATTCTCTGAATGAGCAATTGGCAGTCTATAGTAATTTAGCATAGTTATAATTATTGTGTTTTCGTTGCCATGAACGCAATAGGGCTACATAACTTCTGGATTATTCGCTTCCCCAACTATTTTGTGGTTTTAATGTGTTGCATCATATCACGAGTTACGGATAATATATAATGTAACATTTGTTGTACATCACATATTATGATACTAGACTATTTTACTTAGTATATTACAATAAATGGACTGCTTGGATGCCAAGAACTAGTAGGGATAGGTACCTTTCACTTTTATAGATAGGTATTGTTTTAAAAGGATTTTTGTAAACACTAAATTATAAAACAATAAACTACATACAGTAGTTATGGTTTTGGCTCCCAACATAAAAGAAATATAGATTATTCATGAGATATTGAACTTCCACTTTTAGTCCTGGAACATTTCAATTTTGGAGTTAAGCCACTTGGTATCAAAGCAGTTCACTGTAAGATAAATACACTCCTCAGTTTACTTTAGTAACATAGTTGTTCAGAAGCCTAGGAGCTATCCTCTCAAATGAAAGCTGAACGATTGCTTGATACATGCTGACTGTATAGGAGTAATAGTGTATTAAGTTTTCGAGCTTTGGTGCGTATCCGTATTTACACACTGATATAACTTTTAATATAAATTTATTTAGCTTTCTTCTCTTATTGACTTAACACCCACCGATTTCTCTCTGTTATCATGGAGATGTTCATTCAGTAGACATCGATTCTGCGCACTGCGGAAGAAAGGATGAGTTGAGTAATTTTTATTTTCCGAAAATCACGTCTGAAACGTATTTCACGTACTTACTAATCTGAGTGCAACGCTATTTCCTTTTTTCTTTCTTTCTTTCTTTTCATGACAATTCCAGATAGTTTTGTTTTGTGCTGGGAGTATATTTTATATTTACCTAATAAAATTGCAGGTTCATTTTGTAATCAGTTTTAACATTACAGAAAATATTAAGTTCACAATCAAATCGCGCTAATTGTTTAATGCATTTTGAAGGCTTTTGTTTTTATGCAGCTCATTAAGGAAAATCTATTTCATAATGGTAACATTTATGTACTAAGAAACAATGAACGTAAAGTGGACTCAACCTAGCCCTGGGCCGCTGTAACTCAGTGGCATAGTTTTCACCCTTGGTGTTGAGGACTCTGATTCGATCCCAGCAGGTGTCAAGTGGGATTCCTAGCACAGAAAACCCTGTGTATGGACTTTCTTGTGGTTCTCTAGTTTCCATGCCAAGACAGGTCGCCGCTATATTCTGTGCCAAAGGTGGACATACTGACAATAAGGTAGGTATCTATAATGTTCTGGCTGATGTGTGCGTATATTTTAATTCGCATATTTTATATCGACTCGAACTCGAGGTCTCGTCTCGAATTCGAGTCGACTCGAGACAATATTTTCTCGAGACGAGTCGTGACAGGCTTAAATCTTGACTCGACTCGAGTCGACTCGTGATGATCCCTACCCGAGTCTGATTTCCCATCTCCAGACTGCAGCAGATATACGGAAGTAATTGTCCCTCCATCTTTAATAATAATAATAAAATAATGTATGTGTCTGGATCAGCTTTTTGATAGAAAGAGGTAACCTAGAGCCTCTATATTTTGTACAAATATAGATGTAATAACGTACGAATCTTTTTTTTTTTTTTTCTATTTTCGGTTCGGAGGGAGCTTTATCGGGAAGAGAGGTTAAAATATATGCACGTTTCTCGCGGTTTCTAAGAACTCCTTTCTGTATGAAACCAACTATACATATTGGTTATGCGGGCTTACATAGTAGCAGAGGATAAATACCCTGAAACATTCTTCTATTCTCTATTTTTTATCTAGGTTCTGAATGAAGAGCCGGCAACTGCGAGTGCTTACAGCTAGTTAAATAATAAAACTATACTAATCTTAACGATTTCTCAAAGATGTGGGAAAATTGAGAGATCCTCAAGTCTCAAGTTCAGCCCACTTTAACTGGATGTGGATACATGCATTTAGGCAAAAGAGCACGTTGAAGGAAATGTCCGATATTACATCATATTCGAACGACAGATAGAGTCAGCTATATAATTATTTAGAAAAGGGAAAAAGAAAAGAAAAAAGGCACATTACACAAGTCAATCCATGTATTTTATTCAGATGTCACTTCTTGCTTCAACAGTGGAGGAAGTTTGTTACGTCTGTGGTTGCAGTTTATGGTGCGTGGATGTCATGCATACTGAGCCATCACCAAGGAACAAAAAGGAATAAAAACTTCTATTACATATATCTTACTAAAACAAGAAAAAGAAAGCAGGAAATTATATATTCCTATATATAAAAAAGAAGTACTTTGTGTGCCAAGCTCTGTTTGTTACGCGGTTTGGTGCAAAGTATAGGGAGCATGACCGCCTCTGAATCTTCTTTGCCCACGTGACACCAAATTGTTGGGGCGTGATTGTTCTAAGCATTTCATTTTCAACACAGAACGACCTACTTGACTATGTATCAGTTCTTCTCATTATGTTATCGTGTTAGCAGAATGTTCTAAGATTCAAATGTAACGAGTGACGGTGTGCGATCTTCCTTAGTTTTGTGACAATACACTTCTCGAACTAGTCAGTTGTGTCATTTAACTATGATAGAGAAATACTTTTACAGACTTACTATTTTTGTGTTCGTATTTTTATTATCTAGTAAGGAGGTGTTGATGGAAGACGCAATACCTGAAGGTACAGTAGGAAGCGTAAGTAATAAGTTCAAAAATGAGACTTCATACATTTAAAGCTCACTTTACTCTTTACTATATTCTATGTTCATAACAAAATCTACTTTCTTTGCTTGTGTAGTCAGTGACCGATCTGTCCCGGGGCCGGGGATCCTAGTCCTGTCGATGTTTTGAGTGACACAAATAATTTTAGCTATTATTTATATACTTTTGAAAGTTTATAGTTAACTCATTGTATACCTATCATAGTCTGGGTTCTGACTCCCCTCCCCCTAGATTTTACTTTTTACATCCGCCAATGTGTGTAATCAATTCAAATCCTGATGTAGTTGCATCATTTTAGTTGTAATCTACTAGAGATTTATCCAGGAGCATCATTTGGGGCTTCAGAGGAGAAATTGCCCTCCCCTTTGGTTTAAGAAATTTATTTATAATGCAGAAACCTATCAGGCTACGCTAATTCCTATAAGTAAGGCTAATTCCTAATAGTTAATAATCACCGCTCCACTACGTTCAATGCTCGGCAACCGGCCTGTTTCTAATTGAAAGTGGATAGTGATGACGGTGAACGCAAACATGTTTTGGTGTTTATTATTAAGGCGAGAGCCGCATTATATGTAAATAAGGCTGTAATTAGTTTATAAAATCCATAATGCAACATGAATACAGTTTATAAATCACAGACAGTTGTTACCGTCTACTTTTAGAATGTGCAATATTTAACAAGCTTCACTGCTAGGCCGCGGTGGCTCAGTGGTGCCCTCCCCGCTGGTCTAGTGGCTAGCACGTGTGCCTTTGGTGTAGACGTTCCGGGTTCGATTTCCGATGGGAGAGCCTTTGTGATTTTAACTGTCCTCGATGTTTTTGTGTTCGTGTCCCTGTCGTTCTAGGTGATTAGAAAAAAAGTCAGGTAAACGAGTAAAGCAAGTAAAATTAAGTAATAAGTAGTTCAAGTAAGTTGCTGATACACGTTTGGTGAGTAAAAAAGAAAACTGGTAGAGCGTTCACCTCTGGTCTTAGGGACCTTGATTCGATCCCAACTCGCGTCAAGTGAATTTTGTGGTAGACAAACACTGTATTCCTGGGTTCTTGGCTTTTCTCGGGTACTCCCGTTTTCTCCCACTTTCTTCATTCCACCATTTCATTTATTTCTCATCATCACCGTCTCCTTTAGTCTAGCCGGCATAACTGTAGGACGTAAAACTTAAAAATTTGATTGCATTTTTTTTTCTTCAAGCTTTACTGTCAACCCAAATGAAACATATTATCCTTATGGATGCAAGGCAAAAGCTGATATGTCACATTTAGCCCAAAAATCACCTTTTATATCAGTTTGTTGTTGCAAAATATGGTATATCAAAGGCAAATAGTCTTAAATTTATCGATAACTTAAAACTATTTGACTTCGACACACCAGATTTCGCTACAAGATGCAGCGGAACAAACTGATAGAAAAATGATTTGGGGGGAAGAATAAATTGCTCAAAGTACACTTCACAGTCTTAAACGTACACGTGACATTTCAAATATTAACAAAATAAAAATTACAGTGTCTTATTATGTAAATGGTTAACATCCTTACTTCGCAATCCTAAGGCTTTATGTTCAAACACGGGCCATTAGTTCCATTAAGTAAATACCAATATGGTACGCTACCTTTAAGTATATGCACTATCACACCTTGTCCTATTGTTACTTTCGTTATTAAGATCGTAGTTTAAATAGGACTTGGAAACTGTATCTAGATGTTCGTTAGTTAAATCAATTATCCCATCCTTTATCTTATTTATTTGATAGAGGAAAGAAAACCAAAATACCATTAATAACAGTTAAGTCAACAATGTATTGTTGGGTCATTCATCTACAAAGTCATGCTGGTTTATGAATTAAAAAAAAAATGGAGTTCCAATTTAGAAAGCTACCAAATATTAACACTACCTTTTCTTATATACACATTTCTCATGTTCCAATGAGTATCTTAGCTTTGAGCTTACGGTTCATAAGCATAGAAGTCAGGGGCAGATCCAGGACGGACTTCTGGCGGGGGGCGGGGGGTTGGAATACTGCTACATTTAAGAGGTCCAAACTCTGGGATTGGTTTTATTTATATATATAAAATAAGAAACTTTCCTCTTCTGGTTCCCTGGATCTTCTGGATCTCCCCCCGTGGATCCGCCACTGATAGAAGTAAAATTAATACATAAAGAGATAGAAGACTTTTTTTTTAGAAAAAAAAAAACTTCTCTTGGTCACATCCTTATCAAGCTAGAATCAGTATGATACACATATACTGTACCGTATACA
The DNA here is from genome assembly GCF_964235325.1 of Thermobia domestica. Lineage (NCBI taxonomy): Eukaryota > Metazoa > Arthropoda > Insecta > Zygentoma > Lepismatidae > Thermobia > Thermobia domestica. The sequence continues at coordinate 123,569,996 of NC_137466.1, read as the reverse complement.
TAATCATATAACACTTTCTCTAAGCTTTATATAGATATAGTATATCAAAGAATTCAAAATTAAATCAATAAAATGTAATGACATTCAATTATTAACAGTGGCGGCTTTAGCGGGCAGGCGAGATGGGCACAGGCCTACCAAAAATTTTGAAAAATATATAAACACTAAAAGATACAATAAAGAGTAAATATATTTATATTAGCGGTAGATAATTATTTAACAAATAGCATCAACCACTATTGTAAAAGTAATTTCCTACTGTCATTAATCAATCAAATGTGTATATACATCCATAAGCGAGGGAGTGGACCTACCTGAAATTAAAATCCTAAAGCCGCTGCTGATTATTAATTTACTTTGTTATGTTTATATATCTTGTTTCTATAATATTGAATTGACACGACTGAAATGTTCGAATCTACGCCTGGTGGAAAACAATCCCTTGTAACTCAACCAATGTCACAAATTTTGAACAAGTTAAGATGTTATTAACAGGGTCGTGTAAAAATGAAGCATGGAGAACATATAATTGTGAGTGATTTGCCTTTATGAATTCAAACTGGAACACTCTATACATCTAATCATGAAAAACATAAAACAGCTTATTTGGGTCAAAAGTTGAAAATGAACGTACTATATGCGTTTGGGTAGTGAAATTTCGTACCGGAGACACAATATTGAAAAATGATACCTGCGACTACCGACGAACACCATGTTTTGACTAGCTCCTTTGGAACACTGTGGAAGCGGAAGAGTGTTTGTCCAATTGTAAACAAGCTTACACGATCCACTGTCGTTTGGTTGCTTCGCGGAAGAAAGGTGAAAAACGTGGAATTCATAGATGCTACATGCGTTGATACTGGCCAGCAAGGATCATCGTCAGGAGATTTGCAGTTCTCTGAGTGCACACAAAAACAGGAAGATTTTCCGCATTGGGCTGTCACTTCGGATACAAATGGATATTCTACGGCAATTGTAAATAGTCAGCACAGTGATTGGATCGTGACCATGTCTCCATCCACAGAAGATGTTGTTGATGGTATAGTGGTGGTGATGCAGTTGTGCTGCGCTATTCAGCCTGTTCGCGAGAACCGGTTGTTAAAAGATTTCAAGTTCGCAGAATCGTTTGTTATATACCCAGACAAACACACACATATATATAACGCATGACCTAACAAGAGTGAAATAAAGAAGCGAAATTTGTGAAAACATTTCTGTATTTTTCTCGCTTACTTGCATTGTTGTGAAAACAAGCAACTTTGAATTCCTTAATTCAATGGCAAACAGAAATTTGAATGGGCGGGCGCCAAGATATTTATCTGATGCGACCGATAAAGAGTTTTCCAGTCATGTCAATAAAAGCTTTCCAGGTCTTAATTGTTTTGAATGCTCCATATTTGTAGAATAACAGAACGGCTATTTGAAGCATTCGCAACGCGTTTGTTTGCTCATACGTACGCTTGGACTACGCTGACCATGTACAGTATTTAAATGTGGATGGCTAATCGCAATGCGCAGCAAAAGCGAAAGCAGTAAAAACGTGCTGAAAACGTCGGCTGGAGCGTATTTGGTGCGTTTAGAAACAATAGACCGCCTGCTGTTTAAAAATGTCTAAAGGAAGGGAAAAAAAGAAAGACGTGTTGCCAGGCAAGGGGATTATAGCAGGAGAAAGTTACTTGGAAGGTGCTTTTGCAGAGTATTGAAACTCTGCTAGACCTGAACCTGGTAAAAAAAAAAAAAGACCTGAAAACCCTGAGTGGCTCACAATATGATTTATAGCTCTGACGAAAGTAAAATTACCGATAACCACCTTGGTTGCGTTCGCTGTGGGGTGTAACGCATCCGAAACGCTTTCTCGAATAGCCAAGTACTAAACCTTTGAAATTTCCAGACACCAAACAACTGGTTTTGGTAAAGCTTTGACTAACTCTCACTAACAATAATACACTATTGTATATTCTGTTATATGTTTCCCCTTCCTGAAGTCGGTTTAGTTTGAACGTGACGATACAAAATACAATAGAAACAGTTCTTAGTTCGAAAAATATGGATAAAATATATATAGGGTGTTGAAAAATGGCACCCACGAACAACAGAGAGCTTTTCTTCAGATCAAAATAAAGCGAAAATCCTATATAATGGCATACCTCCCAATGTTTCTTTCAGACGATATAGGAAATCAAAATTTCACTATGTGTCAACGTCGCAGATTAACTTGGAACCATTACCATTGCCCTACTAATCGATCAAGCAGTTACATAGATTGTTATGCTAGTAAGTGCTGCTAGTGTCAACTTAAACTTCCATCTGGAAAGAACCGGTGTAACTATTTGATAGATTGGTAGATCTTCTTTGTGGTTCTTGATCTGTGACGTTTCCACATAATGATATTCATCTCCAAACGAGGACCCGAAAGGAATACAATTATACATATTTTTTTCTTTGTTTTAACTTGTAAAATAGTGCTTTGTAGTCCGTAGATATATAAAGAACCGGTTGTTAAAAAATTAGAATAGCACCACTGTGGTGGTGCTTCATCACGTCTTTTTCCTTCGAGACAAAATCACCGCAAGCATCCAGAAATGGTCAATAAATGTTGTGTTCTCATGTTTCACTGCATATACATCCACATGCCACTCAGTCACTCAAGAGATGTTGCAGACTCTCCATAAATTGCAGTATGAAACCCTTCCTATCATTTCTCCTGATGTTTCTCCTACGGATGAGCAAATGCAAGACCAAGACCAAGACCCGGCTGGTTTTGGTCTTGGTCTTGGTCTTGCACACCTAGTCTTGGTCTTGGTCTTGCTTGCAAGAGTCTTGCAAGTCTTGCTTTTAAGAAATCTTATGCTTTTCATAGGGAAATTTTACTTTGGATATAAGGGATAATAAATTGTGCAATGCGCCGATAGTAATGGAAATACAATGTATGTTTCTAAATGTAATATAGTTTACCTTCACGTAAGCATGATATGCTGTACAACATAGGCAATGAGCTTTATTTTTTTAATTAGTGTCCACGCTTCACTACTTATAAGATAAGTCACAATGTTTCGTTATCGTTTTATACTTTTTAACAGATCCAATACTCCTTTGGTTCCCAAACTGGGGAAGCTACCCCTGAGACGCATGAAAGAAAATCAAGACAGCATAAAGGCGTCAGATTTTTTCTTTTCAACCACGATTAGATAATATTTGTATTGAACAAACTTCCCATTAAATATTGAGATTTTCGTTTACTGATTCCAATACGTACTCTATGAGGCAGAAACATGGACATTATGCAAAAGGGATGAAAAAATTGGAGGCTTTCGAAATGTGGGCATGGAGAAAAAAAGGAGAGATTTAACTGGATTGAACGGAAAATGAATGAGAAGGTGTTAGAAATAGTAGCAGTAAGGGAGAAAAGAAGAATTTTAGATATAATTAAGAGGAGGAAGTGTAACTGGTTTGGACATTGGCTGAGGAGGAACTGTATTATGAAGGATGTGCTAGAGAGTATGGTGGAAGGAAAGAGAGGAAGAAGTGAAGGAGACTGTAGTTGGAGGAAGGTATTAAAACAAAAAAATTGCTGCGTCAAGACTAAGAGACTTGCTGAGGACCACCTAATCGAAGCTTTTCAATTGCAGGAAGCAACCTGCTAATAATGGCAAAAAAGTTATGATAATATGTTTAGCGCTAATGGCCAAAAAAAAAAAAAAAAAGAGAGAGAGAGAGAGAGAGAAATAAAATAATAATGATTATAATCAAACCTAATAATATTTTAGAATAATTTGGGCGAAAACTGAAAACTACTCAACTGTCTATGTCTTTTATATAAAGTCAAATGATATAAATACTTTTGATCTATATTAGAAATGCAAAACAACGGCATCAAACTCCAATTTATTTAAAATAACAGTACAAAATCACTTTTCACTTGTGAATATGGATTATTTATTGTTGTATAATGTTATATTTCTCAATCCTTGAAGTACCAAATACCTAAGGAGGCTAAAAGTTATATTGATAAACAATTATTCAACGTATAAAATCCGCCCATGACATCAAACTTGCAGTCATATGCACTAAGTTTTTGTTAATGTCATGAAAATGTTATTTCGAAATTAATTTTATGAGCACACATTAAAAATTTCCAATGGATGCTTGAGCCTTAGGGCCAAGGCCATAGGCGTACCCATGTAATCGATACCTGTGGTTTCCGGAATTACAAATGTTCAATCAGGGGCGGATCCAGAGGAGACGATCGGGGCGATTGCTCCCCCCTCCCCCCAGAAGAGGAAACTTTCTTATTTTATATATAAATAAAACCCATCCCAGAGTTTGGATCTCTTAAAAGTAGCTCTAAGTAGCAGTATTACAACCCCCTTCCCAGAAGTCCGTCCTGGATCTGCCCCTGTGTTCAAAAGGGGAGACCGAGGCTGGTTGAAGAACTGAATATAACTCCTTCAATAATTAATGTAATGAGCTGTCGCTACTGTCATAAAAGAGCGACCTATGGATGCAGTTGCTATTTTCATATGGAACTTGTAACTTGCGGATTATGGCGTCTATTCGATAAAGAGTGTTTTTGCCAGTCTGAAGTATTTTTTTCGGTTCTCCGTTACAACATTACAGAATCGTCACTACTTGGAGTACAGAGGTCTGAACTTTGCTTCTATGGATATTCAAACAATAAAACGTAAATGCAAAACAATTGCTGAGTAATTGCGACTGTTGCACAACATAGGCTTGGGGTTAGTTGGCGTATAGTATTTGGGGTTGGTTGGCAAGTGCGCCAAACAACCTCGTGTGGAATTTTATTTCATTTTACTTTTATTGTTACATTTTTTTGTTTTATTGTTATGTTGTTTGCAGTTCTACCAATCTTTTACTTCAATGTTATAGAATAGCATGCACGTATTGGATTACTGTCAAAATTTAGGAATCGGGATAAGACTGTATGCCGGACTCTGAATTTTCTGAATAGGCTAAGTCTCAGGATCAAGAATATTTTGTATGTGCTTTTCTGTTACAAAAATAGAGGCCTAGCTATTGCTTTTTCTTTCTTTGAGGAAAGTAGGAAATAAACTGCATTTCTCGATAATTCAGCTAAAACATACCTTAGTGTCTCTTAACTACTTTGTGAACAGCGGGAAATAAACTACGTTTCTTGGTAGTTCAGTTATTTTAATTACATTTTGAAATAATATGAAGATTTAACCTACACCAAATCATATTAAAACTGATGTGGTTTGATAATCTTGTAGCTTTCAATGTCACGACAACCAAACTAGAATGAAAGAAAGAAGTTTTCATATTGTATAATGCTGATTCTTTTAAATGTTGTGAATAAAAGTCATTTCAAACTTCAAATAGCCAACTTCATTGCAATATATATAATAGAATTTAGAAAAACAACGTTTATTTCTAAAAAAAAAATCCAATTATTGTTTGTGTTTTGGAATATTTAAAAAGTATGCCAACTAGCCCAACAATATCAGCTAACCAGCCCCTTACTAGGGGTCGGTTGGCATACTCCATTTTAAAAGAAAGAAAAATTTATTTCTCGAAAACTGTAAGCAGCAAAACAAAAACAAAAATTGAATTTATTAGAAGAAACATTGGTCTGTCCGTGCACATCCATTACATTGTAATACAGTGCACCATCTGCTCATAAAAAATAAAGAATGAAAAGTTAGCCAACCAGCCCCGGTCTCCCCTACTACATTTCTCTTTAGTTTTTGAAGAATACCATTAATGTTTTGAAATGAAATGAAATATCTAGTTTAACGTCCGACGTTTATGCACCGAGGCCAAGGGTGACGGTGATGATGAGAAATGAATGAAATGGTGGAATGAAGAAAGAAGAAGAAAACAGGAAAACCCTGAGATAACCCACGAACACGGTGTTTGTTCACCAAAAATGCTTACATGGCGCAAGCTGGGATCAAACCAGGAACCCCATGTACCAAAGATGTACGCTGTACCTCTGAGCCGGTACTTGTGCAAGAGTTTTGGTCTTAGTCTTGGTCTTGGTCTTGCATGCAAGACTCTTGAACAAACTGCAAGACCAAGACTTTTGCGCTGATCACTACTCCTACCGACCACCGCCTCTTCTGGCTTCTTGATCACTTCTTGACAGGGAAGAATTTCCCTGATGACCTGGAGGTGCAACATATGGTTAAGGAGATCTTCGCATCGCAGACATCAAGGTTCTTTCGTGATAAAATTCAATCGTTGGCTGACCGATTACCAAACGTATGCAGCTACAGCCAGAAACTGCTTTGACTAACCAGGTATTAGAGTTTTTTTTTCTTTTTTTGGCCATTGAAAGTGACACAAGTCACACGGACATTTTATTCGCACCAACTCAGTATTTTGTGACTAATGCAATTCTGAAATCTGAGCACAATCCGTATTGTCACAATTGATGGATTGAGAAATTTATGTTTTATCATTAAAAATAAAGGAAGAAAAACATTAATTTCTGTGTTATCAAATCAATATATTTCTTGTAGCTTTCTAAAGTATTCAAAGACTAGGAAAAATCCACTTGACGTTGGACAAACTCTTATTATCTGACACATAGGTAACTGAAAGTTTATAAATATTAATAACTAGTTGAATATACCCATGCCTCGCACGGGGGCTGTATTTTTAAGTCAACGCCTGTGGGAGTATCACCATTGCTCTCAGCGACCGCGAAAACTATGGATTTGATAGTAATATCCGTCATTTTGGGCTATTTTTTTTACATGTCTCGGTATCTTCCCCGCTGACTCCCGGCCCGCATGCAATTGTAACTGAATTTGCAAGTCACCGCTAATGAAAGTGTCACCATTGATTTCAGCGACCGCGAAAACTATGGATTTGACAATAATATCGGTCATTTTGGATTACTTTTATATGTCTTGGTATCCCCCCCGGTAACCCCCGGCTCGGAGCCGAATAGCGTGAATTTGGAAGTCAATGCGATCGGAGTTTCACCATTGATTTCAGCGACCGCGAAAACTATGAATTCAACACTAATATCGGTCATTTCTATCACTTTTACACGTCGCGGCAAACGCCCCTAAGACCCCCTTGGTTCGAATTTTGACAGAAACGTTTAACTCTGGTCTGAAACCTGGACCAAGGTATTCGTGACTAAAATTTGGTAACTCTCGGTCAATTTGTCTGGTTCCCAAGCCGGTTCCGGTAAACTTCTACCCTGAGACCCTGCTGGTTCGAAATTTGAAGAAAACGCTTCGTCTTGATCTGGGGCTTGGGCCAAGGTACCCCTGACCAAAATTTGGTAACTCTCGGTCCACTCGTCTGGTTCCCAGGTCGCACACAGACAGACAGACAAACACAAAAACAAACTTTTTATTTTATTTATATTAGATTAGATTAGAAGATTGTAGATATGCTGCATATCTATAGAACAAATCTTTGTCTTTTATCTTTGATAATCTTCTGACATTCTATGTTTATGCTATGTAGGTTGCTCATGACGAATAAACTACACCTTAAGTAGAGCCAAAGACTATGTCAGATCCATTTGGACAGCTCCCCTCCCCTTACACAAACCTTTTCCGAATTTTACGAATATAGTTACAAACGTTTGTGTACGTAAAACTAGCGCTTATGCGCAAAGCAATTTTAAGTAATTCAAAAATTAATTTGCGAGCTCTGTTTTTACGGCAGACCCCCAACAACGCCGATTGGGCCCAAAATGGTCTCAATCGTTAGTGCATAGTTTGTGCACACAAAATTTTCGTTTGAACACCAAAAGAAAATGAGATATTGACGTATGCAGTTGAAGCACCAGCCTACCCCACAATGCCGATTGGCCCCAAAATGGTCTAATCATTACTCCATTATTTGCGTAGGCAAAAGTTTCGTTTGTGCACAAAGCAAGTGTCAGATATTGGCGTATCAAATTTAGATGCCATCCACCCTAGCAACTCCAATCGGCACCAAGATGATCTCAACCATTAGTGCATCGTTTGCGCACATTTATGCATGCAATAGTTTGATTTATCCATGAAAGGAAGTATGAGATATTGGCGTACTTAATTTATGCGCCAGCCTCCTCCCCAACGCCGGTTGCCATAAAACAAGTTATGGAAATAGCTCTTTCTAGTATTCAAGAACTTTTATGCAAATCCAATAATAATAATAATAATAATAATAATAATAATAATAATAATAATAATAATAATAATAATAATAATAATAATAATAATAATAATAATAATAAATGGTGAAGACATGTTATTATGATATGAGAGCATCAATTGCTCTGACAGCTTATTACTATATATAAAACACTTCAATAAATCTTGCAAGAAGAAATCAGAGAACATCGTGATGTCAAGTTTAATTACCTGGCAACCAACCAGACTCTTCGAAATTCATAAGTCCGTTAAATTAATTCCACTTTCCTTTAACGCTTGCATTAGATACGTGGTACGTTGTGTGGTGCTGTCTATATTCTTGAAACTAATCTTTCGCCTGGTTTGAAATGCACGTTATGTTTTGTTGATGTCGACGTTCATAGGGAAATATAACGAAAAAATAAAAATGTTATAGAAAGTTCTTCGTTTTCCGACCTGAATAAATTATATTAAAAGTAGTAACTATGTTTGTATTTTTGTGATACTTCTTGTTAATGTGTTAAAAATGCACGAGCAGCTTTTGGTGCGAGCGGTCTTAGATTCGATTCCCGGTAGGGACTCTCGGTCAAGAAGGTGTAGCAACTTTTTCAGGCCATCAATCCTGAATGATGTTTTTTCCTCATTCACACCAAGCAAATGCCGGGATGGTACCTAACATATAGGTCCCAGGCCTCCTTCTTTCCTTTTCCATTCCTTGTTCCTTCCTCCTCTACAGCGGATAGTATGCTCCCCGAGAGACATAATCGCTCACGTGATGGGCTTAAGGCAATAGGTGCAGACAATGCCTAGAAATATGTATAAAATTAAAAAATACACGGGTATTTTAACTTATTTACATATTTTATCCATCGCAGGTTTCAATAATATTTTATATACAGATACTTTTTCAAATCAACATTATTACTTTAGGCTAGACTTAACCAAAAAAATACATTTATTTTAGTAGTTTACGTACATTTTAATAGTAATGTATATCAGATTGATTCTAAATGAATAATTATACAAAAACATGGAATGGACAGAATATAGTCCTATCCCTAGCGTAAGAAATAGCTTAAGATGCTTGCATATTGCATTACCGTACACATACCTGAATTTTATTTGATATGTTTTATGTTAACCTTGTACATATATCGCTATAAATCGATCAAGAATATTTGTTCATCTATTTCCAAATGTCTCAAATACAATATAAATACATTTTAAACAGGAACAGAGTAGCATCAGCAATATAAGAATAAATAAGATTAGTGATTAAAAACATAACACACACACATCATACGTCTATAAAAATGTACTTACATTTTATACTAGTTTCCGAAAGCTGCTAGGTACCATAATAAAATTCTTTCAGAAAAATTATATACAGTGCAATTCAACGTGCCGTGTGAGATACATTGTAACACTGTACATTATCAAACCAAAGTTTTGCAACGTTTTTATTTATTTATTTATTTATTTATTTATTTATTTATTTATTTATTTATTATTGCATTTAAGTTGTCTGGAGCAAAGCTCTACTCGGGGTATTACTGAGAGTCAGAATCAGTGGGGGACCTAGAAGGTAAAAAGTTGGGGGGGGGCAGCAAAAGCCCAAACTATAATAGGCATATCATAAGTTCATTATAAGGTTTCAAAAATTATAAATAATAGCTTAAATTATTTTTGTCACTCAAAAAACTGGGGACCTAGGCTCTCCCAGCCCCGGGCTAGATCTGCCACTGGTCAGAAGCCCCGAAAATTTTTAAGCTTGTATCTATATACTTTAGACATTTCTAATAATTTCTTTTTAGAAAAAGAATAACCTCTTCTGAAATTTGTATGTGGGCATGTACTTAAATGGTTTTAAACACGTTGTTTACATTTTTGATACATTTTTCTTTTTTATTGTTTTCGTGGGAATTAGGAGAGAGGAATGTATGGTGATCGTTAAAAATCTAATTCTCTTTACACTAGGGGAAATAAACGTTTTATTTATTTATTAAGAATACAAAATGTTATCTGATTATTTGCATTTTTTTTCTCCTTTGGGCAAACTTTCCACATCCACGTCTTGAATTTATCTGAATTATTAAGAGGAAAGTGTTTCCATTTACTGACATTTGTCGAGCTTTTGAACTTACTTTAAATATGGAAATATAATTTTCAGTTTAATTTATTACCGCTTTATAATTTCTAATGTATTCTTTTACTTAGAACTGAAAAAAATTAATTTTTTTAAGGAGAGATAACTTTACTTAGTGATTTTTGAGAACTTATCATATTTTCTATCTATTTCTGTCTTACTTAAAATTATTTTCGTTTACTACTTGGCTTATTAAGAAATTATACGTTCAGGACAAAATCAAAACTTAACAAATTACACAATAAGTTTTGGGCATTTTGTTAAAAATAAAAAATTAACTAAACTAAAATTATTATTATTATCATTAGTAGTAGTAACAGTAGTAGTGTTGTTGGTGGTGATTGTTAAGCAATAGTGATCTTAACATTTTTTTATCTGCATTCCTATCAAATTTAATTAAAAGAAGCTGATAAAAGTAAGGTAACAAAAATGTCTTTACAAATATGTAGTATTTAGTTTCAATACCTATTTGGAGTCGTGCAAAACTTCAAAATTATGTTAGGAGTGCATGTAGCCCAGTAAACAACATAATCACCAAGTAATTACACTGTTTAATGTGCGTAAACCAAACTTATAACACGTAGGTGTTAATTCCATTTTACTAATTCCTTCTCCCTCCATTTCTCCATTTTCTTTAATTTGAAATTAAGCTTCAGTGATGACAAATTACCTATTTTAAAGGAATGAGCTTCTGTACGAGTACATGCAGAAGTGTTATTGACCCCCTTTCGTACTTGCACTTCAGTTTGTCACCTGGTTTATGCAAAATCGACATACATATTATGCTATCTAAACATACTAATATCATATTAAATCTATTAACTACAATATTTATTGTAATACGTGTTAAATAATAAGTAAAATATGATAATCGAAAACTTTACATGTGATGTTTCATAAGGTACAAAGTGAATAACCTATTCTATACGTGATGAATAACATAATCACTTTATTTGTCATAAAACGCAAAACAGCGTGAAACAATTAACTTGGTTCCACTTAATAGTTTGAAGACTGCTACGCGACGTTTCCACTCATATCATTGGAATAGGATAGGCCTATTTATTCATATAATAACATTTGTCTTAAGCTTTGATCATTCAAGCGAGAGAGAAAGAGAGATATACTCTTTCCCTAAAAAGTTATATTGAATTGATATGAATAATTTTTTGAATTAAATACGTTTATTCATCTTTTAGAGTTTTTCTTTCTTTAATGTAAAGCGGCATTATAATTTGAACAAAGACAAATATTTGCAACGTATGAAGTGTAGAAGAAATATAAAATGAACTTGCCTAAAACGATTAACTAAAACACTGGAGGAAGTCGACTTCTTTAAGTTAGTGGTTCTCAACGTGGGCGTTAACACCCCTTCCCCCGGGACATTTTGTTTCCAAAGGGTAGTATCTATGAGCTATGGATAGTGATGTAACTAAGAGGAAGCAAACGGGCGCAAAACTGGGCAAATATTTATTTTCACTATATGGCAAGGAAAAGAGTTTTAGAAAACTAAAGATCATAAAAAGAATCAAAACCTCAGAAACTTAACAGGACAACTTCTCACCAACCTTAGGATCATATCCATAGTATGTAAGTTAGCTACAAAGCTATCTTTTGAGGACATTGTAAAAATCTTTGTAACCAAAAGAGACTGCAAAGTTAAATTTTAGTTCAAGCTTTTTGTGTTTGCATTTAACTTACATCGATTTAAAGATTTGCAAAATGTCCAAGCATAATATTCGAGACAACAGCTTGACAGTTTGTCATAAGTAAATATTTTATTCTAAAGCAATAGACTGTTGATTCATTCTATACACATGCACATCCCGATATAATTCCATAAACATTTTGATTTGCAGTTATTATGATAAGACTATAAGGATATGTCAAGCATACTACTCTCAAATTATTTGCCAATCAAATAGTAATTACTTTGGTGTTTTATCTTGCACTAAAAATTAAATTATGTACTGCTATTTTGAAATCAAGCTTTACCACTTGAATAAAAAATGGAATAGGAGAATTACTGTGTGATGCCAATATTAAGTGTAGTCGGGGAGCGTTTTGGCTAATTAAAATAGTTGCCGCTTGCAACCACACTCTTTTGCCATCGCTCAGCCAATGATTGGATTCCGTGGCGAAATAATTGGAATTTGCGATCTCAAGAAGCCTTCAACCGCACGTTGCACCACCCGCACATCAAGAAATATCTTTTCTTCCAAGTTATCGAGTGCCCTAAAAGTCGATGGGAGAGATGTCAGGAGAATATGGTGAATGAAGAAAGATTTCAAACTGAAACTCAGGAGAGTGTGCAACGTCCTTTCAGTAATATGGGGTTGTACATTGTCGTGCAGCATAAGGACACCATTTTTTAAATATTTCAGCGCGTTTGCGAGCAAAGTAGCGGTGCATATCATGGAGTTCAACACTGTAACTATATTCACACTGATGGTTTCACTTCGGCGGAGAAAGATATTATGTATCAACCATCACCATAGATCGCCATACCAGCAACAACATTTAGGAATTTTGGTAACAGTCCTGCACGTTTATCAAGCTCTAATCACGATTATTGTAGCAGATCCATTTTAAATCAAAAGTGACAATTCGATGCAGAAAACTTTGCCGGTTATTTCTTACGCTCGGAGAATTGCACACATCCAAAGGCAACTCTTGTTGGCCGGTGTAACTCATATGGCACCCATATATCCAATTTTTTTCACCTTACCAACTGCACTGAGCTACTGAATGGTATGGTATGACCTATCTCGTCCACAATGCACGAACACTTTTCCGGGAGTCCGCTTCCATGGTGTTCCTAAGTAGCTCATCCGAACATATTTGGTGGTCAGGGACCAAGAGGCTTACTTTGCAATGATGTATCATCGGAACGAAATTTGACAAGCCAACGACAATTTCTGGCTCAAATGCACTGTTATTGCTTGTTGTAGCTTTCTGCAGAATGCTCAGTTTGAATTCGTAAAGAAGAATCATACAATTGTGTGTTTTTATGGTGCGCTTTCATACGACCTTGTTCATCCTGATTGAGTACTCTGGACTGTTTGTTGAACGTGTAGAATTTCTGACATTAGACGCGAGAAATTAGTCCATCTCTTTATTGTATTCCTGTGATAAGTTTAACATCAAACGTCTAATAGGACGTTTCTTTTGCACCGACTTAATATAGACGGTCGAATGTTCCACACAAGAACTCCCATACTCATTTTTCATCATCTACCTGCCAAGTGTGTGCATTCATTGCAAATACCAACGCAATGATGGAAATACTGTTGACAAATCATCTTATTTCTTACAATGCTGCATGAAGTCTGTGGTCTTCAATTTGTCACAATTTGTTGCGTACCCTTTTTAGCATACTTTGGACGGGCCTGAAGTCCAAGTTCCGTAGCTTTGTTTTGATGCAACGGACGAGCGTGGAGCGGTTTTGGCTTCCCATTCATCATCAAAGACGTCCGCAGCCAACAGAGATCAGAAATGCTCTACAGAAAGTGCCTGTGAGACACTTGCTGGATTGGCATCCCGTGGTATGAATGGCACTGAGTGCGCCGTCAACCGGTCAGTTGTTCTCCTGGCATAATACCTGATTGCGAGGTCTGGCTAAAATACATAGTTATCACCATGGTCATATGTGTTAACAATTTTAAGCAACTTCGGTAGACATCTCTTGGTGTACATGTCGGCTGTGATTGTTGGGCCATTAACTGTATCGAAGAATGATTGGGTGACACCTCTTGTAAAATGGCCACCCATACAAGTACTTTCTTTTGAGAATTTTCTTTGCTATTGTAGCGTAAAGTAGCTCGAATCCCCATAACATCGGAAGCATAATATGCGTCATTTCCTGGCAGTTCATCTCTGGCAAATGAAGAATATTTTTCATTGTTCATAATGAACATCGTGTCAGGATGCAAAATGTCAGAATGAATTTTCTATACTTGTCTGCTATTGTAGCGAGTTGCTTCTCTGTATACTTGGGTGCTTTTGGACGTTTAAAATGTTTCATGTCCATTTTCTCCAAATTCCGAGCAATTGTTCTTCTGGAGACATGAAATTTGCCAGCCAGTTTCTGACCAAGTACCAAACTCGGTTTTCTGCAAGTTTCTTAAATTTCCTCTCATCACTGTGGGCCAGTTTGCCAAATGGCCGCACCTTGACAAGTCTTCAACCGGAAGACCATTTTAATAGCGTTTTATGATGGTATAGATCCTCTAACGTGAAAAGTTCTCTTTCCGAAAATGCTTGACAACTTCCAGCACTGGTAGTTGCCCAACAAGGCACTACACACGTCGTCGTAATGCAATTCTCTCTTCGTTTTTCAGCTCCATACTGCTCACATCTTGCTGAGTACGAAGCACATTATCTATGAAGCTTTGATACCCAGGACTCACTCGTACTGCTCACTTTGACCTTGGCACAGCGATAACAGTTTGTGTGTTAACTTTCACCAACATATTTGTTTCAAAATCATGATGGTTCTTTATGTTTATGACTAGTGTCTGTCTGTCAGATATATACACAAAACCATTTTCAATTGATGAGTTGGCGTGATTACAGCGGCGTAACTCAGATTTTTTCGGGGGGGGGGGGAAACAAGCATTAATACGCGTATTTGGACCCCTAGAAAAAGTTGTTTTTCTAATTCTTGGGTCCTCTCTTTCCATCTTTTTCTTACTTTTCATGACCTCCCGGAGCCTGTGGGCCCTCCCGATGGGGCCATTAGTTACGCCTCTGGGTCCGTTCCATTCACGACAAATTAATTAAGGGGACAGTAGGTCCATTGACAAATTTCAAAACCATACGAATAAACATTATTTGTAGGGCCCCTAATAGTAGACACTTCACTGAAATGGGCCCACAACTCATATTTGTTTTATTTACCTTGTGTATACTGTTTTGTTATGTAACGTAGTGAACCCGTTTGATGCTCATTTATAATTTCATGTTCGTATCGTATATGGAGTAAGAAAAGTTTGTTTTAAAATAGGCTTTCCTCGAACGGTGGGAGCTCCCTGGGGGGTAGTTTCCCCCTATGGTCCTGCGTGATTATGATATATATATATATATATATATATATATATATATATATATATATATATATATATATATATATATATACAGGGTGTCCATAAAGTCCTTTGCCATTCATAAACCTCGGAAACGATGAAATATATGTCAAAACGAAAAAACACGTATTTCATCATTTCAAAAGTACCACGTATTGAGGGAAACAAAGTTGCCCCAGGGCCCTCGGAGTGTCCCAGATGGGGCCCAACTCAAAATTTTCAAATGGCAAGGGGGTCAAGTAGTATATCGTTTAAAAATCATTTTCAAAAGAAAGACGATGGAATAAGTTTCGATGCTCTATAGTAAACTTGTACAAAATGGCGGCAGGTCAAAATGTTAATACAGTTTGCATTGAAAAGTCTTTGGTCACCCCTAGAAATCTGAAATGGCTCAACAGATATCAAAACTGAAAACACATATGCAATCATTTCAAAAGTACTACGTATAGAAAGAAACAAAGTTTCCACAGGGTCCCTCGGAGAGTCCCAGACGGGGTTCAACTCAAAATTTTCAAATGGCAAGGGGGGTCAAGTATCGTTTGAAAGCTATTGTTAAAAGAAAGAAGATGGAACAGATCTTATGTTTCAATACCAACCCTGCGTGCAATGGTGGGTGATTAAAATGTTAACATGGCCTTCATCAAAAAGTCCATGTCACTTCCAATGATCCGAAACGGTAAAACATAAGGGGCCTTATGCAGAGTCGTTTTGAAGTCTGATTAACGCCATACTACGGGGTTGACTAACGGATGGTTATCAAAATTGTATTCAGAGTCTCTGATTAGGACGCAGTATTTGACGAAGTTAATCACATGTGACTAATTAATCAAAAGCAGAGGCTAAACTTTTACCCACAGTTTAGCGTGCGACACAACATTTCGTATTTCATGTGTTTTCATTTTTACAGACTACGCATTCGCTGATCTACTTTTCCATAGTTGCCACATTTATTTTTCTTGCCCGATGCATTGGGGTTATATAAGTTAATCATACCCAAAACATATTTTTAATTGTACTCAAAGTAGACTCTGAATATCAAAAAGAGCACCTATCTTAGTAAAGAGTTAGTATGCTACTAAGTAGACTCTGACTAACACTCGATTAACGGATTCTCTCTGAATACCGCCCAAGATGTCAAAACGCTAAAAGAAGTGTTGTCTTATTTGTAAAGTACACCTTTTAGATGTACAAATATTTGTCCCAGAATCCCTGCAGGTTCCCAAGTGGGATCCAACTTAAAATTTGCGAATAGGAAAAGGGTCAAGTACCATACTGTTTAAAAGTTATTGGTAAAAGAATGAAGATGATACAAGTTCGGAACGGCTATGCAAACCGTGTCCGTAAGAACAGGAATTGGGTGAATTGATAGTATGTGAACAGTCACATCTATTGAAAGGTTTAATTAACTGGATGTCATGTCTGCATTACTAATTGAGACAATAGTATTTCAAGTAGAAGTGTACCTACTACTACTTCTGATGTTATTACTAATGATCCTATTACAATTAGTAGTACTATTATTAATATTACTACAATTTCCTTTACAAGGCTGTGTTGACACTTTCAGTCTCTCGCCATTTCACACAAGGTTAGTATACCCGCAAGACTTGTTCCATCTTCCTTCTTTTAACAATTGCTTTCAAACGGCCATTTACAACTTTTGCGTTGATCCCCGTCTGGGACCCTATAAGGCACTCTGTGGCAACTTTGTTTGCCTCAATAGATGGTACTTTTGAAATGATGAAGTATACGTTTTTCAGTTTTGATATCTGTTGAGCCATTTCAGATTTCTAGGGGTGGCCAAAGACTTTTCAATGCAAACTGTATTAACATTTTGACCTGCCGCCATTTTGTACAGGTTTACTATACAGCATCGAAACTTATTCCATCGTTTCCTTTGAAAATAGCTTTCAAACGATATACTACTTGATCCAATTTGCCATTTAAAAATTTTGAGTTGGACCCCGTCTGGGACCCTGGGGCAACTTTGTTTCCCTCAATACGTAGTGCTTTTGAAATAATGAAATACGTGTTTTCTCATTTTGACATATATTTCACCGTTTCCGAGTTTTATGGGTGGCAAAGGACTTTATGGACATCCTGTATATATATAAAGTAATATTTCCCTGATAGTGTGACATATGAAAACAACTGTCAAAATACAGTATTAATTTTCAGGTGAAGTTGGAGTAAGTAGAGATCAACCATGCGTGTTAAATTAGGTCTCCCTCGTCGTTCTGTCCAGAGATGGAGTGGGTCAGTGGGTCAAGTGGCTCAAGTTTTCTGGGTGGGTCGTGGGTCAACAGCATGTGACCCACTGTGACCCACTACCCACCGTAACCCACTGCGACCCACCACCCACCGTGACCCACTGCGACCCACCGACTTACTCTGCTCAGTGTATTGTAGACTGGTAAATTTGTCTGCGTTTTACTTTCAAGACCATTCAACAAGGAAATAATTATACTATGATAATTTAATTGAAATTCATCGTAATTTGGCCCATGACAAATAGCAGTGTGGTAATTGAAGGGGGGAAATTCCCAGGCACCTCTGAACAATTCCCTGGAACCTCGTTTCCTTTTACCTTCTAGGGCGGAGGGAACTTGGTAATGACATCAAACCTTCATGTTTAATTACAAAAATTAAATTTATAAACAAATAAGAAATCATCAGTTTATCAGGTTTTAATTGATAATTTATGCACAAGATTTCCTATCGAAGATGTGGTAGATGAAGTTTCTGTTCTCCATGAGTCGACATTGCCAACTGACATAGTCGATATGGAAAAGATGTTGTATTGTGATAGAGAGGTGATACTTCTTGCTGAGTATTTTAAAACTGACCGAGAAAAATCGTTATCAAACGTAAGTCTAACAAGCAGATTGTCGATGAGGAGATGCAGAAATTTCTACGTCGGATAGAAGTATTATCAATTTCCACGACAAAGTGCGAACGGGGATTTCCCCTTATGAATTTACAGATGACTGATATTAGAAATAGACTAAGTGCTCAAACATTGTCTAACTTGTTGTTTATCAATGTTAATGGCCACCGGTAAACAAGCTCAAAGTATAGACGACCTAGTTATTTCTTGGCTGAAGGATGGACATCATTCCGCTGCGGATGATTTACCACAAAAAAGTCCTGGAGGCCAACAGGATATAAACCCGATTTCAGATTTGTTTTAAGGTGGAAAATTACGAGTTATGGAAAATGTATACTTGTATTACTAATGGCTTATTTGTGTTATTCAACTTTGTACCGAATTTTCAATAAGTCTCTTCTTTCCTTTTTATAAACTAAAAGGTAAACTACTTTGAATACATATTCATAATAATTGCAATTATGCATATTTGTAACTTAAATTTAATGTGGTGTTTTAGTGAATACACAAATTATGATTATGAGCATATTTTGTGGAGATGCTCTCACAGATTGTACCCGAGTACCTTTATATGCTATGTAAAACTGAATTTTCAAGTCTTTTGGAGAAAAATACTGTGAACTGAGAAATCATAACCTTTTCCTTATTGTACAGTACAAGGGTATTTTCTTGCGAATAGAAGTTTCTTTTGGAATGCATTGAGAAATTAACGCAAGAATACTCTCTTAGTACAAGTATATTTTTTTCACACACTAATTTCCCCCCACCTCGAAGTGCTTCAATTTCCTCACTGACAAACACTTTACCACTTTATATCGTAAAGGTCAGATCCACCGTTATTGTAACAGAGTAGTGCTTGAGTGATTGACCGTAGAAATTCAAACTCTGATTAGTGACAATATCACAGTCTTGTTTTATTACAAGTGTAAATTCTTTATTCAGTAGAGAAGAGGACGTGGATCATGTGTGAAAGTTGATGACGATGGATTTTGGTGAATCAGAGTAGGTGACAGTGGATGAGAGTGGTTCATGGTGGGTGGTGGGTCACGGTAGGTGGTGGGTCAGAGTGGGTTATGGTGGGTGGTGGGTCACGATAGGTGATGGGTCAGTGGGTTGTGGGTCAAGTTTTCATTGACCCACGCCAACTCTGGTTCTGTCCCGAAGATCAGCAGACTGGACATCTGACTCTCCTGTCACTCAACTTCTGGGATCTCATTAATATCAAACGTCGCAGGAAAGCCACAATGTGTGTTGTGTGGTTCGATTACCTCTGCCTATAAATCATAACACTATTGAAAGTGAGAGTTTGTCATACACTGCACCTCTTCATGTATCTTACTTTGGCAGCAGTGCAGCTACATTACAATTGTTTAGTGGCGCGAAAAGCTCAACCTTATCATATATTCTATATATTGATGTGTATGTATATAATGTATCTTATATAATACTAGTTAATGTATCTTATAGAATACATGTAATATTTCATTATTTTCTAACATTCTTTCATTATCTTTCCAGATGAAAACAATGATCCTCACACTTTTCGCTGCTATTCTTGTACGGCCAATTCGCCTGGGTCAGAATGTGAGCTCCATCCAAACACCACAATACAATGCAAACGAAAACTCTGTACGATAGTCCGTGTAGAAGCACGAGACACAGGACGAGTGATTTCATTGTATCGTAACTGTGATGAAAAATCAGCAGTGTTTGCTCAAAATAACTGCCATGTCGAGCCAGAAATTAAAACTTGCTTCAGTACTTGCAGTGGAGATTTGTGCAACAATGGACTTGGCAATGAAGAAGAAGTGAATGAACGCAAAGAACAGGAGAGGAAAACAGAAGAAGAAAAAGAAAAAGAACAAGAACAAGAAAAGAAAAATGAAGTATCAGAGCCGAGGGAATTTAGAGGAAAAAGTATTGAGTTCGATCCATCGACTGCATCACACATTGCAAACTCTGTGACAATAATCATAGCAGCATCCTTATTTACGTCATTATATTCCTGAACGAAAGTTGTAGCCATTCAAACAAGAAAGTACGTGAAGTGTAAAAGAAAAAAACTTGATTTGGTAGATGTTGTCAGTCACGGTTGTTTTGATTGTCAGGATCTTACTTTGATTTGCTATGTTCCTTTTAAAAATATTCAACTTGAATCTCCACCACTGATTCAAACAAATTAGTATTAGCTATGATTGTACCCAGACAATATTGGGTAATTGTAATTTCCGAAATTCTCCAGTAGGTATTATGTTCCTAATACAATGGTATTTGAAAAATCTCTTCCATTTACATAGGTCTATACATTATTTGGATAAAAAATTCTCATGAAAGGATTCTTACATTCTTAAACAATCCTCCCTAATCTCCTCTGGATACTGCCTTCAATTGGTAATAAATTTGTAGCTGATGATACAGATTAAATTTGAATCGGTGTTCGAAGTGGATAAGAAATGGGAGAAAATTATAAAGTGCGCTTCCCAGCTTCTTTTATAGTCTATAACGAAAGTAATAAGTGTTAACATGGCACTCTTATATTGTATCTGATCCACTTCGGGTACCACTTTCAATTTTGGTCTATCAAAACAAACATAGTAGGCCAGAATAGGACCCTAAGGTAAAAGTAAACCTAATCGACTGCATACAAGCGTAAGCAGAAATACGTGAGCAAAGAGCATTTCTCCCTATGTTATCCAACCAATATGAACACACTATGAATTCTGTTCTGTTCTTTCTGTGTACCACCAGCTTGGTGCAGTTATCTCCGCCCATACTTTCAACTAAATCAAAGTAGACCTTATGAGAAAAAGGAACAAATGTTTTTATACCCTTAATGTAATAACAACAATCCTGTTTTCATAGTATAAATTTACTAGTATAATTATCTAAAATTAATAAAGAACGATCATAGCATGATGCATGATCAATGATGTAACGATCATTGATGATAGAAATTACACTCAACAGTTTGCTTGCTACCTAAGTTATACATAAACACTGGTCTAACATCAAAATATAATTTTAAAGATAGTTGTATTTATCCACTATTCTCATGCAAACTCAGGTATAGAAAAATTATGAAAATGTCTTCAAATGTAAAAATCAAAAAATAAAGTTATATCGGAGTACTTCTATGTCTTATTGTTTTAATTTTAAATTAATAAGTTGGCCTATTTTGATCAGTTCTGAAGGAGGAGAGCAGCACAATGATATTATATTCCCTTAGAATAGGTCAGTTATGTTCATAAGTCCTGAACTCCTTCGTGACTATATGGTTAGTGTACAACTTGGCTTTGATTCCTTGTGAGAGATTGTGTGATTCAGGTATCACGGTATAAAAAAAAGAAAACTTGTCTTTTTGTGCAAGAAACTAAAAAGAACTTTCCTGGGATTCTTTTGGTACAAATTAATCTTTGTTAATTATAGTCTTCAGCAAAAAGTCACTAATTCCCCACTGTATGACATGGAGTAGGGCTTAAATGTGAGATTGGTAACCAGGCGATCTGTGTTCAAATCACAGTACGGATTCCATTTTTTAAATATATACAATATTCTTTTGAAATACAAGACTAGTATTTATAATGGTCCACTTAAAAACATTGCATTTGTTAATAGTTGTTATACAATCTCATGGGGTGGTCAAAATCAGGTTTAGATTCGTCCAGTGCTATATAATGAATGTGCTGCAAGTGTAACTATCTCATAATCAAATTAGCAAACAAGATAATCTTAATAACAGTGCAGATTTATAACGGTAATAAATTGATTGAAATCTTACACATCTATAAATTCATTGCAATTTTACTTCCTTTTTTTCTTTTTAGATGTAAGGTTGCAATTTTCGAACCATTACAAGTATCTGATGTGGTTAAAATGAGAAAGTATCTATATATAAAAGACAAAAGACAACCTTGTAACAAAAGCAGGGGTGTAGCCAAGGGGGGCCCACCGGGGCCAGGCCCCCCAAATGGTTTCCTGATCCCCCCAAATGACCAGCTTTTAAAACATCATAGTAAAATTATCGCGCTTCATTCATTTAAAAGTAACAAATTTTATTGACAATTAATAATTTACGGTAAAATAGTATGGAGAAATATTGTTTTTCCATACCGATCGAAAAATAGTATAGTATCTCTTCCTTATACCAATCGAAAAATAGGATACTTTTTTGTAACAGCAGATTACACAATTTATTGCGATTTTTATTTGACAGTTTGAAGACAAACGTTTTAACAAGGTACTACAAATGCAGCCATAAAACAAAGGTACTAAACTGATTTGTAAGTACAGTAGGTCTATATTTTTATATGCTTTAACAAGTGTTTTAAAAGACATAGAGGATGGAAAATTTGGTGAGAAACAATGTTTTTATTCAATTTGGATTTCATTCGCTCTCTTTTATTTCTACTCAGTGTAATAAAATAATTATGTTTTTTTTTTTTAAGTCACGAATAATAAATAAGTATTTTTGTCAGGAAATCGTAAAGAAATTAAGTGAAATTTCAAAGAAAATCAATCTTGTGTACATATGTTCTGTATACAAGGTATTAAATTTAAATATAAAGGTAAGCAAGGAAAGTTCTGTCGCTTTTTCACCCACCACCTTCGAACATCGATATGTCATCTAACCTGGAAGATCAAAAATAATCCCCATCAGCATCGACTATCTTCTGAAAACGTTCTGGAAGGCCATGGAATCCATCGCAGTAGAACCTGGTGGGCCGTGAAACGAAGAAGGTATCAGGTGCATTTTGGACTTTTACTAGGGATTCGAGCTGGCGTCCTCTAAGGTGATTGTCCAAAGAATGGAACAGGTGATAATCGGACGGTGCAATACCCGGGGAATATAGTGGTTGCAATATTGTTTTCCATCCAAGGCGGAGAATGGTGTCCTGAGTCATCCTTCTGTAAATTTAAGCTGATATTTGATCAGTGTTTCCCATACGCAACGTTTACAATCAAGAACAATATACAAAAGAAATGGGTGACGCAAGGTATTATGGTGAGTAGTAAAAAGATGAAGTGACTAAATCATCTTAGCAAAGCTACTAAGGATAATAGTATTAAGATTTACTCTAAAATTTATAAAAACATATATAAAAAGGTAATGAAACAAGCCAAAAAGTCCTATTATAATAATGTAATTTCTAATGCAGAAAATAAGACCAAAATGGCCTGGAAAATAATTAAAGAAGAAACAAATCAAAAACCACAACATGTTCAAAATACTGAAATAAAACTCGCGAACGGCAAAAACTGTAAAAACCCTCATGTTATTTTTGAGCTTTTCAACTCTTACTTCAGCAATATAGTTACTAACCTACTTAAATCACAAACACCATCGAATGATATTAAGAATAACCCTAATCGAATTAATCAAATAAGTAGTTCTTTATTTCTAATTCCAACAAATCCTTCTGAAATAATATCAGTAGTAAGGAATTTTAAATACGGATCATCAAGGGGACCAGATGACATCCCGGAATTTATAATCAAAAGATGTATCCACGCAATTGCACAGCCTCTGTCTCACATAATTAATGACTCATTCTTACAAGGTATATTCCCAGACAGCCTGAAATGGGCCCTTATAAAACCATTACACAAAAAGGGTGACAAAAAGAAATGCGAAAATTACAGACCAATAGCTCTCTCCTCTAAATTTTCGAAAATTATAGAATCCATAATGAAAAATAGATTAATTACGCATTTGGAACGTAACAATGTTTTATCTGACTCGCAACATGGTTTTCTTAAAAATAGATCCACATCTACAGCTGTCCTTCATTTCTTGCAAGAAGTAGTAGACTCAATAGAAAGTAAATCATACCCACTATCTATATTTTGCGACTTAAGTAAAGCTTTCAACTGTGTCAACCATTCGTTACTCTTAAGTAAATTAAATGCATATGGAATAAGAGGTGTTTCTAACCAATGGTTTCAAATTTAACTTACAAATAGACAACAATTTGTAGAGATAAATTTCATTAATGAAGACAACTTGTATATCGAAACTCACAGATCAACACCTTCTATGGTTAACATATGAGTTCCTCAAGGATCAGTCTTAGGACCAATATTATTTCTTTTATATGTTAATGATCTACCACTTTATATCACTCATGGTAAGTTATTTCTGTATGCAGATGACACAGATGTACTTGTAAAAGGAAGTAATTTAACTGAGCTGCAAAATAACGTAAATATAACAGCAAGAGAGCTCGAAACTTGGTTACACCACAATAACTTAATTATTAACACCGAAAAAAACCAAATGTTTATATTTTTTCCCAACTAATTCATCATCGATTAAACTTTCGTTTACAATTAATAATAATAATGTGGAATGTGCTTCAAATACGAAATTCTTAACATTAAACCTAGACGACAAACTTAAATGGAAACATCATATAAACAATTTATGCCAAAATTTATCTTCTATTGTTTATATGGCTTATACACTCTCCTTTGTTCTTAACCTAGACACTTTAATTTCATTATACTATGCGTCATTTTATTCCCGAGTACAGTACGGTATTGCCTTCTTAGGTGTCACTAATGATTTGTTTACAATATTTAGATTACAAAAGAAAATAATCCGTATCATTACACATTCCCATTTTCGTAGTAGTTGTTGAAGTAAATTTCGTGAACTCAGATTGCTTACGATACCGAGTTTGTATATATATGAGGTATTAAAATTAGTCAGAAAAAATATAGATAACTACTTAACGCATGTCGACGTACATGAATATAGAACTAGAAACTGTGATAAATTTGTAATACCGTCACACAGAACAAGTATGTTTGAAAAAACTACATTTTATAGAGGTGCGGTGCTATATAATAAATTACCAAGAGAATTGAAATACATAAAAGATGATTTAAAGTTTTTGAGAGAGGTTAAAAATATGCTAATTTGTAAATCTTATTATTCTGTAGATGAGTATATAGGTCAATAATCCTTTATTATTTCTGAAGGCAATAAAACTCGGTATGTAGATATATTTTAACCATTAGATTAAATAATAAATCTTTATTTTTTCCTTCTTTTATTGTAAATTTTTTTTAGTTTTTATATTCGTATGCTTATAGTTTGTTTGTATGTGTTTATTAACTCTGTATTTAACCAATGTATTATTGTGATATGACATGTTCTATACCATATGTATAAATTTGTGTACTTTGTATGGTCAAATGAACGCAAATAAATCAAATCAAATCCTAACCACGTGGGACTTAGCGTTGTCCCGTAAACGAGGTCCCATTTGCAATTCAGAAGTGATGGCTTCAGAGTTCTGAGTTTTTCTTGAGCGCAGCTCAACTGCTGACACTACATAGCTGCATTGATACTCTGACCAGCTGGTAGCAGTTCCCGATGCACGATGCACCAAACACACAGAAGGATCTTCTGGTACAGTGCAGGTTTCGGCTGTTTTGAAATCGGTTCATGGGATGCTAACCAATGATGACGGCGCCGTGGAGCTTCGTATAGGACCCACTTTTTTATCACATGTCAACGCCCTGTCCAGAAATGGCTCCGAAACAGTAAATAAACACAAGCGACTGCCGCGTTGCCTTCTGGCCCGGAGTCAAAACATGTGAGACCCATCGACCCAACTTATAGTGCTTCACAAATTGATGGATGTGTTGCCGAATGGTTTCTCCACACACTGAATTGTAGTCCCAGTTCCTCTTTGCACATGTGTTGGTCTTCTCGTTCGTGGTGTTTTCGGGTGTTTCGTCATCGTCCTTAAACTTGTTAAACCATCGCTGTACTGTCTGCGTAGTCACGACACCCTCACCAAAGGCCTGGCATATCTTCTGTTGCGCTACAGCGGCGTTTGACCTCATATGAACTCGTTCAGCATACATGCTCTGTGGATGTACCATGAATTGCCCCAACCAGGTAGTATGTTGGATATACCCACACCCACAACTGACGTTCGCCTTATCTCCACTCGCATTCAACTCACGGTGTGAGGTCCAATTGAACACAGACCGCCACGAAAAGGAACAGAACTTTCTTGGTTACCTTTATAGTTATGCAAAAAAAAAAAAAAAAAAAAAGTATAGCGTTTGGTCCTAGGCAGTAGTTCTTGATTGAGCATAATAAAAATTATCTTGAATATAATTTATGGATAATAATAATAATAATAATAATAATAATAATAATAATAAGAAGAAGAAGAAGAAGAAGAAGAAGAAGAAGAAGAAGAAGAAGCTAAAATAGTGTTTTTAGTTTTCCAGAAGAAAACCAAAATTTTACTTTCTTTCAGGCCTCAAAAACACTAGCAGCAACTCATTTTTTTGGCTTTGTACATTGTAACTGCCTCCCCCCTCAAAAACGACGGCCCCTCCTACACAAACCTGCTGGCTACACCCCTGAACAAAAGTATATAAAAGACAACCTTGTAACATTAATTTGCATCTGTGGAGTGTTTTGCATAATGTAGAAAACATGTGTTGTTTGTTTACAAGTATAGAGTTACTAGTATGAAACCATGACAAGTACTCTAACTTATTTTATGCGATTATGCGATTAAACTTATTTAATAACTTTCTGAAGTTATTTATTTTTATGCGATATAAAGTGTTTTTCAACAATTATGCGCATAACCTCCGTCATTGATGAGTCTGCTCTGTACTGACTCACTGACGCTCTATACTGACGCATTGATGACTCGGTTAGATGGCATTCTCGGTTTTAGTGGGAACCTAGCTCAAGTTGATTAGTTAATTTGCACTATTCTCTTTTATGCACATACAGTAGGAAGTCGAAAATAAGAACTAATTGAAACCACAGGTAGTTCGGATTTTCAAATTGTTCGAATTTTCGAAAATGACCAAGAAAATGCTATTTAGGCTTAAATATACTGTACGGTATGCTTTTTTTTTTTTTATCGATCCAATGGTTAAACAGTACATACAGTAATTGCGATACCATACGTAAGGCTACCTACATTTAATGTTTCTGGAGAACCTGCTCGTACACTAAATTACACTGTTCTTGTAACTCGCACTTAAAACTTAACTTGTATAGGCCTACATACGAATGAGCTTTTGTAAAAAAAAAAACTGACTTCACACAATGCCGACGAACAACCCTATTGTTTGTTTATCGCCAGCGCTAAGACAAAATGTAAAAGGTTTCTAGGGACCGCGTTCGGATTATCGACGTCCTACTGTACTTTTCATCGGTGACACCTCTGCTTCCTACGGATGTAACCCCGGCCTGCTTCCCTGACTCGGTTAGTTAGCATTCTCGCTTTCAGAGGCAACCTGGCAGAAATTGGATAGTGTTTCTTTGCACAGTTGTTTTTATGATATAGGTCTACGTCTGAATGCGTATTTATACTCGTAAAGGGAACTCCTTCTAAAGTGAATATGCACCCACGAATACAAATGTTACCCTAAGGAACCATATCTAAGGTGCTACGAGTGAACTTTCTGGTGAAATAATACCATAAAAGGTAATATGAGCTGTGTTCAAAAAGAAACCGAACTTTTGAAATAACGCGCCAACTGGCAGAGGGAGCAAGCTGTGGCTACAAAGCACACCTAGTAGCAGGTTCAGACAACAAATTGTCATTTGCCACGTATAGCCATGGCCGCTAATTGGCGAGCTACAGCCACTAAAATGAGTACATTTGCAATCTGTTTGTCGAATTACTGATGTAAGTTACAATAGAAGAGCTTGAAAAACAACGCGCATGCGTGTGTGAAATTTTGTTACAAACTGGTCAAAAAATTAACCAAGCATTCGGGAAAGACTGTCTGACTCAAATACAGTATTATGAGTAGTTTAAGGGTTTTGAAAAGGACAAACTGTAGGTCGGTTAGGATCCCAGGCCTGGGACGACCTTCCACATCAACAAGTGACAATCATATCGAAAGAGTTCATGGTGTGATTTGTGGAAATCGTCATTTAACTGTTCAAAGAGATTGCTAACAAAGTGGCCATCAGCATAGGACCATGCCATCAAACTTGGACTGAAAAACTTCAGATGCGTCGTATTAATTGAAAATTCGTGTCACGTTTGTTGACCGACAATCAGAAACAGAATCGTGTTGAAATCAGTCAGGAACTGCTTGACACTAAAAATGGTAGTGAAAACTTCCTTAAGATTTTTTTCTGTTTCCCAAACTTAAACTCACTTTAAAAGGAGGTTCTTTCCAAATCATAGAGGAGATTCAGGACAATGCGACAAGAGACCTGTACGCCATCCCAGAAAGTGTGCTCCAGGAGGCTTTCCAAAAATGGAAGAAATGTTGAGAACGGTTTATTGTCAGTAGAGGACAGTGCTTAAAATATTGTACAACAAGCAATAAGGATTTTATAGCAAAGTTTGGTTTCCTTTTGAACAGACCTTGTATGATAGTATATAATCATTTCAAGCCACTTCAGTTTGCACAAATATTATCAATACATATCAAATTACGTGAACAAGCACTAAGAAAATAAGAGCACAGAATGTCTACAGGATCACGGAGAGGAAGGGAAGTGATTATACAGGGTGTTTCAAAACAATGCCGACAACGTTTAGGAGTGATTCCTGATAAGACGAAAAGTATAGACCATCCTGGGTGCACGCATGCTTCCTTTCTGAGTTATAGACTGCCGAAAACATGAAAAAATAAACTTTCAAGGTCCATAGCTAAAAAAAAATTATGGGACCTACCGTAGTCGGGTCAAGACTTCACTTTTGAACTAATATGTGCCCTATCCACATATCCAAGTTTTAGAATCCTGCAGGCTTTCCGCAACAATATTAAGAGAGGTAGTTCGTGAGTACTTCAAATTATATGCCCGTAGCCAAACCCTCTCTATAAAAAATGTTGCGTGAGTACCTTTGGATTTCGAAACATGTATTTTTGAATAGCTCAGATACTAGTTCCTAAGTGAAGTCTTGACCCGACAACGGTAGGTTTCATAGTTTTGGAGTTATTGACCTTTAAATTTCATTTTTCATGTTTTCGGCAGCCTATAACTCCGAAAGGAAGCATTTGTGCACCCAGGTTGGTCTATATTTTTCGTCTTATCTTGGTGTCAGGAATCACCTCCCAAACGTTGTCGGTGTTGTTTTGAAACACCCTGTATTTGTTTATCGAATTTGACGACTTATTATAAATCTGAAAGGAAATTACTACGTAACATTACATAAGAGAAGCACTGCTACGATATTCATAGTCCAACACATCAGAGCCGGATTTAGATTTGATGAGGCCCTAAGATATTGTAGGTATTGGGACCCTTGATATGTTCAGCTGTCTTTTGTCAATGACAAATTATCCGCATTGCAATATGCAGTTTCATGTTACATGTTGCCATGCAACCATTTCATGAAGAGCGTAATAAGCGAACTAGTGATAAGCGTAATAAGAGCAGAAATAAGCGAACTAGTGATATTTTGGGGAGTGGGCTAGCAGGAAGAGCCCCATTACCCACCTACGCCACATTGACCATTTTGCTACTCGCTTGCCTTGTCCCACTCAGGTTCTAACATTCCGCATTGGGTTAAGAAACAAATTTATTTGTGAAAAAGAGTACCTATTAAAAGTAGAAAGTCGCTATTAGGGGCAGGCCCGAAATCAGCAGCAGATGTTTGAGGGGGGGGGGGCAAGTCATTAAAAATTCTTATACAAATATACTATATAAATTGTGATTTCTCCTATTAATAATAGTATTTTATATAGCGGTCTGAAGGGGCCAAGCAACCCCTAGTCCCTTTCTGGTTGCGGGCCTGAATATGGGTTTGAAGGAAATGAATTCTTTAATTGTATATGTGTACTGGGTTGTACTCAATCTGCACGGATCTAGCTATGTATGACAATGCAGAAAAATTCCCCTTTATGCAAAGTCGTTTTGACATATCATTAACGTCATACTGAAGGCCTGCAGGAAACTGCAGGAAACATATGTTAGTCGAACTCTTTAGTATGGCACAAATCACGTGCAGAACGATTCTGCATAAGGCCCATTAAGTTGAAGTGTAGCATCTATAAAGGTTTATACTTAAAGTTGTGAGTATAGACCTGTGGATGAAGGAAGATTCCACACTTCGCACATAGACCTCTACCCACAAAATGGCTACTGTGTTATTACTCGTATATCATCCATATACTCTGATAGATTGTGTGCAGGGCTCAAGGTATAGTGCAGGGCTGCTATCTGGTGTACTGACGAAAATTTATGTGTTCTTCTTTAATTCATAATCATAATCATAATTTATTGCATCCGTTCATCGTCATACAACGAAATTGGACATGTCATTTATATATATACCAGTATACATAAACATACATACTATTATTACATATAGATTCTTATGGTTTCACTAATTTACTTACTATACATTTAATTTTACGTATACGAATTATTTTGTACATATTCTTCAACCGAGTAAAAGCAATGTTCTATCAAGTACCTTTTAAGTTTGGATCTAAAGCTATTTACAGAGACCTGATTTTTTATACATGATGGAAGTAGATTATATAATAGAGTACCTTTGTGCGTAACTGATTTATTGTATATATTTGTTCTATGTGCATGCAAATGAATGTCATCTTTACTTCTTGTGTTGTACCTGTGAATGTCTTTGTTAACAATAAATTCACTACTATGTTTTTTTTTTTTCAAATACATTAATATTTCGAACAAATACATTGAGGGAAGAGTCATTATTCCACAAGAAGAGTTCCATTTTACTCCTGCAAGTATTCTTACTACTTTATTCTGTAGCCTAAAGATAGCAATACTTTTAGGTGCATTTCCCCAGAACATCAAGCCATATTTTATTGTAGAATGAAAATTTGAGTAATATATACACTTAGCTGTTTTTACATTAATCTTATCTCTTACACACCTAATTGCATAGCATAGTTTGCTTAGCTTACTTCTTACCTGTTCTATATGTGGTTCCCAGTTGAAATTATCAGATATTTTAACTCCGAGAAAGGTAGCAGTTTCTACATATTTAACTGTTTTATTATTTATTTTTATTATTGCATTGGCTTGATTACTTTTACCATTGTTAAAATTTAAGGCACATGTTTTATTTACATTAATGATTAGGTCACTTTTATTCATCCAACTTGAAAGTTGGTTCATTGCCGTTTGGCAGTTTGAAGCTAATTCGCATTCATCTTTCCCACTAACTATTATGTTTTTATCATCTGCATATAAAGTCACACATGAACCATTAATACTTTCGGAAAGATCATTTATATAAAGAAGAAAGAGAAGTGGTCCTAGAATTGATCCTTGTGGTACTCCACGATTAATAATTTCTTCACTTGACACACATTTCTGAATTTTATTTTTAACTATTCCTGTGATTTCAGTTACTTGTTTCCGATCTTTAAGGTATGATTCAAACCATTTATTTGCTAAACCATAGCAACTAAGTTTTTCTAGCAATATATGATGATTTACTAAATCGAAGGCTTTTGTTAGATCTAAAAATATTCCTATAGATAATTTTTTCTCATCCAGTAACTTTCTGCAGTTTTCTAGAAAATGAAAAATTGCTGTCTCAGTAGATTTACCTTTCAAGAAACCATGTTATGTGTTGGATATAATAGAATATTTATTAATGAAATACATAACCCGATTGAACATTATTTTTTCCAGAATTTTACCTATAATTGGTAGCAATGATATCAGTCTATAGTTTTCTATTTCATTGAGTTTACCTTTTTTGTGCAAAGGTTTAACTTTACCAATCTTTAGTTTATCAGGAAAGGTTCCTGTGGCGATTGAAAATTTGAGGGATACATAATGGTTTAACTAAATATTTGTAACAACTTTTTACTAAATTGTTAGATAATTCGTCCGACCCAGCCGAATTCGAATTTTTCATTTGTTTTATTATGATGATTATTTCACTCTCTGTTACTGGTTTCAAGAACATAGATTTATCATTTGTTTAAATTTTAAGTTCCGATAAGTTAGTTTTATTAGTTCCTTTGTTTTTAATAAGAGTTTGCCCTACATTTGTGAAATTTTTATTAAAAGACGTTGCTATGTCCTTTGGATTTGTCATGTTCACGCCCTCATAAATTATGCTATTTATATGGGTACTACGTATTTGATCGTTCGAATTGATCGTTCTATCTTTACTTTCCATGCACAATTCATAAGAAGTTATGAATTCTTATTTTTATCTGTTTATTAAAACAGAAATATTTAATATCCATTAAAATGACTAGAAATACATAAATGTGTCAGAGTTTCAATCTACGAGAAAATCTTTTATGTTTATGTTTACATAAAAGATTTTCTCATAGGTTGAAACTCTGGGAATATGTTATACAACTTACTTACTTCAAGTTCTTTTACTAACGTTCTACTTCGACCAAGAAAATCATAAAAATCTTTTTAAATTAGTAAGCATTATTTTCTTTCTATAAACATGCAGTACTTGTAGTTTCATATAATATACATATTAATATAAACGCGGAGGCAAGCAGACGACGCTTGCAGAAACGCTTGTAAACAAAACTACTCAAAATACAAGAATCAAAATAGCAGGTAGCCAAGGAAACGCATTCTAATACAGTGCTTCAGTAATATTTCTGAAATAAACTGTAGTTGTATTAGATTGTATAACTTGTATATGATATAAACGTCATATGCGTTTGGTATGCAATGTTAATGCATAAAATTCAAACGAAGACGTATCGAAAACTGTAACAACCGAAGTACGGTAAGTAAAATTAGAGTTCTGTTCTTTTCTTACAGATGATCGGTTCGGGTGAAGTGTTGTGGCATTACAGATATTTTTGGCGATTATCATAGCTCTCGAGAGAAACACAATGGTAGAACAAATTTTGTGATCAGACTTTGGGAACTGGAGATAGTCGAAATTCTTGGGAACTTTAACTTCTACTTCCACCAGAGAAGCTTTATAGAATCAAAAATATTTTTCAGCGTGCAGGTCAAGTTTAGGCACACCACTCAAAAAGTGTTGAAACAAAATACCGTGCAGTTTTACTATACGGATCCATAGTATAAGAGTAGTAGTAGGAGGAGAAGGAGTAGGGGTAGTAGTAGTAGTAGTAGTAGTAATAGTAGTAGTACTAGTAGTAGTAGTCCGCTAGGTTAGAAGGTCCGCTAGGGTTGGTTGGGTTCTGTTCTCGACACAAAAGGGCAAATTAAAGACTTGCCCAAATTTTTCTGTAGATTTTACAATCTGTGGATCCGTATAGTAAAACTGGACAAATAATATTTTCACTAATGTCTTTCTTATTCTCCAAAAGATTTGCACTGGACAACGTGCCAATATTCACTTTAGAGGAAAGGAGACTTTTTACGTAATTGTTGAAAAATTACAATTCTTTCACGGTGTGAGTATAAATATGCAGATATGTGTGATAAAACCACAGTGCAAACACGAACAGGCGTTAGGTGACCACGGAAAAACACGAATGTTATTTAGCCAGTCAGGGCAGGGTGAAGCTGGTAGGCCCGCGTAGTAGCGCAGGAGTGCGTCCGAAGGCAGGAGGCGCGTCAGTAAGGGTAGCCTAAACATATGTGTTTTCACAGTAATATAACTTTTTATAACACTTCTAATGCTCTCAGAATAGTTACGCTACACTTGTAAACATAAAATATATCTTCTCGATGAGAAGAACACAATAATACAAAAAGAAAAATACTTTCAGAACTTGAGATTCGTACAATTTTTGAGTGCCTTGACTTCTACTTTCATTTGAGAAGCATTGTGGCATTAAAAATGCTTTTCATAGTTATCTTGTTTCATAGTTGATCTTGATGAGAGGAACACAATCGGGTGAAAAAGTTTTTGATTTTTCGGAATTTGAAATATTCATAATCTTACTGTAATTTCAATGACACTTGAGAAGCGATTTTCTGAAATTCCGAAAGTCAGATCGCGGAAATATTTGTATCGTTATGTTTCTCTCATCGATGTCTATGATAGTTGTGAAGAACATTTGTGGTGCCACAACGTTTCACCCCAATCAAATGATCCATTTACGTAGTACGTTATCTGTCGTTAATTTCTTTGCAATTAAGTACCGGTACTCTGGTATATATGTATATATATATATATTACGGGTAAATTTTACAATACATGGTTCAACTGTACATCAATAAGTAGGACCGCTTTAAACAGTGGCGGCGATTGGACGTTAAAAAGTGGGGGGCAAGGCATGATCTGAATATTTGTGTATCAATCTTAGTTTATCTGATTGTTTTAACACTTTGTTTGACGAAAGGTTGTATAACTAATAGGATACTATCTTCTACGGTTAAAATACCATATATCGTATTTCATATTTTATTAAATAAATTGACAAGAGCAACGGAAGTAGATACTAGCCCTTTGTACTCTTAAAACAACGAAGGTGTAAGAAGAGATTTGATTCCTTGCTCATGAACATCTTAAAATTCTGTCTATCCATGTCAAGACGCGAAATGGTAAAAACTATGGTCATTATATGGTATCCTCCATATTCTTAATCTATATGAATTTTTTGCTAACTGCAGACTAAATCTATCCGACCACCAACGTTTATTAAAAGATCTAAATCCGGAAAGATTGAAAATACCTCGTCAGAAGTATGCAATTTTAGTTTTATAATTATCGGTATATTAACCACTACGCTTCCCAAATCCCTTCTTGATCAAGTACTTACTTCTACACTTGACTTGATTTTGAGTTTAATCAGTTTTAATCAGCAGCGAGGCTATATGAGACAGGACCTACTGATTAACGTAGAATCCGAACCACATGAGCTCCCGCCGGGAATCGAACCCGCGTCTTCGACGCCAAAGGCGCGTACGCTAACTCTTAGCCACGAGAGTTTTTTTTTTTCACTTGAGATGGTGACTCATGGGCATGGAAGCCGGAGACCAGAGTTTGATTCTTGATTCGGTCGAACAGTTTCCACTATTTAAATCTCATTGAATTCGCATCAGTAGAGGATAAAATGCGAGAAAGATAGATGTTTCCTCTACTTGTCACATATTATTTAGTTTAGCTGTCATACTTGTTCGTTAATATTGGCATTGGAATTAACCGAAGACTCGATTCGATAGTACGTTTTTTTCACTCCTTGAATAACGTTAAATATGAAATAAACTCATTTTTGAGTGTTTCATCTGTATTTTATTTTAACGTATGTTTCAAATGCACTGACTACATTTACCGTCAGAAGTTGATTGTGAACTTGAATTTATAGTAAACGTGTGAAGATAAACGCAATCAGTGCGTTTGACGGATGGAACACTAAGAAATGAGTTTACTTAATTACAGATACATATCTCCGTGAAAATTGCGTTAAATATATAACAAATACGTGCCAAAAGAAAGAAAGAAAAGAGAAAGAAATGAACCGTAAGTTTTAATTTATGTGAAATTATAGTCAAATTACACATTAGCACGGTCTTTGTCAAGTTTAAGTTAAGAAGGGTGAAATACGCAGTCTGCAATTTGCAGTTGAATAATATGTTGGTGATCTGTCTGTATTTTTTCAAAACAATTCAGGAATTACACATTGAATTAAAACAAGAATCTCAATATTTTACGTTCTTTTTGTTAACAAGCAGAAGTCATACAGCATTAATACTTAGAACTGATTGAGTCGTTTCGCTCTGCAAGCACATTGCAGTAAGGTAGCCTTTTATTACTGTATATGCATGAAGTCACAGCAGCTCATCTTTTCTCGAAAGCTAATTAATATTGAAATTAACAGATCAACGTAATTTAGCTGACGTAAGTTTCCATTTTTTTCTCTTATATTTCTTTCACTTTACTCCCTGTGAACAGTTTCGAGCTCAATTGGCATGAAAGAGATTATGTAAGTGAATGACTCGACTTTGCAAGAAACGTTCTTTAAAATATACTTTGACTCATAGAAAACTTTTTTTTTTTTTTTTTTTTTTTTAAGATTTGCTGTTGTATGACGCTCGGTGGGACATACACAGGAAAATCAAGATGAATGGTACATGTCTGTTCACAAAAACCTAGCATCCCTTTCAGAGACTGTCTAAAAAAAGTGTGTCTAGATCTATCACAATTCCCACAGATCTGTATAGAGGGAATTGCATTTTCCTTCCATTCTTTACATAGACACTATCTGCAAGAGGTACATGTGACGACGATAGCCTATCGTGGTGAGGGACTGAGTGTTCGTAAATAACTTATGAAACTTGAAGATCGAGGATCAAAACTCCGTCTTGGGCTTTTTTTTTTTTTATTTTTATTTACACCAAACTAATTTTATATCTGATATAATACATTTCTACTGCAAATATATTTGATAACCAATTAACATACGATACTGACAAATTAAAAAATTATATTTTAGATAAAGTACACTCAATGCAAGGAAGGTAACTGTATTTTTTTTACTATCACGACTATAGATATCCATTTCTTACTGTAATACGAAGATTTATGCTTCCAGCATCATGAAGAATTTCGTATCCTTTTCGCCTTTTTGTAAATAATCGTCTGGTATGAAGGTTTAAAATATTTGGTAATTTGCTGATGAAAAGGGGTAGGAAATTTATATTAGTAAGAAACAATAAATCTCTGCTGTGGCGTAACGTGTGGATGAAAAGTTTGAGACAATCGTTAAGAATATAAATTGATCATCCGACATTCAATCAATAACTATCACCTGCTGTCTTTTCGAAAAGAATGACTACCAGAAAAAAGAATCCCAGATGTTTTACGTTAAGA
Organism: Thermobia domestica; assembly: GCF_964235325.1. NCBI lineage: Eukaryota > Metazoa > Arthropoda > Insecta > Zygentoma > Lepismatidae > Thermobia > Thermobia domestica. The sequence continues at coordinate 123,533,046 of NC_137466.1, read as the reverse complement.
TCTCAACTTTCACTCACTTTCTCTTGGAGAGAATTAGAGGAAATTGAAAAACTCAAGAAATTAAGTAGGACATGTATATATTATGAAACCATTGTAGTAAGCAACCTTATTGAATCGAAATGTTATTTGCCTCGGGTGGTTATGTGTTAACAAATGAAACAATAAGATTCACTTTTTCGTAAGTTGGAAATATTGTATGACATACGAAACAGGCAGTCCCGTTTTGAAAGAGCTTGTTTCGGGGCAGGGTGAGAACTAATAGGGAAAACATGCCCCACACCAGAGGTGTCCCTTTGCTATTTAAATGCAATTATCATCATTAATGAAATAAAAATAAATATTCACACAAACGAAGAGAAAATGCAATTCCCTCTGTACATATTTGTGGAAGTTGTGATGGATCTACGCTCACTTTTTTGGACTTAGTCTCTGAAAGGGATTCTAGTTTTTTGTGAACAGAAGTGAAAAAAAAAATCTCTATGATGCTGGAATTAATTTATTGCAGAAGCAAATTAGAACTGTTGTCGAATCATATTAGACATATTAGGATTCTAATCTGTCTTCTGGCAAGAGATAAGGACAATAATTCAAGTATTTTTATAGGAGAATCCATTTGCTGATGAAAACTAGAATAAATAAGGAAAAAGTTTAAACAAAGTATTATGGAGTGTTCAATTAACTAGACGCAAATTTTTAAGTTCACGTTTGTTATAGACAAAAAGAAAATGCCAGTTGACTCCAATTTACTATTAAGTATTGGCACAGTTTGTCAGTTATTCTTATAATTTTCACTGTGTTGATACAACGAAATATGTAAAGATCGTAATGGAATAAATAACTTAAGCCTGTGTTTATTCCTAAAGAGAACTAGTGCTCTGAAGCACTCGAAATATCGGGTGTAATAATTGACATAGGATTACAAGTAGAGGGGTAATTTATTACATTATAATCAAGTTCCTGCCACATCCGCAATAGCGCATCATTATCTATGGATTGGATTGTGTTGAGTATCCGCGGCTGTAACTGTCTTAAGTCCTGTGGAAGTTTGGGTGCAAATGTCTTGTTCTTCATACTCCCCGAAAGAAAAAGATAGGTCAGGTGACCTAGGTGTCAGGCCATCAGCAGGATATCATGCGGCTCAGTGCTGTGGTTAAGGTAATTTTGTATTTGCCTGTGCCAGGCTTTTGTAACACATGGCACACTATTGTTTGCGGAACTGTAAGTTCTCTACTGTCATGATGCACTTACTTCATTGGAAAGTCGCATTTATGTTTTCCACTACTTCATTTCTGACGATGAGCGTCCACGGCACTTTCCATTACATAAGCAGTCTGTAACCTTAAACTCTTTCACCCACCTTAAAATGTGTTGGTGCAGTTCTTGTTAAAAAAAAGAAAAAAAAAATCTGGAAATGTCTCTGAATAATGGTTACTGATGAATTTCCAGCGTATTAGATAGTATAGTATATCAAAAAAAAGTTACTCATCTGTCTGCCGCCATTTTATTTTTTTATTTAAAGAACTTAACTGTTTTGCAAATATAATTGATATAATCACTTGGCAAAATTGCAAACATGTGTCATATAGCAACAAATATTAGAAACAAAGCAATTTCCTGATCGTCAAATTCCGTTTCGAAAAAACATTTCTGATAAAGTAGATCCATTTATTTATTTACCTGCCCATAAACCACATAACCCCTTTTCATATTAATTTGGCTGAATGTCAGCGAGTAAAGTCTTGCCTAAATTATCACGAAAAAGAAACATGGCTAAGTATCATTGATCTCTGATAGCAACGTACCCAATGCTTGAGTATCTCATAATACTATTATGTAAGATTCTGTTGTAGCTGTATGTTATTTTCTTATTAGAAGCACTGAAATGCCAGGAGATATTGTAGCATGTTGGGATGTCCCTCTAAGCGATGGTATTCATAGAGTTGAATTCGAACATGGAACAACTTCTGGACGTCGAATTGTTCGAGTTGACGGAAAGGTAAATTTTATATTTTTATACTTATGAACCTTCATATTTATTGTGACTATTATAACCTTGTAAATATTAGTTATGTGATAAAATATTATCAAAGTGCAACGTTACATTGTACAGTCAGTAGTGTATAGTATACAACTAGTCAAAGATATTAGGTCGTAACAAAAGAAAGAAAAACTAATGCTGAGTGAGTAACTGTGGAAACACAAGTGGAGATATATATATATATATTTAAATGTAGTAAGACTATTTTAATTGATTTTGAACCGGGCTATGATATTAATAAAGTGTCCAAATGTATATTGTAAAACACTGTCCCATATAGGTTGTAGGTAGAGAGTTAATAAAAAGAGCGTCCGGAATCGACTCCCACTACCGACTTTTTTATAAAATTCCACTAAAATTGTATTTTAAAAAAATACTACAAAGATAATCCCCCTATGCTTGCAAGCTTAGATACGGGTAGTCTGTAATTGTGAGGTCGCAGACAGGATCTCCACAAAGCCCAGAAGCAGGCTAGGCACAGTGGCGATAGGGATCCCAATGCTCAGTGGCAAGCAGTGGGTTAGTCCCGGAAGTTACAGAGCCCGGAAGCAGGCTAAGCGACTGAGGTTAGGATTCTCAACAGAGCCCCGAAGCAGGCTAAGCCAGGAAAAAGGAAAAGCCAAGAGCCCCGAAGCAGACTAGAGACCTGGGGTTAGGTTACTCCTAATGTTCCGAAGCAAACTATAGGAGAGACACTAGAGAACTGGACCAGGTCCGCTGTCGACCATCGAATTTATAGGGTCCCCAGACGGCGGTGGCGCTGCTGCTCCGTAATCCGCAAATGCAGTAATACAAGGTGGTAAACCCTCCAAAAGCATGCGTACTGTTATAGTCAAGCTTTGTGAACTTGTGGCGTGACCCATCACAGCGTTGAAATTGATACAATTTCCTAGTATAATTAAGTTCGAAAGTCGTATTTTTGGCTTTTAGGGTGGAATAATAGCTGGAAATAACTAGACTTCATGTCAATGGTTGAAATGCAAGATTTGCCCCTAAGCATATGTAAAATATCCTCTGTGGACTGGAATGGTATGCTAAGATATTTTGTTAATTTATTACATGCCTGTAAATTCAAAACTAAGCGAAATTCTGAAGTGTTTGGTTTGCACACTATCAGAAGTGGCGACAAAAACGAGCTATCACTCGTTTCTTTAATGATATTAGCTTCTAATAGCTGCTTAATTTGTAGATCAATTTGCGCTCTCACCGCCAAAGGAATAGGAGGTGACATCTGATGAAAAGAAGCCGTATTTTATTAAAATAGCCACGAAAATATCCTATGTCTGTCGGTGAATATGAAAATACATCCCTGTATTTAAAAAGCAGATTATGTACAGCCTTTTCCTGTTCATCTTATAGGTCCGGGTTTATGTCAAATAGTTTAATATCAAAGAGTGATTTAGTTTTGCCCAGTCTATCCTGTATTTCCTGTTCAGATCTATAAAATGTTTCGTCATTTTGTTCGTCTAATTGCTGATCTCCCTGTGTATCGACTTCTTGCCAGTCCTCCTCAACATATGCGATCGGTGTATTTTTCGCTAACGTTACTGGCCTGTTAGTCGGGTTAGATAGCAGTGTGAAATTGTTTCTTGGTAGTTTCGTAGGTAAAGTCTGCAATCCGTATTTATCTAATAAATTCTCTAGTGGAGAAACAATGAAATACTCCCTATCTATTTTCCGATTCTTGATATTAATAGGAAGAAAGAAATGTGTCCTAGCTGGAATGGTGACTTTGCGAGTGGTAAATACATCAGCTGACGTATGCTGTTTCATTGAATGAATCGCACTTGCCAATAGTTCTTCCTGAGCATTAACTTCTGTTGGGTACGGCGGTGTCTTCCTGTATACAGACAATGTATTATTTTGTAAGTCAATTTTGTCTTTTAAACGATTTAAAATATCTTCTCCGAATAAAGGTAAGAATTCTCCATGTTCTAAAATTCGGAAGTAGTGTGAAAATGTTGTTGACCCAATTTTGAATTTAATTACAACAATGTAACGCAAATTTACGATGGAATTCTCAATTCCTCTAAGGTTGGTGTTAAAAGGAATTAATTGCGTATTTGGAGGAATCATTGATTTCGGCCAGAGACTTACATTAGAGAGCTTCCTATATCAATTATTATATATTCCTATATTAATTATTACATTAATTAGCAACTTATGCTCCTGATTTAATAATTTTATGTTCTCTCCTGTCAGTCACTGGAGCCACAGTGTAAAGTGATGTCAATGTTTGTTTGTTAGTTCCAGTACTTGCAACTTTTTGTTGTTCATTTACTTCCTGGTTATTACGGTAGCCACGTCTAAATTGAGAATTTCTCATAGCATTTTGAGCTACCAAAAGAGATAATTCGGCCATCTGATTGGCAAGTTTACTAAATTCTAATGAACTATTGGTGTTCTAGTATTAGATGTGCTTGGCGCAGGGGAGATCGGGTGGGGGTTGTGTAGTACTGATTTGGGAGGGAGGATTTAAAGATAGTTCAGTTTGTGAGACACCCTGTAGTTATGGTGCTGAAGGTACAGGAAATACATGAGCATGTTGTTGGTAGTGATGTAAACTGGGTGTCAGATTACATAACGGATAAGTTGGTTGTTGATGATGTGTGGGAAAGGAAGCGCTAGCAACTGCCGAAGAATTTAAACTACTAACTGGTAGATTTTGGTCACAAAGTAAATAGATTGCTTGCTGTAATTCTACATAATCACGCTTTTTCATAAGATCATGTGCCTTCTCCAAGTTATGTAAGTGTGACTGCAAAACCTGAACCGTAGTAAATGATTCCAATGCGATTTTTTGAAAACAAAATCTTTAAACCTAAAGATAAATAATGTATTTTTTGTTTCTCAGTGACCTGAGGCATAACTTGACGGATAACTCTTAATTTTCTTAAAAAATATGCGTCAATTGGTTCGTTTTTGCATGTTGAATCTGAAAATTTTCAAATTCCGCCCTATATGCTGGTAATTTTGGCCTACTTAAATCGGTTAGTTTGGTCTTTAATTGTTCATAACTGAGTGAGTCCAATTGGTTTTGTGCTTTTAATTGCAACACTAAATCAAGAGCTACGTCCTGAAGATACATAGGTAATAGTCCCATCTTTTTCTCAGCATTCCAAGAATGCAATAGTGCGAGGTGGTCAAATAACATAAAAGATCTATCAGCATCCTCAGTAACGTGTCCAGAGTACTTGGTAAGGTGAGGGATATTATAAGAAGGGCGGGAATTCTGTTCCATGTTTGCACTGTTCTCTGGAAAAGTGTTTTTCCCTGATCTGGTATGAGGCATACACTAAAAATAAAGTCACTAAGTTCACTGATAAGAAACTACATACCTATGAAGAAAAAAAGTTCACTTCCAGTTAACCGTCCGGTAGCGGAGTAAAAACTGAGCCGGTCAAAGTCTCGGCCCATGTAAAACTCTGTCCCATATAGGTTGTAGGTAGAGCGTTAATAAAAAGAGCGTCCGAAATCGACTCCCACTACCGGCTTTTATTATAAAATTCCACTGAAATTGTAGTTTACAAAAATTATTCACAGATAATTTCTCTATGCTTGTAATGTTAGATACGGATAGTCTTTGACCGTGAGTCCCTCCGTGGCTAAGCGGTTATCGTATGCGCCTTTGACGTGGGAGGCCCGGGTTCGATTCCCGGCGGGAGCTCATGTGGTTCGGATTCCACGTTAATCAGTAGGTCCACGTCTCATATAGTCTCGCTGCTGAAAGGGACGCTAAACTAAAATCAACTCAACTCAACTCTTTGACCGTGAGGTCGCAAACAGGATCTCCACAAAGCCCCGAAGCAGGCTAGACAGAGTGGCGATAGGGATCCCAATGCTCCGTGGCAAGCAGTGGGTTGGTTAGGTGATCACAGAGTTCCGAAGCAGGCTAAGCGACTGAGGTTAGGATTCTCAACAGAGCCCCGAAGCAGGCTGTCAGGAAAAAGGAAAAGCCAAGAGTCCCGAAGCAGACTAGAGACCTGGGGTTAGGTTACTCCTAATGTTCCGAAGCAAACTATAGGAGAGACACGAGAGAACTGGTCCAGGTCCGCTGTCGACCATCGAATTTATAGGGTTCCCAGACGGCGTTGGCGCTGCTGCTCCGTTGTTGTCGTATGCTTCGTGGGAGGAGCCAGAAGTCTGTCGTCTGCAGGTCGTAGTAGATCCACGTGGTGAGTAATATCCTCTCGTAAAACCATGTGGTGATGTTTATAGACATACGCGTGAAGAGTTGTTTGTACACAATACCACGTGGGACATTACAATATAAATGTGATAAAACCTAACAAACCTAATTTAGCTAATTTATGACATAATAAATAAATTATATAATTCATTGAGGTCATCGGTGAGGCTGTTTGTCTCTGTCACGATAAGACCAATGGCTGACACAAGCTCTACATTGAAAATTCAAAATTAAACTTAAAAAAAAAAAAGAAAAAAGTAAGTTCAAATCAAAGAATTAAAAATGACATTAAATCAGAAAAACTATAAAAATTAAAACATGTTTTAAAAAGACAAAACAAATTACGAAATATATAAGAAAATAATTCTAAAAATATCAATACCAGGTAAATCTCATAAGAAAACTTCACAACGTGTTAGCTCTCCCAATTTCACGAATGAAAGTGAGAATGCGATTACTAAACGCCACATTATGTTTCAGAACCTGACTAAGATATTCAGGCATTCCTAAGCGTTCTCTTAGGTCTGAATATTCTGGATTTTCTACAATAATGTGCCGAATACTTGATGGGATGACATAGTCTTCGGACGGTTAGCGCCACGCACTAAATAGGAATACGTGAGATGTGAATATCCCAAAATGCAAGCGTGTCAGAATCAGTTCATCTCGGTGACTAAAACAAGACGTAGTCTGCCATTTGCCCGAAAGAGGTTTAACTGATTGTAGTTTATTTTCATTAGCCTGATTCTATTCTGCATACCAGTGAAAGTATATCCTTTGGAGCAGATAGCTTCTAGGATCAGAACACGGAAAAGACTGCTCTAGTGCAACATCTGCCAATGTGACGTTCTTTGCTGATGCGTCGGCCCGCTCATTTCTCCGGATGCCAACATTTCCCGGAACCCAGCAAACAACGACGACACAGCTCTGTTATAGCTGGAAACATCTAATAAGAATTTCTTGCACTAGTGAATCTTGACTAAAGACATTGTGTAGTGTTGATAAGCACACGACGTAGTGAAAGCTCAAGATATTTCCATACACACTATAGGATATATAATAAATAACTTAAATATATATAGTGTCGCTGTTGATAAAAACTACTTCGTGATACAAGGTAAGGCTGTATATTTGAGTTCGAAAAAATATATTGATTTATAATTGTTTTTTAACGGATGAGGAAGGAACAATATTGTAAAATACGAACGCGTCTTATGGATAACTACACTGATTTATTTATTTATTTATTTTTATATATATATTAAGGGACCAATAGTTGTTCGGTTAGTTGTTTCGAAATATCTCATATGATTAGATTAAGTAGTAACCAATTGTAAATATAGCATGGACTAGTAGCTGTAATTTATTGAGTAAGTTGTGGAATTAATTCATCTATGAGTGAAACATAAATATACATTTGGAACACTCATGTTTGTGTCGGTAATGTTGTAGGAATTGGTTCGCAGAGAATGGATGTTCAAATTAGTAGGCGTTGAAGTCTTTGAGCTTGGAAAAGCCAAATGTGTAATTAAAATCGAACCAGTTGGAGGATTTTCTTATTCGTATGCTTTGGAAGTGAATGGAGTAAGCTACAAGAAATTCACCGAAAATCAGACCAAAATTATGAAAACATGGATTGTCCAACTAGATGATGAAACATACAGAGTTGTTCTTGGTGAGCATTAATAGTTTTTATCTCTGGTAATGTTTTATAGTGTAGCATTTGAATTACTATTATTATTACTTTTTAAACTATAAAGATGGCATGAAAATAAGTTATAAGTAATGAACAGTTTAAGGACTTTTTAAATACACTTTTTGTACAATAACTTCGATTGTTTGCGTTAGAATACTGTTAAAGTTCACTCATATGATAAGCCCCTTCCTTCCTTTGAAGGATTCCTGGACGAAGTCAGCTATGAAGTAAGTGAAAAACTAGATATTAAAAAACAAACAAACAAACAAAAAGTTTGCACCTGTTAAAGTTAGATTTTTAACGATTCTACTGGAAATCAAATTACTACTTGGTAGAAATGTGACCAGGAAGATCATTAAAGGGGTTTTCGTGTTTCATCTCTTTTCAGTATTGCTGGACGTTTACAAAAACGTCGCTTTTTGGTACCGGTCCAACTTTTACAACCGAGATGGTCCAAAAATCTCATGCTCTTTTCTATCGAAATCAGTACCAATGGTGGTCCTTCTCTTCTGTTCAGTGGCTATGTCCTTAAAGCTTCATCTTGTCGTTTCTTAGCGTCGACCGGGTATATCATACAGCTTGGCAGCAGTTGCTCTAGACATGCCTCGTTTTATCTCCCCTGCTTGGTTGATATTTTCTTCTGGGTAATTCAGATTTTCTTCTTCCATCTCACGGATTTCTGAAAACAAATTAATTACAACATAGTCAAAAATAATAACCATCAAATCATAAATATGGGCCACTGTGGCTCAGTTGTAGAGCGCTAAGTTCTTGTGAAAGGGGTCACTGGTTCGATCTCCGGCCATACGAGTTTGTGGTGGACAACATCTGTCCGTGGGTTCTCCCATTTCTTCGCACATTCTTATTCCACCAATTATTATTTCGAATCATTCCCCGTCATTCATCATTCGTCTCCTTTAGCCTATAGGGTATAACTGAAACATAATGTCATTTAATTTCATTTCAAAGTATAAATGAAAATATACAAAGAAAATGCGTTAGAGAAGAAAAAATAACAGTTTACGTAAGTGATTATTATCGTTGGAAGAAGCACTAAAATAATCCCAGCACTTCATAATTAAATGAAGCCCTTCCAACTGCTTTTGATATCAATAGTAAAATTCACATAACCTATGCTCTATTGAGGGACAGGAAATATTTCGTAGCAAGTTACAAGCTAACGGGTTACAACTAAAAATCTGCACAAAATGTGCGGAGTCATAAAATAAAACCTATTGACACAGTCATCGCTATTCTTTGGTATGTTGATAGTACACTCTTTGTCTAATTCACAATATGTTTGCTTTCGTTCAGATGCGAAGTAACTGGTAGAAAATGGCGTCAAAGGAAGAAGTCCTCCGTGCACGCATTGTAAATTTCCGCGCAAAACATCACAAATTTGGGAAATCATATTGTGCGAAACACTTTGCTGCTGAAGGTGTGCCAAAAAGAACAATTTATGCGATACTTAAATCCGGAACAATAGAAAGAAAAGCAGAAAGTGGTCGAAAGGCAGCAATTATGACGAATAAAAATAAACAAAGACTAAAAAAGATGTTTGACAAGAAAGACAACATCAGTCAGAACGACGCAGCAAAAACATTTAAGTGTTCACAACAATACATATCTAAAACATTAAAATCAATGGGAATCAAAGCATGCAAAAAAGAAAAAGCTCCATCTTACACAGACACGCAAATAAAATCTGTGAAATCAAATTGTCGTTGGATGGTCAGAAATGACAAAGGAAAATCGTTTGTTTTGGATGATGAAAGTTACTTTAGCCTTTCTAAATCCCAAATGCCCGGAAATGACATTTATTATCCCTCAGACAAGCAACACACTCCTTCTAATATAAAATATAAAGGCAAGCACAAATTTGAAAGCAAAGTGATGCTTTATTTAGTTGTATCGGACAAAGGTGGGTCGCAGCCTTATTTCAAGCCTAGTGGGTTAGCAATCAATCAAGATGTGTACGTGAAGCTATGTCTTCAAAAGATCTTAGTTCCCTTTATACGAAAATATCATTCTGACAATAATTTGATTTTCTGGCCTAACAAAGCCAGCTCTCATTATGCGAGAAAGGCTCAGGAGTACCTCATGTCCCAAAACATCCCTTTTGTGCCCAAAACCAAAAATCCAACTAACTTGCCCCAGTGCCACCCAATCGAAGATTTTTTTGGACAATTAAGTGACAAAGTGTACAAATATAATTGGAAGGCAAAAACTGTTCAGCAGCTTCAAAGAAGAATACGCAAATATTTAAAAGAAATTGACCCAACTGGCGTCCAAACAGCTTGTGCGTCTATTCCAACACGTTTGCGGATTGTAGCTGATCACGGACCATTTGCAATGTGTCATTAGCATTTTCTTTTCTGCCTATGTATATACTGTAAATAAACGTTAAAACATTGTTTCCATTTGTCGTCTGGTTGCTTTTATCTTACCGAACATTTTGTGCAGATTTTTAGTTGTAACCCGTTATTTCCAGAAATAGCCCAATGTACCAGTAGTGGTCATATCTGGCCATTACTGGACATATCCGTAATTTAGTGTACCAATAATGGCTACCCCATCGACAATACGTCAAAACGTTAAATCCGATTTTGGTTATATGAAGATAGTGTTACAGAATATATTCACATGTGTGAACTTGTAATAGCAAGCATCATCATCCTGTACAGCATCAATTTTTAGGTTTACCAAAAAAAAAAAAAAAAGTTTCTCTCGATCTTCTCGGAAACTTCGCATGAGCTGTTATATAGCATGTATCATTTTCTTGAGTTCAACGATATCTATCAATTGATATGTGTCGCATCTTTTAACTTTTTTTTTTGGGGGGGGGGGGTAAACGTTAACAATACTGTAGGATTGAAAAAGAACCCACGTATGTAAGTATGTGTATAAAGGATATATACAGTGATCCTACGTCTTGACCAAAAATTCCTACTTTTGTTCTAGTTTTTAATGAATGAAAGTTACGTGAAACTGTGGAGTGTAGATCACTCTTATCTAATGTTCTACTTAAGCTCATTTGCTTATTGCTTTACAAAAAAGTCCTAACTGTCCATTACTGGTACACTCAACATCATTTTAGTATTTTTTGATAAGCTTGTGTTGTTTTCTGTTTTGTGTAAAGTCAAATAAAAGTTCATTCTTATACTTCTTCATTTTACAGAACTATGTGAATTAAGAAAAATTCTTTAATGATATCATCAACAATGTCAAAATCATAAATCTGCAAATATATTACATTAATAAGACTTCACTGAGAATCGAAGAAAAATACTTTTATATGTGTAATTCTCATCCTATCTCTTATTATGGGGACACTAATAATAATACATACTTAAAGAAAAAGAGGAATTTAGATGAGGATGATTTATGCAAGGAATGATCTATGCAGGAAAAAAAAAAAAAGACATAAAAAGTGAAAGAAAGAAGAATGATGATAAATGCATTTTATGCGGTTTTACATGTATTTGGGGGGCAAAAATAAAATTAGAATGCAGTTCATTAAACACTAACAATAACAGTAATTCTCCTCAAATGCACTCTCATTCTATTGCCTTTTTATTGTCCGAGCGTTACAGACAGAAACACTAACAATTCCATGAAACCATCGGTTTTCATGCTTTCACTGAAACAAAGTCTTACTTTACTGTTGGCCAGTTTCAGAATCTGCAGCAATTCCAGTTGAAAGGGATAACATCGCAGATTTCGCGCAGAATCTTCCACACTGTCGCTGTCCAACTTTTTTTTCTGGCTCTGAACGGTGTATTTCCACGGATTTCGTGCTAAACACAATTCATTATTTCAACGCTTACTGGTGGAGGACCGGATGACTTTCGCATACAGATGCAACCTCTTTCCTTAAAACTGTAATACCACTTAGAATTGTGTGTCCACTACCTGGATCTTCGCCTAAATCCCTTCGAAAAATACACTAATAAAAAAGCTAATAATGAGCAGTGAAACATTAGTTGATTCAATTTAGGTAATCCATAGAATAGAGAGGCAAGGTGCATCTACACAAAGATGTTTAGCTAACTTATAATCAATCAATCGTGATTCTTCAATTAACTTATTGATCTTATGCATAATCTCTGATAAAGGGTTTGTGACTGTGTTCACATAATCTATGCAATCTTACTAATGTAGTCAGGAATGATTACGAATTTAAAATACTTAAGAGGAAAGATATTAAATATGTGAAATATTATAGATATGCGGACATGTTACTCATTTACGAAAAAAACAAAGATCTGAGTACTTCTTTAGAAAAATTTAAAAAAAATACACTGTAAAATTAAACTCGTGATGAAACTCGAGAAGGATAATAAGTATAACTTTTTAGATATTTTTTTTTTAGGAAAGAAGACATTTTAAACTAACAATTTTAGGAAACCAAGTGCCTCTAATTGCTATTTTCACAAGTCAGCTCACTCGTTCAACGTTAAAGTGAATGTTTGGATAAGCTTTTTCCTTAGAGTATACAGATCAGTGTCTTTAGAAGAAAATTTGGAGGGGCAATTAAAGCTAATTCACAATTTAGGCCTACTCAGTCTGTAACATCCGCCTTGTACGTGTACCACAAGAAACTTAATACATTTGCTGTAAATGAAATACCCAGGGTTCTGGAATGCAGTTTATCATGCAATATTTTTTTCCTTTGAAGAGAACATTTCTAGCCATAGGCAACGGCGCCGACTTTCCAAAATTTATGTGGGTGCGAATCAATGGCGGGACGTGTTATTATGTTTTCAAGGGAGTTTCAATACTTTTTTGATTGATTTCCTTTTAGTTAAAATCTTTTATGAACATTATCATAAAGGGCTGTACTATGACGCAAGCCGAAAATATGCGATTCTATTCACATTTTTTTTTGGGGGGGGGATGCCTTTGACTAGGCTAGAGACAGGTAAGGAAGGGGGAGTGTGTTGCTTGGTTGCCTTCGCAGAAACACATTGAAGCAAACCATTGTCTTTTAGAGATTAGAAATTTTAACTTCCATGTCAATGTTTTAATTGCTTATTATTTTTTGATAGTGGCAAATGAAAAATATTTATTTTATTTTGTTTCTATCAAACTAAAAATCTTGTGGATGCTGGAGCCCGGAGCACCCACGGAGTCGGCGCGAATGGCGATGGGTACCTTTTGTCACGTTTTGTAGCCAACTTAGTTCTCCGCACCTTTGAAAATAAGATTCATAAATAACAGAAACTAAGCGCTGTGTGGTACTTTAATTATGATGATGTACTTTTTCTATATAAGAAAATTTCGTTACTGGAATTTTTATTAAGCGAATTAAATCGAAACCATAGTAATTAAAAATTTATCGTGGAATATGACAAAAGTGATAAACTTATCTATTTAGATTTAAACGTCAGTAGCAAGTTTGTTAACAATGTGCACCAGCAGGCACACAATATATCCATCACATATCTGCTCATACCAGTGACTAAGTCAATTTTTTTTTTTTTTTTTTTCTATACAGTACTACATACCTCGTTGGAGTTCGAATTACAGGAGATTGATTACTTGCTGAAACTAGGTACATAGTATGAATGGTATCCATTTTATTAAGTTGGGATAATCAGGTTAAAAGGGAATTACGTTCCGACAGTCCTGAAACCGAAACCACTGATATTCAGTAGTTTGGTTTACCTCCATACACTAGGTTGGCAACCGCATTAATTAAGATCTTTACGCAATATGGTTGTCATACTGCATTAAAACTTTCAAAACTCTGGAAAATAACATCATACGAATTTAAGACCTACTACACTGTTCTCAGCATAAAATCAGGGGTTTATGAAATAAAATGCAGTTACCGGGAGGAATATATAGTTATAACAAAAGAAACATCAAAATACGGGTTAAAGAACATCTTAGAGACGCCAAAGCAGAAAACCCGGTTTCAGAAATGTCGAAGGATTTGAAAGAAATTTAACACAGTATTGATGAATGAAGAATTTTATTCGGAGCTAAAAATGAAATTGAAAGACTTGTTTTTGAAAACTTGTTTATTTCTTTAAGAAATTCAAAGTTGAAGTTAAATAAGAGGTAGTTGATAAGGAATAGGAGTCAATGTTGAGAAATACAAAAAACATTGGCATAGAAATGAAAACCCCAATATGAGCTGGCAACCTTCCATTACTAAGTAAAAGAATACACAAATTTAAACACGCCATATTGCAATGTGCTGCTTGATCATTAGATAAGTGATCAGAAGTTTGGATAAGGTGTTTTTTCGCACTGCTTGACACTGGTGAGTCTGTTCCTTTTACTTTCCTGATATTTTTATTATTCTCTTTCCCCTGTTTTTAACCTCTGTGACCAAGGCTCCAAACAGGAGTCGAAAGTTAGGAAGTACAATGTGTTTTCAGGAATTACAGTTACCTGTAAGCAAGATGATTGTAAGAATTCCTGAACGTGTTTATATATTGTCTGAAAATAACATAGGTTTAGTAAAAGATTTAGATAATAATGCGAAGTGGATTTCGTTCCCTTTATGCCCTAAATTGTCATGTAAATTGCGAAAAGTGGCTGAAAGATACGGTTTCAGTGTAGCGTTTAAATTTGAAAATAACTTCATACCCATTACCATGTGGATACGAAAGTTACTCTATGAACACTTATAGTTCTTCTGGTACATAGTTAGCAAGGTACGATTGTAAACATCGCCATGATTAAAAGAAATGTGACAACGAGAATCAAAGAACATATATGAGCCAGAGTGCATAAAAAACCAAGGTCGGAAGGTCTCGCGTTTTCAGGGCTATGTAAACATTTAACTGCTTCTAAGCACACCATTAATAAGGTACAGGTGCTACATAAGACCTTTCCACAAACAGAATACTCAATCGAAGTACGTATGAATCCTACTTTATTAATATTAAATCTCACCCAAGGATCACTAGATATAAATTGAAATTATATTATTAAGCTGAGAAACCCCATAAACATTGTTCAATAAAAAGTAAGTTTAAAAGTACACAAATATTTTCCATACTGCGAGTTTTTTTTTTCTTCAGAAGTGAAAGAAATGAATTAAATGTAGGGATTGGCTAATATGAATTACAATGACGACTGTATAAATCGTTATTTTTCTTGATTAGGCTATAAGTTTATTTTTATAAGAGAGAGTTAAGTTCTTAGAAGTTTGTGCAGACTTTAAGAAGTTGTTTCCAATAGAACATCTGTGAAGATGAGATTAAATAAGCATCCTCCTCCTCCTAAATTTAAGTTTCAAAAGCTGAAATCTTCCAAAGAAGCTCACAGAAGCTGTAAGCGAAATATCAGGATTAAAATAAATTAAACAAATTAATCCCTATTTCCGCAAACGTACATAAAACTATTTATTTTCTTTATTATACATAATATGCATATAAAATATAAAAACTTCAACGTACTAAATGTTGTTCTGTAAAGCAGCACTTACCAATTCCAAAAATATAATTTGGTTAATATTCTAATTTATTTCGAATTCTTTGTTTCAGAGAAAGACACTTTGGATATATGGGCAAATGGACAAAAGTTAGAAGCTACGGTAAGTAAACCATAGCTAATTTAATGGATGAGTCAGATACTTTCGTCACTCGTAGTGTTGACCGAATTTACGTTTCAGACAACTTGCTTACTAAGTACGAACAGCATAAGTCAGCGTCCATATCTGAATAACTTGATTCGCTTTCTCTGCACAATTCCTTCATCATCAGCGTTGGTTCTCGATCTGGTGTGAATGTAGTCGTATACAAGGCCTCTCCAATGCCTTTTTCCCATATCATTTCCCATCTCTCAATCAGTTCTCTCACTTGACCGTTTCCTGTTGAGTCAATCCATTCTAAGTGATCAAGTATGTGCCGCTCGACCTTTTCGAAAAAATCTAATTTTTTCATGAATGTTTATCCTATATCAGGGTACTTCAAAACCACAATTAATTATTTTTTACAACATCCCATGGTGACGCAACGGCTGCCGCAATTTTGCGTTTTTTTTTCGATTTTAGGCGTTTACGTTGTTTTGAATATCTCAGCATGTATTTGTCCTAACAAATTGAAAATTGCTGGACGTCTCCAACTTGTGCAGAGCTAAAACTTTGATCTCTTAACATTTTTGCCTAAAACCACTTGAAGGGGGTGAAATCAGGGTCTGCAGTAGCAACATTTTTGGACATTGAAAACATGTTTGGGAAAAGGAAACAACTGACGTAAAGGTCTGTATTTGTGTGTGCATGCAGTCCGGGGACATAAGTTAATACACAAAAATTTACAGATCTGTAGCTGCTCCCAAAGGCCTGGAAAAAATCGTAAAGTTGGGGAATTATGCCAATTTGCCATATTTCACTGTCCAATATCTCTAATGGGTGTGGATAGAAAAATATAAAATTTTGGGAATAGTTAGTCCTTTAGTATACTATAACACACAACAAAGCGCATTTTGTGTTTCTGAGCAGAAGGGGGTCAAAGTATTAAGTAATGACGTCATACTCTAGGAGGTGTTTTGTTCATAAAATCTACTTGAAATTTGTTGTTGTGAAGTAAAATAAAGTAGGATGAACGGTTAGTCCAGTCAAGACTCTCAAGCTCGTTTCTTTCCTCTGGTTGTAACACTGTCTTATCAGACCCACAGCAGCACTGGTGAAGAATGCCGCTATCAGCAGAAGGCGAGGAAAGTCAAAATGCACCCTTGACAAAAAAGTCCGTTAGTATTCTTTGCTCTTGCTGCTTGCTATATCAATGATACTCAATCATGTTTATTCTTGTTTTAACTGTCAATTCATGCAGGAAACTGTTGTCCTTTCTTTTGTTCTACATTCTCAAGTCAATGAACACTTACTCGTTGTAAACATTGACAAATTTCCAGTAGATTTTATGAACAAAACACCTCCTAGAGTATGACGTCATTACTTAATACTTTGACTCCCTTCTGCTCAAAAACACAAAATGCGCTTTGTTGTGTGTTATGGTAAAGTACTAACTATTCCCAAAATACCAGATTATTTTATCCAGACCCATTGGAGATACTGTTTTAATTTATGACCCCGGACTACACGCACTCACAAATTCAGAACTCTATGTAAGTTGTTTCCTCTTCCCAAAAAAGATTTTATGAACAAAACACCTCCTAGAGTATGACGTCATTACTTAATACTTTGACCCCCTTCTGCTCAAAAACACAAAACGCGCTTTGTTGTGTGTTATGGTGTACTAAAGGACTAACTATTCCCAAAATTTCATATTTTTTATCCAGGCCCATTGGAGATATTGGACAGTGAAATATGCAAAATTGGCATGATTCCCCAACTTTACGATTATTTTTTTTTTCAGACCTTTCGGAGCAGCTACAGGTCTGTAAATTTTTGTATATTAACTTATGACCCCGGACTACATGCAGACATAAATTCAGACCTCTACATCAGTTGTTTTCTCTTCCCAAACATGTTTTCAATGTCCAAAAATGTTACGAGATCAAAGCTTTAGCTCTGCACGAATTGGAGAGTCGAGCAATTTTCAATTTGCTAGAACAAATACAAGCTGAGATATTCAAGCAGCCGTTGCGTCGCCATGTGATGATGTAAAAAATAATTAATTGTGGTTTTGAAATATCCTGATATAGGATAAACATTCATGAAAAAAATAGATTTTTTTGAAAAGGTCGAGCGGCAATTTTCTTTTTTCTCGATTACTTTGCATGGATTGACCCTGTCATTGTTATGTGTAGATTGATATATATATACATGAATATTTTTCTTTCATTCTTTCTACATTGTCCATTCCAGCGTAGCCTAAGATTTTTCTGCTTTAATATCGAGTATTTTCTTAGTTGAGAGTATCCCTGATAGATTCATTCCATATTAGATTATCTCTCGTCTTTTCAAAAGATGCTTCTTAGGAACCTCCGTTAGAGTATGGTCTATTCTCTTTGTCGTTTTGATCCCTGTTTCTGCAAAATATCTTATGGGTATGGAACACGCGTTGTATAGTAGCATCTTAACTTTTCTAGGGATATATTCCTACCCCTTATTAACCCGTGCGTACTCACTGGCTTTTTTGTGACAGCGGTACTCGTGCGCGGGTCCAGTAGACCCCCAAATTGATATTATTTTTTACAATAAAAATATTTTTTAAATAATTAAAACAATGTAGCATAACTCTTGACATGTTTTTAAAAGTATTGCTACAATTAGATTTTTTGTACTCGTTTTGAGACATTTTGTTATATTTTTTCATCAGGACTTCTGCCTAGCAACACAAAATTTACCTGTTTGAGGGTGTGTGTACACCTCGCGCGAGTACTTTAGGGGTACATATTTCACATTTTATAAAATTTCCGTCCTTCTGTAGTCTCCTATCAATTTGTTCTTCTCTCATTCGTTCATCTATCATCCCTTCTTAATCCAGCTATTGAAACTCTACTATTTCAGTGATTTTAAACACCTTTATTTGTTTACCCTGGTGGTGTTTGTTTCTTGAAATGATGAAATCTTCAATTTTCTCGTATTTTGTACGAAAGTTATATTTTTCTGTACACTTTTCTCAAGGATCTAGTTCGCTTTGTCCTTCTCCGGCTTTTTCCCAGATCATCACGTTGTCTGCGAATATTTCTACTTCTCTGTTCGAATTTTTTAATCTTCCAATTATGTCGTCCATAACAACGTTGAACATAGGAGATAGCACATTGCTTTGGTTCAGACCATGCTTCATTTCGAACCATTCGAATTTTTCATAGCTTATTCGTACAGTAGTCTTCATAATGAAGTTGGTTGATCCACCATATTGGTTCTTCCGGATTCCAATCTGGTGCTATTTCCGTATGCGTTCCTTGGGTACATTATCATGTTTTCTCTAGATATATGAATGCTATGATGGTTTATAAAGCCATTGTTTGGTTCATCTCATTTATCGCAATCCATATGCTTATAATTATTAGTTGTTATTAATCCGATAGTTAATAGCAATACGTTTTCCCTAGAGCCTTTACGTAGTAGATTTAGTTCATTTCAATTTAGATTAGTTGTTGAATGTACGTATAATGGCGACATGCTAGTCGCACTGTTAAGTGTGTTACAGCCACTGTGCAAATCCCGGGGGGATGAGGGGGACATGTCCCCTCCAATCTTGGAACTGAGGGGGACTGTCGCTCTAATAATCCGATTTGAAATGTGTTTCGGGGGAGAAATTTGATGATTTTTGTCCGATTGTCACAGAGGAACGTGAGGTGAAATTGATGCCTCAAATCTGCCCGCCTCCCAACGTTGAAGACAACTCTGCTCCTCTGATCCTCCACAACATTGTTTCTCAACTTCTTAAATATTTTGGACATAAAATAAATAAATAAACAAAAAAGTCTTACCCGTCTCCCCCAATGTTGAAGACAGATTTGCGCCGCTGGTTACAGCACACCTCTTGTAAGTGTTTATGCAGTCCATTTATGAAACAGTGAAGGCTTACGTGTTTATAGGCCTTTTTATGAGTGAAATTTTTATGTAAATGATATATAACCAAGACATATTCTCCCCATAACAATACCTTGTAACCAATTTACTTCAATTAGTTGTCACATTGCAAATCTTAAAATATTTATTGATATTTTTCTAAAGCAGTATTACTCTTCGTTCATGTTCTCTTACACATTGACTTGTTAATATTATTCCATAGTAGTAGCAACATTAAAAAAAAAAAAATCTTTCTTGAAGATTGATATGATTTCTCTTTTTTTCAATCTTTCAATATCTTCCTTAGGTAAAAATATATTGTAAAATTCTCTCAGTTTATGTAAGGTAGAGCAATTACTGTACACGGGAATTTAGACTTTCCCTTCACCTTTTATTATAAAAAGATCCTCTTAAATACAGATGTATGCAATAAGTAGTTCCTCTAATACTTTGGGTGAGAACATGAAAAGGAACCCACTGACCGAGCGTCTTAAGTCTTCTGTAGGTGAGGTTTCTCTCGATGACCGGGCGTCGTGAGAGAGAAAAGGAACCTAATGACCGTGCGTCTTAGGGCTTAAGGAAAGGTATCTCTCAATTGACCAAGCGTCGTGAGAGGGTAAGGTTACCCAATGGCCAGGCGCCGTAGGGCTTTAGGTGTTTCGATCAAACTGGATAGATTGATGCTTGCTCCTCTCTTTTATCCTGGAGTGTCGGCTACCCTTGGTGATCTTTGTCTTGCCGACTGCTGGCGAATGTGGGCGACTCCTCTTCGGGTCCGTCGTCTGCGTTGTTTTGTTTACTATTGACACGTGTAGTACACACATGATTATCGCATATTATGGAGACATGCGGAACCTTACAATATTAATAAAAGACTTTCATCATTTTTGTGTTTTCAGCAGTCAAGTTTAAAAAAAAATAGTTGACAATATTAACCTTAAGATTTTATTTGGATAGTAATTTACATATATTTTGACAGTGTACGAATAACGGTGCCCGATAGGTAGTAGAAAAATGAGAGAATGGCTAAACAAGCTTTGTTTTTCACTCTGTCTGTACTGAGTGCCTTTGTGCATAATACTCCTAACCAACAATTAGAGGGGTGTATAATACTCCGAACCACCACTTTTGAGTTTATCCTAAACACCACTGTAATACCGATTGTCCACTTTACTGGATGGATCAAAATCCTCTAATGCTGGACCATTGATCTTAAGGTTTAAAGTAAATTGAAAACTTTGTAGTTTGGACTTTTTAACAATTTAATTATAATTGGTTTTTAATCCGACCAAGCATATCAAAATTAGAATTCTTGGCAGGAAAAGTTGGGAATACAAAGATCAAAAAAATTGGGCGCCAGATTTGTATTTCCAGTCCCATGACGACCTGACACCCAAGTTTATTCCATATAATATGCGCATGTATGAACTTCTTCGACAAAGCAATTATTAGCCTTCTCCATTGTATTTCCTGGCTACGCTACTGTAGTGTAACCTCTATGCTGAAACCAACAAATCCAAATTTCTCTGCGTCATCCATATTCGCACAATTCAATAACATAATCGTACTGTGACGGTTAAATAGATTTTATATGTCGAATTGCGTACTTTTATATCAAACAGTTCAATTGAAACTTGCGATGAAATAAATCACGACCTCCGTACTTCGGACTAGAATTTTTAATGCCTAAACGTTCCCTAGAAAAAATACCTTCTGTGTGGTTATGAAGGTACAGTTTAATATCTAAAATTCTATTTTTATGTAATATATTGTATATGATCTTTCATAATTTTAATCACAAATATGTCACCCTATTTATAGGGCAAATTTTTATTTCTGATTGTTATGCTGCCTTAAAGTGACGTTCCGGTGATCAACGGTGGACATTCACTCTCGCGGGAGAAAAACACGTGTGACAATTTAAGAAAAGACTGCTTGACAGCTCATAATGAGTCACGTCTTAATTTATAGAAGTCTGATGAAATTTGATATTTTGCAACCGTCAGCTTGTCGGTATGTGTGGAGAGTCCCTTAATAAACGCGTTAAGTTATACAGTCCATAATCTCTTTAACCTACATCATGTTTGTAAGTAGGCATATGTTTTTCTATTTCTGTGGATTTCTGTTGGTCGTTGAGTTACTTTCTCAACGTACATGATTTTGATCTGCTTCCATTTTTATTAATATTCTGGGAACATTACATTACTTTAAGGATCTTATTCGAAATGTTTACCTGCTTCAGTTTACTCATCCATATTTTCAATTGCAGGGCGAGTTTGTTGAAGATGGAACAGAGACTCATTTTACATTGGGAGAATATCCAGCGTATATCAAAGCTGTTACAAGTGGTAATCGACGAGAAGGAATCATTCATTCTCTCATAGTGAATGATACAATTATTCCAGAAGCTTTTGATTATTGAGCAAAAGCATCATCTATAACGAATATAAAGGTTTGTGTAATTATTTATGAAAAACGTTATAATCAGTACCGCATATTGTGTGGGTGTACCGGCGTGCAAGTTACGAGTGTATGGCATATAAAGTTCTTAATACTGCTATAACTTTTATTTTAATAAATACAATTCCTAATTAATGGGAAAATAAACATGGCAATAGGCCATATACTACCGAAAACGTGTGTGTGTATCTATCTCTGTAAAGCATAACTAATCACGCTTGCTGTTTCAGTATCCATTTTTAACACCGAGGCTATGAGATATATATATAAAAAAGTACACTTATCTTCAATGGCATTAAACTTTAAAGGCAGGAAACACACGAGAATAGGTTGTATCACATTTTTCGTTTCTTATTTCTTGTTCTTAAAAAAATAGGTGAAAATACGAAATATACGGGGTGGTCCAAAAGTGTGGAAACATCCAAATAAAATCCAAACCGTTTAGAATTGGGAGAAAAGAAAAAAGTGAAGATAACAGACGCGGGAGGGGGGATCTTTTGATGTGATTTTAGTTTAGCGTCCCGTTCAGCAGCGAGGCTATATGAGACGTGGACCTACTGATTAACGTGGAATCCGAACCACATGAGCTCCCGCCGGGAATCGAACCCAGGTGGGGGGATCTTTTGAGACATATGGCACATCAGTCGCCATCTTAAAGTGTCGGGAGCTTTTTTTAATGGGAATCCTATCGTGTGATGCATCAAATAGAACTGAATTTTTTCCAGGAATCCGGTGGTGAAATGCTTTTGACTCTACGACCAACCGTTGGAAAGTTTTAACAGATTTTCTGCAGTTATCTGGAGATAATACTGCAGACAATGTGGCAGTGGCTTACTGACCAAAGTTGCAGCAATTGTTCAATGCCGTCCCTCCTGAGCACCCGCTGCTGCCAGTCATCCATTATCCTGCCCAGCATGTCCTCAGGAATGCTGACACACGCGTCAATAATCCTGCGTTGAAGGTGGTTAATGTCCCTGATCTTGGTAGCATACACAACGGATTTCACGTAGCCCCACAGAAAAAAAAAAAAAAAACAGTGGTGTGTGGTCTGGGAAACGCGGTGGCCTTTCCACAGGTCCTCGCCGGTCTGTTCCTCTCTGTTGGAATTGCTTATCGAGGTACTCACGAGCACATAATCCGAAATGAGGTGGTTCCCCGTCATGTCGATAGAACAAAGAGAAAGAGACATCTTCTAATGCGACGGACCGCAGGATCTCCTCCTCAAGCATGTTACGGTAGGTAATTGTATTTATATTCCCCTCAATGAAGAATGGCCTCACCACACGGGTACTCCACGCACCGCATCACACATCATCACTTTGTCAGAGCCAACGACCCGACCATCGTCGTACCAGTGTGGATTGTTGTCACACCAATATAGGTGATTTTGCTTGTTCACCTCGCCCAACACACATACACACAAAGAAAAAGCCTCGTCCGAGAACAACACGTCAAATAGGAATCGAGGATTCTCTCTGATTTGTTCCGCGGCCCACTCACAGAATTCGACTCGGCGGTCTGGATCCTCCTTCGTTAGATGTTGGAATAGTTGTATCTTGTATGGATGTTAGGCGACGAGTTCTGCGGGTGGGACTTTTCGTTCGCGAATTATGCCAACACAGCAGTGCATAATACGGCCTGCCTGATTGTGGTTTGTTTTCAACCGATCCGGTTTCCTTGAATTTCGCTATAACTTTCCGCACTGCACTTGGGAAATGGGCTCCAGTTCTAGGTGACGAGAGTTGAAATCGTCTGCGATCTGTCTGCTGCTACCTCTCCTGAGATAACACGATTTCTATCCTCTCATCCTTTCCTTGTGCCATTCCGTGTTACGCCACCTGAAATAAAAGAAACTCTGTTAAAACTCTGCAAAGGTTGGTCGTAGAGCCAAAAACATTTCACCACTGGATTCCTGGAAAAAATTTAGTCCTATTTGATGTTTCACACGATGGGGTTCCCATGTTCCCACCATTTCAAGATGGCGGCCGATGGTGGCATATATGTCAATAGATTTACCCCCCTTTTCTGTTATCACTTTTTTCTTTTCCCCAATTCTGAATGTTTTGGATTTTATTTGGGTGTTTCCATACTTTGGGACCACCCTATATTTTCTTTCCTGGTAGGCTGTAAAGGTAAAGATTGGAGTTGGATTAATAAATTGATTGTAACATTTCTAGGAAATGCCAGTTGTACCAAGAATAACCTTGGTAAAACTCCAGTATAAATGTGAGGGTCACTGGCGTGGGTTAATTCCCCCTAAACCCGCCATATGAATGAGTGAAGTGCAACCGCATGCTTTTAAAAAAAGTGTGTTCCAAAAAGGGTGAGCTAAAGAATACGATGTCTGACACTATTTTTTCCCATGAAAATGAAAGAAACGTTAAGAAAAGAAAAGAACAAAATAAGAATGAGGAATACAGTCCCTAATTACTGTGAATTTTCGTGTGAGGACGTTATCTGTAGATTCTTTAATTAATAAAATTAAAAGGAATCACGGGTATTTCTTGTAATATAAATCCAGATAAGAGAGAAAACAGCATTCGTTACTACACGTTACAATTTTCTGAATTGAGAAAAACAAGTTTGTGGTTTCCGCGTAGGCGGGAAGACAGAACAGAAAATATGTCAGTTCAGAATTGTAAAAACGCTAAATGAAACAATGCAACCGACAAGAGGACCTTGTAGCAATAAAAGGCAGGATTAGCTATATTTAAAAAAAAAAAAAAAAAAAAAAAAAGCATAAATGCAGGTGCACCAATTCCACGCAGGTTGATTGTACGCGAATTTTCCCCGAGACAACATCGAAGAAAAGAGCAAGCGATAAGCATGCTCGTGTTTTAACTTAGTTACGCGGCATTCTTAAACTTAAAAACCTACAATAAATTAGATATTCGGCCTCGGCTAGCTACCGGCGATGTGAGCCGATAAGAGGCTTGCCCTACCTGGGCAACAGGCCTCGGTTGCGATGATCCTTACGAAAACGAATATGTAATGTATATATTGTAATGTTTTTGGTAGAGTCAATAATGGTCCGACATTTATCCCTTCACCAATTTTATTATAAAATTTGATAAATACAAAACGTCTTTGATTACAAAGAGAATAATGCTGTTTCCTCGTTAATGTCCAAGTAGAGGAGTATAGGTGTTTTGCACGGTGCCCCTTCTCTCAAAGCAGTCTCCAAGGCACCTGCCGGTTCGGTGAGTTTGGAAGGATAGCCCCCTCAGCTCAAGGCAGCTTCGCAAGGCTTTATTGTTGAAAGGATCCCTAGTCCAGTGCGACCTCGGGAAGGATGGGTGTCCCCTAGTCCAGTGCGACCTCAGGGCGGTGTAGGTGATTTGATCAGTTGGACGACTGATGCTGGGTCCCTCGGTGTTCCTCCTTTTATTTGTCCTCCTCGGGTCCTTTCGTGAGGTCCGTCTGCTTTCGGCGTTCCTCGGTGTCCTTCCGCGTTGGCTTGCTGTCTGCTATGTTGTTTGTAAATAATAACACGTGTTGAGTTGACACGTGCGTCTCTTGTGATGTGGGGATCCTTGCAATATATATAAAAAACAGCCCTACATTTGCTGGTAGATAGCCTGTAGTCTACCCCTAATCCGAATTGTATTCATACTTCTGTTTAATGAAATCTTACAATTTTAAACAAAACTTACACCAAAGTGACGTTATTATCAATCCGCCACTGCTTATTATTATTATTATCATTTTTCTTAGTTTTCCTACTATGTGCCAATGAGTTAAAATCAATAAATGATTTCAGTATCTAAATTAAGTCTAGATTATTTTCTCGGTTTTCACTTTTTAGTATCGTTTTCAATTGTGTTTTTAAGAAACAAAAGTGAACTAGTTGCCATTTCAAAAATTAGTAAGTAAACAAGATGTTAATAACAGTTCCTGAATTAAGGCGAAATATTTCAATAGGTCAAGAGCTTTGGATTTTAATTTAATGTTGTATGAGTTTAAATTAATTAGCTTAACGCAAAAATAAGAAAAAAATATAATAATTAGTAGATGGCGTTATACAACTAGATGTAATAGCATTTCTTAAAAACTTAATAAACTGTTTGAACTTTTTTAAAGTCACAGTCCATTATCAAGGTTACAAATAACTATCGTTCCTAAGTTTCAGATTAAGTGATTTACAAGTGTATTTGGTTTCCAGAAGTTTTTAGCTCCATCGAAGTGAAACATCTAATTTTCAGCCAAAGGAAAAGAAGGAAATCTATGACAAAATGTAATGATTCCCGGTCATAAATGACCAGTGTTCTGAGAGAGAGCTAATAATTCGATTTTTAGATCGACGGCTACTAAATCAAATAAACCAAGCTTGGTTCGTATTCATTTCTAAACAAACCAAAAACATACAAAGTAAAAGCGTCGTAACACGACGTCTTCCCGTCTGTGTAATCCAGAAAGAGGCATTAGCATCTTATGTACTGTACCTTTCGCCCCTGTCATCTTACAAACCGTGGGGGACACCTTAGGGGCATAGCCCCCACAACTCATTAAAAAAAGTATTTTTACTGTAGATGTTACATAAGTCTTATTTTCATGTTCATTAATAACACTATCTTGTAAAAATTCAAAATAATAATGAAAATTATTTGTTTATTTTAGGACCACGAATGTGTGACTACAGATATTGATCTGAGTACTGCTGCCGTCCGTCGTCTTATGTGTATTATGTGCATTGCGTCAATGTAAACAATTTATCATACAACTTGCATCTAGTCATTGTTGTTTACAGTGTCAAATGTGCTGATAAAGCTGAATGCCTTTGTCAGCGGTGGAATAACAGAAATCTGACTGCTGTACCGGTGAGAACTCGAGCTCTTACTTGCAGAGGGTTTATTCTATCAATAGTCTGTGTTATTCTATCGTTGCTCTATGTCTGCTGGCATGTAATGTATATGTAATTTATTCTTTATGTATTTGTACTTAATACTTTTGATACGTGGAATACACATTCTTTCTATGAAGCCGTAAATGGATTATTGCAAACTGGTATTTGACTGGATTTAAATATCACGTCAATGTTGAAGAATACATTTTCAAAGAACGAACAACAACAATCGAATCACAGCTGGTAGAGGTTTGAAACCGAGACATGTTGATTCTTATTAAGAACGCTAAGAGCTCCTTTGTTTTATATATTATGTCTTTATCTTTGTGTTGTTATAACTGAAAAATATATTTGAGAGTTCTTTTCATAACATCATTCAACCATAATTCAACACTGTTGTACAGAAGCTATCAAAAGTATTTTTCCTGTTAATTCATAAATAAAACGTTGTGATTAACTTACTTTACCATAGTATTTTTTACCTGGTCAGCTTTCAAGTTACTAAACGATATTGTAGTTACGGAAAAATTGCAACTTCAACATTTTCATATCCGACTTGAGATGTTAAAAATTTCATCAATATTTCTCCTACTTTAGATAATACAACGCTTTATCAAGTACGAAGTACTTCATACTGTCAAAGCTTCCGTAATTCATT
Source organism: Thermobia domestica (assembly GCF_964235325.1). Lineage (NCBI taxonomy): Eukaryota > Metazoa > Arthropoda > Insecta > Zygentoma > Lepismatidae > Thermobia > Thermobia domestica. The sequence goes on along the minus strand of NC_137466.1, from coordinate 123,505,722 downwards.
TTGAAAACAACCAGATTTTTCGATATTGGTGCATATTGTATAAATTCTGTCGTACCTTTTATTATTATTATGACGATGTGATTTTTTTTTTGCTTGTATGTAGAAGTCTGTCGGAAGTTCTATACTTCCTGATCTTAACTGTATGAACAGAGTAGAAATAATGTTTGAGGAACAACAATAGTAGAAGTCAACTTTTTTTTAGTATAAAAAGTGAATTCCTTGACTGAAGAGTGATAGAATTAAAACAGATTAGTGATGCGAAATTTTGTATTTAGCAACAAGCTTAAAAATGAACCGTATATTATAAACAGACTTACAAATGCCAACTTCATATTATATATATATATATTGAAAAGTGCTGATCGTACTTGTATCAAGAATGATTATAATGTTACTTAAATGATTAATATAGATAGCCTTTTTCTAATAAAATATTAAATTCTGTTGTGGTACTTGAGCTAATACTTTCTTGTAAATATATATGTATGTATATGTAGCTGTTGTTTGAACTTCTACTCTTCGTTACAAAATAAGAAAATCATTGAATTAAAAATACCAATAATAATATTAATTCTGAAGATCAATATGTAAAATTTTAAACTAACCTTCAAATATGGAACGATAATTCTTTAGCCGTTCATGAAGAAGTTGAAGGTTTTAGACGAAAACTTAAGACTGTATTAATTCTTTTGATAGCTTCTCTACGTATAATGAAAGAACAAAATATCTGTTGTTATTGTTATTTCGTTTTCTGGCAGTTACTTGTAGTTAGACTTTTAACGACCAACTTAAAATTAATGTATATCCTCCATATAGAAATATTTTTCTAAACAAGTCTTTCAGAAAAGACACTTTTATATAGGATGTAGACTTTCTGTACCGTGATTGAATATTGTAAATCATTGGTATTCATCCTGAGATACACAAAACTATGCAAAGTTGAAAGTAGATCATGAATTGGGGTATGCCAGAAAAGAAGTGTTGAGTACTTTTATAAAGTAAAACACTTGAATTAATGAAACAGTTTAAAATATTCTATGCGTATAAGATCTAAAACTGTTTAAGGTTGCACTGAAAAATAAAATTGAATAATACGAATATTTCCGTCCATATTTCAAGAAAATGTAAAGTATATTCTTGACAGCAATTATGTACTTTTTTAGAAAAACTTCATACAAACTTATTGTTCAGGTGATTTGAATATACTAAAAGACGGTAATTAATTTTTGGGAAGTGTATTTCACCCAATATATTTTGTATAGTAATTTTTGAATATATGATACAAATTTTATTAAGCATAAATTCCACTATTTGATCGAAATGTACAGTAGAATAGAGCAATAAAGTCACCCAAATGCGAATGTGGAATTGAGATATTTTCTTCTAAATATGCTAAATTAACCTTACAGAAACAATAGGATTAGTCAATTAACTGGTTAATCTTTAGGAGAAACTACTTTGTGTTGCAATTGAAGTAGACATTCTGACATGAACCGCTTGCTTGGATTCAAGAAATCATCTTTCAGAATTAATAGTGTAACACACGTACCCTGAGCGGGATTCGAACCAGCGACAGCGTTATACCACTTGACCATACCAGATGACACTTTCACAATTGACATGAAATTTCTAGTTTTACGTTTCACGAATATACCCTTGAGGCTGAAGGAGACGGATGATTAACGGAAGTGAATGATTATGAAGCTATTAATGGAATGAGAAAGTGAAAGGAAATGGGAGAACACGATGCTGTCCACCACAAACTTGCATGCCTGGGAAGACCCGTCACACCAAAGATGGGCGCTCGACCACTAGGCTGTGTTGCTCCCTCTTACAATTGGAGTTCATATTCTTTGCGTATGGTACTGTCCACAAGTGTTCTAAATATTGAAAAGAAGATTTAGAGGCCAAGTGCGGAATATTCGAAGTGACTGTCAAATATAAACAGAATAATAACATCCATATGCAGAGTTAGCTGGTTTACTCCAAGGTGGTTTAAACCAGGTATCAATAAATACATTCAGGAGCAAAAATGCCACAAATCATGTGAATTCATGAAATTTCTTCGCATCTTAAATCATCTACGTGTTTTCCAATCTGTGGTCCACGGACCCGGGGAAAGGGCAAGAGACTGCTGAAAGTGGGTCCATGGGACAATTTATTTCCATTGTCGTGATGCTCATACCTGGAATATTTGTAATAAGATACATTAATTTTCAGTCAATTGAGAAGAATAGAATGTAAAAAAATAATACAGAAATAACGTAATTTCCAATCCAGGTTGAAAGATTCATCACATTAGGTGAACTATCTGATCTGATTGGTATCTGAAGGCCTTTGTTTCAGTCATATCTGTCATTCATCTGAACGAATTAAACATGAATGAAGCTGATGGCGAAAGCTGTTTGGACCCGCCGGGCATAAGAGCATGAAATTTGATGTCTGGAGGCTTTTACTCCAAAGATGATGAATATGTCATTCATTTCCATTAATTCAATATTGGTGGTGCTAGGGGTGGACGGTTCCTGGAAACGTAAACCGCGGTTTCGGTTTGTTACTTAAACCGGTTTGGAACGGTTAACCGAAACCGAACCGAACCGTCTCTAAACCGAACCGAACCGTTTCCAAACCGAACCGTTCCCGAACCGAACCGAACCGTTTCCAAACCGAACCGAACCGAACCGAACCGTTTCCAAACCGAACCGAACCGTTCAGACTGAACCGAACCGAACTGTAATACAAATTGTTAAATTTCTGGTAGTTTTAGTACTCATAAAATAGTATAACTGTAATATTTCCATTGTGCGACTCTTCACACTGGTTCTCATACTAAAATATCAACAGATAAGAAACGAGTCGGTCTTTACTCAAAAATATTTATCTTTCTTTTCCTTGTATTATACTATAGTACCACGATATATTTTTTCATAGTACAGTAACATTCGCCATCATGAATATTTACAAGTTACATATTATCATTTAACATTTATAATTTTGAATACTTAAGGATACCTTGAGTTCTCTCGGATTTCAGGTAAGGGCAAAGTCGATTCACTGAACTATTGAATACAATTGTATACGATATTTATCCCAAGACTGAGACACTTCATCCTTTCTAATTCTAGTATATATCTTCTACATCAAAATTCTTTCCACTATACGACTTTTATTTCTATCTTTCCTTTCTTAATTAACTTTCCCACATAAGAACTTTTAGCCCCAGACAATTTTTTTTTTTTACACAGATTCCATATTCATTATACAGTACAGTAAAACCTGTCAACTTGGCCACCTCTCTAATTTGGCCACCTGCTTATCTTGGCCTGGTTCGTCTTGAACCTGCATTTTCCCATAAGACATTCGTTACTTATTACTCTGTAAGTTGGCCATCTGTCTATCTTGGAAGTTGGCCGCATTAAAGCAATATTTATCCTATTTTGATAATGATAAATTTATCTGCGTATCTTGGCCATGCAAATACGTTTTGTTATTATTATTATTATTATTATTATTATTTTAACTCTTTCGTATTCCCGTATGAGAGCCAAATGTTCTGTATTTGTTACTGGAGACAGAGAAGCAAAGATTCCTACGATTTGTTCTTGGAGGTCAATGGCCAGAATACTACCCTGACAAAGGGGTGTTGAAGGAAGATACGAATAAGGAAAAGCACGTACAGAAATTCAGGAAATGGTTGTAAGTATTTGTTTACACTGTCTGTTTTGGTAAAACCATTAGCTATATCGACTTCTTTCATCACTGGGGAGCTTTAGTAACTGCGAAAATTCAAGGTTAAAGCTAACCATCTCAATTGTCATTTATTGGCACGTGACTGCTTGTCGAAAGGTAGCGGAAGTTTGGAAATACGAATTCCCTTAACCCTTTTAAATTATGTCTTTTTTTGAGGTATTTTGTAGACTTTCACTCAATCATCTATTGCGTCAAGACTATTTATCGTAGGATCATGGTTTATACCCCGTTTTGTTTCTAGTAAACTAGTGTGTCAAACTGCGTCCGTAAAATTTCCCTAAAGTGTACCAAATGCGGTAAATTTCCGCTCAAAGTGGGAAAAAGGGATTTTCTTTTTTAAAAATCCCCTTTTTATCGCGAATATCTCCCCTTTGGTATAGGATACGATCATGCGAATGCTACTTAAAAAAACTTTGCTTTATGGTGAAGAGAATGAGATACAAGGAGTGGCTTTGGGATGAATAGTTTTGATGCTACCGCCAATTTACACATTTCCCTTGATAATACCTTTTTATTGAAATTCTATACTATCATCATCATCATCAAGACTGTTCATTGTGGGAACATGAATTGTACCTCGTTTTCTTTGACATGAATCACTCTTTCAAACGGTATTACTCGCATGTCTCTAGCATGTACCATAGTGGAGAAAATTTGAAAAAAGGGAAATTTTTGTCAAAAAATCCCTTTCCCCCGATTTTGGGCCCCTCTGGCCGGTCCCTGTGTCAACCCACACAGCCCTAAAACATCTCAAACATACTACATACTATGTGTAATATCTGTACGAAGTTTCAATGTTATATCTTGAAAAATAAGAGAGGAAAAAAATATTGCCGCATGTGCAAAATGGGTTATTCATTGCTCACATAGGGGAAAGCTGGTATTGTTTGCATATGGGGCAATATTTTTCCCTCCCTTATTTTTCAAGATATAACATTGAAACTTCGTACAGCTATTACGCATTGTATGTAGTATGTTTGAGATTTTTTGGGACTCTGTGGGTTGACACAGGGGCCGGCCAGAGGGGCCCAAACTCGGGGAAAAAGGGATTTTTTGAAAAAAAAATTCCCTTTTTTGAGAATTTTCTCCACTATGGTACATGCTAGAGACATGCGAGTGGTTCCGTTTGAAAGACTGGTTCATGCCAAAGAAAACGAGGTACGTATCATGACCTTAGAATAAATAGTGATAATACTGTAGACACTTTACTAAAGTAATTGACTAAAAATGTGTAAAAAATGAAAAAAGAAAGAAATCGAGATTTTTTGACACACGTCTGTTGACTCTAGCAACATGAATCATACCTCATTTTCTTCAGCGTAAGGCACCCTTTCAAATGGTACTACACAAATTTCGGTATCATGTACCTGTGAAGAGAAAAATGGGGAAAAGGGAAATTTTTCTTTAAAAAATCTCCTTTTATCCATTTTGGACGATATTTTCCCGCTTGTGGTACACGATAGGGAAATTTGAGTGATACATTTCGAAAGTCTGTCTCATAGCGAAACCAACGAGGTACAAACCATGATTCTAGGGTAAACAGTAATGTGTCAGAGATTTTTTGAAAAAACTTCTCAAATATGCCCTTTTTTAAACCATCGTCCATGTTTGTGACGTCACAGCCCCTAGACCGAGCACGCGAGGCTGCAAAATGCCCATAAAATATGTTCTATGATGCTTTCATATTTGAATGAATGCAAAAAAGCCGGTCTAAAAAGCTTTACTAGAACTTATAAAGCAAATTCCGAAGGTCGACGCCATGGCACAGGTGGTTGTGCCATTATAATTTTAAAGGGTTAAGACTTTCTCAAAACGTCTTTCGCTCCAAGGGAAACACATGTAGCTCATTATGAAGAGGTAGTTACTACAAAATTAGAATGTTCATATATGCAAAAAAAGACATACGTCTAGAATGAATCACAATGAATAAATTTGTTATTAATAACTGATCTGCTACTTTTCGAAAGGTATCTGCAGAAAATATTTGTCACTGCCGAAAACAAAAAATCATATAAACTACACATAAATTATTGAATTTATAATTTTCCTTTTCTTGTTTTCAATCTGAATAACTCAGTGTGCTACAATACCAATTTCAATAAACTGCGTGCATATGTTTCAATTTTGTGGTGTTTGTGTGATTGTCTCTTCCATCCGAATAATTCAGTGTACCAGACTATTAAATATACTCAGTATTTTTTCTAGTACTGTATATTGTTATGATTTCTCAATATACATTATTTAGAAGCAGATGTCGTGGTATTGCTTATTAAAATTTTAGAATCAAATAATACTAGAAATTTTATTCTAAAAATACACCGATCACACTTATTTTCTGTAAGTTGACCACCTGTCTAAGTTGGCCACTTTTCAATTGAACGGATGATGGCCACATAGGTTTCACTGTAATATACACAAATTATTCAGAAAACAAATATCAGAACTGTATAAATCTACATCATATAATAAAGTAGTTTATATCACGGACAAAATACGTACAATAAACGGTATAAGGCATAACCTATCCAACCAAGGAAACTGGAAACACAGATTGAATAAAAAATTGAAGCCACAACTCAGAAGAAAAGTCAAACATCCCAACCAGAAACCACAAAAGAGAGAAAGAAGCAAACCCCCCCACACACACACACAGAAAAAGGCTTTAATACAGACCGAAAGATCGAACCAAAAGATCAAACAAACAAGAATTAAAAGCAAGTGAAACAACAATTATAACAGAAGAAAATACCGAGACACGGAAGACGAAACATAATAAAGAAAACAGAAAGAACAACAACAAAATAACGAAACAACAGAAACAATAACCACATTTATAGTGAAACAACCACACGTGTGGCCACATCGGCATAAAAAAAACTATTTGACGAATAATAATAATAATAATAATAATAATAATAATAATAATAATAATAATAATAATAATAATAATAATAATAATAATAATAATAATAATAATAATAATAATAATAATAATAATAATAATAATAATAATACCAATAATAACGAGAAACAGAAGGAAAAAGGAAAAGAAAAAAGGACGATATACTGGAGAAAACTAAAGCCTCCTCTGATTTTATATACATCTCACACAAATATATGTATATATAAATCCTTGCACACAAACGCTGGTATAAAGGAGAAACCAAGCTCTCTTGAAGCAAAGGAACAGAATGCTAGGTGTAAATAGAGGAACCGGGCTCTATGTCCCGCCTGCACACTTGTATATAAAGAGAGAAAGTCGAGTCTAGACGATACATCTACAAAAATTACGAGACGAGACGAGAAATAAGGTTTTCTCGACAATGAGTAATATTAAGATACAAAGTATTTAGATATGAACCAAATACATTTTTTAGAAATTAATACTATGAATGTCGCGAAGTGCAATTATAACATCATTAGGTACATTAAACATAAACCTGTGGAAGATAGCCTACGTGACGTTTAACATGGAATGATTACATTTTATAAAATTCACGTGGAATAGGTATACATTTCCAGATTTTAAACTTCACGTCTGAATGTCCTATATTCAATAACATAAAACTCTGGGTGCCAAAGGGCTACTACAACTGAATGCACCAATAATAATAATAATAATAATAATAATAATAATAATAATAATAATAATAATAATAATAATAATAATATAATAATAATAATTTCCAATTGTTTTAAATATTTAATGAAATATTCCTATCAATGATCACAAAGTAATTTCTTCATGCTTGGCGTGGAACTCACCTCATCATTGGTTCAGAAATTTACTTTATCTCCAGGCCCAGCACTTTGCAGGAATTGCTCTGGTAGCACACATATTTATCTGTAACTTTACATACATACATTCACAGTAGCACTTCAAATATAAATTAATTTAAAATATAGTTGTGATACAAAAATTACCTAGCTCATTGAAAAATAAATAACTGATCATACAATATACATTGTTAATTTTCCATGATGGAAATTACATTAAAATATGTTTTCTTTGTTGCTGCCTTATTTATTTATTTATTTATTCGTAGTTTGTATGTAGGAGAGACTCGCGATAGGAAAAATGTTATGCATAAAGAAATAAAAAAAAGACATATTTTGGCTGCTTCGTACGTTTGAATACATACTTGCATCTCGCAAAACGAAGAGCGAGGCGTTTGCGCGTATAGCGCAACCTTTCTTTTAAGTAAAAAATGAAATGAAAGCTTTGAGTTTTACGTCCCATGGTTATGCCTGTTAGGCTAAAGGAGACGGTGATTATGAGAAATGAATGAAATGGTGGAATGAAGAAAGTGGGAGAACCCCGAGTTCACTTGGCGCGGGCTGCGATCGAACCCGGGACCCCAAGCACCAGAGGTGAACGCTCTACCACTGAGCCACCGCGTTCTTTGAAGTAACCTTGGCTTAAACTTCAATTATTTACCAGCCTACAACAATGCTTATTGCTCTGGCGCCTTTGTTCAAGTATAAAAAATACAGTTTGGTGTTATGTTGTATCTCCTTCTTGAAGATGAAGGGCCAAGTGAAAACTTCTTTCTTTGTTTTTAAGAACAAAAGACAATGTCAATTGTTTTAATTATTCTTAAGTTAAAGGCTAATATAACTAATATGTGTTCACCTCTACTTTTTCGTTGCAAGAATTAATAATAGACCCCCTATCTATATATATAAAAGAGAACGTACAAAATTTTGTCCGCTCATCACGCTAATACGGCTGAACCAATTTCTTTCATTTTTGGGGGGTTATTAGGATTTGGACCCTAGATGGTTTTTATCATATCACTTTAATTTTTAATTACCAGTGTCTTGAGATAATTGACCATTCAATTGTCCATAACGTACAAATCCTTTGTTATTAGTTCATCATAGGTAAAAATAAACGTATTTATATGCAACCCGCATGACCGTGTCACTCGGCGGGTTAACATAAATGACAGGCGATATACAGCGGAAAATAGCTTGAATCTTCTGTTTAAAATTTTTTAATTGATTTGCTTATTTTTACAGACACTTTTACAATATGCCAGCACCGGGATGACCGCAGCGAAGCGGGGCGGGTTAACATAAATGACAGGCGATATAATGTTAAGATTTACTGCAATCTTCTATGGTTTTTATCATATCACTTGAAAGCGAAAAAGTAAAAATTATCTAAGTAACAAAGTTTATTGCGTTCCGGGGTGACCGCAGCGAAGCGGGGTGAACGCTGCTAGTTAATTTAATAACAGCAAAAGTTGCCGAAGATATTTTATTTTGCCCATTTTATACAAAAGCAACGTCTGGCCGGAAACAACGTATCAAAACAGGCACGAGAAAAATCAGGCATGTGCACTGCTCTGTATTTGATTTCACCATACAGGTCGTACACCATTGGCCACTCAGTCATTTCAGGGTGAGTTTAATTTTCATTCTAAACGAAGCTTCCCCTGGAATAACATCCATCTTTCAAGTAATTGTCCCCCCTTCCAGGGTATCTATTCTAAATCTGCATATGCTGTAAAGTTGTCTTCCAACTGATATTAAGAATTTTATTTCAATTTCCAAAGCATCAGTAAAAGTATCCCCACAGTATAAATCCTCAATTGTTTCAGTAATATCGAAATAATTTTACATCTGAATAAAGTTATACCGAAAACATAACATTACACACTTATTGTAATCTCAGGTTGGACGATTTCTAATAACGCAAACTGCATTTCCATCGATTTCGAATATTGAACTGAAACTGAACAAAATAGTCCACAAACAGGCTCCAACAGTTCTTAAACCGAACCGAACCATTCTACAAACCGAACCGAACCATTCTACAAACCGAACCGAACCGTTCCCAAACCTAACCGAACCGTCCGCGAACCGAACCGAACCGTTCCCAAACCGAACCGAACCGAACTGTTCCCAAACCGAACCGAACCGAACTGTTCCCAAACCGAACCAAACTGTTCCCAAACCGAACCGAAACGGTTTGAAGTCCAAACCGACTGATTCGGTTTAAGCTACAAACCGAACCGAAACCGGTTAACCGGTTTTTGGAACACCCCTAGGTGGTGCAGACTTGGGAATAGTCATTTCTGGAGCCTAGTTATACGAAACAAAGTCTTAACTGGAAGACCAATCGGAAAACGACTATTAGGAAGACCCAGGCGCAGATGGGAAGACAATATTAAGATTGATCTCGCAGAAATAGGAATACAAGATAGAAACTGAATCCAGTTGGCTAAGGATAGAAGTCAGTAGAGAGCTTTTGTGAACGCGGCATTGAACCTCCGGGTTCCATAGGCCATAGAGTTAGTTGCAGTAATACGAAATGGGAATTTTTCACTGCGAGCAGGTGGCATCTAATTTCGACTTTACCAAAATAACGTAAGCACGCATTCAAAAAAGCTCTTTCGCGGAGAATAGATCGATATTGCATAATTATTTCCATTATTCGAATAAGTCTACACTTTTCGGATTCAAGAAAGCAATTTATGAAGTCCGAACTTCGAGAAACTATACAGGGTCAATTTAAGTTAAGTCTCTTTTCAGCATCAGGCAATATGAAACATGGACTTATAGTTTAACGTGGAATCCGAAACAAAAGCATCATACCAAAGGGGCACTGGTTAGCATCTAGACCAGCGGGCTTACCTTAAGAAACTTTATTTGGGAGAGGGTAAACAATTTTCTCTGAAACTTCTATTAAAAGATAAAAGTTTTCGCTTTGAAAGTAGAAAAAATGTCTACTTAATTATAAAATAAAGTTCACAACACATCATTTAGCGGTGACTGGGAATGTTCATTTCGGGGAGAGGAAGCTAATTTGCATGGGTTAATATTCCATTTTCAGGCACATGAAAACACTTTGTTATTTGACTTCGGGAAAATGAATTTCGTAAATGGGACTCAAATACTTGCTAAATTGGGTGATTCTTTATTTACCTTTGTGGCAGCAATTTAGCTGTTTGACGTTGGGAAAAGTCATTGTGTGGCCAATTTGGGTTGAGATTTCTGGAGAAAGGGCTAACGACATGGAATGTGAACCACGGTGGCATCGTCGGTAAAGCATCTACCTACCAACAGGACGGCACGGATTCAATCCCAGTGTGAGCAAGATTTATTCTCGTTCATTGTGGCTCAAGGGTTTACCCTCTGTCACATGAGTATGTAGGACAATTTCAAGGGCAAAGATGGCTAGGACATGATGCTGACTTCACCACCACCTATAGAATACCGTAGGTATCGCAAATATGAAGCTTATTCTACCCTGCCCAAAGGCCAAACCCACAATGAGAAGTATTAACTTGTCGCTGACTATAGAGATAGAACTGATAATTCGTGATTTTCACTACAGCCTCGAGTACAAAAGCGCCTCAAAGTGTTCTATGCAGATTGCATGGAAACTAGAGACACTTCGTTAGTAGAAATCTTATTGACATGCTGGAATTAAAATCCGTACATATGATGGGGTATCTTGTTATAGTAAAAGAGATTACCTGGCCATCAAACTAACTGTCATTTCCAAACGGTATGCCAGAAGGAAAGGCATTGAAATACTGAAAAGCTTATTTCTCTCAAAACGGTAATAGGGGCTGCGGTGACTCAGTGGTAAAGAGCTCATCTCTGGATCCTTGGTTTGATTTTGGTAGACAGAATTCGAACCCACGCTAAAATGATCTCTTGTTTGCAGATCCGTTACCTAACCACTATACCATGAAGACACGAGTTTAATCTTTCTCCAGTTGTATATTATTGTCTTGATCATACGCTTTCTACATGAATCATGTTCTACCAAATATGACAGTGTTTTATTGTTATCTGTCTTCTATATGCCAACTATACATTTAGTTAGCAGCAATGTCCAGATGGGCTGTTTTCTTGTAAACCTATGCATGTTACTGTGTGGCAAAATGAAGGAAAAAATGAATTTCCCTGTAAGCACAGATCCAAGGAACGTAAGGATCTAGATACTTTCTTTTTCGAACTTCTCTGGAAGGAAGTCTAGCTTCTTGTGGACACTAGGGTACGAATGTCGCCACACATCATCACACACACTACTGTTCGGCTGCTGTCACAGTCGACAATGCAAGCTGACAGATTGCACTATCCACGAGTGTCAAACGCACGTGCCACCATACATGTATTACAGATTGAAGCGGAACTTGTGCAAAGACACGACAGATTACAACTCAGCGTGCCACTGACAATGTTCATGTGCCCTTTGTACAGTTCGAAGCATAGAAAATGTTACAAAAAGTTTAAGTCCAACTTAGGAACAAACTCTTGCGCCGTGCAGTGTTTCTTCCAGAAATGTTTTTTTTGGGGGGGAGAGGGCACTGCTCCCCGGAGCAACTGAGAGTGCCGCCGGACGAGACCAAGATAATACATCTATAATATAATAATAAATAAAATAGTACCAGAAGTGTCCCCCGGAACATTTTTTCTGAAAGAACGACTGGCGCCGTGTGCTTATGCATTCCGAAATACACTTCTCATCGACTAGTTACTTTCGGTATTCAACCCAACTCAACCCCTCCTCCGCCTCTCCTTGTCTAAAGCGGTGTTTGACTTAATGTACTCTTTCCATTCAAACGGAAGAAAACAGAAACCAGTTTACAAGGTTTATCGCTCTAAAACCGTCTCTTTTATTCGTTTGTTCTGAAATGCCCTTCTAGACTATGAATAAAACAAAACGTCACAAAATGTTCCCATAGCTCCATATACACCTTATTTGCATTCTTTCCCTTCTTCAAAGGCTGCATATCACATCAACCTAGGAAGATGCTCCTTGTGAATTCTAAGGAAATTGTTAATCATGGCAGTAGGTTTTATGCTTCCCAAAGTCTGTAATGCGGGTGCAGAGCTCTAAAAACTACTGACAGAAATGAGTGTTATTCATTTTTTGTCAGTAATTGCAAGCAAATATTCCAGTTGGCGTCATTGGGGTAGGACAGAAGGATGTAATTGCCCCTCCCTTGAGCTTGAGAAATACATATTGTTTGATCAAATGTGTAGTAATATAATAAAAAAAAGTTCGATCCCAGGTCGCGCCAAGTAAAATTTGTGGTGGACAAACACCGTGAGCGTGGGTTCTCCCGTTTCCTCCCACTTTTTCATTATATCATTTCCTTCATTGCTTATCGTCATGGTCTCCTTTATCTTCCCCGCATAATCGTGTGACGGAAAACTTAAAGATTTCATTTCATCTTTTTACTAATAAAAATGAAAGTATTATGTCGGCGGAGAATCTCCGCCCCCCCCCCCCGGACCCGGCCAAAATCTAAAATGACTCTGCTTTTAACAACAAACCTATATAGTTACGATAGCACATTGCTAGAGCGCTTACATTTAGTTTCAAGAGTCGAAGGTTTGATCTCAAGCCATAAGAGTTCATGGACGACATTAAAAGAGAGATTCAAATATGGAGACAGAAAGGAATGATTTACATATGTAAGCTTAGAATTGGAGAAAAAATGATCGGACAGCATCCGTATTATGATGACAATTGTGACTGTAAAACAGAAGAAGGAAAGGTTCCGAACTGCGAGGACCACATTAGGCATTGTTCAATTAAGATGAATTCTTTTTAGATCATCAGATCTGAAGAATTAAGAATTTAAAAGATCTGTAGCTTCCGAGCCGGGTTTCGAACCACGAACCTTTTAGTTATCGATCCATGACTATCCACTCAGCCACGGAGAACTCTACGTAGCCTGTCACATACTTTTCCTTTACCTACTAGAATGGGATATTCCAAACGTTGACTTGGTGGATGCGCCGTTCAGATGGGATGTAGATCTCTTGTAGCTTAGTTATAGGGTGTAGAATGAACTTCCTCTTGTTTAGGAACACTTTTTAAGTCAGTAAATTTTTTTCTCATTGAGTTCATTAAGTTATATTTGGTAGAACTATATGATAAAATAGTGCCAAATACTTTGGGTCGTTGTCTGTTTTATGAATGTTTAATGTAAAGGATTCCTACTTGGATGGTCTTAGGTTCGAATCCCGATCATTCTTATTGACTTTTTCTTCTAGCCACGCTCATACTGTGCAATCGAGAAACTGAATTATGAAGTAAATGTAGTCACAGCTAGTTTAAGACGAAATTATATTCAAATATTTGTAATATACGTATGTAACTTACAAATGGGTATGTTCACGTCGTAGCTTGTCAGATGATGGTTTAGTGAACGGTATTCCTTCCCTGATGGTCCTAGGTTCGAATTTCGTCAATTCTTGTTACTTTTGGACTTTTAGTTACATTTAGTTTATGCATTCAGATCTTCAAGCTTGAATCAAATATAGTGTCAGCCAGTGAATTAATTGTAGCTGTCAGTATTTTCAAATGTGACACGAATAATACATGCTTTTCATTACCTTACAACATACAACTTTGAAAATAACAGTACATTCAACTTTTTAGCTACATTTAATTCACTAGATGTTATTGTATTTGCTTCAACCTTAAAGATCTGGAATGCATCAACTAAGTGTAGCTAAAAGAAAAAAGTAACAAAAATGGATGATATTTGAACTCAGGAACACCAGCGTAGAAATGCCGTTCACTAACCCCTCATCTAATAAGCCATTTTTGTAGGTTTTTATATAATTTCACACTTTTTCCAGTTCCAATTACCTCCCTTACGGGAGATTTATGTAAAGGAAGTCCCGGCCTTAGAGCCCTGTGGACTGATTCACCAGTGTTGTTTTAAGTGAAAATTGTTTGAAATAAGATTAAGATGGCTCGTGCCAAAATGGCCGAATTAGCCTGTTTTAATTGTTTTTCACACTGTTAATGTAATAGGGAAGGATAAGCGGCGCATGTACATATTGAAATTGAATCACAGTATATTAAAATTGTAGCAAATAAAACTGTCAAAAATATTGAAATGTAAATAGTAAAAATTGAATAAAGACTAAGAGCAAAGCTCCCCAATACTTAGTGTTTACAGCGCCATCTCTTATCCACACCTTTTCCTCAATGTCTAAAATGGACACTACTTCAGTCTTAGAACAAAAGAAAGTTGTAAAGGAACTGCAGATTGTAAAATCTACTCAAAACATTTATAACCTCTTTGCTGCAACAACTTTAACGGACAGTAACAAAGGAAAAGATTGCGTGAAATTTCAACTTAGAATGAATTAGTTAGTTTTATTCTTAGATAACTGTCATTGCTAGTAGTGTTCCGTATTTGTTTAGACCCCTACTCATTTATAACTTTCTCTAACTTTTCCTGTGACGAGAACAGCACCTAAGCGAGCATTCAGTGAACTAAACGCGATTAAAACATATATAGAGGTTGTTCAGTCTACATTTGGCCAATTTCAACTGACCTAAATATTTAGAAGAATCCATGGCGCCTGGTCCGTAAGTGCTCGATGTGTTTCCCTTGGTTCCTAACAATAGCCCGACAGCGTAATATCCACTGTAATAGACTTCTCTGAAGAACTGGGAGGATAATCTTGTCCCATTCCCTTTGCACAGCTTTCCAAAGTCCTTCCACAGTTGTCACACACCGTTTTCCCAAAGCCCGCTTCAGCAATCCAAATCCACAATAGTCCATAGGACTCGCATCTGGAGATTTAACAGGTACCTCATTGAAAGGTATCACCTGTATACCACTTGCCTCCTCCATCTCCCTGTAGAATGCGAGGGACGATCGTGATGTATGTGATGAGGCCTTGTCCATGTGAATGCGTACCAGATTGGCGTCATTTCCGTACATTGTTGGAATCTCATGCTCGTAGATCGGCCGCATGATCTGTTCCTGAAAATACTGCGAATTTATTTTGCAGTTCTTCGCCACCGTATGAATCTTCAGTTTACCTCGGTAGCATTAGCCAGTAACGACCATGAACCCTTTTGGGAAGGATTCTTTACAGACACGGACCCACCTTCTGAAGTTCTTAGCGCCTTTCTCTCGGTACATGATGGCTCTCGGTTTACAGCAGTCGGAAAGGTAAATTCATGCTTTATCGAGCGTATATCCACCTTTGTTTTGCCAGATGCCGTTCGCACAGCTTCCGGGCGTTACACTTTCGTTCCTTTTGGTGGGCATCCGTGAGAAGATGGCCTCGAGCGTTCATGACTTTTTCCAGCTTGAGTTGATGGTGTAAGGTCCGGCTCACAGTCCCCAAAGACACGTCAAGCCATACACCTTTGTGTTGACGGATTTTCTTGCATTGCCATTTTCCGAAGTTTGCTCTGCATGGTGGTGGCCTTGGTGCATTCCCGCTTCCTAGGCAACTTCGTTGGTGATCCAAATGGTGGAGCTTCGTTGCCCTTTTTAATAACATTTTTTATTCCATTTAAATGATGTTGCAACCATTCTTCTTGCACTGTTTTCTAATGACAGAAACACTAAAGTAGGCGTCATAAAGAGCCGCAACATAGCCTTCCCAAAACCGGCTTAGTTTGGGCGGCATTTCGGTCACAGAACGGAAACCTACACACTTGGAGACAAATTTAACACAACACTCACAACAATGGTTCCGTTGTGTGCGTTATTGTTCTCCGCGCGGAAAAACAACTCCATTCCCAGGAAGCCACTGCACAACACTGCAGGACGCCACGAGCCAAGTCGGTAGAGTCCATTCTGGCCGGGAGGGGGAAGAAACGAAATCGGTCAAATGTAGGCTGAACAACCTCTATTCATAGCACAATGGTGCAGATGACTTTGAGCTTTTTGGCAATCTTCAGCATGGAAAACGAAAAAAGCTACCACATTGTTATTGAAAAAGTAGTCAAAGAATTCATCTTCGAAAAAGATAATTTGCACAGTTGTTTTGCAGATGGTAATTTATAGGTATACTTAAAAACTAGGAATGCAATGGATGTACCCGATTGCAATGAAATGAGCTGAGCGAGCTTAAACTACGTAATCATTCCTGGCCATTATGAAATAATAAATGCCATTTTTTATTGTTGACAAAAAAATCGCGTGAAAACTTTTCCCCCATGTTAAGTCTATGGAAGCGTTTATCGGTGATTATTCCTCGATGGTACATCGGATTTTTGATTTCGACCTATGTTCTCACTCAGCACGACATACTCTATCAGCGTGCTAAGTTTGGTTGAGATCGGCCAAACGGTCTAGGAGGAAGCGTTTTTAGGTGATTATTCCTCCATGGTACATCGGATTTTTGATTTCGACCTATGTTGTCACTCATCACGACATACTCTATCAGCGTGCTAAGTTTGGTTGAGATCGGCCAAACGGTCTAGGAGGAGTTCGCGGACAACCAAACGGCTAACCCGAGTATAAGAGCTTCGCTTCGCTCAGCTCAATGAAAAAGAAAGGAAATTTTGAGTTTACGTCCCATGGTTATGCCGGCTAGGCTAAAGGAGACTGTGATGATGAATAATGAATGAAATGGTGGAATGAAGAAAGTGGGAGGAAACGGGAGAACCCCGACGAAACCCACGCACACGGTGTTTGTTCACCACAAAGTTCACTTGGAGGGAGCAGGGTTTGAACCCGGGACCCCATGCACCAGAAGTGAACACTCTACTACTGATAGGTATATTTAAGTTTGTTGAAATTCCTGCATAGCTAGGGGCTAGACACTGAAACCATCCCCAATAAGGGAGGAAGGTAACTTGTAAAATTAGTCAAATACGAACGATATTAGTGTCGAATTCATAGTTTTCGGGGTCACAAATATGAATAGTGACACTGTTGATTATGCTTAAGTACGAGTTAAGCCTTGGTTGGCATGGAGGTCAGAGTGGGAGGGTGACAGGCAAAAAGAATCGAAAACGTTCTATACTTGTGTCGAATGCATAGTTTTCGGGATCACTGACATAAATAGTGCCATTCTAGATGTAGTATATGTCCAAGGTCGGACCCATTGGCATGAAAATCAGAAGGGAGAAGCAATGAAGATTTCCGAACTGTTCCTTTGGCATGAGTTTCAATACACTGGGTGTGAAAAGTGGTAATGCACAGATACTGGTGCCACATCCGGACCTATCAGAGATATGATTTCTGGGGAATTGGTTTTGCATTATTCCCTGAACACTAGCTAAAATCGTCACTGCTTTGCAGGGGCATAAGCAGAAATTTATTTCAGGAATAGAAAGCTTTTTGTGGGGTCCAAATTCAATATGAGGACATACTGTACTAAAATGTCTAACATAATCTCTAAAAATAGGTAAAATTTACAAATAAGTAGTGATATCGGCGGGCAGGGGGTTCTGGACCACCAGGGCCTACATTATGTGTATGTTCCTGCTGCAATGAGTCGTCATAAGCTTCTCTTCAAACGTATAAGACATGCCATGTATATAAGAAATATAGAACAGAATAAAATATAAATAGAAAATATATGTAATTATAACTAAGAGGTAGAAAATAATTACAAACTGAAGTTGAAGGACAAGTTCTTTAAACGATCACACTTGAAAGGAAAAACATATTTATAAAGCCATTTTCCACTTATGCAGGGCTAAAAGCAAGTGAGGAGCGCTCCTCTGAAGTGCCACTATTCATCTCTTCGAACAAGAAAACTGTGAATTCGACATTAATATCTTTCGTATTCTATTACTTTTTTACATGTCATCTCTTCCTCTCCTAGGGATGGTTTCACTCCCCACAATACATTGTTCAGATGGTAATTTACACATATACTAAATTCGTTAGAATTTCCTCCACGAGTCCACGTTGCATCGTACGGTTTATTCCCTTTTTTTCTGAGTCAAACTTTCTCTCTCTCTCTCTCTCATATTATATATATATATATATATATATATATATATATATATATATATATATATATATATATATATATATATATATATATATATAAAATTACAGTAACAATGGAGTTTTTTTATTACCGCTCGACTGTCATCGTTCTGTAAACATTCAGTATGATATGACGTAGGGAAATCAATTACATTAAAGTAATAGGATTTAATATCAAAGTTGAAACATCGCAAGTTAAAGAAAAGCATATAACAAAAAATATCATTTAAAAATAATTTCGTCTTAAACTAGCTGCGACTACGTTTACTTCAAAAGAGTTTCTCGATTGCACAGTATGAGCATGGCTAGAAGAAAAAGTCAATAAGAATGGTCGGGATTCGAACCTAAGACCATCCAAAGTAGGAATCCTTTACATTAAACATTCATGTAACAGACAACGACGCAAAGTATTTGGCACTATTTTATCATATAGTTCTATCAAATATAACTTAATGAACACAATAAGAATAAATTTTACTGACTTAAAAAGTGTTCCTAAACAAGGGGAAGTTCATTCTAGACCCTATAACTAAGCTACAAGAGATCTGCGTCCCATCTGAACGACACATCCACCGAGTCAACGTTTGGAATATCCCATTCTAGTAGGTAAAGGAAAAGTATGTGACAGGCTACGTAGAGTTCTCCGTGGCTGAGTGGATAGTCATGGATCGATAACTAAAAGGTTCGTGGTTCGAAACCCGGCTCGGAAGCTAAAGATCTTTTAAATTCTTAATTCTCTAGATCTTAAGATTTTTCTCTCCCTTCGTAATCATCTGATGCTCTAAAAAGAATTCTCCATCTTAATTCAACAATGCCTAATGTGGTCCTCGCAGTTCGGAACCTTTCCTTCTTCTGTTTCACAGTCACAATTGTCATCATAATACGGATGCTGTCCGATCATTTTTTCTCCCATTCCTTTCTGTCTCCATATTTGAATCTCTATATATATCGTCCATGAATTCTTATGGCTTGGGATCATACCTTCGACTCTTGAAACCAAATGTAAGCGCTCTAGCAATGTGCTATCGTAACTATATAGGTTTGTTGTTAAAAGCAGAGTCATTTTAGATTTTGGCCAGGTCCGGGATGGGGTGGGGGGCGGAGATTCTCCGCCGACATAATAGTTTCATTTTTTATTAGTAAAAAGATGAAATGAAATCTAAGTTTTCCGTCACACGATTATGCGGGGAAGATAAAAGAGACCATGACGATAAGCAATGAAGGAAATTATATAATGAAAAAGTGGGAGGAAACGGGAGAACCCACGCTCACGGTGTTATCCACCACAAATTTTACTTGGCGCGACCTGGGATCGAACTTTTTTTTTTATTATATTACTACACATTGATCAAACAATATGTATTTCTCAAGCTCAAGGGAGGGGCAATTACATTCTTCTGTCCTACCCAAATGACGCCAACTAGAATATTTGCTTGCAATTACTGACAAAAAAGTGAATAACACTCTGTTCTGTAAGTAGTTTTTAGAGCTCTGCGCCCGTATTAGAAGTAACTGGTCGATGAGAAGTGTATTTCGGAATACATAAGCACACGGCGCAAGAGTTTGTTCCTAAGTTGGACTTAAACTTTTTGTAACATTTTCTATGCTTCGAACTGTACCCTCAGAAGTTCGTTGTTCTAGAAGCCAATATTAAGACATACGTGACGTCAATCATCATTCAAGAGACAGTCCATACCAATTAAGTGCTCCATTGCCAAGTTTCACACTTGGCGTCGATGTACGATTCGTCACATGCCAATAAGATATCATCCAGTTGAGTGGTCACATTCTACAGTCCACTTCCTGACCTCGCTGTGTATGGTTCTTTTCTGTCCATTTCTTCCTCACACGCATCACTGTTGTGGTGCATGCTTGTCCGTGCATCAGTTTTGCGGTAGTCTTTTTCCTTAGGCTGATAGGTAACGAAGTTGTACGAGGCATAGTGACATGTAACATGTTTCCTCTTCGCTTGTTCATGGCCTGTTGTATGCGTAAGTGTCCCTTACAATACTACTTCATGCACTGTACAGCTGTAATCGAATCCTTTGTACCCATATTCTGTGTTACAAATCCCTATTATTCCTTCCATGCAGGTGCAGTCTGATTGTTTCAGCAGAAACATGGAACCTTTCTGCAAGTTCATCATACGTTAGACCACTAATCTCCTCGATGGCTGTTTTCAGGACCTCGTCATCCAACACACGTGGTCGTCCACTGCGAGATCATCCAAAAGGCTCATCTCAAGAATTGAATTTCTGAAACCAATGCCTGGCGGTGTGTTCGTTCTGGCATTCTACCCAAATGCCTGGCATATGCGGCGAGTTGATGCGGCAGCTGCCGTGGCCTACTTTAAAGTTATACAACAGACGCGAACAAGCTGCTTTGATATCACAATTTCTTTTCAACACTGGACGAGCTATGACTGCTGTGAGCGCGCAACGAGCCTGTATTACTGAACGTCGATGGTCAAACTAACTCCCGATTGCTTGGCAAGGACGTGTCGTTTCTTTTCTCTCTTGTGAGCACATGATTAGTGGAACGTCAAAAACTGCAAGAACTCTTTTTTGGTTACTTTATATTTGGAATATTGGGATCTGCAATTTTTTGGAATAGTTTATGTCAGTTTTTAATGCATATAATGTGTTCCGTACAAGATTTATCATGATTTTGTTTGTTCCTATAACCGCAAAAGAACTTATTTTTTAAACAGGAATATTATGTTAAATATTTTGCTATTTAATAAAGTGTTAAATAATTTATGTTTTCTATATAGTTGTTATAAGAAAAACTTAACAAATAAGTATCAGATTGATGCGAATGAAATATCTGCTTGGACGTTTGGTGGGAAATTAATCTCAGGAATGCAACATAGGGATGGATAAGGTCACGCGTTTAACGTCCACTAAACAGACTGAGGTACACACATACTGAGGAAATAGTGCGGTCTTGAACAGGATCATACGAAAGTCATAATGGAGAACACAGAATTGCGAGTGATTTTCCTTTCCGAATTCAAACTGACATTCTGCACAGCAAGCCACAAAAAAAAAAAAAAAAAAGCATTAACAGTGCATTTAGGCCAAGAAAAGCGAATGAATGCACCACTCGCCATTGGTTTTCCCAACTTCGTTCTGATGATCCAGCATTGCGAAATGAGCGCCGTTGGTACCGACGATAATCATGTTCGGATGAGCTTCTCAGGAATACTGTGGTAGCATACCCTCGGAAAAGTATTCGTGCCATTGCAGACGAGTTAGGCATACAACATATCACTGTCGTTCAACGGCTCTGTGCAGTCGGTACGGTGAAAAAGTTGGTCTCATGGGTAGCACTTGAGTTGACACTGGCCAACGAGAATCGCCGTTTGGGAGTGTGCAGCCCTGAATGTAAGGAATAAGTGAAAAAGTTTCCTTCATCAGCTTATCACTTCAGACAAAAAATGAATCTGTCATGTCAATTATAAACGGTCAGGACAATGGCTGGACTGTGATCAATGTCCAGGATGGTTTCCTCAACCACCTCTTCACTCGCAGAAGCCATTGTTGCTGGTATGGAAGGAGTGATCCATCATGTCTTTCTCAGGTGAGGTGACACCATCAATGCACATTGCTACAGTGTGTAAGTCTATGAAATACGTCGCAAAGTTGCCCGTAAACATCCAACAATGGTCAAGCAATCACCCACGCATCGCCCAAAAGGACGGTTCAAGCTCTATGATTTGCAATACGAAACCCTTCCTCACCCACCATATTTCCTCAATTTCTTTCACGACATCTCTATTACTTTTTTTTAGGGGGAAGACTTTCCCTGATGATCGGGCAACGCAACGTGTGATTGTAGAGTTATTTGCATCGCAGTTCTTTCTGAAGATAGGTAGACTAAACAAATGTGGATATCGGTATAAAACGAATTAGATAAGAATTCTATGAAACAAAACTGATCTCTTGCTATATTTGTCCAATTTAGAGCCTCATTCGCACATGTGTATTTTACACTTTAACCTTTAGATACACTTGGTGGGTCAAATTGACCCGGTACCCGTTTCTTTTGTTTTTCTAAACGAGTCAATGATGTTTTTATAAAACCAGTCTTTGTGACATGTCATATTCATCTTTTGTCTACTATACCTGATATTTAGTTTTTTAGTATCACCAAATATGGAGTGGGGGAAAACTGATTTCTCTCTTTGCTCCGTAATTACATTTGGTGGGTCAAATTGACCCGTAATTTAGTTTGCTTTATTTTCAGTAATATATTTCACTTTCGAACACTTGTATTCTCTAAAGCAACATAAGGTCAAAAATGCGGAAATGAAGAGACGAAGAAGAAGAAGAAGAAGAAAAAGAAGAAGAAGAAAATATTTTTCTGTGAATTTGATTTATTGAAAATTGTTGTCAGCTTGTGTATTAGTGCGTCTATTTGTGAGGTGAAATTTAGACTGCGAAAATGAGCGGACTTTCAGATGAGGCTATAAGAGATGAATTTCTGTTAGATGCAAGTGAGGATGACGATAGTGACACGGAAGATACTGGACAGCTACAGGCAGAAAGAGTAACTGTTATTTCCGTGAGTAATGAAGAGGATTACTATAATGAAAGTGAATCTACGGACGATAGTGAAAGTGAAACTACTAACGATGTGCCCATTCCCTCTTGTAGTCATGATATAAACGGTCGATATATTTCTAAAGACGGTACTATTTGGAACACGAATCCCCGTACTTTAAGTCAAACCCTTGTACATAATGTTGTAAGACATAATCCTGGACCTGTCAAAAACATTCATCTCACTTCACCTAAAGCTGCGTTTGATATGTTCTTTTCACCAGACTTGTTGGAAGAAATTAGACTGTGTAATCTAGAAGGCAGACGCGTTGATCGAGAAAAAAGAACTACGTGGAAAGAAGTTGATATGGTGGAACTTACTGCTTTTCTTGGATTACATCTTCTTGCTGGCCTAGAAAGAAATAGGGATGTACCGGTAAAAGAATTGTTTCTTGACATGTATGCAAATCCACTTTATCGAGCTACCATGTCGGTAAACAGATTCTTGAATATACTGCGAGTAATGAGATTTGATGACAAGCGTACACGGGATACTAGGCTAAAAACTGACCGCCTTGCTGCCATAAGTTTCGTATGGGATATGTTCATGAAGAATTGCTCCGAAGCTATGATTCCAGACATTTATCTAACCATTGATGAACAGTTGCTGCCATACAGAGGTCGATGTAGTTTTATTCAGTATATGCCCCAAAAGCCAGGGAAATACGGAATCAAAATATTCTGGATGTGTTCTGCTAAATCTGGTTATGCATACATTGGAATGGTGTACACAGGTCGCAAACCTGGGCAGCAAGTACAAACTAACCTATCACAATATGTTGTTCTAAAGCTATCTGAATCTTTGAAGAACTTTCCAGGAAGAAATATTACAACAGACAATTATTTCACAAGTTTATCTCTTGCTAAAGAGTTGTTACGTAATAAGATTACTTTAGTTGGAACAATTAGGAAACACAGGTGGGAAGTGCCTACAATTATGCTACCAGCTAAAAATCGACAAATTTATTCGTCTGAATTTGTTTTCATTCCACAAGCGACAATGGTCAGTTTTGTAACGAAGAAAAATAAAGCTGTTATTTTATTATCTTCTATGCATGGAGATGCTTCAATAGATTCTGAAAGTGCCAAAAAAAAGCCAGAAATAATAACATTTTATAACAAAACCAAGGGTGGTGTCGATACTATGGATAAATTGGTACGCACATACACAAAAAAGAGGCAAACCAGGCGGTGGCCTATGACCTTGTTTTTCAACATGCTAGATGTCGGAGGAAATAACGCATATATAACGTACATAGCTTGCAATCCTGACTACGAAGAAAATGCTACTGACCGCCGCAGAAAGTTCCTGAAAGAGCTTGTGCATGACATGTTGGAACCTCAGATGGAAAGGCGTGTGCTGATTCCTGACTAGAAGAGGAGTGTAGTGGATGCTTTGAGAAGATGTTGTATAACACGAGGACCACAAGAAGACCGTGGCGGAATTTCAAGGAAAAGGAAGCGATGCTCAGTTTGTCCTACGTCAGCGGATGAGAAAATGTATACTGTCTGCTATAAATGTCAAAGATTCATCTGCACAGTTCATACTGTGTCTTTGTGTGAAGAATGTGCGTAGGGTGAGAATGTAGAGTACTTCTGTAGTGAAAGTACGTTATTACTTGTTGCTAATAATTTCTAATAGCATTAAAATTCACCTTTGTACAACATGTTACGATATGAATAATGAAATATTATTCTGAATTGATATCAATAGTGTATTTTTACTACAATAGCATGCCTATGAACAAGTAGACATTTCCTTGTGCACATAATCCCTTGTACAACCTTCAAGCACATACGGCCGTGTGAGAAAATAGCGATGAAGCAAATAAATTCTGAATAAAAATTCCAGCTTCTTTGATTACAATAGTAAACCTGTGAACAGGTACATTTATGCCCTTGTACAAATAAGTTCTTGTACAAATAAGCCCTTGTACCAACTTCAAGCACGTTAGAACCATGTGAGAAACTAGGGATATAGCAAACATCATTTCCGAAGCAAAATCTCCAATTTCGTAAAGATTAAACATCAAAAAGAGCACCGGGTCATTTTGACCCACCAAGTGTAATTACGTAGGAAAAATGCCAAGTGAATCTAAGGGTTAAAGCATTTTGGAACAAATTCGTAGTTTTCTTTTTAAAAACAATGTTTGTAGTTATCACTTCAATCTGCATAGTTTCCTGCTAACATTTCTTCTGTTATTACATTACGAAATGCTTAAGTTTCTATTTAATATTTAAACAAATCTACTTCCCAACTAACATTAATTTGTGGACTTGATTGTAATAGTAGTCTATCCAATATTAATTTAAAAATGAGAAACAAAGACTTCTATTCTTTTCTGAAAATTATTATATAGAGTTTATATTTGGTAACTAATAGAACGAAACTGAATTAATATGCTTCACTGTAGATTCGTACTAGAATTTGAGATTTGTTTTGCAATCTGTTTTTTAAATTTATGTTGTGGATGTTGGTTAGATCACTATTGCACCCAGGTCCACAATTCTTAGGATTGTGATTACTGACACATTAGACACCTAAAACAACTAATTTCATTAACATTTATTTAATTTTTAAATTGTATTTGAGTAAAGTTGGGAATACAAATTCCCCTGATTCTATCAATCTTATTGTTCACTGTTATTCGTGGAGTATCTCGTACTTTATATTAGTTACAGCACTTAGCATTTGCTAAAATCGACCTTACAGATGGTGTTAATTGCATATAAAGTAAACTGTTAGTATCAGCATTTTTTTTATTAATACGTATATACATGTTTTATATAAAATATTTTCTTAAAAATACATGATAAAAGTTTAAAATTACAAATACTGCAAGACAGTATAAAGAAGTAAGACGTAAATTATAAAAATACTTATATATACACATTACATGTATGCACAATGGATATAAGCACGCTCGTATATAATATCCTTTGCAATATTCAAAACGTATCCAGCTTAGGATTGCACATTTTAAAATTTAAATCTATCCAGTGATATTAAAATATAAATGTTGGTACTAAATATCACATTGAGCAAATTAATTTCTTTCTGCAAGAAGTTTGGACCTGTAAAACAATGAAAGTAACTATCAAAAGTGAGACAAAACCAAGTTTTTAATTATGTTAAATAGTTCATTTATATAAAAGACGTACTAATATGGTATATAGCTAAGATTTTCTATATCATGCAACATCAGATAAAAATACGACAGAATGTACACAGGTAATGCTCAAAGCAATTTCAAACTCAATTCGAAGATAGGTAGCAATCTATTTAAAATCTGCTTTCAGTTAGTTATCTTTGGTTCCGGAAAGAAAAATACTTAGCTTACAGGGTATAAGAATTTTTCTTCTTGTTTCAATGAAATATACAGTCCGACTATTATATAATAAGAACGATTTTATTGAATAAAATGAAAAAAATACAATTGAATGGTACCTGTTTTTTTTATTCAGGTACATTCCTCTTGAATCGATGTAACGAGTGACACGATCGGGCAACGAATGAAACGTCTTCTGCATATCGGTTTGCTGTATGTCCCGAAGAGCTGATGTCTCAGTTCTTTGAATGTCGAACATCGTCAAAGAGTCGGCTCTTTCGACAGTCAACCAGTTTAGGAAACATAAAATAGTCATAAGGAATGGATCCGGCGAATAGAGAGCGATTGAGAAAACATACAAGCTTTGGGTCAAAAAATTCCTATATGCCTAATTTATTGTTGGTAAATGGGCGCATTGTCGTGAAGCAGGAACCGATTGCCTGATGTTGAGTACCCACATCGCACAGTCAAATCCTTTTCCATAAACGTTTTAAAACACTCACTTAATTATTTGCAGTGACGGTCTGTTCCTCTGGAAAAATTCATGGTCAATTATTCCTTTGCTGTCAATTATGTAAAAACAAAAACAGCATTATCTTCCCTTTCGACTTTTGCAAATGAACTATTTTTCTTTTGTTTTGGAAATGCTGCTAACTTCCATTCAGCACTTGGCGTTTGTTGTTGGATCATAGCGAAAACACCATGTTTCGTTTTCCGCAACCATTAAAATTACAAAGTTTCTATTCCTTTGAGCAGTTTTAAGGATGTCCCTTTCATATTGAATGCGATCATCTTTTTGTTAGACAACAATTGGATTACGAACCTTTTTCTTATCTAAATCTTGTATACAACAATATATACACATTTCACACCCGTACGAAACATTATACAAAATATGATCTGGTTCTAATAATAATAATAATAATAATAATAATAATAATAATAATAATAATAATAATAATAATAATAATATATTTTAAGATGAAATGATAAGTAGAGAAAAAAATCATTTTTTGGTCTAAAGTATGTGAAATCAAACATTATGGACTGCTAGTTCTTCAAGACTTTACCACTTCACAAATAGCAAATCTTTCTTTGGGACCATCTGTTTCGGAGGCAATATGGAACAGAATGAAAGTAACATCATTTTAGTGACTGCCTACCTTACATCACAGACCTGACAAATGACGATTCTCTGCTTGTTGATAACACTTTATATGGAATTTAAAATTTAGTTCAAGAATATTAATTCGTTTCTAATAATAGTTTCTTTTAATCGTTTCGTTTAAACATAACTAAACAGAATTTTAACGATAGTTAAAATCACTCAAAACAATGAAATAATTGCAGTAAGATCTTCGAAATTCATTTAATATTTATAGTACAACTAAGCTTTGATTAAACTATGTAATTCTCTTTGCACACTAGTTTTAATTATCTGGTGTAATATATTTAACAAATATGGGAAGAAACAAGATGTAGAAAATTTGTAGACATCTGCTTTAAGAAACAAAGTCCCGAAGAAATTTGCGAATGAAATATTGGTAGCATAAATTGGTCCGAACAGGAGAAGATGCAACTGTACGGTAAAATAATTTCAATGAACAGTCTAGTTTAACGAATCTGCCTTGTTATGTTCACGTAAACAGATAATAAATGCAATGTGGGTATAATGGACTTGTTGGTTGATGGTAAAGAAGTTAGAAGATACACTCCGTAAAAACGCGCACACAAAGAAATCTACATAATATAACCGAAGTCAAATTAGAAAGATGTGAGAGGTTAACACGAAACCACCTACTCCCTGTAGTTTTCATTACATTATTTTTTTAAAAAAAATAATTACTATTTTTTAAAAATGTACTAGATTACGCACTTTATCACAACAACTTAATGTAACCAGTCCGACATTGAATCCCACTAAAATCCCACTTTTGGCTAAATATTCTGGTATTTACATGAATTATTTACTCGAAAATAAATCACATTCACTAGAGTATACTATGCACTTTTGTCTTACCAAATTCTAGTCTCAAAAACTGTGTGTGTATTGTACAAGGAATAATTCCCATACCTACACGAAATTACGTATTTCATCAAGTCCCTTCATATAATATGTAGATATTAACAGCTAAGTATACAAATCATGCACACAGAGAATTATTTCAAACTCCTTTTAAACGTTCGGAAGAAAATAGCATACATTAGACACTATTCACTACACATCGCACTTGGAACCTTTGTATTCTAGAGAAAGCAATTTTTCTGGTGGGAATTTAGCCTCAGTTTTCTACAAATGCATTCTATCCAGAATACGGTCAACAGACACGAAGCAGATCCATATAGTAACAATTTTACGACCAACAATTAAAATTTCTTAAACTTTGCTGCGCGTTATACACGTGTAAACTCAGTACTCGGGTATTTTAAATCACTGGATCCTAAGATGGCATCTTCCCACGTGACAAAAATGTATTTCTTTCCCCTCCATTTTATACATTATATCAAAAAATATACTTACGATTTCGTTTCGAGCTCTGTTTCTTCGTTAACAGATGAACTCTCTTGTTGATTTTCCTTTCCAAGGATCGGACGTCCAATATATTTCATCAATTTGTGCTCCAATTTTTGCTTGTAAGCATACAATCGCTCAAATTTCGCTTGAAGAACTTTATTTTCTTTTTCTAAATTACGCACTTTATAGGATAATTCCGAGATCTGATAATCCTTTAAAAAAAAGAAAAAAGGAAAAGTCAAATTTACTAAATCACTGAAACTTCTGTTCCGTACTACTGAAAATCAAAAACTTCATACAACAAACATAGTAGAGCCATGTGGAACAAGCGGAAAGCTCAAGTTGATTTTTAACCAGTTTGGAAAGTACAGGCCTCCAAAGTTCTCAAAATCTACTAAAAATTACGTGAGTGACATTTGTTCAGTTGATATTGACGGTTGACTTAAACGACCATCACATATTACCTTCAACACAATTTACACATATTCATCATTTTTAACGAAAGCTACCGCAGAATATTTTTTCTTAATTAAAGCAGGGAGATTAAGTAACTTCTCACTTTCCATTGCTAGTTAAGGTAACAGCATCGTGAAGGTGTGTGTTTCGGTCGCGGAACCTCAATAAACGTTTTAACGCTGCGGAAAGAGAAACGGAAAGTACCTTATCATTTACAAACATTATTAGCTCACGATCGTTAATGATGTTGAGTAACTGTGAAATAATACCTCGAGGAAATCATGCATAGCGGTGTTTACAAAACTAGTTTCTCCTTTGTGTAATTTCGCTTCAAATTCAATATCCGCTTCTGGACCGAAATTGATTTAATCAGAAAAGTGGTTTTGATACAGAGTCCAAAACAGTTTCATTTTTTTTTTTTTAAATAACTCATTATATTTCGCTCCTGGGTCATTTAAAAACCTGTTCCGGGACTGAGACTCAAAGTTTAAGCCTATCGGTTCCATTGCTGTTAAACTTATGTCGAAGTTTCAACGAATGTATATACCATATTGTGTGAAGATTTAATGATTTTACGAAAGTTACCCTCAAATATATTTTTAAAACTGGGGAAGGTGAGATCACTATCTCGTTCTCTATTGATTTCAAATAGAAGTAGCGGGAATGACAGTGTGAAGCCTTCAAAAAGCCATATTGCATTAAAATCTATTTTCTTTAACGAAAGTTATTGTGGAACATATTTTTTGAATCGGGGAGGAGTTAATCCACCTCACATTATAAGAGCTAAATTTATCCCATTTCTTGATTACGATGGATGAACGAAAAAAAAAAAAATGAACGAAAAAAAGTTATACAGAATATAACTTTTATTCATTGTAGCTTAACGAAAATTTATTTGTAGATTGATGACACATTTGCACCGTTGCAGGTTTGAGAACTACGCGCTCTGACTATATATACACGAGTAACGGTCATTTGAAATGTGACTGGTCTGGAAAATTGGTCAACAGTAGAAATGAAGTCAGTGATGCGGTTTCTGTGGACTGCAAATATTACACCTGCTGACAACTATAGGTATATTGTGGAGGTGTATGGAGGGGGCTCTATTTCAAAGTAACGTGTAGCGAAGCGATGTTGTGCATTCAAAGGAGGATGGACAATTAAAGTCTGGCTGATTGAAAAAAAAAAAAATCGAATTTGAGATTTCAATGGATATACACATATTTGATAGCCCCTACGCACCAAAAATTCTTTTGCGATCTCCGTTCGTACATTTATTCGTCGCTATGTGCACAGATCTAAGACTCACACACTTTCAAACCGAGACCAAAACCTTACGGGTTTTGATCAGATTCCTCACATATATCTTTAGAACTTCTCTTCTATACTCCAAAATAAGGAAGTTTACCGAAGGGTGAAAATCGAATCTTGCGATTTTATTAAAAAACAGACCTAACAATTTCGTTATATTTCATAAATAAATGTTCCATTAACAAATCTGTAATATGGCACGTAATTTTTTTCTTAGGTATTATATGATAAATGAAGCAAATAATTGACTTTTCTCACGTAATATACAGATATAGGTCAGCGAAATTCAGATAGTGAAAATTGAATTGCTAGACTAAGAATCAAACTCGATCTCGGGCTTATCATGCAAGGTACTCAGTTTGCTTTCTGACTAGCCCAACATTTTTATTTTTCAAATCGGTCGATTGCGGCCTACGGTAATTTACAATATAGTACTGTAGAAATACACAAACAATAATGCTCAAATCTAAATATGGTTTAAGGCTCTTGTCCTATTTTGAAATAATTAAACTGAAACATCTTCCAATTATATCCTAAAGGTAGTTTTAAATCTGCAAATTGTCTGCACGCTAGCGACATCTATTGGCACCAAGCAGTCACGTAACAGAGTTAGCGACACTTGTTACCGTCACAGTTTACAAGACGCACTCACGTGTTTGTTTCTTTTATAAACAGGATAAAACATATTTTGTATTATATGACAAGTCATAACTTCTCTTCCAAATCACTGAATTGTCCACGACAACAGTAGTTATAATACAGACCACGTGGTCTGAAAGCTAAGGACAGACATCAGAAGTGAAAAATGTGTGGTTAATTAGTAAGTGTACTGAGTAGAGTAGTGGTTAGCGCACCAGCACAGCAAGCCAAATACACGAGTTCGATTCCGGATTATTCACTGTTTTTGTTGTTTTGTTTTGTTTAAGGTCCCATGATTATGAACTGAGGCTAAGGGAGACTGTGGAATAATAAAAGCGGGAGAAACCCCGGCAATATCCATGCATATGGTGTTTGTCCACCACAAAACCCATTGGACGAGTCCTTAAATTTGAGAAATTTTTACTGTCCTGAGTTTATATATATATATATATATATATATATATATATATATATATATATATATATATATATATATAACGGCTCTTGTGATTGTCTTGGTTTTTATGAATACATATACAATTACTAACCCTGTAATATAGTATAGTCCATTCTCTGTAGAACTCATAATGGGTGATTTATTAATGGGATTAATTTTCTTTGGATGAAAATTGCCTGAAATGTCTATTAAGATTCTGTATGTATTCATAAATAAATATTTCAGAAATAACTCTACTGTATGGCACGGTTTGTGATCTAATTTAAAAAAGCTTACGATACAGAAGTTCCTTTTATATATGTAAAATTTAATGTTCCCGTTTAGTGAGAGAGAAATAATAATAATAATAATAATAATAATAATAATAATAATAATAATAATAATAATAATAATAATAATAATAATAATAATAATCCATGTTAATAACTAAATGGAAATGTTGACTTGAACACAGGTATTTATGTTATATGAAGTCCATGTAATCAATTCTATGAATTCATATATCTACCTAATAATGAATATTTAATATTAAGCAAAATAAAAAAAAAAAATACCTTTACAATACCACTTCCTCCGCCATACATAGGTACTTCAGTAACGCAAAGATCTACTTGAACATCTTTGTCAAAAACTTTCTTTTGGTATTGCGCTTCGCCTTTCTGGCCGCACTTTGTACAAAACGAAACTGTAGTGTTCTGCATCTCAAATCGAAGTCTTCGGTTTTCAGCTTTTAAAGTTTGAACCTAAAGAAAAGAGGCTATTTTAAAAATCATTTACATTATTTTCAATGTACTAAATACCACAATGCACAAAACTATGGAAAAACTCAAATAGCTGACCACTGGATCATTTGTTCATTATCCCTCTTTAGCACAGGGAATCAGGCAAGGGTTTTCCGCGCCAAGAAGGTGAAAACATTAGACATTCAGTAACAATAAAACAAAGAGGATATGTTAAAATACAAATGTGCCTATATACTAGTAAATACACACTGCAACTAAACATTACACATATCTCTAATATCTGTGACAAATAGACTAACTAACTAACTAACTAACTCTATGGCCTATGAAACCCGGAGGTTCAATGCCGCGTTCACAGAAGCTCTCCATTGACTTCTATCCTTAGCTAACTGCATCCAGTTTCTACTTTGTATTCCAATCTCTGCGAGATCCATCTTAATATTGTCCTCCCATCTGCGCCTAGGTCTTCCTAATGGTCGTTTTCCGATTGGCCTTCCAGTCAAGACTTTGAAAGCATTTCTACTTTCTTCCATCCTAGCTACATGACCTGCCCACCTAAACCTCCTAGACTTAACGACCCTAACAATGTTGGGTAGACCATATAAAGTATGTAGTTCCTCGTTATGAAGTTTCCGCCATTCCCCATTCCCGTTCCTCTTGGGTCCGAATATTCGTCTCAAGATCTTGTTCTCAAATACTTTCAGTCTATGTTCTTCCCTCAGAGTAAGTGACCATACAGAACAACAGGCATAATTATCGTTTTGTATATTTTAAGCTTCAAATTCCTCGATAGAATTCGCGACAACAAGAGATTTTGAACCGAATAGTAACACGAATTCCCTGGTTTTAGTCGACATTTAATTTCTTTGTGAATATGATTTTCCTCTGTTAATATTGATCCTAGATATTTGAAACTATCCACTTTATCAAAAGTATTATTAAATATTTTAACGCATCCATAATTTGCTGTATTACGGTCCCGACGCACATCCATGTATTTAGTTTTCTCTGCATTTACTTCTAAACCCATGTCCCTGCAAGCATTTAATAAGATCTCTGCATTTCTTTCTATTGTTCTCCTATCATCCCCTATTAAATTTACATCATCAGCATATGCCATAACCTGGTGAATACCGTTCAACTCTAGGCCCTGGTTGCTATCTTTGATTTCCCTTATAGCGTATTCCAGAACGAAGTTAAATAATAATGGCGACAACGCATCTTGTTTCAGGCCATTTTCGACGTGAAAGCTCGTGGACAAAAAATTTTCCTACACGGACTTTACTTTGGGATTCATTTAAACATATCTTAATTAATCTAATTAGCTTTCTCGGTATTCCAAGTTCTGTAAGGACGTTGTATAATGTTTCTCTCCTAACCGAGTCGTAAGCCTTTCTAAAATCAATAAATAGTTCATGTACCGGGGTATTGTATTCCCACTTTTTTTTCGAGTATTTGGCGAATGGTAAATATTTGGTCGATAGTTGATCGATTTCGTCTAAATCCGCACTCATAATCTCCAATAATTTCATCTGCGTATGGGGTCAGTCTTCCTAACAGAATATTTGAAAGGATTTTATAGGATGTTGACAGAAGAGAAATGCCTTGATAATTATTACAGTCAGTTTTGTCGCCCTTCTTGTGAATTGGAACAATGATTGATTCTTTCCACTCTTGTGGCAATTCTTCCTTGTTCCAGATAAGGAGAATGAGTTTGTGTATCTTGTTCCACAATTTTTCGCCTCCAGCTAAAATTAACTCAGCCGGAATTTCATCTACACCCGGAGATTTGTGTTTCTTTAATTTCTTTATAGCGATTTCTACTTCTATTCGGTTGGGTTCTGGAATATACGGTTCTGCGGTGTGTATCACCTTTTCTCCACGCACACTTGTTTTTGGTTGCGTGTTAAGCAAATCGTCAAAGAAATCTTTCCATCTATTTAAGATGCTATCCGTATCAGTGAGCACTGTGACAAATAGACTACGGACTAAAATTATAAATTACATTATACCAAATATTTTAATTATAATCAAAATGTCGGAAAAAGATTTAGTATGGGGAACAGGGCAATGAAAGAGTCATAAAATTGTAAAAGTGAAACGAAGTTGTAGAAATCACTGAGAGCTACAGGAAGTTATCAAAATCATGAAAATACACATGTACTACAACACTAATCTTTGAGTTAGTAATAATGAACTTCCGTCAATATCGACTGGTTTGGTTAGTGTTGGGATGAGTCATAGTAGTACGCAAATCTGTGTAGTATGGATTCGTGTGTGCATAGGCTAAATTTCTGCCAAAACATGGTGTCAAGAACACAAAACTTGACAGTACAAAATGCAAAACACCTTCTATTTTCAAAAAGGCCAAATTCAAAAATATGAGTATAATCAATAGGAACAAGTGCATCCTTGACTGCCAATGTTAGATGTATTGAGAGCAGGAAGCTTCGCGAGAACGAAAGAACCAAGTTATTTGAAATTTCGATCAGTGTGCACATCCAATTCGAAGCTGCTATACTCTTTCGCCTTGGTTTTAAGTCTCCTTATCACTCTGTAGGACACCATCTCAGAGGTACATATACAAACTCCTTGGTCGCAAAGTGCCTTAGATCCTGTCACCCTAGGTCGCATGGTCTCTTGGTTTCTACAATCTCACCAGCAAACTACAAAATATCCGAAAAGAACTTATATTTTGAACTGTAATTATTATTACCACTGTATATAAGAATATTTTTTATAATAAGAGGTGATGGAAAAGTCCAAAAATATTCCCGCGCACCACTTTTTAATTCTATCCTAAAAAGATAGAATTTTACTATATGTTGCACTTCTACAAATTATTTATTGCATTCTCTTGAAGCAAGAAGAGCTAATTTTCTTCTGTATTTTTAAACAAATTTATACATAAGATATATTCACCAACATTACTATCAAATCTCCTAGCATGTTCCGAACAGTAAAATGCGCTTGCGGGTACAAACATTTCACATGATATAGCGTACGAATGTATTTGGTACATCGACTATTAGAAGAATGTGCACTTTGTACAATGCTATCCAAATAACAAGTCCTATAATAGGTATATTTGATGTACATGTATAACAATAATTTAAGCATATGATTTAGTATACAGAAGAAAGACTCAATCTGTAAGTACAGGGTGGTACGTATTGTATTTACCAATTACAGTTGGCAACCCTGACCAAATGCAAGTACGAATTCTGCGCATGCGTACATTGCTGAATAGAAGGGAACGAGGCAATTAGTACGCCACAGCGGTGTCTGTACAGACGCGAATTACGGCGGTGGAAGCCTTTATCCAAACTGGTTCTGTCATGGAGGTTCAGCGAGCATTGCGGTGGAACAGCGATTATCACCATGTGACTGTACCCGAAAGGCACTCTTCTCACGTGGGTGAGACAGCGGAGGGCCACTGGTAGCGTTTTAAACCTTCAGCCACGAGGATGGGGAAGAAATGTGAGAACATGGAACGAGTGGGCGTATCACTTGAACGCAGTCCTAGACGTTCAGCACGGCAACATACACAAACATTACCACTGTCGCGGCGTTCATTGGGTCGCTTACTGGAATGTTTTGAAGTTCAATCCGTATAAATTTATGTGCTTCAAGAGTTGAGAGAGACTGATAAAGCAAAACGTTATGATTAACCGAGAACCACTGTTTCTCCAACAGCTGCTGATGTTCGATGAAGCAAAAGCCCCAGGCGAGTGCCAAAGTTGTGATATGGTGCAGTTGGCTTTTTCTTAAAGGATGAAATCGGACGTCTAGCAACTGTGAATGCCGACCGCTACTGCAAAATGTTGCAGAATTTCGTCATTGCGGAATTGCAGGCAAGACGGTTGGTGAATACTATCTGGTTTCAGCAGAATGGTGCAACGGCACACACAGCACGCCAAAGCTGTACTCCGTCAAACGTGTCCACGTAGTGTGATATCACGCTTTGGTGATGTGACTTAGCCATCCCATTCCCCAGACTTAACAGCTCCAGATTACTTTCTCTGGGGTTATGTGAACGTCTTTGCCAATCGTTTACAGACTAACTTAAGACCGCCATTCGCCGTGAAACAAGCGCGATTCCGCATATGTTGAGGTGTGTTATGGAAGTGTCGCTTTTAGTAGTGCACCCAGGCAACCGAGAGACATTTGGAAGAAGTTATTTTCAAAATGTCACCCACTGTAATTGTCAGTTTAAGCACTTGTATTTCATAATTGTATTAAATTACTACTTGCACTCACTATGTTTCCCTTATCATTCGAAGTTGGTAGACATAATATTTATATACTGTATACTGCTGAACACTATCAATGGATGTACATCTGTTGTGTTCAGTTTCACAACGAAAATAAAAAGAATACATATAAATGTACCTAGGTAAGATGTACTCAAGTTAGTCCCTCCTAAAACGGTCTTAGTGTTTTATCTACGGGCTTGTCTTTAGGAGTCACTCAGTGGAGCATTAAGTCATCGTGTTTATGTACTCAAGTGTTTTCTCCGGACTTTGAATTTTCATAACAGGTTTTACTGACATTCGTAGCAATGTCTTTTAAATGTCAGTGTTGATCTTTATGGACACTTATTTACATCTATTAACCTATACAGATATATGAACATTTGATTCAATTAATAATCAATATTGCTATGACCAGGAGTTATTTAATTCATTTTTGCATATTTCGATATATTATTGATTGTTGTGTTTTACTTTTAAGTTTTGCTTTATTTTCACGTATATATAGAAACAGCAATAACTGCCTTTTCTAGGTTTTGTGATTTTTCAATTCTAACTTTATGCATTTACTCAAGTCTAGTTTCTTGTTTTTCTCTTGTCACTGTTTTGATTTTTATGCATTTGCATTTTAATTTTTATTCATTTAATGGGTATTTTACTTTGATTTTACTTTCCATTATAAGAGTAACAACAAAACATGGTATCCAAGAGAGATGGTAAAATTAAAATTCCCTCGCTTTTGCGCAGTTTCTTTCTCGAATTTTACTATATACATTGTTCTTAAGACTAATTACTCTGATATATTAGAGGTTTGAGGGAGAGAATATAAAATGCAAAAATTGGGAAAAAGAGGTAATTTCTTTAATTCAGCTTTTCTTTAAAAGGATTTTAGAATTTCAATTGAACAAATCATACATTTTAATTATGAAGTATGTTTGCTTTCAATCTTTTCCCTGAATTTTCTTTATTAAAAAATAAAAATTCAATCACAACAACTGATCTGCTGATAAATTGTTTTAACTTCCAAACAGATACGTGATCCTTTCGGGCTGGTTTTGCCGTCTTGACTGAATTAAAATTGTACTGCTCCCGTTCTTCTTCAGCAGAGATATTCGTAGACCAATTCCGTCCATCGATTCCAAAAAACATGGAGTACTAATACGAGTGTTACCGCAGAAGTCATTGCAAAATTTTTTTCTTCGAAAATGGTAAATTAAAAACTGCAATATCCAAATGCAAGGTTAGTCTGTAAGTAAACATTACATGAGAGTTGGATGAACACGCATCACCACCAGGATATAGCACGAGAAAAAATGATGAAAAAATATTGTCGTTTGATACTGTTTTACTGCAAATTGCAACATTACAAACTACGCGTTATGAGTACAGGGCAGAAACACATACCCGTTGCAACTTAAGAATACCTCGAAGTATCCTCCCAAAGAATACCCCACATACTGTCAACGCAATGAAACTTTTTTCATTTTTCTCGTGCTATATCCTCATGGTAATATATGTGTTCACCCAACTCCCTATATGTAACGTTTATATATGGAATAAACTTCCATTTGCATATTTCAGAATTTTTTATTCGTTACCATTTTCGAAGAAAGAAAAAAAAAAGCTATGACTTTTGCGGTAACCGTCGTAACAGCAGTGTCCTCACAGAACCGTAATCAAGATGCCAGAATCATCCACCAAGGGCTTGAAGCTAAACTGAACTCTTTCGCACTGCGCACTCATGATCAGTTGATCGATTATTGATGATAAATGCGCATCTTCCGCTATTATTCTGCTCCATATTGTGTCACTAATTTCGCGGACTTTTTACAAGTCCAAACAGAAAACAGTTTTCTTAAAACTTTCATATAATTCACTTAGTATGAAGGGCCTTCAGTTTGACTCAGGATATAAAAGACATTTTCTTCCGTTCATCTTCGTAGTCTCCAAGTCAGTAGACTAATCTCATCTACATGAACTCAAATGCGAATAAGAACTCCCAGCAACAACGTACAGAAGTCAATCTTCTTTATTGGAAAACACCCAAGAAGCTGATCCTGGTCAATTATAAATTTCTCCAAGCTTCAGGACAGACTGCAAACACTTGGCGACCATCGTCCTCTGTGCTTTATATGTTTCTTGGTGAACCAAAATTGAACTTCCCTAGTGTCACATTGTGGAATTTAGTGCAACATTCTCGAGGCCAGACTTCCTCGCTTCTTCCGGATTTGATCGACATACACGTGAATATTTTCTTCATTATAACTGGTTATCCTCTGTATAGATCCATCAAGTGTTTTTAGCAACGAATGGCTGTTTTTCCATTGCGAGCATAGATTTGTTAACTTGCTTCATCCCCTCCCTCTACTTTAATTAGTTGTTAAATCTGGAAAAGTATCTCGTTGCTCAGCTTATTTAAGTGTTAGAAAGATTGTTATGCTATATTCAAAATTAACCCTTTTTATTTTATTTCAGAAAGCAAATACCAAAATACTTGCCCCCATTTGTAGTATTTAGTTATTTAGAATACAAAGGGATTAGTTAGAATACACTACTGATGATAATGAGTAGGATCTTGAAAGCTAATCATGCTCATCAAAAGGTTAAGTCTAACATTACGATAGTGTACAAGATGATGACGGCATACAGAACCATGACAAGACATCAGAAAAAGGGAATAGCGGATGGAAACTAAACCTAGAATAAAGTAATCGCAAACCACTGAATAGAACACACACACGAGAACCGTATAGTTATTGTGGCACAACTGACTGCAGAACTCAGTTTATGTGGTATGACCTGTTTCTACAATCGCAGTCTGACGACAGCTGCGTGATCAACATTCATGATCAGGTTGTGATTTCGAAACCTGATCTATCACAAACGCGGTAGCGCAATAATGATGAGCCAAGAATATAATACATGGATTACCTACGATAGGAAGAGGATAATATGGTCTGACCAGTAAACTTTGTCATTGTTTCCAATAACATACCTGGTTTATATATGGTAAACGTCCATATATGCGTATGCTTTGGAGTGTCTACTTCCTACAGTTAAAGCATATCGACGTTTTTGTTCTGGTATGGACAGCAATTATATAGTAAATTGCTGGTCCTATTCTCTTAAATTATTATAATTCTTTATATTATTACTTTTGAAATACGAATACTGTCAATGACTAAGATAAATTTTAGACTATGTTTCCTAATAACGATGCAATCTTCCAAGATGACAATGAACCAACACATAACCAGACCTTTTCAGATGTGGAACATCAGAATGAATTTCAACACTTTTCCTGGCCCGCTCAATCCCCACCGAAACACCATTGAAAATCTATGATCTGTTTTAGAGGAGAGTTCGGCGCTGAATTTTTGCTCCATCATTGCTGATGCAACTGAGTGCTATACTATATGAAGAATGGTCTACTATTTCTCTAACAGTTTCACCAGTTCGGGACAAATACAAGGTGCAGT
This sequence comes from Thermobia domestica, assembly GCF_964235325.1. Taxonomy (NCBI): domain Eukaryota; kingdom Metazoa; phylum Arthropoda; class Insecta; order Zygentoma; family Lepismatidae; genus Thermobia; species Thermobia domestica. The sequence goes on along the minus strand of NC_137466.1, from coordinate 123,465,448 downwards.
AAAGGATAAATGTGGTCCAACGTCATATTAATCAAGCGAGTTGCACTTTGATAAGGTGTCAACTATTTTGATATCTATCTGAACTGAACTTACCTTTTTATGTAGAAAATCCTTTTCCTCTTCTAACTGTTTTGCTTTCTGCTGGAATGGTAAATCTTCACGAATTATCTTGGCTTCGAGTTCTCCTATTCGAAACCGCAATTTTGTTTGTTCTCCTTTCATCTTGTCAATGGCATGGCAAATATCATTGACCATATTGCCTAATGAAAGAAAAATTAGAAAAAACCTCAACAATATTCAAATTCTGCTCATACAGCTAAGAGATGCCTGTAATATGAATGACTAGTTGTACGTTTTCCTTTATTAATATGTGTTTCCCTATGTTTCTTTTAGTTCAAATTATAACTTGTCGAGATTGTGCAGTATTTGGAAAACTATTCTCAATCATGAACTTCATTGTAACTATAGTCAAATTTCCACTACAGAAGAAAAAAACGTACTTCTGGTGATACTCCGTCTTGAATAGTAGGAGTCAACTTGTAAAAGAATGAAACAATACTCAAATGATTTTTAGAAAAGTTTAAAGTACTTTTTAACACACACGTACTATTATCAATGAAATTCGTATACATCACGTTCCCGTTAAGTTATTCTTCAAAGTGTCCACACAATTTGGCCAAAAAAATTCCGACTTTCCATGACCAAAGTTCCAGATTTCCCTGACCATTGAATAATTTAAAATTAAGAAAAAAAGAAACCCCAGTCTCCAGTTTCTCCATAGCTAGCCTTTTGCTCTCTCCACTTCTGTGTCTTTCTTTTTACAATTTTCTTTAATCCAAAAGAATTTAAATTTACAAACATATGCATTAGGCCGATATTACACTTACTATTTCATAAATTCAATAACTGAACAATGGACATAAATAGATTTTTCCCTGACTTTTCCTGACCAATCCGCCAATTCCCTGATACATTTTTACTTCCCTGACTTTCCAAAATGTGGACACCCTGTTGACAGCAGCGAAGCAGATATGTTATCAGCTTATTACAGTAGATTGAGTTGTGTATGTGTCCAAATTTGAATTCAAAATTACCTTAGAAACAGCCACTACCTGTTGACGTCAATGTGTCCCCCATGTGTCTTGACAATAGCCCTGACCGTAACTTCCATTGTAGAGAAGGCTTCTACGAAGCACAGGAAGGGTAATCTTTTACCATTCCTTTTTAGAAGCTTTTCACAGGGCCCGGAAAGAGATGACACATCATGAGGGAAGTGTTCTCTTCAGGAGTCCAAGCCTGCAGAAATCCTAATCTCTGACGACTTCACCGGTATGTCTTTAAATAGAACAGCCTTGATACCGGCGGCTGTCTCCATTCGTTGCAGAAATCTGTACACAAAATTGAATGACTATAATGATGTCTCGTCTTACTGCAAACGGACTTGATTTATGACATTTCCAAACAGACGAAACACGTCTTCTGTATAACTTGTCAGTATATTGTTGATAATATGAGGGTTGATTTTAGCTTTTTAGGCACCTACTGAATAGGGAATCTTCTATTATAGCAGAATCCCGCGACGACCTAAATCCTTTCGAGAGTGTTATCTTGTAATGACGGATGAATTCTGGCCGGGATTTGGAAGGCCAAAGTGTAAGCTATGGTGTGAATTTTACCACAATCGGATATATTAATCCAAGCTTCATTCAGTAACTGCTATATGGATAAACTTCCACTTATCACTGGATACATAGATAGCGCTCGTAGAGACGTATGGAGATGGTCTTTCTCTTCTAACAATAAAGCCTCGCTTAGACAATATTGCTGGCACTTAAATTTAATTTCCCGCACAGGACACGGTTCACAGTTCTCTGTAACACGTGTAGCCATTACACGTGTACGGGGTTTTCCTGAAACATGTGAGGTCACTACCCTGCGCGATCGCATTCGACACCTCTTGGTGGGTGAATTAAAAGCTGGAACATATTGACTTTTATCTCGCTTATGGTCCTGATATTGGTCGATTCTAAGGTACTTCTATTTTGTTCACTTTGGCAGGCACACACTTACAATAGCGAAACAATGCTGTAAGCTCATAGCTTCAAACGACCCGATGTAATCAATACTGTGCGCAAGGAAAGGGGTTGAAAGACATATACACGCGACTCACTTTCTGTAAGTAGATGTTAATTTTGGTGTTAAAAAAAAAAAAAACGTTTGGTTTTCGAGAAAATAAGCTTTATAATCTATACTATTATATAGGAGTAGAAGTTGGTGAATCATTATCGTGCAGGCTATCGGTACTAACGTGACAAAAACAAAGGATAAAACGAAATATCCATCCTAGGGGGGGGGGGGTCAAGGAAGTTCAAACTTTTCCCCAAGAATAGTGTATCTCACAAATCCTGACGTCACATAAATGATACTTTGCACATGAGCTCTTCACTAGAATTATGAAAACACGTGTTTGAGTTTTCGAAAAATTTCGCTCTTAAGGGGGAATTCATAGAATACTTAAATTTTCCTTTGTTTAATCAAAAAGTACCGAGCGTGAGGATTCGCTTAAGTTGAAGATCTAGAATTCGCTACATAGACTAGAAAAGGGGTAACATAAAGGAAAGACTTATTTCAGCGTTTCCGATAATTCGCTCCAAAGGGGAAGAAGAAAAATTTCGATAACATTGAAATTTTCCTTTATTTATTCACAAAGTGCCGAACGTACGAATTCGCTTGAGTTGAAGATGTGAAATTTGGTTTATAAACTCTTGAATAACAGTAAGGGATTACATGTTCCAGTGTTTTCGAAAATGCTACTCCTAAGGGAGAAATAAAAGCCAATTTTTGTAAAATGAAATGTCTATTTATTCACAAAGTGTCATTATGTAAAGATTCGCTTAAGAGGTGTAAAATTCTTTATACAAACTCTTTAGATGCAAATAATGGAATACACGTTTCAGTATTTTAGAAAATTTCACTCTTTAGGAGGAAAATTAGTCTTTATTATATTATCTAAATTTCCATTTCTTTATTGAAAAAGTGTCCATGGTGAGGATTTGCTTAAGTTGTAGATGTGAAAATCGGAAATAATTAACTACTTATTTTAGCATCTATGAAAATTCCGGTTGTAAAGGGAATAAGGAGAGATTTCTATATTAAGACAAGTCTTTGGCTAGCTGGGGACTCCGACCCCAGACCTCCTCGTTTGCTCGGCCTACGGCCTCGCATCTCTTATGAATCAGCCTTTGCATTAACAGTGAATTTCGTACATTTGCTCGATTTTGCTCAGCTGAGGGCTTCGCCCCCACTCCCCTACTTTTGCTCTGCCTACGACCTCGCACTTCTTAAACCCACAATTCTACCGAATTTTAAGTTTCTTTTCGTATTTCAACTATCTAAAAGATAAGATTCTCTATCCCCCACCCAAAACAACAAAAATCGCCCATTTAAATAACATGAGAATTTCTTCGTCCACCTTTAGATCCCCTAAAAATTAAAAATATTCACATTTGGCAATTTTTCTGTCGGTTTGTTCTGGAAGGCTACAATCATGCAAAATTTCATCATTCTAATCTTGTCGGAAGTGACTAAACATTTTGAGTGTAGAAAATGTCCCATATAAATAATATGGGGAAGAATTTTCAGTTTTCCATAAAACCACCCTTAAGTTGGAAATTTTTATTTTTAGTGATTTACTTAGGTGACGCTAACGAAAACGTACAAGCATGCCGAATTTCAAATTTGTATTCCAAGTACCTAAAATATGAAATTATAGGTCCAAAAAACGGCCCATTTAAATAAAATGGGGAATGTCTTCATCTCCCCTTTAGACCACCTAAAAATTAAAAATATTAACTTTTGGCAATTTTCCTGTCTAGTCCCAGAAAGCTACAATCATGCCAAATTTCAACTTTCCACGGCAACCGAAGTACTCCTTTAATTTATATCAGTTCATGTAGTTTTATTCAGTTAGGATTTGGATAGGTTTTCCCATTATTTACTGAAAAAATGCTTAATGGAAAGATTTACTTAAGTTGGAGATGTGAAATTCGTTATAGAAAATCTTAATTTAAAAAAGGAAAACCCAAAAATTCCACTCCTGGAAAAAGACGGGGACAATATATACTATTATATTAAAGAGTGAAATTGATTCACTGAAAGTTCAGATCACACTAATGCATCTACAAATGTGGAAGTTGGACAGAAAATTCATTTTGTTACGAGAACAATGGGCAAAAAAGATTTTTTTTTTTAAATGTCGATGCTAAGGGAAGTAAAGGAGATTCAAACGTTTTGTCCACAATAGAGTAACATATAATTTCCAGTTAAAGAGATAAGAAGGTGATGAAATGAGTTAAGATTGGGTGAGTTCGAGGGTTTTTGTAGAAATTAAAATTCACAACTGGAAATATGATTAGGAAATAACCTGCGACAGCTAGAAGCCGTCATAGTGTTCTCCATATGCATTACTGGAACTATTTATGATCATGCGAAGGTCCCTCAAATCATAATGAGGCCTTAACATTGCTACACGTGTGGAATGTCAGCTGTGGAGAACCATATCTAACACTATACGGTGAACTGTGTACTCAGACGCACTCGTGCCTTGTCCATTGTTAGAGTGTTAAAGTCTGCTGCTAAATGTGCCACAGCTTGTAGTCTCTCGTTGTAGAAACATTGACAGTCAACGACGTCCGACATTTTTAATGAGGTACGGCTGCTCCACATCTTCTGGTTTGGTGCTGTTTTCACAGTTCTTTTCCACCTTTGGAACACACTAACCACAGCAGCTTGCGAACATCCGACAAGTCGTGCTGTTTCCGAGATACTCATTCCCAGCATCAGCCCACAATCTGGTCCCAATCAAAATCGATATTGCCAGCCTTCTACATTGTACGCAAAAATACCACACGACTGATCGAGAAAGATCCCTGTCACCGTCTGGTGAGAGGTTCTGCTGTGCCCCATTCCTCTTACGTCAACCGAATGACTTAGTTCAAAAAGTATCGGTTGGTCATAATATTTTGGCTGGTAAATATATACATATATATGGATCATTTGCCTTAATACGCTCTTGTAACTTTTAAAAACTGGACAGAAAATGCTGAATTTTAGTAACATGCATATATCTACAGAGGAACACTGTTTAACACACACTGTAATATTATAACCAGAGTAACCAACCCAACATTAAGTTGTATTCTTTCAAATGGCATTACGTCAGGTTATTACATATTTCAGATCTACATATTAAAAGAAACTTAAAATAGAACACTTTTCATGCAGTGTTGCAAACTAAGGATGCTACAGTATCAAAAACAAGAACAACCAGACTTTAGAGGCTTCTACAACAGTAATAACAGAAGTGAGACAAACGGGGTAATGCATATCCAAAGTACCTTAGTGTCGAATACTACGGTTATCAAATGATGTATTTCGAACAACCAAAACAAAGTTACAAGGAATTTAAAATTTTATTTTCTTCAAAGGACTTTATTTCGAAAAAGTGCTTAGAAAAGTATCACAACCAATTACAGAGGTTGTTCAGCTTACGTTTGGCCGATTTCGTTCCTTCTTCCTCCCGGCCAGAATGGACTCACCCGACCTGGCTCGTGGCGTCCTGCAGTGTTGTGCAGTGGCTTCCTGGGAACGGAGTTGTTTTTCCGCGCGGACGACAATAACGCACAAAACAGGACCATTGTTGTGAGTGTTGTGTTAAACTTGTTTCCAGTGGGTTTCCGCTCTGAGACCAAAATGCCGCCCAAACTAAGCCGGTTTTGGGAAGGCTATGTTGCGGCTCTTTATGACGCCCACTTTAGTGTTTCTATCATTAGAAAATAGTGCAAGAAGAATTGTTGCAACATCAGTTTAAATGGAATAAAAAATGTTATTAAAAAGTAAAAGGGCAACGAAGCTCCACCATTTGGATCACCAACGAAGTTGCCTAGGAAGCGGGAATGCAGCAAGGCCGCCACCATCATGCAGAGGAAACTTCACAAAATGGCAATGCAAGAAAATCCACCAACACAAAGGTGTTTTTGACGTGTCTTTGGGGACTGTGAACCGGACCTTACACCATCAACTCAAGCTGGAAAAAGTCATGAACGCTCGCGGCTATCTTCTCACGGGTGCCCACCAAAAGGAACGAAAGTGTAACGCCCGGAAGCTGTACGAACGGCATCTGGCAAAACAAAGGTGGATGTACGTCGTAACGCTCGATAAAGCATGGATTTACCTTTCCGACTGCGAGCAAACCGAGAGCTATTATGTACCGAGAGAAAGGCGCCAAGAACTTCAGAAGGTGGGTTCGTGTCTGTAAAGAATCCTTCCCAAAAGGGTTCATGGTCATTACTGGCTACTGTTACCGAGGTAAATTGAAGATTCGTAGGGTGGCGAAGAACTGCAAAATAAAATTGCAGTATTTTCAGGAGCAGATCATGCGGCCGATCTACGAGCATGAGATTCCAACAATGTGCGAAAATGACGCCAATCTGGTGCGCATTCACATGGACAAGGACGTCCTCATCACATACCCCACGATCGTCCCTCGCATTCTACAGGGAGATGGAGGAGGCAGGTGGTATACAGGTGATACCCTTCAATGAGGTACCTGTTAAATCTCCAGATGCAAGTTCTATGGACTATTGTGGATTTGGATTGCTGAAGCGGGCTTTGGGAAAACGGCGTGTGACAATTGTGGAAGGATTTTGGAAAGCTGTACAAAGGTAATGGGACAAGATCCCCCTCCTAGTTCTTCAGAGAAACCTATTACAGTGGAAATTACGCTGTCTGGGTATTGTTAGGAACCAAGGGAAACACCTCGAGCACTTACGGACCTGGCGTCATGGATTCTTCTAAATTTTTAGGTAAGTCGAAATTGGCTAAATGTAGACTGAACAACCTCTGTATGTAAAGGATTTTGAATACGAATACACACAAAGATAATAGTGAACTTAATAGAAATGTGATACCTCAAACTGTTCCAGAAATATGAAAAAAATGGTAAAAATTGTTATGTTGGTTTAAATTGCGTATTTATGCTAACTTCTTAAAACGGTTGATTCTTTCCCTTGTTTCTACAACATTCCAACTATAGTTTTTGGCACGCGTAATTACAAATTCTCGGAATTACATGATTTTAAGCAGTGCTGCAAACTTTAGCATTGTTTACCATATCTTCTGAATAGCTTGAGATATCAAATTGCTGCAAATGGCACTCTGATCTTTATATCTATTGAAAACTATCTATGCGATTGCATGAAGTACTGATCGAAGCAGTTTTCGAAACGTAGGTTTTTGAAAAGAGTAAAATTTTCCAACCCTTCTAACTTTGTACCTATTCATTCGAAATCCATCATATCATGAACCTAGTATCAGATACTGAAGTACTTTAGATGTGCGTTGACCTGCCCGTCTTACTTGCGTTACTACCGCGGTAGAGGTTACGAAATTTTGGATGTTTTGATAGTGTAGCGTCCTTAGTTTGCAACATTTAATAACAAATGTAATATAAGTTTCCGTTTGACACATAGATTTGAAATTTGTAGTAACCTGGTGTACTGTCAATTGAAACAATAGAATTTTAAGTTGGCTTGGCAGCACTGTTAATCTTGTTGTGTCAAACATGTCACAACAGTTTGTCATGCAGAATGTGTCAAACAATGTCCCCCTGCTGATATTTACATGATACAAAGTTTCAGTTTTTTCTGTATTAGGTTAAAAGTTAACAGGGCGTATCAAGATAAAAGATCCACCACGTACCTATATATATACTGTATAATGAAATGAAATCTTTACGTTTCACGTTCCACGGTTATGCCGGTTAGGCTAAAGGAGAGGGTGATGATGGGAAAAAATGAAAATGAAATCTTTGAGTTTTACGTCCCACGGTTATGCCGGGAAGGCTAAAGGAGACGGTGATGCTGAGTAATGAATGAAATGGTGGAATGAAGAAAGTGGGAGGAAACAGGAGAACCCCGAGAAAACCCACGCACACGGTGTTTGTCCACCACAAAGTTCGCTTGGCGGGGGCTGGGATCGAAGGTTCCAACATCTATGTTATCTATAGCAGTGTCTGAAATGCACCGTTCATGCCACGTTCTACCGTTCCGTCAGCGAAAATACTGGCGTTTTTAAATTAATGAAAACTTACCCTTTTTAAAAAAATCACGTATTATTAGAAATTTCGCGTAAAACTGCCAATTTCGCGTTTTATCGCGCAACGGAAACCAATGAAAATATACACAAAATAACATTAGTCAAGAAACTGAAAATTACTTAATTCTGATGCATTTAGTTTTATCGCGCATTGCGAAAAACTCGTGCCTCTAAGTATTATGAAATTAGTTATAATATGAAAATAACAAAAGTAAATTAGTTATAATATGAAAATAACAAAAGTAAGATAAATACCGTATTTATGCGAATCTAAGACGCCCTCAAATGTAAGACACACCCTTAATTTTTGAAGGAAAAATTGGAAAAAAAATCCTCGAATGTAAGACGCGCCATTGGCGAAAATGAAAAGAACCTACATTGCATTGATTTTAAAGAATAAAAAAAAAAAAAAGATTAATAAACATGGAAAAACAAATAATATTACGGGAAAATAAAGAGACATTGAATTTACTGCTGGAAGTTACGGTATATTCATGTGCATTTGCTGGTACTTTTTTTTCCTAATGTAATTACGGTACAACACTTGCTTGCGTCAGTTTTATAGCAGACTCACGTGTTTGTGCTCTTTAAACGGATGAAGACACCAGCCATGGTATGTAAGAGGGGGGAGGCACAATCTCCGCTGTCGTGAATTCACAAGAATGATTTACAGGGTGTCTACTGGAATATCAGAAAGTAAATTCATGACTTTTCATGACCTTTTTGTTCAAATTTTCATGACCATGGCGATAAAAAATTACCATTAGTAATAATAAACCCCTACCATCAGTGGTGCATCGGTTAAGATGAAGATCACATTATGTTCTTATTTGTCTAATGTACATAATGTCGATTAGCTGACAACTAATTTTAAAATGGAAGAGCAATTTAAAAGGCAGTAAACAAATTTTTAATTGCGGTTCAAGTATGGGTTTAAGACTTACCAGGTTCTATAGATTTAAAAAAATCTTGTGAACAGTCCCGTTACATTCAGCTAGGTTTTTTTTATCTGCATTTTATGTACTCTGAATTCTAAATTTATAATTTTCGTTTACAAGAAAAGACTGATTACGTAAATATACAATTCTTTTCCATCGTGTCATATTTGAAATTAACGTACATAAACATACTGATAAGACCTACTGAATTTGTTCATGATGGAACCTTCATCCTGGATGGGGTCTGATGCCTTCTTTCTTCTCTTTTTTCAAGGGTACTTTTACAAATATTTTTTTCTCACAGTCTGCATACTAGTATCACATCAAAACTTAAAAAAAGTGAACATAAAAATGGACATCTTGATTGAATATCACAAGTTCAACTTCTTTTTCAATGGGTTAATTTGAACATCAATTTCATCAAGTTCTGAAGTTACTGAGTCACTGAGAGCTTTACGTTTCAGTTCCAAACATACACAATTTACATTTCTTAGAAGTAAAGAAATAGCAGATCAGAAAGTTGGACAGTAAAAAGTTGTTACTATATTACAGAGACTAGAAGATGAAATGGGGAGCAGCTAGGAAGACAGGAAGCCAGCACTAACTGGTGGGGGAAATTCTCACAATTACTGACCTGATACAACTGTTTCAGTACATGCAGTATGAGATATAAAAGTATGAAGTATAAAAATATACTCTGAGATTTCAGATTTTCATGACCAGTTGGATAAATAAAGGACTTTTTCATGGCTTTCATGACCACTAAGCAAAATATATGACTTTTTCATGACTTTCATGACCAGTAGACACCCTGATTTATCTCTCATTTGCCACTAATTTTAAAGGGTTTTTATTTTGCGTAAAATGCACGATTTTCAGTTCTGCATTCTGTTCGTACACACAAAATACACATTCTTCACAGAATCATGACTAACGGGATTAGCAATTTTTGGCAAAACTCCATCTAATCTGGACAAAATTTGCATAATTGAAATCTAAGACGCACCTTGCTTTGGAGGCCAAAAAAAAAAAAAAAAGTCTTAGAATCGTGTAAATATTGTATATATAATGCAAAAATAAAAGTAATAATAAAGAAAGAAAGAAAAGAATAATACCTGAATTCTCACTTGGTTTTACAGCCTTATGTATCCTTGTCAGTACGTCTTCAGTAAACTCAGAGCAATCTTCGGTTTGAACACCCAAAGATACTCTGTTTCTGAACATTTCTTCTGTTCCACATGCTATAGCAGCAACGTGAACAGGTTTTTTAGAACTCTTCAACTGGAAGTATCTTAATTGTTCTTCTGTCTCCTGAAGCTTCTTTTCGCATTCCTTAATTTGAGCTTCATACTTCTGATATTTGTCGACTGCATAGTCCAGCTGACTCTCCTGTTGTTTGATATGTTTACAAGCGTCCTCGATTTCTTCCTCAGCTTCGGCAAGTTCTTTTCTTAGACGTTCAATTTCATCAAGTAACGATTGGGTATTGTCTCCTGCTTCCTCCGTTTGCGTTGATGTTTCGACAATTTTTGCAACGCTGTGACAACATTTGATGCTATAATCTATAGTTTGTGACTTGACACTACGATATCTTATAAGATCGTTAATAGAAACCATGGTTTGTACGTCAGCTTTTTCTATACGTTGTTCGTGTGCAGCTTGAACTTCTGATTCACTCGTGTATCGTACGTTTTCTTTTAATCCATAATTTCTACTGTTTTGTCTCGAGTTATCATCATGGGCTTCTTCGCTAAAATGTCCTCTAACGTTCATTCTATCTGATTTTCCAGACAAACGTAACTGTAATTTATCTATTCTCGTCTGTAATTTTATCTTTTCTTTTCTCAACTGAAATACAGTTTCTGAAAGATACTTATTTTCATAAAGGATTTTTTCGTAATCAACTGGTTCAATAAGATGTGCTTCCATAGTCTGATCACATACAGAAAGATCATTTTGCTTCTCTTTAGTATTTGTCAGCAGATTCAGACTTTGAATTCTCTCTTCGGCTCTTCGTAATTCTGACCTCAGGTTCTTAATTTCAATGCTTTTCTCAGTCAATTCATCTCGCATTGAAGCTAATTTCGTATCAACGGACTCCTTTTCCTTTTTTAGTGTTTCAAGCTCGGTCAAAGCTTCGTCTAATTCGACCTCTCTTGTTTCCTTAGCTTGTTTCAACTTTATCAAATCTTTTTCTAAGTCTTCTTTCTCGGTTTTCAATTTTAACAATTCTTCTTCTGTTGTCTGATTCAGCTTTAGCAAACGTTCTACCTCATTCTTCGTCGTATTGTCACATAATGCTTGCTCTATTTCAATTTTTCCTTTCTTGATTTCAAGTAATTCTTTTCGTACTTCCTGTAATTCAGATTCAAGAGATGTCTTTTCTTCAATTAAATTTGCCATTTCTTTCGACCATTTAAGTTCTGTTGTTTTCACCTGAAGATTAGTTTCTTCCATAAGCTTAGAATGTCCTTGCTGCATGTCAGCAATAAGATTAGTTTGTTCTTCAATTTTAACTTTCAATTGTCGTATCTCTTCTTTAAGATTTTCGTTTAACTTATTTTCAATTTTTAAGAATTCTTCATATTCTTCTTTCTCTTTTGTCAATCTCTGGCAGCTTTCCGTAACTGACTGAAGTTCAATTTTAAGTTTCTCAAGAGAATCTCGCTCCAAATTTAGTTCAATTTGAAGTTGCTCTTGAATTTGAGATTTCTCTTCAAGGTCATGATTCTGTCTTTCGATATCTGATTTTAACTGACATACTTCTGAGCTTTCGCCGGCACAATCCTTTTCTAAAGTTTGCAATTTCTTATATGTTACTTTAATTTCATCTTTCAGTTTCTCGTGTTCTTCTTGCAACTTCTTTTCCATTTCATGTTTAGCTTCCTTTAACGTCATTAACTCTTTCACCAATAAAATCTTTTCTTTCACAACATCTTCTAGTTTATTTTCAAGGGTAGATTTGACATCTGACAAGTTCTCCAATTCTTCAACTAATGACATTTTTGAATTTTCCGCAGCTTCCAAGTTCTTTTGTATTATCATATTCTTCTCATTCAACTGATTAAATTCCTCTTTCATTCTCGTAATTGTATTGCTCTGGGATTCTAAGTCCGTGAGCAATTTTTGTACGACGTTTTCGGCTTCTTTAACAAGGAAGTCGACACTGGCATCCAAACAATTACCATCATCAACTAAGATAGAAACCAAAGATTTGAGTTTACTCTTCGCCGATTCAAGTTGACTCTTCAGTATTGATATTTCATTCTTAAGAGCTGTAATTTCTTTGTTTTTTTCGTATCCTAACTCATCCAATAACTCTGTAGATACTACCTTCTCTTGCTTAAGTTGTTCAATTGTACGGATATTATCTTCCACATCATTTTGTAGTTTTCTTATTTGTTCATTTAATTGATTATTAGTTTCTATCATTGTATGTAAAGTTTCTTCCGTCTGCGATTTTTCATTTAGCATTCTTTTACACTCCTCTGTCATGCATTCGATCTCAGTCTTAAGTTTGTCCCGCTTTTCTTGTTCTGAACTCAAACACACTTTTAGTTCGTCCACTAATTTCGATTTTTTCTCCAATTCTAATTTCACTACTTGAAGGTCGGTTTCAATTTCACTTTTAGCGACAGTATTTGTAGCCAGTAATTCCTCAAGAATACGCTTTTCTTTCATAACAGTCTTTAAATCGTCAGATAATTTATCTTTTTCTAATGAAGTCATCTTAGGCACTGACATCTCTTGAACTTTTTCTATTTCAGACTCTAAATGCTGAATCCAAAGCTGATTGGCCCTCTCTTTTTCTTCCTTTTGCTTTAATTGATCTAACAAATCACTTACTTCTTGACTGCGCCGATCTTCAAGCACCTGTAGCATTTCTGTTTCTTTCTCCAATATGAATTTCAAAAGCGTATCTTTCAATTCTAAGAGAGTATAATCTTCAAAAACGGTAAAATCAATGTCAGGTCGTAAGTACGATATTTCACGCACCATGGCTTCTTTAAATGATCTTATTTCTTCTTCTTGGGATAAGCCAAAACTATCTTCTTTGCTGGCTTCAGACAATAATGTCACTTCAACCTCTTTGGGAAAGCTGAAATGGATATTTAAAAAAAGAAAAAAAATAATCAAAAACATGTCTTAGAAATAATAAATAATCTAATATATCGCGTCATATAACTAATATTTAGCAGTCTTTAATTTGTTAACGAAAATTAGATTACCATAATCAAATTTTAACTCATTATTCAAACTAATTTCCATAGATGCCAGATTCAGATAATCCATATTAGTTTTCTAAAGTCTAACAATTTTAGTTTTATACACTAGTGTCATCTACTTGTACAGGGCGTTCAATTATTTATTTATTAATTTATTTCAAAATGCTTTTAAGGTGAGCATTCAAATTCCCGGATTGAAAGAATGATTACGTCAAAATAAAAGCATAGCCAAAAAGTTTTTTATTGAAAATAACTTTTTATTGTTTGATACATTTCGATGCGATAGTCAACTTTTTTCTCCATATTCTTCAACCAATACAACGCGCGCACAGTAAAGTAAAATTACACTATTGTACTAATGCATCATGAAAACTGACTTTAATAATGTAATTTTCATTGTACCTGTAGTAGCTTAGAATCCTGTAAAACAGTCATTGAAGAACTACTTCAATGAGAAATCGAGATCCAATTACTTTTAGTAAATTTCGTAACTTTCATTTTTAGTTTATATTAATGTCAATTCCACGCCACTGCTACAGCATTAAAAATAATTACTACTGGAAATATTTTTTTCTTTCAGTCGATTAAAAAAAACTCAGAATAAGTAGATTTTGGATTTAAAGTACATTTTACTTTCAACCATAAAGATCTTAAAGAAATGACAATATTTATTTATTTATTAAAAAAAAAAAAAAAAAAAAAACGGAAAACTTGCTGGAACGGAGGGAACTCGAATCTTGACCTAATCAGACGGAAGCATTGTCATTTTTTTTTTCACCCAACTCAACTAGCCGCTAATACAGGTACTGACTGTGCCAGCCATATGGTATCCACATTCATTGTAAATTTGGCGTAAATGAGCGATATTTGTCGAGGTCCAATTGGGACGGTGTGGGGATACGAGCTATCTTCCTAGAATATGGGTTCCGCAGTGTCAAGATAAGTTCTGAAGATAGGATTAATGTCGTCGCGAATGAACGACACAGTACTCATAATTCCTTAAATGGAAACCACACGCGTGCAGGATGTATAACTAATTGCACTTAGGTATGAGTACTGTATGGTGAGGTACAAAAACACTGAACTTCCCTCTTAGCTGCACGTCTACGGAGACACACGCGACCTTCAATGTGTTTAAGACACAAACTATTCTCGTTGCTGAATACCACTGTCCTCCATTCGCCTTATTCCTGCTATTCCTCCGAACATCAGCAAAGGTCTTATCACCGATGACCAAGTGTCAGGATAATCGTACGACAAAACGCAGGAATGCAGACTGCCTCCGACGATTCAGTGTCTTAGTATTTGTGCGCTCAAATAGTGTGTTATGGTGACACTTGATTACACTTGTGGTGTCCATTCTATCAGAATGGCGTGAGAAAAAATACTTCTGTGCAGGTGCTCTCTGGTGCCCCGCGGGCACACTTGGAATACATTTATTGTGGGAACCCTCGTGTATACTACCGGTGGATAAGTGACATCACAATTTATGCAAGTAACAATGCTATGGAACGATCACCTGATTTTCCACACACCACTACAAGGCCATGCTCGATGTAACTTATTTGAACAACAGACGTTAGCTGGCGAATGTGAAACCAGACAGAATGTGATCCACATGACTACATTTATTGTGTTGTCCGATGGCATTCAAGCTATTAGCGACATGCCTTCTACAGACAAGACGATCCATCTTACTCTTTTCTGTGGCTGGGTACCATAAAAACTCATTTGGCGAGAGCTGGAATCGAACAAGGAACCCTATACATCACAGGTCAATGCTCTATTATTGAACCTTTTATTAATTCGTTGATTGGAGTTTAGGAAAACTTTCAGCAGCTAGACTATACAAGATATGGGCGTACAGTTTAACATGGGACCATGACCATACAAACTCCCACCTGGATTCAATGTTTCATGTGGACTATTGTTTCGTGCAAAATGAAAACTTAGGCATTTCGAAAGAGTAACGAAATATGACTGGAAGCGTTTGAGTTGATTTTGAGTTTAACGTCCCGTTCAGCAGCGAGGCTATATGAGACGTGGACCTACTGATTAACGTGGAATCCGAACCACATGAGCTCCCGCCGGGAATCGAACCCGGGTCTCCCGCGCCAAAGGTGGAAGCGTTTGAGACGAGGATATGAAGGATATGAAGAAAATTATTAATCCATCACTGAAGTAAAACAAAGAATCAATGACGTGGTGATGTCAAAAGTTTTGGCAAGACAAAATTTTGATTTTACGTTTGAATTTAATGTCCCGTTTAGCAGCGAGGCTATATGAGACGTGGACCTACTGATTAACATAGAATCCGAACCACATGAACTTCCGCCGAGAATCGAACCCGGGTCTTCCACGCCAAAGGCGCGTACGCTAACGCTTAGCCACGAAGGAGCTCCATAAAATTTTTAATAGTAAAATTTTCGAAATAATTTTTAGTGTATTACTAACATTTTCATAACAGAAGGGAAAATCATACGAGGTAAGTACACATCTCTGATTTTCAGTATAGTGTTGCTAATATGGACTAATATTGTCGAAATATTATTTGAGAAGGAACTATTCTATTTCGAGATCATATTTAACAAACTTACATGAGAACAATAAAAAAATAATAATAATATAAATATTGTAAACCATATTGATTATATAAAAATTGTAAACCATATTGATTGTTTAACATCCCTTCAATCTGGAAGTAAAATGATTTTCTATTATAATTCAATTTCTTCCTAAAACAATGTATCTTCCTCACACAAATTACGCATTATTAAGAACAATCTTACCTTGTACCTCGATTTTTTGTGATTTAACTCATGCGGTTTGTGTTGTACGTGCTTTTCAGATTAATGTATATTATCTTCAGTGGCAGCGATTGGATGTTAAAAATGGGGGTGGGGAACAAGACACGATCTGAATATTTGTATTATAGGGAGCTAGCTTGTTTACCAGCGGGGGCTGAGGTAGAGGGGGAAAATTTTCAACATTTTTTCTGTCTGACTCTTGCGACACTCCCTTACCCTCCTCCTATATGTCGGCGTTGCCGGGCTTTAAAAAAAATGTCACATGAATGTAATTCTGAAGAGTTATTTGATTATTATTGGGTGTTATTGTGGTCGCGGTTTTGTTGCTTATTATTCATTTGACAATGGCTTCACAGCGTAAGAGAGGGCAAACTATACACAGCGAAGCTAGAGAAGAAATAAGAAAGGTGTGTCCACTATACACGTTTCTATATTCTTTGAACATTATTTATGACTTAATTTTTTTAAAATTGTATTGACTATTTATCTTCATTGTTTTCAGTTACATTTTAGTGCCTATTTTGTAAATTTTAAGTGCCTATTTGCCCACCTATTTTCCAGGTTTTAATGCCTAAACATCTGGTCTCTAGTGATAATGATTAATCGAACTTAAACATAACACATACCGGTATATTCTTCATTGCACTTCTAAACTGTTAATAGGAAAAATTATGTATATAATTTATATATTTCAAGTGTTATATATAAGCTCTGTAATTAGATTGTAAATAAATGTATTATACGAAGACAATGCTATTTTTAGAGCCAACAAAATTTCTTCGAAAGAGCGGAATATTCTTAGATATAATTATTATTAATAAGAATTATTATTATTATTATT
Source organism: Thermobia domestica (assembly GCF_964235325.1). Taxonomy (NCBI): domain Eukaryota; kingdom Metazoa; phylum Arthropoda; class Insecta; order Zygentoma; family Lepismatidae; genus Thermobia; species Thermobia domestica. Next base: position 123,448,482 of record NC_137466.1, on the reverse strand, counting down.
ATTATTATTATTATTATTATTATTAAAAATTAACGCTCTAAACAAGCTTAGAAGCTTCTAAATGTAGGACCTACATTTTTCTTGCATAAAGCGGGATTTGAACCATTGTATTCAACTATCCCCAGCGGAATTGACCCTTTATATTGCAATCGAAGACTAAAATGCTTGACCGCTCCGCCACGCGGGTGGTTATAAAATACAGAAGGTGAGTAATATGCAAAATGTATTCAAATACGGTAACTGCTTATGTAAATTAAAAAATATATATATATTTCGCTGGGATTGCACAGTCTGCATAAACTCTTTAAATTAAGTGAGTATTAGGTGATTTTTTTTTTTACAGCGCACTTGCAACCCTGCCCAGGACCATCGAGTGACCGTTTCTTGATGACGGGAGTGGGGCACCTGTCAATCAACTCTGAATTCCTCAGCCTCGAATTAAAGCCAGCTCCCTGTAATACGTCAATGTTAGTTTTCCTGTTAGTATTAGTTGTACAACTAATAGGATACTATCCTTTTCAGTTAAAATACCGTATATCGTATTTCATATTTTATTAAGTAAATTGACAAGAGCAACGCAATTAGGCACTAGACCTTCGTACTCTTAAAGAACGAAAGTATACAAAAAGATTTGATTCCTTGCTCATGATTATTTTAAAATTCTGTCTGAAAAATTGAGATCAGATTATTGAATAACAAATTTGCAAAACAAATAAATAGAAAGAATAATATTAACCATAGTAATGAATAATGAGGCTTGTTTTGTAGAAGTTATATCGAAACTGGGAATTAATGAACTTATATTTTTAATTCCACACATGCCATTAAATGTATGTTGATACTCTTAGAAAATGAAAGACAGTATATACTACAAGCATATGCTATAACATTTAAAGAAATACGCAATTGCAATATTAATTGCTTTGAATTGCAATTAAAACACAATTCCTGTAGATTTCTTAACTCCACGAGAAGACAAATAACCAATACGTATTCAAGCAACGGCAAATATTATATGGAACCATTTTTTTCTATGAACCAGTAATACATAAAAAACTTTACATTTCTAAGTGATATATACATTAAGGGGCCACTTCAAAAAGTGGAGGGGGAAACTGCCCCCTCTTGCTCCCTTAATCGCCGCCCCTGATTATCTTCTATATAAAAGTGAATTTACAGTTCATTCCAATTTCAGCGCACAAGATGAACGAAGTTATTCAGTTGTTAGCATTTGATCTGTGCATCATACGTTTTCTAGGACGAGTATTTCGTTTAAGTAGTAGAAGATCAATAGTTATCTGGAATTCCGTGACTAATGTACTCACACGAAGGATAAAAAAACATGGACTAGTGATAAACATTATTAACTATACAACTCAAGTTTTCAAAAACTAACTGATTCATACTAGCTTTGCTATCTTAAATTACTTAAACTAAAAATACAAATCGCTAAGCACAGCAACGTTTATTTTAAAAATAATAAATGTGTGACAGTTTCGCCAACTAGCTGAACACATTGGCTTCATCAGACAAGTGTGTCTCATGAAGCTAATGTGTTGACTTAGTTGGCGAAACTGCCACACATTATTTTTAAAATAAACGTTGCTCTGCTCAGCGATTTCTATTTTAGTGTAAGTTTTCAAAATTTTTACTGGAGTCTTTGACGAGTGAGTTACCTAATTTTTTCTCAGAATTCCCAAGAAACGGGAGAACCTTAATAGTACATTCAGTTTAGAATTTTTTGACGTCACCGAAGAAAGTGTCGGAGAACACTGAAATTCTTTAACTCAAAGAAACTAGAGGTACAAGGTAAGAGTGTTTTCTTTTGAATTATGGATCTTATAGCACTTATAAGCAAATATACATCATTAGGATAAATTATAGTAAAAAGAAGAAAAAGTCTGAGTTAGAGAGTAAATATGGTAAAACTACAATAATACATGTAATTGGCTAAGTTTTAGAACATTTTACAATAAAGAGAAGCCACTTACCTAGTGTTGATATCTTCGGTTTCTAAACTTTCCCTAACACTAGAAATATTTTTTGAAGTCATTCTTCCCCGACGCTTTTGCTTCTCTAAATTCTCTTCTCTTTTACTCATGTCTATATCATACGTTCTCAGCTTCTCTTCATATCCAGAAATCTGCTCCTGTAATTCATCTACTTCCGTCTTGCAAATTTCAGTTGTTGAGACTGTTGATAACTTAACTTGCTCAAGTTCATCCTCACCAATTTTTTTCAAAGTTTCAAGTTCTTCAATATTCTCCTCCAAGGTCACTATTCTTTTCCTTAAATTATCAAGTTCATCGTTACGTATTTTTATTAAATTATTATATTCATCTAAGTCCTTATCCTTCTCTTCAATGCACAATTCGTAACTGCGAACTTTATCTGTAAGTATCTCAATTTCTTCCTCAAATTGTATAACACGTGTATTTCTTTCTTTGAGATCTAATTCTAATTTATGTAACTGAACGATAATGTCATCTTTTTCTTCTTCTAATGAAACAATATTTCGCCTTAAACTATTTATTTCGTCTTCCTTCTCTATACAAGTTATACACTTCACAGAATTTTCACGAAGTGTACCTTTTTCAACGATGTCAACTACTGCCACCTCTTGAGATTCAGCTGTCGATGACTCTACTCCTTCATTTTTCTCATGTTTCTTTAGTTTGTTTGACGTTGTTTCGTGCATTACAGATTCAGCTGAGCCGTGTTTTTCTTGCTGGTCATTTGAATGTGAGCGTAGATCTTGATTCAGTTTGAAAGTAGGTTGTTCTGTATCTTCCAATGATGAGGTACATTGTTGTAATGTATTCTGTTCGTCTCTGACTGCAAGTAAGGCATTTTGTAAGGTTACCAATTCTTCGGCTTGCGCACTTGTCAGCTCTTCAAATTTTGCAACATCGCTTCTCAGTTTTTCTAACTCAAGTTCTTTTTCTTTCATATATTCCCTGTAATGCATTATTTCACTTTCTGGTTCACTGACATGAAAGCTGGTTTCAACTGCTTCGTCTTGAGTGGTGATAAGAACAGAATTATTCTTCAAGTGGGAAATTTTCTGTTCTTCCTGTAAGGACTGTACATATGTTATCTCATTTTCTAAAGATGCAATATTTTCTTTCAATAAGGCATTCTCTCGAGTACATGAGTGCAAAGTATTAGTTAGTTCTTGTGATTCTATGTTGTTCTTTATAGTACTTTGGTATGTGCTTAATTCATCGCTAAATTGCTCATTTAAACGCTTCACAACTTCCTCATATTCTGACTTAAGTATACTAGTATTTTTCAATTCAAAAAATACTTTCTCGCTTTCTTCTAATGCAGCTTCAAGTTTTTCCTTCTCTTCTTCCAAAGACACGAGAACCTCTTTCAAACTTCTAATCTCTTCAGTCTGTGATTCTGAAATGGTTCGCATTTCCTCCAACTCTAAACTGCGATTCTTTATATCTTCTTTCAAAGCATTGATTGTTTCATTACAATTATTTAAGGCCTCTTCATATATTTTAATAGGAACTGACTCCGACTTCAGTCGTAATAATTCTTGTACGTTGTTTTCAAAAGAAGTTAAAAGTATGGATATTTTATCTGTTGTTGATATGTTCTCATCTTTGAACACTGAACTTTCTAGGGAGCATGTTTGTAAAAGATTGTTTGTGTTTACCAATTCTTTTTCGTGTTCTTCAAGTGATGTTAAGAGTGTTGATACCTTTTCTTTTAGCGAAATATTCTCATCTTTGACCACCGTATTTTTCAACGAGGTGTATAGCATGTGTTTTATGTCCTCCAATTCATCAATTTTCTCCTTGGCGAGTTGTTTACTGAGCTTTAATTCTTCCTCAAGTGTATTTATTTTCTCTCTCCAATTTGCTACAACTGACTCGTGTAAGGCAATAGGAACAGAACTGCTCTTGTCTTCTAGTAGATCTTTAAAAGAAGCTAAAAGAATTGTTACTTTCTCTTCCGAGGGTATATTTACATCTACGATTGACGTAATTTCGGCAGAAAATGTGCGAAAAGCATTATTTATTTTTTCCAATTTCATACTGTTTTCGCTCTCAAATTTTCTGCAAGCATTTACTTCTTCCTCAAGTTTCTCTTTTTCGTCTATCAACCTCTGCATGGTTTCTTCATATGTCTCTAGAGGGACATAATTCTTTTGCAACTGTAAGAAGTTACGTTCTTGGATTTCTAGAGAAGAGTGGAGGTTTATTATTTTATCTTCCAAAGAAAAGTTTTCTTTCTTCAGTAACTCATTCTGATCATTTAATGAGCGTAACGAATTCGTTAAAGTTTCCAATTCCAGTTCTTTTTCTTTCATAGACTCTTTACAAGTCTTTAGTTCGTCATTCAACTCACCGGCATGTTTGAAAAGACTTCCAACAATGTCATCGTGTTCAGAACGAGAAACTGAACTGTTTCGTAGCTCTAAAATGTGATTTTCTTTCTTTTCCAGGGCAGCTTCAAGATGTGCTTTTTCCTCCTCCACACGCATATTCAACCTCTCAATTTCTTGAACTTTAGAACTTATAGCATTATACATGTTCCTTACTTCTAACTGAGATTCCAATATAGCTCCTTTCTGTTTTTCTAGTTTATCTTTCAAGTCAGTGATAACATCGTTACAATTTCTTACGATATTTTCATGCAGGACAATAGGAACATAATTACTCTTTATTTCCATTAATTCTTTTTTATAATCTAATACGGATGCCAGAAGAAGAGATACTTTCTCTTCTAACGACTTGCTGTCGTCTGTGAATGCTGGGTTGTCTAGAGAGCATGTACTGAAAACATTGTGTATCTTATTTATCTTAATTTGGCTTTCATTTTCTCGTTGTTTCTGTAAGTTTAGTTCTTCCTTAAGCTTCTTTATTTCGTCTTTCCAATTATTCATAGTTTCCTCATGCTCCGAAACAGATATGAGCTGTCTTTCGAACTCTTCACACGAAACTTCTAGACTTGATATTCTATTTTCTAGAGACTCATTTTTATCTTTCAACTGTATGTTCTCAACACTACAAGAATTCAACGTAATACGTAACTTTTGAAGCTCTTCATTTTTTTCACTTAACTCTTTTTCGAGTTTATTTATCTTATCATCAGAACTTTTCAACTTTCTCTCGTGCATTTCAAGGAGTTCAATCTTCTCACGATTACAAGTATCTAAAACACAACTTAACCTCCCTAAATCTCCATTTTTCTCACTTAACTCTTTCTCGAGCTTATTAATCTTATCATTACAACACTTTAAATTTTCTTCATAAATTGCATTGAGTTCAACTTTCTCACGATTACAGATATCTAAAGCACTACCTAATTTCTCTACATCTTTGATTTTCCCAGTTAAGTCTTCTTCAAGTTTATTAATCTTATCATTACAACACTTCACATTTTCTTCGTAAATTCCACAGAGTTCAACCTTCTTATTTAATTCATCACCCAGGTTATTTATCTTCTCACTACAACTTTTCAAATGTTCTTCGTATGTGGAATGGAGTTCAACGTTCTCACGGCTGCAGATATCTAAAGCACTACCTAGTTTCTCTACATCTCCGATTTTTTCAATTAAGTCTTCTTCAAGTTTATTAATCTTATCATTACAACACTTCACGTTTTCTTCGTAAATTCCACAGAGTTCAACCTTCTTATCTAATTCATCAGCCATATTATTTATCTTTTCACTACAACTTTTCAAATGTTCTTCGTATTTAGCACAGAATTCTTCCTTTTCACGATTACAAGAATCCAAAGCTCTTCCCAGATTTTCTAAATCAACACTTTTATCACTTAATTCTTCTTTGAGCTTACTAATCTTTTCATTACAACTTTTTAAGTTGTCTTCGTAAACAGCTAAAAGTTCAATCTTATTTCTGGCCTTTGAAAGTTCTTCTTCCTGATTTTGTAGCAAACTTGAAAGATTCGATAAATCATCTTTTAGTGAAGTGTTTTCTTGTTGCAGTACATTGCACTCAGTAGTTGATGTGTTCACATCATTACGCAACTTTTCTATTTCCATTTCTTTTTCTTTCACATATTGTTTGTGACGATTTAATTCTTCTTTCAAGTCAACCAACTCATCAGTCACCTGATGTTTTGTAACTTCCAACAACGAATTTTTAGTTGTTTGCAGTTCTTCTTCGTACTTCACTAACATAGATGAGACCTCAACTACTTTTTGTTCCAGTTCTACTTCCTTCTGTTTTAAGACTTCATTCTCACGAACGGATGCATCTAAAGTACTGCGTAGTTTTTCTAATTCTTTATTATTTTCTGTTAGTGCATTTTTCAGTTGTTCGAATTCTTCATTTTTCCGACTAATATGTATTTCTCCTTTCTTAATTTCCTCTTCAAGCCGTGAAATTTTCTCGTCAGATTCTCTTTTCAACTGAGTTGCTTCTTCTAAAGATTTTGAAATGCAGTTCATTTTCTCTTCTGCCACTGCATTTTTTTGTACAAGTTCTTGGTTCTCCAAAGAACATTTTGTTAAGTCGCCACTTAATTTCTCTAATTCTAATTCTTTTTCTTTTAAATTTTGTTTGCAATTTTGCAATGCTTCATGAACTTCATTCATACTATAAATATCACATTGTAGGCTTTCATCATGTTTTTCCAGTTCCACTTGATTTTTCTCGTTTGTTACGAACTTTTGTTCCGAAGTTTTCAGTGATGCTGAGAGAAGTTCAATTTTCTCTTCCAGTAGAGAATTCTTCTGTTGCAATAGCTCATTATCACTGCGACATGTCAATAAATCAGTCTTTAGTTTCTCAAATTCCTTATTAGTTTCTTCCTTGCTATCTTTTCCACATTCAGACCTAAAATAAAACAAAATAAATTCAATGAAATGCATGGATGAAAAATCAATCTAAGAAGTATTTCATTCATTCAAAGTTTTTCACGTGCATAATTTATTATATTACACACTATCTACAAGTCAGTCAATCCCCATCCAGTATAGCTTATTTTATCCGCATATATATCTCTAACCTAAATTTCCTGTGCAACCAGACTTAAAACTATTTTAAAATTATAATAAAGTATTAACATTTCTCTCTCCTCTACGCAATCACTAAAGACACATATAAGAATACAGAACTGTAAAAATACCCCTGAGTTTTCGAAGAAAGAAAAAACAACCTTCAATAACACTTTCATAAATAATACCGTGATCAATGAATTAAATTTAATATTAACAACCGTAACGAAATACAAATTTAGAAGACTGCTTACGTGAACCAGTGATATAGCTTACAGTAGAGCTTTAAGTTTCATTACCTGGCTTCAAGAATTTCCAATCTTGCAAACTTATTTTTGGGATGTAGAATAATACAATGTTTCCTTAAAGTTGCGCAACCCAAAGTTTGATTGGGCATATCTTTTGAACTAAAGTTAAGAACGATAAAGACCTGAGGCTTGAGACAAATATTCTATGAAGATATTTTCGAGATCATGACCAATGTTGGAATTTGTAACGTTTTTGTGTAGTAACGAAAGTGTAAAATAAAAAATGTACAAAATGAAGAAAATCAATATCTAGTTGCAGAAAATCGATTTCCTGCGGGTGAATACCTGTGTACATCTGCAGTATGCATCAACATTTATTCATTGGAGTGAAAATGTGACGAAGTTGATACAGTGTTGCCATGTAAAAAAGGCTATTTAATGCAAGTCCGTATTTATTATTATTATTTGACAGAAACGCGATCCCTGCCAACACTGTTGTAAAATTACAGGTGTGTTCTAGGTTAATTAATGATAAGCAATGAAGATTTGCACATAATTGATAACTTGATTTTTTTATGCAAAAATTTGCGATAAAGTAATTACTCTGGAATCTTCATATAGAGAGACAGCATATGCTCGAAGTGACTGATATGTTCTTGTAAACACAAATTTACACGCTTCTCCAGGTTTCTTTCTAAAAAATTTTTAAGTGTGTTCCTGATGATTGAATTTCTGTTTCAATGTTCGTCTTCAGTTCCTTGATGGTTCTGGGGTTATTCTTGTACTTTTTTTTTTTTTAAGGTAACCCCATAAGAAACAGTTAGGCGAAAACTCTCAACCAATGACATTTGCCAGCTCACTGTTTATCTGCCTCCACCACGTGTCACTGACTCAAGAACGGCAGGGTTGTCAGCTGTAGATGAGTAATTTTTTATCGCAAATTTTTGCATAAAAACTCAGGTTATCAATTATGTGAAAATTCATATTGCTTATCATTAATTAATCTAAAACATACCTGTTGCAGTAATTTTACAACAACAATGTTGGCAGGCGCCGCGTTTCTCTAAAGAAAAAAAAATAAAATAAAAAATAAAGAAAAATTACGGACTTATATTAAATAGTCATTTTACATGGCAACACTGCATCAACTTCGTCACATTTTCGCACCAATGGATAAATGTTGATGTACACTGTACATATACACAGGAATTCACCCGCAGCAAATCAGTTTTCTGCAACTCAATATTGATTTTCTTCATTTGGAACATTTTTTTATTTTACACTTTCGGTACTTTCTTTCTTTACTACACAAAAACGTTACAAATTCCAACATTGGTTATTATCTCGAAAATATCTACATAGAACACGCTTAGATTTGTTTTAAGTCTCATGTCTTTATCTTTCTTGGTTCAAAAGATATACGCAATCAAACTTTGAGTTGCGCAACTTTACGGATACACGTATAAGATAATCTCTTATTTCCGCTTTAGAAAACTATTTCTGGAACCGAAACTCCTATCTCCTCTAGTCTGAAGAATGTGACATTGTTCAGATCGAAGTTTTCAGAACCAATGACGAATTAATGAACGATAAAAAAAAGCCAATTTTTTGATACATTCTGAAAGTGAGTCAGTCTGTCAGTAAGTCTGGCCAAAATCAATTTTTTTCTTCCTAATTTAATGTCTTAAATTGAAGGAATGTATAAGGAAATGACCATTACCGTAATTCGCGAACATCTTGCAGCCTGCATTTTTCATTTTGGTACTCCCCCCCCCCCCTTCCCTCACAGATCTCGTTAGAACTGTATGCAGTAATTCACTAAATTACACACAGTAATATATGTATTACCACAAAACAGTGAAAACGATTAAACGATTACACATACTAAAACTCAATACATTATTAACTTCACGCTTCATCAGATACGGAGGGGGAAGAAGTAGAGGGAAAGGAAAATTAAGGAACAGAAGTGAAACGTCCAGGTTGGATGCAGGATCACATAATAGTGGTAGTCGTATGAAGTTTAGTGGATAATAGAACTAATGAGATGTGTGGGTCTAATAAATTAATATATTATTTCCGAATTTTTTTCTTAATGAAGAAATTAACAAAAATAAAGTCGGTAAATAATTATAAAAGTATAAATACTAAAAGGGAGATAATTCAGAATGAAAGTACGTAAGAAAAATAGAAAAAAATAAACAAGAAACTGACACACATGTGGTGCGTTCACGTTTTAAGGTCTCTTTTTCTTCTTTCTTCAGGTACTGTAAGCAGGTGGAAGGATGCAATTCACTTTAAAACATGCGACACAAGGATGGAAAGATATTTACAGTTCAGTCCAATCCGCGCGAACCGGTTCCGTCGTCTCCATAGTAATACTCTACTGTACTCACTCTATTATAGTAAAGTAGGTTATTACCATGGAGCTGGTTCGCGAAGGTAGGACTGAACTGTAAATGTTTTTCCAACCTTGTAAGGAACATAAAAGAGTTTGGAGGAATTTTGAGAATATTTAAGTGAGAGTATGGTCAAATGTGCCCGTTATGATGGATTGTGTGGTCTGGGTAATGTAAGTGCTGCAAGTGTACTAGTGATCGTTGATGTAGATCAAAAGAAAAGTTAAGATTTTCCACCAACATAGAACGCTGGACAGCGGAAGCATTTAAGGACGTAACAGGGGTTGGAAGAATCGTAACTACTGGAATAGTGTGTGTTATATGTCCGTGATGAGTATTGAAAGTTTAAAACTTTTTCGAATATAGAACCAGTTTTACATCTAAGTTTTTGGCACTTCCTTCAAGAAAATCAGAGGGTGTTCAAGGAACAAGTTCTTGTAATAAAGGTTTGGGAGAGCCACCGTAACAATTTTAGGGTGAGTCGAGAAAGCCTTTTCAGCTTCATGTGCGGTGGCGAATACGATATAGACGGTACATTAGTTTTAAAAAGATGGTATTGGCTCAGGATGTTCGGAAGTCTTTTCATTATTTATTGAGAATTACTGCTGCTGGCAAAGTTCAAGGTCAAAAGGTCACCTTAAATATATATTCTTCCAAAATTAGGCATGCGATATATCGTTGAAAAGCTTATTTTGTGCTCTTTGAACAAAACAAAAGAATCAGCCCTCTCGCCAATTAGATCAAGAGCAGTGTGTCCGAAAGTTTCGTGTATGTACCAAAGTGGGCGATTTTTCGTATTTTTGAGCCCCTATAATTCAGAAACCTCGCCACACAGGAAGCTGCAACTTTGCACAATTCCATATCTCTACCATCCCTACGAAATACTAAAATTTGGTAAAAATCTAAGATGGTCGGGTCAGAAATCCCTGTTTAATTTGTTGATTTCACATGAAATGACCCATATTACACACACACACACATATATATATATATATATATATATATATATATATATATATATATATATATATATATATATATATATATATAATCACAAGTTATGGTAGAAAGAAAAGAAAGAAACTTGAGTTTTTCAATCATCAAAATATTTTCCCCTGTCTTCGTTGAACTCGCTCACTCAAAACAAACAGAAAAAATATCTGATAATTTTATACTTACTGTAACTTTTCTATTTCTTTCATTAGACATTCATTGGCTTGCTTCAATTCCATTATATGCTCCACTTGTTTAGACACAAAATCTTTGTCTTTGTTATCTAATCCTACATCATCCCAGGCTTCCTGTGTTAAGCAAATATATAAATAAATGTGGTTGAAAATGTACATAAACAGTTTAAATTTTCACTAAATAGTGAAAGTTAGAGCTAAATTCATCCGATTGAGTTAGCAGAACACTAACGTTTTTCTAAATTAATTTCATACACGTGTTTCAAGATTAGCATCATCACAGTTGTACATATATCGTTATTCGCATCTTAATTTTTAAATAAGAATTAAAATTAGAAGTAAATTAATGATAGCAGAAGTGGTCGAATTTTGTTTTCTAACTGGAAATTTTCATGGCTTAATCCTCTACCAATTTCATGGTTTCACAAAAATTAGAGAATTACCAAATTTTTGCGGAACATACTTTTAAATAGTATGATGGGAGGTTTAATTCACTCTCTCATTAATGACTGATTTCAATCCCAAGCAGCAGAGATTGTAGGGAAATCTCTGAACATATACCTCATATTCTAGTATAATCGATTAAGTTTTGCAAAAGCTATCGAGGAATGTATTTTCTAAATCAGTGGGGAGGGATTATTCTCCCTCATTCTTACTGATTTTAAATTCAAACAATGGAGATGTTTGGTAATCCTCAGGAACACATATGCCATATTTCACTGAAAGTTTTGTGGACCATATTTTATAATTGACAAGGGATGGAGGGGAAATCATTCCTTTGTTTTTCAATAACTCCATGCAGTAGGTATCATTGGGATACCTCAAATAAAATATTTTCATTTTTTAATTTTTTTTTCTAAAATTATTGTGCAAGTTTTTTAAGGAGAGGAGCTAATGTCATTCTTTCATTCTTAATATACTAATCCCAAGCAGTGGGGATGGTTGGAAAGCTTATCTTTATTTAAATATATATATATATATATATATATATATATATATATATATATATATATATATATATATATTGGGGACTGGCCCTCTTTCAACAACTTCAATTGACAGCAAATGAAAATAGTCGAGATGCTACAACGAAAATACGTATGATGTTTAATTAAAATCTAAGTAAACCTGCAGCTTAGAGTAAATTTTATCTCTTTTACCCTTTAAATTTACCGATTTCAGCCCCAAACAATAGATTATATCAGAAGGCTGGAGGAAAGCACATGCCGAATTTCGTTAATACCGGATAATTTTTAGAGTGGTGAACAGACACACGAATGTCTGTTGACTCAAATGGTAGATCAGTTCAATAAATTCAAAGGGAAGTAACTAATGGAACAGTTACAAAATAGCAAAATTCTAACGTTTGTTTACTTCTTGCTTTGCTATTACATCATTAACTAAAAAGAATTAGCCTCTGGTGCATGGAGGCCCTTGATTTGATCCCAGCACGCGCCAACTGAACTTTGTGGACAAACACACTGAAGTGGGTTTTCTCGGGGTTCTTCCGTTTCCTCCCACTTTCTTCATTCCACCATTTCCTTCATTTCTCATCATCGCCGCCTCCTTTAGCCTAGCCAGCATAAGTATGGGACGTAAAACTAAGATTTCGTAAAAGCATTAAGTAATTTTATACTCAAATTTATCTGTATGTAGTTATTTGTACAACAACAATACCTGAAGAAACTGTTTCAACTCCGCTTCCCTTCTGAGGTACTTCTGTTCAACAAGTTCAACTGTTATATTGAAGTCCAATTTCTCTTGCTCAAGATGATTGATTTTTAATTCCTTTTCAAGCTGCAAAAACAAAATATATGTAACATAAAAACACATCAAGTTCAATTAAGGATTGAGCATGTATATTAACCAAATAATTTATTTCTAAAAAACAAATTATCTATTTCCTTCCTCATGCTAAGCTGTTACCTCTGCAATTACGCAAACTCACACATTGAAGATAACTTTTGTTGTTGTTGTTGTTGCTGCAATTTTCAACACTATTTCTCATAAATAAGTCACCATCGTAAGTCTCGGAACTGAAAAGACTTAACAAGAACTACAGGTTACGAGTAACTGATTTGCCTGTACATAGGGAAACATGAAAATTGTTTGAAATAATAGAAGAGAACTAAAACAGACTATTTGAAGTGGCGGAAAATTCAGGAGAGAAAGAAATAAAGAATTAGATAGATACCAGAAAAAAAATGTTCAATAACACTTAATATAAAACTGTGGAGAGAAGACATTTAAATGATTCATGAGCAATCAACTATTTTTCACCTACTTTTTCCTTCCGTAGACTGCATATAGAGGGTGATGCATACCATTTATTTATTTATTTATTATTTATTTATTTATTTATTTTACAACACGAATAACGCAAACAACAAATTTCTAAACATCAAATAAAGAGTTTTTGTGGGAGTTTTGTAACGTTTATAGAAGATGCTGAAAATACGCACCTTGCTATTCAAACACAACTGCACATGTCGTTCCATGATGAACTGAATTGTTAAGAATGTTTTTCAAAGTGATTCAAACTCATATTTGTTATATATAATAGACTGTAATGACAAATGAACAAAAGTACTCTGCTGCTGCTATATCTGCAATGCATATACTTGCAGGCGAATCTCGATAATGTATAATAATAATAAAAACAGTGAATTATAAATGTCCAATTGATGCCATTCCTCCTGTCATCTTGCTTTCACAGTATTTTGCAGACATCGCCAACATTCAAAAGAAAATATTCTTAAAACATTTCCAGTCCATGATTGAATACAATCAACAAATAAAAATATAACAGTGAATTGATATAGATTACGTTAATGAAAAGGAACCAACTTGGTTATCGAAAGTTTGTAAGCTCACGATCTCGCTGTAATTTTTGCTGCTCTTACAAATCTATCCTGCTTCTTGTAAGTTTCAATGACTACTCCCAGTTGCCAAGATAAAGGTGGGAAATGCCTTGTTTCATTAATATTACCATATTCGTTGCAATATAATCTGTTCCGTTGTTGTAATCCATCAAGATAATCTTCAGATCAACGTGTTTAAATGTATAACTGCAACATCTGTTGTATCTAGTTCAGGTCAATAAAGTTAACTAGAGTCAGTAGGATCATTGCACAAAATTGTTTTGATATGAAACATACTTCTGTGCTAATAAAGTACTTAATTCTTCATACCTAAATGCAGATTTCCCAGTTAATTTGCCTTAGTTGATATTTCATAGATCCGAGGAGCATCAAAATGTAGAGAATATTCTAAAGTAAATAGTTTGTATAAAGAATTAAGTTCATGAGATGCTCAGACGAAATTAGATAAGTTATCATTGAACATATGTAAACACTTTTTCTCTTCGAGATATAAATATTCTAAAAGCTGCTATGAGTACAGGCAGTTAATACTAGCTCCAAATAAATATGACTATATACGCCTTGCTACTGATGCTATTGATTCTCCCCGTTCGGGTCGAGTTCATCGAGTTGTGACAGGAGTCCACAGCCACAGGAGATCAAGCTTATTCAGGACAACCGAAGTATCATCCAGGCTGAAATGGTTTCCTTGCTGAATGCGAGTTTCGGTTCAGTACAACACATAGTACATGACAAACCCCGCTACAGAAAATATCCGGCAGGTGGGTTACTCAACAGCTGACGCAGGAAATGGAAGATCGTCGGGTTGATATGTCAAAAGCTGCTGAGGCGTTATGATGAGGAGGGTGAAGATTTTCTAGCTCACATTGTCACCGGGCATGGAAGTTGGGTGCACCATTTTCAACTGGAGACGAAACGTGCAAGCAAAGAATGGCGACAATCGTCTTCACTGAAACCAAAGAAATTTCGCAGTTAACCATCTGCAGAGAAATTCATGTTGACTTTATTCTGGGGTAAGAATAGTCCTATTCTGGAACACTACATGCCCCCACGTACCACATTGACTAGTACCACCTACAACATCGACCTTCAAGAACAATTTGAAGCCACAACACACACAAAGCGAAGGGAAGTGCTGAGTATAGGTGTTTTGCTTGAACACGATAACGCCCATCCTCATTCTGCCTGTGCAACCATGAAAACTATCAACGAATCAACGACCTACGCTTCAAGTGCCTCTCCCATCCACCATACTCGATAAATTTGGCATCATTCGGTTTCCACATCTTTGGAGCACCTTAGAAGGCGGAAGTGCAAGTCTGATGAAGACTCCAATCGGCGGTGCACGAGTGCCTACAGCGTCAATCAAAAGATTTTTTTCTTTCGCGGTATCGAACCACTTCCTATCTGATGGCGAGGTGCATTGAACTGGGAAGGAACTATGTAGAAAAATAATGCACAAGCAAACATTTTCTCTGCAGTAAAATAGTGGGGAAAAAGTTAACTGCGATTTTAATTTGATTTTTCCTCTATATAAAATAATGATAATGCCTGTTGTGATTTACGATTGCGAAATGGTCGCTTACCCTGAGGGAAGAACGCAGACTGAAAATATTTGAAAAAATTATGAGACGAATATTCAGACTCAAGAAGAACGGGAATGGGGAATGGCAGAAATTTCGTAACGAGGAACTGCATAATTTATACCATTTACAAACATTGTTAGTCATTAAGTCTAGAGGTTCAGATGGGTAGATTATGAAGCCAGAATGGACAAAAGTAGGAACGCTTTCAAAGTTTTAACTGGAAATCCAATCGGGAAAAGAGCATTATGAAGACTTAGGCGCAGATGGGAGGATAATGTTAAGGTAGATCTCGCAGAAGTAAGAATACAAAGTAGAAACTTAATCCAGCTGGCTAAGGACAGAAGTCAATGGAGAGCTTCTGTGAATGCGGCATTGGTCCTCCAGGTTCCAGGCTTAGAGTTATATAGTTAACAGGTAGCACATTTGCTGGTGCTGTAGTGTCTTTCAGTCAACTCTTCTGTTAAGATATAAAACTTTAAACAGGTAAATAAAAAAATGAACCTATAAAAGATGATCAGCAGATGATTTTAAAACCACATCTAAGATGAAAATTACTTACCAGGAGCTCTTCCATACTTTTAATCTTCTCATTTAATGAGTCCAAAGATAATGATTTTTGTTCTAATACTTTCATCTTTTCACAAAGATCATTGTAATTTGTTTGGAGGTCAGTGTATCTTTCTTTAAGACACAAGTGCTCTTGATTTAATTGGGTAAGTACTTTGTTAGTTTCTAAATATAATCCCTCCGCATCCTTTGCAGATTTTTCTTCATGATTGATTTTGTCCAGAAGGGCTTGTACCTTAAAAAATTATACACATACATATTCTTAGAGCTATAAAATTAAAAAACAAAAAGAAGATATTGTATACCTTTGATGTATTGACAGACGGATTTCCACATATGATTACATTCCAAAAATCATATTTGAAAATCAGGAAAAAGAGAAATATCTATAAATTTCGGAGCTACGTATTTAGTTATCTACCGAGGTGTTCAAAAAATGTACATACATTTTAGAATAGCTGCTACATTATTCTAAGTACTATAACAATACAATGGGGAAAGTTCAATACACAGCAAAAAATGAGGTGTTGAAACAACACAAAATGACTATCACTTTAGCGTGTTACTTGTGTGTCAATTCAACACCAAGCACATCGCTTTCAGAGCATATCAGAAATACCTCGTTACTGGCTGTATTTGCATTGGTTTTTATTGTTTGGTACGAGCAAAGCTGTACGAAATATATTTTGTATTATGGCAAGTAACTAATAACATTCTATGTTTTCTATAATCGGTCGGTAACAGGTTTACAGGTCTGTTGTAAACCTGTGAATCATCTGATAACAGTTACAAAGATAGCAGTGCTCCCATCTATTTTCTTTATCTGTTATTGTTGTGTCTTAGCACGTAAGAACAGAAGATGGCAGAACTGTTGCTTATGTAACTGTTGTCAGACGATTCACAGGTTTACAACAATATTATTGTGACCAACTACAGAAAATATAGAACATTATTCGTTACTTGACATAAATGCTAAATATATTTCGCAAAGCTTTTCTTATACCAAACAATAAATACAAATGCAAATTCTCTCAGGTAGTAACGAGTTATTTCTGATATACTTGGAAGGAGATGTGCTTGGTGCTGAATTAACACACAAGTAACACGCTAAAGTGGTAGTCATTTTGTGTTGTTTCAACACCTCATTTTTTACTGTTACAGACGCCTTTTCTTCGTGGAATTACAATAAGTTCTCAAACTGCAAACCACCAATCTTCGAACATGTTTGAACACGATGCTCTACATTCCTGATGACATCTTCTAAAGTAGTCACAGGGATTGCTTTATAATCCATTTCAACTGGCGCAATTCTACTAGTGACTGCGTTCTTGACGGTTTCCCAGAAGTAAAAATCTTCATAGGTACTTTCGAATTTCCAATACCTTTTCGGAACGTTTTCGGTACTTGAATAGCAGCCGTATTTGTACATAGTTGCATTCTTTCAATCGATTACATCGCATCAATTAACATAAGTCATCTGTTGCTGTTACTGAACGAAAGTATTACACGTTGAACTCGTAGACACCGAATTGAAGCATATCTCATGTTTCTGAAGTATGTATACAATTTTTATATTATTTTATTTTACTTTTTTTAAAGCATCTTGGTACACAAGTTCTAATTTATCATTCGAACATACAAAGGTTTGAGAAAGAATGGTAGGGTTTCATGGGAATGTTGTGCAAGAGCAATGGCACCTGTGTAGTTGAATCATACGTACACCGTTTTTTGTTTGGCAGCTCAAAATGGTTTATTCAGCAGAAAAACTACGCAATGCTACCAAAATAACTATACTGTGACAAAACTTATGTTAAAGTGCGTTTGTATACAAGTATGTTTTCATGTGTGCATCATTCACAGCACAACACAAGCTCAGGCGGATAATTTCATACCAGACCCTGTCGAGCATCCTGGCGTTACAATATCAATTGCTTCTTGCTTTCAGGTGGTTCACATCATCGATTTTAACACAGCATACAGTCTTTAATTTAAAAAAAATAAATAAATAAATAAAATAAAATAAGACAAGTGTGAGGCCAAGGCTTCTTGAGGACCAAGGAAACCCCACCATTCTCTCTCGAAGGCTATCAATCAAATGTTAAACCTACAGAAACAGATTTAGTGCTGTTATTCAAGCAACATTTTCCAAATTTTCGCAATATTTTACTTGAAATATCAAATGTTAACTTCAGTGAAATGAACGAGAATCAAGTTTTGCTTATCAACCTTCTACATTTTGCAAACCTTTTTTGGACAGTATTCGTCCTCTTCTCTGAATTGCTTTTCTAAACGGGTAAATTCTTGTAGTTCTTTGTATTCGTTTTCAAGCTCCTTTAAATCGAGTTTCAGTTTGGTGTTACGTTCTCTTAGAACTCTTGGAGGAGTCTCGGTAGATTCAGAGACGTGTTCAGCAATAAACCTGAGAAAGAAAGTTGTTATAATAATAATAATAATAATAATAATAATAATAATAATAATAATAATAATAATAATAATAATAATAATAATAATATAAAACATGCAATCAAACTGAACACTTTTAAATTTTAATAAAGTTATCCCTCTTCTTTCTCGTAACAAGAGGCACTTTACAAGCCCTAAAATTTTCTCAATTATATATATGAAACAATCAAAAAACTAAAAAAACAAATATACACTAGTATAAAAGGACTCGTTCGTCTTGAGCTCACAAACTGTTGGGCCTGGGAACTTCAAATTTTATTCTCCTTGGACCTAGATGAAAAATAAGACTGTTTTATGAAATGCGAACCCTGAAAGAGAAAGGGAAGCTTGAAAATATTTTTCAAGTTCACTAGACCTCCGGAACTGTTAAACTCTTTCCAGCCTTAGAACAAAGTAGACGTAAACAAAGCGAAATGTATTATTCCGCGCCTCACATGTGTTTCGGCGCGAGAGACGCGAACAGCAAGATCGTCTGCTTAGTTACTGCCGTCGCATAATTTCCAAAGTGTAAGGCTACAGTTGGTTCGTAAATAACGCACTGACACTATGTTGGAAATATGTATTTTCTTAAATCCTTATATAAACGAGCTGACCGCTGTTCCTGTGTCCTCTTTTGTGTTTTATAACACGAGACGAAAATGGATTATTGTCACACATCGTCGCCATGGAACTCTGCATTCTGCTATAATTTTAAATGAGTGGGGTAGGCGCGCGAACGCATACACAGTAAATACTATATATCCAAATACGCGTGAGATTGAAATGAAGCTACATCTGTTGTTAAATATTATATATATTGCATTTATTATCACAAAATGCAAGATAAATTCAGATATCTTTATTTGAAATCATTATTTTAGTAGGGATTATATTGTGGTAGGATACTAGTGAAGTGAGTCCAACAACCAATCACTGGTCATCGACCCATTGGTAGTCAGGTGGGTTTGTTTACATCTACTTTTTTCTAAGGCTGGAAAGAGAATAGGTAAGGAGAACTTGACATATATAAATATACTCCTTAAATTCTAGGCGAAAGGTGAGAAGTTTTATACGAAATTCGACATCTATGGAAAGAAAATGAGCCCATGAATCTTTTCTTAACGTTCCCTAGATCTCCGAAACTTTTGTAGTAGAAACTTGAAATTATTTTTAGAAATGTTTTCATTGAACTTAGGCTCAAAAAATAAAGTGAAGCTTTACCTACTACGAGATCACTATGCGCCATGAATATTTCTTTTCGACGTTTACTACAACTGAACTTTTAAGCATAGAAACTTAAAATTATTTTTCACCATTCATCAGACCTCAAACTGTTAAGACGGAGGAATTTGAAATTTTGTACAGATATTCAACCTAGACTGAGAACAAGACGAAGTACTACGCAATGCGATTACTACGGGGATTTGAACATTTTCTTTCAAAGTTCACCAAATTACAAACCGTTAGGCATTTAAATCTGGCATTTAGTTCAAATGTTCTCATTGATTGATTAAAGTTAATGGGGACGCCAGGATCGAAGCTATTTGTCCCCACCACGTCCAACACGACTCCCATAAATAAAAGTTAAAAACCAACATATTAAAATATAAGAAAAATATTGCTGCAAAAGAGAAGTAAAAATCTAAAAGATAGATAGATTGGGGTTCAATGAGGACGTCATCATCAAGGCTATTTTTCCTCGTCACGATCAACACGACTAAAATTTAACAACAAACATATCAATATATATTTTTAAAAAAACTGCTCCAAAAGAGAAACAAAAATCTAAAACACGAGATAAAACATATGAGAAAAATACAACAATAACAAGAAATAGTAAATATATATGAATAACAATAAATAGTAATAATAGTAACAATAGAGAAAATATAACATCATATAGTACAAAAAACAATTAAAAATAAGAAATTAACGCTTGAGGGGAACCTTTCCACGGGGTCAAGTACGCCCACTCAGTATCCATCAGTTCATCTTCCACCATGTCAGACGGTTACCATATCAAGGTAACCGTACCGCTAATCTTTAGGACGGTGACAAAAGGTGGACAGCAATGAGCTGGAGCTCGCCGAAGACCAACATTAACAGAAACACGTGTGGTTCGCAGGGTCGATGTGACTGAGATTTCTACTTTTGTCGGGAACAAGATCTGTTTGGGTGGGAACGTCGGATGTCCGGGTTGTCACAGATTTACAGGAGATAGCTGCAACAATAGCAAAGAGTACAGAAAGCGAGAAAGGATGCTTTCTTTTAAATGATGCTTAGCATCGGCGGCACAGATCTTCTAAAGAATCATTAGCTCTCGGATAAGTTTCTCACATTGAAAGGCTGAACAGTCCAGAGACCAAACAAAATGCTCGCCCCTGTAGTTGATACAAAAGAGCTTGTTCACTGTACACGGTTCTGCACCATGACTACCCTGGCCACAATTCACACGAAGAGCAGCACTCGCATTATACGACGTGTTGGTGTGCCCAAAATATTGACATTTGAAATAGCGCAGGGGAATGGGAATACAAGGACGCACCTTGATAACCAGCCTTCACGTAGTCCGGAAATCTAGACAAACAGAATAAGAATTAATGACTGAGCAGTAGCGACTTCACCTGACTTCTTACTTTTGATGCGAGCTACAACATGTTGGTCAGCTAGCTAGCTCCTATCTAATCTCCTTCATGACGGCATTTAAGATGTCCCAACATGATATTACACCGCGAGAGACGTTCAGTAAACGATGGGGTTCTACCGATATCTTCACTGGTCCAATGGTAGTTAATTTTACTAACTTCGCTGTTTGCTTCTCGTCGACCGTTTCCACCAATAAATTGCCATTCCGTAATTTCTTCGATATCTTTAACCTGTCCGACGTTATAAATAGTTTGTTAATAAGGAAAGGGGACAAGCTCTTAATAGCATTCGGACGATTAGCTTCAGCATTGGCAGTATCTTTAATTACAAGATATTGTAATACAGACATTATGATACTTATCTTTTCCACACTATCGAAAACTTGAGATTTTCTCTCTCTCTCGTTCCGGTTAGGCTTCTTACGAGAGAGTGAGCCCGGACCCGATTTTATAGTTTTAGTACCATGAAATCTTGATGTTAAATATACATTGATAAACACAAAATACGTGTGAACGTCGCAACTTCACACCGAGGTGCTTGCGAGAAAAACTTAAGCTATTTCCCTTGCTATCCCATAAGCACGCCCTCACCGTAGGATCAGCGTGGGGCCTACGCAGTCAAAGGGGAATGGGCATACAAGATAACCATTACCGCTGACAAAAGTGCATGGCTCTGGAAAAGGAAGAACTGGAATTAAAAGTATAGGATAGGATTAAAACTGTCAAACCAAAAGAATAGACACCTACTAGCCCAAGAAATCAAAAAGTGAGTTTTATAATATTTTATATTATATATATATATATATATATATATATATATATAGGGTGTTTCAAAACAACACCGACAACGTTTGGGAGGTGATTCCTGACACCAAGATAAGACAAAAAGTATAGACCAACCTGGGTGCACAAATGCTTCCTTTCGGAGTTATAGGCTGCCGAAAACATGAAAAATTGAACTCTAAAGATCCATAGCTCCAAACCTATGGGACCTACCGTGGTCGGGTCAAGACTTCACTTAGGATCCAGTATGTGTACTATCCATAAATACATATTTCAGAATCCTGAGGTACTCAAACAATTTTTGTAGAATTAGTTTGGCTACGGGCATATAACCTGAAGTACTCAGCAACTACCTCTATAAAAATTGTTGCGGAAGTACCCAGGATTCTGAAACGTGAATATTTGGATAGGACACATACTAGTTCCTAAGTGAAGTCTTGACCCGACTACAGTAGGTCTCATAGTTTAGGAGCAATGGACCTTTAAAGTTCCTTTTTTCATGTTTTCGGCAGCCTATAACTCCGAAAGAAAGCATTTGTGCACCCAGGTTGGTCTATACTTTTTGTCTTATCTTGGTGTGAGAAATCCCCTCCCAAACGTTGTCGGTGTTGTTTTGAAACACCCTGTATAAAGCTTTTATTATATGGACCATCCACTTCCCAAGACTCTCATCAACCACCCGCGAGACCAGTAGCGGTATTCGCAGCTGAGAAAGCATGCAAGAATATGCGAATGAGGGGTGATACATGAATGAGATAGGTCTCAGCTTTAGCCCCTCTCCGACGAAAAGGGTCCGCTACATGGAGAGGGTTCAAATGTTCTCATTGAACCCTTAATAGGGTGTAAGATCAAATTAATTTTGGTGCCTTCCATTTCAACTCAGGCAAAAAAATATAAAATTGTACCATCACCATCTCAGATATTGTTGAAACTTTTTTTTTATAGCAACTAGACATGTTTTTAAGAAACCCATATTTTTTTGTTTTGTCGAAAAAAATTTTCCCGCCAAGTAATGGGCCATCAAAGACGGGGAGTACAATTTATAAATTGTAGAAGACATGGAAAATGGTCAACTTCGGAGCCTCACCATTCGGCTATGGAGACAGGTAGAGTTATAATTCTTGATGTGGTATGTACATAGGGGTATAAATAAACTATATTTTATTATAGTTTGGTTTGCGCATGCGTATCTTTTCGTACATAAATTAACAAATGAACGTCAATTTATCTGAAAAGTCGAAGTTAGCGAATTTTTTTCGAGCACTTCGGGTTCGAATTTTAAAATTCTGTTTTCACGGTTGGTAAGACATAGTTACCCGCTTTCCGAAAAAAATTTTGTATCGCTTCTGTGTGCAACTGTTTTGTCGCAAAAATTCGAGAAATTCTAAAATTTTCAAAAATCGCCATATTTGGGCGCCATTTTCTCGAAAACACCATCTTTTAAAATTCTGAAATTTTGTCAGATGGTTCAACTTTACATGAATAATAAACACACCAAATACCATTCTCGACCAATGCTTCATGAATTAACTGCAGCCTTTTAAAGTTAGCGAAGTTTCGTTAACTTTGATGTCACAGTTAGCAACACTGGGAACAATGAAAGTGCAACGAATTGATGATGTTTGTGGTTCACGTTCATTAAATGAAGAATAAAAGGTTTTCTTGACTGTTTTTTTTTTAATTATTTTGATCAAAAAGGCTCTCTGAAATAGTAAAATGAGCCTCTCCCTACTCCTCCGTTTTCTTAAACCGAAATAATCTGAGGTGGAAATTACGATTACGAAACACACAAATTTCAAGTTCACTTACTTAAAATGGTCTTCGGAAACAAAACTTTATTGATTTTTTTTTTTCATGGACCAATCTTTGCTTGGTTGGTGTCTTCTTCGCTAATAGCATGTAACCGTGCAGATGCTCCAATAGGTATTGGTTCACTCATACCTCGTCCAGGAGTGGATCTAGAGGGACAATTGCCCCCTCAGAAGAAGAAAATTTCTTGTTTTATATATAAATAAAACCCATCCCAGAGTTTGGAGCTCTTAAAAGTAGCTCTAAGTACCAGTATTATAACCCCCCTTCCCTTCAGAAGTCCGTCCTGGATCCGCCCCTGCGTAGCACATTGTCGATAGTCACAAAACACTTATTTTCACTTCTCTTATGCTCTTCTGGAAACTTGTACCTGCTGAAGGTCTATGTGAAAGCATAAGCAGCACTTCAACTTCACTAAATTCATGATTTATTCATAATATTTCTGCTACGCACCACTGGTTATCATACATATATGTATGTAACAAAAGTTCCTTTTTGCAGATTTCTTAAATCTACACTTTGAATTGCAGAAGTTCGACTTTGGGGGAAGCATGAAGTTAGTTTATGGTGACCCGTTACTGCCATAAAAACTTCGCCATTTTCCGAAAGCCAAAAATGACCTTTGAATACCAGTTACCGGTCGCATACTTTTTCTTTTATTCTTCCGGAAGTCGTCGAATTCAATTCCAGGCAACAAAACGAGAGTAATACCCGGAGTTTGTACTTGCACTATACTCACGAATTCTTATGCGGTTTTAGTGGGGGCGCGGTGGCTCAGTGATAGAGCGTTCACCTCCGGTGCTTGGGCTCCCTGGTTCGATCCCAGCTCGCGATGTGTGGGCTTTGTGGTGGACAAACACCATGCTCGTGGGTTTTCTCGGGGTTATCCCGTTTCCTCCCACTTTCTGCATTCATTTCATTTTTCTTCTTCTGCAGTTTTAAAACTGTGTATCTGTTTTAGCCTAAGGTTATGCCCGTTGCCCCATTCTTAACCCCCCCCCCCTCCAATACCGTCGCAGAGACCCCTGCATGGCCGGTTTCACTGCAAAACCACTGCTTTATCGGACCTGTCTGCATCTCGAACATCTGAAAGCGATTTTTAAAATGGGATGCAGAACCATCAGAAATTACTGACACGGTTTGGGAAATTGTAGACACTTATTTTCACGTATTCAAACCTTTTTCTACAAAATATATTTTCGCTTTTCTTCGAGTATTTTTAGAATCTTGTCTATGGCTATGAGTACATGAGCCGAATCGTGTGTTTTATCGTCGTTTATTACAACAAAACTGTCAGTTGTTTCATATTCCGGTGATAACTCTGAATTTCACTTTGAAGATTAACAGTTCAGTTTTCAACGAAGTCCACACGAAGTAAAGTAGAATTTGTATCTTGAAATTTTATACGATGCTTTTCGGTAGCAATTAATTCTCTTTGGACTTTCTTGATGTAGTCATGAATTACAATTCTTACAATTAAACCAGCAATGTACGATACGAAAAGCAGAAAGTGGCACAGTTTTTTTTAACGAGATTATTGTTTTCCCATATGGCATATGTAACACTTTCATTTTCATCAGGATCAATAATTAAAGACTCCACACTTATTCCTTCTACTCCAGGAAATTTACCACATTCTTGAAGAAGACAGCTGCCATTTTCTACGGATCATACTACTAAAGGAAATAGGTCACTCATGACAGCTTCAATACACGCTGCACCTTTGATTTGTAGCAACGCAGTAGGAACTAACTTAAAATTCGCACAACACACACACACTTCCCTCGCAGGTTGCGGACTGACCCACTTTAGTCGAATACTATAAAATTCCGAGTGACCCATTCTTATGCCGGGATTGTTCTGTTTAAAAAGTCAGTAAATTTCTTTGGAATGCATGAGAAACCGTTTCGACTTTTTTTTAACTTTTTGTCCTTTTTCGATCACTGTAATGACATCGCACTTAATTGAGGCTTTGTCTGGAGCATTCCAAATCATCATTGAGGTAATAGTTCAGGCTTTCTATAGATCATCAGAATTTATTGATGGTCATTTCAAGTAAACTTAAAATATGTGTGTTTCATAATCGTAATTTACACCTCAGATTACTTCGGTTTAAGGAAACGGAGGAGTAGGGGGAGCCTCATTTTACTATTTTGAGCGCCTTTTTGATAATAAGAATAATAATAATAAAAATAAAAACAGTCAAGAAAACCTTTTATTCTTCATTTAATGAATGTGAACCACAAACATCATCAAATCATTGCACTTTTATTGTTCCCAGTGTTGCTAACTGTGACATCAAAGTTAACGTAACTTCGCTAACTTTAAAAGGCTGCAGTTAATTTATGTAGCATTGGTCCAGAATGGTATTTGGTGTGTTTATTATTCATGTAAAGTTGAACCATCTGACAAAATTTCAGAAATTTAAAGGATGGTGTTTTCGAGAAAATGGCGCCCAAACATGGCAATTTTTGAAAATTTTAGAATTTCTCGAATTTTTCGCGACAAAACAGTTGCACACAGAAGCGATACAAAATTTTTTTCGGAAAGCGGGTAACTTGGTCTTACCAACCGTGGAAACAGAATTTTAAAATTCGAACCGGAAGTGCTCGAAAAAAATTCGCAAACTTCGACTTTTCAGATAAATTGACGTTCATTTGTTAATTTATGTACGAAAAGACGCATGGGCAAACCAAACTATAATAAAATATATTTATTTATATCCCTATGTACATACAACAACAAGAATTATAACTCTACCTGTCTCCAAAGCTGAATGGTGAGGCTCTGAAGTTGACCATTTTCCATGTCTTCTACAATTCATAAATTGTACTCCCCGTCTTCGATGACCCATTACTTGGGAAAATTTTTTTCGACTAAACAAAAAAATATGGGTCTCTTAAAAACATTTCTAGTTGCTATAAAAAAAGTTTCAACAATATCTGAGATGGTGATGGTACATGCTCTCCCTGAATTGAACTGGAAGGCACCTTTTACGAAATGCGGCCTATAATAAAACAATAATAGAACAAAAGTTTTTTTTTTCTTTTTTTTCCCACCATTTATCAGATCCCTGAAAGTATTGGATGTACCATAATCTCCTTGGACCCTCGGTGGAAGATAAGACGAGATTCGTGAAATAAAAATCTTAATGGAGACTTCATAATTTTCGGGGTTCACAAGATCTCCGAAATTGTTACGCGTAGGAATTCCAATTCTTGTATGCTTTCCTTGAACCTTAGAAAAAAAATACAAGACGATGTATTACAAAATGTGAACTTAGGGAAAGAAAAGGGATGTTTTCTTAACGTTCACCAACATAATCGAAATTGATGGGCAAAGAAACTTGAACTTTTCTACAAATATTTTTTTTTCCTTTAATCCTATGCTGAGTACCATACGTATACGGATTACGTAATGCAACCACTACGGGTATTTTAACTTTTTTTAACGTTCACTAAATTTCTGAAACTGTTAGGCACAGCAGCTTTAAATTTAACTCAAATGTCCTCATTAAAACCTACTTGGGAATGAAACAATTTTAAGAATGCAACTGCTAAGGGGAAAATAAAGATTCTTGGACTTTCATTTCTCACTCTTAATCAGATCTCCAAAATTGAAAATTAAAATTTTGCTCAAATATTCATCTCCGACTCTAGACTACAAGCAAGACGAGATTTAGTAATATTCAACATGTAAAAACTGGATTTAAGGATTTTGTACAAATATTCTCAATTCTATAAACTATAAATACGATAGATTGATTGGTTGATTTTGAGTTTCGAGTTCCGTTCAGCATCAAGGTTAGATAATACATGGACCTGCAACATAACGTGGGATCCGAACCACATGAGTTTCCACCGGGAATTGAACCCTGGTGCGTACGTTAATGAATAAGATCGAGTTTTAAGAATTGTCACTTAGAAGGGTTCCATTATATTACTGTTATTAGTATTATTATTACCAATTAGTTTTGAAACGCTTAGAATACAGCAACATAATTTGTGTACTGTGTTTTGACGCATACAATATAACTATCCCATAAAAGAAATTGATTTGGTTATGCTTCTAGATTGAAAAGACGATTAGGGGAAAACTTGAGAAATTAATTTAGGAATAAAAATTTTGTGTAACGATTTCCACGGGAGAATCTTTCGATTTCGGGTGCAAGAAAACTTTGGAAAAAAACATTAATGGGCACTTTTTTTATACTGAATTCTGGGATGATTGGGAACAGCTAAAAGCTTCGCGAAACAATTTGAATGAACTGGAATCCACCGCTTTAGGGTGCGTGAAAACGATTTGATTGTCTTGGTACTGTGAGAAATTATTTAGGATCGATTTTGTGAGATGAACTCCACTAACATTACACTTGCATCAAGTACCTTGATACCAGGAAAGTTCCTATATATTTTCAATGACCCTTATTCTTCCCGTGCACTTCGATTATTATTAACATACAAGAATAGCATGTAGTAGTTACAAACTAATAAGCAACACGTGATTCTAAGAGATCGGGAGAAAGCACTCAATCCAGATATTTGACCATCATAAATGATTATTAATAAATTTCTTGGAGGTAAATAATGTGCTTTACGGCCCTGATTAGCTATTACAATGTTCTATAGTGTTTATAAGTATAAGACCATGGGCTTTCCTACATTCATTACCTTTTCTTGGTCATGTTGAATATTGTAGAAAGAAGAAAATGGACTATTACTAAGTCTTATGAGAACTTTAATTACTAAAGGTTCTACTTCCTTTAATAATTGAATGCATTATTTGTCGTTCCCATCTACTTTGTAAAAGTTCTTGAAAGATATGTCAGAAACATTAAAATAAAAAGAATATATTCTTTTGTTTTGTAAAACGTTGATTTGAAGAACTGGACCTACTATTAATGAGGGCTGCTCCGAATCATGACAGGAGTTTGAATTCGATGCAACTGGCGGGTGAACAGACCACAGTATAAGCCGTTCTCCACCACACTATCTCGACTCCAGTAGAGCTAAATTACTGGACTGGCATCACAAAGGAAGAGAAAATATATAAAATATCTTTATCATTACGCGATTGGAAAATGAAATGAAATCTTTGAGTTTTACGTCCCACGGTTATGCCGGTTAGGCTAAAGGAGACGGTGATTATGAAAAATGAATGAAATGGTGGAATGAATAAAGTGGGAGGAAACGGGAGAACCCCGAGAAAACCCACGCACACGGTGTTTGTTCACCACAAAGTTCACTTGGTGGGAGCAGGGTTTGAACCCAGCACCTCATGCACCAGAGGTGAACGCTCTACCACTGAGCCACCGCGGCCCCATTATTACGCGATTGGGTCTAAAAAATAAGACGAATGAAATTTGTATTAATGAAATGAGAAAGTGAACAGGAAACGAAGAATCCGAGATAATCTAAAGATACCATGTTGACCAGCATCACAAATTTACATGGCCTGGTGTCGAACCAGGTGCCCATCGCAACAGAGGAAAGCGCACTAGCATGGAATTACTAACGGAAATTTGAAAATGAATAAAATATCCCAATAAAAATAAATCAGGAAAGAAAAATGAATACTTGCCTATTAATACAAACATCTGTTTGGCAGGAAGCATCTGCTTTGGGTACCATGTAATCATCCAGTGATCCCCTACTAGAATAGAATGTTGATCCTTCATCACTTTCCCTGGACGACCTCATGATGCCAAATACTTGATCCAATTCTGTTACTTCATCTTCGTTCATTCTTTCCAGTTTTTCCATCTCTTGGAAGAATGCTGTATTTTCAGCTTCAAACTCTGCACAAAAACAAGGTAAGAATTGTTAAGCATGCCTAACTCAAAATGAGCCTCGCTATATATATTGTATATATGAAAAAACTGCGTTGATTTCATTTGCGTAATATTACAATAGAAACAACAATTACCAAAAGAAATAAAAGTACCTTAGAAAGGTGAAAATGTAAACGAAATTTAGCAAATTAAGTTCATTTTCAGGTTTACTAATACTTTTTCTAGCCTCCTGTAAGGCATCTTACTTACCAGTTACGTCCTGGCATATATTTGTTTCATAATAATCTTTACATATAAGGGTTGGATTTTTAGTAATGGCAACAATGGTATATCTTGAGAAGTAGAGTATTTACAAGGTTCTAAGTTTTACATGCCCTCGATGCAATCACTAGCATTGTGAATCGCGTTCCCAGCGATGTGGAAGCCGCTCGATGTCGTTGACAGTGCCTAATCTCTGGATAATGCGGATGGAGATTGGTCGCCCGGAGGAGATCATCAACTGTACGGAAGCGTGTCCACGAAGTGCTTCCTTCATCTTCGGGAAGAGGTCGTAGTCGCAGGGACTTAAATCTGAAGAATACGGGGGGGGGCGATACAGCACTTCCCAGCCCCAACGATGCAACAAATCAGTGACGGCACCTGCTGAATGTGCCCTTTCATTGTCATGCAGAATGATGGGTGGGTTCGTCAGGAAGTGGAGTCATTTTCGTCTTACAGCTCCTTGCAGATTGTTTTGCAAAAACATGCAGTAGTACTCTGCACTAACGGTCTGTCCTTGGGGCACGGTGTGGTTTATGATTACACCATCCCAGTCGTATGCGATGATGAGCATAGCTTTCACATTGGTTGGGGTATTCCGAACTGTTGTTTTTTTTCTGTGACCCAGGATGACGCCAATCGTTTGATTACCGTTTCAGCTATGCTTCATACGCTCTGGCCCAGGTCTCATCAATAGCAATGATCCGCCGTAAGAAGGCCTCCCCTTCACGTTGATACCGCTCCAAGTGTGTTCGAGCGGTATCACATCGCAGCTAGTTGTGTTGTTCAGTCAGATCATGTGGAACCCACCTTGAGGCGATTTTACGCAATCCCAAGTTCTTCAGAATTTTCAGCACAGTCGAATGCGCTAGTCCTGTATTGTTGGCCAATTGACGCATCGTCGCGTTCCGATCCGGTAACACTAACGCGTTCACGTTCTGCATCACTTACATCACTTCTGCATCACTGACATCTTCTTCACTTACAGGAGGATGGCCGGAGCGAGGCATGTCTGTGATATTTTGTCGTCCGTCATTAAAGATTTTGACCCACATTGCTACTGTACGGTATGGTAATGCACTTGCTTCGCAAACATCTTGCAATACTTTGTAGCATTGTTTTGCATTCCTATCTCTAGCCCATTCAATTTTCAACCAGCTCCTCTGATCTTGCTTCGTAAACATGACTGTATTCCGCGAGCACTCACGCAGCGTGACTGTAGTCCACGAGCACTCACTCAGAACTGTCTTCTAACTGCTGGCGCTGGGCGTGCACAGAGGGGTGGACAGGCGAGTTTATGTGCTCTGAGGGAGGGTCGGTATCTAACCTACCGCTGGTATGAATTATAATGGATTGCTTTGTTCCCGAGTACATGTATAGCAGTGTTGCTATTACTAAAACTCCAACTCTTGTATTAAAGAACAAATGCTGGCTGATTGCCTAGGCCAAAATGCTTAAACTAGAAACTTGAAATTTGGAAAATACATAGGATTTGTGACGTACGATACCACTAAGAGAAGGAGCTCCCTCGTAGATAAGTGGTTAGCATACGCGCTTTTTTGCGTGGGAGACCTGGGTTCCATTCCCAGTGGGAGCTCATGTGGCCCGAATCTCAGGTCAAGCTGTAGGTTTACGTCTCATAGCCTCGCTGCTGAAAGGATCGCTAAACTCAAAATCAATCAACCACTAAGGGAAGATTTTTGTAAATTCGATGTGGAAGAAGAGAAATAAGTTGAAATTATTATAATGAGAGTCCATATCTTGAAACTCTTAACGTTACAGACATAAAATTTGGTATTTTGACTTTTCATTTAAAATATCTCAACATGTGTTTCAGTGTTCATACAAGGTGTGTAAATAATGTTATAAGACTGAAACTCTGCGCACGAACTGGTAATGCTGGTGACATGGAATTTGGAGGGTTCCATCAATATAAGTGGGAACTCGCTAGCGTCATTTGGTTGTCCGTAGGGATTGTTTTAGTGAAGCAGATTTTGCTCGTGCGTTCTGACAATGAGTGATACGAATCTCGAGCGACGATATCCGATCAGGGTTTGCTTCAGATTTGGAAATAGTACAAAGGAAACTTGTAAAACTTCGCCAGGTCTATGAAGACTGTTTTTATTAAGACTCCAGGTGTTTCGTTGATCTCGAAACCCAAGTCTCGTCACCCGTAATGACACGTTCCAGAAAATGGGGATTATTTGCAATCTAACCCAGAAAAGCAACATGTCCCTTCGCATGTTCTTTAGCTCGTCCGTAAGGATTCTCAGAACCAGTTTGGAGCAGATTTTTCGCACACCCAATTCAATGGTCAATGGCTGATGAACGGTGGTGTGACTCAAACTCAACTCTGCCCCGATCATTCTGACTGTCAACTGATAATCGAACGCACAAGCTTCCAGACTCTTTCTATATTTACATCAGTTCTTGCAAACGAAGGCCTTCCACTGCAAGATTCATCTTCAATTGACTCCCTTCCTTCTTCTTAAACTATGTGTCTTAAACTAACGAAACACCTGAACCCTTGATAAAACGCTGTCTCCGTAGCCCTGGCAAAGTTTTACAAAAGTTTTCGTTTTATGATGTCCAAGTCTCAAGCAAAACCAGATCTCATACCGTTGACCAATACTCATGTCACTCATTGTTAAAACACACAAGCAAAATCTGCTTCCCTAAAAGAATCGCTACGGACAACTAACGTGGCGCTAGCGAGTTCCCTCTCACTTACACTGATGGTGTATTACATGTTCATTCAGCACCCGTCCAAGTCCGACGTCATCAGCGTTGTCAGTCTCATTACTTTAGTTACACAACGAAAAAGGGAAAATGAAAATGAAATCTTTGAGTTTTACGTCCCACGATTATGCCGGTTAGGCTAAAGGAGACGGTGATTATGAGAAATGAATGAAATGGTGGAATGAAGAAAGTGGGAGGAAACGGGAGAACCCCGAGAAAACCCACGCACACGGTGTTTGTCCACCACAAAGTTCACTTGGCGGGAGCAGGGTTTGAACCCGAGACCCCATGCACCAGAGGTGAACGCTCTACCACTGAGCCACCGCGGCCCCAACGAAAAAGGGAGCTGAAAATTCGAAGTGGAAGGGATGAAATGGGCTATAATAAGATGTCTGTACCTCAGAATTCTTTGAAGCTACAAATATGAATTTTGGTATTTAGACTTTTGCTTTAAAGTAATTAAACAGGTGTTTCAGCGTTTTTTGATATTTCACCTAGGAGTGAAGGAAAAAGGTTGGGATAGTTCACTAAGATGCCCATACGAAATGTTCAAATTTCGTGCGAAACTTCGATTTCAAACAAATTCTATATGGGACACACAGGAGGAATGAGAATATTGCCTGCAGCAACATGTGGCAGCATTTGCTAATGTGATAAACTGATACTTCAGTATATAAAAACGTCTGATCGGTCAGAAACTGAAATTATGAAGGCATTGATGATGTAACGAAGATAGTAAGAACATACCTCATTTGTATTAGAGAAGAGCGGTCTACTACCTAAGTCAACGTGCAACCCCAGCTTACAGACGTGTTTACTGCACGATGTAAGAATTTTAGTATAATTAAACAGAGCATTTAAAAGTGACTAAGAATTTGAAATACACCACTTACCACTGTCTTCAACAGTACTAGCAGTATCACTAATTTGACTTAATCCAGAAGTCTCCATTATAGATGCTAAATTTGATTTCCAGACGGATTTTCGTGCAGCAAATGAACGTCGCATAGGACCACACCACGTCATCCTTCGAGCAGATTTTGGCTACAAAAGTTACGAAAACAATATACAGAGCAAGCAAAATACGGAAAGTATACAAAACCCATTACATTATGTGTACAACAAAAGAATTCACTGTATTTACTGGTTATTAACTGTTTATGTTCGGTTTCTCACCAAGGTTGGAGGAGATATGGATCCACAGCTTAACGTGGATCCAAAGCATACGAGTTCCCACCAAGAACAGAATCCAGGCACACCGCGCCGAAAGCGCCTAATAAGCTGATTTTTTTAAATACAAAATAAAAATCAAAGTGTTCCGATTTATATCATCTTCAGTTTGTTTTGAATTAACTGCAGCATAAAACTTACTGATTATCAATTCATAAACTGTGAATAATAATAATAATAGTAATAATACATATCAGTAAAACTTGTAACTCCTTGTAACCAACCAACAAACAATTAATTCATTAAGAACGGCAGTGAATTTCTCCAGGACAGGGTGACCCACAAACCATAAACAACGAAGCACTCAAAGGGTCTACTAAGGCTGATAGAACCCAAATTTATAAACATTGGGAGAAACGTTCAATTGTAAAGCAGAAACTATTCTCGCCAACACCTCAAACAAGTTGGGAAACTGTATAAAATCAGCGATCTCATGAGTTAACTGCGACTCGAAGTGACAAACACATACCGTGTTTCTTTGTTGTTTCGTCACAGAAAGGATCAGTTTCTGGTCAGATAGCTCAAACGAGACAGAAAGTGGGTTTTTATACTACATACCGTCATCAGTCAGAATTGATGGACGTAACAAATCCACTACCAAAATCACCATTGCATCAACAGTGTGTCTGGTGGACTGCTTAGGATGTCGTGCATCGCGACTTGGTGCCACCTGAAGAAGGAAAGTGTATAAAAATTGAAAACTTGGGGAGCCAGTGCGTCTGCATCGCAGTGTTTTTCTGTTACGGGACAACATGAACAAACATGTTGCTAAAGTCACCCACCAATATCAGCCTTGTTCGGAAGACATCCTTGGACATTGCATCGTCGTATTACCATTTGTTCCGTTCGTTAGATGATCTACAACAGGGCGCAAAATTTCAGTCAGACGCACTCGCCAATCCAAAAATGATTGTCACCAGTACCTCTTACGTACAAATCATGAGAGGTCCCCCCCTCCTCACGGCCTTTGGTCTGACAAAGAAAGATTACATCAGGGCATAAAATTTCAAAACCAGACAATTAAATTCAGGATAATCAATTTTGAATTGGACATTTCATACACATGTTAAAGAATACCTTACATTTGTGTAACGCTCTCTCTCTGCACTGAAGCACCAGTTGTCGATTGCAGTGATAACGGCATCTCATGCAAATTTCTAATTTTTAAAATATTTTATATATTTACGGTACTTATTTTATTTTATTTATTTATTTATTTATTTATTACTGAAATCGTGACGTGATTGGTTGATCTATTCTATGCACTGGGCTTTTTCCCAGCTGTTCTATCTTCAAACAGCGGGGGAAATGATCTCTCACGTTGACGCGTTAAAAGGCCGTTTCTATTGAGGGAGGGAAAAGACGGGCGAATTACAACGTTGTGACGACTTCACTTTCCATGTCCGTTGTAAAGACTTCACATTCCGTGATTTCTCTCACTCAGTGACAATTATTTTTTGTGCGAAACAGAAACTGCGCAGCCTTGTGAGTTTAGGCAAAAACCATTCCTACTGAACACTGGTCGTCATCTCTAAATTTCTAGTCGCCAATGGCGACCTGGTGAGCAGAAATTTTGCGCCCTGATCTACTGGGATGACAGTTCGGATGCTCAACGAAGTTATTCATGCACTGGACTTTTTAGATCCATTTTCCGCTGAGGTCTACCTTGTGGAATCCATATTGTGTCCAAAAGTTGAAGCTATTCTTATTTCCCAGGTGCATCTTACTACGTTATCGTCTTTCTGTTTGTACCATATTTTATATTTATTTTCTAATTTCAGTCATGCTCAGTCTAATAATTTGGTTACTACCTACCTAATTTCGTACTCTCAAAGGAAATTTACGTCAAGTTGGATGCTTCTATACACCGATAATATTTACTTTTAAAACTGAAAATGGTCTTTAATGTTGTCCAAAAATTGCCATCTTTTGTTTTTCCCCTCTTTCAACTTCTAACGGTGTGACTTTCGATAGGTTTCGAACTTTGAAAGTATCGATATACCGAAAAATTGAAAATTTTGAACGTAGACATTATGTAGTGATCACATGACAATTAAAAGTTACTGCAGTGAATCGCATAACAGATTAAAAACTGCAATAGTCACAAATCTAGAAAGTACAGTTTAATCCGTCTCTAAAGAAATTTTATAGTATTTCTTAGAAATTCTACCTAATTTTAGGTGGAAAAATTCTTACAAAATCATTTTTAATTTATTTACTAAGAAAATATAAAAATGAAGAGTGCGAGACATTTCATGTGACGACAAAAGTCTAGTGTGAGAGAAGATAGTATGCTATGGAAAGTTTATAGAGTAGGTATGTGACAGTTACACCATATTGAAAATGATATGTAAGTAGTGGCAATAAGGACCCCACAAATTATGTGATATGGAGGCCTGGAGAACATGAAGGTCCTAGACTGGACCTATATAAGAGAGCCATAGACTGTTGCTTAGTGAGGCCCCTACTTTTGGCTCTGCAGTATGGCCTAGAAGTCTATCGCTTCTATACTTTACAAATATTTAAGACTGTCCCTGGGCGCCTCTAATTACAGTACCCTTTCGTTTTAGAAAGAGTCCAGTCTCTTTACACGATGCCATGTTCTAAGTCTGATTCTCATAAACAAATAGATAATCGGGAGGCATCATATTGGCGTGAAAATATTCTTCGGGTTTTCTGTAATTAATATACACATTAGAAACCCACCATGCAGTTTAAAAAGAAATTCAGTAAATATACTTGTTACAATATTTTTAAAACCTTAATCTCCTCTTTCAAAGGTCAAAGAATCCTTTAAAAGTATTTTTTCTTGGGTTTTATGTAATTTAAAGACTTGTACAAACGAAATGACCAAGAAGTATAGGAAACACAAAAATCTTCAGCTCTTTGCATATGATTGAATAAACTGGGCCTTTACAAGAAAAATGAATAACAGGATATCTAATATGAATATTTTAAAGGATATTATGTTTCTCTATTTTATATTTATTTGTCTAACAGAAAAATAAATATAAAACATCAGTCAATTTTCTTCTTTTGGATGACACTCGAAGAAGGATAGCATGCGATCACATAAATGGACACTCCAACTGCACACGCAACAGAATGTCCAGTGAGATTGGTCAAACGTGTGCTGTACACGTCCCTCTAAGTACCTTATATCGCGCAGTTTCTCAACATATTTCATCTACTTCAGAATTCCTTACAGATAGAAATTACGAGTGTAAAGTCAAACTAATCTAGGCGGCCTCACCAAGGGACTAAATCAACTTTCCTGGAGTTATGTATCGAGCCAATCGCTACATGTATCGAATGCACACCAACGCCATTGTAAGGAACCCTGTAATGTTGTAAATAAGAAGGTACGTTGCCATCTGGGTTCAGAAGAGAACGAAACGCACTGTGGCTGCGTCAATGAAAATGGATCAATGATGCGGATACTTCATATGACACTACTTTTACTGGTCAACGTTCCTTACTCGTATCAACCCAGTTTGATTACCGTCCCACTAGATACTGACAACTCTCACTTTTTGAATATGTTCATCGCACTGTGTCGTTGACGGACGTCCAGGGCGTTCCGCGTCGTCAACCTTCCCTCTGTTCTCCCGGGCGGAAAACATTATTTGGGATATTGCTTCATTCCTGTAAGCATCCTTAATCATGGTCATGGCCTCCGAACCTCATTTTCCAAGGCTAATACAAAATTTGATCGCATATCGTTGCCCCATTGAACGTGGCATCGAAGTTAAACAGGGTTCCCGTCTAGGAGCGATCAAGTAGCTCGCGTAGCTTTTTCAAGACCTCACTACCATTCTCACCACAAAGCGCCCCACTCCAGCCGCCCGCGGCGCCGGGAATACATCATTGTACTTATTTTTGGGACAGATCCTCACACATACAGACTCACTTTAATATTCGGCCACCACATTATATTAGCGTTTAATTTTATTTTATGAACTACAGTTATATATGTGATAATTGTACTTTGACCACGTCCTTGACATAGACACCACGTTCTTTTTTATTCAGTTCATTCTTTTTTTTACTCTGCTCTTTTCATCTCATTTTTTTTCTCTTTTTTTTTTTTTTTTTTTTTTTTTTTTACGTTACTTTTATATAGTGGTATGCATTCATGGTTTTACTCCTTTTATCTCCTTTCCGTTTTAATCCTTTTTACCTTGCCACTGAGGAAGGAACCAGCTGAGAGTTCCGAAACGTCAAAATCTTAATTTTTCAAGGGAGGATTCATTGGTAAGTAGCCAATTTTTTGTTAATTTTGAATATCTCCCATGCGCCCATGTAATTATAAACAGGATGTCTACTAAAATTCGAAAATGAAATTTCGTGACCTTTTCCTTCCCAAACCATAAAAGTTAGTAACATTCTCAAGAGCGAATTTGGGTGCGAATTGGGCCGAATTTTCATGCATGCGATAGAAGCGTGGTTTGTTTGCGATTTGGTAGCATCTAAAACCGACCAGAAATATTTTTGGTGGTGAATTATGACGTTTTATAGAACAAAATTTTCCTATCTACACTTATATTTCCACAGATAAAAAAAATTCGTGACCAAAGAGCTAAATTTCGCGACTTTTTCA
The DNA here is from genome assembly GCF_964235325.1 of Thermobia domestica. Classification (NCBI taxonomy): domain Eukaryota; kingdom Metazoa; phylum Arthropoda; class Insecta; order Zygentoma; family Lepismatidae; genus Thermobia; species Thermobia domestica. The sequence continues at coordinate 123,410,337 of NC_137466.1, read as the reverse complement.
TGACCTTCGTGACTTTCGTGACCGATAGACACCCTTATAAATAAAACTTAACTCTTGAACCACCCAAAAGATCTCAATCAAATTTTCAACATAGATCACGTTCGGGCTTTGGATAATTTTTATCATTTAAATTTGATGGTGCAACGTAGGGGAGGCGGAGATATATGTAAAAAATAAAAATGGAAGTGACTGTCTTTGTGACTTCAGCCTTGAACCACTTGACCGATCTCGATCCAATTTTCAACCTAGATGAAGTTCGAACATGAGATGATTTTTGTCTTATCACTTTGACGATGTAACTTACAGGAGGGGGAAAGACATTTACAAATGATCGAAAATGACCGATATTAATGTCGAATCTATAGTTTTTGAGGTCTCTGAGGTGAACAGTGACACTTCTGATGCCTTTTAAATCCAAATTCAGCCCTGCAAATTGTGGGAGAGGAGAGGGGATATATATATATATATATATATACAATATAAACCATCGAAAATGACCAATATCAAGGAGCGCTTAGGAATAATAAAAAGTGACTGACTAACAAAACATATTACTATTTTTTCTTAATTTAACCCAGCGAAGCGGGTAATTGATGCTACTTATTTATAATATTGGAAGAACAATTTAATTAGTATAAGTAAACTGTCTTTGATTAGAGGTAATATTTTTGAGTTACTTACAGATACTTAAAATAATAAAGGCAATTTCGTGCTTTGCACAATTTCTTTTTAAACAAGAATTCAAATAAATAACTAAATTTAGTCCTGCTTCTGTTTGATATTAAAATACTTACAACAGGAGCCGCTGCAATACTGGAGACTACTAGTTTCTGTTTCAAAGAATGGATCTTCTCCGTTAAAGCCTCGTTTTCTTTCTCCAATTGCTCCTTCTCCGAATAAACATGATCCTCTTTTGCTTTCTATAAATATATATCAGGAACATTAAAGAAACGAAAACTTAATTATAATAACAATTAAGGATTTTGAAACAATAATGAAATACATTTGTTCAAATACGCGTACACTATAACAAGCAGTATAAAATACGGTTATTTCACTTGCATCTGAAGAATTCGCAATTAATGATTTAACTTATTGTGTAATTTTATAACTACAGTAATACGACTAGATTCCTTAATCTCAACAGTGTGACAAAACTAGCTTACTTTGTGTCCTACATCATACGGATGTCATCCAGCTTTATGATTTTGTGTTAAATTATAAATGATCATTATAGAGATACTACCTGTACTAAAATTTGTGAACTCTCATAAAATATATATATATATATATATATATATATATATATATATATATATATAATGTACAGAACATGACAATATTTTCCATCAAAAACGAAGAAAAAATATGGAGATAGTCAGGAACCGCACGATTCAATCATAGCCAAGTAGTCCAAAAGTGATTACTGGAAATAATCTTACCGTGACAATTTATCAATATCAAAAACTTGTTATTTTGTTTTAATGTCAAATATTAAAATCAGTGAGAAAAGGCAAGGAAAGAATTCACTTCTCCAGATACACATTACATTAGAAAAGTCAGCTGTCTGTTTTGTCCTTCGCATCATAAATCCATTCTTTGTCTTGATCCACGCATAATTATGTGTAGCGTTACCAGAAAAAGATTCTTGACGCTAGTTTTTTTTTCTAACTTACTTTCCTTAATTAAGGTAATATTTTCATTTGATTTGCAAAATGTTTTCATGGGGAGTTATTATTAATACTAATGAATACTAGTTATACCACAGTTTTTCTGTGGTAGAGAAGGAAAAGCAAACATTGATATTTTCCTTTTCTATTCATTAAAGTACGCATCTAAATGGCCTCTTCAAACGTTATTTCATTGATCAACTTTTCAGTTTTAACTGATGAAATTAAGTTTTAAAATTCTGATTATACTTTTCTTCTGAATGATTACTTTAACGTTACCTTGCTTTGTATATATTTATATAAACCATACGAATTTAATACTAAAACCCTATATAACTACTTTCACTATACTGAGAAAAATATGCATTCGGAGAAAACAAGTTAGGTAATATTGTTTTATATAAATTCTTGTTTACGAAGAAATAAGACAGCAATGCAGAAGAAATCAGCGAAGTCGTAATTTAAATTCTTTATTTAAAACAAATTTTGCCATTTAAATAAATTGAATAACTTTTCAATATGGCATCTTCATTCGTTTGATTGATTTGGATTCTAGAGTTGTTCATAAATTCCGCCCTCATTTTTCCACGGTTTTCTCAAATATTTCGGCAACCAGAAAATAATACTAAATTTTTGGGATTTAATACCAATAAGTATGAAACAATGTTAACGTAACACTGAAAAATTTTAATCGTTCGACTGACAGGAACTCAAATATCTCGTTCTTGTTGGAAGAATCTTTGATCCAAAATATCCATTTAATGAATTGCCGCCGCAAATAATTATCTTTGAAACGATGTTGAAAGGTATAAGTAAAAATCTATCCACATCCTTAGTGAAGGTCCCGTACTTTTATTCATATATGAAGTTAAATCCAATAGATAAGAACTAATTATTTACAAAATTGAATCTTTTTACAAACCCAAATGTTAAGACTTTCTACGTGGGATTGTAACAACATGGCTTTTAAGACGGAATGAGTTGTCACTTTGATGAAACTGCATAATAATAATAATTCTAAATCATCTTGGTATTTGTAATAGGTATAAAGCTATATTTACCTGCAACTCCATCTCCAGTTGTTGAATGTATCTTTTGTATCGCTTCAAAAGTGTGGAATCAGAAACTACTTCATTCACATGTGGATCTATCGCTACAGTTTTCGCTCTCGAAGCAAACCTGAAATTATCGAAATTGAATTAACGGAAATCCATTTCCCTTGAATCCTATTCAACTCCTCTCTGGTATGTTCTTTAAAAATTGTTTATGAGCAAGTATTTTCACAAAGCACGATTATTATGAAAAATTAAGGTTATTTTCACACTCACTATTTGTCTTTCACATTCAAAACCTACCCAATACGTGATATGGTTTTCTTAACTATGAGTTCTAGAATTTCATTGTTCCAAGAAGTCGTCAGTAATTTTCATGTTTTCTAAGTGATCTTCCTCTACACTATAAATTACTGAATGGAAAAGAAGTACGATACGTAATATCACACTTTAAGAACCCACCAACTCGTAAAATGTATTTTAACAATATTTCATGTTAGCCTCCAAGCTTCATTAATGTGGTGAGGTATGTTCTTAGAAAAGTACGGTTGATTTTATTTACCAGTTTTAGTAAAGTTTTTCTAAATCTTTTAATATAATTTATTAGACACGTAATACAAAATATTTTATAGATCCCACATCTCGCCATGCATCAAAACACACAGTAGCAACATAATAAAATTCTCTACACATCAATCTACAGAAAATGTACTGTATTACACATGCACTTCTATGGTTGGTGATTATACTGAAAGAGCTAAGATAGTAATAGGCTTTATTCTGTTTAGTGCATGCCGTTCTATGCATTTCAGAGCCACAACATAGTTGCAAATGAAACTTTTTATCCTTTCTCAAATACAAAATTACTGAGGGTAATAATAATATCGCTTGAGCAAATCCTGTCTTCTAATTCCTTGACTAAATCCACTGGTATACCATCGTCTCCCGTGACTCTCCTTCTTCGCATGTCTTTGATGGCTTGTACTACTTCACTTTTCAATATTCTGGATCCTTTTTCTTCTTCATTCACTCTGCTTCGATTACGATCTGTATTGGGCAGTCCTTCTGGTCATACAGATCCTTTATGTATTCCTTTCAGATCCTAAAGATGTGTTATTTCTCGTGAAGCCATTCGAATGAAAGTATAGGCTGTGTTCAATTCTGAGGTCTTTTTTCTTTCTTTCTTTTCTGAACTACTTATCTCAAGAAGTTGAAACTTGTGCTACTTCTCAACGAAATCTGTTCTTAGATGCACACATTTTTCATAATGTTGACGCCGAGATTTATCAGGGGTGTGTTTTGATCACTGGAAAACCGCTGATACCAGAGCGGCTCGACTGGAAATGAACGTCCACAGAAAGTCCCCCAATTGTCGGAAACAGCCAAGAATTGCTCGGGACGAGGTCTGGTGAGTAGGAAGTGAGATGACATTTCAAAGTTGATAGTGCGAAGAAAATCGTGCTTAAGAGTGCCCGATGACCAGGAGAATGGTCTTGATGGAAAAACACATAAACAACCATCTCGGGTCGTTTTCCTTGCAACGCTGGAATAAGCTTAGTCTTCAAAACATATTCGTACGCAACCGTCATTGTATTGCCCTCTGAGAACAAGAGTGACGATTTCGTCTTCACTGACCCAATACATGGCCACCCATTACTTTAGGGAAATTTCTTTGGTGTTAGGGAAGCTGTGTTCTATTATGACGCTTGCTGGTTCGTTTCAGGATTGAAAAACGGTACTCGTTTCTCATTCATTGTTTTAATAGATGAAATGAAACATCACTTATGGCGTTATCAGGTGTTACCATTGATTGACATATTGCTACCTATGCAACCTTGTGATCAACAGTTAGCATTTGGGAAACTTCGCATTTGCAGGTCTTCATGCAGAGTGATCTCAACAGATTCCATGGAAATGCTAAATCTAGAGACATTACGCACACCAAACCAGCGTCCTCCATAACTTCCTTCACTCGCGCAATCACGTCGGTCAAGCTTGGTCGAGGTTACTTGAGTTCGTTATCACACAATCGACCTTCCAAACTTCCGCACCCGAACACACATTTGTCCCATCTATTATTTCGCTAATGTATTACTGAGCTGTCGATTAATATTGATAGGTACCACAGCACACATGAAGAGAAAACAGATATTCAAACGCTGTTCTTGCATACTGAACATCGCCATTTGTAATATAAAAAACGCTGCAAAAGTAGCGGCGGCTGTAGAAACTACCAGAGCTGCATGGTACTGCCTTCTATATCTCAAATTTACAAAGACTGACTGCGTATTTTAAGATGAAGTGGATTCTTCCATCTGCTCACAGTAGCTGAAAAAATAGATCTCAGAACTTGAACGTATCTCGTATTACATGCAGCTAAATTAGTTTAATAATTGTTTAGTGAGCATATGGAACATTACGACCATAACTAAAACTAATCTGAATAACGTTCCTTTTTCACATGTTGTTTTAGCCTATTTTAAGTACTTCTTGCGGGTACTCTTTGTTGGGGTTTTCTTCTATGCAGATCTTCACATAGTTTTTGTAATGACAGTGGTATTATATGCATATACATTTTTTTTTCAATATAACATAATTTTGTTAGTACACTAACACCTAAATCAATAACAAGACTATCCATGGCTTTAGATTGAATATTATAACAAAAGAAACACTGACCAAAGCTTCAACACACACTGTATTTTAAACTATATTGTGTAACAGTTTCGGATATCTAACATATCCTTCATCGGACACTATACAATATAAATGAAGTTACAGACACACACACACACATATATATATATATATATATATATAATATAGTCATTCTTATGAAAAAGTCTAAATTCTATTGGCTGAAGCCTTCTATTCTATTGAAGGCAGAACACTTGTGTTCGGTCTTGATGTTAAGGATATGTTCCCAAGCCTTAGTAGAGAATCCATAATAAGTGCCATAGAGGAAGAGATGGGAAGTACTAGTATCAAAGGATGGACAAAAGAGAAGGTAGTTAAGGCTTTGAAGGTACTATGGGAAAACAGTTATTGTATAATAGGGGAGAAAGTGGTAAAAATAAGACAAAGACTGAGTATAGGTTCGAAGCTGAGCCCAGTACTGGCAGAAATAGTTATGAACAAATGGGGAGAAAAAGGTGAGAGAAGAAGGGGGTGAGAACTTAATCATGTTTTGTAGGTAGGTGAATGACTGCCTAAGCTTGTGGAAAGGGACTAGGAGACTATTAGAGAAGTTCAAGGATAATGTGGAGGGTAAAGAAAAAGACATAAGCTTAAACATGGAGTTGGAAGAAAATGGAAGAATGAACTTTTTAGACATGACCATAATAAAACAAGAGGGGCTGGTTACGAAGTGGTACCAGAAGGAGTGCTCAGCGGGGGTGTTCTGCCACGAGAGGAGCGACGTGGATACGAGTACGAAGAGGAATTTCATAACCAATATGATAAGAAGAATAGAAATGCTAGAGGACGAAGAGGGAGGCAGGAAGAAGAGCATAGAGAAATTCTATAGGCAGAACAACGGTTACAGCAGGAAGGAGTTAGAGAGGGAAGAACGTAAGAGGAAGAGAGGGTAAAGAAAGAAGGAAGATGATGAGAGTGGAAAATGGCATGGTATAGAAAGTATGGGAGAAGAAACGGAGAAACTGAAGGAGTTATTGAAGAAAGGAGGAGTCGGAACTTATAGAAGGCGTGGAGAAAATTTATTGAGAATAATAATGAACGATAGAAAAGGCACCAAAAAGATTAATGAAGAGGAAAAAGGAGTCATCTACAGGCTATGGTGTGGGGACTGCGATATGCCATATGTAGGAGAGACGGGAAAGAGAATAAAACAACATAAAGAGGATGTGAGGAGGAAGAAAGATACCAATGCGATATACAAAACATGTTAAGGAGACTAATCACAGAATTAATTAGGATAAGACGGAAGTATTGGAGATGGAGAAGAGAATGATAAGGAACTGGTAAGAAGCAGATTGGATAAAGGCAGGAAGAGATAAGCTGATGAACTGGACAGGGGGCTTACCTATTAATGAATTATGGCAGAGCATTTTGGATAACGTAGACAAGATGAAATTGAAAAAGGCTCTTATAAGAACCAAAAATGGTGGAACGTGATTGGTTGGAAAATGAACATGGGGACCTACGGGATTGGAGGCTTCAGCCAACAGAATTTAGACTTTTTCATAAAAATGACTAATTGTATGTCGGTATCTTCATTTATACTCTATAGTGGCCGATGAAGGATGTTAGATATCCGAAGCCGTTACACATTAAACAGGGTGGGCCATAAGTCTCATACCATCCCTTGTAAAATCCACTTTCCTCTCTGCATAATTATTCAATTGCAACAACAGAAACAGTACGGTAAAATTAGCAATTTGAAATGCCTGTAACTTTTGAACACATTAAGATATCAACAAACCGATCTCACCATTGTGTTTGTCTTTAAATTCTAGCCTAAAATGATGTGCCGCATGATCATGTTCCCATTTAAAAATCTTGACGGGGTTAAATTGAAATTCTTTGTAAAATTAAAGAAATCACCGAGTGAGGTGTGAAACTGTTGCACGATATGTACGGTAATAAGACGATGTCATGTACGTGAATGTGAACGGCAAAACGCTTCAGCGAGGGACGCGAGAACGTTGATGATGAAAGGACCGGGTAGTCCTATCACAGCAACAACAGACGAAAATGTGGCAAGAAAGATGCACATTGTCTGGAAAGATCGCAAACTCAGCATTCGAGTGATAGCAGACATGGAATACATTATAAAGAGCCTGTCCGCGTAATTCTACAACACTATTTGAACACGCGCAAAGTTCGAGCCCTCACATAGGAGCAAAAGGACTTCGGGAACCACGTGTGCACTGACACAATGGAACGCCTGGAAGCAGAACCGAATTTGTTAGTGAAAATCGTCACTGGTGATGAGACATGGATCTTTCAATATGCTCCTGAAACGAAAAGGCAATCCATGCACTGGCTAACTCCCTTATCACCGCGAATGAAAATAGTACGCAATAGCAAATCGGAAGTGCAGGTCATGTTCGTTGTGTTCTTTGATATCAATGGCCTGCTCCTGATTGAATGGATACTATCAGGTCAGACAGTCAATAAGTAGTAGTATCAGCAGGTTTTGGTGAGGCTGCGAGAACGTGAGAGAAAGAAAAGGCTCCTCTTGTGGAAGAATAATTAATGAGTTGTGCATGACAATACTCCTTCACATACATGAGTTAAGCAGTTTATGGCAACTAAAGAGACTTCAGTGTTGTAATACCCACCTTATTTGTTGGACTTATCATCAATTTTTATTTCTTTCTCCGAAAAGTGAAATCAGCTTTCAAGGGAACTCATTTTCAGATTGTGGAAGAGGTGAAGCAGAAAACGGCAGCAACACTCAAGACAGTGGCACCTGATGATTTCCGTAACTGCTTCCAACAATGAAAATTTCATATGCAAACGTATATATAGAGAGGAGGGTAGTGTATTGAAGGGGATCACCTTTGAAGTGTGACAATAAATAATCCTTTTGGCACCAATTCCATTATTTTTTAGCTATACCTCGTATATAGAAAAAGATTTTATTTAAGTGTTTGTGCACTAACAAAAATTATAATATTGAAAAAAAAATTATATATATATATATATATATATATATATATATATATATATATATATATATATATATAGGTCTGTGAGTTTTCTCGGGATACTCCCTTTGTTTCCTTCCAAATTCTCATTCTACAGTTTTCTATAATCATCCATTCACTTGCCTTAATCATCCGTCTCCCTTAGCCTAAACAGCATAATCGTGGAATGTTAAACTGATAGATTTCATTTCATTTTCATATATACAGTACACCACTGTTGTTGTAAAACAAATAACTATGTGAAGACCTGTATAGAAGAAACGTAAGCCTAAGCCCCGATGAAAAGCACCCGTGGAAAGTACTTGAAATATAAGCTGAAAAAATACATAAAAAGGAACATTATTTAGATCAGTTTTATTTATTATTTAGTTAGTTTTATTAAACCTGAAACAAAGTAATAAAGTAATAATTGTTCAAATACTACGTTAAAAAATAAATAAGTATATGAAAAAACAAATACGTACAAAAGCGTTGAATGAGTCTGTTCGATTGCAGCAGGTGTCACCGTACAAATAATTGATGTAAAGGAGTTTCCCCCCAACGACGACTGAAGAATTCTAGTCAATTTACTATCTCGGAAATTGATAAATTGCCTGAAAATAAACAAAAGCGAAAGATTCAACTGTTAGTTTTAGTAGTGAAAGACATCTACTTTGAATTTTAATAGATATAAAAATTGTATTCACTTTATAAGAAAGTAAGGGCAGTTGCATCACAACTCTCACGATCTTTTGACATATTAAGGGAAAGACTGAGGTTATGTGTTTTAGACAATGTTTGTTATATGGTAAAATCACACTAAAAATTTGGACAGTATTTTGCCTTACAAGTAGGGTTTTCAAAACACTGTTTTAAAGATCGTTATGTATGTGACTTCTCTTGAATATTGATTCATTAATTTATAACAATATACTCTTTTAAGTTCATACAAACGGATGAAACTCTAGAGTTAGAATGAAACTGCATTCAACTGCAACAACTGCCGTTTAACGCATGGTTATCCAAATTATACGGCTTGGCTGGCTTACGCAATCCACCATAAAATATTTGAAAAATTTCACTAGAATAACAATTAGCATTTACAATGTCGTGTGATAATTATTGGATTTTGGTTTTACACAAATCGTTGTCAAAGGCTTTGCGTGAAGACTTGTTCATAAATTTAAAACATGTTTCAAGTATTTATTATTTATGTACTTAGATGTATATTTGTGTGACTTCTTAGAGACGCCAATGTTTGACTCGGGGGAACTGTCGAAAAATCGTATATTAAGGACGCCGTGAACCGAAAAAATCTGTCACCGAAGTCTGTGGAAGGCACTGGTTAATGTAAGTTTTATAAGTAATAGATAGTTATAGAAATTAACAATATTTTTTTATAACAAAACTAATGTGCGACTGATGAACTAATATTGATATATATCACATACGGTACTTTTTATAAGTAACTTTTGCCGTATAAAATTTATAAAATACAAACTATTACGTTGATAATTATTAGTTATTGTATTAGAAGCGCTTACATTACAACTTCAAAATACATTATTTTCTATAAGTTGGTCACTTTTCAATGGATCCAATGGTGACCAATCAGGTTTCACTAAGTAATATACTAACCGCATACTAAACTAATAACATTCCATATGCAGAGAAAGAAAGAAATTAATAATTTTTATTGGCAAATTATTATTATTGGGAACAGTGATTGAAAAACGATCCAATATACTTAACACTGAATGCACGTATTGTAATCTTCGTTACTGCATCTATTAGTTTAACACTAGAGCGTTTACTTCTGGTGCGTCTGGTCCCTGGCTCAATCATAGCTCCCGCCAAGTGGGTTTTATGATGGATCAACACCGTGTCTGGATTTTCTCGCGGTTCTTCCGTTTCCTCCCGTTTTCTTCATTTCTCCATTTCATTCATTATCACAGTCTCCCTTAGCCTCGATGCATCATCGTGGGACGTAAAACTAAAAATTTCATTTCATTTCAGTTAGTTCAATACTTTGCCACAAAAGATTAGTTATGGCGATCTGCTACGCCTTCCGAATGAACTATAACTTTGGGTTTCATAAACAATCTTATCAACCTTAGTACTGTTGATCGAGTCCGAGACCAATTCACAGAAGTAATGTACCCCCCTTGTGTGTTAATATTTGGTTTTCGGGAAATGGACAGTATTACTCAAAATCAGAAATTAATACAAAAATTAAAAATACTAACTTCGGCACAAGAGATCTAGTTAAATTCCAGGTAGGAGCTTCTGGATTTTAATTCCACATTAAGCTGTAGGTCCAAGTCTGATATAGATTCAACAAGAAAGGTGACGCTATACTCAAACAACCAATAAATTATTACAAACGATATCTTCGATAATGCGAGTCATTCTGTTGAATATAATATCCGTAGCTCAGAAGGTGGAAAAGTTCATGAAATGGATTTGTGCATAAAGTTACAACGGAGCATAAAGTTAGAGCCAATTAGTTTAATTCATGAGGTTCTTTCTGTTTGCTGAAAAGCCAACGATCGACCAGGTTCCTGAGAAATAGCGGCAAGTGATCCTCTGATAGACCTGACATTAGACAATTGCAATATACGTATTGAGCACGTGCATAAGCTCACTCAGCTCAATTTTTCACATTTCAAATGTGTTTTTATTCACGTGTAATTGTTACAGATCAGAATGAGTCGGAACAACTGTATTTTAATGATGTATTACCTTTTCCTAACCAAGAAGTATTTTAAAGAAAACACTAACTTAGCTTTAATGCAGCCCTGTAATGGTTTTATAAGTGTAAGTATCAAATACCAGTGTTTGTTTATTTAATCTCAAAGAAAATACACTTATCAATATGTGAATCCATGTGCCTTTTGTCTTGTTAATGAAACAAAAAGTCCATTCAACATTACATGACGTGAGGAAGAAGAGAAAAAAAAAGCATATTTGTAAGATGGAACATTTTGTACTGTACCATTTGCTGGAACTTGACTGCTTTTGCCTACTAACTTACTAACGTCAGGGAGTGTCATGTTCAAGATTCTTTCAGATACAAAAAACGAAATAAAATAAGATTTTACGATCACCACTAAAAGCCGAATATCATACCGCACTTAAAGTAAGACTTCAAAATTACTGATGATATTTTATATGGTAACAATTTAAAGAAGATTGAAGGTCGAGATAGTACAATAGTTTTCTTTCTTTCTTTTTAACCAGATAAAATTCTTTCAGGAAACTACACCACCTGTATGATAGGGATGGTTTTTGCCACTTCTACAATGAGGAATTCTAAGATGGTATAATACTACTATGGTTTTACTCAAATCAGAAATTACCATACAAAATCAAAATACTGTGAACTATGCATTTTCTAAATACATGATTTTGATTTCAGACTCAATGAAATTTATGTTTGTATTTATGTTATGCGAATTTAAAAATTTGTACGGTTTTTAAAAATATAAAATATCATATTTTACTCCTCTTTAGTTATATCTCGCTCGAAAGCTTGTAGATTCAGAACACAATATATGTAAAAAGATTATGAAAGAGTAAATTGAAAATTAAATATAAGAAAACTGAAGGAAATAGAAGTCCTAAATAACTGACTCTAGCAATACTACCAGTATAGCTATGGCCTCGAAATGACTGTAGTGACATTGGGCCAAATAGCAATATTTTGCACAAAATGCAAAAAGGCAGGACAGCATTGAAGTTTTATCATTGTATCAATATACAGAATTGACTTCTACTTGACAGCTTTCGTTTAATTATTGTATCAAAGTATTTTGTTCTGAACAATAATTACAAAAATGGACGCATCATATCACACGCCATTTGTAGCAGTAATAGTAATTAGAAAGAATATGCTCCTCCCCTACAGCTCTATTTTGGCTCCTCTCCCATATTGCCACCTCAGACATAATTAACGTGTAACATTTAAAATACATAACATTAGTCCTGTCTAATAAAAGTCAACATGCCAAACCTCATACATATTCTTCAGGAAAAAATACAACTTTCCTAAATACAGAACCAAACACACACACACACACGTATATAAATGGTTGTAAATAGTTCAGTACTAAATCAGAAAGTGTACATATTAAAATATCTAGACATAATACGTAATACTTACTTTTGACCTTCACTAAGTTGTCTTATAACGAGACCCAGAGTTAAAAGAGACTTGTTTATAGCACAGCCTTCTTTTAGTCTCTCTCCAGTAGTTCCTGCTTGACTCGCTCGTTCAGAACCAGCTAAATCTACGAGGTTTAAATGAGATACCTGAATGGCTCCATCTGTGTCATCGCCTCTTTCTCTACTTTCTATAATCTAAGACGCAAAAAAAAAAAAAAAAAAAAAAAAAATCCTTAGAATACTATTACTGTATTATTTTAACACATGAAAGTCAATACAATGATAATTTCACTTTAGACTGTGATTTTAGTCAGAAATTGGAACAATAACTACTAATTTACGAATTACTATCGTAAAGATAAACGAAGTGCTCAAGATAATTGAGTCAATCAAATACAAAAGTCGCCTTATTAACAACCGAAAAATTACATATATATCATAGGATTTAATAGTTTATTCAGTTCCCTACGTACTGATGTTTCCAGTCGATGAAAGCTTCTGAAATTCTAGTCCCTGATACTTTCAAAATAAGACTGTGAAACGCAATACTCGCCCATCCACTGTAAGCATTGCATGCATATTTCCTGTTTTCTGAAAAATCATCATATGAATAAGGCAAATTTTGCATTTGTTGTATTGCTCTCTTCACATTAGATTTAACTTTCCAGCCAGTCTTTTCTATTGCCTTGCTACTATCTTCAGTAGTGGAAAATGGTAAGTTTATTATAACAGGAAAAAATTTAGAATAAAGATATAATACGTTCCTTTAATTTACTTAACACAATTAATTCAGCAGATTTGGCCTTCGGTTTAAATAAATATGACAAATAGAATAAAATAGTCCACATTTTCACATTATATATATTGTATTTAATAAAAAGAGTGTCCGGAATCGACTCCCAATACCGACCTTTTTTTTTTTTTATACAAAATACTATACAAGTGATCTCTTCTAATTTACAAGGTAAATTACAGGTAGTCTTTGACTGTAAGGTCGCAGACAGGATCTCTACAGAGCCCCGTAGCAGGCTAAGCAGAGTGGAATTAGGGACCCTAAGCTCCGATGCAAGCAGAGGGAAGGTTAAATGGCCAACAGAGCCCCGAAGCAGGCTAAGCGGCTGTGGTTAGGATTCCCAGTCAGAGCCCTGAAGCAGGCTAAGCCAGGAGAAAGGATAGGCGTAGTCCCGAAACAGACTAGAGGCCCTGGGGTTAGGTTATTCCTAATGTTCCGAAGCAAACAATGGGAGGGTCACCAGAAAACTGGTACAGAATTATAACAGAAACAGAAAAGTTAAAAATAAGGACGCTCCTCGGGAAAGCCCGCGCCCTGGATAGTGGGTAAGGCATCAACAAACATTCTACATGCCTCTCCCCCATGCAGTTAGTAAACTGAAGCTGCTGTCGGTGGGTGTGTGTCGCAGTTTCTATCTATTCGGTAGACATTTACACGCGGATCTGTAGTTAAAGTGTAAGATAGAAGAAAGAAGGATAAACAAGAAGATACAAAAGCGCGAGAGAAAATTTATTATGTTTTGATCGAGGGATAAAAAACCTGGAAGCCATGAAAAAAAAAAAAAAAAAAAACTGAATCGGTCATGCTGCATGCAATAGTATTTACATGGCAAAACCACAATAGAAGGGTGGCAAAAATCCATGTAAACTAGTCTGTAGTAATAAAGTAAGTTAAAACAATATCTATAAATGTTAGATTAACTCTGTGTTGTCTGTAGTTGGGGAGTGTTTTGTTAGTGGGGTTTGTTGTTATTTTTTGAGCATGCAATTTGGCCGTTTGCGTGGTCCGTTATCTGTGCTTTGGGTCGTCATGGGTGTGCAGGCTGCAGCTACTTCCTCTCCTTACTTTACCGCTGCTGCTTCTGCTTGTTACTTGAGGGTTGACCTCCCTTGGCTCTGTTTGCGTCAGTGGTTGCGGCTGGATTTGGGTTAGCTGTTTATTTTCTGAGCATATGTTGGCCTTGTTATGTGGAGTTTTCTGCTTATTGTCGTAAGTTTTAGTTAATAGTTAAGTTAATAGTTTTTCCAAAGATCTTCTTGGTGGTTGTTTGTATTGCGTCCAGTATCCTTTGATGGTTGTTTGGTGGTGTGGTGATGGTTAGAACTAAAGTGATCCATGTTATAATCTTGTTAATTGCTATTTCTATTGTTTCTTGGATATGGTCCTGTGGTGGATGTTGGGGAAACTGCTGGTGTGCATCTGGTTGAGCTTCTTCATGCAGTATGCTGTTGTGGCTCTGAACAGGGCCGCCAGCGCTGCTGGGTTGGTTTTCCTCTTCGTAAGTGAAGGTTGTGAATTTTCGTTCACTGGAAGCCTTTGGTTTGGACGGACAACAGTTGCTTCCTGTTCTGTAGGTCGTTGATTCTCACGTGGCACAAAAGGTTTTGTTTATCGGATTTTTGGACTCTTCTTTATGTGAGTTTCCACACCGGAAGAATACACGTTGTGCTGTATATTGCAGGCGGCGATGCCCATACTGGTAGCAGTTCCAGCAGGGCATCGGTCTGGGTTGCAGTTTTGAGTTCTCTATTTTGTAGTATCTTCCCTGTGTTTTAAGTCCATATGTAGTGAGGCGGTTTACATCTTCTGGGTGTTTGGAAAACAGTCTAAGCATCGGTGCTGGTTCCTTAGTTGTTTGGATCCGGATTAGGCTTGTGAAGCGGATGATTTCGTTTATTAGGGCCTCTTGGATTTGTGAGATATCTGTTGAGGTGGATACTCCTTTAATCACACAGGTGTATGTGGTCTCTTGCTGTGGTTTTCTTCTGTCTTCTATGTGGTTGGGTTTTTCGGTAAGGTTTTGGTTTTCCTTCTTTGCTCTTCTGTTTTTTCTCTTCAGCTCTCACCGTCACTTCTGGCTGTGAGTTCCCCGGTCCTCATAAGAGCCGGTTGTTTCACTGGTGTGTGGTTTCATCACCTTTGCCTTTTGGTTTTTCACCTGTTTGTGTTGGGTTTCTCTTCCTGTGCGGTTTCATCTGGTCTTGGTTCTGGCATTAGAGGAGTTTCTCTATGTTGGGCGTTCTGCTAGTCCACTATTCTTGAGAGCGATCCGAAGGTTGTGGCAGGGTCTGCATCCATAAAGATCTTCAGAAAAATGTCCCTTGCAACTTCTGATTTGAAATACACATTATAGTCGTGATCCTGAAGATGTTCTAGCTGGAACTGGCTGCGGTGCATCTTCCTTTCTATGACTCTGTGTATGTCACGTTTAGTATATAATGAGTAGACCCTCACAGTGGTCACAGGGGGGATCTTCCCGAAGTCATCTGCTTTTGGTTGAGGCACTACATCTCCCTCACACGGTCGTCTTGTTAGCGTCTTCTTCCTTGGTCTCGGCAAGGCTCTAAAAAGGGCCGCACTTCTGGTTTCAAATTTTAGTATAGAGTTTGTCAGGGATAGGTTTTCTCTAATTTAGTGTGCAGTGCCTCTCTAATGCTATCCCAAAGATATAATATTGCGTTCCCGTCAGCCGACTGTCGCCAAAGGCTATACAACCAATATGGCCAGCGCGAAGCTTGACTCACAATAGGGGGTCCAGCCGACGGAAAACAATGCTTATTTCTTCAGGAAGCGTTTTGTGTAGGTGTGTTGTAGAACTTAATCTTTATTAAACACGAAACTCTTCTCTAATGATACTCTTTAAAGAGCCGATTTTTTTTTACTGGTGACCACATCTTCGTTAACACCGGAAGGTCTCCCAGTATGTCACGGCGTCTTCAGCAAAGCATGGCATCTTCTATTATTCTTCTTTGCAAGGCAGGATTCTTCTCGATGAGCAATCTCCCACAGACATACTGGTACAGAATTGCCGTGATCCATCCAATTTATAGCGTTCCTTGGGTGGCAGTGGCGCTACTGCTCCGTGGGAGGGGCTAAAAGCCGTCGTCTGCAAGTGATTGTAAATCCATCTGGTGTGAAATCTTCTTGCCAAACCACATGGTGGTGATTGTAAACACTGGCGTGTGGAATTGTTTATACACATCACGCGGGACTATATATATATATATATATATATATATATATATATATATATATATATATATATATATATATTTCAGATTATTATGCTTAAATGGACATAATACTTATAGTTACACTTGAATTGAGAATTCTAAAAATCTAATAAGAAAAGCTCAGAATAGGTTAGCTATCCCAATTTCACAAACGACAATACAAAAGTGAAAATCTGAACTTTTTGTTTTTCAAGACGTACAAATAGATACATGTGTGAACAGATGGCAATCAAAGTAAGTCGAAAGTACTCGTAAATGTGTGAGAGAGAAACAGAAGGAACAAAGAACAGGGATAGTGTAACGAAATGAAAAAAAAAAAAAAAAAATCTGAAAAGGGTAAAGTTACTTTATTCGTACCCATTACTATTTTCAATACGAAACAAAACTTCTCTGGAAAATTTTCTGAGCTTCTATAGTTGTACTCTGCACTGCATGTTGAAACATCCTTCAGTCATGCAGAGCTTTTATAAATTCTACCATTCTCCAGTTCAATGTCTCAATTGAACTCTTGAGTGTTCCATGCAAAGTAAATAACCCAGAGCTTCCCCTATCAAATATTACAGTATATTTGGCGACGTATTGATATTTGACTCGAAGGCAGGCAGAAAGGTAAAATTTACACTGACGCTACTCGCCGAAATTTGAATTATACTTTTTACGTTTAACGGTGAATTAGTCTCGCTGAAAGCGATGAAAAGATCAGAAGCTGTAGAATTCCCTAAAAACTCTGATATAAAGTAACACATACACACTTGCGTTTTTACAGTACTTCAGAAAACCACATTTATGTCTCCAACAACTGAATTATTCATTTCTAAAGTGCGATAACCCATGAATTAAACTAACCCTTAACAGAATTCTGACTTTTCCTGATCTCAAATTCACTTACTTTTTCCGGTTTTCCAGGTTTCTCGCCACCCTGAATGCCGAGCAATAGTCCATAACGATGATAGTCCTATAGAACACAACTTTTCATATAATAAGTGAACTTGGAACATCAGAAGAACGTAAACCGAACCTTCTTCCATAATGCAAAAATTCTGAGATTTTAAACATAAATATCTTCTAAAGCGTGGCATTGATATAATATCACATAGCTTCTACAGAGGGCGTTCAATAAGTTTTGCACAGGTGGGTATTTTTTATTAGTTGCAATATGAAATTTTAGGTAAACATACTTTGACTCCTTGGCTTCAAAATGGTGATAATTGTTGCTTTCTATTGTTTACAGATAAACCACAGTAAACACTGAAGTAGACATTAGAACCCACCAATGGTCAGTAATTGAATTCCTATTCAAAATCGGTGGTGAATCAGACACACAAATTTACAGGAAGTTCGTTTCCGGTTTATGGGGATCACACATTGGACCGCGTCAATATCCAACGTTGGTCGCAGCGGTTTAAAAAATATAAATTTTCCAGATCAGGCCAAAAAAATACAAATTCCTTTTTCTGGGATCTGTGCGGTGTCATTTTCATAGACTTTTTGGAATATGGCTCCACAATTAACAAAGAGCGTTATTAACAAGAAATTGGTTACTTACCAATGAATCCTCCCTTGAAAAATTTAAAGATTTTGACGTTTCGGAACTCTCAGCTGGTTCCTTCCTCAGTGGCAAGGTAAAAAGGATTAAAACGAAAATAAGAAAGAATTAAAACGAAATTAATCCTTTTTACCTTGCCACTGAGGAAGGAACCAGCTGAGAGTTCCGAAACGTCAAAATCTTTAAATTTTTCAAGGGAGGATTCATTGGTAAGTAGCCATTTTTTTGTTAATTTTGAATATCCCCCCATGCGCCCATGTAATAATATAAAGAGCGTTATTGTTTGTCACTGGATAAGGTATGACATGCTCTAAAAATTAAAAGACCGGAGCTGCAAGGTAAGGTCATCAAACTCCATGACTATGTCAAACCTCACAGGCATGATGACACAGCAGAAAATCATGGGATCTGAAGTCCTATAATTTGTACTTGTTCCTTTGGTGTTCTTCCTGTTTGGTCGTCTGAAAGGCCCACCGAGAGGAAATCATCCGACAGTGACAAGGCCCTCATTTTTTGTGTAAAACGATGGTGTAAAAATCAGTCACCTGAATTTTACCAAAGTGCATTCAAAGCATGGAAAGATCGTTGGACGAGATGCGTCACAGCAGATGGAGGCCATATTGAGTGACATGGTCTTGCAACCGAAGGACCAAAGTATGTTCACCTAAAATTTCATCATCATATTGTAACTAATATCATAACCGTCTATGCAAGACTTAGTGAATGCCCCCTGCCCTGCATAAAAAGATTATTAAGAACTTACCATTCGAAAAATGGTATGAGACCGCGAACTTCTCTCATTCATATTGGTTACACCAAACTTTCTATGGCGCTCTCCGCTCTCAAAGAGGTTCATCACCTGAGAAAAAACAATTTAATATTATAAGATTAAAAAATAGAAATAGTTAGGTATAATTATAGGTGTAATTAGAAATAATCATATATATAGGTGTCGGCCCAGCATCATGAGGCAATTAGGAAATTATCTGAACTAAGCAACGATTGAATAGGCAGAAATAGACAAGCCAAACCACACACACACATTACCCAATTAAACGTGAGCCGCTGTAGTATTACTATTGATTACGATATATTCGTTAATTTAGGTTGTCTAGTTAAATCACATTATGAAATGTTTTGATCAAATTTGGATTTTTCTCAATTTCTCGAGTTTTCAAACTTACAATGCTATTAGTTACAAATATTATATTTTAGTTGCTGACATGAGTTTACCATGCTTCAAGTATATGCTTTAAAAAAAAAAAGTTTTATAATTGTACTATTTACTTCGTAATTTGTTACTTATAAACTTTTTAACTACTTCATCGCCAGAGTACTTTCTACTCGATCTTTAGGTTTCCAAACTATGTTGTACATACGTATTATAGAACGGCTGTATCCTCCGTCCGTCTGTAGACAGATATCAGAGCAAAAACGGTAAGATACCGAGATGCAGTTTTTTGCAATCGATTTAGCGTCTCAAGACCGCATCCACATGACTATCCACTACACTACCGAAGCCGGAAGTGGTTCAAATTTACTATTACGTCCTGTTTCAACGTTTATCGTCATATAACGAAAAAGCGATTTTTTATAAACTATTCAGCGTCCCAAGAATAGGTGCCTTTGGTCCTTTAACAATCTATTCAAACCAGTAGTAGTTAAAATAAGTTATTTCCGGTTTCAACGTTTATTGCCATAGAACGACAACGATAACAGATAGCAAGCTATTTTTTGTGAACAATCCAGTGACTCAAAACAATATATCATGGCTACCCACAACACTACTGAAACTGAAAGTAGTTCAAATTTACTACTTCCAGTTTCAATACTGATTTTCGTAGCACAAAATCGGTACATGCTATCAAGATGTAGTTTTTTGCAATCGATTCAGCGTTACAAGGATAGATTTCATCTCCTCCATTGAAGCTATTCAAACCGGAAATGGTTAGTGAATACGGAAACACTGTTGTTTTAAAATAGTAAGATAGAATAAT
This sequence comes from Thermobia domestica, assembly GCF_964235325.1. Lineage (NCBI taxonomy): Eukaryota > Metazoa > Arthropoda > Insecta > Zygentoma > Lepismatidae > Thermobia > Thermobia domestica. The sequence continues at coordinate 123,390,231 of NC_137466.1, read as the reverse complement.
TTATGATGATCATAAGGAGTCTGCTATGTATAGTTTATCAATTCTAACAGAAAAAATCAAATCTATTAAATTTCGACCGTAAGTGCTGAGGTTATCCCTTTCCAGAAAATGAAATTAAAAAAACTACTAAGAAGTGGTTCAAGAAGTAACCCGGGGATTAGCTTTACACGAATAAACTAACAGTGAAGTTCGCGAAACATGTAGAAAAATAATACGCAAAGACGCACCACACAGATAACAATATTTGCTCTTTTATATAAATAGCGTGTTAAAGTGTATACATTGATGTTGAAATAAGTTTGGCTCAATCCAGCACCTATGCTGAGATCATCCTGCAGGTGAGTTACTGGTTTATTTCGAAATCCCTCATGAAAGTAACTGAAACTTTCTAATGTCCAGCTTCAAACAAATTTTGATTACATGGAGCGAGTGACGCTCTTAAATCACTAAGCTGCCATGTTTTAGGTGCAATAAATCAGGAATCCTGATACATAGTAAATCTACGTATGTGAAGAAAACGTCTAATCCAAGAAGTGTTTTCAAAGACATAAGTGTCATACAAGCCTGGTCGTAGTCCTTTCTTCAATTCACTACACATTTAATTAATTTTCATTATTTGCATTATTTTCTAATTTTTAAAGTAAAAAATATATTCTGCTCCTAAGCAATAAACCTTACAATTAAGTTTGAAACTGATAACGTACCTCGTAAGGCGATGTAGTAACTTCCTCCTTTAATCCTTTCACAGATACAATACCCGGTTCAGTCTCTTGAATTTTCAAGTTGCTAGAGTGCCTCACGAAAAGATCTCTGATGTTCTCGTTATATATTTCCATATAGGACACACTGAAATAGAAAATATTAAAATTTACTCTCAGCATTATAAAAGAATCAGATTTATATCGGTGCAAGCCACAATCGCTATGTGTCATAGAAGTCAACTGCCACCGTGGCCACATCCATCACAAATACAATTATAAAAGTCACATGTGTGTTCGATCATAACCTACCCATATCACTCCAAAGGTGACCGTTGACCACTAGTCACTTAAACGTGCTACACAGTGCCAGACTGCTCACCATGCCTATCTTTTTAAACAATGGAGAAAGTTTAATACCGTAGTCCATACCTCTTATTTTGCTCTTGAAAACTGAACAAATCAATTCAACTTCACTTCAGAAGGAACATTATTTCTTCTTTAATGCTACAATCAATATAATTTATTCACCGCAGCGTAACTATGAGAAGTTTGCAATAATGACAGAATTAAAAATCTACTTCAGTATGCGTAAACTACTGCGTGATTATGGCTACCTTGCATATATGACCTATTTCTGATGGATGTAACTACATTCATGTAAAGATGACCATTAGCTTCTATTAACGTAGAATGTGACGTCTGGATCATTCTACGTTAACACACCATTTTAGACAGAAGCTCTCAGATTTTGATGACTTTTACACCATATAAAGATATCGTAGCAAGACTGAAAAATACCAAATTTCAATCTTTTAAGTTCATTACTTTTCGAAATCTTACGGCTCGAAACTTCTGTCACAAAAAATGGCATATATTAGCTTGTTCAATGTGATATATCGCAGCTCGTAATTGAGTACGGAACTGGAACTTGTGTCACTGCAAAGCTATTGTTTCAATCTTCTTTAGATATACAACTCAATAGGAAAGTACTAAAAAAGTTTTTTTATTTCGAAAAATAAAATTCGAATTTCTAGAAAAATGGGAATTTTAAAATTTCCAAAAAAATCCCATATATAGGTTAGGTCTTTATAAAGATATAGTTTTCGAATTGTGATGGGATCGGGAGATACAATCTTCGAAGGAAATTTTGTTAAGAAACAATACTATGATGCTAGTATGTGTATGTTAGTTGCCTAGGTCTACTTTTTAATGCCTGAAATAACTTCCGTATGCATTCACTGGAATTTCCATGCAGTATAACATTTGGCAATCAGTTCAAACTACTCAATTATAGTACATATATCAGCAAAGACTTAGGTCAGCTTAATTCTATTTTGAAGAAATATAGTTCTAGAAAACTCTGCTAGTTCTTTAAACATTATAAATTCAGAAAAATGGTAAACACGACTAGTAGATGTCACTGGCATCACTGTACATACAATCTATCTTACTTATTTAAATAAAAAGGATTTTGATGATACAGGAGGTGTAAAAATGTTAACTTCACCCGGTCATCTTGATTACAAGTGACGACATATCAAAGCCACCAATCCCCTTTGGTAAATCGTAGTTACATATCCATTAATCTCATTTAATGGAAGCATTGTGGGTATCACTAGCTGGTTTACGTTATTTGTTGAAGAGAAGGGGTTGGTCACTACAGACGTTCTATTACGGGGATGAAAGGTATAGAGGATTCGTGTACCTGAAATTTTATGAAGGTCTTCGAAACTTTAAGAAATTCATCAGTCGCCACATATTCTGAGTGAGTAACAAATACGAACTCTTATCTTTGAGATACTCTTCTTTGCTCACTCCTTGATCTAAGATTGGGCATTGGAGACTTGTTTTTCTTGCCCTCTCTTGACAGTGCCGCCTTTACCATAGCATGGATCTTTATCACGAATATATATATATATAGGGTGGCCCAAAAGTCCCTTATCACCCCTTGCAAAATCCGTGTTCGTGGAAAATAGTGAACAACAACCACGTAGTAACATAGTAGGCCGAGGGGAAGTCGGATTGTGATGGTGACCAAGATGGTGGCCATTTTAAAAGCCATCTTGAATTCGCGTCAAGATTTTTAAATGGGAACATGATCATGCGGCATATCATTTTAGGGTAGAATTTAAAGACAAACACAATGGTGAAATCGGTTTGTTGATATCTTAATGTGTTCAAAAGTTACAGGCATTTCAAATTGCTAATTTTACCGTACTGTTTCTGTTCTTGCAGGTGAATAACTATGCCGCTAACGACAGAAGAGAGGAAAGAGTTGATCAGGACATGGGGAGGAAAGAGTGCAAGGGCTGTAGCAGCTGAATTCAATGCCAGGCACCCGGATCGACATACTGTGTCCCATGTTAGTGTCTCCCAACTCTTCCAGAAGTTTATGGATACTGGTTCCATAGCAGAAAAACCCAGGTGTGGAAGACCCACGACCGAAACAGATGAAGCCATATCAGTAGCAGTGCTGGCATCATTTGCTACATCACTACACCGCAGTACCCGTCGTCTGTCAATGGAATGTGGTGTCAGCCGTACATCCATCAGACGTATCTTACAGAAAAGCAAGTGGCATCCGTACAAATTGCAACTTCACCATCATCTATCTGAAGGTGACCCTGATCGTCGTATGGAACTTTGCGACTGGGCCCTTGCACAGTTGCAAACGGATCCCACATTCCACACACACATTTTATTTTCCGATGAGGTCAATTTTTATGTCAGTGGGGAAGTGAATAAGCAAAACTGTCGCTATTGGTCCCCGACAAACCCTCAGTGGGTTGACCCTTGCAAAATGGTAAGTACAGGCAAATTAATGGTGTGGTGTGGTCTATGGGGCACCAAATTAATTGGTCCATTCATCATTCCTGGTACCCTCACTGCTGAACGGTATTTGGATATGCTACGGGATCTCATCCTCCCTTCCATATTGTCCGAGGACGGCACATTTAAACTCTTTTTCCAGCAGGATGGTGCCCCTCCGCATTACGGATTACAGGTCTGTATTTATCTAGATGAACAATTTACTGGATGTTGGATTGGGCGCCGTGGTCCCATTGAATGGCCAGCACGATCACCAAATATGACGCCTTTGGATTTTTATCTGTGGGGTCATCTGAAGGCAAAGGTATACGCCGAAAAGATCCGGGATTTTGAACACCTGGAAGAACGCATATTTGCAGCCTGTGCCGATATTTCACCAGAAACTCTTTTGAGCGTCATGGACAATTGGGTTGAACGACTTACCTTGTGCATAACTCGGGATGGGGGCCACGTAGAGCACGTGTTCCGCCATGCGTGACAGGTAAAATTAGCAATTTGAAATGCCTGTAACTTTTGAACAAATTAAGATATCAACAAACCGATTTCACCATTGTGTTTGTCTTTAAATTCTAGCCTAAAATGATGTGCCGCATGACCATGTTTCCATTTAAAAATCTTGACGTGAATTCAAGATGGCCGCCATCTTGGTCACAATCACAATCAGACTTAATCCTCGGCCTACTATGTTACTACATAGTTGTTGTTCACTATTTTCTACGAACATGGATTTTACAAGGGGTGGTTAGGGACTTATGGCCCACATGTGTGTGCGTGTGTGTGTGTGTGTGTGTGTGTGTGTGTGTGTGTGTGTGTGAGAGAGAGAGAGAGAGAGAGAGAGAGAGAGAGAGAGAGAGAGAGAAAGTAAAATAGCTTCCATAAATTCCGACTATGGATTTTGAAGGATTGCTAATCTACATTGAACCATTCACAAAGAGTCTCAGTTCCGATTAAGCTTTCCTCTAGGTCATTATCAACTACTTGCTCTAGATTTGATTACATCAGTTCCTAGACAAAAAGGGCAAGTTTCTAAAGAATAGTCATCATACACATGTGCATGCAAGCATGAGATGTAAGCAGTCCTTGTAAGTTATGGAACTATTTATAACAGTTCGTAATTTAGCAACTTCTACCATTAACTTCACGTTTCAGTGTGTCGTATAAAGACAAACGCCGTGCGTTCCATTAGCTCAGCTAAGACAACATTTCTTTGTGGGAAGTTCAGCACATTTAGAAAAGAACTACGTTCATGTATGGAAATGCTCTTAAAAGGAATAACGTAGTTCTCGCAAATTACACAAAAGATGAACACTTAAAAAAAAAAAAAAAAAAAAAACTCAACTTTACACTGTACAAAACTGCATTTTAAGTCAAATTAAAGTGTTTTTTTTTATTAATAAATAAATAAATAAATTAGATTCCTTTGAAAATAATTTTCTGAGTTTAACCTTGATAGCTTCAGATAAAATGCTGAATTTACAACTTATAATAGATACTGATTATTACGAAAACAGTATTTACCAGTATTTATGCATGCTTCATAAAATATCAAAATATCGAGAAATGCTATTGCATTCAAACATGTCATCCTATGTATATAACATGTTATCAAACATTTATATATAAGCTGTGGGAAACACGTTCAGATTTTCAGGATACGCCACTGAAAAGAACACTTACCGTAACAAAAATTCCCTCTCTGGAGAATTCTCTATTTCATCAAATATATGCCTCACGGCCATCGGTATGATACCTGGATGAGTGGGCATTCCTTTCATGGTGAAGGTTTTGCCTAATTAAAAATAAAATAAAATACATCACAAATCCATGACTCTTTTGCCTTTTAACAGAAATCATATATAAAAAAAAAAAAAAAAAAAGATTTACAAATATTACTTCCTTCATAACCAACTCAATATCCTACAGCTCAAAACAGACTGCCTTTCCAGCAGGATTGGCTGGTTTAAGCCAGATTTTTTAAAAAACTTTTTTTTTTTAAAAAAAAAAAGTCTAAATACATTGACAAGCACTTGTTATTTATAAGAATTAGGATCCTATGATAATGAAGATATATGCTTGGAAGAGCAAGATGAGAACCAGTAATTCAGCTAACGACTTCAAGATGCAACATGCGTGACCAATTTACAATAAAACAATTCATGGTGTGCATTGTTGAAGCGAGCGGTCCTTCCTTTTCTGTCACTAATTTCAACCTCAAGCTATGGAAGTCTATATATAATCTGCAACAAACACACACTGTTTTCGCGAAGAATTCACTCTATTATTGACCCATTTAAACTTCAAGCACTTGAGACAATCGGAAATCGTTAGAAAGAAACCAAGCCACGCTAAATGATGGAGATGGGAGCCTTCTTTTTGTAAAGAATTGGACCTATTTACGTATTAAGCGTAAATCTGAGCTAAGACATTTTTTTTTAAGTCTCAAGAGATTTGAACAATGTAATCTCTGCTTATAGGCAACTGTAGTACTAAGCGTCACGCCACTTCAAATTACGTCATTTCTTTTATTTATATTTTTTTCTGTTTTCGCATTTTCGGAACTTAAATCCTCCTCCTCCCACTTGCAGATTTTCCATTTCTTCTTGCTAAAGCGATGCAAGAATTGGATTTTATGTTATAACATTTAACTTACGTGAAATATAATGCATATTAGAGTACATAATTAGAATTTACTCACGTTTCGATTGTTGACAGAACAATACCAAATTTTTGATGGCATACATTATATCTATTACACAGTATTTTGAACCACTAACTTGTTGGTCACCTATTGCAATTCTTTTTACTAGAAAATATTTTTCCAAACTTACGAATAATTGGCAGCTGTCGACATAAATATCATTTATATCTGAATCTTTTACCCCGGATAGTTTGGATATGGCGCACAATAATAGTAATTTTGGAGAAGGTTCTTTGACCTCTATTCACACAATAGCTAGGCCCGAACAATTTATGCTAAACTAGAGGATATCAAGAGATCCGCAAAAGTATGAAGCGATTGCTTCTATAAACAATTGGGAAAGTTCACGGAAAAAGTCTTTTAAAAAGAAAGTTAATCCTTTGCACACTTTCGAAGGGCCCAGCTAAATTTTGGGTAGACCATGCTTCTAAGAAAAGAAAAATTGCTAATTGGACTTATAACCAGTTCAAAATTCAGTTAACTGAAGCCTTTGGTGACAAATATTAAGCCTCATCTGACAGAAAGCGGAATATGAGGGTGGGAGCAAAAAGCAGGAAAGAAACAGAAAATTACTGGACAGGGACCACGAGAGATACTTTTCATGTTGGAGAATCAAGAAGGCAACACCAAGTTAATTCTAGAGGAAGCACCTTCGTCAAAGACATAAGAACTCACTTCTGGTGCATGGGACTCCTGGTTCGATCGCAGCTGCACCAAGTGGGCTTTGAGATGAACAACATCATGTGCGTGGATTTTCTTAGGGGTTCTCCCCTTTCCTCCTACTTTCTTCATTCCACTATTTCATCCATCACCATTGTCTCTGTTAGCAACGAAGTATACGGGGACAAACTAAAAGAAGTCTAGAGAAACTATTCTAATTACGATAACAGAGTTACCAATATATTTATATGAGACTAAATACAACAATTTATCGATTGGTTGTAGAAATATTAATACAATTGAACACTTGATAGCCCTCTTACCATAGGACAAACATCCTAAAATTTAAATTTTGTAGAGATGTACGCAGCGGATGGGCCCTTGGAGTCCTAACCTCCTTCGAAATCCCGACGTTTCTGTATATTTAGTCTAATTTTAAGGGTGATTTTAAAATTTTTATAATTTATCCTCATATTGAATTTTAATCCCCCTAAACTAAATTCTTGCGTAAGTGCCTATCCGTAACTATACATATAACCATATTGTACTAGTAAATACCGAGTGTAAATTCAGCAAATTATGCAAATTAATTATTCACATATTGTTATTTGTTTGATCAAGTTTGCGATGTTACGTAACAGCCTCAGTCAAACTGAGGTGAAATTACTTTTATGCTGCAAGCTGATGATGCTCTCCGGGATGAATGATCTTCACGAATTTGATGCCACATTATTATTGTGACGTAAGTTGTACAAAGTGGTATAAGAATGAATTACATTGTGAGAACAAAGAAACCAACTTAAGGTGCCAATTTCAAACAAACGGAATAAACTATGATTATGGGTAATAATGAATACAAATTAAACTTATAAAAATAAATATCTTGAAATAAAATACTCACCCGACGATGTTTGCCCATAGGCAAAAATTGTACCATTGAAGCCCTGGACACTGGCATTAACGATTGGTTTAGCAACAACATCAAATATCGTTTCAGTTGTGCAGCCTGCATCAAAAATGTAATCTGTAACGAAAAATAGATACATAAGAATGAAGGAAACTAGTTCAGACTAGTTCATACAATATTAAAATTAAAAATTCAACTTTTCATCAACACATTTCTAGTTATTTTCATAATCAGTGGTCGAAGTGAGACGGTATGCGGTGATATTCCATACCACCTCTGCTTTTTCAGTGATGAAGACATACCGTCTGGTTTTTCAGTGACCAAGATATACCGCCACTGGGAAGTGAAAGCTAATATACCTTTAATAAATTCATTTTGGAGACAGTAATTGACGAATAGCTTTGCACGTCAAAGATTTTATTCTTATGACGATGTAATTTCTAAATTGCCAATACTGACATTTTTGTTGTACTTTTCCTACCTTCCGTATTTAAAATGAGATGACTACAAAGAAGTTCACTCCTTGCTCCTACTCAAGAACTCGTGTTGGTTATAGATAAGGGTTATATGACAGAAAGGAATGAATTATGGGAACAATCCAAACAAAAAATAGTGTATTGAGGCGACTCGCTTAAACTGAAATCGAAAAGTATTGTTGAGTTCGTCAGGACTTCTTTTGTGCCCACAATAACAAAGAAATACATAGCTGAGTTACGAGAAAAAAAAGAGTTTACGTAATCAAAAAATCTGTTGTTTTCATTAAAAAGTATTTTTGCGTCTTGCTAATAATTGGATAACACTGGAATACGTGTGCGGTGATTATCTGTGTAAGTGTTTTCCTAATATTAGATCTTTGTGGCGATTGATGTTAATTCAATCTTGTATTGTTGGTTAATGGAAGTTAAATATTTTGAATATGGAGAAATTTTTAGTAAAAATAAAAAGCACTTCTCTTACATGCTTCACCAATAGGTTCATTTGTCAGGAAATTAATCATCATGGCATTAATTTCGCTGCATTTCCTGATTACCTTACCATAGCACGATGGAAAGCGAAATTTGAAGAACATACGTGGCTGACATACAATAGATTTGGTTGTGCTATATGTACAAGTGCGAAGGAAAATGGGTGCATTCACATCTGAAAATATGAGCATGGGTCAATCCATTTCAAATCACCCAGGCAATGTTGCTCAACATTTTTTTATTTTTATAATGAGTTCCCTATAGGTAGATAGTCACAAAACACTGTTTGAAAAAATTTATGTGCCATAGTTTTTTTTTTTTTTTTCTGGCAGCCATTTCTAAAATGGCAGTTCGACAAATTTTAATGAAAAACATGGCTTACGGAAACTAATTGCCAAGCTATCTTTAAAGATATCAGAATAATTCAAAAACCAATGTGTTCAGCATGAAATAAACTTCAGGTATACATTATTTTAATTTTTGTATCATGCAAAAGAGTCAGTCAAATTCTTTACTGGAAAAATTCGGAAAATATGTATAAATCGTTAAGTTTGAAGACCATTAGTTTGATGAAGGAAAGGAGACTCACGAATGATATGTTGTTTCTGTGTTGAGTACTTATATAACTACCTGCAGTATAAGTTTCAGTCCTGAAAATGCACTCCTTTTTTGATAGAGCTTTTCCAAAATGGCCGAAAACCTTAAAACGTCAATTTTCTCAGGTCAATATCTAAAAAGGGACTGAATGAAAATAACTGAAAATTTTAGAGAATGTTCTTTGTACAAATAGGAATATCTCACAAAACAGTTATGATACTCAACTACATTTAGAGTAATATAACAGTGAATCTCATTAAAAACACTACCCTTTTACACGCTCGTGTAGTGCCAAAATAGCAAACTAGGGCGTGTTTAAATCATTACTTGAAGAAATAGTTTTCTCCGAAACAATTAACTTATATTTTGTTATTTAGACCTACCTTATATTTATAATTAAAACTGATTTAAAACTAGAAATAATATACAGGGTGGTCCAAAAGTGTGGAAACACCTAAATAAAATGCAAACCGTTCAGAATTGGGGAAAAAAGGAAAAGTGATAATAACAGACAAGGGGAAAATCTTTTGAGACATATGGCACCACTGACCGCCATCTTGAAATGGCGGGAACTTTTTGAAATGGAAACCCTATTGTGTGATACATCAAATAGGACTGATTTTTTTCCAGGAGTCCAGTGTGAAATGTTTTTAGCTCTACGAGCAACCGTTGCAAACTTTTAACCGATTTTCTTTTGTTTCAGGTGTCGTAAGATGCAGGGACTTACGTAGGGGCTGGGTCCTGGGAGGCCGGACCTTCCTTCCCCCACGAAATTTCAATTTTGTGTAAACTTAGCCTAATTTTAGGGGCAATTTTAAGAATTTTAATATAAAATACCCTCAACATTTGAGTTTGGATCCTCCGAAATAAATTCCTGCGTACGCTACTGGTAAGACGGAAGGAGCCTAACAAGGGATGAGCGGATCGAGATCGTGTTGATCTGAGGAGAGCGCAGCAGCAGACAGACCGAAACGATTTCAACACTTGTCATTCAGAACGGGAGCCCATTTTCTACAGTGCAGTGTGAAAAGTTATTAGTGAAATTTAAGGAAGCCGGATCTGTAGAAAACAAACCCAAAGCAGGCAGACCTCGCACAGCGACGCACGAAGCGACATTCATTACTGTGTTGGCATCATTCGTTCCACCCGCAGGTCCCGTCGCCTAGCCCAAGAATGTGGTGTATCTCGTACGTCCATCCTCAAAATCGTATCTGTGCCTAAGTGGCACCCATACAAGATACAGCTATTCCAGCATCTAACTGAGGATGATCCAGACCCCGAAGTCGAATTCTGTGAGTGGCCGCGGCACAAATCAGACAGAATCCTCGATTTGCATATTACGTGCTGTTCTGGAACGAGGCAATTTTTTTTGTGTCGAGCGAGGTGAACAAGCACAATCACCGATATTGGTGTAACAACAATCTACATTGGCACGACGATTCTCGGGTCGTTGGTTCTGACAAAATGATAATGCGATGCGGGGTGTAGGGTACCCGTGTGGTGGGTCCATTCTTCATCGAGGGCAATTTAAGTGCAATTACCTACCTCAACATGCTTGAGGAGGAGATCCTACCGTCCGTCGCATTAGAGGATGGCTCTTTCCCTTTGTTCTATAAACATGACGGGCCACCAGCTCATTTCGGATTATGTGCTCGTGAGTACCTCGATGAGAAATGCCCACAGAAATAGATAGGCCGGCGAGGACTTGTGGAATGGCCACCGTGTTCCCCAGAACACATTCATTGGATTTTTTTCCCCGTGGGGCTACGTGAAATTCGTTGTCTATTCTACTAAGATCAGCGACATTAACCACCTTCAACGCAGGATTATTGACGCGTGTAACAGCATTCCTCAGGACAGTGGTGAGGGTAATGGATGACTGGCAACAGCGGATACATTTAACGATTGCTCAGAAGGGACGGCACATTGAACAATTGCTGTAACATTGGTCAGTGGGCCACACATTGCACGCAGTGTTATCTCCAGGTAAGTGCAGAAAATCGGATGAAAGTTTGCAAGGGGTGGTCGTAGAGCCAAAAGCATTTCACACTGGACTCCTGGAAAAAAATCAGTCCATTTGATGTATCACACGATACGGTTCCCATTTAAAAAAGTTCCCACCATTTCAAGAGAGCGGTCAATGGTGCTATATGTCTCAAAAGATTTTCCCCTCGTCTTTTATCATCACTTTTTCCTTTTTTCCCCAATTCTGAACGGTTTGCATTTTATTTGGGTGTTTCCACATTTTTGAACCACCCTGTATATCATTTCTAGTTTTAAATCAGTTTTAATTATAAATATAAGGTAGGTCTAAATAACAAAATATAAGTTAATTGTTTTGGAGAAAACTATTTCTTCAAGAATGATTTAAACAAACCTTAGTTGGCACTGCACGAGCGTGTAGAAGGGTAGTGTTTTTACTGAAATTCATTGTTCTATTACTCTAAATGTAGTTAAGTATATATATATATATATATATATTCATTCCTATTTGCACAAAGAACATTCTATAAAATTTTCAGTTATTTTCATTCAGTCCCTTTTTAGATATTGACCTGAGAAAATTGACGTTTTAAGGTTTTCGGCCATTTTGGAAAAGCTCTAGAAAAAAAAGGGAGTGTATTTTCAGGGCTGAAACTTATTCTGCAGGTAGTTATATAAGTACTCAACACAGAAACAACGTATCAGTGAGTCTCCTTTCCTTCATCAAACTAATGGTCTTCAAACTTAACGATTTATACATATTTTCCGAATTTTTCCAGTAAAGAATTTGTCTGACTCTCTTGCATGATACAAAAATTAAAATAATGTATACCTGAAGTTCATTTCATTTTGGTTTTTGAATTATTCTGATATCTTTATAGATAGCTTGGCAATTCAAGTTTCCGGAAACCACGTTTTTTATTAACATTTGCCGAACCGCCATTTTAAAAATGGCTGCCAGAAAAAACTATGGCACGTAAATTTTTTTCAAACCGTGTTTTGTGACTATCTACCTATAGAGAACTAATGATAAAAAAAATTCAGGAAAATAAAATGTTGAGCAACAATTTTGTTTAAAATTGGGCGATTTGAAATGGATTGACCCGCAACGGCGGATTTAGGAGTTGTCTGCTTTGAAGGGGGCCGGTCCTGCCGGGTGCCTGCAATACCTCTCAGTCGTCCCGCGATAAATTGTTTAAAAATTGTTCATATAAGAACTCGGTTTTTGAGCATTTTCCTGCATAATTCTCTTTAATACAACTTAAGGGGATTTCTTTTTTCTCAAAGTTGGGGGCGGTGAGCAAAGCCTCTCCATGCTCCCTTTCCCCGTCACTACAGAGAAGCTCTTCCATGGTTTCTTCTCGTTATGTAAATAGAAATACTATCTTTTAGGCAACATACCCTCACTGTATTTCAACATTTAAATAGCCAGTATGTAGAGTCAAAATTGTAATACAACATACCGCCTCTACGATTTTTCTACTTCGAACACTGTACATAATCAAATTGAAAGTCAAATACGTACCAAATTTATACACGCTCCCAATCTGTCTAGCAGTATCAGGATCAATTTGTGATATAGTATCTCCATTTACTTTCCAATGAATTCCCTCTTGCTCTTCTCTCGGAAGAAGGGACCGGACTCGAATCGCTACACTAATATTGTTAGACATCTTGAAAGTATGCTTCAGACAGATTCAAAAAACACACTGAAACAGATCAAAAAAACATTTCATTTTAATTTTACAAAAACGATAAAATAACATGAAAAGTTAGGAGCAGAAAGAACAAACAAACTCAATACAGACTTGTTTCCAGAACGCTTGCGCTCCCGAGAAATAGTTGTCCGTTTCTAAACTGTACTTCTCTATACAAAAGCAACTTCTATTGAACGAACATATGGACATTAGCGTCATGCAAAGAATATACATGAATCTACTCTTTATACATGAATTTACTCTGAACACAAAAAGGAAACTGTAGTTTTATCCACCATACAAACGTATATCCAATACAGTTCATAATTAAAGTACGGCACGAAGGTACTTTCTTATCCTAATAGACTATACTTAAAAATATTTGCAGTAGAAGTTTAGATTGTCGACATCATAAAATTTCTGTGATAAAAGAATTATTTAGCAATTTTTGCGAAACAGTCTTAGCAGACAGTAGATACTACAGCTAAAATTATGAAGTTTATTTGAAACTTTCAAAGGTGACTAAACCATATATATATATCCAGCGCGGGAATTTGAAATAGGGACTGGAACTGTAGGAAAAAAATAAGAGTTAACATAGGTTTTTTTAACTTAAATCGTTCCAAGTACGACCCTCCTACATTCATACACGGTTGCGCAGGACTGTCAGTGCATAGGATTGGTGAAAGTCAGTCATAGGTTTTTTTTTTTTTGGAATGATGTTGAAAACCCTTCTCGTAGCCCTCTTGATGGCCCTTACGTCATCAAAGAACGAACCTTTGAGTGCAGACTTGAATTTAGAAAATAGAAGATAATCGCATGGGACCAGATCTGTTGAACATGAAGGGTGGGACAATACAGAGATCCCCTTTTGGAAGAAAAAGTCTTACACAATCAATTCTTTGTGCAATTGTTATGGAGTAGACGCCACTGAACATCACCCCGATACTCGGGCCTCAAACGGTGATATGTTGCAGTAATCGCCTCAATGCTTCAAAGTAAAATGAGGCATTAACTGTCTGTCCTTTAGGCACATTTTCCTTATATATAATGCCCTTCCTATCGTACAAAAAAAAAAAAAAAAAAATCATGACTGACGCAGTTTTGGGTTGTGAAAAGTTAGGAGACTTCCACTCTGACGTTTTGTCGACGGGTCATATTGAAAATCCCACGGCATCCCCAGTAACGATATTCAGAAGGAAGTTAGGGTCTCTATTGGTGGTAGCAATCAGTCTTTTGCAGTGATCAACCTTGTCTCTTTGTCATTTGTTAACTATAAGGCACGAAACGAGCGCAGACCTTCCTCTTATTGGGATCATGTTTTTTTTTTTTCAGCATAGTGTATTTACGTGCAACTCCTCAGCAAGGATTCGCAGTATTGCATTTCGATCTTCCGTGATCAGCCTCCTAACTTTTTTCACCAATTCCTCTGTTCTCATTGTTCTTGCCTCACCCGAATATTCGTCCTCTTCAATTGACTCCATCAGTCCCTGAAACGCCTCCCATTCCTCTCATGTAAATACACGAGCACGGGATAAACAAGTAGCACCATACACTTGTTACATTGTTTGATAAGTTTCAGTAGTAGTTTTACCCTAAGGCGAACAAAACTTGATGTTCACTTTTTATTATATGTTAAACTCACGACGCAGGTTGGTAATAACTGTCTACACTTACCATACCCACACACGTAACTGTAAGTCGATTAATGCACTTGGTATCAGTTAGCCACAAAACATCCCTCTCTTTTTTACATTAAAGATCACTTTCACAGCTGCGCTAGATGTTAAGAAAAAATAAGTCTCGATCTTACCTGAAGCATACGTAAAACGCGAGAATATCTAATACAAAGCCTGCACTTGTAAGCACATAAAAATACTGCTAAATATAGAAGTGATAATAGGAGTGCTGTAAGTCATGATCCTTAATGATCGAAGTACCCGAAAGGTGTCATTCCAATAAGTTGTCTGAAGTAACGTACTGGTAGTGATGACAGTGCCCGAGAAGTTTCAACATATGGTGGAACTGACTCATGTCGCATTCAAATATCAAAGAAAACTAAAATAGATAAAACGTAGGATTTCAAAGAATTCCTAATCTTCAATTTCTCATGTTCCTAGGTTATATGAAAAGAACGCAATTAAACTTGAGGTCATTCCACGTCAATTCAAACAAAATTTTGGAGAAATTTAACCTACTACAATTTTTTCTCTGTGCACAAAGAAGAAATACCCGTTGTTCCTGCCACAGTTCAACGAAGATTTCTGAGAGCAAAAACTATTCCGGGGACACGTGCAATGCATTGTTTTGAAAAAACTGGTCCATTCAAGGTTGCGTACAAGTCTGGATGAACACTGTAGTATTAACTTTAATTTCGAGGATGGTGTTGGAAAGTCTGTGACCTAATGTATAACTGTTCATACATACGTGACTTGTGCTTGTGATGACCACTGGGACATTGCTTTCACAGAATAAGTGAACAGTGATGAAGGAGATGCATCAGTAAAATTTCTATATCCCCAGGTCCATCTCCTTTATTTTATTGGACTGAAAATTATTCCTGTTGTGTTCCGTTTACTCACATTTTATGTAAAGTGGATATAACAAATGCTACTGGCAGAACATACCAGTTATCGCCAAAGCCTCTAAAAGTAGTTACTTCAATGTGGGAAAAGTTTACAAAAAGCACTTTGTGTTAAGGGTCTTCACTACAGCGAAATTAAACTACCGCTAATTTTAGTGTGTTTCTGTAATATCTTCAAAACAAATAAAAATACTCGAAAAACAGAAACGTAGTGAACTGGATAATACGATTTTGCATGTGATACTGTTATCACAACTCATCTATTTGCTTTCGATTTGCAACTGTAGAAAGATTTTGCATTTTTTGCGGGTTCTGTAAATAGCGAGATACCAAAAGCGGATAGGTGAATTGCGGTAAAGGTATCATATTCAAAATCGAATTGTCTAGTTCACTACGTTTCTGCTTTTCCAATATTTTAAATTGTTTTCAAGATATTAAAGAAAAACTCAAAAATTAGCGGTAGCTTAATTTCGCTGTAGTAAAAACCCTTAATATCTAATTAAAGAAAAACCGAAGATTTATTTTGTGTGTCATAATATGTAGGCCTATAATATTGTCAGGCTTATTTGCTTTTTTGGTAGTAAATTCTGATTAATTCTGATTCTGATTAAAAATGCTAATACTCATTTATTGTTCAGATTATTGTATTTTCCCGCTTAATTATACATTTTCGAAGCTTCAAATTTCTCCTCAGTGCTTGAATGGTCCATCACAATTTTTGTATAGTGAAAATAGATGTAATAAGCTTACTACAAAATAGAAATGCAAAAGAGTCTACTTTAAAAAAAAAAAAACTAGAATTTTGGCTGTTTTCATTTTCATGATTTTTCTATCTAAATAGCTATCTTATAGTATACTCTATAGTTAAATGAGATTTCATGACCTAAATACCATATTTCGCTCTGGAATTCACCATCATGATGGAGCACGCGTTTTATGAATTAAAACAAACATAAAATACGTAGTATTTGAAGGGAATTTTAGAAGCTATTTAACTTTATTTTAATTTCTGAGTTATCGACATTTTTCTTCTCTAGATCATTTCATTTTTAGTCATCAGTGTTTCGTTTCTTAGAGCTTAGGTTCTAGGACATAATTAAACTTATGTTTCTCAATATATCCATCAGAGCGTACTTCTACATTTCTGTTATACTGTAGTACAATGATTTAGCAATAATCTTGCGAATGCAACCTTGAATACCATTTGATAGAAGTGATCAGTAGCGGATTTAGGAAAATATTTGGGAGGGGTTTCTCTGATTAATTTTTTTTTTTTTTTTTTTTTTTTTTTAATATTGCATTTTTATTTGGGAGGAGCTTGTAGTTTATGAGTACAGGCATAACTAACATTTCGTTTCGTTTATATATTCAGCAATAATCTTCCGGACACAACCTTAAAGACCATTTCATACTGATAATTAGGGCACGAGTTTTTCGCACTAAGAATTTGAAAATTTCGCGTTTCGTTTTTCATATTTCGCGTTTTGTCGCATTTTCCAAATAAAGTTCCACTTTTCGTAGCTCTTGTGATGTGTTCCCTGACATTTTTACAATTGTTCCTTTTATTAATGTGTCACTACAGAAATAAACTATTAATTACCTAAAAACAAAATACACTGAATATTTCACTTGACATTGTAAATTTCACTTATAGAAAATTATACATACATACATACATACGTATCTATCTATCTATCTATCTATCTATATATATATATATATATATATATATATATATATATATATATATATATATATATATATATATATATATATATATATATATATATATAAATCAAACTGAAGGAAAATCAGTAACTAAACTTACTATGAGTAGGAAAGTTTGCGATGGTGATAGCTAACGCTCAACATGTTCTCTATAGCCGTGCCCGAATCATCCAAAATGGACCCACCGCTCATGTCACGTTCAGTCAGCGGAAAACTGGCGTTTTTAAATTAATGAAAATGCATTTATAAAATTTCGCGTTATTTCACATATTGTGAGAAATTTCGGGCAAAACTGCCAATTTCGCGCTTTATCGCGCAACCGAAACAAATGAAAATACACACAGAAATTATGGAACGTCAAGAAACTGAAAATTAATTAGTTCCGACGCATTTCGTTTTATCGTGCATTGCGAAAAACTCGCGCCTCTACTGATAATCAGTGACGGATTTAGAAAAGTATTTTGGAAGGGTTTTTTCTTATTAATGTTTATTTTTTCTAAAAATTCCTAATTTTTATTTGAGAGTAGCTTGAAAGTTTATGAGTAAAGGCATAACTAATATTTCATTTATTTTAGAAATTCCGTAATTTCGGGGTACAGGCTTCAATCTGAAAGACATCCCCACCCTAACCCCCTTCGCAAATCCGTCACTGCTGGTAATTAGTAATAACGATTTAGAAACGATAAGAAAGGAAGTCGGCCAGGGCTCACAGTACACGCACTATCTTTACATTCACGGATGGAATTAAGAAAACAACCTTTGTCAAAATGGTAGAATGCGGGGTTGAATCCGATAGAAGCGCAAAAGCTAACCACTCACTCATGTTTGTTGTGCAGTTATGCTTAACTTAAATGTATTCTCTCTCTCTGTCATATGGAATCCGAAGGTTCAATGTCGCGTTCACAAAAGCTCTCCATTGACTTCTGTCCTTTCCCAATTCGATCCAGTTTCTACTCTGTATTCCTATCTCTGTCAGATCCATCTTAATATTGTCCTCCCATCAGTGCCGAGGTCCTCCTAATGGAAGTTTTCCGATTGGACTTCCAGTTAAAACTTTGAAAGCGTTCCTACTTTCTTCCACTGTCGCTACATGACCTGCCCACTTGAGCCTCCTAGACTTGATGATCCTAACAATGTTAGGTAACTGGTATAAATTATGCAGTTCTTCGTTATGAAGTTTCCGCCATTTCCCATTCCTGTTCCTTTTGAGTCTCAATATTCGTGTCAGGATTTTATTCTCAAATACTTTCAATCTGCGTTCTTTCCTCAGCGTGAGCGACGTTTCATAACCATAACGCACAAAAGGCATGACTATCGTTTTATATATTTTAAGCTCTAAATTCCTAAACAGAATTCGCGACGACGAAAGATTTTGAAATGAATAATAACACGAATTCCCCGATTTCAGTCGACATTAAATTTCTTCATGGATATGATTTTGGTCCTGTAATATTGATCCTAGACATTTGAAAGTTTCCCTTTTGTCGAAAGTATTATTTGATATTTTGACGCATCCGTAATTTGCTGTATTACGATCCCGGTAAACTTCCATGTATTTAGTTTTCCCTGCGTTTACTTCTAAACCAATAACGCTGCAAACGTTTAATAAAGTCCCTGCATTTCTTTCGATTGTTCTATCGGATCTACATCATCAGCATACACCATAACCTGGTGAACACCATTCAGCTGCAGGCTCTGGTTGTATGTTATTTTCCTTATAGTGTTCTCCGGACAAGCCTGAATAATAATGCCGATAACGCATCACCTTGTTTCAGGCCATTCTCGACGTGGGAGCTCGTGGACAAGAATTTTCCTACTCGGACTTTACTCTGGGATTCATTTAAACTTTTTTTTTTATATATATATATCTAACTAGCTTTCTCGGTATCGTACTCCAAATACTGTAAGAATGTTGTACAATGTTTCCCTTCTTACCGAGTAATAAGCCTTTCTAAAATCAATAACAGTTGATGCACTGGGTACTACATTTCTATTTCTTTTCGAGTATTTGTCGAATGGTAAATATCTGGTCAATAGTTGGTCGATTTCGCCTAAATCCACACTGATTATCTCCAATAATTTCATCTGCGTATCGGATCAACCTTGTTAATAGAATGTTTGGGAGGAGTTTATAGGATGTTGACAGAAGAGAAATATCTCGATAATTATTACCATCAGTGTTGTCGCCTTTCTTGTGAATTGGAACAGTGATTGATTCTTTTTTACTCTTCTTAAATGTACTGCATAGCTTTTCTTTTTTGCAGGGTGGAAAAATAAACATTTTTTGTAGATTTTTTTAATATAAATCAAATCTTTCTCCACGTATAATACAAATCGTGAACTAAAGAAAAAGCATTAGGAATTAGTATTAAATGCTAATTATACCATTTAAGTGAAAGTATTAAGATTGAATTTTGAATTAATCCCCAATTGTTAATCTATTTCAACCCTAAACAATGTTTCTTAACCCTTTAAATTATGCCTTTTTAAAGGTAAATTATAGATTTGCAGTGTAGCAGCAACAGCATTATCCCTATTTATCCTAGGATCACGTCTCATACCTCATTTTCTTCAGAACAGAACAGCCTTTGAAACAGTAATATTCACATTTCCCTATAGTGTCTCTGAAGCGGGAAATTTTAAAGAAAATCCGGATGTTTCTGATTTTTTTTTTTTTTAATTCTGATACCCTCTGGACTCCCCTGTGTTAACACACAGATCTTAAAATCAACTGGGAAATACTAAATTTGTGTACAAAATTTCAAGATGCTATCTAGAATAGTAAACGTTGGTAAAAATATTTAACAATGAGCTAAGAACATCCCCACAATGCCCCAGATGATCAGGATATAATATAAAAATTTCCTGAAACATTAATATTTTTCCTAAAACATGCCCGATGGCAGAACTTTGTCTTTCGTAAGTCAAAAATTTTCTGCAGGAATTCTAAAAAAAAAATGTGATTGTCAAAAATATGCTTTATGCGACGTAAAAAACAGTTTAAACTACATTTTTGCGAGTCGTCCGTGCATTTATGGCGGGCATGTTTTTACACTTGTCTATTGGCTATATAGTTTTTTTTTTTTTCCTCTGGCAATTTTTCTGCACAGGCGCGGCAAATTTTCTGCGATCACATCGCAGATCGCGGCATGTTCTGCTATGGGGGAATCATAATTTGTACATCATTTTCTTCAAAATAAAACAGATTTTCAAACGGTACCATTCAAATGTCCCCGTGTATCTGGGGTGGGAAAGTCACGAAAAAGGGATTTTTTGTTACAAATATACCTTCTTTTTACTTTTTTGCCATTCTGGATTCCTCCCCCTGTTTCTAAAACAAATCTTAAAAATACTAAGCGTGCAGTAAATGTTTGTACAAAATTTCAATCTTCTAGGTGGAAAAGTAAGCCCGCGAAAAATAATATCTACAATATACCCCAGATTCCCGTATAAAACGGGATCTCAGGTAAAAATTTTCTGAGACATTCTAGGATCATGGTTCGTACATCATTCTCTTCATAATGGAACAGTCTTTCAAATAGTACAATTCATAAGTCTCCATCATGTATCTAAGGCGGGAAAATCGTGAAAAAGGTATTTTATTAAATCAAAAATCATCCTTTTTTTACGTTTTTGCCACTCTGGACCCTCCTGTTTTCACGCAGAGATCTGAAAAATACTAAGGAGTGCACTGAATGTGTGTGCAAAATTTCTATCTTCTGAATGCAAAATATAAGCCTGCCAAAAAATAATAAAAAATATGCATAACAATTTTTTCAAATTATGACGTCATCACACCCTGTCTCAAAAAGATGCGAAAGCATATGTACCGTGTTCTACAATGCCTTCAGTCTTGAGAAAAAAAAAACGAAGTAAAACGCTTTATTGGTACTTTTTTAATCGAATAATGGAGATTCTATCCTATCACCTAAAAATAGGTGATATAATTTAAAAGGGTTAAGTATTAAGGAAAAAGTACAGCAATGTTTATCAACATGACATTTTTTTTTCACAGAAGTTACTGGTATTTGACACGGGCATATTTTTAAAAAAATTAAAACTAACTTGTGGCACGAAATACATATAAAATGAATAAATTTCGCCTAAAGTTATAAAATCTAAAAAGTTACGGAGAGGGGATAGGACCCCTCTAAATACACCCCTGTTATCTGGGAACAAACAAACAAACGCGCACACAACAGAATTTCTGTCTTAAATTTCGAGATTTCCCCGTTGGAATAGTTAACGATTTAAAAACCCCAATGTTACGAAAAGAAGAAAGCAGGATTGCTCCGTTATCCGTTCAAAACGGGATTTTTCATAATCATCCTCTGCATGATATTTGTTTTCAGTATGCTGTACATACATTTCAGTCTTCGGGACAGGACGTTTGGGCGCGGACGTTTTGGCGCTGCCGTTTGGGCGCAAAGCCGTTTAGGCGCCAGACGTTTGGGCGCGAGGTACATAGTAAAAATCACAATTTACGACATATAAAGTAAGCTAGGCACTGAAAACTAAGCGCCAATCAAGATATATACATTTCCTACACTTCTATCTTTATCTCACCTCATTTATCTGTATATATTCTATCTCTATCTTATTTATTCATCTAAATTAAATAGTTTAATGCGTTTGTGGCATTTGTTGCCTAACCTCGTCATGGATTGATTTTTCGCTTGTTCACGATTCTTGTACTTCTGATCTAATTTTTGTATTCTATAAGAAAGCTAGGAAATAAAGGAATCAGACGAACTGTTAATTTTCTTAATGTTAATTAAAACATATTGATTTAATTTTTGTATTTTTTTTAAAGAAAGTTAATAATTACATATTTATGAATATTAAAATTTGTTTTCTTTCGTATTACGTTTGCCAAATTCCTCTCTTCCTTAAGTCCAATAAAGAACTACCAATAAAAGATTGCAGCGTAGTCGCTAACACTCTCGCCTTCGGTGCGATCGGTCCCGGGTCCGATTCCCGGTGGGGGCACTAGGTCGAAAAAGTGTAACACGCTCTTTCAGGCCAGCCACCCTGAATGAGGTTTTCCTGGGTTTTCTTCATTCACATCAGGCAAATGCCGGGGTGGTACATAATTTATAGGTCCAGGCCGCTTCCTTCCTTCCCTTTCCCCGGATAGTGTGCTCCCTCAAACGTGACGGGCTAAATGGCCTTAGATGCCGAGAGCCTAGAAATCTAAAAGTCCTAAATCCTAATCGAGTTGAGAGAAAGATATTTTGCATACATGGTGTGTAAGACATATTTTGCATACAGGATGTCTAACACATTGAGTTTAGGAACTGTAGTATGCCGTATTTCTGGTATCACTTTTTTTTTATTTACATTCCAATATAAAAATCAAAACTTAACACACATTTTTTCGTCCCATTGTAAGCATTTAATCTGCATTAAAGAAAGTGGCGAAAGAAAGAAAAAAAAAAAACGATTTCAAAGTGAAAAATAATAGTTAAGTGTACATATATTGGTCATTTAGCCACTAGAAATGTGTTTGACATTCACACTTATTGCGTAACTACAGTAGAAGGCCTGCTTTAAGTTTTTTAATGGAATAGGCTCACTATGTATGTAATGCAGTCAATCATATGTAGTCTGGTCGACTTACATTTGGCTTGAAAAGTTATCAAATAAAAAGCACACTTAACTTTCGTTGAAACTTAAATTTACAAAATTTAATTGTTAATTCAGTTTTTATAATTTTGAAATTCCAGTATTTCTAGTATGTAAAACAAAATCCAGTATAATTCAAGGACTTCCACTACAGTAGACACCTTGTGATATCTTGATTCGAACTTTGTACTCAGCGCCTAACATAACGACTTTTTAACTCGCGCCCAAATGGCTTCGCGCCCAAACGTCCAGTGCCCAAACGGCGGGGCCCAAACGTCACGTACCGTCAGTCTTATTGTATTACATGATCATTATCTTTCATAATCAAAATGGACGGAAACGGGATTTTACTTATTGTCATTTTAAATTAATTTATTTCGGAATTTGATTTAAATCAAACCGATTTAAGTCAATCCACCCTGCTTTTTTGTTTAAAAAAAAGGGGGGGGGTAGTTTCGTAATATGTTGAAGTCCTCTTGTTAAAAATTCAGAAACTTTCCAAGACTGGGTAAACCATCATGGTGGTTATGTATTGTAGACCCTAGGAAACCACACGCTCAGATGATCTATCTATCACGCATATGATCCATGAACAAGAAATTCGGTGCTTTCCCGATTCCGAGCAAGCTCAAGGAACAATCAGTGCGTTACAGAATTCGGAACTCTACAGATTTTGTAGGTCCGAAGCAAATGATAGGTAGTAACAGATTATTACGTATGTGATCAATGAATGAAAAAGTTGTTCGAAATATTCATACAATGTATATGAAAGTTAAAACTTAACTGAAAAATTTCAAGAATGTACAGAATCACCTGAAACGAAGCTCTTGATATGCAGCCTTTAAGAGTATCATATAAATCTATTTCTCTCATGTTTTACTTTATTTTGTTTCAAAATGAGGCCGTGTGGTATTTTGAGGTAAAAATACTACGTACAATTTTGCTAGTTATTGGTGTATCTTTTTTTAAAGAAAAAAATACTTTTGTATATAAAAGGTTAGAAAATATTTACATAGATTGGTTAATTCTTTGGAATTTATAATGTAAATATGTTCAGAATTAAAATTATTTGAAAAATCTTTTCGAAGTCCATAGTTTATTTTAGAGGTTTATATTATTATCTGCATCAACCACTAATTAAATGATTTTTTGTGTTGTAGAGGAGCGAAACAAAGTTGCTTCATCACTTTAAATCAAAGCCGGTTTTATCTGAGCCCCTGCATCTCTACTGCAAAATGCGAGCACAGATACGTCTAACGCTGTAACAGGTAAGCCTGAAATTGGACAACAACCATGACAACTGGGTTGCTTGGGAGGAATGTTACTGCTCGCAAGCGTGTTTCTAGGATACCAAAGAGTACTTATACCAATTTTGGGGTGATGTTATATCGTATAAAAGTCATTGGAAAAAGTTTATTTTGTAATCAGTTGGCAACACTGACTGGGATAATTTAACTTATCTCCTCAGTGCTTTGGATGGCCTATCACAATTTCTGTATATGTGAAAATAGATGTAATAAGCTCTTAAATTCATATTATACATACATACATACATACATACATACATATATATATATATATATATATATATTGAAATTCATGACGGGGATTTTGAAAAATTATGGTTTGAAGTTCACAAAATGGCGTTGGTTCTAGGTTTTTTTACCTTCAAAATGTTACCTTTCAAATTACTTTAAATTTTCTAACAGCTCTACGGAAAGTTTTCATTTTTTTCTTGGTAAATAACTTGAAGACAACTTGAATAGAAAAATAATTTAAAAAAAGAATAGTGTTTCTGGTATTAATAGGAGCCGAAATATGAATTTTTATGTGTACTTACAAAACGAGGAAATATGTCGCGACTTGTTAAAAATGGATTTTCTTCCCATTTTTGAAATGTAATAACTTCTGCACCGCTGCTGCTATTGTAATAAAATTTACACACTTACAATCAGCATAAAAAGTTTTATAACATTACCAAATTTCATTAAAATCTGAAACAGTTGTTTAAAAGCCTTAGTTGAACTGGCATGGAATGACTCTTTGGTGAAAAATGTGAATTATTCAAGGGAGATGTAATATATCAGAAATGACGCGAGCATGTATTGACAGAGAAATGAATCAGTTGATGGTACTGGGGTAAAGTGAGATGTGAAGTAAAATAAATCGGTGGTGAAACGTGAAGAGGACAGAATTGGTGAAAAGTCCAGTGGAAGGTAAGGTAATTGTGTTCCCAGCTACGCTTCTGCCTTGACTTGCCTAGGATAGATAGCACTAGTGCTTTTGATAAGAGTTCCTTTTGTGCGTAACAGTGACTTTTGGCGCGCGTTAATAGTGATTCGAATCACTGGATGGAAACGAACCGTGTTGTTGTTTTGTGTGACGTGATACTGTGTTTACTTTTGGTGCTTTCGATTTTTGCCACTACATGTGTCCCTAGTAGAACGCCAGCGTATCGTAGTTGTCTGAGGCTGTCTTAGTGTGTTGCGCCCGATTCGTGAAGGTCTAACTGAAGTTTGTCCTTTTCTCATTTTTTTTTTTTTTTTCTCCCATGACGACTCAGCAGTTAGTTGTAGAACTTCAAAAGGTGTTTGGTGAATTTAATACGGTGCGTGTTAACTTGTCTTTCTCAAATAATTGCGTTTTGAATTGGGATGTGAATTGTTTACGCTTTGTGGACTTGTGCAGCTTAGGCCCTAATTGAGTTTGACAAAAAATATAATGGTTGTGATAGTATAGCTTATCCAGACTTAAGAGTGGACTGTTGGTCTTATGGGAACAGCGATGCCAAGTTAAGCATTAAAAACAAATGCAGAACAGGTCGCGCTTCTATTATACTGCCGACTGATGTTACCAACCCACGTAGTAAAAAAAGAAATCCACACATCAATTAATAAATAATAATATACAGCTTACCACATTCGGCTTGTGTATAGCCCGCTCCCCCCAGTTGTTTGTCATCGGAACTGGAAGTCACTACTACTACTCATATCGAGAACAGAACCCGACCAACCCCTGCGGGGCTTCTAACCTATTTCTATTACTACTAGTAGTATTATTATTGCTACTACCGCTGCTACTACTACTACTACCACCGCTACTACTACTACTACTACTTATACTAAAGCTTCCTTACCACAAGATTTACAGCTTAAATCGTTATAACATGCGATTCCGATTCATTATGAACTAATATGAAACGTTAGAATCACTACGACTCGTTAAAAATCACTGGGGGGAGCGGGCTATACTCAATCCCCACATTGAATCAATCGCACTCCAAAGAAACAATTCCTTCCTTATCATAATCATCATCCCAACCCAACTTATACTGGGTTGGGATGGAATAGCTGTAATAAAGACAGAAAACATGCCCTGCGGGGCTTTAACCCGCCTTCACTCGCTGACGCTCGCTCGGCAATACCCTGTGAATTGAATATCAAACTTTGGTACAAAAAGGAGCCAATCTAGTTACTAACCTATATGGGGGGACCGGTGTTCTAGAACCTTCCCATGAACATTACTGCCTATTTTAATTCACTTAATTTTGTACACCAACCACTGACAACGCCAATTTTTAATTTCTTAAGGAGGCAAACGGAGGGGCAGCTTTTTAAACATAAATTTTGTTTATAAGTTTCGTATTGCATGATCTGAACTTTACATGCCTTGGGGATGGACAATGGCACTGAGAGGAAGCCCAAATTCTTGCCTTTCATGAATTACGTACCGTGGTTCGTGTACATTTTCCTCGTAAAACGAAAATAAGTAAAAATCCGATGTCGCAGTTCTCATTATCCCCATTACCTACTTGTTTCTTCAGAAATAGTATTTCTATATTGTCTTAACATACACATATCCTGTAATTAAATCGACCGAAATTAAAAACAATAGTAACTTTTCTTATGTATACAACAACAACAAAAAAAAATCACATTACCTAAAAATAAATTCAAGATTAAATTAACGCAAATGTATATTTTAAAAAAATAATAGTAAATCACATAACATTACCGCCATAATATTTTCTTTCTAAAGTCGAATAACACTTCACTTCACATCAAACTTAAAATCACATTTTTAAAAAATGCACTACTAATGTTTAAATATCTTCTAGAGTAACGGGCACCTGTCATTGGCTATCTTATACCCATTATTATTGGCTATTCAGGATCGCGACCAGTGGTGCTAAATAATAATTTCGAAGTTACTAAATATAGTGTTTTAAAATATCACTTAAGAATTTTTAAAAACACCTAGAAAAGCACATTCCGTAACGGTTACCGTCAACGGAACGCACAATCTGCTTTTCATTCGCGAAACTATGTATAACAGTTGAGTTTTATATATTTCACGTTACGTTTAGCTGTAGATTTTTTGTCTAGACAGTTAAAGTATGTGGCTAATGGCATAGAACCACCTTTCACTCTCAAAACAACTCTGATGCGTCGAGAAATGTTACACTAATCTGCATGCAATGTATCTCTCATTTCCGTGAGAGAGAAATGGAGGCGAAAACCTGCATCGTATTCGTCTTTGTTTAATATTGTTCAGGTATTTCATTCAGTACCGGTCTTCATATAATTTAGTAAAGCAACGGAAAATTGGAACAGATACAAGTGTTATTGCAATAATCGCAAAGTAAAACACAAATATTTTGTTACATTGAAGCTGTCTCGTAGGTAATGAGTGTCTATGTACGGTGATTAGCCGTTCCAGATGTTATCAGTAACATTCCGCTCTTTCTCAAAAACACGTCACAATACCTCCAGCTGTATTAATCGGCGAATTATATCCTAGAATATGGCGTCATTGCCAGAAAAAATGCCATAGGATGAAAATAGTGTTGCCATATTTTAAAATTAGAAAAGCGGTGCATTCTAAACTGTAAGTATTGATGTGAACTTGTGTATTACAAAAACTGTCCTGAGATCCTTTGGACCATCTTTTAAGTGATTTCTTTGTGAAGTGACGCTTCCAATGTACTTTTCTAACGAAACTAAAGTAAAGCAAATTTAGATTTTGCATTTTATGCTTTATTAAGTTCATTAAATGTAAGTCTCGAATTGTAAAATAAGATTTAAGTAATTATTACAGTAAGATATATGTAAGGCAAGTTTTCAAAAGTAAATAAAGCAAGCGATATATGACAGATATTGTTCATACGGTTTTCTCTATAAGAAACACGAAATAATTTCTAAATTTTTATCATAAAAAAGGTAAAACATATTTAGGAGTCTTGATCCGTCTCTTATAAAATGTCTAATCATTATTAAAGATTGCTACTTGAAATCCTAACATACAAAATTACCATAAAATTATGGAATGCAGCATGAACATTTTAAAAGAAAAAATATTAATAATAATTAATCTAGAGTCCAAATTTAACTCAATCGCGATTGAGATTGATACAGAGATGTAGCAATATAACAACACTTTATCAACAAAGTCGTCTTAAATTTTTCTCCAATCTAAAAATGCGGGTGGATTTTCATGATTAAGAGATGATTAAGCGGCGGACGAATATAGAACCTGAAAATTGGATTGTATCCTCTAAAATCGGGTAATGTGGCAAACCTATATGAAAAGCACATATGAAGAAAAGTAGCGTAGTCTTGGCTAAACGAAGGGAAAAAATTGTATAGTAGGCGGAACTTGGCTGTGACGTAGGATAGCGTATAGGTCAGACCAGAGGTTCTCAACCTTTTTTTGACTGACGGCAAACTTTACTGAACATCCAGGACATCGCGATACACTTCTTTGATATTTTATAATAATAATAATAATAATAATAATAATAATAATAATAATAATAATAATAATAATAATAATAATAATAATAATAATAATAATAATAAAATCAATTATAATAGTGAAACCAACTAGTTTTTATAATGACTCTAGATAGCACTGAACATTAGATATTGCTACCGCTGGAGGTGTTGACTGGTACAACTGTCGATTTTAACTAATTATTATAAAATTCTTCATGACTTGTAAATTCTAAAATTTCGCGACACATCTTAGGGGACTGCATTATACAACAGTGTGTCGCGACACATCGGTTGAGAACCAATGGGCCAGACCACAGTACGTATGTGGAGCAGACAATTTTGTTGAAGGAGCTCGCTTTTTGCAGTGGTTTATTGAAAACCCAGATGATAAATGAATGTATTGTATGCATGTAGCGTTTCTAGGAGATATTGAGAATAGAGTTGCGAATCCCACCGACTCATCAAGTAATATCTGGGTTTCTGTTACTGAACGACATCTGAAACTATTTTTAAAGAACTATTATTTTGATTAACTATTGCATTCGCAGATATTGTCACAACGGAAGTAAAAATTCAACATATTTAAAATAAAAATTACGGTATACTCTCTAAATATCAGATATATTTTACTTATATACAGGAAAAGGCAATGAGTTTTATATGCAACTCAGTTGCTTTCTCGAGAAACAAAAGCAGTCTTAGAATCAGGGGCGGACCCAGGACGGACTTCTGGGGGGGGGTAATTCTGATACTTAGAGCTACTTTTAAGAGCTCCAAACTCGCTCCGTTATCGTCTTGCGATCGCCTCTGCTTAGAATATTGCCTAGCTGCCGAGACAGAAGCTACTGAATGTTTTCCAACGAACATATACCTAGCTTATTAGTTTGATGTGATGCATTTGCATGGGACAGAAGGTTATGTTGATAAATTGAGAAGTATTTTCGATGTACCAGACATCTCGAATCCTAGAGAAGTTCACTTTGTAGTTGGCCATAGAAACCTACTACCGGTACCATTCCAACAATGTATCATACAGTCATCAAATGTACTTAATACTTCTTGGTCTGTGTAATGAGATGAGGGAGAAACAAAATTTATATTTCCTGACGATAGGAAAGCTGAACCAAAATGTTTTAGAAAATGCCTCAGCTTTGTGGATATGGGAAGATGTTATGACCATCAGTTCCCCATAACATTTAAAAATAGAGTATGTACCAAGCTTGTAGTCAGCCCAAAAATGTAGGGGGGACCGGTAGAAGCTAGGGGGGCCAATCCAATCATATTATAGTTCATTTGCAAGCTTACCTTGAAAATTTTAGGAGGGCCATTAAAAATTTTGAGGGAGACCCGTCTTCCCTAGACCCCCGTGAATACGGGCGTGGTACGTACACCTATTATTACCTGGTGTAAATGTTAAAAATTTACCCCTAAAAATAGCTTAGAAGTATAGCGAGGCTACATGAACAATCAATGTATCAGAGATTGAACGAGGAGAATACTGTCATTGAACATGATAGTAATACATATTACAAGTACAATGATCTCTGGTTTCGTAAGCCAAGGTTCTAAGTAAGACGAACATGACTAAGATGAAATACGGTTTCCGAAACTTCGTACATATGTCTATTGTTACCTACGAGACGAGAAGTGTATTTTCAGAATCGAGACGAGACGAGAAACATTACAACTCTCGTCTCGTTATGGAGGCAAGACTAGAAGTTTTATGAGTCTCATGTCCAACACTAGATATACACAAAGTCTTCTATCTCAAACAGCATTTTAGTGTTATTTTATTCTAGTAGAAAACTATAAATTGATTAAGTAAATTGTATGAACACAATGAAGGGCATTTTCAACCTTTAAAGATACATAAGTTATTACACAATATTATAAATTTGGTATAAATGTTATATCACACTCGTCATGGATTTCTCATGACTAGGAAAGATCCTGGTAACGTTTAGATGAAATTGAAGGAGAAAAATGGGCATATATTTTTTTTACATAATTTATAAAACGAGATGATAAATTAATCCTAGATAAGACGAGAACACCTTTCGAGAATCGAGACGAGACTAGTTTTCGAGAACCGAGACGAGGCGAGAATTCGACAAAATTTTATGAGAGAAGACGAGAAACTTTATACCTATGTAGTGTTGCCAAGGGGAAAAGACATAATTCTTGTGACAAAATACAAGACGAGACAAATCATCGAATAGAAACAGATATACAGTACTTTCCAAGACAAAACATCAATTTCGCAATATATTTTCGGAACGAGACAATCGTAAATCTTGTGTCGTGGGTTACACTTTAAACATGAGACAGAAATTATCAATTTTCACGTCAGGGCTTCTATTATTTAACAAGAGAATGAGCTTAGAAGTGTTGTGATACTAATATTGAACTCGAGGTGTAAATTGAATAAAGGTAGATCATAGTTCAAGGGGTTAAAATATTAACAACTTACACATTTTGTTTTGTTTTCTTTATTGAATACCGTACAAGTTTAAATGTTTAAAAACAAATTATTTTAGACCATTGGTAATGTTTATTGATTTTTTATTGACAAAACTAAGTTTTTGTGTGAACAGTCATAAGTCCAAGAAACTCATGTTGAACAATTGAACATCTCCAATTTCACTCATTCTTAGCTGGAGGTACTTTGAAATCTGATTTATGGGTGGGTGAAGCATTGTGTTCATTGATCCGAGCGAGTTACTACCAGTGCCTTAGAATTGACAGCCGTTACGCGAGCGAAATATCTTGACCGATTTGAACATTTTTTTTAAAAAAAAATCATTATCGGTTCGAGTAAAATTTGATTAGATTAAGTTAAGTAAGATAAGTAAGTAAAGTTAAGTAAGATTTAAACAATCGCAAAAATGTGATTTTTTCCAACTTCCGGCAAATTCATAGCACATGCGCGACCGGAAGATATAAACCAATTTTATTTATTTTTCTACTCCTTTTTAATCTCCCCAATTCGCAACTTTTTTGTTTTGCAGTCTTTCGACTTGAAAAAAAAAATGATTTTTTCGGCCAACTTACTATATATATATATATCTATATCATCTACTTGTTCATTCTAGTTTGCAACTTATCATCATGGTCTCCTCTCCAAAAGGAACGAAGGGCACAGCTTCGAAACCAGGTCTCTCTATCGATACGAAGACTACTAAAGAGGGTACCTCGAAACAGGCTGACTCTCGATCTCGCTCACGATCTCCAACTGGAAATTCCAAGCAATCAGAAACAAAGAAGCCAAGACATTACAAGCCTTATGCAGAGTCGTTTTGACGTATGATTAGCGTCATATAAAGATCTGACTAATGCAGAAAACATATGTTAGTCGAACTCTTTAGTATGGCACTAGTCCCGTGTCAGAATGTCTCTGCATCAGGCCCTATAGCTCTGATGGAGAAATTTCTACAGCTTCAGTGAGTGCGAGAAATACCGAGATGGACTGGGTTAATGCAACACCCTCTAATATTTTACCACTTAATCAGGATACAATGTACAACATCATCTTAAAGAATTTTGACATTAAGTACCAGATTGCACGCAAAATCTTTATGCAAATCAAAAGTATGTACCGCGTGCCAATGTTCAATAAATCATACCTACTAGAGATGGCATCATCTTAAAATCTCCTAACTTCCATACACATATTCGAAATAAGGCTACCTTTGAAATCTTTGGACATCAGGCCATGTTGACTCCTTTCAATCCGAGCCAATACAACACACCTCTGCCACCTCGTCTTCCGCCACTGCTCTGAATTGTTATCCGGAGCATTGTACCCGAACTCACCGACTATGAAATCTATGATGAGCTTCGATACGAGGGCCTAGAAATCAAGAAATGTATTAGGATAAGTAACAACAGTGGACTTACCTACCTTGTTCCCGTGTTGACTGACCAACAGCAAAAAATTTATCATCTATTTGCTAAGGTGGCCATCACTCTACCCGTGCCTGTACGAATCTTCAGTCTCCTCCGAACTGCCCCATTTGTCATGAGCAACAACCTGCATACAGCTATAAATGTATAGCCAAATCCGACCCACAAAAGGATTATCCCAAACTTGTCGTTCTACTTCGTACACCTGAACAATCTTCATCCAACAGATGCTCCAATAACTCTCGATCAGCTACTGACGTTTTTCATTTTTTTTCAATGCAGAACTCTTAA
This sequence comes from Thermobia domestica, assembly GCF_964235325.1. Taxonomy (NCBI): domain Eukaryota; kingdom Metazoa; phylum Arthropoda; class Insecta; order Zygentoma; family Lepismatidae; genus Thermobia; species Thermobia domestica. The sequence continues at coordinate 123,357,289 of NC_137466.1, read as the reverse complement.
CCTTTTCAACGACCACGCATTCTTTACCAGATCATTCAAGCTGCAAATATACATTCAATAAAAATTTTACTGCCATCTATTCTGGATAAACGGCCTACTTTCATACTTCCATACCAGAAGCTTCCAATCACGTATCCCTTTCTAATTGCTCTGGTGTTCCTATTTCTTAATATCCGTTTTTTTGGACAAAACAAAATGTTCTTTGAAACATTGCTCAAGGAAGAACATACCAATCCCTTTCTGTTGAATGAAACATTCCTAATGCCCTCTACACCATGCCACATATCAGGCTATTCTTTATTATGCCACGACTTCAAATTACCAACTCAACACCACCATTATGGTACACCCGTTGACTTTCTCGCAAGATCCTGCACCGACGACACATCTGGAATACTTTTCATCTTCCAGAATATACTATCACATCTCTTTATTTTCGAAACATCACCGTCACTGTTGCAACCATCTACATAAGATCTGGTCACACATTCCCTACTGCATTTGTTCAACTCACATTCCACGTCTTCAATCCCTATGTCATACATATAATAATAATGACTAATCACTAGTCATTATTATTATTATATGTATAGTAGACTTTAGTATCCATAGTCGGAAAGAACAGGACAGAGCTAACTTCAGAGATTTTCTTACTACTCTCATCATTGCACAGTGAGCCATGAGCCCCGAAAACCTGGGCAAATAGAAAGTTGTGTTTTAATGTTTATGAAACTTGGTATACTTAGGTTTAGAACGTCGCTCACTACGAATTTGATATCAAAAAGGGAAAATTCAAAATGGTGGATCCAATATGGTGGATACAAATTGCAAAAATATGTATATATCTGTAATATGGGTATAGATATTACAGAACAATCGGATATGAAAACAGCAACAAATGAAATCATATGGTATTTGTCATACATTATTATGTCTCGAAAGATCGCAAACTTTCGCGGTGGCCATGAGCAATGATGCACTGACCATGAGCAAGAATCTTATGAACTGATGCCAGAAGGTAGAACCACTGGCAATTTGCAATAAACATTTCCTGGATATCATTCGCCCACTCTTCAAGTCTGTCTGCGTCGATTTCCAGCCCTGAGAATAATGTCAGTAATAACACAGAGTATTTCTCGATGAGTTTCGTGTGGAGGCCTGTTATTGTGGCTACCGTTTCCGCATTCTGAAAAAAAATCTTGTAGCCGTGTTGCCTTTATTTCACGTTCCGCTGCCGTCCGCCTTGGATCATCAAGAATGAGACCTAACTTGGCTTTCAATTTCTTTTAGATGTCTTCCTTCCTCTTCTTCACGGCTGACCGATCTTTCCGGACTTGCCCTTCCTTTATGTCTAATCTGTAGGCTACATGAACCAACCACTCCATGAACCAAATCCATGCATGTAATGTAGAAAGACCAAATCTGAAGGACTCGGGATTTTTCAGGCTTGCTGATGAAGGCGTTCTTGTAACTGTTCAGATCTTTAGGTTTTGACTGCATACATAACAGGTTTGTGCAGACTTGTATGCGTGATAGCGTTGTATACTCTGCCATCTACCATCGTCAAATGGAGGCTGTGTTGGGCTTGAAACGCCGTATCTTCAACGAACAGCTTACTTAGTGTTAAGGCTAATATTTGTTCTTGTACTCGTTGCACCACTTCTCATGCCAGGTCCTCGCTTTCTTTCTTGAATTGGAACCGAACTGGACTGCAGAATCGTGGTGATGATGGGTGGGGATTGTGCCACACCACAACTCTTACACCTTTCTTCTCGAAGAACAGCTGTAATGGCACACATGAAATAAAGAAAATGTCTGAATTCTGAGACCCAACGTCACCAGCTGACTGCTTGCATTGGGCCTAGCCAATAGACCCATAACAGACCCACTTGCTGATCAATGTTAGACACATATGGTATTTACGTGGCATGCTCTCTAAGACTGGCTCTTGATCCTGCAAATGCCTTTTCACAGTGTGATCTAGTAGACTTTGTTGTGGTGCTTCCGACGACTCACTCACTTGTATGTCCTCTAGGTAGCACTTTTTTGCGTCCCGTACGTGATTATAAGCGGGATAAATATCATGGATTAGTTTTTTTGCTTCACTTCTAAGAAACTGGTACTGATGTTTAGTTAGATTCGTTTCCGAAAGCAATGCCAGTACCTTATCTGAATCATACAACGTTGCAGTGTGTCTTTTGGATTGTGTCCAGGACTTCCTAATGTTGGTAGCTCTAGTTGGATTTGCCTCAATTTCTTGTAGTACTTTTGACTTGTCACGTTGTCTTTGCTCTTCGCACTTCATCGCGGCTGCGTAAGCAAGAGTGGTTCCATTCTCGGCTGACTGAATTGCCTCAGTCGTTCTCCACTTTGATCTTTCACTGCTTTCTGCAAAGTCTTGGGCGGTCGACTTTCGCCGAGGTCGATGAATATGGTTCCCTATCATTCAGATTAATATCAGTATCCAGCAAGTTTGCATATTTTTCCTCTACTTTACCGTACTCGAGATTACATTTGTCGAGCATCTGGAACATCTGATAACAAAAGGTGATTGCTGCTTTTTGGTCACTACTACATAACAATTCTCCACCTGATATTTCATCTACCACGAATCGCAGAAGCTGCTGCTTTTAGGCTTCTCTGTTTTCTTCTGCATTCTGTAGAAACTCAAATAGCTTCTTCTAGTTATTTTATGTGGCACTGCTTTGAAAAACGAACAAACTTGCTACTAATATGGTGTATTTTGGTTAGAAACTTTCATACACTATCCACAATAAATATGCAATCTAAACGGGCAAAATTAGTTCAGTGTTCCAGAAACATTAGTAATTCAAGTACCACATTAGCAGAAAATCCCGTCTTGTGTCCGTTTTTCTCGGATTAAAAACCTACGAAACCATAAAAAATGTGATTTTCTTCGTGATTTACAACCTACTCCTCCATAAGTATCCATAGCATTGATAAATTGCATATAACGTCATAACTAGATATTTATGATTGAATTATAATATACACACATGGAATAAACGATAGTTGCCCAGTCGTGGATATGACACTAATATCTGTAAAAATATCGCAAACTTAACCTTCTCAAACATAGAAAATACACATGAATAGAACATTTACAAAGTTTCGTTTTGGCTTTCACTGCTGACGAAAACAGTGAACATATGTCAGTAACCCTGATATCATGTCAGAGGACCAACTTCTCATCACATGTCAACATTATGTTAAGAAATGTCTCTTCCTCAGAAGAGACCGTGAAGAAACACAAGTGTCTGTTCGCGTTGCCTTTTGGCCCGAAGTCAAATCATGTGAGACCCAATTTCCTAAGTTGATGGAGTTGCTGCCGGATGGTTTCTCCACTTACACAGAATTGTAGTCCCCTTTCCTCACATGTCTAGCCACTGTTCGCCTCAATTGCTGCCTGAAGATCTTCATTTTGTACATGTGTTGGTCTTCTGGAACGTGGTGCGTCTTTGAGTGTTTTGTCACCGTCCTTTAACTTGTTAAACCATCGCAGCATTGTCCGCGTAGTCGGTGTTGAATTCAGACTTTTGTACAAGGGGGGGGCAATACAAATTTAAGGGGTACATTTAAAAGAATACTTCTGGATATGGTCCGGCAAGGCCATTCTATCTCAAATTTTTCCAAAGAATTTTCTTAGTCCCATCAGACGAATGCCGGAATGCATAAAAAGTACAAAATACGGAAATCTTTCTTTAAAAACCAGTGTGGAAAACCCTGACATTACACCTCCATGTAAGAGATGCTTTCTTTTTCGATTTTTCGCCTTCCTCTCTTGCTCCCAACATTACAAGGAGGCTTCTAAAATAGCACGTGTCGAAACGTAAGCTGTATATATGTGAAGAATGAGTTAGAAGGATGAAGACCCACTCTGTTCTAGATTGCAATAGAGCAGCAGGAATCTGTCGCAACAAAACTCGCAATAACAAACATATTGCTATTTTCCTCTAACTAACGTTGTAAAGCTTTTGTGTGCGTCTGTATCTAATTTCCAAGCTTTTAACTTCTAGTTTATACGAGAACGCGGTTTGTTAGAACAATTAGGTCGGGCAGAAGAAGAAACTAATTTTCTTTTTTTTAAAAAAATGCTTTTAAGACTCTTTTATTTCCGAAAAATTAAACAGTAAAAAATAAATATTTCCATGCATGTGTATAGATTTTCTAGGGGGGCGCATATATATTCTAAGCGAGTTCAGACCTCCTTGAAAATGCCTGAATTCAACAGTGAGCGTAGTCACGACATCATCACCGAAAGCCTGGCATATCTTCCGACCGCTGCAGTGGCGTTTCACCCCAGTTTGAACTCGTACAGCGTACACGCCCTTACGACGGTCTGTGGAGGTTCCATGTTCACTCTGTCCTTACTCAAATTCACGGTGCGGTGTAAGTGAACTGCCACAACCAGGTAGTATGTTGGATATACCCACATCAACAACTGATCTTCGCCTTATCTCCATTCGCATTCAACTCACGGTATGAGAGCCAATGGAACACAGACCTCCGCAAAAGCTACAGAACTTTCTTGGTTACCTTTATATCTAAATGCTTATAAACTTCAACGTTGATTAAAATTTTGCAATAAGTTCTCGGACACCAATCTAGGGGTCTTCACGGGTCGGAATTTTTAAACCTGCCTGGCCGGGCCCGTGTATTTATAATGTGAGGCCAGACCCGAGTCCGAAATATGTTTCAGCATTTGAGCCCGAGCCAGACCCTAACTCGTGTGATAATCAAATGAGTCCGAAATAAGCCCGAATTACAGAAATTTAATAATTGACTCCAAATTGTATTTTTATTGACAGCAATTAGAGGTTCAATTATGCAGTTGTGCTTTGAAAGTTCTCCAGAAAGAACGGTGCAATAAATATCGTTGTACGGTATATTTACAAAGTTGGGCCTGAAATGGCCCAAGAAATACAGTTGTATATTTAAAATTTTACGGTCCGGGCTCGAAGTGACATATGTTTTGTACGCCCCGGGCCCATGCAGACCTCTACAGCAATCGTTCTTCCAAGTACTGGAAACGATTAAATGCTTACTATATGGCAGATAACTATGACCCCGTATTCTCTGTTAATCCAAAACTCACCAGCACAAGACAACATAGAAAATGCAAACGCTTTTGTCGACAATCTTCAACGTATCTTCGCACCTCAACCTCCTGAGCATGCTTCTCATCCCAACGAAAAGATCAATGTCTCAGGTTACCAGTAATAACCCAGCATAATTCATTCTCTTCTTCCTTACACGCCATTAGCTTCTCCTATTACTGTTGATCCTATTACGTAGTTGCCCGGAAACGTAATACTGCAATTGGTTTTGATAACATCACGTACCGTCATATCAAAGAAAGCCCCCTATCCTTATTAAACATCACAACTACTTATAATTTTATTCTTTCCACTGACTAGGGATGATTCCATTCTGGGACCAAGTACCTGGGGAAAACCTATATACCGTCTGAAAGCTCTTGTCATGAGAAGTACGAAACCGTTTTCAAATCACGGGCAAACACGCAATCTAATCCTATAAGGGGTCAGTTTGTTGCTGTTTGTGACCCTATATGGCATATTCGACAGAAGTAAAAATAAATATTATGATGCATCACGTGTAAGCGCCTGAGTCCATCATGTTCCTTTTTGGCTCATTGCTAGAAGGTGACTCGGGCAAGGGATTGATAATATCACTTTGCACCCAAACATATCCATTTCGTCAGTATTGCCAACGGATTGCAAATACAACATGGCAGATGGTTTCCATACAGCTGGATGTATATCCATGAAACGTGGCATAAATATCATTTATCACTAGAGAAAATATATTTCGACATATTCCTCTCCTAAGGACCCCAGTTCGTCAGTGTTGCCAACCAAGTATAAAAATTTTAAAAAATGTAAAATGATGAGACATTTATACACCAAGCTTGGCAGAAACATCATAGGAACTATAGCAAAAAGACCCTGAGTGTGACCGTCTCCTAAACATTCTACGTTGTCAGTGTTGGCAACAAGGTAAAGATCACAATGTTGAAAATGGTGTGAATGCCATTGAACGAATATATATAACAAATGTGACAGAAGCAACATTGGACAATGGAAAATAGAGTGTGCGTGCCCCCGTCTTCCAAGCACCCCAGTGTGGCAGTGTGCCAACCAATGCGATCATTCAAGTTTTTCGCATGAAGTCTACCGCATTGGAGGACATAACTGACAACATGGATGCTTGTGAGTTCACTAACATACTACAAACGTAGTATGGGTCACAGTCTAATGGTTGTATATTAATGCGAAAATCTTGAATGTTTGCATTGGTTAGCAACACTGCCATACTGGCGTGCTTGGGAGAAAGGACACTTACACTATGTTTTTCATTGTTCAATGTTGCTTCTGTCACATTTTTCATACATTCGTTGAAATGGCATTCACGCCAGTTTCAACATTGTGATGTTTACATTTGTTGGCAACACTGACAACGTAGAATGTTTTGGGAGACGGTCACACTCAACGTATTTTTGCTATAGTTCCTGTCCTCTGATGTTTCTGCTAAGGTTCTGATAAGCTTGCGCATATGGGTGTTCGGAGCCTTTCTTGTGTAATCTTTACAATAGGTCACAGTCGTAAAAGGGTACTCGTTGCGTAGTCTGCTCCGGAACCGGAACTGGCACTGCAACTGGTACAGTTTGCTCATGCGCTACCAAGTTCTCCGTAAACCAAGTGTGTGTGTGTTTGTGTGTGTGTGTGTGGGAGAGAGAGAGAGAGAGAATACTATGTGCGTGCAAACCCACGCAAACGGGGAGCGAACCACTACTCTACTATGTTCCCTTTGTAGTATGTGGTCATAATCTGCTATGTTGTAGCCTGCTGTTGGTGGTGGTGTGTTTAATTGGAACCGAAAGTGGGAGTTGGAACTGTAATTTTTCAGCGTATGCGTGCAATGTCTACTAAATTGGAAATGTAATTTTACTGTGCATGAGGAAGCAAGTGTGTGTGTGTGTGTGTGTGTGTGTGTGTGTGTGTGTGTGTGTGTTGTGTGTGTGTGTGTGTGTGTGTGTGTGTGTGTGTGTGTGTGTGTGTGTGTGTGTGTGTGTGTGTGTGTGTGTGTGTGTGTGTGTGTGTTACTATAGTACTCGCGCCGAGTCATGAAGCTTGGGCTCTAAACCAATCATAGAAATATTTTGCTTGAGCTCCAACATATTGGAAAACTTCGTTACAATTCATGGAGCACTTCCCGAGCGCACACTTGGAGAAGCGTCAAACAGCTGAAATTCACCAACAATGTTGCCAAACTTTGAAAACATAGTAAATGAGTATCTTAAAAAATCATTGAAAATTTACCAATGTGGTCTGCTCCGGGAGAACCAGAACAGGTACTGGAACATGAGTCGGACAGGGGTCGGAACAGGAATCGGAACCGGAACTGGAACAGTTTCCGCATGCGCAGTAGGTCAAAAAACAGCGTCAAGTGTCACCACCCTACTATTCACATATATAACCTCTCAGCTTTTTTGAAATACTTCCTTTCAATTTTCTGTCAATAGCCATTTATACTATTTGTAGTATACGGCCTAGAATCATTTTTTCTATCATTATCTCAATAAATGTGTGATTTCTCTGGGCAATGAGGCGTTTCCTTCTGCAGTAAGCAAATTGTCACATTAGAATGAAGTTCATATTAACCCCTTTCCGCGTTTTTTCTTTTAGCGAAAAAAAAAATAATCAGCATGGAAAATCGTCATATGGGAGCTTGAAAAATGAATTAAAACTTGATTTTTTTATTTTTCACATAATTCCGACGAGAAATAAGTACGTGCCATATATGGCATACTATGCAGGAAGGTAAACTTTCCTAAAATTACCAAGGGTACAAGTCTAAGGGTACTCTTGTAAACAGTGTGCGAATTAGATAATCTAAAGGGGGATAAAATTAGGCCAACAGGACAAAGTCTGAAGGTGCAAATTTCAAAATGAGACCATAAATACCTTACCCCCCAATATATATGTGTGGGGGCACCTGTAATAAGTAAGAGATTTATTAATTTAATAAATTACCGACAATAACTATGCACGTATATATTGCCTGACATACACACACCCTACTAAACCTTTCTGAACGTGTTTAAATGTTGTACTCTCTTGTCCCCGTAGCTCTCTAAGGTTTATTTAGTTAATAATTCGGCCCGAGCGATAGCCATGATCACAAGCATATGTTAATTTTTCCACTCATATTGAAAGCTTCTACTTCGTTATTACATACAGGTTGCGAAAAAAAAAAACTACTTCAATCTTTGAAAACTACTAAAATTATCAGTTAAACCGGACATACTTTTTTTTTCTTTTTAAGAAAATCTAGATATTAGCCTATCAAATAAGAAATGAATTGTTGCTGGTCCCGATTTCTGACATCAAGGTCAAATCGAAGGCCACATATTTAAAATCTCTCAATTCAAATTTCGAGCTTGTGCTTCTACTTCTCGCTAAAGCTGTGCTCATCACGACTTTTTTTTTCTCCAAATATCGATTCCGTGATGGGGATCAAGAAGTCAACACTCAAAATTACTTTATTGTTAGGTTGCAGATGAGTTGATTCACTATGGGCTACGTTATTCAAATAAAGTAAAACATTACATTGAAGTTTTTCAGATAACTTATTAGCGTTGACAGCAAACTCTACAGCGAAAAGATGGAAAAATGAAGAGTTAACTTTAAAAAACTCGCTCCAGTTGAAATGCTTATACAGACACGGACACTGCCACGGAGAACCAGTCGTATTAACAAATGTTGAAACAAATCTTCAATTATGCGCTTATTCACCTAAAAATCACCTTCACTAATATGTCTGCTCACTAGGAGCGTATTCCCAGCGTGTACGTTAACATATACTTACGAGAGAATACCTATATCTCAGATTTTAAGTACAGTTTCAAAAGTTCATTTCCGTAAACTGTAAAAGCAGTGATTACTATGTTAATTATCACAAAATAAATGCAATTTTGAGTTGCATACACACAACCTATTAGGGAATGAAGGCTATGTGCTAACAAAGAGTACACTGGAAAATGAAATAACTTGTTATAACAAAAATTAAAATAAGATGATAATCTATACCAATGTAGAGGATGAATATGACATGTCCGAACTTCGCCAAGTATGGTGTAAGAAGCTATTTGTTTACTTCTTCTTGGCCAACCGCTAAGAACATTTATAAATCCATATGTGGCTTTGTTATATGCAATTAGTACATTCAAATTCACAAACGATGACGAACTGAAGGGTACGAAGGTACAGTTGCAAGTAACAACCGTAGTCATAATAATATAGTTCAACTAAACAACGTTGAAAATAGTGGGTAGTTAGGTGGTAAGTAGAAATGAAAAAAAAAACTGAATAGTTTACATCGATCATTTCGAAATACAACTAGAAGATTAAACTTACAAGAAATGACAAAAATCAGTGAAATTTGGAGTTATACTGAGCATGGTTTGGGGGGGAAAGCGAGCATCCCCGGTGGGGATACTTCAGCTGACTTCTTTGGGGGGGAAGAAAGTGTGATTGAAGGGGAAAATCCCCCTCATCCCCCTCGGTAATTCGCACTCTGGTTGTAAATCAATTTCGAGGAATATTTTGTGAATTATATTTCGAGGTACAGACTGAGTCAGCCAAACATCAAAATTACTACTATCGCCTAAGTCTGGAGCTACAGTAGGAACAACATTACTTTGAGCTCTAGTAATGTTGGCTTTCGAAATCATAACTGAAATCTGGAATTCCACTCAGAACAAATGCTTTATAACCCCATTTATGAGGTTTCTTTGCGTTATATTGTTTTATCGATGATCTACACTTTATGGGAGTGATTTGCTCATCCACTGCCAAGAATTCTTCTTTGGAGATTTCTCTCAGACGTTCTCGTATCTGTTCAAGAAAATGCCTAATCTTATGAAGTATGCTATGGGCAACTTCTCCTGCAGGAATAAAAGTCAAATTGGTATTGAAGTGAATAAATTGTTTGATTTCTTCAAACCGATCACAACTCATCACTTGATTTACCGCATCATGACCAAGCCTTCCGTTCCAGTAATGTGTAGTAGCTGCGAGTTGAATAATTGAGATGTAGAAAACCACACAATAAGCTGTTCAGGTTTATTTGTAGTCATTTGTTGGCCGAACTTGCGTTGAATATAGCTTTGACTGTTCAACTGCGTAATGAAGAACCTCATCAATGAAAAAGAACTGGAAATATTCAATAGGCGTTTATAACTGTTTTATTTCTTTAGGTAAGTCCTGAGGTCCTTGAAATGTTACATCTTCTTGGGACTTTTCCATGTTCCTAGGTCTCCGCTTGATGTTTTTCAAATCGATCGATGACGTAGACCTTCTATCCTGAGAATTATTTATGAGACAAATAGGGACATCATCAGCATCTGAATTCATTTCATCATCAGAATTGGGTATGACGATCCTCTCAGGGGCAGGAGCAAGAGAATCTTCATCCGAGTCCGATAACAAAATATTGATATTTCTTGGATCTAGTGCTGATTCATCTTCGGATAAACCTGATAATTCACCGTCTTCACCATTTGGAAGTTCTCCAACAACTATTGATGAACGTCCATCATAAAAAAAGCCCTGGATCCACTGCTGTAACAGAATTGTAGAACGACTAAAGTAGTTGTCACTTCCGCACTTCAAGAACATAAAAGTACCTGTAAACGCATGGTGTGATATATATGGCACATACTTTTTTTTCACATTTCTCCAATACGAATATACAAAATGCAAAGATCGTATTGCTGGAAATACATCTCAAAGTACTTATCTTGAATGTAATATTTTTTGTTTGAAAAAAGCGCACAATGTTTCGCCCAAAAATTATTTTAACTGATAAAAATTCACTGATTCACAAAAACCACATGTCAACGTTTCTCCGTCTAATACAACTCACAAAGAATATGCCAGATGACATCAAAATATTTTATTCATACACGTCAATATCTCACACAGCAGACGAAACAGTCATTTGGCGTCTATGATTAATTACACAAAAGCTAAAGCTTACACATCTCACCTTGAAACAATACCTCACACAACTAGAAGCTAATACAGAGATTAATTTGATTATATTGAGCCGAATTTGAATATGCTATAATACTTACCTAGAAAATGCCATATTTCCACCAACGGTTGTGTTTGATTTGAAGGCCACCTGTACTGACTATTTTCCGGCATTGGAGTTCCATTGTAGGAGATTGTGTTGAGTTGCACCATAGGTATTGCATCCCATTCTTCTTTGCAGGCTTTCTCCAGAAGACGGTGAGGACTCGATGCTGGGACAGGCACCGCTTGAGGACTCCGAAAGCACAACAGTGCATTAGGCTAGCATCTGGACTTTTGACAGAGATGTCAGAGAAGGGGATTGCCGAAATTTCGGTTTCCTGTTCCATACGGCGATAGAATTCCAGCGATAACTTTGCCGTGTGTCTAGATGCCCCATCTTGGTGCAATTCAATCTGGTTTAGCCTAGTCCGTACAATCCTGAGATTTCATGCTGGTACATTTCAGTCAGGACAGGAGTCTGCTAGTACGCAGCATTCATTTTGTTCATCTTTTGGAGACACACTCGTAGTTTGGAGACGTACTGTACGAAAAACCCACCACAATCATGAACCCTTTTGGGAAACTCTCTGGCGCACTGGCAAAAGAACGTGCTTTGGCGTCAATATTTCTGTATGTAATGGCACGAACTTTAGCACAATGCGTGGGGTAAATTCATACCTTATCAAGAGTAACTAAAACAAACTTCCACCGATCACCTGCGAGATTACGTTCATACAGCCTCCTGCAGTTCCTTTGACACTGTTTCAGCGCATGTACAGTGCTCTTATAAACGACCGTTAGGGGTAAATTCCTACGAATGGCACGGCTGATTGTCAGCTGCGATGTCCGTCATTTCCTTGCCATCATATGCTGTGTGGACAGATATTTCGGGGATGGCCATACGCCGAACCACACACAATAGCGGCGGGGCCCTCTTCACAGAAGTCCTGTTTCTTGACATTGACTTGGGCTGAATATAAACGAATCAACTTCTGTATCCGTTTGAACCTTTTACGAAATCTTAGAAGTACAACATAGGACTAAATATCGAACTTTTACTCCTTACGTGTATGGTCTTTGTGCACCCAGCTATTCCTTCGACCATCTCACCTGGTTAACAGCGACCCAAAGTTGTACAACAAACTTAAAGTTCTAGAACAACTTGTGTTCTGACTTGATTACTCCTTTGTCTTTGATATGCCATTGTGGAAATCTATCGTCTTGCGGAATTTCCAACTCTTTTATTTTACCTCTACCTTCTTGCCTATCTCACGAACCGCATCGATTAGGCACATCCAATATTACATGAACTCTTAGAACAAGTACAAGCCTTACCTCGATATCCATACTCGCCTTTGAATCACCTTCTTACTATGTACGAAAGCAGCTTAGTCCTAGATCGATATCAACCCAACCATTGTGCCCACTAACGCCATACGTATCTGTACTGGTCATAACTTTCCGCTCTTTTTGTGTACATCTTGTTTTCATTCCCAGGGCTACGTTTACGCTCGCCTTGAGTAGCCACAGTGGGCTTTGTGATGAACAAATACTCTGTGCACAGCAGGCACGTAGCCAGGATTTCGTGAAGGGGTGGGGGGTCCGTGATATGAAATACTGTGGTCATCACAAAAGGGGCTCGATCACTCTAAACTATTTTACTGGAACATATATTGGTTCGTTTAGCCAGGATTTCGTAACGGGGGGGAGGGGGAATGACATGAAATTCTGAAGGCCCAGCAGCTCGATCAATCTAAACTACTTTACTATCAACATATATTGGTTTGTTAGGACAATAAAATGGGGATATGCTGGCAAGTAGTTTACTAACAAACTATGAAGAAATTTCGAGCAAAATAATAAAAAAAATATTGAAAAAGATTTTGCAATATTTACGTCCTTCTCCTGTTTATTCAAATATAACAATTTTCCTTTCGTTATGATCTCAATTATTATAAAAAGTACATACTGAACACTGTCTTGTAAACTATCTTCTAATATAAATAAAATAAAGAGTTTGTGTGTTAGTCTGTCTGTCTGTGTGCTGCCTGGGGACCAGACGAATGGACCGAGAGTTACCAAATTTTGGTCAAGGGTGCCTTGGCCCAGGCCCCAGATCAGGACGAAGCGTTTTTTTCAAATTTCGAAACAGTGGGGTCTCAGGGGGTCGTTTACCGGAACCGGCTTGGGAACCAGACAAATTGACTAAGAGTTTCTAAATTTTAGTCATGAATACCTTGGTCCAGGCTCCAGACCAGAGTTAAACGTTTTTGTCGAAATTCGAACCAGGGGGTCTCAGGAGGACGTTTACCGGAACATGTAAAAGTAGTAGAAAATGACCTATATTTATTTATTTATTTATTTAACAATCACCAGATACAGCTCAGAGGCCATTTTACATTGAATATCCAACAACATTAACAATGGAAAGGATTTGGGAAGGTATCGGCCAAGGACTGTTTAGTAGGTGCCATCCAGGCATTTGCCTGGTAGGACTGAGGGAAACCCTGGAAAACCTCAGTCAGGATGGTAGGCAGCGAGATTCGAAGCCACGACCTCCCGAATGCGAAGCCAACGCTCTACCACTTGAGCTATTAGTGTCGAATTCATATTTTCGCGGTCGCTGAAATCAATGCTGAAACTCCAGTCGCATTAACTTCCAAATTCACGCTATTCGGCTCCGGGCCGGGGGTCACCGGAGGGGGGGGGTGAGATACCAAGACATATAAAGGTAATCCAAAATGACCAATATTAATGTCAAATCCATAGTTTTCGCGGTTGCTGAAATCATTGGTGACACTTCCATTAGCGATGACTTGCAAGTATGCGGGCCTGGAGTCAGCGGGGGGTGGATATCGAGACATGTAAAAAATAGCCCAAAATGACCGATATTAGTATCAAATCCATAGTTTTCGCGGTCGCTGAGATCAATGGTGATACTCCCACAGGCGTTGACTTCCAAATACAGCCCTGTGCGAAGCATGTGTGTATATTCAACTAGTTTTACAATATATGCGTTCCTTTCTCTGTTGAATCAAATGCTAACAGAACTTTCTTTCAACATTTTTTTTTTTTTATTATTATTCCGTCAACTACTGTCGGTTCCAAATGACAGGGTAAATGAGCAACAGAAAATTGTCCTTGAAATAACATGTTTGATACTGCAAGGATGCGATGACGAAAAGTTAAGATTAAAAATGTCCACGCTGTTACACAACGGCACTTATGCTTTCGAAAGCTTGAAATCTCCCTGACTAGTAGCAGGAATTCTGAGAATTCCGTAACTTTTCTTGAAATTTCAAATTCCCTGACTCTTCCAGAATACCTCGCTTACCTCGCCACCATATTGCAAGTAATACAAATCTCCTCATAAGAAAGAGTAAGCAAAAGCTTCCTGTAGTTTCCTTTTTAATTTTTAACGCTGATCCTTCTTCTTCCTTATTTTTTTTCATTTCTGGTCTCGAAGGGGGGGGTCCGGACCCCCCTAGCTACGTGTCTGTGCACAGGTTTTCTCAGGGTTATCCCGTTTCCTCTCCCTTTCCTCCCACTTAACTGGATATGCAAATCCACTGGACATGAGGATATTTTTTGTTCAAATTGTGTATATTTGAATTCTTTCTCCTTCGCCGATAAGACTTCTCACTTAATATCATTTGCCAAAATGCATTGTATTATTATTTATTTTGGAATAGAACATAATATGAATTATCGTTAATAATGATATTATTATTATTATTATTATTATTATTATTATTATTATTATTATTATTATTATTATTATTATTATTATTATTATTATTATTATTATTATTATTATTACCTAAACAGTAAAATTTGATCAATAGAAGTAACTTGACACGACGAGATTCAAACCTAGATCTGCTCCTTGGCAGTTTCTTGCGTTACAAATACGCTACAAATCTCTCACGTAAAGCTGACAGCTTAAATTACTATTTATAGAAGATATACGTTTTTATTCCATATTTTATCCTAAGATGTTTCGAAACATAACTAACAGGTCCGAACCTTTTTACATGCTTCAATTTCAATTTCAAGCCATACTCAACGTGATAAGCAAGATCTCTTGTGGAAAAGAAAATGTTCGAATAAGAATGGCATAAAGTTACAATTGGTTAATGAATGGAGACAAATATTTACAAATGTATTTCCTTCAATTGTTTTAGATTTGACATTTTCAGTTTCTTTCAATCATTTTCTAATCAATGTATAACCAGCGTTTCCCTTGGGAAATCCGGGTTCGATTCCCGGCGGGAGCTCATGTGGTTCGGATTCCACGTTAATCAGTAGGTCCACGTCTCATATAGCCACGCTGCTGAAAGGGGCATTAAACTCAAAATCAACTCAACTCAGTGTTTCCCTATCTTATCATATGCAGAACGTAATGAAACAATACACTATACACAGTGGTCGAACTGAGACGGTATGTGGTGGTATATCATACCGCCTCTGGTTTCTCAGTGATGAAGACATACCGTCTCTTGTTGTTCAGTGATTAAGACATACCATCACTGGAAAGTGGCTGCTAATCTACCTTTAATAAATCAGTTTTTATGCACAGTTACTGACGGATTGCTTTGCACTTCAAAGATTTTGTTTCTTACGTAGAAATAATTTCTAAATTGGGAACACCAACATTTTTGTTATTTATCCTATTTTGTTTTTAAAAAGAGTTGTCTACAAAGAAGTTAACCCTTTTGCTCTTACGCCAGAACTCGTGTTGGTAGTTGGTTGCAGATATTAGAATCACATGACAGAAAGAATATCACTCATGGGCTCAATCCAAACAAAAGGCAATGTATGAGGCGACTCGTTTAAAGTGACATCAAAAAGTATTGTTATGAGTTGCCGGGACTTCTTTGTCTGCAATGAAAAAAAAAATGATAACTGAGTTCGGTATTTACGAGAAAAAATATAGTTTATGCAATCAAAAAATCTTTTATTTTGCTTAAGTGTTAGGTTATTGTATGGTGTGTCAAGAATATTAAATTGATGGAGCTTATATACTTTCACTAAAACGTATTTTTGCGTCTTTTTAATAAGTGGATAACAACCTTCCGGGGGTCTGGAATAACTCAGTCGAGTGGGGGGGTCCGGGAGTTTACCCGCCGGAAATTGTTCAAAAATTGTTCATATATATGTAAAAATCCGTTTTGGAGCATTTTCGTGTATAATTCTCTATAATACAACATATGGGGATATTTTTTGTTATTCGCAGAAAGTTGCAGGAGCAGGAAAGCTTCTCCATACCCCACCCGTAACTACAAAAACTTCTCCCATGGTTTTGATTCATTATGGGAACAGAAATGCTATCTCTTAGGCAACATATCATCACTGTAATTCAACATCTAGATAGCAGGTATGTCAAGTTAAAATAGTAATAAATCATATCGCCTCTGCTTTTTTTCTACTTCGAACACTGATTATACACACAACGAGTTATAATATCATTGATATATAGTGTTCGTTGGAAATTCGTCTTAATCTCCAATTGAGATTCATCTTAACATAAAGAAATGGTTCGTGCATCATCCCTCTACAGCAGAAGTCCTTTTTAGGGCTACCAATCTCTTTGCGTGGTTGTGTTGTTTCTTGTGTGCCGGGTTGCATATCTGCCTAGGCGTTTGGAAGCTAAAATGACATAGACCTCAACTCATGAAATTTAAGCAGTCAGAAGCCCGTATACTGTAATTATGTTGGTGACTGTATCATGTAAGCATTTTGCTGCAAATATTAGATCTCCAAGGACCGTAAGTACGGGCTTTGCGAAATCCATAACTGCTCTAGCTAAGTTCACTTTCAAGGGATTTGGCATAAGAAGTTATGCTTATGACAAGTGCTGCAGAAAACATACTTTCCATGTACTTCGTTACGACTACTTGACTCTAGGGAGTTCCTGCAAGAGGAAATGGAGCGTTCTTGCCATTTCAATTTTATTGGTTCGTTAGATGCTTTTCTTGTTGCACAAACATGATTATTTGTATTACCTTTCGACCAGTATTGAATTCAAACATTTTCACCCGGGGGGGAATGTCAACTCCTCGGGGGGGGAGGGTTGTTTTTCTGTATTTTTGCAAGAAAGCAACATATTTAACAATTCCATTCACATACACATCTTATCTAATATTGAGACTAATTGCTGATAAATATTCAATGTGAAATTATAATTAAAAAAACAATCGTTTGATTTCATCTAAAGCATTAAATAAAGACTGGCAAAAATATTTTACACTAAATTTTAACTGCTATTTACAGTAGCTATTTTTGTTATTATTTCCTATATTCAGTAGTTACTGTTTGTTACTAATGTTTTTAAAAATATTTAAATTAACTCAAATATTTTTTGTCCTAAAACAAGCGCACACAGAAATATCTTAACAAAAAGTTATCATTCTTTCTCACACTTCTGATTCTAAGTCAAGCATATTAGCCTTGGTTTCTTCATTGCATATACATCAATAGTTTAGTTTACGAAATCGTCAGTAGGATTAGTGCCGTGTCGTGGAAAATCAGCGCTTGGCGCGAGAGTATACGACGGCACCCCCGTATATATGAGTGAGGTCGACAGAACAGCCGCGAAACGTGAGAAAATTTTAAAAAGTAAACCATGTTTTTCCTTGATTTTGAGCACTTTTCATTACTTTTTTCCTTTCATTTTATATAATATGTGCACATGTGTTTTATTCCTCTGTTTTTCTTTCCTTCTTTTCTTTTCTTTTTCCCTCCCGAATTTTGCACCTCTTACTTCGGCGCCCGGGGCCGTCGCCCCGCTTGCCCCTCCCCCATGGCACGGCTCTGAGCAGGATCTTCATCACCTTCAATAGCAATCTTTCACTTATATACTACTATCATATTGATAAATTTTATATAAGTCTCTAATACACGAGGGATAACTGTTCCTCCCTGATCCCTCTAAATGACGCCCTCTGAATCTCTCCCTTTAACTGAATTATTTTTAATTAAAGAAAGGTGTGTTTACTTTAAAAATTGTAAAACACATTTACGTCTGTTACTTCCGATGCGAGAAATGGGATATAGGTGCCCTGTTTCAAATAATGCAAGAACTGTGCATTTTCAAGAACTGAAGTCTGTTGACCTAGATCATATGGAATGATCGAAAGATCTTCCCTATCTTTCCTTTCCTATCTCAACCTGTGCTAGTGCTACCTACTAATATACAATATAGGGCGAGAGTATAGTACCTACTAAAATACAAACCTTTCTTCAACAGTTGACAATTTCATGTTCTGCCAAACTCGGTCATAGCGTTAAGAAATACAAGTTTTATTGGCTATTTGGTATTCTATCTTAGATGTTACATGTTTAATATTTATATAGAATGGGTCTGCGTCATTTATACGTATATTGAGAGATTGGATTTCGTCTGCATGTGCACGGAAAGAAAGCAAATAATTATACACGGAGAAAAATGCATAATCCAGTCGGCATGTAAATGCTGTTTTTACCAGGTTACGCGCGTCACCACATTAAGCAATGTTGTTTCATCCTTAGTACGATCCACACCACCGTCCAGCGAAAATTTTGTATTGTGGGACCACCATTTTAAATCTAGAATTAACGCCATACCCATTCCGATGGTGGTAACTTACGTATATAATGTTGTTACCACCTTCCTACGACTGTCCCCTCTTGGTTCTTTCTAAATCTGTGACTCCCTACCTTACGAGAGTAATAGTTTTAACACGAAATCAATCATGTGAATAAAATTATCCCATCACAGCGAGTCTAGTTCGACACCGAACTCCAGACTTGGCATGGTGTTCCCACCTGCTGTACTTTTATACATGAAATTACATTACTTAAGGAGCACACCCGCGTAAATACGATGTATCCACACAGAAATCCTAGTCCTTTTTTTCTCAGTGTAATTTCTACATTTTGTGACTGAAATTTTTTGAGTTTCTCCGGGGGGAATGAATTTTCTTCGGGGGGGAGATTCCCCCCCGGGCTACCCCCTGAATTCAACCCTGCTTTCGACTCCCTGCATCTACACTAATATTTACTTCCCAAGGACCCCAAGGATCCACCCTCTGCGTACGAGTACATAAGGTCTCTAGAAACAACGCATACCATTTGCAAAATAACGTTTTATGACAAAACGACAATAATTCCTAACAATGAATGCTTGGAAATAACTATAATTAGGAGTATCGATACCAATAGATGTCAACAGAAGGAATGAAATTTCATTGATTTGGAAACTACATGGTTTTATAAACGTACAAAAAGTCAAGTCATGGTTGCAGTTGGTGATATATACCAAAGTCGGACTATTTTGCAGCCGTCAACACGATTTTGTTGCATCACTAGTGCAAGATTATTGAAACGTAAATAAAACAATATTCTTCATCTTCATGTTATTACGCAAGAACGGCACAGAAAAGAATGTGTTGTCTAAAGTCCATTATAGCAATCAAAAGACGAAATGAAAAGAAAGTTAACCACTTAAAAAAAAAAAAAAAAAAAAAACTTTTTATGTCTGTTATTATACAGGATCCATGCAATATGCTGCTGTTCGCGGTGCTTGTCAACTGTATATCGATTATTTGTGCGTCCAGTGTAGACCTTTTTCTAAAAGTCCAGAAGGTCATCTGTCCACTCATCATCGAAATGTTGTGGGAGCACTTAAAAGCATAACTGGCTTTCTTATCATTAGCCATCGGGTTTTAATACACTTAAAATGTATTAAATATGCATGCAACTACTGTATGCTCTTAAATGTGTTAAAATATGTACTTAGTATACACTAAAAATGCAATAAAATAGGGCATTTTCAAACATGCAGTAAAGGTATGACAAAGTTTTGTAGGTGAAATATAACTTTGAAAGTGTACTTTACCTTTCAGAGACTTCTCTTCAGAATTTATTTTTATAACAGTTACAGTTGGTATACTTCTATTTAAAGACACACAAATTATGAGATTAAAATAAACACATCTCACTGGATATGAGAACACGATCTCTACACTCTCCTTCACATTTGTATTTTAGAGTGCATTTACTTTACACGCAATAATACTAGCCTCACTTTTCTACACGTTTCCATTGTACAAAAAATCATTTTTAAGGACTTACTCCTCAGAGCCAGCGCTAGCAGTTTTGCCGCCCTGGGCGGTATTTTCACATGCCGCCTCTTTAAGCCGCAACCTTATTTTGACAGAAAACATTCAAGTGTCACGAAAAAGTAGGATGCCTCGTTTAAAAACATGTATGAAATGGAAAAGTAAACAAAAAATTGAACTACCTCTCTCGAATGATTACGTAATATTTAAATGACTCCATATATAGCACAATATTCAGTATGCTTGATTTCGCCGCACACTTGTGATATACAGCAGCGCATACAGAAAATAAAATTTTAAAAAAAAAAGTCTCAACTAAGAATTTTAATTTTTAAACTTATTTTATATCAAAAGGTGTTTCCAATAGAGTTGATTTTAAATTTAGCATCACTTTCACCAGCGAGGCTATATGAGACGTGGACCTACTGATTAACGTGGGATCCGAACCACATGAGCTCCCGCCGGGAATCGAACCCGGGTCTCCCACGCCAAAGGTGTTTCCAATAGAGTATGGAGCATGAAAATAATAGTGAATCAGCTATTACGGCAAAACTAAGTGATTGGCCTAAGTGTTATGATGTACTAGAACACAATAGTGATACATGAATTTAACATACCTTAATTGAAAGAAACTTTTCTTGCTTTGATATGAGCTAATTTCTGTATAACATTCGCGTAGTCCAATGTTTCAGCCAATCCGTGTTCTATTGATATCATCGCTAGGCCCTTCAAGCGTGTTTCAGACATGGAAGACGTAGATAGTTTTAAATAAGCTTTAAGTTTCGAAAACCTTCTTTCTCCACTTGCCACGGTTACCGGTAAGGTTAACAAAATCCTAAGTGCAACACTAACATTGGGAGTAAAGTCATGTTCCTTAATTAATTTTAAAGTCTCTTTTGTTGAACTTTTACGCTTAACTATAGCGGATAACACTTTTAGTTCGTCTTTCAAATCACTGGGGTTAATATCTTTCGATTCTTCGTGTGTTAAAATGCCGGCAAGTTCAGTACCTTTTCAGACAAAAGTTCAGGTGACACATCTTTAAGATTACTTATATCTAATGAAAATCGAAATACTCGATGTGATGTTTAAGTTGCTCAAACTTTTCTCTTAAAGCTAACACAATCACGTCTAGAACTTTGTAATAAAAATCGCTCTTGTATCTTGTTTTGTGGATCTTCAATAGCTTCATCCTGTGCCTCGTACTGAAATTGTCTCTTCCTCTTTTGACTTCGAGCTTGCACTGTATTACCTATCCGTGGGTCATCCGTATCTAATACTGATGACAACTCCATCATATCAACTAAGTGAGGTTGAAACTTTGCATCATTTCTGCTCCTCTCAAAGTATTCAGATATATTGTCAAGAAACCCCAACTGCATCCAGCACATGAGAATCAATGCTTTGGAGACTTTTAATTACTATGTTTATGTGGAGTAAAAAATCATACCAAATAACTAGTGAGTAAAGGAAAGGAAAGTTAGGCAGCTGGTTTGCTATACACAGAGCATCGACGGCTACCATTCTATCTGTTCTATTGCCATTACTTATTTGAAGTAAGGCATCATAAACTTTCCCTGTTTGATACGAGGGACTCGTATCTGAATGGAGTCAGAGCATCAATTCGGCTCTCACATCTTGTGGTGCTCAACGGTTTTAAAGTGAGACTGCTAATATGTTCCTTTAGTATGGCCCAATGTTGAGCCGATGCAGAAAAAAATTCTAACTTTTTTAGCTATACAAAAAATGGAACGGCGTACTGAAATGTTGTGGCTGCATCATTAACGACAAGGTTTAGTGAATGACTATTGCAAAGAACATAGAAGACTCGGGAATTTATTTCTAAAGTTCTCTTCTGAATACCTCAATGTTTGCTTTTCATATTGGAAACATTGTCATATCCTTGGCCAATTATGTCTTCGATAGGAATGTTAATTTCCTTTATATGTTTAATTATTACTTCTGTCAGTCCTAGACTAGTGGCAAGGTCCGTCGACCCTACTGTTCCGCGCTTTTACAGGTCCCTTCATAACTCGATGTTTCTGCGTAGCCACTTTCTCCAGCTGTAGTGTGACGTCGCCGCGGTGAAGCAGGGACAAATATCGTAGGCTAAGCCAATGTTCCGCCATAGTAATTTGCAAAGGAAAACAAATTTTAAAATGCGATTAAAAATAGAGTACATACAGATACAATACGTACTTACTTTAGGATTGTGCAGCACTTGAAGAATAGCTTTGCATCCACTATCTTGAAAGCATCTTTCTTCCGAAGTTTCCGTGTTTTTCTATTCAAAAACCGAATTCTGAAGAATGTCCTAGTCTTGTCGAATAGTTTCAACATAGAAGTGTCTTTCTTAGGACATCAAATGGTCGGCCAATCACATTCTTTTGTTTTCGACTTTTTTTTTTGGTAAAATTTTCAAAATACATCTTATTTTTTGTTGCTTCCATCCACCGGGAAGAAGGTAAAATGAGACCACAACATAGCCTCACATGGCCATCATTTAACTTGGAAGAATTGCAACTATGTTTAATCCTAAGACTTCAACTTTCGATATGATTTCGAAGTTTAAGTTTTTACTCACAGTCTTATCGGAATCTTCATACATTGACTGTTTCCACATATCTATCAAGCCTCGAATCATTGCCACCTGAACACTTCTGTGTCATTCCAAAAATAAGTAAACCTGTTCGTCATAGGACACGCGCCCATTATCATTCATTTAATCAAATATAAGCACTGAAAATTTCTTCACACTCTTTAAGCAGCGCCCTCGCTCCGTCAAAATTTTCAAAACTGGTGTAAGAATACCACGATAAAATGGTTATTTTTGTATGCAATGTCGAAGTGTTGACACATTGGGTACGCGGATTAGAACATATAACCGCAGATGATTGTATAATTTATCACTGTGGCCCGTTGTGTTAATGCACGAATAATATCTTAAAATAATATCTTAATCAGTCCATCTTAGTTTTTTCTTGCCATTTATTAGCATATTTACGTGGCCCTGTATAAAACTTTTTCGTAATATATCCACCACCGGTTATTAACCACTCTATTGAAACGATCACAATATTATATTTTAGAACCGGTCTTTGAAATTAATTCTTTATTATATTTGCTTTCCAATTCTTTTAACTTCGTTTGTAAATATAGACTATTATTTTGGCTTTGTGCATACTGACAGAGTTTAGTTTTTCGTTGGGTCGCGGTGGCTCAATAGTAGAGCGTTCACCTCTGGTGCATGCGTCATTGGTTCGATCCCTGCGCGCCAAGTGAACTTTTTGGTGGACAAACACTGTGCGTGGGTTTTCTCGGGGTTCTCCTGCTTCCTCCCACTTTCTTTATTCCACTATTTCATTCATTTCTCACTATCACCGTGTCCTTTAGACCACGGCCGGCATAACCATGCGACGTAAAACTTAATTTTATTTCTCGTTCTCTTCACGCAAAAAGGAAAGTTATTCCTTTAGTTCATGCCCCTAACTCTCAACAAAACAAACGGAATTATTTTTTGTTCCGGTCATAATAGTTATTTCATCTGACTGTACCCAAATGCCTGATTTGTTTTTACTCTAAACACCTAGCTTTCGTACACTTATTTCTTTCATTATTTACAGGAACACGGTTCCGTATGACACTGATAAGTTCAGTGAAGGCACAACATCGGTTTAAACTTATTCTTGAGTGGAATATTTAGAAACTCACGTTTTAAATCACGTTTATAAGCTTCGGGAATAAAATGATCGGAATAGACGCTGGCGTTAGGTGTCTTTCCGACAACATTTCTCTTGCCAAACTTTCCACAGAGGATCCGAGGGAAATACCTGATAAATAACTTCGGAACCCTTAATATTTCTACTATGATTGCAACAAGTACTTATCGTACAATTCGACATGCTTATAAGCTAACACGAACACTACAGTAATTATTTTTTCTCAATACAAGAAAACAAGAATCATTCGCTTTCCTGCAAAAATCAAACTAACAAGCATGGGTGAATGAGAAGGACCTTGGGCGAAAGCTGTTTCTGCTCCCGCGGTGACGTCACGATTTTACTACTTCTTCGGTTTCCAAAGAAGGGTAGTTATGACGCGACCTTAAAAGAGGGAAGGAACAGTAGGGTCGACGGATCTTGGACTAGTGGTGTCTGTTACCGCTACAAAACCAAGAAAGTGTTCTCAAATTTTTACAGGGCATTCTCCATTACTGTATGTAATTTGTACATGAACGATTATTGTCATCTGCTCGGTACCAGAAATATCTCGTGTACAGTCTAGTATTATACTATAACATTTTGCAACTCTCAACATAGAGAGCATTTTACTTTTTATTTGTTCACTAAGAATCTGAATGATTCCAGTTTGGACATCTTTTCCTAAGTAATGGTGGTATTTATTTGGTCCTCCCATGGGTCTCAAGTGGGAGTGTACCTTTTGCATACTTGGAGTGGAGCGTTAGAACATTGTTGATTAGAAAAACATATAAAATATACCTTGATAATTTTATCCACCCTAGCTGAAAATCTTATCTACGTCGCTACAAGGGAAATATTGAAAGATACCTGTGGCTAGTAGTTAGATAATTGAAAATGAGGAAAAATGCTTTGAATTTCCTGAGTATGTGTTTTCCTAAATGTGAGTGAAGTAAGTTCAATTATATTCTCAGAAGAACACAATTTTATGTTTCCATGTGGGCCCATTACGAAGCATTATATTTTGATAGTATTCTTTTCCTTTTCAATTTTTGCCGCCCTGGGCGGTGGCACGGCTCGACCCCACCTCGCGCCGGCCCTGTTACTCCTTCCCGTAATTAGCCTTACAGTATATTACAAAATGCTTATCTATATCTTTCGGTGTTAGTTTGTGACATTTGTAGCCACAAAAATGATCTCTTAGCATTAATAGATGTTACTGGACAATATTTATTGAGAGGAGCAAGTTTAGTATATATATTTTCTGACTAGTTAAAATTTATCCCTTGAAGATAGTTTCCCATGGCTTCAGTTGTTTTGTAGTTGGAATTTCTGGCAATAACATCCGTCAATTTCTTTTCGACAGAACGCACGAGTTTACCAGGAACTGACTGGAGCTCAGGCCGAACATCATCAATTAGAGCTAAACATTCACTGAACAGCATTCCTCGCATCTCTTGTTTCTGACATGGAAGACGTAGATAGTTTTAAATAAGCTTTAAGTTTCGAAAACCTTCTTTCTCACAATATTACCACAATGTTGTCACAATATTACCACGTCTTTATCATTATCATATTTCTCTTAACATCTTGTAAGCGTCTTTGATCTGCTGATCGGTTGCTAACATTATTGGTCCTCCGTCCTCGTAAACTAGGCATTCTTCCATCCTCCTATGCAAAAAGCGGTTCTATTGCATAGACATGTAAATACATTGAAAATAGAAACTAATTTATTTCATGCTATAAGCATACATCTAAAATTAAAACGTATAGAATATGCTGAATATGCTCTTAAGTGTTATTATAAAGATAACCAAGAAAGCTGTCGCTTTTTGTGGAGGTCTGTGTTCAATTGGGCCCTCACACCGTGAGTTGAATGCGAATGGAGATAAGGCGAAGGTCAGTAGTTGGTGTGGGTACATTCAGCATACTACCTGGTTGTGACAGTTCAGTTACACCGTGAACTTGCGTAAGGACAGAGTGAACATGGGATCTCCACAGAGCGTCATAACGGCGCGTATGCTGTACGAATTCAAAGTGGATTCAAACGCCACTGCAGCGGGGCGGAACATATGCCAGGCCTTTGTTGAGGGTGTCATGACAACGCGGATAGTCCAGTGGTGGTTTAACAAGTTTAAGGACGGTGACAAAACATTCGAAGACGGACCACTTGCCGGAAGACCAACACATGTACAAAATGAAGATCTTCAGGCAGCAATTGAGGCGAACAGTGGCCAGACATGTGAGGAATGTGGACTACAATTTTGTGTGAGTGGAGAAACCATTCGGCAGCACCTCCATTAATTTGGGAAGTTGAGTCTCACATGATTTGACTCCGGGCCAGAAGGAAACACGAGCAGACACCTGTGTTTCTTTGCTGTCTCATCTGAGGAAGGAGACATTTCTTAACAGGGTGTTGGCATGTGATGAGAAGTGGGTCCTGTACGAAGCTCCACGGCGCCGTCATTATTGGTTAGCATCCCGTAAACCGGTTTCAAAACAGCCGAAAACAGCACTGCACCAGAAGAAAGTCCTCCTGTGTGTTTGGTGGACTACTCGCGGCATCGTGCATCGGGAACTCCTACCAGCTGGTCAGAGCATCAATGCAACTGTGTACTGTCAGCAGTTAAGCCG
The DNA here is from genome assembly GCF_964235325.1 of Thermobia domestica. Lineage (NCBI taxonomy): Eukaryota > Metazoa > Arthropoda > Insecta > Zygentoma > Lepismatidae > Thermobia > Thermobia domestica. The sequence goes on along the minus strand of NC_137466.1, from coordinate 123,330,736 downwards.
TGTTCAAGAATAACTCAAAACTCTGGAGCCAGCACTTCTGAATTGCAAAGAGGTTCTCCTATTACAGAATAACGCTAAACCTCACGTGGCTAGGATGAACCGGGACCTAATTCTACGCCTTGGAAACACTATTGTATCCGCCGTACTCCCCTGACATTGCGTCCGATTATCATCTGTTCCATTTCTTGGGCAATCACCTTAGAGGACACTAGTTCAAATCCCTAGTAGAGGTGCAAAAAGTACTTGATATCTTCTTTGTTTTACGGCCCACCAAGTTATATCGCGATGGAATCCATGGTCTTCCAGGACGTTAGCAGAAGATCGTCGATGCTGATGGGGACTATTTTTTATCTTCCAGGCACGTCTTAGGTGACATATCGATATTCGAAGGTAGGGGTGAAAAAGCGACAGAACTTTCTTGGTTACCTTTATATATGTTTTAACCTTCGAAATATGCATTTATATGCACTGTAAACTTCAAATTCGAGCTGTATTATTGTTGCTAGAAACCCCTGCCAAGTTCAACAGAGATGCACATAACCAAACAAAATATGCATTTGCATAAAGATTTGATGTTTACTTATCATACACAGAGATACCCAATGAAAGTAGTTGAGGATGAATTTGAATTTGTCTACCATGCCCAGTTGATAGTTTTGCGTTGCACGTATCGTAGGTGTCAACAGAACAGTGACGACGCCAGCTTTAAGTTCTTAGGGGGGCAAAGGAGGGGCAGATACATTTTCAGGGGGGCGGCTATTTGCCATACCAAATCTGACATATTTATTACGTTTGACTTATTTTACATTACATTGCAGGGGTGCCCACAAGGGGGGGCTATGACGCAAACTGCGTCATTGAAATATTTGGGGGGGTTAAAAATCTATATAAATATGTTTGAAAGAGTCTAAAAATTAATCGAAAAGTTTTTTTTTCATGGAAGAACACCTACGGATAGACAATTGAGGGGGGTGTGCGTCATGGACATGAGGGGGGGGGGGGCACCACTGACATTGTGTAATTTCGTTGCTGTTTTTATATTAGACCTATATGATTATAAATTAAACTTATTTCAGGTAAAATTTGTAACTAACAAATAAGTAACGTCTGCATATAAAATATTTTTCAATGAAACTTTTGAAGCCTAAACATAAATTGAATTACTTTCGCGTATGCTACGAGTAACGCATTCGTCTAGTACTATATGCTATGTATCTCTCTCTCTCTCTGTATATATATATATATATATATATATATATATATATATATATATATATATATATATATATATATATATATATATATATATATATATATAGAGAGAGAGAGAGAGAGAGAGAGAGAGAGAGAGAGAGAATTTACGAGGAGTTGCTGAAAATGTCCTAGTCCAATCCAGAAGGAGTGTAGGTACTAGGTAGAAAAATGAAACGTAGTTTAGAAAAACATATCTCTGTATGTACAAATACAAATTTTCATATTAATAATGAAATTCTTATTGTTTCTCAGGCCTCTGAAGTGATTACGTGTGCCCAAGCAGCGAATTTCCCGAACATCCAGACATTAACTATTATAACATTTTTGTTCTACCAAGGAAAGTCACAGAAGTAAATTAATTAGGAAATCAATGAAACACCACGGGACTCTCCTCTGTTATATACAGTGGTGAAGAAGTAAGTGGCTTAGTATAAACGTGGCGATTTCTCAACAAATTATGCTTTACATCCAGGATGATTAAAAGCAATGACTCTTCCCGAAATCATAGATGCAATTTGTGACATTATTCTTGAAAATTGCAGCATTTCAGGCAGTGGTGGATATAGCCCGGAGCCGGGGGCTTAGGCTACCCCAATACATATTATAGTCTGAGGTCTGGCTGCACCCCGCTTTCTCAGCTTTTACCTTCTCAGCAAAACTTGTGTCAGAGATGCTGGGCATTTCTTTGGAACTCGTCGGTAGCATAATTCAGAATGGCTTGGGTATGCTCAAGTTCTCGGCATAATGGGTTCCCAAAATATATGTCAGGAGAATAAAAAGAGTGACGGCATTAAGAGAAGTCTTCTTCCAATTTGACCGTAAGGCTGATCAATTTCGCTCACGAATAGTAAACATAGATGAAATATGGTTGTACCACTATGATCCTGAATCGAAACAACAGTCAATGGAATAGTAGCATTCATTTCTTCATCGCCCCAAGAAGTTCAAGACACAGAAGTAGGTTGAGAAACTATTTGCAACATTCTTCTGGGATAAGTATGGATTCTTACTCATAGACTACCTCCGCAACGGTCAAATATTTAATCCAGAATCTCTATATTACTTACAAAACTGAAAGAAAAATGCAAAGTTGAACGCCGCGGAAAATGAACAGAAAGGAATTATGTCTTTTCAGGAGAATACATCTGTCCATCAAGGCCCTGCGAACACAACTAACATTGCATAATCTAGGATTTCAATGTCTAGATCATCATTATTATTCCGCAGATTTAGCTCCGTCTAACTATTACGTGTACTTATTTCCCAAACTTAAATAACACTTGAAAGAACGCCATTTTAGATCTGATAGGGGTGGTGCGAGGAAATCTTCAGATTTTTTAACTTTTCTGCAAAAACTGGAGCACTGCACAAGGTAGTATATTGACTCTCGGGGAAAGTGTAGAAGAAGTAAAACTTTACCATTCCACGTGCACTCCTTCTGGGTTGGGCTACGAATTTTTCAACAGTCCCTAGTCAATATGGTAGACGTCACGTCAGTACTTTGAAAAAAAAAATAAGTAAGGGAGCACTAGTGTAAACCAATTACTAGCTAAAGATCAGCACTTTGACAATACGTTTTATTGGGAATCAATTTAATTCCATAAATTTATTATTATCATTTGCAGGAAGGGAAAACACAACTCTTTTTACCCCCTTCAAAAAATTAAGCCCTGGTATTTGCAAACTAAGCTGTTATAAGCACATCCTCTGAATATTAAAAGCCGAGAATAATGTTTCAGAAAAAAGAAATATACAACCTTTAAATAAAACAAAATATGAAACTGAAAAATTCAAACCTGGATAAATACAAACAAGTTACGTAACTGGTTTTACCTTTCTTTTGTTTCCAATCGAAGTTGATCCAGTGAGAAGAAAACAAGTCAATCAAATCTACTATTGTTCGCTAGGCACAATAATTAAAAATCATAAGAAGTATAACTAAAATTTACCTCAAAAGGCGCTAAATTAGAAAACAGAAATACTCAGACGCTCAAAGAAGAAAGCTTGAGGACTTATCTGCCACATAGTAAATGCATGGAAAGTATACTACAATTTGACAATGAGCTTGATTATGATACTGATATAAAATACTACATGTAGAATGTTTAAAGATTATAGGAGTCTGGGGGAGGCAATTTAGGTGGCAGTCAGGGGAGCAGAAGTAGCTACTAGGGGGGCGCTCGCCCCCTTGCCCCCCCTCTGGCGTCGTCACTGCAACAGAACTATAATCTGTAATAGTATCCTGTGCGATCCTATACAGCTTGCAGCAGATACCTAGAAGTGTATAACATCTGTGAACCTGACTGCAGTTTCCCAGTCGAATGCTTGCCCATCTTTTTCTAATTTGCGAACTGTATTATGACGTCCAATCAGCATTCTGTTTTTATTTTGCCCCCTCGCAAGCATCGAAAAATAAAAAAAAGGAGCGAACAGTCTTCATTCTTGCCAGCCAGATCAATTAACATCAATGTACAATATACTGTCGATGCCATTTTACTTGAACCTCCTGGTTTTTCATCTCTTGTCCAGATATATGAGATGTATGAGGTTATGCTAGTAGTACCAATTGTCTTATTTGGAATCATACTCAGAACTGGTAAAATTGTACAGAAGAACTGGTGGCTATAATATACTGATTGTTCGCGACTTTTGGTAACAATTTTTTTTTTTTTTTTTTTTTTGGCAGTCTTACAGATTCATCCCCAAATTTGTTGAGAAGATCGTGTAAACCATGCTCCCGCTTCTTATGAACCTTTAATTGGAGTATGAGGCTCTCTTTAAGGGAATCTGCTTTTGCCACCTTGTTCCCATATCTTACGCACACGCATGTGGACAGACATCAGCGCTTGGAGCATCAAATCCAATATTGAATGCAGCTTGGCTTGTGTTATACGACTTGACTTTTCTGTACCATGGGACCCAATGATACATCTTTTAACCAATTTCTTTCTTTCTTTCTTTCTTTCTTTCTTCTTGTTCTTCTTCTTCTTCTTCTTCTTCTTCTTATTATTATTATTATTATTATTATTATTATTATTATTATTATTATTATTATTATTATTATTATTATTATTATTATTATTATTATTATTAATGCATATAAATAGGCCAGGAAGAAAATTGCAACTGCGTCATTTGGTAGTTCATGCTATTGAAACACTATTTAACTAACTTTGTGCAAAATTGCATTTGATAGATTTTGTTTCCACACCTATCATGGTCCCTACAAAATTTCTGTTGTTTTCTGGCAACCTTGTTTTCAGTAGAACACTAGCGCTATAACAAACAGGTGAGCGCCAAGCGCATTTTACCAAAGTTCAAGCGTTTTGAAGTTCTTAGATAGATTCAGCAAAAACGCCCAGTAAGAAAAAAGAAAGAAAAAAAACGGGAAAATACAGTAGGACGTCGATAATCTGGACGTCAAAAATCCGAACGCAGTCCCTAGAGACTAGTAACAGTACACTAATTGAGTTTTGTTTGTGTGAAGTCAATGTTTTTACAGAAGCTCATTCATATGCAATTATTTGCCATACATATTTTTATTTTCCCTTAGGCCTATGAAAGTTAAGTTTTAAGTATGAGTTACAAGAACAGTGTAATTTAGTGTACAAGCAGGTTCTTCAGAAACATTAAATGTAAATACTCTTGCGTACGGTATTGTAATTACTGTATGTACTGTATAACCAGTGTATCGATAAAAGAGCATACCATACCGTACAATATATTTAAGCCTAAATGGCATTTTCCTGGCCATTTTCGAAAATCCGAACAATTTGAAAATCCGAACTACCTGTGGTCCCAATTAGTTCGAATTTTCGACGCCCTACTGTAGTTTGCAAATAGAACGAGTCACCTTCTGCTCTCGGAAGGTATTAAGACTTTACATAAATATTGTGCTTTGTACTGAACAAACTGGATATTTTCTTCTCATGTAGCATTGCTTGCTGCAAACACAGGGCTGGATTAAGGGGGGGGACTGTAGCCCCGGGCCTCCATGTGGACAGGGGCCTCTACTCTGATCGAAATCTCAACTGACTATTTAAAAAGAACATAAAGATACAATCATCATCATAATACAAAATATGACCAATAATTTGAAACATATTCCCTTAACATGCTTACTGTACTTTCACAGAAGAGTATTAGGCAAAGTCAGTAGGGGCCACATATTTTTTCTAGCCTCGGGCCTCCAGATGGGTTAATCCGGTCCTGTGCAAACAATAGACTGTTTGCACAATTCTTGTAACGTAATAAGCTTGTATGAACCAGTAACGCCGCCATAATTTCATATTACTTCATCTACATTGCAACACAACATATCTCGGGGAGATAATTGAGGAGCTGAAGATGCTCCCTTGCTTCCTCTAGCGTCGTCACTGGTGTAAACTAAAACAAGAGAATTATCTTCTTTACTTGTGATTTCTTTGTGTTATAGTTCAGATATTCAAGACAAAACATTTTAAAACTAGACAGTTTACAACTAAGAGATCTTGATTACGCCAGGCATTTTAAAATGAAGAGCATTGCATAAAAAGTATATTAATGTTTGTTATATTATTGCTTAAGTTTTAAAGTTTAACGTCCTACGATTATGCACTGAGGCTAATGGGGAAGCTGGATGGGTAAAAATGGTGAAATAAAAGTGGGAAAAAACGATTAACCCCGAGAAAACCCACACTCATGATGTTTGTTCATTTCAAAGCCCACAGAGAGAGATGGGATCGAACCAAGGATCACACTCACTACAGGTGTATACTTTACAACTGATTCATCAATGCTCCATTAGAAAAATATAAATGTACTAAAAAGTTACATTGATAGTATCGAACATTGCAAGAAAAAATATTAAACGATCATGAAAAACTCAAGCCCTTTGGAAAGCACACTGTATGACATCAACGTAAGAGATAGTCTCTCACCACCACTACAGGATAAGACTGCTAGCTACAACAGTAGTGCCAACAATATTTTGGCTAAGTCCGTGCAACTAGATTAAAAAGTCCCTACTTTTCACCAAAAAGTCCCTAGGGAAATTTTAAGTACATATTAATACTGAATAGACCCTATATGATCTATTCAGTATTGCAAGCTGAGTGATTGTTGTAATTACTCGGTTGTTGTTGTGATTATTGTGATTGCGTATAAAAATATACCGCAAATGTACCGAATCGACATTAATGATGGTCATTTGAGACATTTCATTTTTCATCCCTTCTCAACGTCTCCCTCATGCTAATGGGCCTGAACTTGTACTTTAATAGTTCCGTATCTCAAGTGTGATTGTTCATCTCAGTGTCATCGAACACTATGGATTTAGCACTAATAACAGTTGTTTGAGACATTTTATTTTTCATCCTTTCTTACTTCCCTCCATGCCGATAGCTTCTGTACGCAGGGAGCAGAGATGGAGTGGGTCAGTGGGTCGTGGGTCAACGGCATGTGAACCACTGTGACCCACTGTGACCCACCACCCACCGTGACCCACTGCGACCCACCGACTCAGTATGATCTACCGACCCTCTCTGCTCACTGCATTGTAGACAGTATCTTCTGAAGACTGGTAAATTTGTCTTCGTTTTACTTTCAAGACCTTCATTTCCCTTCCTTTTCCACTTGTTTCTGTCTACTTACCTGAGGTGAGTACATCTAACCAAGTGAAAAAAGAACTTCAGGCGCTTTTTGATATTGATATTTTTAATTGTAATAATAACAATAAGACTTATACTACTACTTGGCTTTCGAGATCTCTGAGTTTTTAGAGGAGCTAACTACTGGAAAAAATACATTTTTGAATCACTGTAATATATAAATTATTATATAAAAAATTGAATGTAACTATGTGTGCCTGATCATCACGGCCGAATTGCAAAGCCAAATGAAATTACTTTTGGTATGTAGTTAAGCCTTAATCCAAATTGGGATGCTGTATTACTTTCATTATAATAGCTACATATCCTAAGGAGGGTGAGGATCCGAATTTTTGCGGAAAAAAATTAGTATCTCGCAAGCCGTTATACTTACTGAGCTGAAATTCAGTGTATTAACTCTTTATTGAAAATAAACAGAATGTGTCCTAGCATATTTTTAAATTCTCCTTTATGAAGGGGGGCACTTTCTATGTATGGAAAATTGGTAGTGGGTTGGTTTGTAAAAATGATCGAAAACGATCGATGTTATTTAAAAAAAAAATCAGAAACAAAAAATTACAGTGCTTGGCTTCATATATCCATTGCTTTCTATTATAATAATTGCTGAAGCTATGTTTATTACATGGAGCGCTTACTGCACAGGGCAATCAACCCAAAAACTTGTGACTAAAATAGGCATAAAATTTGTACTATAAGCTTAATTACACGGAAATTTTAAGTTTGGATTGTTCTCATAATTATATGAAAAATTTTACACTTTTTTCCCTTTACGTTGGTCTACTTACCTTGATTTGGAACTTTCAAATTTCATCCTTTTTTCCACTGAAAAGTATTGATAATTCAACAAGGAAATAATTATACTATGATAACTTAATTGAAATTCATCGTAATTTGGCACATGGCAAAGAGCAGTGTGGTAATTGAAGGAGAAGAAGGAGAGAAATTCCCATTCATCTCTGAACACTTTCCAGGAACCACGTTCTCTTTCGCTTTCTAGACGGGAGAGGGAACTTCGTAATGACATCAAACCTTCATGTGTAATTACAAAAATTAAATTTATAAACAAATAAGAAATCTTCAGTTTATCAGGCTTTAATTGATAATTTATTCACAAGATTCCTTGTCAAAGGCGTGGTAGATGAAGTTTCTGTTCTCCATAAGTCGACATTGCCAACTGACATAAGTCGGTTGATATGGAAAAGATGTTGTATGGTGATAGAGAAATGATACTTCTTGCTGAGTATTTCAAAACTGACCAAGAAAAATCGTTATCAGACTTGAGTCTAACAAGCAGATTGTCGATGAGGAGTTGCAGAAATCGGGTAGAAGTATTATCAATTTCCACGACAGATTTCCCCTTATGAATTTACAGATGACTGATATTAGAAATAGACTAAGTGCTCAAACATTGTCTAACTTGTTGTTCATCAATGTTAAAGCCCCACCGCTAGACAAGCTCAAAGTAGACGAGCTATTTATTTCTTGGCTGAAGGATGGACATCATTCCGTGCGGATGATTTACCACGAAAAAGTTACCAACAGGAAATAAACCCGATTTCAGGTTTGTTTTAAAGTGGAAAATTACGAGCTATAGAAAATGTATAGGCCTACTTGTACACTCATGTCCAAAATTATTGTTGCATGTCTATAAATATGTTTTTCTAGGAATATAAGTTGATAACGAATTCGCCTGGTACTTCTTATAATGTTAGTATGTGTATAATCAGCAAAGACACGTATGTGGCAAATTTCATGTCAAAAGAGCAGTAAATAAGAACAATAAAACGAAAATAAAATTTCCCTGTCTATTTAGCAAAATTTTATTTTACTCACTATAATTTTCGTATTTATAATTATTTTCCTATGAAATTTACCACAAATATACGTTCCCCGATTATACACATAGTATCAGTATTAAAAATGCCCTGCAAAATCATTATCAAATTATATTCTTACAAGAAGATAGTTATACACATGCGACAATCGTTTTGGACATGAGTGTACATATTACTAATGGCTTATTTGTGTTATTCAACTTTGTACCTATTTTTTAGTAAGTCTCTTCTTTGCTTTAGGTAAACTACTTTGAATAAATATTCATAATAATTGCAATTATGCATATCTTTAACTTAAATTTAACGTGGTGTTTAGTGATTACACAAATTACAACTATGAGCATACTTTATGGAGATGCTCTCACATAGAGTACCCGAGCATCTTTATACACTATGAAAAACTGATTTTTCAAGTCTTTTGTGAGAAAAATACTGTGAACTGAGAAACCATAACCATTTCCATATTGTGCAGGGGTATTTTCCTGCGATTAGAAGTTTCTTGTGGAATGCGTAGAGAAATTAACACTTACAAGAATACCCTCTTACGAGGAAACGGTCTCAAGTGTAAACAACTGATTTGGCTGGGGTCCAGATATGTGTTACGGGAGACCAAAATAGGAGACACGTATTCTGGCGTTTGGGCCCATACGCAGAAATTTCCGAAATACGGGGCCCCAAAAGTGCCCCTACATGCTATAACTAGGAAGAGAATGACGTTACTTGCACACATCTGATTTGGCTGGGTCCGGATATATGTTACGAGAGATCAAAATAGGAGACATGTATTTTGACGTTTGGACCCATAAGCAGAAATTTCCGAAATATGGGGCCCAAAGTGTCCCTACATGCTATAACTAGGAAGCGAATGACGTTACTTGTACACAACCAATTTGACTGGGATCCGGATATCTGTTACGGAAGACCAAAGTAGGAGACACGTATTTTGGCTTTTTTGTCCATACGTAGAAGAGGCCCCAAAGTTGCCCTTCATGCTATAACTAAGAAGCGAATGACGTTACTGGTACGGAATGTTGGCTTGGCTCGGAATAAGATGTTAATATATATGCAAAAGTATGTGACTTGTGTTTGTTGTTAGGTCCCACAAAAAGTAATGTCGAATATAAATGGTCCCATATTCCTAGATTTTCAATAAGGCCATGAAGTCGGCATATGTGATACCAATGCAATTCTGAACAAATGTTCAGCTAGCACGAGCCGTCGAGGGTGGATCTGCTGACCACGAGGGTATCAACGGACCAAAACAATGTTTGCGATTTTCGCCTGTATATATATGACTAGGTTGTGTGGAAATTGGGCGGAACACTTTCTGTGCAAGAGAGTGAACATTAATATTTAATCGATACGACGTGTGTTGTCAGGAAAAGAGGCAGTGTGGCGGAAGTAAAGTTTGCCGGCCTGTCTGGTTCGGTCGAAAAAAAAAAAACTACATCTCTTCGACTTGGGCTTATAATAGCCATATTCGGATCCCAGACAAATCGGTTGTGTACAAGTAACGTCCTTCGCTTCCTAGTTATAGCATGTAGGGGCAATTTGGGGCCCCGTATTTCGGAAATTTCTGCGTATGGGCCCAAACACCAAAATACGTGTCTCCTACTTTGGTCTCCCGTAACACATATCCGGACCCAAGCCAAATCGTTTGTTTACACTTGAGACCGTTTCCTCGTTAGTGCAAGTATATGTTAGGCACACACTAATTTCTCCTCACATCGAACTGTTTCAATTTCCTCACTGACAAACATTTTACCATTTTATATCATAAAGATCAGATCCACCGTTATTCTGACAGAGCGGTGCTTGAGCGATTGACTAGAAATTCAAACTCCTTTTAGTGGCAATTTCACAGTCATATTTTATTACAAGTGTAAACTCTTTAGTCAGTACAGAAGAGGCCGTGGATCGTGTTCAGAGTTGATGACGATGGATTTTGGTGAGTCAGAATAGATCACAGTGGATGAGAGTGGTTCATGGTGGGTGGTGGGTCAGAGTGGGTCACCGTGGGTGGTGGGTCACAGTGGGTGGTGGGTCATGGTGGGTCACAGTGGGTGGTGGGTCAGAGTGGGTCACGGTGGGTCGTGGGTCAGAGTGGGTCACGGTGGGTGGTGGGTCAGTGGGTAGTGGGTCAAGTTTTCATTGACCCACGCCAACTCTGGCAGGGAGGGGTTCTGGGAGTCCGCACCCCCTCAAAATCCCGACTTTTTGTAAATATAGTCTAATTTTAGAAGTGTTTTTTTAAATTTTAATAGCAATAATTTATTCTCATATTGACATTGGAAAGCTGAAAAGCTTTGCCCCCGTAATAAAGTCCTGCGTATGAGCCTGACCCTCTATGATATTTTTTGTCTACCCCACTGCCAAATATAATTCCTGAAATAGTAGTGTCAAATCAAGTTATTCCAGATATATTCCAGAAATAAATGAATACTATTTAACATTTACCAAGGTCAGTTGGCCAATACCATATATGATGTATAGTGGTAAGCGGTTACAAAGTAAACAAAAGTCAACACCGAAAAAAATCTCTAGTTTGTACTATATGTCAATAAATTTTCAAGCTTCGTAGCACGAGACAAAAAATAATAATACATTATCATCCATCGATGTTGCTTACAAATATTTATGTTTTAATCTGAGTAATATTTTAAATGCATCACAGGCCAATCTCTAGACCGGTTTACAATATAAACATGTTGCATGATGTCGATCTCACTTTAGCTTCTGTTCTATGATATTTGTGTTGAGGATCGGAAAGTACCATCTTTGATCCCCAATTACTTGCTTGTAGTATAACCCTTGACAGCGAACATCCTGGCGTGCTTTTGAGATAAAATCCTGGCAGATGATAAGTCAAAGAATGAAACAACAGCCTGATAAAAACCATACCTTTTATCGTGAACGATTAATCTGTGTTTCCAAAATATTAAATTTAATTATATTTGTAAAGTCAATAATATTTCGAAGCACTTTATCATCATTGCCATCATAATCAACAATCATTGTTATCATCAATAGATTCTGCTAGAGCCGACAAGTCACCTACACCACAAGTTAATAAAATATCCGATCACGATTATCCCGCCAACTTACTCTTCTTGAAGTAAGAATTCATTAAGTTTGCTATATGAAAATTATTTCCCGGGACTTCAAATTACACAGAAAAAATGCTGCATTTCGTCCGTGTTTAAATAGTAAGCTGGACATTGTAATCATTCTACCTTTGTATTGCAAGCTACTTATGAAAACTGACAAAACATTTAATCCTTCAACATCCAAGAGTCCAGCCGTTGATCCATTGTGTATATATATATATATATATATATATATATATATATATATATATATATATATATATATATATATATATATATATATATACAGTGGCGGATCCAGGATATGATCAGGGGGGGCTATAGCCCCTTAGCCCCCCTTGGATCCGCCCTTATTTATATATATATACAGTGGCGGCGATTGGACGTTAAAAGTGGGGGGCAAGACATGATCTGAATATTTGTATATCAATGTTAATATACAAATTTCCCTTGAAACTATATACATTAATAGGCCATTTCAGAAAAGTGGGGGGGGCAACTGCCCTCCTTTGCCCCCTAATCACCGCCCATGTATATATATATATATAACTGTGCCAATTAACTTATAAACACGCTGATTTTTGTCTATTTTTTCATTAAAACTTAATTTAACTAGCCAAAGTGACCTGAATTCAGAAGCTCCTGGTGTGCAAAGCTGTAGGACACGAACTGTCCACAACTGTGAAGCTGAGTCTGTCCGCCCAAAAATTTCGTTGAGATCCGGCCAGTAGTTAAGTACCGAGAAATATAGTACAACATGCAATGCGAGCCAAGCCTGTCCCTGACCAAGCCCAGGCACTAAATATAACCAGGAGCATCATTTCAGATTTCACTTGAGGGGGGGGGGGAGCACCTCCGACATCAGACTTTCTCGTTTTGTACTAGTCTATTGGTAGACAATCGATTAAAATACATGTATTCCTCAAACTCTTGGTGAGGAAATTGCCCCCTCCTACCCCCTGAATGACGCCCCTGACAGGCGCCGTAACTTAAGATTTTTTCTGGGGGCAAGCATTAATACGCGTACTTGGACCCCCTAGAAAAAGTTGTTTTTCTTAATTCTTAGGCCCCCTTTTCCATCTTTCTCTTACTGTTTGTGGGCCCCCCAGAGCGCGTGATCTCTCCCGCATGGTAAGGTCTGCGGGACCGTTAGTTACGCCCCTGGGCCCGTTCCATATATAACAAACTAATTAAGGGAACATTATTGACAAATCTCAAAGCCATACTAATAAATATTATTTCTAGGCCCCCAATAGGAGACATTTTTACTGAAATGGGCCCCGGACAAAATCTTTGTTTTATTTACCTCTTGTGTGCTGTTTTGTTTATGTAATGTAGTGAACCTGTTTGATGTTTCCTTTATAATTTCATGTTCATATCGTATACGGAGTAAGAATTTTTTTTCTTAAAATGGGCTCCCCTCGAACGGAGGGGAGCTTACCTCGAGGGGCAGTTGCCCCCTGCCCCCCACAATTTACGGCCCTGCCCCTGAATATAACGATCTTTGCTTCTTAGATAATGGGCTACGTGCCCACTGAATTCCATTCAGAGCTGGTCACTTCTAACCGAGAAGTTAAGTACCACGAGCCGAACCGAACTTATTCTTAACCGAGCCCGTCATGAAATATAGGACTATTCATTTAACATGAGATATTTGTCCACCAAATTTGGTTCAGATCCGGCCATTAGTTACCGAGAAATAAAGTGTCACATACAAGCCAAGCCAAGCTCAACATGTCCTTGGCTGAGTTCGGCCACCAAATATAGCGATCTTTATTTCTTACACAATGGGCTACTTGTCTACCAAATTTCGTTCAGATCCGACCAGTAGTTACTGAGAAGTAAAGTACCACATATAAGGCAAGTAGAGCCGAGCCAAGCCTGCCTCTGATTGAGCTTGGCCATCAAATATACCATTTTGATCATAGGCTATTTGTCTACCAAATTTGGTTCAGATACGCCAGTAATTACTAAGAAATAAATTATCATATTCTCTCTCTCTCTCTCCCACACACACAAATAGATGCATATACACATATATACCTGGAATGAACTATATGCTACCAGATGCTTACGCCTGGAGCTAAGAAAATAAATAAAATAAAGGATTTTTTAAATTTCAATATCTAACCAGAGAACTTTCACTTGCAAGGAATTTTTGTCATTCTATGTATCATAATCGTAACTCTTTTTCATATATCTTAATTATAGACCTATACGCGTTTCATGAATTTGGAATGTAACCTTGCAGACTGTATCTTTATCAGGAAACAAACCCGGGATATATACACGATGAACCGGAGACATACACAGTGCGAGTACTTCATGTAGTCGGGATTCATTTATTTCACCGTCATTAACATTCAGAATAGTTCAAGTATAATTACCGTAAACAGTAATGTAACTTCAAATAATAAGGCTAAAATATGTTTTCTTACTGCTGAAAGGTTTGATTATGAAGTTATTTAGATACACATCAAATGACAAACTATAATCTTCTACAATAATTATACTACTGCCAACTCTGCTGATTATTAAAAAGGTGGATGCATTGTAACTGGCTACATTCAATTTCCATTGCTATTCGTAAGCCAATGAGAAATCTGTAATTGGATATGTGGGGTGGGGTGCCTCCTCCGACTTCTCCACAACATCCACAGTGCTGAAATTATTCTCTCACTCGAGTTGAAACATACGACGGGTTAGAGTGTTCTTCCCCATCACTGCGAATACAAATAGTGCAATGGATAGCCACATCGACACCCTTCAGTACAATCCAGGTAAGGTAGAAAAATAATATAATTTTAAATTATTTTTATTATTATTGTTATTATTATAAAACGTTAAAACTGAAAGAAGGATAGAAATTGAAATGCAACACAACATGTTATCAGTAATCGATAGAATTTATAAAATTTGTTCGTACATTTTTCGATAGTGTTTATCGTATATCATTTCAAGACAGTCTTGTGTCATCTAAAATATGGTAATTATCAGAAGTACTTGTTCTTATTATGTAGGAATTTTGCCTTCTCAACGCACAAACATCTTTGATTCGTTATCGAGTTACTTCTTTCTATGTGATGTTTAAATTGGATTATTATTATTATTATTATTATTATTTTGAGTTCAAGGTTCTTGCTCAGTACGGAAGATGTATGAGATTTAAGCTTCGTTTTGCACATGACCACCGCGTATCGAACACAGCACTGGACGAAAGAACGAATGGTAACCACTGATTCATATTAACCAATTTCTTTTATATATCATAGTAGCATTCACAATAAATAAATAAAGCAAAAGAGCTCATATGGATTTATTGATCAAGAAAAACGAAAAATAATGAAATAGAGAATTCGTGACGTCATGTAGAGCAATAATTATCAACTTTCGGCCTGTGAGAAGCTTTGGTTTGGATTTCAGTCTAGCGTCCTATTCAGCAGCGAGGTTATATGAGACGTGGACCTACAGTGTAATTGAGATCCAAACCACAAGAGCCCTCGCCTGGAATCGAACCTGCTTCTCTCACACCACTAGGAGCTTGGGTATGAAAAGCGAGCTAGTAAGGGCAAGCTACCGGCAATTAAACTGTGAATTTATGAATAAAGCACAACTTATAATGAGACCATTTACAATTGGACTGTGATATGCATCAATTGGCCAAGCGCCAAAACGTAGTTCTGAGATATTGAAGGAAACAGAAACATGTTACCATTACTATCCAGTTCTTGGCGCTTAGTCGAATAGCTTTTCCTGTAGGTTTAAGCAAATGGTAGGGTTTCATTTTTTTTTTTTTTTTACATTATTTACATTGTCTCCTACACATTGATGTAAAAATCTCGAAAATCGGAAAATGGCGCTTGGTAAAATGATACATAACACCGCCCAATTTACCTTTAGGAACCTTACAGACGCTACATTGAGATTTTACCCTTTGATAGGAGGAGAAGGGCGTGATATGTTTACTATTTATGAGGAGGGTGCCAGGTAAATAAGGTTAGGAAGCACTGACAAAGCGGATCTGTCTTAAAATTGATGATAGTGTTCGAGTAAATAAAAACAACTATAACATCATGGAAATATATTAATTGTGGTGTGTGCAGAAAAAACAAGTAGTGAAGGACGACCCCCCCCCCCTCCTTAGTCGACCGATTTCCGTTCCCAGCATCACTTTTTTTTTTAACGAAAAATATTGCGCTTGCTTGCGCAATTCACTTCAATTAGTAAAAGTACTTTTAGAAAAATAGACTGGAAGCCAGGCCCGTATCCACGCGGGGTGTAGGCCCCCCCAAAATTTTTACTGCCTCCCTAAAATTTTTACGGCTTGCAAATAAACTATAATATGGTTAGATCGCCCCTTACGAGCTCCTCCGTGGCTAAGCGGTTAGTGTACGCGCCTTTGGCGTGGGAGACCCGGGTTCGATTCCCGGCGGGAGCTCATGTGGTTCGGATTCCACGTTAATCAGTAGGTCCACGTCTCATATAGCCTCGCTGCTGAAAGGGACGCTAAACTAAAACCAACTCAACTCTACTGCCCCCCTACATTTTTGGGTTGGCTACCGGCCTGAACAAACTGAGATATTATGCCAAATTAAAATAAAGTTTTGTTTCCATGCATAATTTGTGTACTAAAGTTATGTAATAGTGTTGTTCAAACATATTGCTTTTAATACGATTGTAATTTAGGGTCCAAAGCTGCGGTGATGTAATCGGTGAGGTAGCAGTCAGTTGTTCTCGATTGACCTTCGGTCCAGATTGATCTTGGGGCTTTTTTTTTTTTTTTTTCTTTTCTTGTTCCATCTCAATCCAACGGCTCAGGGCTTTACTCCGTAAAATGAGGTGTCTGGCGAAACTTAAGGGTAAATACGGTCAAAACACTCCTTTAGGTGCCAAAGTTTATGAAGTATGAGGGCTTTACATCCATCCAGCTCTCTGGTTTTCTTTAACCCGTACCGAATTGTGGGTGCCCTTTATCTTAATTTAGTCCATGTATGTTTGGTGTTCGCGAGAAATGGTGCAAAAGAGATTAGTAGTAGTAAAACTTAGTTATCACAATCATGGCCACCCGTAAAGTGGAACAAGGGAGGCAATTGCTCTCCCATGATTTTTCGAACTAGAACAACTTGTATAGATGGTTGCGCTGTTACGAGTTTGTTCCTAAAATCGACATTTGAATAAATGACTAAATTTTCATGTCATATTGACAACACTGATAACTCCTAAGCACGTTGAGTTGAGTTGATTTTAGTAAGATTTGCTTACTCACAAGTTGCTGTAGTAAATTTATGTTTATGTTAAATAATAAAGTATTATACAGTATGTTTAGTAAATAAAATTAAGCAATGTAAGGAAATACTGTTGGTTTTACATGAAGCTTTATGTGCATGCGTGTATCAAAATGTGTGTATATTTTCGCGACTGGGCTGGTGAAATAAAATGAAATTTCTAGTTTAACGTCCCACAGTTGTGCCCTTTAGGCTTAAGGAGACTGATGATTAAAAAAAAGTTAATGAAAATGAAATAGGCTAATTGGTGGAATGGAAATGTGGGCAGACAGGAGAACCCTGTGAAAACCCACGAACACATCACAAACTTACTCATCTCGGGATCGAACCAGAATTGAGCGTTCTACTACTAAGCCACCTTGCCGATGCGCTTGTGTGTCGGTCTTTTGCTCCCCTTTCTTGAAAAAAATTCTGTGAGCGCCCTTTGTTTTGCGATTGCTAGTTCCAGGAAATCATACAAATGAAATGAAATATTTCAGTTTAATTCTCACGATTATGCCCTTTAGGCTAACGGAGACAAATAATTGATGATGGAATGAGAATGTGGGTGGAAATGGGCCACCGAGAAATGGGCCACGGCTTGTCCACCACAAACTTACTTGGTCGGGGATCGAACCAGGGATCCCCACGCACCAGAGGTAAACCCTATATCACCGTGCCCCCACCAAATAATACAAATTATTATTATTATTATTATTATTATTATTATTATTATTATTATTATTATTATTATTATTATTATTATTATTATTATTATTATTATTATTGTTGTTGTTTAGAATGATAACTCGGAATCATCGCAAGACCAACCTGGAGACTTTCGGACCTTAACTGTTTTTATTTAGTTTATGATTATTTCGTAAAAATGAGTTCCATAGTTATGATTAATCCTGTCTTGTGGACATCAGTCATCAGTTATGATATAAGTGTATTACAATTCGAAATATCAACATTGATCAGATGAGTTTTTGATTTGTACTCAGTCCTTTTATGATCTCGTCCGTTGGTTTAATGATATACTGTCGACTACTTTATTCAATATGTTAGATGAGACAGATACCGCACAGAATGTCAAAACCAGGACCGAGCAATGTAAAGAGTAGCTAAATAATAAGAGATATAATCAGCCCTTCCACATTTTTCACATATTTTTAAAATACTGCGTAAATAAGAGTAATACTGAAATTTTTGTGTTATTATTAGTAGTAGTATGTGCGTCACAGTTAGGTTTACTGTGTCATTCTTAGGGGTATGTGGGCGTGACTGTTAGGACTAGTGCAGCAATGTAAGGAGTTTATGGATCTCTGCTAGAAGAAATCAAACAGTAAATACAATCTTCTACTAACGGTGTATATTTTTCGTATATATCAGAGGGGTACAGTGAAAATTTTTGAGTTTTACGTCCCACGTTTATGCCGGCTAGGCTAAAGGAGACGGCCATGATGAGAAATAAAAAAATGATGGAATGAAGAAAGTGGGAGAAAACGGGAGAACCCGAGTTAACCTGCGCACATCCTGTGTTTGTCCATCACAATGTTCACTTGGCGCGAGCTGGGATCGAACCAGGGACTCCATGACCAGGTACTGTTCGGTGGGTCAGTGGTAGAGTGCTTACTTGTAGTGCGTTGAGTCGCTGGTTCGATCTTCAGTTCGTGGTAGACAACATTGCATCCATGGGTTTTCTCCTCCTTCATTCTCATTCCACCAATTTTTCCATCATCATTCAGTTGCTTTATCATCGTTTCCTTTAGCCTAACGGACATAATCATGGGACGTTAACTGAAAAGAAAATAATTTTATTTCATTTGCGGAGTGTTTGCTTCAATTGCAGCAAAATTTATTTGACACATTGACATTTCACTCTTTATTTCCTATATTATTACTTAAATACCTAATACCGCCTGTTCTCTGCAGTTTCTTCAAAATCAGTATGATTGGCATAACTCTCTTCTTTAGAGAAAAGTTTGTCAATTCCAAGAAATTTTAGCATAAAGTAACTTCTGTCTTTGTCAAGGTCCAAGTCTACCACAATATATGGCAACAATGTTACGGAAAGAAACGTGAGCAAGTTGTTGCTACCAACAAGAACAAGCTAAAGACGAATTAGACAGCTACCAAAATGTATTAAATTAAAGTATAAATAACAACAAATGAAGATTCATATGACATAATTTCTTCCCATGGGCTGTGTAAAGTACTGAAATCTTTGGACTATCGTATGAAGTAATATTTAGATAGCTAACTTATTTATGAGAAGTACACGAAAATAATTTCATTCTTCTTTCGTTAAAAGATTTTCTCTACAAACAAGAATGAAATGTTTCTACATTATTTGAACCCTATTCATTGTTTTAGTTCAGTTTTTGCGTGTCATTGAATTTCTATCTTTATTATTTCAAGTTAGATTTTAGTGTCTGTTTTTAATGTTTCTAGTGTCGAAACATCCGGTCTCTAATCATATTACAAAACTTGATTGGTGTATAGGAGGTATCAGTTTCATCTTACTTGATGGCGTGGTTATCGTAAAGCATCAATTTTTAGGTTACAAAAGCTTTTTTTCTAAAACTACGCATAAGGATTTAGACTCATTCGTATCATTGTGTTCAGCTGGAAGAAACCTAGGGTGGCTGTGCCTGTCTTCGACCACCCCCTAGTTGTCGACCACTTTTCACTTTAATACCATGTATTAGGCTTATTTTCCGATAAAAGAGCATGATTTTCCGATATAATTGAATTATAGCTTATTCTGAACCAATTCCAAAGGTATTGTCAAAATATATTGCACATGCATTCGGTAATAGCCAATCAAATGTATGCTTACGGAAGACGCATTAAGTTTTCGACAGCTTGAATCTGTTGCAAATGGGAACGACAGTGCTCTGTTTTTCGTGTTTTTTCGTAGTTTTATCGTGCCAGGTAAGAAATACACATACTATTCTGTTGCATGGAACTGTAGAGCACGTTTTAGTAATAAAATTTTAGTGATAGCTGTAAGATTTTAAGAATAAATCGATAAAATATAGTGGTCGGACAGTGACTTACGAAATATTCTGTTAACTAGTGCTCGACCGCTCACGAAATTTTCGTAATCCATTTGCATTGATCGAGGATTAAGTTTTTTCTTCCAGTGTCCGACCATACTTTACGTTTGTATTTTCTCGCAGAATTCCTTGATTCAAGCATTAATTCAGTGATCAATTTACATTTGTAGTGATGAGCGCAAGAGTCTTGGTCTTGCAGTTTTTGCAAGAGTCTTGCATGCAAGACCAAGACCAAGACCAAGACCAAGACCAGGAATCCCGATGCAAGACCAAGACCAAGACCAAGGGGTGCAAGACCAAGACCAAGACCAAGACCATACCTGCAAGACCAAGACCAAGACCAAGACTCTTGCGCAAGAGTCTTGCACAAGTATGGTACTACTTGATTTTTTATAGAATGTAAAAAGGAAGGCGAAAAATCATTACATCTTTCACGTGAACTTCTTGGCTCCAGTAAAAATACCGCCGGAGTGAATGGGTTCCCAGTAGTTTATGCAATCCATGTGAGTCGATCTGCTCCTGTAACATATAGCTACAGTATGTCGTTTTTTGAATCGGTTGTTCACGAGACGACCGACAGCATAATTCTATGAATTGTTACAAGCTATAATAACTTCAGTGTCTGATTTACTTTGGTCATCATTTGATCATTCACGACGGTCCATGATTGGATTTTGGGAAATCATACGAAGAATAATTGTGTCCATAAGAAGTGGATAAGCAAAAATAAACTAGAGCATGTTATGGACACGGTAGCTCAGTGGCAGAGCGTTTACCTCTGGTACATGGGGCCCTGGTTCGATCGCAGCTTGCGCTATGTGAGCTTTTTTGGTGAACAAACACCCTGTGCGTGGGTTTTCCCGTTTCCTCGTACTTTCTTCATTCCACCATTTCTCATCATCACTGTTTCCCTTAGCCACAGTGTAATAATCGTGGTACGTTAAAGTAGATATTTCATTTCACTTCAAAACATATTAGTGGTGTTCTTCTTCCAAAACTAAAGAAATGTAGTATTGAACATCGGAAATTCCGTACACCATAGGGACCGACTACATGGGCATGGCCTTGGCTCTGAGGTTCAAGCATCCGTTGGAAATTTTTAATGTGTACTTATAAAATTAATATTGAAATAACATTTTCATGACATTGACAAAAACTTAGCGCATGTGACCGCAAGTTTGATTTCATAGGTGGATGCTTATACGTTGAATAATTGTTTATCAATATAACTTATAGCTCCCTTAGGTATACGGCATATCTAGGATTAAACGATATAACATTATACAACAATAAATAATCTATATTCACAACTGAGAGTGATTTCGTACTTATTTCAAATAACTTGAAGTTTGATGCCGTTATTATGTATTTCTAATGTAGGTCAAAAGTATTTATATAAATTGAGTTTACACAAGACATAGACAGTTGAGTCGTTTTCAGTTTTCACTCAAATTATTCTAAAATATTGGGCCGTGGTGTCTCAGTGGTAGAGCGTTCAGCTCTGGTGTTTGGGGTCCCGCGTTCGATCCAGCCCCCGCCAAGTGAATTTTGTGGTGGACAAACACCGTATGCGTGGGTTTCCTCGGGGTTCTCCCGTTTCCTCCCACTTTCTTCTTTCCACCATTTTCATTCATTTTTCATCATCACCGTCTCCTTTAGCCTAGCCGGCATAATCGTGGGACGTAAGACACAAATTTAATTTCATTTCATATTCTAAAATATTAAGAGGTTTAATTATTATTATTTTAATTTTTTCTCTCTTTTTTGGTCAATATTGCAAAACATATCATCATCGTCATAATAATAGCTATTCTCCCATTGTTGGCAGGTCACTTGCTGCAGCTGAGAAGCTTCGATGACTGTGGTCCTCAGCTAGTCTTTTCGTCTTAACGTAGCAGTTTTCTGTCTTAATATCTTTCTTCAACTACAATCTCCTTCGCCTCCTCCCTCTAGCACGTTCCTCGTAATACAGTTCCTCCTCAGCCAATGTGCTCCTCTTCATTACATCTAAAATTCTTCTTTTCTCCCCTACTGCTACTATTTCTAAAATCTTCGCATTCGTTTTCCGTTCAACCCAGCTGATTCTCTCCTTTTTTCTCCATATCCACATTTCGAAAGTCTAATTGTTTCATCGTTTTTGCGTAATGTCCTTGTTTCTGCCCCATACAGTACATATTAGAATCAGTAAAACAAAATTTCAATATTTAATTGGGAGTTTGTTCAATACAAAGATGAGCTAATCGTGGTTGGAAAGAAACAAATCTGACGCCTTTAGAGTGTAAAAATAATTTTGCAATTTATGGTATTTCAGTAATCTGTGCCGTCTTGGTTTTCTTTCATGCGTCTCACTGTCAGGGGTAGCCTCCCCAGTTTGGGAACCAATGGAGTATTGGAGCTGTTAAAACATATAAAAATATTACGAAATATTGTGATTTATCTTGTAAGTAGTGAAGCGTGATCACCCATTGAAAAAAAAAAAAAAAGTCATCACCTATGTTGTACAGTATCATCACACTTACACGAACGTAAAATATATTACATTTAGAAACATACATTGTATTTCCCTCACTATTGACGCAATGTAGGATTTATTATCCCTTATGTCGAGAGTAAAATTTACTTATGAAAATCACAGATTTCTTAAAAGCAAAACTTGCAAGACTCTTGCAAGCAAGACCAAGACTGGGTGTGCAAGACCAAGACCAAGACCAAGACTAGGTGTGCAAGACCAAGACCAAGACCAAGACCGAGGGTTCCAGTGCAAGACCAAGACCAAGACCGCATGTGCAAGACCAAGACCAAGACCAAGACCACCCAGGTCTTGGTCTTGGTCTTGCATTTGCTCATCACTATACATTTGTATAAGCATCTGCTGTATCTTACTGTTAGTAACAGAATATTCATCGAATGGCTGTGACTCAATGGTACTGGTTTCGGGCATTAGGCTTCGGATCATGAGGTAGCAATCCACTTGGGGTTCGAATCCCTCTAAAGAGCAAGGCCATTTTTAACTGTTCTCGATATTTCTGTGTTCGTGTCCCTGTCATGATTGGATTACGCCAAATTTGCGCGAGGAGCCTTAAGGCTGAATGTCTCGGTTGAGACGAACATTAAAAAAAAAAAAAAAAAAAAATGGTAGAGCGTTGGCTTAGCATTCGGATGAACATCCTGACTGAGGTGTTTCCAGGGTTTTTCCTCACCCACGTCAGGCAAATGCTGGGATGCTACCTACAAAATAGGCCCTGACCGTCTACCTTCCAACATCCTCTTCCCCATCCTATCCCGGCCGGAACCTTAAATGCTTAAAGGCCATAAAATAAATTCAAATTTAAGTAACTGAACATTCATACAATTTCCCAAGATTTTCATGCAAAATTAAGGACACTATTAAGGTATGACATTTCATTTGAATAATAAATGTATTATATTTGGGCTAATTAATACCGAACTACATCATTCTCGCTTTATCGTGGAACTATATTGAAATATTGTTAGCGAAATAGCTATTATCAGCTTAGGTCTGAAATATTCCTGTTTTCTTTGTATGTCCTTAAGAATTTTCCTGATTCATTCGGAGATAATATGCCTTATGCAGAGTCGTTCTGACGCGTGATTTGTGCTATACTAAGGAGTTCGACTAATCTATGTTTCCTGGAGTAGCCAGGTCTTTAGTATGATGCTAATCATACGTCTCGAGTCTAGTGGGCCTAAGCTTAATCTGCCAGTTTATTCAAACGAGGATCTACAAAAAGCTCTGGAGGCTTGTTGCAAAAAAGAGCACTCCATACGAAAGGCATCAGCAATCAATGGACTTCATCGGATAAAGCTGATGGATAAACTTGTCACAGTACCGAAGAACAGAGAATGGGTACAGAACCATACCTAACACAGAAAGAGGGGCCGCGATGACTCAGTGGTAGAGCGTTCACCTCTGATGCTTGGGGTCCCGGGTTCGATCCCCGCCGAGTGAACTTTGTGGTGGACAAACACCGTGTGCGTGGGTTTCATCGGAGTTCTCCCGTTTCCTTCTACTTTCTTCATTCCACCATTTCATTCATTATTCATCATCATCGTCCCCTTTAGCCTAACCGGCATAACCGTGGGACGTAATACTCAAAGATTTCGTTTCATTTTCTAACACAGAAAGAAGAAGAGGGATTAGCAAACTGGCTCATTAATATGAGCAAAAGGGGCTTTTCACAGAAGAAACACGATCTCCTGAATAGTGTTTAAGAAATTTTCGTTGTAGAAAAACGTAAAACGCCGTTCAAAGACAATCGATCTGGTGAAACCTGATATCAGGTTTACATGAGAAGACACCCGCAAATCATGTCCCGGGCTCCCGAAACTTTGAACAAGGCGTGATACGCTGTAACCGAGGAAACATTCACTTGCGGTTTTAGGACCTTGAGAAATACTTGGAAGAAACTGGGCAATCTAATTATCCTGAATGTTTCTGAGCGAATATTTAATGCTGATGAATCCAGCTTTCAACTGTATTCTAAATCAGGAAAAGTGTTGGGACCCAAAGGGTGGGAAAATGTGTATGAGGTGAAGGGCTTTTATTTATAGAGTGGCTAGGTGAGGGTCAGGAATCTATCGTCACAGGGCCTACAGTTTAACATTCTATCCGAGAAGACGAATCATCTTTAGTGCTGCATTCCACTGAGCCTTAAATGAATTTGGTGGTTCCTTTCTTGACAACTATCACAAAATTACTTATTCTCGGCGACTATTGCGCGAAATGAGAAATTATACCTGACGATCATGTATGTAACATCTACAGATATTATTAGTTAGATAAAGTTATGCTTTAGCATTCATACTGTAATTAAAAACACATTAACCAAGTAGTGGTCAATGATTAAACAGTATGTGGTCGAACATTAACGAAAAGTGGTCGAATACTAAAAAAAATCAGTCATGGATGTTTATCCAACTAATATTACATGAATGGTATAAGTTATCTCTGTTTTGGATAAAATATAGCTTTAGCAACACATGTGAGCTAGTTGCATCTTCGTAAGTTGTTCCACTCAGTGAACAACGATTAAAGACCATACGAAAATGAGTTAGGTGGTCGAGGATTGGCACATTTATATTATATATATATATATACAACGTACACCAGTATCTGCTAAACTTTTGAAATCATAATTTATCTCAAAACTTTTTTTTAAGACAAAAGAGATTACCGGTATATCAACAATACAATCTTCTAGTATACAATAGCATAGCAAGAATCTTTTAAGTCTTACTAAATTATACGTTATTCTTAGAGTTTAACGAATATATATGATTCATGCTTATGATATATATGATTCAAATTATGATTTCAAAAGTTTAGCAGATACTGGTGTACGTTGTGGGTTTTAACCCTCCTTGGGCAAGTTATTATGTAAAAAATAAACATTTACCGTACTAAACAATGTATATGAACACCTGAAATGATATGCAATTGGGACTTTGAATCTGTCTCGATGAAGTTCTACGTACGCCTGTTGACAGACAAACTAAAGAATGATTGATAACCATTCCAAAAACATTTAAGTATCTTATTTATTGCTATTTTGATTTTCATACAAGAAAATTATGCATATAAGTGTTACTTAGTTTTTCTTAAAATTTATTCTACAATATTTTGAAAAATGAACAGATGAAGACGGAACCGATGAGAGCATCTTTATTAATATTTGCATGTCGTTTCACCTGTGAATTTTAGTTATCACACAAGGCAAATGCAAAGAGCATGGTTACCTGTTTCATTTCCTGTTTATTGATACATAGACAAGTTAAATTCGAAGTTTAGCTTTTAGGCTACTGAAGAAAAGAGATAGTAGCAAAGTCTATAAAACACTATTTTTAATAAAATGGCAAATCAGCACGATAAAATTATTTCGTAATTTTTTTCTCTTTTAGTTTGGATTAGGTTGATGTAGGGTTTAGCAGTTTCAGCATCTAGGCTATATAAGACGGAAGCTTGATTAAAGTGAGATCCAAATTAACACCAAGGTTGTATCCGAGGCTTGGTCCCTGCGCCGGACAGGTGAATCTAAAAGGTGAAAACTTGGGGGAAGGGAAAGTCAGAACCCAGACCATGATAGGTATATCATGAGTTTACTATAAACTTTAAAATATATATAAATAATAGCTTAAATTATTTTTGTCACTCGAAAAACTGGGGGGGGGCTAGGTCCCCTGGCCCCGGGATAGATCCGCGCTTGGCACCGGAGATCCAACCTCGGAACACTCACACAGAAAATGAGTGCTCTAGCTACGACAAAGCTACTTTAAAATTTTAGAGCGTATGTGCTTCATAATAATAATAAACTCACTAAGAGAGTAAGGAGCTGGAAGGTAAGTAATTGCTTTTCATAATGTAGATAATTTGATCATTTTTTTAAATACATGTAGTATCAGTTTCATTTAACGCTTTTACGAAAATAAGAAAACCGTTTTCTACATGCATGTCCCTCTAAACATGTGACAGTATAAGTGTTTATACCATCAATTATTGAGCTGCTTTAAAGAAGTTTTATGATGACTATTAAGAGTAGATCTTGTTATATTGATTATTTTGTGCCTTCCCTTCTTATTGGGAGGGCGTACCTTCATAAATGAATACCACTGATTGCCTGACTTCCGTTATGAATTGACTGGCAAGTAGATGTGTTTCTAGTGTAAATTGTCATTACTTGTTCTACCAAGCTATATGTATCATATACTCAAATGTGAATTCAGAAGAGAGTAGGGCAGAATTTCTCCCTTAGAAGAATCTAACTCTATCCGGGAAAATATAAGTTTTGGGGTTTATTAAATATACCGAAATAATAATATTTTCAGGAAAAAATATCTTGTAAGAGTTCAACCGAACTCATCTGATCTGGCTTAGTAGTAGATTTTGACCTGCTATACAAATTTGTAAGTTGTGGGCACGAAAACCGGTTTTTCGGTTTCCGGAATTTAGAAAAGCCGAAACCGGGCTTTGAAAATTAAAAAAACTGTTTTTCACCGAAACCGGTTTCGGTTTTCTCCAAACCGAACCACTGAATCACGTACCTCAAGCTGTTTACTACTGAGTCATCGTGCCCCCTCCCCCCATAATCCCTGAGAGACACGGGCAACCAATTAAAAATAACTGACAAGGAAAATGCACTTTTCCCAAAGAATTCCACATTCTGAATGGTTGTACTTCTTAAATAGTGGTTTATCACACAATATTTACTAAACCGATATATCTGTCAGAATCATGGTTCTTCCTTCAAAGTAGGGGCACGGTGGCTTAGTGATAAAGCGCTTACTTCCGGTGCTGGATGGACCTCGTTCCACCCCAGACTACAAAAGTTCGTGGTAGATACCATCGTAGGAAAGTTACATGAGACATGGAGCTACGGATTAACGTGAGATCCGAACCGCTTGCCCTCCCATCGGGAATCAAAGTTGGGTCTCCTATGCCAAAGTCGCGTACGCTACTCACATAGTCATGAGTGATCTCTCTGTCTTCATTAGCCTAGAGGGCATAACATTAAAACGTTATGGACTTCATATAATTTCAGTTCTTCCTCGATAGCCAATTCTGTACTGAGACAAGGTAGATCAATCAAATATATGTATCTTTTCTTTTTCAAATTCTAACGATGTTCCTGTAACTTGGACCACGTTCTAAGACTTTAGCTAGTTGAAATACGTATTTAATTGTAGTTAATTTGTCTGAGTCAACGTTTGATAAAATATCTCAGAAATTTCATTTTTTGGGGGGGTGACTCTTGCGCCACCCCTGTACCACATCCGTTCTAAAACATAAAGACATGCACGCTCTTTATCAAAGGTTATTTGGTTATGTAAAGTGAAAGGAATGTGTGTTTTGGACCCCGCGTAGAATTGTAGAGCTCGTACAGTAGCGTACGCGAGTTTTTCAGATTTTAACTTGCCTTTGAGCAAGATATACAAGAATAAATATTTTTCATATTAAGATATGTGGACATACAAACACCTAAAATGATATGAAATTGCGAGTTTGAACTGCCCCTTGAAGAAAATCTGGTACTGATTTCTCATATAGCCTTTGTACTGAATAGAAACATTTAACTAGAAAAAACAAATCATAAAGGTTTGTTCAATATTAATAGTAGATTTAAGATACTTATTCTAACGTAAGTGTGGGAGCCGCTGTGGCTCAGTGGTAGAGCGTTCACCTCTGGTTTGGGGTCCCGGGTTTGATCCCAGCCCCCGCCAAGTGAACTTTGCGGTGGACAAACACCGTGTGCGTGAGTTTTCTCGGGGCTCTCCCGTTTCCTCCCACTTTCTTCATTCCACCATTTCATTCATCACTCATCATCACCGTCTCCTTTAGCCTAACCGGCATAACCGTGGGACGTAAAACTCAAAGATTTCATTTCATTTAATAACGTAAGTGGTGACTAATTCCGCGTACACTGAAACTCTAGAAGTTTTGTTTGATAAAAATCGAAAGTTATTCTTAGAATTAAGTGTGTTCTTTATTAAGGAATCAATTCACATGTAGTTCAGGAGGTTATATTTTCATATTTCCACACATATTTCAGTTAACAAACTGGTAAAAGGTATAAAATCTAAGTTACCTTAATTCTTGATTGTAAAAATGGAATTCGAATTGTATATCCTATTATATATGCAACCCAAACTGATCTGTTGTATGATGGGTTGCCTATTGGTTTGTCTTTTTTGTTTTCGTCTGCTGTAGAATGGAGACAATTTTAGAAATAAATTAAGTCCCTGGTTCGATCTCAGCCAGCTCAAAGTTGGCTTTATAGTAGACAAAAACGTGTCTGGGGGGTTTATCTCGGTGTTCTTCCCTTTTCTCGCACTTTCTTCATTCCACCATTTTTATCCATCTCACCATCGCCGTCTCTTTAGGGTAGGTGCATAATCATGGCACGTTAAATTAAAAGAAATCGAATAATGGTATATTATTATTATTATTATATTATTATTATTATTATTATTATTATTATTATTATTATTATTATTATTATTATTATTATTATTATTGGAAATAAATGAGTTCAGATTTTACTGTTAATTCTGTCTGTTTTAATTTAACACCATATTTAATTAAAATACAATATAGAATTTATTCATTGAAATAAATATGTGTCAATAATACATAAATTACTATTAAACGAACTGCTTCGTGGTGAATTAAATGAAAACTTGAAATTTAACATCCCACGGCTACGCACGAAAGTAAATGATTTTGAAATAGTTGTTGGAATGAGAAAGAGGGACACGCCGAGAAAACTTACGAACACCACATGTTGTCCACCACAAACTCACGTGGCAGGGGTTCGAACCAGGAACTCCTTGAACCATGGTTGAGTGCTCTACCACTGTTACAGTGTTGACGTAAGGGTATTAATTATATAAAATTAATAGCGATTTTTTTATCGTCAAATAGTTGATGAACATGACCCAAACTTCGATTTCCAGAGTGGTGTTGAGTTTAAGATAAGCCAACATCGTGAATCAATTGGAGAAACTATGGAAATTAGCACGTGGCGAACTTTGGTCTACAAAGCAAAAATATCTACAATAGTACTATCAACCAATTGAAATTTGTAAGATGGTCGATAACCCTCCGTGAAATGTAACGTCAAAGAGAATTCCTTTAAATCGTATTTTCTTTACTCAAAATACTGCAATAATTACAGGAAAAAAATATTAGCTTTGTAGTTACTATAGTACGATATGTTCTAGATAAACTACCCAATGGAGGATTATAGAAAAAAAGCAAAAGATTTTTTTTGGGGGGGGGGAGTATCTACTCACATTAACCGGAAAAACTAGGAGCCAACTTCAGTGTTTTTATATTATTATTATTATAATTTGGGATGATGAATTAGAAACTTTGAATAATAATCTTCAATGCATCGTTATTGTTAGCTAATCTTTTCGTTTTGGAATACCTCACTTCCATTTTATGTATACTATCTGCCTCACTTTCTAATTTTTTAGATTTTTCACTGTCTTTACCAAAAAACATAGTATGAAAATTGTTAAATTGTATGTTTTTAATACCATACTGTTCTTTTCCAAAATAACCATGTCTTTTATAGAAACTACTTTATATTCTTATATTTTTTACGAAACATTTTTTCCAGACACTTTTATATTTGTACCTATGCAGTGTTCGAAAACGTAAACAAATCGAATATAACAGCAGCTAGAGCCATTTTCAGTGGATACTATCATAATTTTATTAATATTGAATAAAGAAAAGTAAGGAAAACAGCCTAAATTTGGGCCTTGATAAGGATCTCATTAAGAAGCAAAATCCACGTTTATAAATTTCTATGACAAGTCTGATAAGTCTTAAAACTTCTTTGCGAAAGCTAACTTTTAAGAGCAAAATCTGAAATTAAGTTTTTTTAAAAAAAGATGGAATCATGTAAAGTTCGTTTTGGAGAGCTATCTCTTGACGCCAATATTGTTACAGCGATTCCTTCACAATTAATTCACTGCTTAAAAAATGAATAAACCAATTCATTAATAACAAAAAAGTGTACTAGAGCTTTTGTTAATAACTTTTATAATGTAAATATATGTGATAATACGTGATAATGTGTTAGTATCAGAAAATACTTAGTGAATTTATTGTATATTTAATGACGTTTCAATTTTCAGCAAGAGGAAAAAAATAGCGACGAATTAGTTGAGGGTTGTTTTGTGATTGTTGCAGCTGTTACATTGAACTTGATACGACAGATGGCAACAATTAAACTCAGCACAAATCTTGATAAAATTCTTTTAGTTTGCGTGTAAATATATAAAACTTACTTGAAAATAAGACATCTATATGTGTTTTGCGTCGTTAAAATTTAATTCGGTATTGTTATTATTACTTATGGATTTGTATTTTGTATCATATATCAATGTTGAAGGACATCTTAAAGAAAGTTTCATGAACATTCAATTATTAAATTCGGAAGATAACTTGGGTATTTTACATTTGAGAAATTAAACTACAGTGACACAGCTAACAAAAGTTCTGTATCATGCTGATTATTTTTCTTAAACATATACACATCTTCTTGATTAAATGTATACCCTATTTCAGTATAAACTGTATAAATCCTATTTCTGCGTATCCTTGCGTTCCCTAATTTCAATATTGTGGATGACAACTTCATGTATCTCTGTATGTAGATGAAACATTATCTCAAGGTGACCAAATTTTCACTTGCGAAAACGGGACGCATACGAATCGGCAACGGGGGGGGGGGGGATATCTGACTTCCAGATTGCATTTTGGGACTCAGCAGTGTTCTCAATTTACAAAATACACAAGTAAGAGTGATAACATACCGTTTCTAACTTCAAGTGTACCACACAGCAAATAATGGTTCCCGATTGCAAGTTCTACCCAACAGTTCTTTTAACCCGAGATTACTAACACTGCGTAAATTTTACGCATAGTCACTAAAATTTTAGTGTTGTTTCCCACCCTGATGTCTCAATTTACTAACCTTTTAGCAGTGCTACCTCCGTTCATTTGGCTGTCTGTTGTACAAGTGATGGTTCATTTCTGCAGCGGGACAGCTAGCAACAGGCGCTTATTTATAAGTTACTGCGTCAATTTTACGCATGGTTAGTATTTATAGAAAAATGTTGTACGTATGGTTTACTCATGGTTAGTATTAAGGGATTATAAATAATACGTAATGTTTATGCAAGTATATGATTAACAGTGAATCTTTCTGCGTAAAACAAGCGCAACATCCTCACATGAGTTGAAAAGAATGCTATAATTATGAGGCCTTTCCATTTTTCAATTTTTAGATTACCGAATGACTATGAGTGAGAAAGAAAGAATAATCCGTATGCTTGATGAAATAGATGACGGTGATGGAAGCGATGGATTGTCTTGAACAATTTTGGTCTGACGATAGTGATGTGGATCCGACTTACGTACCGAGTGAATCAGAAACTGAAAACATGCATGAACTGTGGAGAATATTCGTGAGGCAGAGCGATCCATGAAGCAAAGTGTAGAAACTCGTGGCAATGTAAAGAATAAGAAAATTTCTAAAAACGAGTCTTGTAGTTCAACACAATTTTATGGAGTTAGTCCTTCAACGGTTCTACGCCTTCAGGAAGAGGAATCAATAGGTAACTGTCAACTATGCACAACGGACCGTCCGTAGATAGCAAACAAACAAACCTGAAATAATACTGATATATAACCAAACAAAATGGTCAGTAGACACATTTGACCACATGTGTAGAGACATGAACAGCAGCAGGAAAACACGACGTTGACCCCTTTGAATGTTTTATGGTATGCCAAATATTGCAGGAATTAATACTTATGTTATACATTGTCATCAGTTCTTTCGAAGACCCAAAGAAGAAACTACAAGTCCTTTTTCAAGACTGCATTTCATGATAGAATTACACAAGCAATTGGTTGCACCTTGGCAAGAGCAAAGATTTGCTATACCATCTATAAGCAGAGAACTTAAAGTTACAATAACTAAGTTCTTGGGGATAACAGAAGAACAGTAAGCTGAGCCAGTCACTGGAAAAGGAAACCTCAAATACTGCTTTCTGTGTCATTACTCGAAACGGCGATTCACTACAACGTACACAAAATGCAAGAAGCCAATATGTGGTGAGCAAAAAAGGAAATGTTGTCCAAACTGTTAAAATGGCCGTGAAGAGTGAGTGAAACTCATAACAATGTATGGGCAGTCTGAAAATCTTCATTTTAAGTAAGACAAATATTTCTGTTTTCGTAGAAAATTTTGTGTACGTGATATCAGCATAAAATTAAATTAGCTTCTAAACTCAACACACAATTTTGTATGGCAACATAGTGTAAACCATAAATCAAAGAAAATGCTTACGCATATCCCACAGTAAGTTGTTTACGTAAGTATTGTAATGCAATAAAATACATTCAATATTAATATCTTTTTATTATTCCATTTTGCCTTATATTTAACACATTTTGGATATATGCGTCAGTTTTACGCATAGTTAGTAATAAGAGGTAAAAAATAGGGTTAGTAATCTCGGGTTAACTAGCTGAACACTCAGATTTTCCACTCAATTTCCACTTGAACCACGAACACTCAATTCCCATTTGAAAATTCAGAAGTTCTAGACACGCCTGAACCTTGGCAACGTGTGTTGGTACGGAAGAGAGTAGAATTTGCATTGACGATTT
This sequence comes from Thermobia domestica, assembly GCF_964235325.1. Classification (NCBI taxonomy): domain Eukaryota; kingdom Metazoa; phylum Arthropoda; class Insecta; order Zygentoma; family Lepismatidae; genus Thermobia; species Thermobia domestica. Next base: position 123,297,359 of record NC_137466.1, on the reverse strand, counting down.
ATATTTTGAATAATTACGGGACACCTAGGTAATTTTTACTTAAAAACGGGACATTTAGGCGTCCCGTTCGAGAATCAGGAAAAAACGGGACAACGGTTGGAAAAAAGGGACTGTCCCGGCTAAAACGGGACGTCTGGTCACCTTGCATTATCTACCTATTGTGAGTTTAACGTTCCTCAGTACCGAACAGACGCGGATCTACCAAGGGACTGAGGGTCTAGCCCCCAGTTAGTGACAAAAATAATTTAATCTATTACATATATTTTTTAAAAAGTTTATAATAAACCCATGATATACCTAACAGTGTGGATTCTGGCTGCCCCTCTTAGTTCTTAATTTCTAGATCCTCAGCTGAGACGACGATTATACCTTTAATCATTAGTATAATAAAATACTAATGAATTTTAATTTGATTTGAGTTTAACGTCCCTTTCAGCAGCAAGGTTACATGAGACGTGGACCTACAGCTTAACGGGGGATCAAAGCCAAAATACTAATGAAATACGTGAAACTTTAGTTATACTGCCGGAGTCGTCCCCTGATATAGCCTGCAAAAACTCATGCCTCATGACCTGCAAAACCTCATGTGATGCTACTATATATATAATCCAAACTATATCAGCTCTCACCGAGAATTGAACTGGGTCTTCTGCATCAAAGATTGGCCATACTGTAGAAAGAAAGCTACTCTCTGTTACAGTGTTGTATGTGTAAGATGTAGGAGGTTGATTTCCATAAGACCCCCCCAAAAAAAAGGATGTCAAATACCACCCTTCCTGAAGCTGCGATACCAAGTCTTGGGTCTCTCTATAGCTGATTGGGCTTCACTTGATATTTGATAGTGTGAGACTCATGAATGTTGCCCTACACTTGTAGCCTGTATGTCTAAATTTTATTATTTGCATATCTTTACATTATCAGAAAAGGAAAGAAGGAAGTCAGGGAAAATTTTGTAGTCAAGTTTAAGTTGTATATTAATGTCTAAGGTAGATAAGCAAGAAACAAAAACAGTTCGTGAAATATTGATTTTATGGCTTGGTGGGGAGCACGGTGCCTCAGTGGTAGAGCTGGTGCATGGGGTCGCTGTTTCGATCCCCGGCCAAGTGAGTTTGTGGTGGACAACATGATGTCCGTGGGTTTCTCGAGGTACTCACGTTTCTTCCCACTTTCTCATTCCACTAATTCTTCCATCATCATTCGCTTGCCTTAATCTCCGTCTCCCATAATCTAACAGGCACAATTGTGGGACATTAAGCTGAAAAATTTCATTACATAAATTGGTGATGTAAATTTGCTCTATTAGGCCACGATACTCAAAAGCAGGCCTCAAATTTAAATTCATGTTAGCTTTTTTTTTTTGGGGGGGGGGGGCTAAATTAATAACTATCTTCAGCCATATTGGCCCACTATATCGCATACACATTTTGTCTATGACAGTCAAACATATAAACATAATGACCCTGAGTGCATTTCTACGTATTTTATTCCAAGGTTTACTGCAGAGCTCGAAAACAGTTCTCCTGACTTAGGCGCCAGTTTAGAAAGCCAGGGGCCGCATAAAATGAAATTTGATACATTGCCTACATATAAAAGTACAATCGGAGTAGTAACGTTGTCCGATCGTGAAACGCCATCCCTCTCTTCATATAGTTCCAGCTCATCACTGTAAAACGAGTAACCTTCTTTGCTTCCAGAATATAAAAATAATTCGTCAGTAGAGATTGCTTCAAATCCATATATTTGAGTATTCGATTTCATGGTTAATCTGGAAGCAACAAAATGTTGTGCTTCCCTCCTCCTATTCTTTTTTGTTCAGTTATATGTAGGCAAAAACAACACCACAGTACCTAATTTATATATATATATATATATATATATATATATATATATATATATATATATATATATATAAAGAGAGAGAGAGTATGTTTTACGCTGGCAGCCAATAAGCAATAACCTCAGCTCCTTTTGGTGCCAGTAGCGTCGTAAGGAGAAAATTCGTGGCACTGTGATATAAACAATGTTTTCAGTATAGATCTCCATTAAATTTCTCTCTTGTGGATGGCGTCATTTTACCGCTTACCACACTTCAGTCTTGATTTTTAAAAATATGCCCCCTCTGGAAATTTGCTGCCATGAGCCCTGGACCCCGTGGTCTGTGCGTAAATGAAGGCCTTCAATGTATCCTACATATAAACAAAGTTTTTTACACTTTTTTATTATTTTTTATATATAGTGAATAAAAATTAGCTCGAACAAAATATATCACGTAATAGCATAACAAAGCTGAAGAAAAAGGTTTTAAGTTAAGATCGATTATTCGGAGCTTCATTTTCAGGCTACTGTCTCCGAAAATTTGTTTAACAGTAGTTGCTGTGGTGTGGCCAAATTGATTCCATGAGGAATTAACAATAAATTTGTTTAGGAGTGTAATACGTGGATGAAGTAAATCATAGGAACTCCCAATGGGGATCGAACCCGGATTATAATTATATGTTTTTACAATTCCTCCCAACCTGGACATCTCTCGTAAATTCTGCGTAATCCAAACGCGACAGAGACAGGAACACAGAAATATGAAGGACAGTTAAAAATCCCGACCGTGCTCTTCAGAGGGACTCGAACCCCCAGTAGATTGCGCCTAATGATCCAAAGCCGAACGCCCGAGACCACTTCCCTATTGTCACAGGTATATAGCCAAGAGAAGGTCAATGGCGGATCAAGCCTTGGACCGGGGACCTACGCCTCCAGGTTTTTGAGTAACAAAAATAATTTAAGATATTTACATATTTTTGAAAGTTTATAGTAAACACATGATATAATTATCATAGTCTGGGTTCTGGCTACCCCCCACCCCACCCCCAGTTTTTAGATTCTAGATCCTCCACTGAAAAACTTGTTTTTGGAAACTTTATTCACAAGAGTTTTGAAAATGTAGTGTTTTACGCTTTTCCTTTCCGAACAAGCTCCTTCCTCGCTGGTATAACGCCTAGCGCGCACGTGCATGTAATTCCGACATCGGTTCCGATGGAATTACATGCACTGACACGGAATTACGGTGGTAGGGATGCCACCGTGCACTCTAGATGCACGTCTCATGTAGCTTTGCTGGTAAAGAGACGCTAAGCTTCAAATAGAGAAATAAAATATTTTGAAAGAAAACTATACAACAATTTTGATTATAATTGTGCTCATTATTTACACTTTAAAACCAAAAAGCATTCTTAAACTTAAGACACGAAAGTAAACATTTACTTAGATCAAATTTATTACTAATGTAACTTTTTACTTAGTTATTTACAAGTAAATGTAAAAATTAGAGAAATTAGACAACAATAATCACAATCTGCTACGTAACCGTGTATATTTTTGGATCAAGAGATCCAATATATTTCAGGCAAAAATTTTCTTTTATTCCTTATATCTGGAGAACTAACTAAATTTATTGTAGCCAAACACAAACTATTATTATACTTAACAAAGTATGATGTGCTTATTTCGTACAAAATACGAAAACTCGATTTAGGAACCGTTCAAAAATTTTGTGGCCCTGATCCAAAAATCCATCAAAAGATCCAATATATTTCAATCAAAAATTTTCTTGTACGCCTTATATCTGGAGAATACATATAGTGTAGCCAAACCCAAACTATCACTTAACTCAGTATGATATGCTTATTCCGTAAAAACGAAAACTCGATTTAGCGGCCGTTGAAAGATCTTGTGGTCCCTGATCCAAAAACTAATGATTGGTCAAGAACGCAATCTTTTGATGCATTTTTTTATTATTCCTAAAAATTTTTGGCCAAAATCGCAATCTTTAGATCCATTTTTTGGGGGATCATTCCTAAAATTCTTGTTCATGTACAATACGGTACAGAAATAATTCTCTGTTCCAGCAGAAAAACATCAACCATTCAAAAAAAACTGCGTTCCAGAAGTGTTCCCAACAATGGCGGGAGCGCTGGGAGAAGTGTGTGCATTACCAAGGGAGACTACTTTGAAGGGGATTAGTGTTTCGGATTTCCAAACCAATAAATGTATTTTTGCCAACTAAAGGTTCGACACTTCTTGAACACACCTCGTATTCATAGTTAAACTGAAACATCAGAATTAAATGTCAGTACTCACCAACAGAGTGACAGAGAGTAGATTATTTCTATTACCTGAGTATCGATGACTAATAAAAACGGAATGATATTAACCTATCTTTTGGAGGGGAACGGGGCATTTAGAGTCTTGAACAATTCCTAGGGAGGGGAGGTGGAGATGAAATAAATGCAAGATTCTCTCAGCTAAACCAAGACGTCTGGGAGCCTAGAATATGTCTCATCTTTTTTTTCCGTAATATAGTAGAATTTATAGATGCCAGTTGCGTCGGTTTACAGAAATGTCTCGAAGCAGAAAATGGTGTTAAAACTTTGCAACATTCTGTTTACACTAGTTGTCTGCAAGCCCGTAGAACAATAAGACAGGAGTAGAGGGAGATTTTTTTTTTGGGGGGGGGGCTGGACTAACTTCAGTTCACTTTACTATTATTCATATATATTAACGAACAACTGAAAGTCTGAAGGGAGATGTATCCTCCCTGGCGATCCTGTGGCTACGGGCCTTGTCCTCTGTTTAATGTCCAATTCAGATAGAAGAAAGAGTACTATCATCCACACCTTTTCCCTGAAACGTCTACAATACACTTACTGATCTTCTATCTAAATTTGTCTGTATTGTAATGTTTTCTCGTTCTCAGTAACATAGGGTCATGAATTTTACATAGTTACTTCCTATGAGAACTGGGCGTAATGCTATGCTCAATAAATTCCCCGATAATTTTATTTAATGGAATTATCTTGCATTTGCTAATGTCAGTTCAAAAATTATAAAATAATAATATAATTCGGAACATGGAGATTAAAAAACGATTTGAATGCCAAGTAACGTCGAAATATGAATGGACATCTTCTGGGCGTTGTTGTAAAATGAAACAACTGTTACACAAACATTTATGTTAAATGTACCGTACACTGGTTTATGGCTTTCACAAACACGAATATAATCTTCGCCTGATTATAAGTTACTATTCGATTCCTCACAAATCATGTGTTCTGAGACTTCGGGAATGGTGTTTTTAATCTCATAGACGTATACGAACAGCTTTTAAGCACAACATCAATGCCATGTACTGTACACCTAAACTAAAGGAGGATGGTCATTCTCCGACAGGCTACTAGCTAGGGAGGGTTTGGAGCAGAAACTGTTTCTTCTAAGGGGGAGGGAAGAGAAAGATAAATGAAGTCGCGAATATACACAGCTCTATGAACATAATATTCATATAAAACAATTGAATTGGTCATTTCGAAAAGTATCCAACAAAGTAAATGGTTGAGGAGAAAGAAAAAACTTTGGATTGGAAACTCGACGTGCACAGTGCCATCGATGATATTTCGGCGGCAATAATGTAGGATATGTAACATACTGTGAATATATATATATATATATATATATATATATATATATATATATATATATATATATATGTGTGTGTGTGTGTGTGTGTGTTTTTGACGGAATGCGTGTTTCTTCGCGTACGTCTCGACTTTGCGCTAAAATAAAAATGTGGTGGGGATGGACATATGGCCTTTTCGCATTGACTGATTCAATTACTATTGATTCAGAAAACTTTATTAATTGCAGTAAATGTATTAAATAGTGTTGTGTGTACGTAAGCAAACCTAATACATTTTGATATAAATTTCGAAGAATCCAACTCCTTTCGAAAAGCCATTCCACCCCTTTCTCCTCGCTGCGGGCACCCATGATCTGGAGGCATATACCCCTAAGTTTTTCCTGACTATAAATCACACTGGATTTTTTTTAAAAGAAAGAAATAGTAGTACAGTGTGCCTCCAATGAACTTTCCATAGTCATTTTCCATCGTTTGTTCTTGACTGTGGTCTTTGTCTCTCATCAGGGATCGAATTCATGACTATATACCAAAGGGGAGTAAATTTTGCATAGACCACTGTGGTTTGATAAAACACTAGGTGCGCAACCAGAAATTTTTGTTGGGCGAAATTCCAAATATGTTTTACGCTTCAAGTTTAATATTTGTATTAATACATGTGTTTTATGTAATACATCACTGATGCAGTAGGTAATAAATAATACAAATGAAATTCTCATGGTATATTACAAAAGCATTACCAATATGCTACAGTATTTTAATTAACTGTGATAATATATTAATTTTAGTTCCGAACAGTGACGTATTTCCTTAAGATTGTTTTCTTTTAAAGTTTTTAAAGGAATATATCAAGCTTAACCATTGTACATTTTGTATACTAGCAAACAAAACTCCTCAAGAAAATACAATGTGCAATCCAAAAATATTGTTTATACGAAGTGTATTCAAAAAGCGTGCTGTGGCTACTGAGCGCATCTAGTAGCAGGTTTAGATGACAAATTGCCATTTGCCGCGTTTCGCAATAACCGTTCGTTAGCGAGTTACAGTCGCAGAAGTGAGCACGTGTACAAGTTGTTCGTCGGATTAATGTTACAGTGACAGTGAAAGAGATTGAAGAACGTGTCTGTGAAATTTTGCTACAAATTTGGCAAAACATTAGAGAGATATTTCAAATGCTCTTCAATTCATTCAGGGTCTCCTCTCTAAAAAAGGCAAGCATGAGTCGGTCAAAGATCAAGGTTAAGTTTATGTTTTTTTTTTTTTTTTTTTTGATTGGAAAGGCATTGTCCATTATGGATTCATATCACGGGGTTACATGGTAAACAAACAGTTGTACCAGGACATTTTATCGCGACTGAAGGATGTAGGGCAGGAGATGCCTGAATTGTGGGAAAATCAGACTTAGATGGTGTTCCGTGCCAATGTACCTATTCACACTTCGCTCCTCATCCGCAGTTATCTGACAAAACGTCAGACTATCATTAAACCCAATCCACCCTAATCTCCCGACCTAGCCCCAGTAGATTTTTTCCTGTTTCCCAAACTTCAAGTCACTTGGAAAGGACGTCGTTTCCAAACCATACAGGAGATTCAAGTGAAAAATTGAAACCCTGCACTTCAAGTTAATGCCCAAGTATTAACTGTATTCAAAACTTTATTTCAAACAGTTCACCCGTTTCCCCGTGATTATGAGATTAACAACTTTGAAGTCATTTTTTTTTTTTTTTTTTTTAATGTACTGAGAAGAAAGTAGAAATTGCTCCTCTTATCTCGTTAAAAGCGGAATTTCCGGAAACGCTGTGGCATATATCCACACTAGCGAACTACTTAATTTTTCAAGAAAGTACAATGTGCAATCCTAGGGAGGAAAAGTTTTCAATGTTTTTGCAAACAATAATCCCATAAACGTATTCTTTTCATGGGAAGAAGGGAAGTAATGGCTGAAATATGAGCTGCGAGGTTGTGGGCCGAGCAAATGGGATCTTGGGACCCTCAGCATATATAGATGTTTGCGTAGTCTTATTGTTCATGTTTATGTATTTTATACAAAACTTTTATTTATTTCTGCTATCATAATGCAAATTAGGATGAATAATGAAACAAAGAAAATATGTGATATCTTTTAACTTTGTCGCATGTTTATGTCGGCCAGGATAAATTAAACTGATGATCAAAGAAAATGAATGATTATGGAAGAAATATTGGAAATAGAATGTGAAAGGAAACCAGAGAATCCCAGAAAACCCACAAACACTATATTATCTCTCACAAACCTACATACGCTCGAATAATGTTATGTTTAAGTGTTTCACGTCCTAAGGCAAACACCAAGTTATGAAAGACAGGACCTAGAAATGGTGTAGTTGGTGGGTGCGTAACTATCATGTAAGATCAACCCTCACAGGCTGTTCTCCACAACAGTATCTCGCCTCAGAGTGGGATTATAAAACCATGACATCAGTAATTGCTGGGCTTGAATTCACACAGAACCATAAAGCCCTGCCAAAAGAGATGAGGGATCTACCAACGTGTCCTGAGGATGGATAACAATCAGAGGAATGATATTCATAGTGAAGTGTCTGATAATTGGGGGATAGTCATTCAAGAAGCATGTAAGACGAATTAGGAGGTGGGAAGTAAGTTCAAATTCTTACTTATGTTTGGAATTCCATTGAAGAAGCCGATCATCGCTTAAAGATGAAGAGAGAGCTGGACGTCCGACAACAGCTGTGTCAGATGAAAACATTACCACTGTGGAACAAATGATTCGAGAAAATCCTCGACCTTCAAGGACATTGAATCTACAGTGAACATTGGATCGCCAGCAGTAACAAAAATTCTTCATGATCATCTTCGGCTCGGGAAGGTTTCATCTCGTTGGGTGCCTCACACTTTGACTGAACAGCAGAAGCGCATGCGTGTGGAATGGTGTGAAGAAGTGCTTGCAAGATTTGATGGAGACAATTCTCGACGCGTCTCTGACATTGTTACTGGTGATGAGACTTGGATCTATCAATTTGACCCTAAAATTAAACTCCAGGCTACAGTTTGGATCTTTCCAGACGAAAATCCACCCACGAAAGTGAAGCGACCCCGAAGTGTGGGGAAGAAGATGGTCGCAACTTTCTTCTCCAAATCTGACCATGTTGCAACTGTTCCACTTGAAGAACAAAGGACTGTTACTGCTCAGTGTAACACCACTGTTTGCCTAACAAAAGTGTTCCAGAAGCTTCGGGAACGGCGTCCAAGAACTGTATTGCGTGGGATCCTTCTTCATCATGACAACGCGTCCGCACACACGGCCAACATCACAATTCAGTTTTTAGAATCTATGGAGATCAAACATGACTCATCCGCCGTATAGCCCTGACCTGGCCCCGTGTGATTTTTTTTCTGTTCCCCAGAATCAAAGATCGCATGCGTGGACAGAGATTTTGCGGCTCTGAAGAAGCTGTATTGGCTTACGAGAATGAACTTTCAACACTTGAAAAAAAAAAAAGACTGGCAACACTGCTTCTAAAAGTGGTTTTCGAGGATGCAAAAGTGTGTTCAGTGTAATGGTGAATACTTTGAGAAAATGTAAGTGTTAAATTGATTTTAAATATGTAAGTTATTTCACATCTCAAAACTGTCGTAGTGACCCTCGTACCACCACAATATTAATATATATTGTCAGTTCTCCCTATATTACTATCTAGTTCGAAACAATAAGGCTTAAATTATGCTCTGTGATCTTGAATGAGGAGTATGTTTCGGTAAAAATTCATGAGAGAGCAAAACATGGCCTTTGCTCCTCCATTAGAATTGATGGGGGTAAGTGTCCTCTGCCTCTCCGGTTCCTACGCCCCTGAATGTGACAGTAATATCGGACATTTTGAATGTTATTTTTCATGCCTCGCAAACCCCCATGACAATGGGAGATAAAGCTGGACTTGAACGGTATTGTTCATCTCAGCGACCCAGAAAACTATTAATTTGACACTAACACTTTGTCCTTTTGAAGAAGTTATTTTTCACGTCCCCTCCAACCCCCATGACTATTGGGGGGTCAAATCTGGAGTTGAACGGCGTCGGGAGCGTTACTATTCCTCTCAGTGACCCCTAAAACTATGGATTAACATCCCGGGTGTTTATCTCCGTTTGTACATTCATTTTGAACCCTCCAGTAATTTTCCCCTTGCTGAAATTTTAGAAAAGGGGTTCGTGGCGATTATATTTGGTAAAGATCTATCCTTGTACCAAATTTGGTGGCTCTATGTTATTCGTTTGTATGCGAAAAGTTGACACACACACAGACAGATAGACACAGACATTATTTTATTATTAGTGAAGATTGAAGAAAATTATATGCACATAGGATCGTAACTTATAGAGGCAGGGGGTAGAGGTCTACATGGCCCCGGCCTGGCCCGTAAATTTATAATGTGAGGAGCGACACGAGTCCGAAATATGTCTTAGCATTTAGGCCCGAGAACGGCCCGAGCTCGTGTGATAATCAAATGAACCCGGAATAAGCCTGATCTACAGAAACTTAATAATTAACTCAAAATTGTAGTTTTATTTACAACAATTAGAAGTTTAATTTTACAGTCGTGCTTTAAAAGTTCTTCAGAAAGAGCGGTCCAATAAATATCGTTGTACAGTATATTTACAAAGTTAAACCCGAAATAGCCCGAGAAATAGTTGTATATTTAAAAATTTGCAGCTCGAGCCCGGACCGGGCCCGAAGCAACATATGCTTTGTATAGGCCCGAGTCCAGCCCGCGAGCTCGGCCCGAGCCCGTGCAGACCATTAGCAGGGGGCAATCGCCACTCCATTTAAATTCCCTGAAGTTCGACAGAAGCCCACTTCAAGATGAAACTTTCTTACTCTAAATGATACTATACGAACAAGAATGTGTAAATGAACCATGGAATAGGTTCACCGCATCCAAAAAAATAAAATACAAAAACATAAATCTCTTAAATAAAGCAAAAATGTGGTCTGGGTTTATTTCAGTAAAATATCTACTACATCAGTGGTTCTCAAACTTTCTTATAACGCAGACCCCCTGTTCATTCGGAAAGTGATCTGCGGACCCCCCTTGCAGTGCTATCTGGAATTTCACATAATATTAAAAAGTGATTGTTTCCTGAAGTAAATGCAGATAAAACTAAATACATGGAAGTGCGTCGGGACCGGAATACAGCAAATTATGGATGCGTTAAAATATTAAATAATACTTTTGATAAAGTGGATAGTTTCAAATACCTAGGATCAATATTAACAGAGGAAAATCATATTCACGGAGAAATTAAATGTCGACTAAAAGCAGGGAATTCGTGTTACTATTCGGTTCAAAATCTCTTGTCGTCGCGAATTCTGTCGAGAAATTTGAAGCTTAGAATATACAAAACGGTAATCATGCCTGTTGTTTTGTATGACTGCGAAACATGGTCACTTACTCTGAGGGAAGAACATAGACTGAAAGTATTTGAGAACAAGATCCTGAGACGAATATTCGGACCCAAGAGGAACGGGAATGTGGAATGGCGGAAACTTCATAACGAGGAACTACATAATTTATATGGTTTACCCAACATTGTTAGGGTCGTGAAGTCTAGGAGGCTTAGGTGGACGGGTCATGTAGCTAGAATGGAAGAAAGTAGAAACGCTTTCAAAGTCTTGACAGGAAGACCAATCGGAAAACGACCATTAGGAAGACCTAGGCGTAGATGGGAGGACAATATTAAGATGGATCTCGCAGAGATTGGAATACAAAGTAGAAACTGGATGCAGTTAGCTAAGGATAGAAGTCAGTGGAGAGCTTTTGTGTACGCGGCATTGAACCTCCGGGTTCCATAGGCCATAGAGTTAGTTAGATTGTTTCCTAGTGAACGAAATTTCATTTGAAAGTGAAGTAACTTTCAAGACTGAAAATCAATGTCTTTTATTTATTTATTTTTTAAAGAAGGAAATCCACTTGATGACCCTTAAAGGATCTTATGATACAGTTTGTATTATACGAGTGTTTCATGGTACATTGCGTTATAACTCTCCTATTTGAGCTTTTTCGTCCGGTTTTTTGTTTGTTTGTTTTGTTTTTCAAGTCCAGAGGCATACAGCGCGCACACAACCAAAAGCAGCAAAGTTCATTTTCTTTGAAAACGTTTTTCCAGGAAGTATCGCAGGATAGTTCCAATAGCTGTTCTTGTTCTATGTTAGAGAGATTCACACCTTGTATGTCATGCATTTCAACATTAGTGAAAGGATTTTCAATCCAACTATTATCAGGTTGTGGGACAGGGAAATATTCTTGAAAACTTGCAGCCAATATTTTCGAGTGTTCTACAAGTGTTTTATGCATTTAAGTAGAGTTTTTCACCTGAAATGAAATGAAATCTGAGTTTTACGTCTCAGGATTATGCTGGCTAGGCTAAAGGAAACGGTGATGATGAGAAATGAATGAAATGGTGGAATGAAGAAAGTGAGAGGAAACGGGAGAACCCCGAGAAAACCCATGCACACGATGTTTGTCCACCATAAGGTTCACTTGACGCGAGCTGGGATCGAACAAGGACCCCATGCACCAGAGGTGAACGCTCTACCACTGAGCCACCGCTGATTCTTTTTCACCTGAAGAATCAATGAAATCCTTGAACACTGCAAATGATGAGTAGTTATTGTTTTGAACTCGTACTGTCCACAGCTGCAGTTTCTTAATCTTAAAAATAGTTCTTGCATAACAGCTGTGAGTTCCATTTTATTACAACACATTTCAATTTTTAGGCGTCGCGGACCCCCTGGCTAGGTCCCGCCGACCTCACTTTGAGAACCACTGTACTACATAATATTACTGCCTTCAAAAATAATATGCATTTTCTCAAGGCTTTATTTTTTGTCATATATTGTTCCCTCAATTTAATTTGTTAAGCATGAAATAGGCCCACCATACTACTGTATTTCTAAGAGAAATGATAATTTAAAATGCTGTTTCTGTCCCATCATTTGAACAAAATATATTTCCCAAAGATAAAGCATAAGTGTAATTTGGTTCACTGGTACCTTAGTTCAGTAAAACGCTAACTGGGGCTCCTAGAATAACAAAACAAATGTTAAAGTTTTACATTCTCGAAAGGGAATTTCATATTTCAATACGGGACCCAACTTCATATTTTTGTACGGGAGCCAGGGACGTACGTAGGAAGTGGGTCCTAGGGGTCCGGACCCCCCCCCCCCGAAATTTCAACTTTTGTGTAAATTTAGCCTAATTTTAGGGCGATTTTAGGAATTTTAATATAAAATACCCTCATATTGAGTTTGGACCCTTCCTGAAATAAATTCCTGCATACGCTACTGACGGGAGCTCAAATATCAATGATTGTCCCTCTAGGAAAGTTTCCAACTTTACGGCATATTCACAGGACTTTTTCATTGATTCCCCCTTCCACATTACCCTCCGTAAATTGATCAGTAATAATAATAATAAAAGCCCAAATATGGGGCCGTGGTAGCTCAGTGGTAGAGCGTTCACCTCTGGTGTGGGGTCTCTCTTTCGATCCCAGCTCGCGCCAAGTGAAATTAATGGTGGGCAAACACTGTGTGCGTGGGTTTTCTTAGAGTTTTTCCGTTTCCTTTCACTTTATTCATTCCACCATTTCATTCATTTCTCATCATCGCCGTCTCCTTTAGTCTAGCCGGCCATAACTGTGGTACGTAAAACTCAAAGATTTTATGTCATATCATTTAAAAACCCAAATAACTAAATTTCATACCTATTAGTGGAGAGATAAAAACATGCACAAAAAAAAATGAAAAAAATTAATAGGATAGAAATGTCATTTTGCTGTAACAGTTTGAAGAAAAAGTTAGGCGTTGATCACAATTAATCCAAATAATTTTCTATTACAAAGGTGTTCAAATTACAATACAATTCTATCATTTGGAAAGAGAATGAATAGAAGTAGCAGTTTCACTTAGAAACCGGGCTCAAGATCAGAAGACAAGTTAGAAAGGAACATAGATGTACAGATGGTCAATTGAATAAGTCGGTAGAAACAGTGGAAGACAACACATTAACACATGGCTTTATTACTAGAGTAGCCGTTAGTTAGCTTTGTTTAGTCTACTTTTCCTTTTCTGTACGCACTACTAAACCTTTGATATCGGCAGAATTCTTTGCCTGCGACCTAATGTTGAAAAATTAACCTATTCACCCTCATTGTTTCCTCTATGAAGCAATGGATACAAACGAAACCGTAGCTTTCACGTAGTCTGCACGTGATGGTACCCTTCTCTTCTTCCACTGAAAAATGTTATTCTTCAGTTTAATAATTCTTGCTTCAGATTTCGCGACGTGATTTTTGAACAGCAAACAATAGTTAAACGTTATGTTATCCTAATAATAAAGGAACCGTAGATCCAAATCAGAACCATAACACATTGACGTCGACTACATGGGGGCATATTGGCATGTGGCCCCAAGGACTTCGTTTCTGTGGGAACATTGCCCGCAAGGAAATCGTCTGTGAAGACATTGCCCCACCCGAAAAACTCATCGTTTAAAGAAGTACAAGCTAATACTTAATAATAATAATAATAATAATAATAATAATAATAATAATAATAATAATAATAATAAAAGCATATCCATTTTTGTAAGAATCCTTGACATGAGTTCAGCTGTATTTTTGTCATCAAGACGGAAAGATCCTAACGGGATTGGAGATCAAAATGGTGAAAGGAATTCTAAATTTTACAGTTCTCACGTAAATTTTGTGTTTTTTGTATGATTCTGTATGCACTCAGAGTAATCTTGTAGGTTAAGGTTAGGTAGTATTTAACTATATAATAAATGTTTCAGTAGTAACTGCAGAATAACTTTTTTTTTTTTTTTGTAGCTTAATAAATTAGAGCGAGAAAATTTAGTGCGATTGTCAGTACCTTTTTATTTTTGTTTTAGTTTAGATTTCTTTCTCTGATTGTTCCTTTTTATGCTAGAAGACATAATGATAAATGCAATTGAAGAATGATGAAGTAAAGACAAAATGAAAGCATTCTATTCTGAGACCCGTCTCCACCATTTTTATTTTCCACAAGTCTATATAGAGCACGCGTTTTTGTTTACTGACTAGTGAAACTAGAAGATGAAAATAAACGTTGTAAAGACCAAAATTTGGTTGATTTGCTTGAAATTTACCTTCCCTTTCAACACCGAGACAACATGAAACGTAGACTTACAGCTTAACATGGGGCCCGAACCAACATGAGCTCCCGCCGGGAATCGAACCTGTGCCCCCTGTACCAGAGACGTACGCTAATTATATAACCACGAGTGAGCTCGAAAGATGAAAGTAGTAGTGGTTTGGCCATTATTCGAGAAGAATGTCTGATGATGTAGTTTAGAGGCTTAAAGAGAGGGAGGAAGAAGACGATATGTGCGATATTAAAGAGGGCAATTATCTATTTGCAGAGGACCGTAGTTCATAGTAACTCCTAAATTGCGAAGACCTGCTAGTGATGGCAGAATGTGTGTGTTGTGTGTGTGTTTTCTCCTCCGACATGCTATTTCCTCTTAAACACACTTGGGTCACATTTGCAATATCTTCTTGGAATGTGAGAATGGTTCTCTCAGGTAGCCCTTACACAGCAGTAGCTTTAGATCATTTTACTTATGCGAACAAATTTTGCAGTGATGTTCTAAGAACAGTAGGATCGGCTTTTATGGAGTCTAACCATAGTAAATAAACAATGTGCACTTATCGTTGCCCCGAGGTCGACATTCTGTGGTTAATACCAAAAGCAAGGATCGATCTAGAAACAACGAAAGTGTGACGGACAATATACCAAAACTGTGGAAGTTGCTATAGTAACATAACTATGGTGATTATCTGCATCTTTTCTTCGAAAGAGAGCGAGCGAGAGAGAGAGAGAGAGAGAGAGAGAGAGAGAAAATACGATCTAGAATTATTGTGAATGATCACTGAATCACTGTAACTTCTGCTACTCTTACAATGCAAGTATTCTGTCTTCTAGGCAGGAACACCCACAAGACAAATTTTAGGACACAAGTTGCGCCCATCGGAATATTTGGGGGGCCTAATGTTTGATTGGCAATGATACAATAAACTGGAGGATATTAAATTTGATAGGGAGAAAGATACATTCGGGGGCCAGAATAGTAATTTTGGGGAGTATATAAATTTGGGTGAGTATATAAATTTGGGAGGAAGTTGTTAATTTTGGGGAGGAATGGTGAATTTGGGGTTTACATCAGACTCTTTGGCGACAATTAAAACCTGGTTGCTATTAGAGGTTGTGTATATTTTCGGTTTTTATTTATTTATTTATTTTAGCTACTTTGCCGCGACTAAGATTCACAAGCGATGACAAAAATCAGAGTTGCAACTTGTTCCATAGATATTTTGACATTTTGAACATTTTTGCCTTTGTGAGATTACTATATATAATTTCCATGAAATTGTATACTGCTAAATTTCTTACTTCTAAATTATACTGACAGTTGTTCTCAACTTACGAGGCTAATTCGCTTTACAAACAGTGGTGGCTCCAGAATGCTATAAGAGAGGAATCATTACCAGTGTTGCCAAAACCAGCTTCCTCCTCCCCTTTCTCTTGGCTTTTTTACATTTCAAGGCATTCTTCTGATGTGAGGCACAAATATTACAGGAAAAAATAATAAATTTCTCATTGCATAATGATACACCTAGTATGTGTTACATACGGAAATACTTAATTTTAAATTCTTAGCACAATGAATTCAAGGTATTCAAGAAATGGAAAACAATTGATGTTGTTAACGCTGTTCAGCCAATTTCTTCAATCTGAATTTCTCGATTGATCCTGTAAAAAGCATCTAGTTGCATACCCATTAACATACATACTTATTAATAATATAAATCGAAACTGATACAAAAATTAAATTATGGTGAAAAACTTAATTTCTTGTTGGGATACAATATTTTCATGATGTATTGAAATTCAAGTATGTATTCGATTTCGACAGTTTCTAAAGCAAATAAGTGATTCATTCGACCGCTTATTTTCAGCACCAAGACGTATAGTTAGTATTTAACGTATAACCTGCACCACACATGCTCCTATCGTGAATCGAATCCTGATATTCCATGCCAAATGCACACTTGCTAGTTATATGTTCACGATAAAACTCAGAAATATGGATAATGGTCTACAAGCATAGCGGAGAGGCTGAATGTACTGAACTCCTCTCCATGCAATTCCCCGCTTTACATGAACATGACTTTACAATTGACTATTCCCTACTTCATTCTCTCTGTAAGCATTTATTACTTACTCTATTTATACGTATTTAATTTCTTTCCTTATAAAAGGGGGCATGATGGTTCAGTGCTAGAGCGTTTACTTCTAGTACAGGGTCCCTGGTTCGATCCCCGGCTAAGCAAGTTTATGGTGGACAACATCGTGTCCGTGGGTTTTCGTGGGTATTTCTGTCTCCTCCTACATTCTCATTCCAGCAATTTTTCCATCGTCATTCACTTTGCCTTAATCATCGTCTCCCTTAGCCTAACGGACATAATCTAGGGACGTTAAACTGGAATATTTATCTTTGCCATAAAATTTAATAACAATAAATGCATTCTAATATATTTGCTTGTGCATTTTCTTCATTTCTCCTCTTGTTTGACAATACTTGAAAAATATAAGTACACACATTCTACTGGTGGATAACTATAATCCTTTATCTTAGGAGATAAATGTGAAATTATACATTTACCTTTGACCAAGGAAAATAATATTAAAATAGAAGTCCTAAAAGTATCACCATTTTGTTAAAATTTCATAATTACTAGTTTACAATATACAGTATATTTTAAATAACGCGTAACGCTTGTTTAGCTATTCAAAATCTTTTCTTAAGTTCTTTTGAAAGCATTTTGGGTCTGAAGAAAATGACATACGTATTTCAATCAGCATCTCATTTCCGTCTGAATTTATAATAATGTGTGGTTACTTTATGGCTATTTATTTTAATTACAAGTGTATTACTTACATATTTGTCACACATGCGAGACGATAGTACATATTATGGTTTAATGAGATAAAGGCCAATATGATGATCAACTCGTAAACTATAATTCCTGTTCAACTAATACATTGTTCGAAGTTGAGACATATGTCAATCAAGAGATCGCATCGAGCTGAACGAAATAAGATGATTGAGGATAAATTTTCATGTGTAGTTTATGAGAAATTTGAGGTAAACATTTTTGTGTGTGCGTGTGTGGTACTAAACCCGTTCGTTGCTAATAATAGTTGATTGTTTTGTGGTGGAATCCATATATTTAAATACTATTTTGTTATGTTTGTGACTAAGAAAAGTGTATATATTTGTGGCCAATCATGTCGACAATGAGTTCTCGAGAAGCATAGACTAGAAAGATGAAACTGATTTGATTCATTGCAAATTTTGTGTCAATTGTTCAGTTCTAATTGAATACTTAAAATGGTCGTTATTTCTTTATGATCTTTTAAAGAGAGACTGAAAGTGTTGAAATTTTTAGAAAAGTACCATATCCTACGAGTTATACATTCCATCACCACGCATTTGTATACCGGGTTAGTATACCTCCCCGGCGTTTGTTTCATGGTCAAATGATAATATGAAAAAAAGGATAACCATTTCTCTAGTCTAAGATGAATCTTTATTGCTTTTAATGCTTTGCTCAATGAACATCATATATCAATGACATAATTAACTGTATGTATAAGGTATTTGCTTATTACATAATGCATGAAAGAAAAAAGAAAACACTGGTGCACCCTATAAAAAACCTAAACGTGGTTTACGTTCATTGTGAACTGCGTAATCACTGGCCAGACTTTCGGAGGATTCCATTCTATCAGGCGACAGCGATAGCGAAGACGCACTCACTCTTGTCGTAATAACGGCCAAAAGGGCAAGAACTGTTTGCAAGATAAAATGAAGTAAACATAACTTATTTAGTTGTCTGAGGAGTTCGCAACCCTAAGACATGAAAAAAATAATACGCCGTGTAGACTGCGCAGGTTAAGCTAGTAGACTATTTGTTTGGTGTAGATTATATGTAAAAATACACTGTTTATTAGCAGATTGTATCTACTGTTATTTGTCTTATCCTAATTGGGACCAATACCTTCTAACAATGACGCACGTTACGTTTGTAACACTGATAAACAGTACGGTTTGGTAAAAAAAAAAAAAAAAATAAATAAAATAAAAGAGAAGTAAGTGAAATACGGTTAAATTGCAATGTACTATGATATTTTTGTCCATTCAATATACCCGGACCTCAAAGTCAGAGGGCAGTAAGTCATTTTTATTAAATTTTCAGGAGAGACAGAAAACAGTGACTTACTTCTTTTTGCCTTTAAGTGCCTTCGGATCGGACTTATATCCAATTTTATTGTTGCTATTTGATAAAGTATTCATAATACAACTGCAAGCTTTCTAAGAATAAGAGATGTTAGAACACGAGTTTCAAATCTGGCAATAACTCATTTTCAGAAAAAAAAATACTTACTCCCCTCTGCCTTTAAGGTGTCCGAATATGTTTTCATATATATATATATATATATATATATATATATATATATATATGAAAAAAATAAGTATACAGTGGTTCTCAATCTTTCCTATCGTTGATACATCTTGTTAATTCTTTTCCATACATTGTGTTGCGTAGTTTGGTAAAACGTTTTAACTTTAGTCACTTTTACATGTAATATCCGAATTGTATTTAACATGTATGATGACTAAAACGCTGTACAATTATTAGTGAGAATGAGGGCTAATACCAACTAAGGTTGCCAACTGATTGGTACTTTTGTCAGGCTCTACTATATGTACGGAGTTTTTCAGGTTTTAAAATACAATTATTGTTCATCTGTTTTGAGGTTAATAAGCGGATGCCAGTAATTTGATTCAGAGTTGCAACCCTAGTTATTTCCCAGCTACAAAAGAATGCGGGTTTTCAGGTTCTTCAGATTGGGAACCATTGGTATGTTATTGCGACTGATGAAGTTAGCTGATAAAACAGAGGGGATGGATGAGGGAAAGAATGTATTCTAAACATAAAACTGGTTATTGCTGAGAAAAGTTCGTCCACATATACACAGTGTAATAATTAAAGGGGGGAAAGAGGGGAAATTCCCAGGAGCCTCTGAACATTTCCCTGGTACCTCGTTCCCTTTGTGCTTTCTGGGGGGGGGGAGGAAGGGGCTTGGTAATGACATCAAACCTTCATGTGTAATTACAAAAATCAAATTTATAAGCTTTTCAACTTACTACTTAGGAATCTATATCGAAATGAAGTTTACTCTAAAAAGGCAAAGTACAAAGTTTTAGTATAGTGAGTTATCCGAAACGCTGAAAAATAACATCTCATGAACAGTGAACAGGTTGAGGTGTGTTGCAGTCTCTCAAATTTAGTTCTGTGTTTCGTTAAAAACTATTTTACTGTGAACAATGGATATAAGATAGTTTTTAAGAAATATCTGTTCTATCTTTTATGAACAATACACCTCTTTTAAACTAGAAGGTTAACTACTTTGAATAAATAATCATCATAAATGCAGTTATGTATATTTGTAACTTAAATTTAACATTTGGTGTTCTAGTGATTACACAAATTACAATTATGAGCACACTTTATGGAGACGCTCTCACAGAGGATATCGAAGCACTTTTATAAGCTATGTATATTAGAAAAAATGATTTTCAAGTATTTTGTGAGGAAAGTACTGTGAACTGATAAATCATAACCTTTTCATATTGTACAGGAGTATTTTCCTGCGATTAAAATTTCCTACCGGCGGTAGCCCTAGAATATTACAAAAAAGTTATTACAATATAAACTAAATTTTATTAATAATTTTATACTTTGGTTTCTTCTTTCAATGATACAAGTTTCTGAGAACTGCATGTATTTAGAAAGATCCACTAACTTCTTTGCACGCAGCCTGTCTCGCGAACTTAAGAGGTCTTAGATATGACACCGCAGCAGAAACCACTCTCTAGCTACTACAGCAAGAATCGTATCAGAGCATTTTCCTTCCCTCCACCTCCGCCCACAGTGTACGAACGGGCTGCCAGATAACAGCAGTTGCCTCTAGAGAAATCAGTTTCTTATGCGTGAGCGAAGAGTAAAGGGAAATTATACGAGTAATAACAGTGCATTTTGGGGATCTCTGGAAATTGTTTTGGACATCATGAGCTTCGTTCCGTAAAGATTTGCGTTAACGCAACGAAAATGTTATGTTTTACAATGGTTTGCGAAGCTCTTACAAACTGAGGCTCCGTCCTTGCTAATCGCCTATTTCAGTGTTCATTATTGCCCAGTGTTCATTCAGTGGGCAGCTTCCATTTAGCACCTATCCAATGCGAAATGTAGCGATACTTTATGCAACAAATAAAGGTAGAAATGTACGATCGTTTCTCCGTAATACTAATAAGGTAATATAAGTCTTGCTAGTGAAGAGAAAATATTTATCTACTTGATGAAAGGATGGTGTAAGTTTTTTTCTTATCATGAAGACCGTATAATAAGATGAAAACTAAACTACTACCACCACTACTACTACTACTACTATAATAATAATAATAATAATAATAATAATAATAATAATAATAATAATAATAATAATAATAATGCAGGTGTTAAAAAGGTTAGGGGTAGCCCAAGCCATCAAACCAGTATACGCCACTGCTGCAAGAGTACTTTCTTAGTACAAGTATATTTTAGGCATACACTAACTCCCCCCCACCTCGAAATGCTTCAATTACCACAGTGCATACACAGATACTGTTGTGACATAAGTTTGTGCACACGTACAGACAAATTTAAAAACTGAGATATTTTATCACACCCGTTAGTCGAGTATTCGCAAGTACCTAGCATATTGGTACATTTTTTCAAAAGTGAATATTAGACTTGTAACTTAACTACTCACTAAAGTGGACAATCGTAGGCCAATTGATTGATTGATTAAAGTTTTGGTAATATTTTGAGCACCATGGCTATATGAGACGAAACCTATTGTTTAAAGTGGGATCTGAACCACTTATAGGTTTGCATCCCAGGCAAGTAGTCCACCGAGAATCGCTTGCAGAACTAGACACAGAGAAAACATGCACATTAGCCATTCAGTGCATTGGTGAGATATCAGAACGCTATCAACGGGAAAGGGAAGCCTTGGCTTCCGCCTATAATTCAAGGGAATCAATTTGAATTAAGTTTCCAGGCACGAACAATATTACCTAAATTTAACTCTCCAATATTTTCTATATTTCTTAACATTTCCAATTTCTGTTGAAATAGGCCTATACCCGTTACATACATGATACTAAGTGATCAACAAAACATACGTATTTATCCTTGTTAAAAACTTTGACGTGAACACCGGGATAGTACCATAGGAATCAACCTCTGGGCCACTCTCTTGCATGTTCATTCTCATTCTCTATTCAGAGTTGAGCCTTACATTTTAAAAGGCCACAAATAAATCAATCCATACTGATGCCAATGATAGGCTAACATGAACTTCCTTTCAGTGTTGTCTCTTGCGGTGTTTAATATAAACTTTGCAGGTGTCTGGTCGGAAAGTTACAATGCAGTTAGCAATAAAAGGAAGCGAAGAGGGATTATTTTGCACTGATATATATTTGCTTTACCTATTGTTCTCAAGTGAAGAAAGAGTAACATGAGCTATATGAGTAAACTTTCAGCCACCTACACGTTCAACGTTTTAGTATTTCGGTTTCTCTTTTGTTTTTAATTGACAACTAAATGACCTAGATATAAATTTCTCCCTCCTTAGCTTTTGGGTGAACTTCGGTTTCCATATTTTAAAAGTAAAAAGAAGCCGAGATACACAAAAAAGTTATGTTTATAAATTCGTTTTAACATATTTTCGTTCCCTCAGATTCACAAGAAATCTTTCACATAAAGGTGATATATTCCGCAAGGCTTGACAACATAAGTAGGGGAGACAACTGAAATTACCCTTGACCAGTGTTGCCAGCAACCTCTGAAGAAAATAGGCTAGATGGCCTTCAGAAATAAGCTTTCTTACGCAAAAAGTGGCTAGATTTTGAACTGCTAACCTATAACCCACATTGTAGATTTTAAACCTCTTTTTTGTGTGTAAGATTATAGGTAAGTGATTCATTGCTACAATTTTTGACCGTTCGACCGTTTTCGAAATATAGCATACGTACTTTTCCCGTATATACTCATTCTCTCATAAATTTGAGGTGAGTATACGCTGGACTATAAGATTATCAGGTGAATATACGCCGTATACTCCCGTATACGCCCCATGACATCCCTGAAAGTGTTATATTAAAAACTAGTTTTATCAAAATGTTTGTTGACTTTCTTCTCTTCCACAGTGTTCAGGATTACCATGTCTACTAATTTTTTTGTATTGCAATTCAGAAAATGAGTTTTTTAGTGCAATCTATATTGATGCATCGTCATGTATCTTAATGTGAAATTCACAACCGATTGTTTGATTGGATATTAACATTACAGTTCAACACAAAGGCTATATGGGATAAACCCTATTTTATAAAGTGAGATTCAAAACATTACTCTAACTTTTCTCAAAGGCAAGCACCTTCATTGGGATCGAAACCGGAACCATACGAATATTAACCATTTCGCTTAGCTCTAAGTTAAACTAAAAGTTTGTTTCATTACGAATAAAAGAATATATCGCTTATAGTGTGATATCAGCCAATAATACAGAAATGAGAGTCCTATCCCAAATATTCCTACAAAGATGAGATAATGAATAAACTGAGACCGGAGGAAAAATAATGAGATAGAAGAGAGAGAAAATACTTCAACGTTAGGTGAATTAGTGGCGTACGCAATGGGGTTTTCGGAGTTATAACCTCCCTTGATTAAGATAATAATGGAAAATAAACATTAACCGTATATATACAGGGTGGTCCATTTTCGGTTTCCCTATTTTATGTTGACATAAAACACAGAGTTTCATAGACACACGAATGTAATACCTATCAATAATTACAACACTCAGTTGGATTTTTAGGTGAGGTGTTATTTTTTGAACATCACATCATCTAAGTGTCCTCCACCCTTCTGATTGCAACGGGTCAGACGTTTATAGAAGCTAGCCATTACTCTGTGTAAAAGATCTGGAGTGATGGCGGATATTTCCTCCTGAATCCTGTGTTTCAGTTCCGCCAGTGTATGCAACCGATGTCTAAACACTGTCCTTTAAATGCCCCCACAAGAAAAAGTCACAGGCCATTAAGTCCGGGGATCTGGGAGGCCATGGAATATCCCCAAATCTGGATATCACTTTTCCAGGAAACATGGCCCTGAAAGTTGCCATCGATTGCTGTGCTGTATGGGCTGTTGCACTATCTTGTTGAACCCACACAGACCCTCTATTCACCTTTTTCTGACGTAGCTATGAGAACAGGAAATTTTGCAATATGTTTGTGTATCTGTTCGCCGTCACTGTAACAGGTTGCTCATGTTCATCCTCAAAAAAGTACGACCCGACAACACCCATAGCCCCCACACCACACCACACAACAAGTTTTTCACTGTGGAGTGGCTTCTCAAGAAACTCGCATGAATTCTCAGGTGCCCAATTTCTGAAGTTTTGCTTGTTCACATACCCTTTTAAAAAGAAATTCCCTTCATCAGTTATGAGAATTGAATCACGAATTTTATGGTTCTGGTTAATTAATTCCAATATGGCTTGGCAACACGCACTCCATTCTTTTATCTGACTGATAATTCGTGCACCACCCTCATTTTGTAATTGGGTGAAACTTCGAATCATTTCGCAACATTCGACCAACACTACTCCGAGAAAGATTCAATGTAAGGGAATGTCGTTGTGCTGAATGTTTTGGACTGGCAAGTATTGCCTCCCGCACATATGCGATGTTTTCAGGTGTACGAACTTTTCTTACCGCTATGTGTGTGTATTTTGCCACCCACATTTGTCATTGTCCACCACCTCTTGAACCTCTTGAACTGACAATTGTATCGTTTCTTTTCCTATTTCAACTATCTAAAAGATAAGAATTTGTATCCCAAGAAAACGCCCATTTAAATAGCATAAGAATTTCTTCATCCCTCTTTACACCCCTAAAGAATTTAAAATATTTACTTTTGGCAATTTTTCTGTCGGTTAGTCTTGGAAGGCTACAATCATGCCAAATATCATAATTCTAATTCTGCCGGAAGTGCCGAAACATTTTGGGCTGAGAAGAATAAAAACAAAAATAAATATAAATATATAAATAAAAAATATAAATAACATGGAAAAGGTTTTTCAGTTTCCTATAAAACCACTCTACGTTTGAAAGTTTTTATTTCTGATGATTCACTTAAGTAACGCTAACAAAAACGTACAAGCATACAGAATTTTAAGTTTTTATTCCAATTCTAAGTGCCTAAAATATGATATTATAGATCCAGAAAAGGCCTATTTAAATAACATGGGGAAATTCTTCATCCCCTCTTTAGACCCCTAAAAATTAAAAATATTTACTTTTGGCAATTTTCCTGTAGGTTTGTCCCAAAAAGCTACAATCATGCCAAATTTAATCATTGTAGCCCTACAGGAAATACTCAATAATTTGGGGGTGTGAACGGTGTCCCATATAAACAGCATGGGAAGGATTTTTCAATTCCCTATAAAACCACTCTAAAGTTGGATTTTTTTTTTAGTTTTAGTGATTTACTTAGGTAGTGCTAACAAAAACGTACAAGCATAACGAATTTCAAGTTTTTATCCCAATTCTAAGTACCTAAAACATGAAATTGTAGGTAAAAAAAGCCAATTTAAATTACATGGGAAACTTCTTTATCCCCTCTTTAGACCCCCTAAAAATTAAAAATATTCACTTTTGTCCATTTACCTGGGGATTAGTTCCGGAAAGCTACAATCATGCCGAATTTAAACATTATAGCCCTACAGGAAGTGCTCAATAATTAATGTCACCTCATGTAGTTTTATATATACAGGGTCGTATCCAGAAGTAGTAGGACTGATTTTTTCCCGCGCGCGCGGAGCAATGTAGGGGAGGCTGCAAGGCTGGATGTTACGGAGGGGAGCCTTGGTAACAGGCGTCGACCGGCAGCAGTCGCCTGCGTGCGTTAATTGAGTGTGGACCACTGTGTTAGTGACCTGTTGTGACTCCTCGTCGTCAGTTGCGATGGAGTGAAATTTGGAGCACCGGTACGCCATCAAGTTTTGCGTCAAACTGGAAAAATCAGCGACCGAAACCAAGGATATGCTTACTCAGACCTACAAGGAGGATACCATGAGCCGCACAATTACCCCGTAAAATGAAGGCCAGAATGTCGAAATCGGTGTTGATTGCATTTTTTGACCGTCGTGGCATTGTCCATAAGGAGTTTATACCTCCTGGACAGAGTGCAAATGCAAGATTTTACGTGGAAGTGCTCACACGGCTGCGAAATCGGATCACATGTGTGCGACCAGACCTGGTGGGAAAATGGAAGCTCCACCATTTCAACACGCCGTGCCACGGCGCGTGGATTGTGAGGGATCTCCTGACCAAATTCAGCTTTTCCACATTGCCTCACCCCACTTACAGCTCTGATGTGGCACCGCCGGACTTCTTCCTTTTCTCCCGTATCAAGAGACAGCTCAAGGGGCATCGTTTCGACTCGGTGGAAGCGGTCCAAGCGGCGACGACGAGGGCGCTGAACGACATCCCGGAGGACAACTTTCAGAAGGCCTTCGCGACCTGGAAGGCTCGCTACCAGAAGTGTGTGAATGCCCAAGAAGCCTATTTTGAAGAGTATGAAGTCGATGTACAAAAATGTTCAATAATTTTTTAAAAAAATCCGTCCTACTACTTCTGGTTACGACCCTATAGTTAGGACCCCAGACCCCCGCGTTTGCTCGGCCTACGGCCTTGCATCTCTTAGTATCAGCCCTTGCATCAACAGTGAATTTCGTGCATTTCCTCTTCATATTTCCTAAATTTGCCCAACTAGTGACTTCGCCCCCACATCCGAGCCTTTGCTCGGCCTACGGCCTCGCACCTCTTAAAACCACGATTTTACCGAATTTCAAGTTCCTTTTCCTATTTCAACTATCTAAAAGATAAAATTTTGCATCCCATTAAAACGCCTATTTAAGTAACATGAGAATTTCTTCATTCCCCCTTTAGACCCCTTAAAAACTAAAAGTATTCACTTTCGTCAATTTTCCTGTAGGTTAGTCCCGGAAGGCTACAATCATGCGAAATTTCATCATTCTAATCCTGCCAGAAGTGACTAAACATTTTGGGATGTGGATGATGTCTCATATAAATAACATGGGAAAGATTTTTTAGTTCTCCATAAAACCACTTTACTGTTGGAAATTTTTATTTCTGATGATTTACTTAGGTAACCCTAACGAAAACGTATAAGCATACCGAACTTTTTTTTTTTTTTTTTTTTTTTTTTACAATTTCAAGTACCTAAAATATGAGATTATAGCTCCAAAAAAAGGTCTATTTAAATAACATGGGAAATTTCTTCATCTCCCCTTTAGACCTCCTAAAAATTAAAAATATTCACTTTTGGAAATTTTTCTGTCGGTTAGTCACAAAAAGATACAATTATGTCAAATTTTCTCATTGTAGCCCTACAGGAAGTGCCCTATAATTAGGGGTGTAAAAGGTGTCCCATATAAATAACATGAGAAAGATTTTTCAGTTCGCAATAAAACCACTCTAAAGTTGAAAATTTTTATTTTTACACATTTACTTAGTTAACGCTAACGAAAAGGTACAAGCATACCAAATGTCAAGTTTTTATTTTAATTCCAGCTACTTAAAACATGAAATTATAGGTCCAAAAAAAAAAACACCCATTTAAATAACATGGGGAAATTCTTCACCCCTCTTTAGACCCCTTAAAAATAAAAAATAAAAATATTCACTTTTGGCAATTTTGCTGTCAGTTAGTCTCGGAAAGCTACAATCATCTCAAATTTCACTTTTCACATCAACCGGAAGTACCCCTTTAATTTATGTCAGCTCATGTAGTTTTATATATCCGGACCTTAAAGGCAGCATAGAGTAAGTCATTTTTATTAAATTTTCAGGAGAGACAGAAAACAGTGACTTACTTCTTTTTGCCTTTAAGTGCCTTCGGACTTATATCCAATTTTATTGTTGCTATTTGATAAAGTATTCATAATACAACTATAAGCTTTCTAAGAATTAGAGATATCAGAACACGAGTTTCAAATCTGGCAACAACTCATTTTCAGAAAAAAAAATGACTTACTCCCCTCTGCCTTTAAGTTTTGGATATAGTTAAGATTAAGATAGGATTTGAAATGTTGAATTTTATTCGCTGAAGACTAACAAGCAACATACATGATTTTAAATTACAATAAAATCCGTCAACAACTCATCTGATTTGTAAAAGTCAACAGCCATATTATTAGTTGAATTGAAATAAGTTGTCACCGATGACGTCGAAGCTAACCGAGGCGCTGTAACTGGATGCACCATCGTTGGATTGTGGATTGGCTGTTTTTGTGTAGACTACCATTGTCCCAATTTTCAGTAGTGTCTGCATGGGTCAAGAGGTCTGCATGGGTCGGAATTTTTAGCCCGAGCCCGGCCCTCCTCATGAATTTATAATCTGAGGCCCGATCCGAGTCCGAAATATGTTTTAGCATTTAGGCCCCAGAACGGCCCGAGCTCGTGTGATAATCAAATGAGCCCGAATTACAAAAACTTTATAATTAACTCAAAATTGTACTTTGTTTACAGCAATTAGAGATTTAATTTTGCAGTTTTGCCTTAAAAGTTTTCCAGAAAGAACGGCCCAATAAATAACGTTGTACAGTGTATTTACAAAGTTAGGCCCGAGAAATATGGTTGTATTTTTAAAAATTTACTGCCCGAGCCCTGCTCGCGCTCAAAGTGATGTATGTTTTGTAGCCCTGAGTCCGTTTCGCGGGATCGGCCCAAGCCCATGCAGACCTCTAAGTAGTACTCCTTTCGCCAAATCATAGTCCTTACAAACACTTCTTATTTCTCCGTATTCATCCACATGAATCATCTTGATTGCATTGAGAGTTTTCAAACTAATTAGATATTCTATTTGTTTCAGTTAATAAACAAAAGCAGTATCTGTGGCTTGAAGAATCAAACAGTTTACTAAATTTCTATTAGAAAACCCATTCATTCTTGCAACGAAATGCGAAAATAAAAATAATTAAAAAGGAGGGGCGGATCCAGGACGGACATCTGGGGGGACGGTGGGTTGTAATACTGCTACTTTGAAGAGCTCCAAACTTGGGGGCCATCGCCCCGATCACTCCCCCCTGGATCCACCCCTGTTAAAAAGTAGCAAACTGGGCCGTTACGGGAGCGACATTAAAATTCTTTCTGGGTCGATAAGTATACCCTATTTTTCGATAAGTAGACCCAATTGTTAAATTAGTTGTAAATCTGTGGGTGAGGAGAGAGAATAAGAATTAAAAACAAATGCGTAATAAAACACACTTTGTCAAGAGAAGTCAATCAATACGACAATATATAACGGCAAATAGGCTAATTTAAAAAAAAAATACACTTTATTTTTAGAATTAATTAGAAAAGTATTTTTAGAATTAATGTACGGCTAACAAAAAAGCCAAAAATGGCAAAAGAGTTCCATAAGAAAAAGCTATATTAAGGTTATTA
This sequence comes from Thermobia domestica, assembly GCF_964235325.1. Lineage (NCBI taxonomy): Eukaryota > Metazoa > Arthropoda > Insecta > Zygentoma > Lepismatidae > Thermobia > Thermobia domestica. The sequence continues at coordinate 123,268,163 of NC_137466.1, read as the reverse complement.
GCATTTTGAATATTTGTATGGCTAAATACCTTTCCAAATAGGCTCGAGTTAGCCAAAATAGGAGCGGCCGCGCACTTCTAATGTCCCTAACATATCTATATATATAAAAGAGAACGTACAATATTTTGTCCGCTCATCACGCTAATACGGCTGAACCAATTTCTTTCATTTTTGGGGGGTTATTAGGATTTGGACCCTAGATGGTTTTTATCATATCACTTTAATTTTTAATTACCAGTGTCTTGAGATAATTGACCATTCAAGTGTCCATAACGTACAAATCCTTTGTTATTAGTTCATCATAGGTAAAAATAAACGTATTTATATGCAACCCGCATGACCGTGTCACTCGGCGGGTTAACATAAATGACAGGCGATATACAGCGGAAAATAGCTTGAATCTTCTGTTTAAAATTTTTTAATTGATTTGCTTATTTTTACAGACACTTTTACAATATGCCAGCACCGGGATGACCGCAGCGAAGCGGGGCGGGTTAACATAAATGACAGGCGATATAATGTTAAGATTTACTGCAATCTTCTATGGTTTTTATCATATCACTTGAAAGCGAAAAAGTAAAAATTATCTAAGTAACAAAGTTTATTGCGTTCCGGGGTGACCGCAGCGAAGCGGGGTGAACGCTGCTAGTATCTCATTCTAAGGTATTTGGCGATACGGCTAATTTATTATAAGAATTCCAACTTCCACCCTTTTTTCTTCCTTTTTAACGGAAACCTCAAAAAATGGTAAAATACGTCTTTCATTAGCATGTCTCTACTCGTAACGGATTTCGATCGCGCCAAATGAGCTTTGTGGTGGACAAACACCATGTGCGTGGGTTTTCTCGAGGTTCTCCCGTTTCCTCCCACTTTCTTCATTCCACCATTTCCTTCATTTCACATTATCACCATCTCCTTCAGCCTATCCGTCATAAACGTGGGAAATAAAAGATTTCATTTAATTTTTCGTAAAGGATTTAGAGATATGGCCATCTTATTTTAAGAATTACGACCCCATCCTTTTTCTTCCCTTCTAAGGAACCGTTTAGAAACGCAGAAATACGTCTTTAAATTATTTTAAATTAAAAACCTAAATACCAACTTTCATGCTTCCAAGCTTAAGGGATTTCGAGATATGGCCATGTTATTTTAACAATTACAAACCCGAATATTTTTTTTTTTTTTTTTTAATTTCGTTGTAGGGGAAATATCAAAAACACTTAAATGTCATTAATTATTTTCAGTGAAAAATCTAAATACCCAATTTCATGTCTCTAACCTTAAGAGATTCCGTGATATGGTCACATAATAAGAACTGTAATTCCCACCAACTAATTGTGTCGCCAGTATATACAGGGTGTTTCAGATAAAACATCCAGTGCTTATAAATCAGAAACGGCTGAGAATAAAGAAATGAAACAAAAACTGAGATAGGAAAATGTCATAGGACACATCACATGGTGTTGTTGTGGTGACCCCCATCGCCCTCCTTGAGGGGGGCCAGGGGCGAACTTTAAATTTTCAAATGAAAACATGTATTGAATAATCTTATTCGGTAACCCTTGAAAATCGAAATAACTTTTGTAAGAAACAATTTTCGATTTGGACCATCGTTTTCAAAATGGCCGCAAAAAGAGGGTCCTGTATCAGATAAAACGTCCACTGCTTATAAATCAAAAACTGCTGAAAATACAAAGATGAAACAAAAACTGAGGTAGGAAATCATGATAAAGCACATCAAGTGGTGACCTTCAGGACCCTCCGTGAAGGAAAAAAAATGAAATTTTGAGTTTTACGTCCCACCCTCCGTGAAGGGTTCCAACTTCAAATTGATACAGGGCCCACTTTTTGCGGCCATTTTTAAAATAGTGGCCCAAATCGAAAATTGTTTCCTACAACGGTGCCGATTTCTGACACTTGTCCCGCGTCCCGACCGGACACTCGTCGGGACGCATATTGTCCCGATTTATCGATTTTCAAAGTTAATATTTTACTGGGCCTTTCTTACACAGGAATAACTTATTGTTTTACACGCGCAGTTTTATGTATAAAATCAAATCAACAAATTTGTGTTTTAAATTTACTCATGAAAAAATAGTTGGTAGCTCGTCTTTAATTTATGGTTATCCTATAATTGTCTTGAGTTGATAATCCAGCCGATTATGATGATTGTTGGTATATTCCATGCAGGAAAATAATAATAATAATAAAATAAGATGCCGCATTCATTCAAGTTCGTGTTATTCAGCTGATAATTTACATTCTTTTCAACGACTCGCCGTACGTGTAATCATCTTCGGGGGGAAAAGGGGGGCTCCAACACCGATTTTCCTATCCCAATTTTTTTCTTAAATTTTGGCAACCCTGGTGTGTATCGTATAAGTTATTACTAAACATTGTTTTCTTAAAGTTCTTGCTCTTCGTACAACAATGAACTGAGATAATTTTCCCTCTTTCTTTCTTTCTTTCTATTTTTGTCGCAGCACAACAATGAAGCACAAGAGTTACCGCGCAGTAAATTAGCAGAATTCCTTTTCTGAAAAATAACAATTCACTCATTCTTATCCAGTTATTCTGATTGTACGTTAAATATTTTTTAAAAAAATGCTAAAATACGTATCTAATTAGTTTAAATCAGGTTGGATTGATTTAAATCAGTCTGATTTAAATCACGATTTAAATCACTTGATTTTTTAAAATAAAAACCGTTGATTTAAATCGAATTCCGAAATAAAATTAATTTAAAGTGAAAATAAGTAAAATTCCGTTTCTGTTCTGTTATTTCGATTATGGAAATTAATAATTAACACAATGAGATTGACATGTACAGTATAGTATGAAAACAAGTGTCATGCAGAGGATGATTAGGGAAAATCCCGTTTTGAATAGGTAACGGAGCAATCCTGCTTTCTTTTTTTCGTAACATTGGATTTGGGTTTTAAAATCGTTAACTATTCCAACGGGGAAATCACCATCGACACTTAAGGCGAGAATTCTTTTTTGTGAGTGTATGTTTGTTCCCAGATAATAGGGCGTATTTAGAGGGGTCCTATCCCCTCTGCAATTGTTTTTTGTTCATTTTATAACTTTAGGCGAAATTTATGTATTTCATGCCGCAAGCTAGTTCTGAGATTTTAAAAAATAGGCCCCTGCCAAATATCAGTAACTTTTGTGAAAAAAGTGTCATTTTGATAAACGTTACTGTACTTTTTCTTTAATGCTTAACGTTTTAAATTATATCACCTATTTTTAGATGATAGGGTAGAATCTTTATTATTCGATTAAAAAATACCAAAAAGACATTTTACTTCGTTTTCTTCAAGACTGGAGGCATTTTAGAACACGTTACATATGCTTTCACGCCTTTCTGCGTTGAGGCATAATATGTGATGACGTCATAATTTTAAAAAGATATCTTTTGTTATGCGTATTATTATTATTATTATTATTATTATTATTATTATTATTATTATTATTATTATTATTATTATTATTATTATTATTATTATTATTATTATTATTATTATTGGCGGATTACATTTTGCATTCAGAAGACTGAAATTTTCCACACTCATTCAGTGCACCCCTTAATATTTTTCAGATGTTTTCAGATCTCTGCGTGGAAACAGCGCGGTCCAGAGGTGCAAAAATGTTTTAAAAAAGGATATTTTTAACAAAAAATAGCTTTTTTCGTAATCCCCCCCTCAGATGGAGACATATGAATGGTACTGTTTGAAAGGCTGTTCTATTCTGAAGAAAATGATGTACGTACTATGTTCCTAGGATAAATAGGGATGTCTCAGGAAACTATTTTGCCTGAGATCCTGTTTTATACGGGAACCTGGGGTATTTGGGGAATATTATCTTTCGCGGGCTTACTTTTGTACCTACAAAATTTAAATTTTGCACATTTACTCAGTGCACCCCTCAGTATTTTTCAGATTTGTTTCAGATCTCTGCCTTAAAACAGGGGGAGGGGTCCACAGAGGTAAAAATTTATATAAAAATATATTTTTAACAGAAAATTCCTTTTTTCGTGATTTTCCCGCCCCAGATCAGTGTGCGAATTGAAAATTTTTCCCAGGGGGGGATGAATTTCACCCATATGCGCACCCAGTCCTCCCCCCATATATATATATATATATATATATATATATATATATATATAGTAACAAGTACAAAACAGTTGAGATGTGAGATCTTTCATAAATTTTCACTCAAAGGTTAGCTAGGCAAAGTAGACCTACTTATCTTTATGTCCACTTAAAAATACTCCAGAGGGGGGAAAAGTTATCCCTGCCAGGGATAAAATTTTTCTTCTCCAGGGTGGGAAAGATTTTTGTCAGGGGGGGAAATCCCTGGCATCCCCCCCGCCAACTCGCACCCTGCCCCAGATACATGATGGAGACATTTGAAGGGTACCGTTTGAAACTTTGTTTTATTCTGAAGAGAATAATGTACAAATCATGATCCTAGGATAAATAGGGATGTCTGGGGAAATGTTTATATTACATCAGGGTCATCTGGGGCATTATGGGAATGTTCTTAGCTCATTGTTAAATAGTTTCCTCACCCTTACTGCTCAAGATAGAAGCTTGAAATTTTGTACACACATTTAGTACACCCCTTAGTACTTCCCAGTTGATTTTGAGATTGTGCTTTAACACAGGGGAATTCAGAGGGGATCATTTAAAAAAATGCCGATTACTCTTAAAATTTCCCGCTTCAGGGTCATTATAGGGAAATGTGAATGTTACCGTTTCAAAAGCTGTTCTATTCTAAAGAGAGTGATGTATGTACCATGATCCTAGGATAAATAGAGATGATGCTGTAGCTGCTTGACTGAAAGTCTAACTTACCTTTAAAAAGAGCCATAATTTAAAAGGGTCAAGAAACATTGTTTGAGATTGATATAGGTTAACGATTGGAGATAATTCAAAGTTCAATTCCAATACTTTAACTTAAATGGCATAATTAGCATTTAATAATAATTCCTAATGCTTTTTCTTCAGTTCGCGACTTAATTCCTAATGCTTTTTCTTCAGTTCGCGACTTGTATTATACGAGGAGAAAGATTTGATTCAAATAAAAAAAATCGATTTAAATCAAAAAATCAACAAAAATGATTTTTTTAAAAATCATAATTTTTTTCCACCCTGGTTTAAATGATAAGTCCAAATATCAAATGTCATGTCTCTAACTTCATAGTTTGGAGAAATAATGGACATTTTAATATAATAATTTTCTTACTCGTGAAATTTCCAAAAATTGTTTCTTAGTAGTATCCTACGTTAAAATTTATATGTCGCCAGTATATATTTTGCAAATATCTAGCTTAAGCGTTTTGGCCTGGGCGTTGATCAGTTTGTCAGTCAGTTATTCAGTATTTCTTTTATATAGAGAGATTTATAAGTCTATACATAACACAAAATTTGTTGTAGAGACATATGGAGCGTTCAGAGCACAAAGGAATGAACTCTAAATTACCAATTTGGATCATCTTCATTATAACTTCGGAACAATATTCCACAGTATTAATAGAACGAAACTGACCAAAGCATCAAAGATACAGATGGTGATCAGAAAAATGGAAACACCTGAACGAAATTGCAACTTACCAGATTAATATGGTGTAGGGCCACCTTTCGCCTTCAGAACAGCCTTGGTGCGACGTGGGATGGAGGCATAGAGGTCGTGAATGGTAGCAAGTGGAATTTTACACCATTCTTCGTGCAGGGCATCGACCAGTTCTGTGAGAGAGGATGGAGGTGGTAATCGTCGCCGGACTCGTGTTTCCAAGACGGACCACAGATGTTCAATTATGTTGAGATCTAGGGATTGGGCGGGCCAGGGGAGGTGTTGAACTTCATCCTGATGTTCCTCAAACCACGCTGCAACAACGCCAGCTGTGTGAATGGGTGCATTATCATCCTGAAAGATGGCGTCATTGTCCGGGAACAACATCCGGGCCATATGATGCAAGTGGTCTCCTAAAATTGCGACATAATCGTTGGCAGTTATTCGTCCGCTAAGTGTGACCACAGGACCCAATGAAAACCATGATATGGCGGCCCACAGCATCACCGAGCCGCCGCCATGTTTCACAGTTTGGCGGAGACACTGCAGATCATAGACTTCTTTGGGCGTTCTCCACATATAAACACGGCCCGTGGTTGGGAATAGGGTGAAGGATGACTCATCCGACCATATCACACGTTTCCAGTCCTCAACGGTCCAAGTGGCATGGTCGCGGCACCATTTGCGGCGTGCGAAAGTGTTATGTCCCTGATGAGCAGTTTGGCCCGTGCAACACGACCCCGTAAGTTCATGTCATGTAATTCGCGGCGGACTGTGTTTGTCGAAACAGGGTGGGGGAGGTGCTGATTGAGTTCCTCCGTCACTTGCTCCGCAGTGGCACGACGGTTCTGCGTGACATTACGCTTTAATACCCGGCGTGACCTGTCACTCATGATTTTCTTCCGCCCCCTGTTCCGCTTCCCCGATGTGGTTTTCCCGTGTGTTATGTAGGCCGTCATCACCTTCGACACTGTCCCACGCGACACACCTAACACAGTAGCCACTGCCGTCACACTCACTCCACATAATCGCGCACCAACAATTTGCCCTTTTTGAAAATCTGAGAGGTTTCCCATTTTACACTACCTCCGTCTGCTGCAGCCGTTGGACATTGCTGTTCCACTGCGCCTGAGGTAGTATGGAGACCGACCTAACACCACCACCAGCGGTCCGGCGCTGCGGGCGCCACGACCCCACTGCCAACCCATACATCTGACGTGTTGCCAACTACAGGTGTTTCCATTTTTCTGATCACCATCTGTATATTAACAATATTAATACGTACTAGGAAAGTACATGAAGTGGTACGCGGGGATCTGCATGTGTTATATATCGTTGGAAAGGTCACACCGAGTATACTTCACATGTGAAATATCTTGCTTGAATTGGGCCTGTAGGGGGCGTGGCGACCATTTAAAGATCAGAACAAGGCTCGCTCCGAAACACCAGAAAACGTGGATAAAATAAGAAACTATGACGTAATTGTTTTGAAACGTGTTATATATATAGGTTTGAAAGGTAGATGAATACGAATCTGACACCAAATATTTACAAATCAAAATGGCGGATCCAACATGGCGGACACAAATTACAAAGAAACATGCTATGAATCTGAAATCAGGTATATGGAGATATTCGACGTCGCTGTGTATGAATCATGCTAAAAGTGTAAAATTCAAAATGGTGGATCCAATATGGCGGACAAAATGCTATGGAACTGAAAGCAGGTAGATAGAGGTTTTCGTGGTCGCTGAATACGAATTCAATGTTAAACGTACAAAATGCAATATGATGGATCGAATGTGGCGGACGCAAAATGCAAAAAGATATGTACAGAACGGGCATATGTTATTCTTACACATATAGTAGAAAAATACCTATAGTGCATAAGGGGGCAAGTAGATGATGTTTTACAATAAACAGGGAACGTGTTTTGCTATACAATCATGCCAATATTGAGGCACAAAATGCATGGCAGGTTTTGTGTTGCACATGAAAGTTTTATGATATGAACAGATTGGAATCATAGGCAATAATTATTTTACTACCAACTCCCTCCCCCGCCGCCGGAGAGATACGCAGGGATCGGCATGTGTAATATATCGTTGAAAAGCTGCATCGACTACTCTTCACATCTGTAATATCTCGCTTGAGTGGCCTCTGTAGGGTATGTTGCAATTATTTTCATTTACCATCTGAAGATTCGAACAATGACAGTGAAAAGTAAGCGTCTAAAATATCGTTATGCTTCCATAACTGTCTTTCCGCTTTCACATTGTGTCGTGTACACTTGTGAGCAATATGTATGATAAACGTCCACTTTCCGTAGTAGGGATGGTACTGATACCGAGAGTAATTTCGATCTTGTGTGCTTTTCCAAATCGAGAGGAGATTGAGACGGAGCCCAGGCTCGTCTCGATACTCATACGTCCATTCTGTACTTTTGCACCTTTTGTCCACCATATTAGATGAGTCATATTGCATTTTGCACTTTTAACATTGAATTCGTATACCGCGACCACGAAAACCTATACCTACATGCTTTCAGTTCCAGCAGTGTTTTACGTTTTGTCCACCATATTGCATTTTACACTTTTAGTATCCGATTCATTCACAGCGACGTCGAATATCTCCATATACCTGATTTCAGATTCATAGCATGTTTCTTTGTAATTTGTGTCCGCCATGTTGGATCCACCATTTTGATTTGTAAACATTTGATGTCAGAATCGTATTTATCTACCTTTCAAACCTATATATATACCGTTTCAAAACAATTACGTCATAGCTTCTTATTTTATCCATGTTTTCTGGTGTTTCGGAGCGAGCCTTGTTCTGATATTTAAATGGTCGCCACGCCCCCTACAGGCCCCATTTAAGCGAGATATTTCACATGTGAAGTATACTCGGTGTGACCTTTCCAACGATATATAACACATGCAGATCCCTGCGTACCACTTCATGTACTTCCCTAGTTAGTAACAGTTTCGGTAATGTGACATTCCACCGTAAGACATTGTGTCTGATGAAGGCGATGTTAAATTACCGAAACTGTTACAAAGTATTAGTATTATTAATAGATATTTAATGTTTAGGTTAGTTTTGTTTTATTAACACCGACCAATTACCAAAGCAGTAAGAAAAAGGCAAAGTTCGTACAATATAATTAAGTACATGGAAACATTAACACTATTTTCTTTTCATTATAAGTATTATTTACATCTGAACATGAATGTTTTAAGCTCTGAAATGAACTTCAGGTGGAGATCTTAGAGATGAAATAAATTCAAAATGACCAAGAGTGGGCTTGATTCCCTTGTGAACACTCCATTCGATCTGAGAAAATGAAATCAAATGAAATATTTATGTTTTAGGTTCCACAATCATATGCGCCGACTTTGAGGAGGGCAGGACACTTTTGGTCCCCATTATTTAAAGGTGGGGTCTTCGTCCCCACAATGAATTCAGTCGAGGAAGAATTAACAAAGAGGAGCAAGAATTTCTGTCGAGGAACAGCCTTCTTACTCGATAGAAACACCGTTTCCAAAAGTGTTTAATAGATCACTGAAGCTTCAACCAATACTGTGGCAGCACCGATATAACAAGTGAAAATCAATGTGGTGCGCAAAGTTGAAGTGAAGTTCCTAAATTTTGAATTTCAATTTGTTTTAATGCCTTTAGGTAAATTTGACTTAGATCGTGAATTTCGCAGCGGAGTAGCGAACTTAGATCTGGGGAAGGAAGGGGACCTTCATCAAGCAGTTGATAGAAAACAGCTGAATATGATGATATAATTATTCATTGTTTGGGCCCCCAATATTTTCTTCAAGAAGGCGCCTATGCTCACAATTATGCCGGCGAGGCTAAAGGAGACTGTGATGATGAGAAATGAATGAAACTGAATCGTTTTCTGTTAAAAGGGCGTATATAACATTTTTCACAATTTTAACTTTTTTAAAGAGGTGAATAGTTTAGAGGTAGATGTAACAATTTGTGTTATAAGGACATGTGTTTCTTGAAATGTTATACATATAAGGCTTTTTTCTTTTTTCTTTTTTTTCTTTCATAAACCAAACCTTCATAAGAAAACAGTTTTGTCATTTTCTGACAACGTTTTTATTGTACATACGTCCTTTTAACAAAAAAATATTCAATTGTAGAATGAAGAAAGTGGGAGGAAACGGGAGGACCCCGAGAAAACCCATGCATATGGTGTTTATTAAAAACATATCTCATTTGGTGCGAGCTGGAATCGAACCAAGAACCCCATGCACCAGAGATAAACACTATCACTGAGAAGAAGTAAATGAGATATGCATTGAAAGATGTTCAGAAAAAAAAACATCAAACAAACATAAATACATTATTAAAGTTAGTTATGTGCCGATAAAGGAGGATAGTAATTACGTATGAGTGGCTGAATCAATGCAGCATAACAATTATACTAGACCATGATTAGTACTAAACACTTTTTTCTTTTCTTTTTTTTTTAAAAAAAGAAATAACTGATATAATCGAAAAAGAAAGGAGTACAGCATAAAATATCAACTTGTCAACTTTTCTGAAGCAATATAATATGTTTTGTTTGGTTGGTTGATTAGAGTTTAATGTGAGACTCTCACTGCTGGTCGATCCCGAACCACTCATATAGGAACTACTCATGGTAGTCAGTTGTAGATTAAATGAAATGAGATATTTCAGTTTAACGTCTCACGATTATTCCCTTTAGACTAGGGGAGACTGATTAAAGCAAGTGAATGTTGATCTAAGAATTGGTGGAATGAGTAGGTGGGAGAATTCCGAGAAAACCCACAGACGATGTCTACCACAAACTAACTTGGCCGGGGATCGAACTATGGATCTCTTGTATCAGAGGTAAGCGCTCTACCACTGAGCCGCTGTGCCCCCTCACTAGTTAGCTGTATCAACTGAAAGATATTAGTTGACTAATTTTGTTGAATGTTAAGATGTCATCAAATCAAGAAATGAAGTTTTTAGCCACTTCTCAACAAATGGCGTTTGAAAAAAAGTTCTGGCGCAAGAGACTTTAGGGTCGGGGATAACCAGCCAGTTTGTGGCACTCATCCCTTTGGGAGTGATATGTAGTCGGCACACTAGCTCCTATGTAGTTACAGAGTTGCAATAATGTCTTGAGCCGTGGCAAAAATGTGAACTAAAGCTCACATTCGCTACACACCAACGCGTTGAGCCAATAAGGGTTCAGCTGTTGCTAAGCGAGAGAGCGTTAGCGAAAGGGACTGGAATTCCTTCAACCGATAGCAGCGCTTGGAATGGAAGACTAGGTGTCAAGTCAATGCGATATATCTATAGCACATCGGCTCGCTGACTTTCTAGATCAGAGTCGGCTACTTCTTTTAAGTAGCTCCCCCATTGTCTTCGCGACGCTAGGTAGACGCCACAACCAATCGGTCTGTTGCTTACACCCATCTTTTCTAGGGCAAAAACCTTGCACTGCAATCTCCCAGTGCGGCTAGGGCTTTGGCAGTAAATGTCGTTTTCTATTTCTAAAACAGTGTTGTTAAAATGATTGAAAATCATTGTTAGAACAAGTGAAATGAAGATAAAAGAAATGCAATAGTTTAAACACTACTTTTTTACGAAGTTTCTTTTTATGGCATCATTGCGACATACTGGACTTTTTAAGGAAATCAATTTTAATGAAGAAGTAACAGAACGTTGCACCTTTCTTTTCCGATAATGACACGTACCTACACAAACTAATTACTGTATTTTGAAGGGGGGCGGAAAATATTCAAGAATAGGAAAAAAGTCATTCGATATAAAAGAAATAAGAGTACTACATCAGTACATCCTGTGAGTTTTCTAGCTCCAGCAAATTGTTCATAGAGCTATTAAAGTAATGTACAAAGACAAAAATGTTTTATAATAATAATAAAATAGACTAGTAGTGTTAGTAATACATGTTACGAAAATATAGATTTTGTTCCGGGAAGTTTCCATTTATTCAGTTAGCAATATTCTGTAGAAACTTAAGACAAATTTTACATCCAAGCATAGACGGAACAATTTTCATATATAGCATATATTTATGTAAGTTTGTAAAAGGGGATATGTGCCATTTAAATATAACTATATCCCCTTCTAATAACGTTTGATTCTTATATCTATCTATCTATCTATCTATCTATCTATCTATCTATCTATCTATAATGTTAGCGTACGCGTCTTTGGCGCAGGAGATCTGGGTTCAATTTCCGGTGGTAGTTTATGTGGTTCGGATCCCACGTTAAGCTGTACATCCACGTTTCACGTAGCCTCGCTATTAAAATGGTTGCTAAACTCTAATCTAATACGTGCGATGCATAAGGTTCTATTTATATTACAGGAGAAATTATTATAGTAGTAGTAAAGCAGAGTAAGATGAGACTCCAGCTTCACTCACGTGACCATATTGCGAATAATGCTACAACTAATGTTAAGTTTCCATTCCGTTAACCATATGAGACACCTAAGTTGGTAGTACATTTCGGATTGGGACGGAGACGGATCCTTGTCACGGAACTCAATATCAAAATAACTTCCGCCACAGTGTAATGAGGATCGATGGAGTGACTGGACACAAAAATTGTGGGTAACAAATTAAGTATGATCTTAGCGGAGAGATAACAACAAGTGTGGATAGCTTGGTATAGTCTTTTGTAATTCAGTTAAGCTTGTTGACATGCGTAAGTGAAAATTCGGGGTCCATATGAATTTTTGAACTTAATTTTGAGCCTTAAAAATTGGTAATTTTATGCTAAGTATATAAATAAATATGTCTGCATTTACACTAGATGCTATCAAAAGTATCCGGACACCTGGCTGAAAATGACTTACAAGTTCGTGGCTCCCTCCATCGGTACTGCTGGAATTCAATATAGTGTTGGCCCACCCATAGCTTTGATGACAGCTTCCACTCTCTCAGACATACTTTCAATCAGGTGCTGGAAGGTTTCTTGGGAAATGGCAGCCCATTCTTCACGGAGTGCTGAACTAAGGAGAGGTGTCGATGTAGGTCGGTGAGGCCTGGTACGAAGTCGGCGTTCCAAAACATCCCAGAGGTGTTCTATAGGATTCAAGTCAGGATTCTGTGCAGGCCAGTCCATTACAGGGATGTTATGGTCGTGTAATCACTCCGCCACAGGTCATGCAGTATGAACAGGTGCTCGATTGTGTTGAAAGATGCAATCGCCATCCCTGAATTGCTCTTCAACAGTGGGAAGCAAGAAGGTGCTTAAAACATCAATGTAGGCCTGCGCTTTGAGAGTGCCACGCAAAACAACAAGGGGTGCAAACCCCCTTCAAGAAAAATATGACAACACCATAACACCATCACCTCCGAATTTTACTGTTGGCACTACACACGCTGACAGATGACGTTCACCGGGCATTCGCCATACCCACACCCTACCATCGGATCGCCACGTTGTGTACCGTGATTCGTTATTCCACACTACGTTTTTCCACTGTTCAATCGTCCAATGTATACGCTCCTTACACCAAGCGAGGCGTCGTTTGGCATTTACCTGCGTGATGTGTGGCTTATGAGCAGCCGCTCGACCATGAAATCCAAGTTTTCTTACTTCACGCCTAACTGTGATAGTACTTGGAGTTGATCCTGATGCAGTTTGGAATTCCTGTGTGATGATCTGGATAGATGTCTGCCTATTACATTTTACGACCTCTTCAACTGTCGGCGGTCTCTGTCAGTCAACAGAGGAGATCGGCCTGTACGCTTTTGTGCTGTACGTGTCCCTTCACGTTTCCACTTCACTATCACATCAGACACAGTGGACCTAGGGATGTTTAGTAGTGTGGAAATCTCGCGTACAGACTTCTGACACAAGTGACACCCAATCATCTGACCACGTTCGAAGTCCGTGAGTTCCGCGAAACGCTCCATTCTGCTTTCTCAAGATTGTCTAATGACTACTGAGGTCACTGATAATGAGTACCTGGCAGTAGGTGGCACAATGCACCTAATATGAAAAATGTATGTTTTGGGGGTGTCCGGATACTTTTGATCACATAGTGTATGTGCATGAAACACAAACAATGACTCAATGCCTGAGACTTTGCTCTCAACACTTTTGTTTTGTTTAAATAGAACTCAATTGTATTGTTCTTCCGTTCCCTCCCACATTCTCATTCCATCAACTCTTCTATCATCATTCTTAAGCTTTATTCGTCGTCTCCCTTAGCCCAAATGACAAAATCGAGGTACGTTAAACTGAAAGATTTCAAAGATTTTTCCCCTTTTGTTTATTTCGTGATACCACCCATCCCCACTATTTTCACTTTTTCAATGAATTATTGGATATGCGGGAAGATGCCAGAAAATTCTTTTCTTCACCATGATAGAAGTGAGCAAGGGGTCTGCAATTTGGTCCACAGACGCATCCTTCACATATTCACCTCGTATTGTCTCATATCTATAAAATAGCCGTTAATACCATCTGGATATAAATCTGAGGCGTTGGACGTAAACCAGGTTCACCGCGTTAATAATCTCAGCAGTAGCAGCAAAACACCTACACTGGAATATATATATATATATATATATATATATATATATATATATATATATATATATATATATATATATATATATATATATATATATATATATATATATATAGGGGCTAGACAAAAAAATCTAAAAACACTTCATACAGGACACGTAAGTTTAGCCATCCACTGTACAACACGTGTTGCGGTTGCCGATCGTTTGATATTTTCAATGTGTCGTGTAGACCTTCCTCTTTCGTCAGCAGTAACCAGTTCACCTGTGAGTGTCGTAGTGTGAAAGTGGTGCGGTAAAATGGGCGACCTGACAGACTTCCAAAGAAACATGATCGTTGGTGCCTGTCTGGTTGGAGCTTCAGTGGCAACAGTGGCGAACATTGTGAAGGTATCGAAAGGCACTGTGTCCAATGTCACGAGGGCATACACAATTCATGGACAAACGATGTCTGCAAAGTACAACAGCGGTCGAAAGACAATCCTGTCAGATAGGGACCGGAGGGCATTAAAACGGATTGTAGCAGCTAAAAAGAAGACCACTGGCACTGCAATGAAATTTACGTCTGAATTCAATTCCGGCCTACAGAACCCGGTTTCATCGAAAACAGTGCGACGGGAACTTCATAAAATGAAAATTCATGGCAGGGCCGCTATCGCCAAACCCCTGGTTACAGCAGTAAATGCGAAGAGGCGTATCCAGTGGTGCAAGGACCACAAGGCAGTGGAAACACGTAATGTGATCCGATGAATCAACCGTCACCTTCTTTCCAACAACCGGTCGTGTTTACGTATGGAGAACACCGTCGCAGGCCTATGATACAGACTGTCTGCTCCCAATTGTAAAGCATGGGGGTTGGTTCTGTTACAGTATGTGCAGTGATATCGTGGTTTTCTGCAGGTCCCATCATAGCCCTGCATGGAATGATGAATGCTAAGGCGCATGAGACCATTTTGGGGGACCAGGTTCTACCCATGGCCCAAATATTCTTCCCTGATGCTGATGGCATCTACCAAGGTGATTTGGCACCCTGTCACGCTGCAAAAATGGTAAAATCGTGGTTTGAGGAGCATGACCAGGAGCTATCACACCTCCCCTGGGTCCCACAATCACCAGATCTGAACATCATTGAGCCATTGTGGTCTGAATTAGAAAGGCGTGTTCGGTCTCATTATCCTCCACCACCATTCCTTAAGGAACTGGAGCATGTTTTGGAAGAACAATGGTACAAAATTCCACACACCACGATTCAGGAGCTGTATACGTCCATTCCACGTCGGATCCAAGCTGTTTTGGACACAAAAGGAGGCCCCACACCATACTAGGTATGATTTTCACACTTTTGCAAACGTTTTAGATACCCCTGTATATAATCAAGCCTGTAATATGTCACCAAGACCGGAAGTGGTTGAAATTTACTAGTACTTCAGGTTTGAGCACTGATTTCCGCAGAGCAAAAATTGTAAGAGATATAGAGAATCGGGCTTTTACAGTGGATTATATATATATATATATATATATATATATATATATATATATATATAGGAAGAGGAGGAGCAAGATCGAGTGAATATGATGGTTGGGGCAAAAATTCATAGCCATAATTGCGCACAAGATTGTATTTCTGCTCTTCAGTGTACCGATGCATTATATGTTAGCAGCAAAACACCTGTCTGGTTTGATAACATCCTCAGTCAGGATCACATCTTTATGGTCCCAAAACACGAATAACATGCTATACATCAGGGAGAATGCTATACTTTAGCTTGTTGAGGGTGGAGGTTGAGGTATATTTCCATTTTTAACCATTTCTTTGCTTTCAAGGTCACATAGATACGCCCAGTATTCATCCACAGTCAGTAATATGGTTATAAAATATTCTTGTCCTTGTATATTCTTTTCATATGTTGCTGTTTTTGAAAAGATGTAAACAGTTGGGGAACTCACCTTGCTACCACTTTGGCCATATGCAGAAAATCATTTAATATGGTGTAAACGGATCCAGTACTAATATTCCTACTAGTAAACGGACCCCTTCCAGCTAAACAATTAATAATCACACGATTCTCTTCAAGCAGTAACTACTCAACTTTTACCACCACGGTTGGGTCTGTATCCGTTGAGGGACGATCTTCTCCTTGTTCATCCTGTAGATTTGTGCCTGCACATTTGAATTCTCTCTTACAGCGTTTCACTGTGTCATAAGATGAACATTCCTCATCATACACAATTCCACCTCTTCATTCGACCTGATTTCCTTTGAAGATGAAGAACTTTATCATGGTTCTGTATTCGATTTTGTCCAACATACTACCGCCGCCTAGTCTTCTGGCTATAACATGAATTCAATAGGATCTCACAATCATATTAGTTAGATGCCAAACTATTATTGTAAAAATTTTTACATTACTAGATCTCTATCGTGGAGAGTGTAAGAATTTTCTGATCTTTCTTTGAAATTAAAATGTTTGAATACTGAAATTTTAAACAAAGTCATTTAAGACACGGAAACAGTTTTGGAAAGAAGTGGCAATCCTCCAACCCTATAAGACTGGCTACCTTTCCGAATAGCTTTTTATGTGGTCGCTTAGGGTGGTTGTAAGATGAGTATTGAATGCTCTGAGCACGATATGTAATATGTTTTGAATGTCTCAAGAGTGATATGATCATTACCATGGTGCATTATCAGCTTTGGACCAAATCCTGAATTTCTGCTGAATGTTCATAAATTCATTTCTATCAATTTACATAAATACGTGTACATTAACAAAGATACTGCCGAGTGATTCATTGACTTATTTCAAGTAATTACTAATTCCGTCTGTACACATTCTTCATTTTGTACGGGTTGACGCGCCAATATCTATTAAACAAATTTACCATGGATACCTTAATTGTTTGAGAACTCGTGACTAGACGGTTAGTGTACGTGCCTTCGGCGTGGGAGATCCGGATTCGATTTCTAGCGCGAGCTCATGTGGTTCGAATCCTAAGTTTCAAATTGATGTCCACGTTTCGTATAGGTTCGCTGCTAAAAGGGACGCTAAACTCTAATCTAACCAACTAATTTGATTGTTTGAAAAAATGTAACAGACTGCAAAGGAAATTAGCACAGGAAACAAAACAAATTCTCAACCACTGTATCTGTCTGTCACTGGCACTAAACTCTTCTATAACTCTTTATTTTCCACATTTTATCTGAATCGAGTTTTTGCCTGTTTCTGTCATCTGTAATTTGCTCCTAATTTTCTTTAATGTATAATCTTGCAAAAAAGACAAGAAAGCATCTCTTACATGAAACTGTTTGCATGATTTTGGAATTGTGTAAAATGAAAAAATATCCAACTAATTGTGACATTTTCCTGTCTTTGCAGTGTCTTCCGTGAGTGGGTCACCATATTACCCAAACGCTCCTTTAGTCACAGAGGACGGAGACTGGATCATTGTATATAACACCACACCAAATATGGACTCTGCACAGATGAAATTGCTTGCCAGCGATTATGAAAACGTCGCAAAGGGCTGGAAAACAGCTACTACCTCGTCACAGTTTCCATCAAGTTCTACGTACAGTGGTCAGAAGACTTCCATAAATCAGACTGCAGCAGGCAATCCTCAAATACCAACCTCTCCAATTTCCTATACTAATGCAATATATGATAATGAAGTTTTAAACTTACCTCAAACTGTTAGTAATAATCGTTACTTCTTGGGTCGTCCTATCACAAAATCTAATAATGCATCAGTTGATGAACTCATAAGCCTCATAAACAGCTGCGAATTATCACCACGTTCTGAAACAGGATGTACACCGACTGAAGATAATGGGAGGAACTTTCTGTCATCCCAAATGACAATGGGTAAATATGCTGGTCAAGTTCTGACACGTCAAGGTTATGTCTGTAATTCACCATCTCCTTCATTCTTGCCTGAACCAAAATCACATACTTCAACCAAGGAAAACATGAAATACGTAGTGCATGGATCACCACCAACATCTTCAGCAAGAGGTAATGTGACTGGAGATGAAGTATCAAATTATTTTCAACGTTTAGCAAGTACTCCGCCACCAGCAATGCGAAACAGGAACTTTATTGAAGATATACATACAACCCACAGCCCTTCTAACAAAGTGGCGTGTTATACAGAAGAAGATACGTTGTTCCCAGTACTTCATACTTCTCCTTGGACAATATCTGATGGCTTAGAGAACATATCATTGCACAAGCCCAAACGTGACAGTCATCTTTTTTCCTCCAACAGCGAACCAACGACACCAATCAAAATCACAAAACGTTGCTTCAATTACAAAGAAGTAGATGAAAGGCGTTTATCATCAGCATCATCCTCACCAACTGGATCTCCAAGAAAGTATAAGAAGCCACCATTAAGAGCACGAACAAATTCTCCATTTGACAGAAGAACTAAGTGCGTCTTCTGTAAGAAGAACGGTGAAGCCAAAGCAATGTACTACAGTCATACATTGAGGCATCCTCTGACAGAGATTGTTATATGTCCAGTATTACGTCAGTATGTATGCGAAGAATGTGGAGCTACTGGTGACAATGCCCATACCAAATCGTATTGTCCTGTTCTACAGCAGAAACTTGGAGGGCAAAAAGTTCTAAGCGCTACACTGGCTTTAAAAAATACATTACGACAAGGAAATGGGCGGTTAAGAAAGCATAAAGAAGAAAGACTGGATCTTGTAAACGTCTGGTAAGACAGTATTTGAGAATAACTATATTTTGGATACTAACAGGCTAGAGAAATGACACAGCTTCATAAATGTTGAAAAGTTGTGAATTATATATTATTCCATTTTTACTGTTTCTTTGCATACTTTAATAACCTAGTATGGTTAATATTTTAATTAATAACTCACACTTAAAGATTATATTTAGCTACTTAATATTTTACAATGAAGCATTTTACAATTTTCTAAGTTTTACGTAAATCATATTCATTCCGTTGCTTGATCGCTTGTGTTAATTTTAGCTAAATAGCGATTTAGTGCTTTAAGATTGTACCAAGCGATCGAGTTTAGGGGTTATTTTATTTTAACCCTTTTTGGACTACCGGGACTTGTAAGTCCCATTTTCTTTGCTCATATATTATTTCTCCTGTGTGCGTTATAGTGTCGAAGCCTATTCGCCTGACGGGACTCTTGAGCCCCCTTTCCCCTCAGCATTGTTGAGCAACAATAGAAGCAAAATTTACTTTTATATACTCTAATGTACCATCAATTTACTATAATTTACCATATCAAATTATAGTAAGGAAAATATAATTCAGTCGGAAAAGGGTTAAGGATAAATATGATACCACTGACTTCAGTAGAAAATATGATTGGCAATGAGCAATCTTGTAAAACTTGGAGGTACTAATAACCCTATTACTAGTGCCATGATTTATCAGAATCTGTATTTTTGCATGTTTTTAAAATAAAGAGGTAGTAAATTCTACAACTGAAATGCTCTCTTTAAAATTTTTACTCGCCTTAATTTCTAGCTGCTAAACGAGCATTTACCAAACTGACGCTTATTTTATCTTAAAAGATATTGAATGTGGTTTTGACGTTTTTGTATTATTTGTGATATTAGCATAACATGTGTCATGAGAGCTCTTAAAGTTAGGGCGAGTTTGATATTTTCCGTATATTAAAGTTCACATTTTTATTTTATATGTTAATATTTAGTGCTTATATATAGTGCTTATAGTGATTATTATATTGGCCAACCCGGTAATAAATGTTTTAAAGTTATATTTACTGGTTGGTTCTGAAATAGTGTTAAAAGAATCTTTGCATAAGCTTATTTTTCCTATATCTAAAAATTTTGAAATAATTTTTGTCTGAATTTTATTACAGTATTTTATTGCATAAGGCTGTGTGGTTGGAAACTGTATTATTTCATATCCACATAGTGCTTTCTTTTTTGTATTATTTTCTACATAGAGTAACAACACGTCTTAACTAATGATTGTTCTACCTTTTGTTTCTGAATATATCTAAGTATTTTCACTTTCATTATTATCTGTTTATGCAAAATATGTAATGGTTACACAGAATACTTCAGTGGTATATACATGGATTATTATGTCAGTATTCAGACTATGTTATTTTATATTTATTTATATTTATGTTTGTTAATTCATTTTTTAATTCTATTCTCCCGAAATTGGCCTTAAATATTAAACAAAATTACTTCCTTTTAGCTGAAATTTGGGGCTTTCATGAATATCTTTTGAGAACTAAATATGGAATTATGACAAAACCAAATTTAGATAATTGGTTTAAGCTTAATATGATAAAAAAAAGACAGCTGTTTCAGGAAGAAAAAAGATAATCTTATATCTCATAGAATGAAATTACAATTATTTTGAATGAATATTACTAAAGAAAATACGTATTTTATGTCTTATAAGGAACAAGTTATGTATTTCCAGTGTATTGTTACAAAAAAATTCGGAGTTAGTTTTGCTTTGCTTTACGTTATTCAAAAATAAGTATAGTTAATAATGTAACTTCGAACATTAATATCACTCTTTGTGTTGAGTTTGCCAATCCAATTTTGTGACTTCAAGTTTAACTTGTATTAATGTTCACATTATGTATGTTTATTTTTTTAAACCTAAAGTTTTCAGTACGATGTTTCATAAATGAATTACAACATTGTTTAAAATTTCCTTACACTTGTAGAACAATCATTAGAAAATCCTCTTTTGATATTTTGTAAAACATATTTCTCAGTCAGCACTCTTAATGTACTGTTGAATTTTATTACGTGTTCTACAAACACAATTAAAAAAAAAAAAGAATGAGTTTGTAAGACATTCGTCAGAAATGAATAACAATATATTCCGAAATTATTACACAAACATCATTTTAAAAATACTTTTAGTTGGTTTTAATACACTTATTGAATATTTAAGGTCCATTCCGCAAATATTTCGGATCTTTTTAGTTTTTTCAATAATAAATGTACTTAATAAAGATTAGTTGATTTCATGTAATGTCAAGGTAGTGCCTAATGTTCCATTGTTCAAAAAATAGGAGCAAATATTCAAAACAAAAGCGAATTCCTTTAGTAGCAAGAAAATTTTCTTACTAAAGGTAAAAAGTTTTCTTAAAGGGAATTCTGAATTTGATAAACTTTAAGAAATGATTTAATAATTCAATCAGTTATTTTATATTTAAAATCTTTGATAGAAGCTGAAAGTATTTTCTCCAAAAAGTGAGTTTACTACAATATTTCAGTCAGTAAATGCATAGTAACAGTTTCATGTTATCTATGGTCTTTCTTAGAAATAATTGGAAATTTTGCGATATTTTACTTGTTTTATAGTACAAGACTGTTAGATAAACAATTGAAAGAAAATAGTTAAAAAGTAATTTTATTTGTGGAAAATGTACTTTCAGATTTATATAATATTGGGAGAATTCTTACCAATATATGTATTATAGTATTGGAGAATTCTTACGTTATGTCCATATAGTAGTAAATGCACATATTTTAAAAGTATTTTTGTAATCTTTTAGTACTTTAAATAGTTACATTCAGTTTGCTTTAATGTATTCAAGTTTGGCTTTTAATAAATAGCATCTTATATTACTTGCTTAATATATCTTTTGTAGAAACATTTCAACATTTTTAACAATTAATAATTCTCTCTTGTAAGAAGTGAGTTTTCTTCTGAAACTAATATGCAATTGGATTTTTCTCTTGAAGAAAATCTTATTTTAAAAACTGTAATAAACGAAATAGTAATTCAGTAAGTGTCTTGTTTCCAAAATACGATACTCAGAAGGAACAAAAATTTATTTTTTAATTGTTTGATTCTGAACGTATCAAAACCGACTGTATCTGAAGCTAAAGATAGCCAAGATTGTATCGAAAAAATACTCAGAAAGGGAGTCCTAAACAAAGTATTCTTATTAGTAAACTTGAAATTAATTTAAAATGTCATTTTATCCTATATAAACATGAAAATTTCCGGAAAACAACGATCCCGAATAATCTCCATAGATTCTGTCTTGAACGTAATCCCATACAATATGGATTTTAGAATAATATGCTAGACTATCAAATAAAGAATTCATATCCGAAATCGAAAACATGGATCTATGAAGGAGTGGATTCGAAAAGAGCCTAAGTCAATTTTTGTCAATTTTGAGATATTGGTTCTATAAAATATCAGTAAGTAAGTAATATCAGTAAGTAATATCTATAAGTTTCATTTCAGCATTTCCGTATATTGAACTGGGTTTCATGCCAAAACTCCACAAATCAAATTAATTGTAGGCAATAGAAAACAGCGTTGTTTTCCAAAATGTCCTTAGTCAACATTATTCTCTGAAGTTATTTTCTGACTCAAGCTTAAAAACACTTATAAAACTCTTGCTATAGATGATATCATTATCTTACGAAAAGTAGGCAATTACAATTTTCTTTTATGTAGATTACTTTTCTTTCACAGAAATAGAATGTTGGAAACACACACACATACAATCGTCTCCTGAAAAACTAACTTTTTTGACTTAGGCTCTTTTGGGAGCTCTTCAATTCTTTATCTGCTGATGCGTTCATGTTGATGCAAGCTTCGACAGTATAATCATATTCGAAAAAGATCGTTTATAGATGGACTATGAAACATAATATTTGCCAATTTGTTTTTACAGTTTTCTGAAAAATCACTTGATGTGAATAAGGCAATTATTGTGTTTGATAGACGTGTGTGTTAACTGCAATGCAGCATTCATATTTACATCAAATCTTTACATTTACAGAATAAAGTGATGTATTAGAAATTAAGTAAACTTAAGTTCAGGTATGAAATATGTAGATGTCAAAATCTTTAAAAATGTATATTCACGCAAAATCTGATTTGTGGATCAAAATCATTTAGGGAGATAATCGGTTAGGAAATATTTTTGACTTCAAATTTTGGAGGTTATATTACCAAAGGAAAGAAGAAAATTTCCACATTTCACCTGCGTTAGAAGCCTGAATGTAAAGGTATGAAATATGGCATATGAGGGTTATTGATGCATAGAATATGAATGCAATTCACGTGCTCGAATTCAATGTGGTTGATATAGGACAGACTTCGAATACCTTGTCCAGCTTTCACAAAAGTCAGTTATTATTACTATTTTGTAACACGACATCATCAATTGGTGATAGTTTATATAATCTATTTAAGTTCTATTCAGAAGGGGGAAAGTACAAAAAACATTAAAATGCATAATAATTTTTAGGAGGATACGACAGCATCGTTTATTTGCATAGATTCAATATATATTACGCAGAACTAGGAGGCGCAGAGGAGGGAAAATTGTATTATAATTACTTTGTGGTAATGAATTGGGGCATAGTCATGAAATTTGGTACATGAGGGTTGTTTCTTACATAAGATACACATACTATTCTATCATTCATTGGCATGAATTCGGAAAATCCAAGTGTAGTGTCTGATATTCATTATTATCACATTTTTTAACTGACAATAAATTTGATATATGGCGGATTTTACTTTAGATAATATGAACGTGATAATAGACACAGAGAGAAAAGGCTCAAATTATTATTCGCTGTAGTAAGTCTACGCAAGGGCACTTGTTAGTTTTACTTCATATATATTTTTTTTCTCATGAATTATATTCCATTGGTGTGATTGAAAGATTCAACCCATTGTGGCACTTTCAAAGATAAGTAATAGTAATATAAATAAAAATAAAATAAAACTATTATACTTGGTTTGTCATAATATCCGGCAGCAGAAATAGACTTTTGTCATTGCTTAGCCAACGACTGGATTCTGTGTCTGCGATACAAAGAAGTCAACCGCACATTGCACCGCCCAACTTTCAAGGAAGTTCTGTTCTGCCAAGTAATGATTGAGATGCCGGAAGAGGTGATAGTTGGTTTGAGAGATGTTATGAGAATGTGGCGAATGAGGAAGAGTTTCATACTGCAATTCCACAATTTCATGACATTTCATTGATCCAAATATATATATCTCAAAGAACGAATTCGTTCTCATTTTAGGTATACCATACACAACATGGAAGCCGTACGCATAGTAATTTGACTTTGAGGAACATCAAGATGGACTTCAACCTTTCCTCTAGTCCACTCAATCCACAAACATGAACACTATTGAACATCTGTAGCAGCGAGCCCGTTGTAAGCTTCCTGGTTCACTGTTTTCTAGAAAGAATTCATTAATTATATACCTGAATTCAGCGACAAATGCAAGCTGCACTACAGGCTGAAGTGGTCCAACATCGTGTTAATCAGGTAAGTTGCAAACATAGCCGCGAAAACGCATTTGATAAAACTCAGTAGGAACTTAACGGTTTCCGTGGGTTGTCAGCATTACGTATACTTCCCTGAAAAGTTAGATATATGGCATTGGAAGTAAATGCACTGGCCATGCATCACCGGCAGAAATGTACACCACATGACCGACCAGAGACACTTTTTTTTCAATATTACACGGTATCGAAATACTGATTAAATTAGCTAACAAGCATATGAAACTAAGCTCTTCCCTTTCGCTACAGCCTATAGAGCTATGCCAGCCAGACAGCACTCGTTTAACTATGTGATACATGGTCAGTACCTGCTCCCAGGCGCCTATATTTATTTATTTCTGGACCGAAGTTCAATACTTCCTCATGAAGTTGGTATATACTGGAAAATTTCAGTGCTTCCATCGGAAGTAGAAACAGGGACATGCATTAACAATTTAGCTAAGCAGTAGCACAGATGGTAAATTTTGATGCATATGCTAACGAGAAAGATCTCAAAAAAGATTCTTTTTTTTTTAAAAAAAAAAAAAAAAAGCTTAATGTCCTGTCCCATCGAGGCTGAGGAAGACACATTGATAATCAGATAGATGATCATGATGGAATGTACAAAGTGGAAGAAAACGGGAAAATCTCAAGCAAAACTACCCGCACAGTGTTTCTCCACAACAATCCACTTAGTGGGAGATGAAGACTATAGCACTAGTAGGGAGGCCACTTTTCCAATCGTCAGCAAAATTTTTTGGATGGTAAGGGTCAATGACGTAGATCCCTGGCCCAGGGTCAATGATCTAGGAATACGTAAAACCACCACCTCTATATTTTGACAGAGATAAGTTGGTCCACTCCTAAATTTTGGTAGGCTCCTTAAATTTGGAAATTCATAAAACTAAAAATTCGGTGTGATAACATTGGACCGGGTATGTACCTCATCAGCGGAGCAAATCTGCCTTCAATATTCGGGGGGGGGGGGGGGTAAGGCTGTTCCTATATATATATATAAGCGATGTTCAAAATATTTTTGTACTTGAAAAACAATGCTGTGGAGGATCAGGGGAGCAGAGTTGTCTTCAACATTGGGAGGCGGGCAGATTCTGGAGGGATGTCAATTTCATCTCACTTTTCTTTGTGACAGTCGGACATAAATCATTACATTTCTCCCCAAAAAAATTACATTTCAACTCGGATTGTTGGGACAGTCTCCCCAGTACTAAGATTGGGGGGATATGTCCCCCTAATTCCCCCCCCCCCGGGATTTGCGCCAGTGGTACCTCTGTAAGTTTAGTAATTTTGTTTAGTAAGTGGATTGCTTCGCAATGTTGTACGCAGAATTTTGCGACAACTGGTGCAGAATGTGGCCCCATGTCACTAATTTATTAACCATTACACTTTCAACAATTTACTCGAAGATCTAACGGAGTTGAAGTAGCACCAGACGTGTTAAAATTTAAGACAACTAGGGTACACAGCTATTGTGTTGAATTAACATAGCTTTTTTTTTTTTTTAAACTGTGTACTGTCATCTACTAATAAAAGTGTGTATGACTAACAAAGTTAACATGCTATCTACGGCACATTAGTAAAGAATGTTTTTTTTCATCTGACAAACGAAAGATAATAAGAGTTGACGTATTTCCTTAATCGGAAATCATCGATAAGATAACAACAATCTCGTAAGATAAGTTTAAAAATCATTCGAGAATCAAAATTTATAGCAATTTAGAAGAAGTTTACTAACTTTAAAAAATGGTGCTAAGAGAAATAAATTGTAACTTTGTAATCATATGTGTTTATATGATAATTAGCAAAACGTACAGTCAAGATGGCTGTGAACTCTCAAGTTCATTGGATGAAAGTATACCGTGTATAACTAACTTGAAGTGTGGTGATGGTCTTGTATACAGAGAAGGCGTGACAGTTGATGGGAAATGTCCAGGATGCGTAAAATATGCGTACGCAGGTAAGTCAATATATTCTTTTAAGGAACCTATTGCGTTCCAACTGTAACATAAACGAAATCATATATGATAATCTCAAGACCAATGTTTCTGCGACAGTTTTACACATTTTATAGGGAAACGAACGGTGCCCCCGTCTTTACGACTGTTTGATGTGTATGATAATACCTATGGTTTTGTTGCCTACCAAACAATATTAATTATTTGAAAATGTTTCAGACGTCTGACCAAAGGGAAGTAAAATTTGTGCCTGCAAATCACAAATGTCCTTATTTTCAATGTATAGTTTATAATAAACTGGCAGAATACCCGTTCTTCACATAGGGAGAATACTTTCATTTTATACATAAAGGGTTGAATTTGGATTTAAACGGCATTAGAAGTGTCACTGTTCACCTCATCGATCCCAAAAATTATGGATTCGACACTAATATCGGTCATTTTCCATCATTTTTAAATATCTCGCCCGTCCCTAAGCTGCACCGTCAAAGTGAACTGATGAAACCCATCCCAGGCCCGACCTTCATCTATATTGAATTTGATCGAGATCGGCCATGTGGTTCAAAAGTTATATTAAGTCACAAATGTAGTAACTTTCATTGTTATTTTTAAATATATCATCCCTTCCCCCTCCCCCTCCCCAAAGTTACACCGTCAAAGTGAAATAATAAAAACCATTCCAGACCCAAACCTCTCTATCTTGAAAATTTGATCGAGATCGGTCGGATGGTTCAAGAGGTATTAAGTCACAAGCATGGTGACTTTCATATTTTATATGCAGGGTGTTTCAAAACAACACCGACAACGTTTGGGAGGTGATTCCTGACACCAAGATAAGACAAAAACTATAGACAACCTGGGTGCCGAAATCCGTCATTTCGGAATTATAGGCTGCCGAAAACGAACAAATGAACATAAAGGTCCATAGCTCAATACTACGGAACTTATTGTAGTCGGATCAGGATTTCATTTAGGAACTAGCATGTACTCTATCCAAATATTGTTTCAGAATCCTGCGGTATTTCTGCAACAATTTTTACAGAGGTAGTTGGTGAGCACATCAAATTATATGCCCGTAGCCATCCCGTCTTATCTACAGCTTAGGAGCCAAGTAGAACAACTGTACAAACTTTGAAGGTTCTACGTCTAATAGTTTCGGAGATCCATTGATTAGTGAATCAGTGAGTAAGTCAGATCTATTCTTATATACGAGTATATTGTCCATTTTTCTATTCAAGAGTAGATAGATAGATAAAGGTTGTATTCTTGAATAGGCAAATGGACAATATACAAAAGCGATGAGAACACTTTCAAAACATGAAGATGAAGAATATTGCATATTTACTAGCTCAGTCAAACTAAAAAGTAACAGATAAATCTTTAAAAGAAATAAGAGAGTTGGACTTGTTTGTGAAGAAATTATATTCTGAGGAACGAGACACAAATCTTCGGGAAGAAAGAGAAAATAGGGAAAGAAAAACAGTGCCAACGAGATGAGATTTGCGGCTCTCTCGTTTCGACAAGGTATCAAGGAAATGCTGCCTCATCTTGAAAAGTATATTTTTGTTTATTGGAAAAGCTCTGTCTCGTCTCGTTCCATGGACAAGACTAACTACAACTGGGATAACTACACTCACGTCAAGACGAAGTTCATGTAAGGAAGCTTCTCATACTCTGAGTTAGTAGTGACCTGCCAGGGATCATGAAACACTCATAATAATTATTATTACTACTACTACTACTACTACTACTATTACTACTACTATTACTACTACTACTACTACTACTACTACTACTACTAATAATAATAATAATAATAATAATAATAATAATAATAATAATAATAATAATTTTAAATAGGGTAGAATGGTGGAATGGCGGTCAACTAAGCAAAAATCGTTATAATCTAGCTCATAAAGCATGAAAAGTTTCCCCGATAAGTCGATCCTATAGGTAATTCTGTCTAGTTTATTGTGACCAATTTCAAAATACATCTCTTATTTCATTGCCAAGCTAAAAACTAAAATATGAACATACTCAATTGAACGTTATTACCCACACGGTTGGGTAATGACAGTCAGGGATTTCTCCATGCTTTACATATGAAAAAAAAAAAACTTCAACACCATTAAGATTTCAAATTTATTAATTAACTTTAGAATAGTTGGGTATATACGCCACTGTTTAAATTAGAGAGTGATCAAAGAATTGAACTATAGAGTCGTCAACGAAAGTGGTTGTTCATTGACCTTTTTTGTCAATAACGTTTCCTTCAAGATAATTCTTTGATCTCACTCTCACTCTCTAATTTACTCACTAATTTACTCTCTAATTTGATTCACTCTCTAATTTAAACAGTGGCGTATACTGGTTTGATGGCTTAGGCTACCACTAACCTTTATAATACCTGCTCATTAATAATAATAATAATAATAATAATAATAATAATAATAATAATAATAATAATAATAATAACTTTCCCTCTTTGGAGTAATGAATAATAGCTGGTTGGGCCTAGTTCTTCTTTAGTAACGGCTATGCCCTTCCTGCTGGTTTAATCGCTAGAGCGCGCGCCTTTGATGGACGTGGTCCCGGCTAGAGTAGCTAGAGGAGGTTTCCTGCTGCGTTGCCAGCTTGAAAATTTCTTAAGGAAGGAAGACAGAGCGCGTGAAAAAGTCAGTGAATGTTTCTATCATACATTTTGCAGAAACTTTTAACATTGAAAAAATATACTAAAGTATAAAATTATCAATATAAATTAGTTTATATTATATTAATTTTATTTTGTAATATTCTAGGACTACCGCCGGTAGGCTCGGTATCCCACAAAATACGCTTCTGAATTTAAATAGGACAGTTTTTTTCAAGTTGCTTCAAACTATATTCAAATGGATCACGCACTCCGAAGTATATACCCACTTTTGCAGTTATGTACAGACTGCAAACTGTACAGTCATCGGCGAAAGAAAATAGCATATCTGATACGTATCTATACATAACTATCCTCTTTTCTCTTGTTGATGACTATAAAATGCAAATAAAAATAAGAAACATATACACAAAAGGTCGAAAATGGAAAATCAATCGATGCGCTGTTTTTGCAGACGTGAAATGTATAAAAAGACTGATATTTGTAACCCCTTACAAACAGGCCCGTATTTATATATTGTGCGGACCTATGTTCTAAACAATTTTCCACCCCCGCACAAACTTATGTCTCAAACATGGAAACCAGCCGTGTTTTTGCAAACATACCAGCTAAAGAGTAACATGGGGCATTTTTAAAATAATAGAAAACGACTAATATTAGAGTTGAATTCATAGTTATTTGGGGTCACTGAGATGAATAGTGACAGTTTTAATCCAATTCAACTTCAGCGCTGAGTTTAACGGTATCAATTTTCATGATGTTCAAGTTCATTCTCACCCCTAGGGGTTGGCGGTGGGAGAGGATGACTTTTTAAAAATAACTATTTAGTAACTATTGTAATTATAGCGAATTAACATATCTTCTCGTGCTTGCGCGGTACTCTGTGGGTTGCTAGTTTTAAATATTACTTTATTGTGAATCTTAAAAATAATTCCAAAATTTTGCTACCCCCTAAATGTTGCCGCCCTGTGCTCGAGCACAGAATAGCACTTACCTAAATACGGGTCTGCTTACAAAATAAAAGTCGATTGGGGGGTTGTAAAAAAGAATGTAGATTTTCAAAATTGAACAATGCTTTGAAAAATTGTGACAATGTGTATTTATTGCACGCATCTAGTCTAAATACTTTAAGAGATATTGTCGAAAGAAACCAAGCACGAGTATTAATGGCCCATTGAACAGTACAAGTATGAGGTCCAACCAATGTTTTAATGTTCCCAATACAACACAGGTTATGATGTCCCTTAGTTGCATGACAAGTCCCCAGTCTTCCATATAAAATTTGCTATAGGTCTACCTATAACACTTCAGTCGAATAATAGATTATGCTGCAGCAAATGGCATTCCATACTGTCAGAAGTCGAGTCGTACGTCCTTGTACGTGGTGTCCTATGCCACACCTCACAGCAAAAAATCTAAAGGGGCCAACTCGAGAGAATAAGCTTACTGGCAGGTTCCCGTCTTCCAATCCAACAATGAAGAAACATTTCGATAAGACAGATCGTGATGACTCGTGCGCTATGGTCTGAGCAGCTGTTGTGTTAGAATCACGTGCTTCTTCTGGTTTTCAGTGGAATGTCTTCTAATATGGGTGGAAGGGGTTGTTCCATCATAAATCTCCATGCTTTCGAGGATCCCAGCAAAACAGCCATATGGTATATTGACCAATATTCCACATCACAAATTTACACCTCACGAACTCCGACGTTCCACTTGACACAGTCCACAGACTAATGTTTCGGAGGTTCACCTGTCGGTATCAGTAAATCTGGCTTCGTCAGAAAACAAGAGCCAAGACAAGTCAGATGCATTTTGGCCTAATGCCCAATCACAAAATCGTTGACGAATATGATAATCGCTTTTATATACCTCTTGATGGAGTGACATGATGCAGATAGAACTTGTGACGTAGGAGAGTACGAATGACAATTACCTAGCTCAGGTCAGAACCCCTTGCGATGGAATGTGTGCTTCGCGACACCAACTACAACAGAAACTTCATCCGCCATGCCAGTGACTGGTTTGTTTCGAGATGTTTATTCAGTTTCTCATAGTTGGTTAAAGAGATTCACGAATAACTATCTGCTTGATTTGCGTGTGTTCCGGTGTCTCTCCATGCATACAGTACACGACAGCACAGTATTCTTCCTACATTCGCCACTCACTAACAGCCTGTCTGCTTCTCCTGTATTCGAAAATGCCATATTCTCGCGCAAATCCAACGCTTCCTACTTCGCTGAACTAGTAACGAGGACATCTCCATACATTATGAAACACACGCCCGACACTAAACGGTAACTTCATCATCATAAGACGTCGTCATGGAGTAGAAGGATCTGCAGAGTAAGAGCTTCGTATGATATTTGTGCTTGAGTGGAATTCCTAAGTTTTCTTAGTTGTTGAAGATAGTGAGGTGAATATGAAGTGTTACCGGTAATAATAACAGTTCTTGGTTGCAATATAGAGCTGGTGATTAGGGTGTAGCGTTTTGCACTTTTGTTGGAAATTCGATGACGGCTAGTGCGGAAAAGGTGCCATTAGTGGCACCGGCCTTACTGATCTGTAATTTTTTTTTTTTTTTGGATAACCCCTTACTCTGCCCCAACGGACTTAAAGTTTTTTAAATGTTTGGTTAGGCAACACGCACAACACCAATGACAGAAAAGCTACTTGTGGTCGTTTTTAGAGTTACCTGATGGCTATAATACAAGTATTTTATCAAAAGAAATTTGTAGCAATGCCAGTAAATAATATTAAAAGGTTTATGAGTCAAAGTACAGTCATATTAGCTCAGTTGTTGGAATTAATGTCCAGATTTTGTTTGAAATGCCACGTTAACGATGATTATAGGCATAGCCCTTGATATAACACGATTTTCTTTGTGCAACTCTTCGCTTATTTTGCTCTGTACGCAAAATAACCCAGAACTCACCACGAGAAGGTGGTTGCACATCGCGTTCCGCCCACCCACCCACCTAGTAAGCATACATAGACATTTGATCTTAGGTCACGTAGTTCTTCTTGGTCTCGAAGCGGGGCATTCTTGCTCTAGACTTTAGTTTGGCTCTAATGTAGATATCTCTTGTGTTCTGGCGGCACTTTTTCGACGCTGCCTCGGACACCAGCTTCACTGTGCGTTCCACAGCTTGACTATGGCAAGGGAGTGTTGTTGTTAGAGTAGCTGAAGTTCGGATGTTTTCTTCAAGCTGCTGATCCGTTATGTTTCGTGTGATTGGTGGGTCTGCTAGACATTTAGGCCAATTAATCATGTAGTAGTAATTTTCAGCTTTAAAGTTTAATTTCGGAACAATGAAGTCACGAGGGCGGCTTGATCTCGGAGTCTTCTGGCTGCGGTACTTTTTTATCCTTCTCCAGCCTAACGTTCGAATATGCGGATTTTCATCTGCTGTCATTGCTATCAGCAGGTTTTCATGATGAGCGTAGTATCTGTTTGTTTGTAGAACAGAATGAACTATGTGTTATAGATTTTCTGGCAGAAAACGTGATAGCCTAACTATGCTAAACAGATGCATGGCGCCCATTTCGCACGAAGGATTTCGCCGTATTGAAAACCAGACGGGAGCGTATACTTTAACAATGTACTGGCAAAGTAGACACAAACTTAAACTAGGTTTATCAGTACTGATGTAGTGGCGAAGCATCCTACAGGCCAATGTAAGCCATCGTGAATGTGATAATGGTCCTGGTTTTCTGTTTGCTAGATCGGTAGTACACATTCCTCTAGCAACAGCCTTACAAATTTCAAAGATATACTTCTGGTCGCTGCTTAAACTATCTGGTTTTTCCATTTCAGACACCCATCCAACGGGAATGGGTGTAAGGGAGACGATCGGTGAACGTTCACAATCCTTTAATTTCTTTCCGACGGGGCCGGGAAAAGCGTTGGGTCCGGTCGTCCCACCATCCAATTCGGTAACCAGGTGTCGAAATGACAACTCATTGGTATGAAGAAGGCAAATGAGATGCTGCAGTTCCTTTCCTAGGGATCTTTGTATCTGACTTATCACGCCGTTATCCCATCCTGTGTTCGTGGCTTCACCATCGCTGCCGACTGCCTCAAGACTTGACAAGTCGTACTGGTTCTTCTCTGAAAGCTCCAATATAGAGTCGGCAATATCCTTGCCAGTGCCTGACTTAGGTGTGGCGTGACCCAAGTATTCTGAACCGGGCTCCGATAGAACTGTGATATGCTTTTCTGTAACCTCTCGTCTTCGTAGTTTGCCGTTAATTTTTTCTTGCACAAGAGTTCCATCATTTTTTCGGTCGAAGTAGATACTTGTAATCGCCTTGCCTAGGTGAGCCTTTTCTTTCTGGATCTTCTCACCCAATTTATCTTTTCCTCTTCGTACCTTATATCTGTCAACAACAAGACTTTTGTCCTCTGGCGTTATGAGTCTCGCGTTCTGAAGTACGGCAGAAGCGATCAAAGCAACCTGTCTGTTTGAAGCTCTAGTTCTAAACGCTGCCTCCGCTGTATTTTGAAGACAGATGCTCTTTAGGCTATGTTTCCTTCTTGGTCGCGCCTCGAAGTCAGATCCCGACGTGCTTCCCAATTCAACAGCTTGCTTTACGGATGCAGGATACCCCTGACAACGGCAGTATCTTTGACCTGTGCCTATGCCTAATCCCACTAGTTGATGGACTTGCTTCAACACTTCCAGCGTCTTTCTTGGTTGTCTGCCCCTTAAATCTGCTCACTTTACGTGAAAACATCTTTGACAGAGATTTGCTTGTTCGGACGTCAATGTTACCAATGCTCATTTTCCGTTATGTTCTCTGGTCCAAAAGAAACCTGAATTCTCGTTTTACGATCTTACTTGTCCTCTCACAGTTGCAATCTTCGGCGGTTTTACATTTGCAAGACGCAATATCAAAAAGAGACTTTTCCGCGTGTGCAACAAAACCTGCACGAAGTGTTGCTTCTTGCTCTTGTCGATTGAAATGTTTTTCCTTGGTGTGACCCTTATTATAAAATGTTTTCAGCATATCAAAAACTCTCTTTTCTGAAACCACAGGAATGCTTCTTTACGTCAAATATGTACAACTCTTTGTCCAACTAGTTTACAAATGTTAGTCACTGGTAATTTAGTTAGACTATCGTCACCACTTAAATCACTTCGAAACCAAAGATAATGTCGAATAACGTCAGCGTACGTGGGTAACTGCACTTCACTCATTTCACTTGGAGTGCCAAATAAGCCTCGTTTCACACTTTCCCGCGTTGGTCTGCTATGAGGCTTTTTCTTCATCTTGCTTTACAAAATGTCTCTGAATCGTATCGCACTAAGAAGACTGTAACTTTAGTTACAATGCACAAACTCTCTGTCTTAACAGAAACAGTAGCGAACTAAAACCGTTCAAGCTTAAGCTGCAATAAACTGGCCCATTGGATTGGTTGGCCGAAGTACGCAATATCACCGCCGAACTTCGAGCGAGAATATTCTAGAAACGTCGGTGTAGGTTCTGGAGCCAACGAGGTGAGCGAGAGGTGCGCCAATCTTCTGGACGGAGCCGGACGTTACGACGACGACGCTCGAAGAGCGTGGCCAAAGTAAGCAACCACGAAGTTGTGTAGCCTGCCGCTAGATGGTATTTGCTGTCGGTGTACATAACAAGCGAAGAGTTGCCAAAAACAAATCGTGTTATATCAAGAGCTATGCCTATAATCATCGTTAACGTGGCATTCCAAACAAAATCTGGACATTAATTCCAATAACTGAGCTAATATGACTGTACTTTGACTCATAAACATTTTAAAATTATTTACTGGCATTGCTACAAGTTTCTTTTAATAAAATAATTGTATTATAGCCATTAGGTAACTCTAAAAACGACCACAAGTAGCTTTTCCGTCATTGGTGTTGTGCGTGTTGCCTAACCAAACACTTAAAAAACTTTAAGTCCGTTGGGGCAGAGTAAGGGGTTGTCCAAAAAAAATTAAAAATCAGTAAGGCCGGTGCCACTAATGGCATCTTTTCCGTACTAGCCGTCATCGAATTTCCAACAAAAGTGCAAAACACTCCACCCTACTGGTGATTGATTCCTAGAACTGAAAATTTGGTGACTTCAGATTGTAAAGAAACATTCTGTTGAGGCTGGTTGCTTGACGCTGGAAGCCTGGCTAGGGAAGTGGAGTGTACTTGTATGTTAATAAGAGATTTAAAAATAAATAACATTTATTTGTTTTCAATATTAACAACCACTGTGCAGTATATAAGCGATATTCAAAATATTTTTGTACTTAAAAAACAATGCTTTGGAGGATCAGGGGAGCAGAGTTGTCTTTAACATTGGGAGGCGTTCAGATTCTGGAGGGATGTCAATTTCATCTCACTTTTCTTTGTGACAGTCGGACAAAAATTATTACATTTATATATATATATGTGTGTGTGTGTGTGTAAGTGTGTGTGCGTGTGTGTGTGTATGTATGTATGTATTTCTTCATAACTATCTCGATAAGTAAGAAAAATAACATTTGAGGCAGTGTTCTGTTTCCTTTTGCATTAAGACAGTGTTTTGTTCCAGTAAGCAGGGTGCCAGTTCCTAGAAGTCAAGTTATTCACTACGTTCATTGTCCGCCATTTTGAATCCTGAGTTCTGCTTTAAATATAGCTATAATGTCATTCTGTACGAGGTGTAATTCGAAAATTAGCCTTTATAATGATGCATTACAACGCTTAAATAAGACTTGTAATAAATTGTTTCACATATCATGCTATAATATTTCGGTGGAAATGTATATTGATATGAAACAAACAGGTAATGTAAGAGAATGGATTTGTAATGAGTGTAAACGCTGTTATGTAAGTGAAAATTCTATGAGAACTGAAGCAATATCCGCGAGTACCGCAGCTTTAACGGGTGTTAATGATTTAACTACTTGTAACACGATTGGTAATCCTATTAGTATTACAGATAAAGGAACAAAGCTTGAAGAGTTGTGTGTTCAGATTGCTCAACTAACATCAAGTGTCCAATTCATGTCCAATCAATATGATGAGTTACTTAAAAAGTTTGAAGTAGAGATTATGGAGAAGTCAGACGGGACAAAGAAATCACGAAATTAAAAGCGGAAAACGTAGAGTTGAAAATTCAACTAAAACATCAGGCTATACGGTGTAGAATTAAATGATCTTAACCAATACGTGCGTAACAAAAACATAGAAATTCATGGAATCCAAGAGCGTGTTGGTGAGAATTTGAAAGAAATTTGTAATTGACATGGCAGGAAAATTGCGATTAAATTGCGAAGAACAAGATATAGATGTAGTACATCGAATTCCAAATGGCACTAATAAAAGCAAGAGAAAAGCAATAATTGTGCAGTTCAAGACACGATCGGTAAGGGATAAGTGGTTAAGTAAAAGAAATACAGGGTTGGTTAGCATTAACTTAGTTTCTGGGAGTGATGATCAAAAAATTTTTGTTAATGTAAATTTGTCCCCTAGAAATAAGCAACTTTTTTGGAAGGCAAGGAACGCTGAGAGAAATAGTCACCACAAATTTAGTTGGGTTAGTGCTAGTGGCCAAATCTTAATTAGTAAAAATGAAAGTAGTCCGGTAATGATTATAAAAACTGAAGATGATTTGTCAGATTTCTCTAATTCCATCATTGAAGGAGACAGCACTTTGCCCATTAATTGAGTAATATACTTGGATTATGATAGTAAGTAAACGAAAATTGTCTAAAGAGTGTATGAAATATACATATTTAATTAAATATAGTATGTGGAGTGAGTTGAAAGGTGTAATGTTTAGAATAATAAGCAGATTAGTCATTTCAATATCTTTAAAGATATTATACTATTTAAATCTATTTAAGTATGATGACTGGTACATTGTATTTTTAATGAATCTACATAGCATTTTGGGAAAATATTTACTATTCTGCCGTGTAAGAAGAGCTCGAAAACTTGTTCAAAAATAATTCTCAACACTATTTATTTATCGATATTACAAATTATTCTAGTAGTATGTCAGTAGTTAATAGCACATTTGATATATTCTACAAAATGTTAACAATTTAAAAACAAAAGTTAATGATTTTTATCTGAGCTCAACTATGTATGATTTTGACTGTGTGGCTATTACTGAGTCATAGTTACAAGCTGAAATATTTAGTACTGAACTGTTTGATGACAAGTATCTTTTATATATATATATATATATATATATATATATATATATATATATATATATATATATATATATATATATATATATATATATATATAAGGAAGGATAGAGATCTGGAACATTGCGGAATGCGCGATGGGGATGGTGTGCTCTTAGCGTTTAACAATAATTATACTTCAGAGAGATTAAATGAATTTGAATTACCGAACTATGAAGATTTGTGGGTCAGGATTGAGCTATCTAATTCAACTTTTATATGCGTTTGTGTAATATATTTCCCTTCCTATAGCAAAGAAGAGTATTATTTAGATTTTTTTTAGAAATATTGAAAGATTCAAAGAATTATCATTGTCCCATAATGTTCTCATTATCGGTGATCTCAATCTTGGGCTCTTAACAGAATATATGAATGGTAATTATTTCGTAACTTTGTCTAATTTGGAAACTAATGTTTTACACAAATTGAACTTTTTGAATTTTTCGCAATTAAATACTGTTAAAAACGTATACAATAGAATTTTAGATATAGTATTAACTAAAACGCCCAATATTGAAGTTGCCAAATCCGACGTTTGCTTTGTCCAAGAAGATAGACATCACCCAAGTTTGAGTATTAGTATTCACTGTAAAACATTGTAAAATCTATAACGAACTTGGTGACGCAGTTTATAATCTTAACAAATGTGATTTCCTGAAGCTGTATCAGTTTCTTAAAGAAAGAAAAAAAATTGGGACGTAATTAATGATGTAGATGAAGGTGTTAATTATTTTTATTCTGAATTGTACAAGGTACTTGATGAATGCGCACCAAAAAAAGGTTAAGAGTAAACGTTCCTACCCGCCTTGGTTCACTGTTGAAATAATAAAAAAATTTAAAGAAAAAAGATCGCATTAAACGTAAATTTAAAAAAAACCTAAGCGTTACTCTGATTACATGCACTTTGTAGATATTAGGAAACAAATTAAGTGTAGCATTGAATTAGTTTTTCAAAATTATAATCATCAGGTAGAAGCGAATATTGCTAATGAACCTAAAGAATTTTGGAATTACATAAATAATAGAAGATACTCAAAAGTTGATATGAATCAATCTACCCTTGAGTATAACGACGAAAAAATTATTGATACTAAGTTAAAATATGAAGTTTTTGCTACACACTTTCAATCTGTTCATGGTTGTGAACCATTTAATATAGATCTACATGAAATATGTTTTATTGAAATTCCTTCAACTGTAGATATAATGGTTTTAGACAAGATCTGCGAAGCTGAAGTTGAAGAAGCAATAGACAAAATGAAAAGTAAAAGATCGTTTGGCCATGATAGTATACCGCCCTATATTTTTAAGGGTTGTAAAGAATATTTTATTAAACCATTGACTTATTTGTTTAACTTGTCCTTGACTCAATGTAAATTTCCTACGAAATTTAAAATATCAGCGATTTGCCCGGTTTCTAAGGTTAATCCTGTAAGATTAATACAAGATCACAGACCAATAAATCTAATACCATCTCTTGCTAAAATATTCGAAGCAATCATTTATAAACATGTGTTTAATCATGTATCTACGTATTTATCGGATTTTCAATATGGACGCAATAGATCAACTATTTCAAATTTGCTGACTATATATCAAGTAATTAATGATTCTTTTAGTAAAAAGTCTCAAGTAGATGTAGTATATATACATATTTCAAAGGTGCTTTTGATTTGGTTGATCATGGGGCACTTCTTAGTAAACTGAGAACGTTTGGTATATCGCAGGAACTGGTCAAATTGTTTCATTCATATTTGAATGAAAGGATTCAATAAGTCATTTTTAATAATATTAAATCTAAGAAATTCACAGTGCATTCTGGGGTACCTCAGGATCGAATTTGGGTCCTTTACTTTTTCTTATTATGATAAATGATCTACTCAAAATGTTTCAATATATTTCATGCTTAATATTTGCAGATGATACCAAATTATACAAAGAAATCTGCACGAAAAGTGATTGTATTAAATTACAAACAGATGTTAATAGGCTTAATGAGTGGTGTAGGAAAAATAAAATTCAGTTGAATATTTCAAAATGTTATGTAATGACTTTTACTCTTAATTAAAAAACGCACAATATTTGAATATACTATTGGAAATCAGACGTTAGAAAGAAAGGAAATTATAAGACATTTAGGTGTTTGCTTTGATATTAATTTGAAATTTAAACAGCATATAAATATAATAACTAACCAAGCTTTTAAAATGCTGGGTTTCATTAAGAGGTCAAGTCGTTACTTTAAAAATCAAGGGACTATTTTATTGTTGTATAATGTATTTGTTCGATCGAAACTAGAATATGCATATATTGTTTGGGATCCATTTTATCAGTGTCGGAAACAGCAAATAGAGAAAGTTCAAAATAAGTTATTGAGATATCTGCGTATAAAATACATGATATTCAAACGCGTTATGTTTCTTATGAAAAAAAATTGAAATTATTGTCACTTGGAAATAGGAGATTTATACAGCGAGTACTATATCTTTAAAAAATTAGTTGATAATAAGGAAGATAACATATTCGTATTAAGTAGATTACCATTTTATTGTCTTCGGCAAAATCTGAGAGGTAGACATGTTTTCTATATGCCTGAAAACAATAAATGTGAACAGGAATTCACCACTGTGTAAATTATGTGATGCAGGAAACAAAATTGAGTTTAT
This sequence comes from Thermobia domestica, assembly GCF_964235325.1. Lineage (NCBI taxonomy): Eukaryota > Metazoa > Arthropoda > Insecta > Zygentoma > Lepismatidae > Thermobia > Thermobia domestica. Next base: position 123,228,264 of record NC_137466.1, on the reverse strand, counting down.
GAGATTGGATTTATTTCAGTATGAATTTAAGACTTTTAAGCGAAAGTGTTTTCAATTACTAAATGATAAATTGTAGAATATTTTTATACAGCATGTAAAGAGAAAAAGATTTATAGTACTATTTCGTGTTACCAATGCTAGTTCCATATTTGGAGTTGGGTTGCATATCCTTTGATAATGATGTATAAACTTTGTACTTTGTAATTGCCTTTGGGTGTAAAGTACAAACAAACAAATAAACATTGAGAGCATCGTTTGGCCCATGGTGTCTCTCCCGTACCTGTACTGTTGAGGGAGACATTAGTACTCGTCCTTGGTATCTTTCGATGGTATCTCTTAATATTGTTGGATAGCAGCGAGTAGTAAACAACATTGACGTTCTCACCACTTGTACTTTCCTTTACATGACATTCCAAGGCATTGTTGCATTAAAAAAAAAAAAAAAAAAAAAGAACTCTCATTCGACTTCTCTTTTTAATAGGCTACAAATATGTCCTATCTATATACTTGTCTGTGAAAACAGTGCATCGATTATATTTTTCATTTCCGATCTATTTTCGGTGTAAATTTTAGGTCAATCATGCATATAGTTTCTCTATAATAATGCTGTATTCTGACTTGCTTACAGGATATGGCAACTGCAAAAATACTGATGATAGCAAGAGAAATTTAGTCGACAGTAATTTTCCTATAACTATCTTGGATTGTGAACCTGGATTCGAATGCCGGGAAAGCGGAAAATGTGAAATGATAAACAGTAAGTATAGTGCTTTGTTTCCGGTCGTTCTGAAGAAATATGCTATATATGGAACCTAAAAGGGCTGGGTAAAAAGTAATGGCAATATTGTTATAATTCGTATTTGGCTTTATGCACTGAACAACACCTCTTACATTCTTTCAATGTAATTGGTTCCTATCTCTATCACCTTCTATTACACGTATGGAAGGCATTGAATGCTGTGAGCGCGTCAATTTGCCAATGTGCCGTAGGGATCGCAATATGGCACGGATAGGCTTCTCTTGTGTTGTAGTGTTTCCCGCGAAGCGGTTCTTCCTTCATTTGGCAAAGAGGTCGTGAAGACAAGGGCGCCGATCCTGGGGGGCCGGGGGTCCCCCAAAGCTCATGTGGGTCTCCTATTGTATTTATGAATATACAATATTTGGCATAATTTGAATGCAATTTGTCTTAAAATTCTCATTTGTATACCTTCTGCATCTTAATTCCCCTCCCCCCCAAAAAAAATTACGGACGGAGAAATCGGCGCCCTTGCGTGAAGATATCTCTGAATAATTTGTTGTGCACTGCATTTACGTTGCCACTTTAATCTTGATCTACGCACATTGTTCGTCTTTCCGAAACATTATTATGACGCTTCCACTTTCCTCCTCTATACACAACGACTAAATCGCTCTATATACATCACTTTCCTCCTCTATATACGACTAAATCACACGTAACACTCGTCACACCTCATCGTCTCACATACCTTTATCAGTTACGAAACTCTTGTAGTGCTGAGGTATATCCCTTTCACCTACTTTGACATTAGTGTTGCCATTACTTTCTATCCAACATAAGTACAATAGTTGTATTTTGTGTTGATCTATAAACATTATGGTGAGAGAGAATTATGATATTCTGTTTACATTTCAGAGAGAGGTAACTTTAGAAAATAATTATATCAAAGATCAAGAAGCATATCTATATGAAGATAAATACCAAATATGCATTGGTCTATGTTTTCCTTACCTACTAATTATATTATTAGGAGTTTTGCACTTTTCACTGACAACGGAAGAGACATTACTTGACTCATCTATTTCCTTGTGCTTTATCTAATTTATCTTGGCTAAGGTAACAATATAGGCCTACGTCTATTCGTTTTTCTTGATATATTTTATACAGAGTGTTTCAAAACAACACCGACAACGTTTAGGAGGTGATTTCTGACACCAAGATAAAGAAAAAGTATAGACCAACCTGGGTGCACAAATGCTTCCTTTCGGAGTTATGGGCTACCGAAAACATGAAAAATGAACTTTAAATGTCCATAGCTTCAAAACTATGGGATCTACCGTGATCGAGTCAAGACTTCGTTTAGGAACTAATATGTGCGCTATCCAAAAATACATGTTTCAGAATTCTAAGGTACTCACGCAACAATTTTTATAGAGGGAGTTTGGTTACGGGCACATAATTTGAAGTACTCACCAACTACCTCTATAAAAATTGTTGCGGAAGTATCGCAGGATTCTGAAACATGTATTTTTGGATAGCGCACATATTAGTTCCTAAGTGAAGTCTTGACCCGACTACGGTACGTTCCATAGTTTTGGAGCTATGAGCCTTTAAAGTTCATTTTTTCATGTTTTCGGCAGCCTATAACTCCGAAAGGAAGCATATGTACACCCAGGTTGATCTATACTTTTTGTCTTATCTTGGTGTCAGGAATCACCTCCCAAACGTTGTCGGTGTTGTTTTGAAACACCTTATATATATACAGTACAGTCAGTGCCGGATTTAGGTTTGATGGGGCCCTAATAGTCTGGCAGCCAGTTCATAAGATTTGCAGAGTACCTTGCATTTTGGGATGACCAAGGTTTTTTGATGTTTTCTTATAGATTTTGATGTGCTGAATCCAAAACTGCCGGGTGCAACGCTGGCACCCTTAAGCATTTCCCACAAAACTCACTAACGATTTCCCCTCCTCCTTTTTACTAAAAAATCGTTGACTTCGGGGAAATTATCTGTAACTTCTACAGTAGTTAACATAGAATAAAAATTCAAACCTTGTTCTGCTTCTAATGAAACAGTCTTTCCAACTATGTTAATCACTTGGGGCTGCGACGAACAGGAAAGGGAAATAAAATGAGAAATTCTGGAAAACTCCCTTCCAAAGCATCTTTCAGCTCTTAATATCCAAGAGCCGTACCTCGAATCTCCATCCGAAAAGAAAATGTTTTTATATTTTCATGAACTTTCGACAGTAGCAAACAATATTAGGAAGGGTACCGCCCTGGCACCCTTGAACATTTCCCACAAAACTCACAATTTCCCATCATTTGTATTTTACCAAAAAATTATTGACTTCTGGGAAATTATCTGTAACTTCTACAGTAATTAACGTAGAATAACGGTTCAGACCTTGTTATGCTTCTATCGGAACAGTCTTTCCAACAATGTTAAGCACTTGGGGCTGCAAAGAACCTGAAACTAAAATAAAATGGGAAATTTCAAAAAATTACCTCCCAAAGCATCTTTCAGCTCTTAAAGTACAAAAAGGATGGGGTGTATCACCTTCCGAAAGAAATATTTTTATATTTTCATGAACTTTCTACATTTGAAAACAACCGTCCACACGTGAACTGTAGCCGTAAGATTCACACTTGAATAATTAAAATTTAAAAAGAATTTAGATTTATAGAATTGATAAGTAGCATAATGGATGGTACAATTATCTTCCTCATATAATTTGGGCAGTAGGATATATTTAGTACTTGTATTCGCTTTTGTTTTTAACAATTTAAGTTCAGTTTACGATTCCTGGCTAAAAGTTCACGAAATTTAATGTTTAAATTTTCTTTTATCTTTTCATCGTTATTAATTCTAACGTTCCTCCATGTATTAAATCAACCTTTTTATATATCTACAGGTAGCAGCCATTACATAGAAATAAGAGTTTTTAGTGAATATGTGAGTGAGTTTACAACTGACTAGTGCCAAGTGAATAAACTGTTACTGTTTTATGTGTGTTAACACGTTTCAAAGTAGTGTTTCATATTGCACTTTTTAAAAACATGGCGGAAGAAAAGAAGTGCATTTTCAACTGTCAGAAAACACAAGAGCGGCTTATAACTGGAGGACCAGCTCGAGTTCGATGAATTATGTTGGCAAGTAATCTTAGACGTGACGGACGGTTTATTTCTCTTGAGGAAAATGTGCCAGTATACTTTCATAAGGACTGCGTATCAACGTATACTTCGCAGTGGTATATCAAGTGAGCTAAAGAGCAGTCAACTTCAACCTCCTCTGAACCACAGGTGAAACGGATTAGAAGATCAGACGTAAAGCCTTCCAATTTTCGTACTGACTCTCTATTGTGTGGAGAGATCTGTTCCGATCCTTGATCCAAAAAATCCAAGTCGATGGCGCAGATATCACCTTCTTAGAACGGTCGATCATCCAGGGCAACCGACTATTTAAGAAGCTATCCTCAAAATATGTGATGTTAGAAATGACGAATTATCCGAAGCTGTTCGAGTGCTTGTAAAGGGAGCTGTTGGAGATCTACATGCGGCAGACGCTCGTTACCACAAAGACTGTTACAATCAATTCTTGCACAGTAAGTCAGCAAAAATTTGTTCACTGAAACACAGCATAAATAAAGGAAGTGACGGAGATGGAATCAACGCAGTCACGACAGCTTTAAAAGAGGACACCTCTCGTATTTGGAACTCCATCTAAGTTTACCATCTTTATCAACTGAACGGTGGATCTAGAACTGATCATCTTGCAATTATAAGAGATGTTCAGGAAAGAATAGGTATATACCTTCTAGTATTGTCCTCTCCTGGTGTATCCAGCATTCTTGTCTTTAAAAATCAAGCTGCTCTTGCTATGAATATTACCGAAGATGATGAAGATGACGATGGAGAAACAATAAAAGAACTAAATACAAAGATAATGAATGAAGTGAAGAAGCCTGATGATAGATTGAAAAGTTACAAAACTACCCTCTCTGAAGACAATATTAAAAATAATGTTAGTGAAACGTTACTTTCCCTATTAGAGATACTTGGAATTACTGAGCTACCTGCAATACTCATTGGAAATATCGTAACTGCAGCATTGACAAAGCAGCCAACTACTCTCAAGATTGCTCTTGCTATGCCTCTGAACAGCAAACGTCTCATTGACGAATTCTATAAGTTTGAAATCACTTGTAGTTACAGTGAGACCCTAAGATTTAAAGCGTCAGCTGCAGCAGAAGCCAGCAAAGCACCAACTTTGCAAGGACTTAATCCCTCAACAGACGGATTTGTGCAAGCTGTTGTTGACAACTTCGACACGTCTATTTCATCTCTAAATGGCCTACGTCAAACTCACAGTATGGCTCTGCCGATAACTCAAGTGGAGAAGTCATGGAGTTGCAACAGTGACAAAATTTGTCGCATTACAAACGAAGAAATGAAGGAACGTGTGACTAATGGAGTGCCTTACACCGGTACACAGGGCCAAAAAAGCCACCAATGCCCCAACATTTCTCAGTAAAAGAAGTGCCAACTCTAGCATTACTTGCATCTCAAGTTTATGCAGTGTACAGAGCACAGAGAATAGATTTCGAGTTTTTAAAGTCGATCATTAGGAGTTCTGAAGTCACTCCTGAATATGGTGGCTATAATACAAGAAAATCAACAGCCATTAAACAAGTGTTAAAAGGAGTTAGCTTGAAAAAATTGGGGTCTCAGGAAGAGATAACCAGTGATATAGAACAACAAGCAGCTGACTTTGTAGCTGTGTGCTATGGTGTAGCAAGTGTAAAGTCTATGATATAAGTTCGTATTAACGTTTGGAAGGAAAAAACTGCATCTGCTCACACAAGAGCCTCACTACTTTGCTCTCTTCCACCCACGTCGGAAGCTTTTAAACTAAATGTAAAGCGCGTACATCTACAAATGCTAATTTGGCTGAGTGATGACAGAGCAGATCCACCAAATGTTGATCCAACTTGTTATGGATGGACACGTGATGAAACAACCAAATCGTTAAGGCCAGTTATGCTTCCTCCAAATGTTGAGCCAACTCCTGCCGATGTACTTCACTTCATCAAATCTTCCTGTTCGTCAGATAAACCTTGTTCAACAAGAAGATGTAGTTATGTAGGTAAACTACCTAGTACAATGTTCTGTAAATGCTTTGAGGTAAATGCTATAACAAACTAAACATGTACTCACATAACGACGCTGACGAGAGTGAAGAAAGTGGTGAGGAATAATATTACAAATAAACATGACATACTGTCATTATGTAAGTTTATGTTGAATAACCATTTTCTACAGATAAGTGTAGCTTTTAGAACACCACTAGAATATTCATTTTCTAAGTGTGCGAAACCTCTCGAATTACAGGTGCTACATTTTAATCAAAATCATAAAAATCGAAGAAAGTTACAAGAATATTTATTTTTTTTAACATACGATTTATTAATACACTTTACTGATAATAGAAAATTTTGGAACAGTCCAAATACATTACATCCATGCTTAATAAAAATGTCTTGAAATTGCAAATGTTGCCCTAAGGGCTGATATCGTTGGAAAGATTGTTCGAACAGAAGCAGAAAGGGATGAAGCATTATTCTTTGTTAATTTGTATAGAAGTTCAAGGTACATTTCCCGCAATGAACTATTTTTAATATAGATGATGGAAAATCATGAATTTAGTCGGAAATGGTAAAGGTGGCAACCTTTCTAATATTGTTTACTAGTGTAGAAAGTTCATGAAAATATAAAAATATTTCTTTCGGAAGGAGATACGCCCCATCCCTTTTGTACTTTAAGAGCTGAAAGATGCTTTGGGAGGGAATTTTCCAGAATTACCCATTTTCTTTCCCTTTCCTGTTCGTCGCAGTCCCAAGTGATTAACATAGTTGGAAAGACTGTTTCATTAGAAGCAGAACAAGGTTTGAAATTTTATTCTACGTTAACTACTGTAGAAGTTACAGATAATTTCCCCAAAGTCAACGATTTCTTAATAAAAAGGGGGAGGGGAAATCGTTAGTGAGTTTTGTGGGAAATGCTCAAGGGTGCCAGCGTTGCACCCGGCAGTTTTGGATTCAGCACATCAAAATCTATAAGAAAACATCAAAAAACCTTGGTCACCCCAAAATGCAAGGTTCTCTTGCTCTGCCACCAGACTATAAGCTATTAAAAGCACTGGGGCCCTTTATATGTGTAATTTTCTTTTTCAGCGACAAAATGTCGCCGCTTTTTGGGTTTGAATATATAGTATATAATAATTTATTGATCTAATACGTATGTAATAGATACCGGTATCTAAAGCGTATGTTTACACATAAAGTATGTATTTTATTGACGTAAATATTGATCAATTTACATTATAATCTTTCAACATTTACAACACATTGCAAAATTCTTTAGAAACACAACTTACGTACAGACTCATATTCTAGTCTCTGGAAACTTGCTATAATATGAAATAATATGAGATGTCAATATATTACGCAAACTACTAATAATTATACAGGGCAAGTCAAAATGATGGACCAGATTTCAGAAATTTATTCTTGAAATCTGATAAACATATGTTATTGTGAGACATGCGCTTCGAAAGGTTAACTTGGAAAGTTTAGTTTCTACCCAATCTTTTCACTTTCTACCGCTAGGGGTCAGCAGAGTGCTGTTGATTGATCTGCGAGCCAGCATCACAGCAACCATTGCTGATATTGAGCGCAACATGCTGGAAAAGATTTTGTAGGAGATAAGACTATGGGCTTGATGTGGGCCGCGTTACGCGATGTGCTCACATAGAGCGTTTGTGAATATGTTCCAAGAAACCTTTGACAGTTTACCTTTCTTCCCACATGTATGTACAAGAAAATTTCAATACACTGGCCTCATCCTCTATTATAAATTTCCTTCGCCTTCGCCGCAACTACATTATAAATGTGAATGCAGTTATGATTTCTGGGACTGGTACGGAGGAATTCCCCCGGAGCTGCGAAATTCTCCCGAACAAATGTTCAATCGTGATCAACAAGGGTTACCTGTATTTCCACAGTACTACTTTCACCCATTGTGTGTTGAAATTCCCCTCTCCAAGGAAATCGTCTAAAATCATCTGAAATCATTTTTGTCTGTATGTACTCGTTTTAATAAAGATTTAAAAAAAGAGAGAGAGAGAGAGAGAGAGAGAGAGACATGTTACACTGTGGAAGTTCCTATAATCAAACTAGTTACTTACAATTCCGTATTACGATGAGTGGTATAAATTTTGTGTCATTTGACCATTTGTTATATATAGAAAATTCATATAAAATAACTACGTTCATGAATTTCGTATTATGTGTCTCAATATGATATTATGAATTTTGTAATATGTAGACTAATATTATACGTATTATTGTTAGTTTTGTATTAGCAATAACCTATTACAGGGTATTGTTTGTAATATTTCTTTGTGTGGTACCTGGAAGATTTATAAGATGTACAGTGTTGTTATAAAAGGGTCATCCACCTATCTTTAAAAGAACAGATTCTCAAACTTGTAGACTTCGGCTTGACATAAGGATTTCAATTGATCAAAAGAACAATATTTGTTTGAATTAATTTTCTGTATGCTTAAGAATACATAACTTTACAAAGAGATATGGATGGTCAGATTTTGCTATTTACTTTAGTTTATGACTACAAAGGATAATAAATACAATACTGTCACAAGATTTGTCTTTATTTTATATCGAATATTACAATTAAGAACACAATACAATCATTAATTTAAAAGAACTAACAAGTACAATTTCATAATCACATTTTCAATTTATGTCTGCATAGGATCCTGTGAAGCATATCAGTATAAAAATAGGCCATCTTACAAACCCACCTGTTTGCCTGAAGGGGGTTTTGCTCCAGTTCAGTGCAAAGGCGATCCAGCAAACGGAAGGTATGATATATATTCACCACATGTCCCCTATGTTCCTAAGGCTTCCTTCCTTCCTTCCTTTCAACCTTTCAACAGGGTTTTCTTTATGAATCAGAGAATGTCTCCTAGTAGCCTATGGTCTGAAATTGTCTTTTCCTTTCTAGTTGATATCTTCTTTTTTTTTGGGGGGGGAGGGAGCGATTAATTATTAAATGAAATGTTGATTTGTCTCATTGCAATATATTGTTTATTCATTGGTTTATGTTCCAAATTGTATTCTGTGATACCGTATAGCACTATTTCATTTTTCGACCCTGCTATTATATATTTATAATTATAATGTGATATTTTGATGGGATATGCTTTGCCGTTAGTAAGTGTTTCTTTTACTGTGAGATCTGTGACAGTGTTATTTTTAATTCCTACAAGTTCCTTGACGAATGAAAATTGAATAGATTTATTATCCTTGATTATAGATTGATATAAATATCAATACTTAATATTGCCCAGGAGACTTGTCGATTCCAATGAGAATGCATTAGAAATTGTAGGACACTTAAAGAATCTGCACATACACAGATACTGGTATCTGTTCCTTTTTAATCAATATAATCGCGTATCTAATGGCGAAAGCTTCACCTTCAAATATCGAAATTGATTTGGGCAATTTATATTTCATTATTATCTTCTTTTCTGCTATATAAACCACTGCACCTACATTTTAATAGTCTGTTTTAGAAGCATCTATATAGACCAAGGTTGTATTTGGTTCCAGCTGCTGAATACGATTTTCACAGATATTGCTATATATATATATTCCTTCTTAGAAGATCATTATCAATCTTGATGAAATTTGGAATTGTTATCTTGATCTGTGTGATATTTGTATAATAATCTCATGCAAAACGAATAAGAGGAGTTAGATGATTTAAATTGTTGAATGTCTTTTCTATCCGAGAAATAGTATCAGTAACTTATCTATTCGATTTAGTCTGTTTATTATTAGTGAAGATTTTTTTTCCATACGAGATAGTAAAAAAAAAATCCTGTTTATTTCTGTATCTAAATTGGCACAGGCACAGTATTTCTTCAAAAATCGATTTTCTAGGACAATAACTCGGTTGTGATAAAATAATTTTAACAGTCTCTTAGTGTTTCTGTTCAAATTTATTGTAAAGGTAAGTTAAATTGCTAAAAGAAAATATTCCTCCATATGTAAATTTTGAATTGACATCCTGATTAATAATTGCTTAAAAGAATAGATGGATGGACACCCTATTCTGTGCTGTAAAGCTTGAAAATAATCTGTAACATTTATCAGTTTCTTTACCAGGTAGTTCAAATGACATTTCCAGCTAAGTCTAGTATCTAGATTGAGTCCAAGGCATTTTAAGACATTATCGTTATAAATTTGATGGTTATCTATTGGAATATGCATGCATAGTGAAATATGTTTCCTAGAAAAGATTATAAATTTTGTCTTGTCCCAGTTGATGTCTAGTCCATTATTATTTGCCAAGTCAGTATTTGTTTTAAGGCTCTCTCTACCTTTTCCTTTCCTTGATAAATGTTATCTGTGCAAATCGGGACTACGAGATCACCTGCTGCAAATGTTAGTACTTAAACTTCTTTACTAAAATTTTGGAACAAATCTAATATACGTATAAATATTGAAAAGTATCGGACTAAGTTTGGTTCCTTGCAATAAACTGTGGAGGAGAACCTGGGAACGTTATATGAATTGTTTATTTTGGTATAGATTTTTCTATTGATTAAGATGATGTGAATAATTCTTATTATTTTTGCAAGGATATTGAGGAGAAATATTTCCTTAATTAGAATATCTAAGTTGCTGAGTTTTAAACTTTCCTGATGTCTAAATTGGTTGCTAATATATATTTTCTTAGTTGAATGCTTTATTGATAACCCATGTAAACGAAAACCCAAAGCATCATACATTAAAATATTTTGCCTGAAACCCATGATATTAGCAGGAAATATTTGTTCATTTTCTATAAAACGGTTTAATCTGTTTAAAATTAAGTTTTCCAATATCTTATAAGAGCAAGATAGCAATGTAATAGGTCTAAAATGTTCTGCTGTTCCGATTGATTTATTAGCTTTAGCTGTAGGTATTAATAACATTTTTATTTTCAACTTGTTGGAAGATAACTTGAATTCCATATCTTATTAAAGTATTAAATAAATTTTCTGTCTTGTTTCAGAAAGGTTCTTAAAATGACTGTATTTAAATCCATCCAATTCAAGAAATGTATCTTTTATATATATTTCATTACTCACCATTTCATTCATTACTCATCATCACCGTCTCCTTTAGCCTAACCGGCATAACCGTGGGACGTAAAACTCAAAAGATTTAATTTAATTTCATTTCATTTCACAATTTATAATTCCTACAAAGTGAATGATTTATTTATGTTGATGTTTCTGTTGATCAAAAGATATTTTAGAATAAACTTTGTCGTTATTCGCTAAAGAAGGCGAAAGAATTTGATGAAAAGTGGTTACCGAGGAGAGGTGTATCATATGAGTTGTAGTTTCATTCCCTGAAGTACTTGTTAAGAAGTTTCTATAGAATTTCCATATTTTGGAAGGTGACGTTCTTTCAGACAAAGAATTACTGCAGTTTTTGTTTCGTTTATTAATAGTTTGCAGTTGGCTTTGAGTTTGAGATATTTTATTTAATTTTCTTTAGTTTTGTTTCTAATAAAATTCTTGAAAGCACTCTGGCACCTATTAGTACCTTTCTGGCCGTTGATATTCCATTAGTTTTGCTTATTTTTTTTATTTTCCTTCCTATGATTTCGGAAGAGGATTTAGTTTCTAAATTCGTGAATTTTCAAGTTCTTTATTTTTAATATCTTTTGACAATTTTGAAGCTGCAATTTTGATTTTATATATATATAAAAATAAAGAACTTGAAAATTCACGAATTCAGAAACTAAATCCTCTTCCGAAATCACAGGAAGGAAAATAAAAAATAAGCCAAACTAATGGAATATCAGCGGTCAGAAAAGTGCTAACAGGTGCCGAAATGCTTTCAAGAATTTTATATGTTAAAATTATTTTTCTTTAAGTTATTTTCTGAATTTATAGAATTTACAGTTAATTTATTATATTCTTGCCAGTTAATGTTCATAGAAATATGTTGAAATTAGATTTAAATGAAGTTTTGATAAGATTGTCATTTCGATTGTTGATTTTGAATAAGATGTGTTGAAGATGATTGGAAGATGATCACTGCCACATGGATCATAAAAGGTTTTCCAGTTAGTCTCTATATAATAGATTTTTAGCCAAAGTAATATCACGAGCACTATTACCATTTAGTAAAAGTCTTGTGGGTAAGTCATCGTTTAGAAATAAATATGGAGATTGTGATAATGCTTTGATAAAGTTTTTGCCAGTGGTGTCGTTTTTATAAGGTCTTCATAAGAGAGAATGTACGTTAAGGTCACCTCCAATGTAGTCAATATTATGTGAGAAGAGAAGAATCTGAAGCTAGAAAACTGTGGTGAGATAGTATCTGGTGGTATGTATAACTTAAAAATATTAATGTTAGCTCTACTAATGGCAATATAGCCTATAGAATATTTGTGTTTAAATTATTAACTTGTAGATTGAATGTTTGCTATTGATAATTTTGTTTTATGATGTGGCTACACCTTTATAACCATCGTGTCTAATATTATTGATGGTGTTATAATTTTTAATTTTAAGTGGTATTTTGGCGTTACACCAGAATTATACACGTGTATCTGGTGAGAAAATTTTGATAAAATGACTTAAATGATGTAGTTTACCATATATACTTTAACAATACTACTGAATTACTGTTAAACTACTTTCGCCTTCAGAACTCATTTCAAATAAAATTCAAAGAGCTATAAAATTGAGATAGTAGTTTTTCAGAGTGCAAATGGAATTTAGCGTCAAAGCTAGCTGTAAAGTATGTAGAGATACATTACTTCATTATTTCTTTTTCTTTGAATATTTTCCTATTATTATCTTTATCAAATCCTGGATTTAGATCTTGAGCAAAATTGCGTATATTATGATTGAGCTGCATATTAGTTTCACTAACTTCCTTTTTCTGTTGACTCGAGTCTGGTTGTTTGAGACTACTGGCAAAATCATTAAAATTGTAATTTCTTAGAGATTTCCTTTTGTTGAAAAATTCTTTATTACTAGTGTTAAACATATCTAAAATTTGAAATGAGGTGGAAGATTGACAGAAACTAAATCTAATAGTGTGATTTTTATTACATTGGGAACATTTCTTGACTTAAGGAATGTGGAATTATAATTTGCTTGAGAAAAGAATCCTCTGCCACGTTTTTGGAGAGTCACTAATGGAATTTCTTGGAGTGATCAATGTCATCATTAAGGGATAAGATGCAACATCCGCATCTGAAGAGCGATGTTTTGTATTTGAGATAGTATGAATTGTTTTCTTCGATTCCTGTTGTCTATTGTTAGTAATTGATAAACTGGTTGTGAGTTTTTCAGTCGCTTTATTAAATGAAAGCTTATTAACTGCTATTAGAACCATGATTTTGTTTTGTCTCGCTCTTTCTGGACAATCATTTTCGAAAAATAATAAATAGCAAACTTAAGATGTTGGGGATTTAGAACTGACAAGTCATCCCAGGATTTTCGTAAACTAAAACTAGTAGAGCAAGGATAATGAGATCGGTTCATTTGTAAATGAAACAGAACACAATTAAACTGGAAGCAGATTGTTATGTTAAGGGGATGAAAGAAAATAAATATATGTTTAGGATAGGAATAACCTACACAGTACTTGCCTGTCTTTCCTCTGATACTGTCCTTCAAGCAATCGGTAGTCAGATGGTTCGAAAAGAAGTCCGGCGCAAATATGTAGGAAAACTGGCGTTTCAGCGACGATGAACTTCATCAAAATACGGACGCTCTCCCAAGTATCGTGACATTCTTGTCAGACACTCAACAACTTAAAAAATAGATATTACATCTCCATAACGTGGATAAGATTCGGGTTTTAACACTCAAAAATCGTGGCCCACGTGTCTATATCTTTGTCGTAGCAAATCTAGTCTTCAATTCCCTTGTGTCCACATCATTCCATCGTTTTTGTTCGGCGTTGTTAGTCAATAGCATCTCAATTCAATAGATTGCCACATGATTAATGAAATTGCAAACTGTGTAGATTAACGTCAAATGAGGCGATTGTTGGAACGTGGGCAAAGGAAACAATCTGCAGTTTTATCAATAAAGAAATACACATAAGGAAACTAGTCAACACAAAATAGAAATTATTTTCTGTCTGAAGTGTAGCTGAGCTGTTAGTTACGCTGAAAGAAAATAGAAATTAAAATATAACTTTAACATTGATCTGATGATGAGAAGTCATTGTCCATGATTTCAAATAAGTAATATCTATCATTTTTGCAGAATTTAAGTCCAATATGTTATGTACAAAATTTATTATTATTATTATTATACACAATTCATCATGTGAGACGTGATATATCCAGACTACTTTTTAAAGGATGAGGGTAGTCGCATTTCTTTTTTTCTTTCTTTCTTTTTTTTTCTTTTTTCTTTTTTTTTTTTTACATAGTTTCTTTTTAAATTTACAGTCGTGATATGTGTTCATATTTAAAATATCCATTTAAGCATTGCCTAGTAGCAGAAATGTAAGTTTCAACTTTTCTTCTCATGTAATATATTTTAATGTCATTACGTAAATATTGGGAATTGAAAGTTAGTATGACTGTTTTAGTTGATTTTAGTTCCAAATTTTGATCCTTTCTATAAATTCTTCTGGAGGATGTGGTTTGTACAAAAATGATGGACACACACATTCATAATTAATAAAAGGAAAACTAGAATTTTATTGTACAAATCAGTGGTGTAGCCAGGGTGCTCACTAACACTATTAAATTTTCACTAAATCATTTATGCCCTCGAAAATTACTAGCTCTACACACATTTCGTTCAAACTTAAAGATCCATTGCGTCCATTGATTTACCATTTTCTTTCCTATCCTTGATTATTGAACTTATCATTTTTTCTTCAGAATGCAGTAATTAAATTTGTTTTCGTGTTTTAATGGAAAAAGAAAGGTGAAACCCACTGTTATTTCTTCCTTAAAGTTGAAATGATTTTAAAAGCTCAAAATTTACCAAGCAACCTAGCTGTAGAAAAAACTTGGTTAAAGAAAGAAAGAAAAAGAAAAAGTTTTATCTAAGCTCTTGCATCTCTGTCTGAGATCAACGTTATTTAGTCGATGTTTGTTTACCAAGACAGTAACTCCAAAAATCCCCTATAAATTACACAATAACTATTTGAGAGAGGACTAAGATGTGTTCTGCAAATTATAAATTGGCTGTCTCAACCGATGGAATTTCCCCTGTTCAGGTGCGAAACCGTTCTCTTACTAATGCAATAGAGTTTTAGAAATGGGCATATTCTTTGTATTTCATGGCAGTATTCAAAGGTAAAAATTTTGATAATCAAAAATCTAGCTATGCTGATAATTATACTAACTTGGGGTAACACATACTGTGATTTATTGTGTTCAAAGATATTTTGATTATGATTTCGAGTTGTATGTTACTAGTCAAATTTTCATGTTTTATGATGGTAGTACTATATTATAACACGTGTTAAGAATGTAGAATTAATGTCTCTTTTAGCATCAAGGTTCTATATACCGCCACACTAGCCATAGAGCTAGAAGAGAGCTCTATTATAGTATAAATTACAATAATTACTGGTAAGAAAATAATTTAAAGCATTTTTATATTAATGATAATTTGATAGAATTGTGTAATCATGGATAATCTAAGATAAACTAAATATAATTAAAAAGGTAAGTTTATGATAAAAGTTACTGACTTTAGGCTTTAAAACTTTTTTTATCCTATAAGAGTGCAGTATCAATACTTAGTTTAGCTTATACTTAATAGAGTTACTTATACTTAATAGAATTTAACAAGTATCTATTAAAAATGTTACTTAAGATGTGTATGAAATAAATGCATGCTTGATTGGCACATATTATTTATTTTTGTTTAGATGCTTTTGTTACTCTAAAGAGGGAAACAGATTATTTGGTCAACAATGGTGGAACAAGGCAGAAAATATGACCTGTGGTAAGTGCTTTTTATATTTATAGTACCCTAGATTCACAAGCTAAACTAAACTGATACATATATTCTACTAACAAATACAAATAAGACACAGGTTTTCGGTTAGGTATGATATTTTATTAATATCATTTTTTCTGTGTCTAATTTCAATGAGTCAAGATGTCTAACATCCAATTGTTATTTCCATAATGTCCGGTGTTACATATTTGTAATTCACGAAATTATTTTCTTCGAAAATATGTTAATTTTTATCAGCAGTGTTTGCAACAGTAGATTCATATTAATATTTTGAACTTTATCTAGTGAACTTTAATTTTTGTTTCTTGCTGACCTACACAGTGTGTGTGTGAAAGCACGGGTTTCTGAGGTATTATGCATGGTCATATTTGAATGGAATTTTTCAGTGTTTTCGGACTAATCTACAGGATGTCCAATATACAATGTAACCCGGAGTTTGGGATAGTAGAACTTTTTAACCTCAATCAATACACAAATAATGGTTACACCAAAATGAAGCTTTGTTCATACATATATTTTTAAACTATGTTTGTGTGTGTGTGTGCAAAACATGTAAATTGACTCATAACTCATACGTATGGATATTCTGGTGTTAATTTTCAGTTTGTTTACTTGGAGTACGTTGGAAATTATGAAGCAGAAAAAAGAATTTTTCATTTCCGCTGATAACTAATTGGATGAGGCTTCTGTAAGGGGAAACTAGGAAAATCGTAGTTTGCATAAATTATCACGTATGTGTATGTAAGTAAAAGTTTTATCATGATAATTTCAAAGTTTCTTTCTCGTTGTTTTCAGGAATTGCATAATGTAGACAGATCCTTAACACACCTTTTAATGCACTGAAACATCAGCAATGTTGCCAATTCAGAGTATTTTTGAAAACTACGATTTTCCTAGTTCCCCCTTACAGAGGCCTTATCCAATTAGTTATCGGTGGAAATGAAAAATTCTTTTTTCTGCTCCATAATTTTCAAGCTACTCCAACTAAACAAACTGAAATTAACACCAGAATATCCAGAATTAACACCAGAATTAACACCAGAATATCTCACACACTGCCTGTTAAGACGTGTTGACACTTGTTAATTTGGCAACCTAAGGACTATACTGTACAAGATTCATAAATTTCCGATTTTATCACAAATGCCAAAACTACAACAACATTCCGGAAACTTTAGACTGTCCCTCGTATTATTATTATTATTATTATTGAAACCGGAAGTTCATGAAGCGGTACTTTCTCTTCTTGTATCTCTTTCCGACAGACTTCTCTGTTGGCATGAAATAACATTATTTAATCATTTAGCTTGTAGCCGCCGAGTTGACGAATTAAAGAAAAGTCGTCCTGATGTCAGCCTGCATTGTACAGAGGAAGGAAATTATGAAGCTCTCCAGTGCGACGATGGCATTTGTTGGTGTGCTGATGAGAAAACAGGAACTCCCATATCAGAGATTGTTCCTGAGACCTTATGGACATTGCTAAGTTGTTGTAAGTAAATATGAATTTTCTTTCGCTGGCGTTTTGTGACAAATGATATGTATAATAATAGTAATAGTAAGTTTTTATTACATTATGTTTTATTTACCAATAATGCTTTCTAGGACAGTTTTAATAATTAAACTACCTAATTACGGAAAACTTTTGTGATTTCCGTTTTTATAACTGAATACATCAATATTTACCATTTATCTTTTATTTCTAAAAAGAAAAAAAATAATAAAAGTAATAAATACACATTTATAGTCAACAGTTAAAATGCATGTATTTGTGTGAAATAACAATTATGTTCAATAGTATCAGCAACTATCAATAAATATAATTAACTAATGAAAAATACGTATTAGTCACAATATAATTGCATTCAGTTTAAATAATCCATCCAGGTTGTTATCATGACTGACAATTCATTTTTCTTATGCTAGTAATTTTTTTTATTATTATTATTTTCTACTTTCTTATTCTTCAAATTCCATTACCTGAAGACTTCTATTTTATAGGACTCATTCCACCCGCTGTACAACTAGAGTTACCAACTGACCGGTATTTTTGTCAGCATCAACTATATATTTAAAATAGTTTAAAATACAATTATTCTTAATTTGTTGTAAGGATTATGAGCGAATTACGGTAATTTTAGTTTTTAGAGTTGACCACCCTATGTATGAAATTTACTACTACTTCTGGTCTCAATATTGATTTTCATTGAGCAAAAACGACAACAGAACTCGAGATGTAGTTTCGATCCAGTTTTGCAAGAGTGGGTTCCATTTCCTCCCATAATCCTATATTGAATTCGGAAGTGATTAAAATTAACCATTTTCGGTTTCAATATTTATCATAGAACAAAAATGGTAATAGATAGCGACAAGCTGTTTTCTGCAATCGATTCAGGGTCTCAAAAGTATATATCATCGCAACCCGCAACACTATCAAAAACGAAAGTGGCTGAAATTTACTACTACTTCCGGATTTAATACTGATTTCTCTACAGCGGAAATGGTAAGAGATATCGAGATGCAATTGATTCACAAGAGTAGGTTCTATCTCTTCCTTTAGTCATCTATTCAATCCCGAATTGGTTCAAATTAACTATTTTCTGTTTCAATATTTAGCGCTATAGAACACAAACAATAAGACATTCTGATATTGATTTACCGTCTGAGGAACAGGTTCTGTCTTTGATATTATTAATCTATTACAACTAGTAGTTATATATGTACTACTTCAAATTACAGTATTGAATTTCCATAGTTTGGAAGTTTACGGTAGTTTCACACTGTGAAAAGAAACTCCTTGTTTATTCTCTAAATGTGGTCACCCTATCGTAGATGCATCTGTAAAATATATGTAAGTAGTGGTCAGGTGACATGGTGTTATGCACATTAAATCGGCACAGAAAATACATTATTCGTATGTGAGGTTCATGCAGACATTCCATTTTTATTTATTTATTTTTTGCCAGCTCTTACAAAAATACATTATTTTATTACTTTTCCACTTGGACCTCTGTATGTAGTATCATCTAAATCTGTAAAACCAATGAAATTACTTAATGAACCGAAGTACTTGAATGGTAAAAATGATAATCTTGACCGTATACGTTTCAGTGACCATTTGTCGCCTTTATCAATACGAGTCCTTTAAGTAATTTTACATTGCTTGTAGAATCACATCATCGCATTATTATTGTACAGGACTAATAGCTGTATTAATCGTCGTTACAGACATCACAGAAACGTAAACAGCTAAAATTACCATTTTTACCATTGGGGTACTTCGGTAAGTAGTTTCATTAAGTAATTTAATTGGTTTTAACTTTATATATTTCTATGAAACTGTACATACAGATATCAAAGTGAAAAATAATAAAATAATGTATTTTTGTAAGATTTTGCCAAGGGATGTCAATGATCATTATTAAAAAAAAAAAAAAAAAAAAAAAAAAAGTGTTCTACTGTCTGAATCTTGCTCTCACTTCTCATTTCCACTACAATATTCAGATCTATGGTTTTTAAATAAAGAAGTAGCCCTTTATATTTCATATGGAATGTTTCGGAAGTTTTAGTTACATTGTTACAAAAACTGAAAAGATGGAGAAAATAACAACGAAAGTCAATTATTGAGTGATCTAAAATTGCCAGTATTAATACTATTGAAAATTGATATAGAAATCCTAGACGGCTTCGGATAGACTTCTATGAAACAAAACGATAAAGTTTATTCCCTTGCTTCAGGTTATAATTGGGTACAACTTATCAACCATATGATTCACTTACACCCTCCATTCCAAAAGAAACCGAACGTTTAAAAAAAACAAAAAAGCAATGTACATTTTGGAATAAATCATTTTTATTAATCAATGTATTCCCCTTCTGCATCGATACTCATATTTGCACGCTCCAACAAGTTGTCAAACGACTTCTCCATGTCCTTTATTGGAATGGTCTTTAGGACTGCGGTCGTCGCTTTCTCAATGGCATCAATCGATGCGTGCCACTTTCCTTTCATCGCCAAATGCAGTTTCGGGAACAGATAGAAATCGCACGGAGCGAGATCTGGTGAATAGGGCGGATGATGCAACCGAATAATGTGATTTTTGACCAAAAATTCAGTTACAAGTCGCGAACGATGTGATGGTGCATTATCGTCCAAAAGAGTCCAACTGCCGATTTCGCGATATTCGGGCCGAATACGACGAATTCTTGCCAGCAAACGCTTCATGACGCCCAAGTAAAACTCTCCAGTGACTGTCTGGCCGGACTGAACAAATTCTTTGTGGATAATTCCTTTTGAATCGTAAAAACAAATCAGCATCACCTTAACTTTTGACTTCACCAAGCGACTTTTTTTGGGTGTTTCTTCATCCGGCGCTCTCCATTCAGCACTTTGCCGCTTTGTTTCGGGCTCATATTCAAAACACCACGTCTCGTCACCAGTTACAATCGATTTCAAGAAGTTTCGATCCTGCCGAGCACTTTTAACGATGTCTTTGCAATGCGCAATTCGATCAACTTTTTGGTCTTCGGTGAGTTTGTGTGGTACAAACCGCGAATTAACCTTCTTAAGGCCCAAAACTTCGGTCAAAATGCGGTATGCGGTTGTTTGAGGAATGCCTAATTCCATTTCAATAACTTTCACCGACTATTTTTTGTTATGTTTGATGAATTCACGCACTTTTTCGATGTTTTCTTCCGATAATCCGGTTCTGGGACGGCCTGATCTTTCGTCATCATCCAGCGTCTCTCTACCCGATTTGAATCGCCTGAACCACTCGTAAACTTGCGTACGGGATAGACACTCATCACCATATGCATTTTGTAGCATTTGGTGCATTTCACTAAAAGTTTTACCCAGTTTAACACAAAACTCAATTGCAGCGAGTTGTTTGAAACTCATTTTCCGACCGATGTACACAACACACTGACAGTTGAAACGCAATAACTTTCTTGCCGTGCATCCAAATGTCATGACATTTATACCAGTTGTCAATGAGGGACTACGCCATCTACCGGTAAAATATCACAACAGATGGCACTAGTGGTACTATTTGTTTTCAAAAGTTTGGTTTCTTTTGGAATGGAGGGTGTATATAACACATATAAAGTTAATTATCATGGAATTTGCTCGCTTCATTATGAAATATTTTCTTGGGACAGTGGAAAAATTATTTCTTTTACATAGTCATAATCATAATAAATAATTACGAATTCATCCGTCTTGATTTATGGTAGTCCACAATTAGACCTTAAATAATTAATGTTTACATTTCTAAAAAGAAATCAGGAAAAAATGTTATTTCTTAAAAGAAGAAGACCCCTTCACTCCTGTGAAACCAGGAGTTCAAAAAATGAACCAATACGAATATATCATATTATTTCTACTACGTGGAAGCATCGAGCCTAAACATGAGTTAGTATGTCGTGGAGCGCATGTTAGTCATTACGTAGGCAGCGTTTGTTTCTGTTTATTGAAAATAAAGAATAAACTACAGAAGCTGCAAAGGAAATCTGAGCTGTGGAAGGGGAGAGAACTGTGGTATTTGGGCATCTCAAAACGCGATTCAGCTGACGACAAACCTTAGTCCGGAGACCAGTTACCGTAAACAGAAATCTGGAGCAGATTGTAAAGGCCGATCCATACATAAATACATGTCAATTGGCAACACAGATGGGATCAGCCCAAGGCAGTGTATGTCATCATCTTCATCAACTTGGGTTTGGGGACGGCCTCGACTTATGCATATGAGCTGACACCACAACTGACCAAAAGACGACTCATTCTGTGTTAATTGCTACAGAATTCTCCAAATGGCAGGTTTTGGCGTCGGACCCTCACTGTTAATGAAAAATGAATTTTTCTGCAATGCTCTACCGGTGGCTGAGTTACTGCGACCAAGCCAAGATGCATTGAAAAAGGGAAGATTTGAAACAAAAGTCATATTGAGCATATGATGTAATATTAGTATAGTGTTCTGGGAACTCGTTTCAGAAGGTCGTATTGTGGACGAAAGACTTCACGCTTGTCAATTACAGCGGCTCCATTACATTATGCGATAGAAATTCATTCAACAGAATGTGGTTTTATTCAGGTCGATAACTCCCAGTGTCAACGGTACTGGTCATGGGTACTAATAACTTAGAAACTCCAGGAATTACAGGGTTTCGAATTGATACAACATTCCACATGCAGTTCAGACCTTACCCTTTCAGATTATAATTTGTTCCACTTCCTTACACACTTTCTACAAGATTTGAAACAACTGACAGTGTAGATAACGGGCTGTACGAGTTTTTGGCCTGCAAACCTTTCGAATGGTATTGTCGTGGGATTTCGGTTCTCGTGGAATTTTGACAGAGGACCACCGAACACAATGAACTTTACTTCGAGGAACAAAGTACGCCTTCACGAGTCTTACATAGTACCAATGTTTCGCATCTAAAAGGATCGAACTTGTAATTTACTCTGGTATTAAAAATAAGTTTTAATTCATGTATATTTGATGTACTTGTAATTTCACAATATGATCATTTTAGAACGCTTTTGTGACATAATTATAATATATTTTTACAGTTATAAAGTAAAATATATTTTTCTCTTCGGTAGAGAATCAGTAGTAGTAGTGGCTAACAGTTAATGATCACTTTCTCAATACACATGCTTTTGTTTATATCGAAATCTACTCTAAACACAAATAGATATAGAGACGAGCAAAAGTTATTTAAAAGAAGACAAGTCAGATATTGGAATTCTTAATCAGCTAGGTGTAACATTGTACCAATAACAAATGTATAATCTCTTGCAACTACGACCAATGATCTCGTTCACTTATCTCGTACTAATCTTAATAAGTAACTTGAAAAATTACTCGTATTAATGTTTAGGTCAAACATTTATTTGGAATACTATAAATAGTGCCTGAAAGGACACTTAAATAATCGATATACAAAGACAAGAAAAATAGTGTATATTATAAGCTAAATCTTTCTCTCTTAAAATAGATATCGACGCAGAAGTGGGATCACAATATTTGAGGCAATGCGAGAGTATGTATGTCGCTCAGCAGAAAATCATTAAAGAACTTCAACGACACGGAACAACTGCTGCTTATGATTATCTTATCTGTGATCCAGATGGTACCTATGGAAACAAGGCTATAGACAACTTGTAAGTATCAGACACTCTATTCACACACACACACATGTATATATTTATAAATTATAAAATCTAGGAGCAATATAGTGTTATGCCACAATTTTCAACGCTAACCTTACTTTACTTTTTTAATATTTACTCAGTAACTTCCGTTAAAATTCATTCAAACTTGAGCTTTATTGATAGAATAAATGTGGGACCTAACTTTCTATAGAAAAGAAGGTTCCACACATAGTAAATATTAAAAAAGTAAAGTAAAGTTAGCGTTGAAAATTGTGGCATAGCACTATATTGCTCCTAGATTTTATCATTTATAAAAGATGGACTCGAGGCAAGATAGTGATATGCCATAGTAGAATGGTTTCGATAAGAATGTTAATGAATATTCCTGAATTTTTCATAATTACCAGTTTATTGCTTTTTCTTTATATACTGCAATGTAGTAATCCACATCTAAATATAAGCAATATCTACAATAATTTATTCATATTAGTAAACAAATCTCTCTCTATTTAAAGTTACGAAACGATACTTTAGGTAGATATATAAATTTGAATGATTAAAGTGAAATAAATATGAAGAAAATATCATAAATATTAAACTGTCTTATAAGCTGAATAAAACCACAGTTTCTCTTCTACGTAAGTTCAATATTCAAAGTAAAATAATGTTTTCACTGAACACTACAGAGTTATTTTTTTCGCGTATTTAAAAAAAAAAAATAATTTCCATGTTTAACGATAAAAAGTATTATTAGCCTATTTATATTAGCCTATCAAACTCGTTACTGTAAGTTTAATGTAATATCAAAGTTGTTGTACGTAGTTGAAATGATTTGTTAAACAACTATACTAATGTTTCCAAGAAACATTAAAAGTCATATTCTTCAACTACTTGTAACTCTGTTTGAGGGAAACACATTTAACTCTGAAATATGTCATTTTAATAGCTTAAGCTGAGCGTAATTTGAGCGAACTGAGTTTAAACTAGGTTAGAGGAAATGATCGTAAGAGGGTTATCTGCAAATTTTGAACATCTTGTAGATCTTTATAGTTAATAAATTGAGTTCACTGAATGTTATTCCAACGGAAAACAAAAAGACAAAAGGACAAGTGGAAATGATGTACCACGCTGATGAAAACGTTATCTGATGTCATATTGTCCAAATGCTAAATTTTCTTCGCCGCTGATATACAATAGAGATATGAACACCAATTCTGTATAAAACAAATGTTGTACATTTATTCCTTTAATCAACATAATCCTAAGCCCACGAAATATATTGTACTTATTTGTAACATCTGTCGTAATTACTTTGTTATTTTTTAATGGCGCAAATAGTCTTTATAACATTAGAAGGAATCATCAATGAGGGATTTACTTTTTCATTTCAACAATATAGTTAATTTTTAACATTGTATCGCTTCAAGAAAAACCATACGCTGAATTTGGGAAACAAATTGCTAAGGCACATTATATATATATATACTTTAAAAAAAGTGCTCCATTTATCTTAAATTCGTTTCTTTCCAATGAATCACTTTCATTAGCATGAGAAACACATTCCTCTTCACTATCGCGAGACAAATATTCAATATCGTTGCTATCTTTTTCTCGCACGCTTTCTGATACTACTTGTACTAATTTCCGCCATGATAGTCCGATACATGGCAGGTTGTTCATGCTGAAATGTTTACAATCATATTTATGGAGGAACACAGATTTATAGCACTTGTGTTGTTATCTCTTAACATTTGGAAACTTCTTACTGATAGTTAAATGTACTACAGATGAAGACCCACAAGCAACTCTTAGTTTATTTTTGGTCAAAGTGTGGCATAGCACTATCTTGTCCCAAACCTTCATATAAAAGATTGTAGAAAATTTGATCTATAACTAGAAAGTTACAACTGCTGCAATTAAAGAAAAAATAATTGAATTGCTTGCAAAACATTAATATGTAACAATAAACTATAGGATTAAAATTAACGGCAATGTACCTTATTTACAAACTGCTACTTTTAACTTCTGTTTCATTTAAAACCGACATTACGTAAAAATTCTTTGTGAATTATTTCAACACAAGAAGCATCAAAATCATGAAGTGCACAAATTATTCGTAATATATTATTAACATATCTTACAGATTGCATTTAAAAAAAATCATTAAATGATGCAACCAGAAAAAAAAGTAAAAATTTAAAAGAAATATCATAACCATAACAACATTCCATTTTCCAGATGCTTATGTGTATGGAAAGATAACAAACCTATCGGAAGCTATTCAGCTCCTGTAGAGGAAGAACCCAAAGTTGATTGCAGTAAGTAGCTGTCATTGTCTGTATTATCGGTGTTGGTTTCCTTTTAACGAAAAAATGTACTTAATACTGAAATACTATCTTAAGTAGTTGATGTCTGATATTCCTAAAATCAAAGTTCATAAAATCAACGGCATATATCCATTGAAGTTAATGGTGTACTGTTTCCTTAAACACTATCTTCCAATTGAATCTCAAATTTTTATTATTCACAGCGCTATTAGAATAAGGGGTGTAAATATTTATAGATCTTATATTGGACTATTCTTATGACTATTCTTTTAAAATCACATTGATATTCAAGCTGTTATTAAATTGTTTTAATTTCACTCTGATTCTCATACTTCTTGCACAATTAGTTTATTGTTTAAATATGTTTCAGTACAGTGATTAAAAGAGAATTATATTTTACACACACACACACACACACACACACACACACACACACACACACACACATATATATATATATATATATATATATATATATATATATATATATATATATATATGTGTGTGTGTGTGTGTGTGTGTGTGTGTTTATGTTAAAATTACACTAAAACTCCTCTAATCTACTTAAACAAATGGTCAAACTAACAGGTTTTTCTACACCCTATTCCTTACGTAAAAGAGCAGAAATGATAATGTTCCAGATCATAACCAGCAATGAGAATCTCAAGAGTAAAGTCGCTAATCGAATGCTTCTTGTGCCCCCTGACCCGAATTGACAGCCACCCACCAATGCTGTACCCAGGAAAAATTATTGGAGCCACAACCTTCTTTCCTGAAAATATTCTCAATACTACACAAAATAAAATGGCATTGTAGGTAGTTTGCGAGATTCACTAATACGAATTCTTAATCCTTTTTTACTTCTTACTCTTTTATTTCCTCTCAGTATGGTTTGCTAGTCACTCCTGGATTTACCTACAGTTTTACTTTCTTTCTGTATATTCCTTGATTTAACATCTGTTGACCACTGCACTGCCACAAGCTTTCTTGAGCTTTCTGTGGACATGATGCCAACAGCTGAACTCTTTTTCTATACAAAATGAGATCATTGCTCTTTGTTTCAACCTCTTACACATGAATTCTAATTGAATAATCAGAAAACTAATAAGAACACACACACAAAATATTAGCGCAAAGTCATCTGCATACACATATTCAGCACGTTAAATACATATATATACATACATATATATATATATATATATATATATATATATATATATATATATATATATATATATATATATATATATATATATATATATATGTATATATATATGGTCAGAAATTGCTTTTGCCTTCTTTCCTACACCGAATTCAAAAACATTTCTAAAGTTTAGTCCTGCCAAATATGCGTAACTTGCTTTGATCATATACATGCAAGAAAGCCACAACTTCGTTTTGATGATTTACATAGTGTCTATTTTATGTTTGTTCCTGTTGATCTTTTAGAATGTGAATAAATAATAAACGTAATTCTACTAAAGCATTTATATTGAAAGTGTAGCGTACCTCTGAAAAAGATATTAGAGTAACTAGTGAACTGATAAACGGAAACAATTATAAACTTAAAATTCATTAATTCTCACAAACATAATTTTCATTGTTTAATTGTAAAAAGAAATGCACACATTTGCTTGCTGTCAGCTTACCTAAGGATAAAGGTTATTCTTCTGAAAAAGAGGTATACTTGAGTTCCATTTAACCGAATTTGATGGGACCGATGGTACTTCGGTTGAACGAAAATTCGGTTAAGCCAAAATAAAGATATTTTGATGTATAGTATTATATATTTTATATATTTTCTATGTGAAAAGATGATGTTGATAACATATGGCCTTCAAAATTGAACACTGCTAAGCCAAAGCCGTACGATTAAAACAATGAAGTTTAATTCAGCTTGTATAATGGAAAAAAAAAAAAAAAAATTCCCTCCTAGATTAGATGAAGCTTTTTAGCAGCTTGTTCTCTGAGACGTTTAATCAGAATTACTCACCAGGGGAGGATTCTGACTTGTTGTTTCAAGTAAACTATGATATCGTGCATGAATAAGGATTTTTCTTAAAACGATTCGGTTAACCTGGAAATTCGATTAATCAGAATTTTGTTAAACGGAACTATAGTGTAGGTGCTCAATTTAAGAAGAAAGAAAGAAAAAGTAAAATTATATGACTATTGATGTGCGCTTCTACCGTTCGTCATATAAATCGAAAATACGTCTGTTCCATGACAATTTTCATTAAAATTGTCCGATTTCGATCAAACATAGCGTGTCTTCTTTGAGGTTCATAAACTAACCCTATCACTTAAACTCATATTGCTCAAGAGTAAGGGATGAATTTAAATTAACCGAGCGATCAACATTGGATACTACTACAAAATACAAGTAGTAGTCATATTTGGCTGATATTTCAGTGCATAATAAGCATGTCTTCTTCCGTTATTCAGTCAGTGTTTCCGCATCGAGTATTCTATGGGGGAAATAAAGAAGCCACAAGAATGCAGAGACGTAGTTCAAGTTAAATTCTGATAAATTAGCTAGACGAAGTCCGCAGCAAGTAACTACCTAATTAACTCTATGGCCTATGGTACCCTGAGGTTAAGTGCCGCGTTCATAAAAGCTCTCCATTGACTTCTGTCCTTTGCCAACTGGATCCAGTTTTTACATTGTATTCCTACTTCTGCGAGATCCATCGTAACATTATCCTCTCATCTACGTTTAGACCTTCCTAATAATCGTTTTCCGTTTGGATTTCCAATTAAAATTGAAATTGTTAATACTTTCTCCCACTCTGGCTACATGATGATTTGCCCACCTTAGCTTCCTAGACTTAATGACCCTAACAATGTTTGGTAAATGGTATAAATTATGCAGTTCCTCGTTATGAAGTTTCCGTCATTCTCCATTCCCGTTCCTCTTGAGTCCGAATATTCGTCTCAGAATTTTACTCTCAAATACTTTCAATCTGCATTGTTCCCTCAGAGTAAGCGACCATGTTTCGCAACCATGCAGTACAACAGGCACGATTATCGTTTTATATATTTTAAGCTTCATATTCCTAGAAGAATTCGGGACGACAAGATTTTGAACTGAATAATACAATGAATTTCGTGCTTTCAGTCGACATTTAATTTCTTCGTGAATATGATTTTGATTTGTTAATATTGATCCAGGATACTTGAAAGTATCCACATTATCGAAAGTATTATTTGATATTTTGGCGCATCTATAATTAGTAGTATTACGATCCCGGCGAGCTACTATGCATTTAGTTTTCTCTCCATTTACTTCTAAACCTATGTCCCTGCAAGCGTTTAATAGGAACTCTGCATTTCTTTTTACTGTTCTCCTATCAGTCCTATCAGATATCACCAAATGCCATAACTTGGTGAATATCATTCAGCTTTAAGCCCTCGTTACTATCTTTGATTTTCCTTATAGTGTACTCCAGACAAAAGTTGAATAATAACAGCGACAACTCATCTCCTTGTTCAGGCCGTTCTCGACTCTCGACGTGAAAGCTCGTGGACAAGAATTTTCCTACTTAGACTTTACTTTGGGATTCATTTAAACATATTTTAGTTAATACAACTAGCTTTTCCGGTATTTCAACCGAGTTGCACACCTTTTTGAAATCAATAAATAATTGATGGTATTGTATTCCCATTTCTTTTCGAGTATTTGTCGATAGTTTATAAATTTCGCCTAAATCCGCACTGATAATCTCCAAGTCAATTTTGCTAATAGAACTCTTGTAGCAATTAATCCTAGTTCCATGTAAGGAGAATGAGTTTGTGTATCTTGTTCCACAGTTTTTCCCCTTCAGATAAAATTAACCGGAGATTTGTGTTTCTGTAATTTCTTTATAGCGATTTCTATTTCAGTTCGATTAGGCTCTGGAATGCACAATTGTGCTGTGTGCATTTCCCTTTCTCCACGAACATTAGTTTTTGGCTGCGTGTTAAGCAAATCGTCAAGGAAATCTTTTCATCTATTCAAGTTATTATCTGTATTTGTGAGAATTGTTTCATTGGCTTTCTTAAGTGTGGGTATGGTGGCCTTTCTTAATAATGATGCCCTTATACATATCCCGAATATTTTTGTCTTTACTATAATCTTCAAGTTCATTAATTTTAGCTTTCAAAAATTCGTTTTTTTTTTTAAATAAAAGTTTTGGAAGTTTCCCGCCTGATGTTAACGAAATTTTGTGTACTCACATCGTTCGTATTTTGTAGCCAACGCAGTTTTGCCTTTTTCTCTTCTCTTCCAGTTCAGTGCATTCCTGATCGAACGATGGTTTGTTCCTATGCATTTCCTCTTGTCCAATTTTTCTTTTGCTGAAATTTTAGTACTATTCCTAATTTCAAATCAACACTTGTGCACTCCGAACCTTCTAAACCCGAGAATCTACTTGACTATTCAATCTGGTATTCTCCTCTCGTCTGGCTCTCCTCTAACTTCTTTAAGTTAAACCTCTCTGTTTTCAGATGTTGAATACATCCTTTATTCAACAATAATCTCACTCTTATTATTGCTGCTACCTGGTAGTGATCAGTGTCATAGTCAACTCCCCTGAACGACAGAACATCAATTATGCTAGACTGTCTTCTATATACTGAAACGTGATCAATGTGATTACATTTTTTTTTTTTTTTTTTTTTCATCTGTGAGGTCCAAGTATATTTACAAATGTCACGATGTGAGAATTTTGTACTCTTCACGATAAAGTTTTTGGATATTGCAGGTGTCATTATTTCCTTAGGCAGACCTTCATTCCCTATAATCTGTTTGAAAATATCTTCTCATTCTACCTTCGCATTGAAATCTCCTAATAGAATTTTCATATGGTATCGCGGGAGTTGGTCAAATACTCGTTCTACTTCTTCGTAAAAACTATCTTTTATATAGTCATCCTTATCTTCAGTTGGGGCATGTACATTTAAAACAATAACATCACATCACCGACGCTTGACAGTAATAAAAGAAAGTCTTATCATTAACAAGTTCAACCCGTAATTGCTGATATTATTTGTTTGTGAACGAAAAACCCTGTTCCTAGTTCGTGATTTTTATTTCCTTTTACGCAAAAGAACGTAAAATTTCCGAAATTCACTGTTCCTTACCCTCCCCATCTAACTTCCTGAACCCCAACTAGGTTCATCCTATATTTCTCAAACTCACTCATTACGAATTTTAACTCACTTGCCCCATAAAAATTTCTTATATTCCATGTTTCAAATCTCATCTCCATTTTACTTTGCTGAGATCGTGCCAAGTTATCAGTCCTGGTCCGAGGCTTACTCTGCAGCAAGTAGGAGGACGAAATAGTGCTAAGTGAAAATACAACTCATTTACAGATTTTACTATGGATCTTCATAAGAGTGCGTAAATATGCATACTTTTAACTTAACTTACAAGCTAGTTCACATTATCTTTTAAAGCAAATAAAGAGGAAAAAGCCTTCATTCTTCCACCGTTTACATGGTTACTAGTTACTCATATAAAAAACAAAAGTGTCTACATAACTTGCGTTGTAAAAACTTTTATTTACTACATAATATATAATTACGTAAACAACATAAACAACTTAATACACTAATTACATTAAAATATGTCTACCGATATTTCAGACTGTGCACGTGATAAACGGTACTACGAAGCAGAAGGGAAACAACATACCATGAACTGTCAGGGCAATGGCAATTATGCAAGTAATCAGAAAAGTGGAGAAACAAATTATTGTGTGGATGCCGATGGATTTAAAACCGATGACCTGAATGACGAAACGCAAAAATGTCCGGAGTGGTAAAATAAATCTTTCACGCAATGAACATGAATGTGTTATAATTTATTAATGAATGAATTTAAATAAAAATACTTACACAAATTACTCACTTCCATATTCCTTGATGTCTGGTAGACAAGTGGTGACTTCTGAATATTTCGAAAAACAACTTGGTTATTCTTTCTCCAAGAGAACTATGTAATGCACCAAGAATAAAGTAATATTACGACATGCCAGCAAGTTATGTATCAAGTGATTATTTCCAAGTAACATAAGTGAATATATACTGTATATAAGAAATCCATTATGAACTTTCTTAGATTACGTTTATTCTACTAGATATTAACAGCTAAGAATATGTAAGAGATTACTAATACAGTAGGACGTCGATAATATGAATGTCAAAAATCTGAACGCGGTTCCTAGAAGCCTTTTACAGTTTGTTTTAGCGCTAGCGATAAACAAACAATAGGGTTGTCCTTCGGCTTGTGTGAAGTCATTGTTTTTACAAATGTTCATTGATATGTAATTGTTTGTCATGCATATTTTTATTTACCCTTAAGCCTATACAAGTTAAGTTTTAAGAGAGTTACAAGAACAGTGTAATGTAGTATACGAGCAGGTTCTTCAGAAACATTAAATGTAAGTAGCCTTACGCATGGTATTGTAATTACTGTATGTACTGAAAACCACTGCATCGATAAAAGAGCATACCGTACAGTACATTTAAGCCTAAAGGGCATTTTCTTGGTCATTTCCGAAAATCCGAACCATTTAAAAATTCGAACTACCTGTTGTCCCAATTAGTTCGGATTTTCGACTTCCTACTGTATACGATTAAATAGAAGTATTGTCTGTTGAGTGGGGGTGGGATGGGAATTAATGTTTTCGAAATATCCATAAAGTAGAATTCGTCAATCTGACATTAAGGACATGGAAGTAAATTTACTTGAAATATTATAATTTATGTAAACTAAAACATTGGCGCAGAAAATTATTTTGAATATTAAATTGTGAAATTATAAATCATAACTTTTATTATTTGTTGTAGTTTCAGTAATAAACATAATAATGTAAGTCTTTACGAGATTCTTCCGTGAAAGTAATGGTGTGAGATGTAAAAATGGTTATAAGGTTGAAAACATGGTAAAATTTTAAAATTTATGTAAAACATTCATATTAGAAGTTGTTAAGGATGTGTATATACACATAAGCATGCTGTTAGATAAACACGTTGAAGAGAAGTGACTTTATTACATGGTCACATAAAAGTTTCAGTTTAAATCTTACTTTTAATCGTTGACCTATTTGAACAAAAATTTTAAAAATTACCTTGTCTTTTATTTAACTGGCTGGCATAAAGATTTAATTGAGATTTATTAATTCAGATGTTTATCCTGATGATTATTTTCTGTTTATGTGATACATTTATTTACACATGGATTTTGATTTTGAAATGTTCGCATAATCCTAAAAAGGGTTTACGCTTTTTCCGCAACGATATGTACTCTCATATGAAGGATTTTCCAAACATTAAATCTATACTATATAAAAGAGTAGAAGTGGGTGATTCATCACCA
Organism: Thermobia domestica; assembly: GCF_964235325.1. NCBI lineage: Eukaryota > Metazoa > Arthropoda > Insecta > Zygentoma > Lepismatidae > Thermobia > Thermobia domestica. The sequence goes on along the minus strand of NC_137466.1, from coordinate 123,195,577 downwards.
CCTAGGCCATACTACTGTAGGTATTACCCCTACTACTAAGGTAACGTTGAATTTGGAGAGAATACTTCTTTTGTCACGAAGGTAAGGAATAAGGAAGGATTTATGGAAATACCCATCCTACGTGGGGTTCAAAAGTTTCCCTAACAATATGCGTTTCTCAGGAAAATCTGACGTTAGAGAGATGAAACTCAGCATATAAACTATTCCATAAAAATAAAGGAAAACATGTTTCAGTGTTTTCCGAAATTTGACTCCAAAGTGAAGAAAGAAAGAAGACCCTCATTTATAAAATCTAAAACTCACCTTTCTGTAACACTGGTATTAATAATTGAAAAAAAAAGTCACAAGAATAAAAAAGAAAACTGTTTCTGGAAGATAATTTGGCCCTGAATTAGATCGAATTGCAGAATTTCTCCATCGGCCTCAGTTTTCATGTGAAAGTAGTTTTTGTGCATGCCCATGGCCATTTACGTATTATATGTATTCGCCATAAAGACATGGTCTCGCAACAATAGTCTCTTACATAAAGTTTTTAAAAATCGGTATTAGTACACAAAGGAATTAAAGGAATGAGCAGCGTAGAAGTAAGTAAAAATTAAGAAACTTACCTAAAAATGTTTTCTGCCCGATTTCCTGTGAAACTTTGCCTCAAGAAAGTCCCGTCGTAAGGTCCAGTAATAGCCAGACAACATTGCTGCACTCCACTTCCCTTGATAACGCTTTTCCATTTGAGAAATATTCTGGTGAAAGAGTTCACTATATTCGTCACTAATGGCACCAAGGTATTCAGGGAAGAAGTCCAAATAGTCGTTCAGGAAATGCAGTTTAAGTGATATGTTACATCCCATATGGTGATATGATCTCATTAGTTCATGTACAATATCGCCATAATTCTCTCCCTTATGGTTGCTTAAAACTTTTCTTCATACACTTACAAAGGAGAGCCATGCTATTTTCTCAACATCACTCAACAAGTCAACAAAATTTACATTAATCATTAATTTCCTAATTTACGGTCCTACAAATATTCCTTCCTTTATTCTAGGATCACTGATCTTTAAGAACTTCTGTTGCAAGTACATGAATGCACATGGTGTTTGGTCCATACCTTTCACAAAGTTTTTCACAAGTCCCAATTTAATGTGCAGTGGAGATAAATATACATTTTTAGGGTCTACAAGAGGAGAGTTCGCCACATTTTTATGTCCAGGCAGCAGTTCATTACGATTTTTTCCACAACAGTGATTTTTTCTGTCCCTGCTGCTCCACTCGCATAGAAAGCAGCAGTACTTTGTGTATCCCGGCTGCATGCCAAGCAGAATAGCAATTACCTTTAGATCTCCACAGATATTCCATTTGTATATGTCATAGTGAGAAGCAGTTTAAAAGTTTCATAAGTCTCTTTAAGGTTAACTGCGTAAGCAATCGGAACACAAGGAAATTTGTTCCCGTTGTGGAGGAGAACTGCTTTGAGATTCAATTTACTAGAAACTATGAACAGACGCCACTCATTACACTGTATGCATCGCCAAGAGTCTCCATAACGGATTTGACATTGTTACAAAAAATCACATCACCTTCCTTCGAGAAATATTCAGAAAATAAATATTTAAAAAAAAAATAAAATAAATAAATAAATAACAGCATGGCGGTCACGAAAAACACTCACTTTTGGATTGGGAGAAAGAAGATTCCATCCTTTCAATCACGAAGCTAAAAGCTCAGATTGCTGCTTAGATAAGTTTAAATCGCGAACAAAATCGCTGAGATCACGTTGTGTCAAAATATGTGGTGTATTTTATTCACAAGGTAATTTAAATGTTGGGTTGGCATGAGTGGATCCCCCATCTTCTGAACTTTCTTCACACTCGTTACCAGATTCATCGTCACCCACTACCACATTTTCTGGAGGCGCTAGAACAGGTAATTCCTAACTGGCATACAGGTCCATAGCAGATGGTAAATTCTGATATTGCTCACTCTTCTTTGTTTTCGACGTGATCCCAGCAATTTTTTAGACAAAAAATAACAGTCTGTTGTGTGATCCGTTGGTTTCCGCCAAATCATGGGAACAGCGAACGGTATATGTCGTGAACTTTCGCCCAGCCTGTCAGGAGTCTAACACATGTCAAGCAGCATATGGGGGGGGGGGGGGAAGGCTCATTTCTTGTCTTGGTCGCCAACCTTACACCCAAAATAAAGTTCGTAGCTCTTTACGAGCGAGGTCAATTATCGTTTTCGCGACTTGAGAGTCACCTCTCCACAGATATAACAAAACAAATTTGTACTATTGACACAGGTACGAGGCATTTTTTCCTTCTGAATGACCACAGCGAGGCTAATCCATATGAAGTGGTCCAAAAATGGTGAAAGTGGTTGCTCGACCATCTCCGAAAATTATAAAAAGTGGAGTGTGATGAACCTTGTGTATGAGAAGGTCAATAACACGAGGCACGTTTTCGGAGGTACAATTGTTCCTGAATGGCGGCCATCTTTGTTGTCAGTGGAGTGCCATTTTCTGCAGTTGCAAGCATTTACGAAAACCACATTTGCTCAGGATTTACTAATCAGAGGAACATGAAACAAAATCGAATGTGTACAGGAGAGACCAAGGTACACGGAGAATATATAATCGTGCGCCCAAATGGAGATTCAGGGTTACAAACTAATACATGAAATCACCAGAAAAAGTACAGAAAAGTGAACGTTTCAAGGGGCTGTATTTTGGAATGGCATAAAGTTAGTGGTTCAGAATTTATGGTGTGAATACTAGGGCATGTACAGATTCTTCAGAAACATTCACAACTATGATACGACTATTGCCACAGAGTTATGGGGGTTAGAAAGTTGGAGTTTGTCATTTTTATGGCATTTTTGGGGCTTAATATCCAGGATGGCAAACTGCTAAAAATTGCTGCTGCAGCCACAAAGCAGTTCTGTATGTTACTAAATTATTACAAAAAAATCATGACTGATATTACATGGAGAACAAAGTTAGGACAATGTTAAGAAAGCATGTGCTTGACGATGCCAAATCGGTGTATGAATCATCTTTTACGTTATGATCGGATGAATATTCATTCTACTTTATCAGTTTGAGGAAAAAGGCAGCAGGTGGCAGTGAAATCGCGGCCTAAATCGTTCACGTTTAAGTTACCCATCTGTATTGTTTTTTGTTTCCAAATGTCAGTCAGCCGCTTGGAGTATCCGTCAGTCGTTTTGCTACAGCCATAGTGGAAGGTTGTTGTGTTGTGCGCTGAAAATGACCTCTCAGTGTTCTGTGGGAAATGCAACTAATGAGGAATGCCATAAATCTACGTATGGTGTTTGTGCAAAGGAACTAAAGTATATTTCGGACTTGCAAACAGAAAGTCAGGAGCTGCTTTGTCTGCGAATTGGCTGTGAACCTGTGACAGCGTGCAAGTACCATGAAATAAGATATTTAGAGCAATATAACCATCTGTTCGGTCGTGTGTGTTGTGACCCAATGAACATTCATAAGAAATCTATTAAAAAGGGACTTCGAAAAATTTTCGTTGAACACATGCTACAAGGAAAGAAGACTGGTGTTCAGTTAATACCAGGAAAAGCACTTTGTCTCAATTGTTACTCCGCAGTGTTTGCATCCAGTACAAGTAACCTGGTTGAATTTGTTCCGTCAACATCCGTCTTAGAAACTTTAGATTCAGCATGTTGTGCGTTAGGATTATCGGCACCATCAAAAATACGAAAAGTTAGTGCCGAGAAACGTAAGCTTCAACGCAAAATGGACCAAGTGTCACAAGCGCTAAGAAGACAATTAGCACTTGCATTCGAGGAAACTATTGAAGATGAAGACGACAGCGTATAAGTGTCCTCGGATTATGAAATCCTGATACGTCAATTAAAAGAGAAATGTACCATTGTTACCAAGAAAAAGTAAAAATCTTAAGTTTGCTCCCAACAACATGGTCTCATAAGAAGATTGCAACTGAATTTAATGTGTCAGAACGTCTTGTCAAGATTACTAGGAAACTGGTGAGTGAGCAGGGAATTTTACCAGATCTGGGGCACAAGCAGGGAGTATCAATATCACCAGAGACAACAGAAAAGGTTCTCCATTTTTATGAAGACGATGAATACAGCCTTTTGTGTCCAGTCAAGAAAGACTGTAGATCAGTACGTGCAGGAAGTGTGAGGGTTCAGAAACAGAAACGACTGTTATGTAACCTGAACGAGCTTTACCTGGCATTTTAACAGAACCATCCAGAATGCACAGATATTCACAGGGCTAAGTTTTGTGCCATGAGACCTAAATGGTGCATTCTTGCCGGTGCTGAAGGTACTCATAGTGTCTGTGTATGTATGTACCGCCAAAATATAAAGTTAATGATTGATGAGGCAAAACTAAACGTTGAATACAAGGATCTCCTTGAGTTACTCGCATGTGGTATTAACAGCAATGCCTGCACGATGTAAACATGCGAACTGTCCAGGAAAAGCTGCCCTTCTGTCGATGTTTGATGAAGCCATGGAAAGTGAAGTTTTCCCTGACATTATTCAATTCAAGCAATGGGTTACAGTTGATAGGACTGAACTGATTACGGTAGTCAAACATGCGGACGAATTTTTTGAAACATTATGTGAGAAACTCGAGGATCTCAAAAAGCACAATAATTCCAAGGTTCAAGCACAATACCTAAAATACAAGAAAGACAATCTCAGTGATTCTGAGTGTATAGTTTTGACTGATTTTGCTGAAAACAATACATTCATCATCCAAGATGCCATACAGTCTGAAAATTATGCTTCTAACGGAAAAAAGTTGGGTCATTTCTATGATATCCAAATTTTCCTTTCTTTATTAAAAAAAGTGTTCAACGTGAAGGCTAAGTTGAAGATGTGAAATTCGATATATAGACTTGAATAAAAATAGAGGATATGTGTTTCAGTGTTTTCCTCCTAAGGGAAAAGAGGGACAAATTCTATAATATTAAAACATCTCTTTATTTATTCAAAAGGTGCCGAATGTGGGGATTCGCATAATGTGCGTTTCCCATACTCTTAGCTCAGATTAAATTTATTCATTCTTTGCGAATGAAAATAAATGCAGGAGAGGGGCGGTTCTTGAAAAGGACTGATTAATGAAAGTAATTCGGAGAAAGTGTAGGATAAAATAATTGATAAATTGAAAATATCTAGGCCTTATAATTTATCGGTCCTAAAGCAAAGAAAAATTGAATTAGAGGAGGATTGGTTCGCTCATTGATACCCTAAAGGAAAAGTAAGAGCGAAGAGTATTTTAAAAATAATCCTATAACTTTTCTTTTTTCTTTAGGAAACATTTCCCTACAATAGGTTTATACAAGCAATTAAAATGCGAATGAACACGCATGGGGTCAGAGTGGCGCTAGGAAGGGCTACTTGCGATTAGTAGGGAATATAGAGCATGTCAAGAGCATTTGGAAACTATGGCTTAGTTGTCGGGAAGTGTTTCGCTCATGCCGCTAGATGTATTATTTGTCATAATAGAATTGTTGACATTAAACAAGAAAAAAAAAAAATCAATGGATATAGAGGAGCTGCAGAATCTGAGTTTAATACATTTTGGAATAAGCTAAAACCAGACTTAGTGATTGAAAAAGAAAACAAAAGATATATTATAGATGTTACTTTTAGATTTGAAGATGGCGATATGGATCTGAACAGTGTAATTCGTTATAAACTCGTACATGAAAATAAATGAATACGTGACTCAAGTATTTTTGAAAATTCCGCTTATAATGGAGAAAGAGAGGCTATTTCTATAATATTGAAGTTGTTATGCCCCACTACTGGCATTAACAGTTCTGTTTTATTTGTTAATCATGAGTTCATTATGACTTACAAAAATATTTCATTTCATAAGTTAATGTGTTTATATTTTGCAGTTCATAATTAAGGATGATTTATTATTTATTTAATTTTCTAAAGATGGCATATTTTCAGTTATTTAAGTGGTTGTGTTAATATTTATCTGCACCTAAAAATTAGTTATTTATTCAACATTAATTAATAAAAGGATTTAATTGTCCGAAGAAGAAGAAAGATTTAAGATTTAAATCGATATAAAAAATGAAGAAATTCAATAAAAAAAAGAGAAAGAATTGATTAGATTTTCGTCTGTTGATTTTGTTATTCAAAAAAGTGTCAAATAGTTCAAGTGCCGAATCCAATTTTTTTTTGGAGTTCCGCGGTGATAGTGATAGAGTGAACATCGCAGAAAGTGAGCTGCCGAAGAGGAAGTGGTTAAAGTGAAAGACATTCATTATATATCATTTACACTCATTACATCTAAACACGAAAACATCTATATACACTTTCAAACATTTTACACACAATCATTTCATCTATATTTCACTTTTTCCAATATTTTCACCCCGAACAACTGGGTAACTGGCCCTCTTCTTCCCGTTGGAACTCCTTCCCGATTATGACATTATATACCTAATTAAGACTATACAATTACTACCTGGATTTGACTTATTGCTTCTATATATATCATAACGTAACTGACGAACATTTTATACTTAAAAACATTTTAATACTATATATAACAGGAAAAACGACTTTGAAGTCGACCAGAAAAAATGCAAATGGCGGCTTACGCCATTTGCAAAAATAGTTACAATTTCAAGAGGGACGTTTCAATTTTCATACATTTTTAGCATACTAGGCAAATAATGCTGATGCTTATATTTAAAACACCGATAGTTGGTGAATGAAGACAAAAGACAAAAGAATCCAATTTTATTAAAACAACTGACAGGGATTAATCTTCAAAGTGCAAACGTAAAGATCTGAAATTTTATAATTAATTATATGGCATACAAGCAAGTAATTAACATGGTGCACTAAAAGTTCTTTCTAGGGGCTTAGGCCCTTCTTTATCACCGTATGCCACCTAAAAGATATTAAATATGTAGAAAAAGTAATCAAAATATAATTCAAACTTCAAATCAAAATTTCAGTGTTCTTTGGTGTCTGTTTATGTACGAAATTAAGGTAGTTAGAAAGACTGGGACATCTTCATACTTTCCTTATGTAACAGTTAAAGCTAGCAAATATAATTATCGGCATATTAAATATCGTAAATATTAATGAATATAAAATTAGTCCTGTTGTACGAGATATCTATTTTGTCTTTACGATCAGCGGAGTTAATGACTGATGGGTGGTACCAAATATTATTCTTGTATGCAAATTATAATATATGAATAGTATGCAAGGCTATGCTAGTCGAGATGATTATTATGAATAATAATAGTATGTGAATATATGTAATACTCAAATGAAGATGATGATTATTATAGTAAATGAATGAATTAAATGAATTATGTGTGTAAGACTAAGCCTGACCTTGCCGAAGACTTTGAAAATATGATAATAATGAAACACAATAGGTACCCAGTCGTCATGCTGCAAAGTAACAAAAGGGATATCTTCGAAATAGTATATTTTATACGTTGAATAAAAATGAATGAGACCTTTGTGCCGATAAATTACTTAAATCAATTACTGTACATGTAAGGAATACCTAAATTCATGAACAACTTCCAAGTAAAATAAATATAAAAAATGTTTTAAAACATATTTCCATGAAACAATTTCAGTGAAAGTGACATGATGTCATATGCTAAACTTAGAGCACGAATGTCGTAAACATGCATGTATTTCGGCATGAAGCTTTTGTAACTCTGAGTATAAATTTGTAAAGCAATGACAGTAACATTTTATTTTATTTTATTGCTAACTAGTGAATTATTCAATAATTGTATCATCCACGGAAATTAGTTAAGTCGCGGTGTTCATTGTCCCGCGCGATGTGATTGTTGTTACACTTAGTATCTCCACACTTACCTGAATCTTCTGAGAAGACTTTTCCACGTCAGAACGCGTGGTGGCGACCCAGGCAAATCAAAAATATATATATTAAAACATAGTACAAAGAATATTTCAAAAGTGGCTACTTCCGTACAGAATTGGAAGTTAAGTTAAATCTAGTCAAAGCGCAGCTCAAATTTTTCTTTTATTTATTCAAAGTGTGTGAAGATTTGTTAAAGTTAAAAGAAGTGTAAAGTCGCTATATAAATCCTTAATTAAAATTGCGGAAAATACGTATTTCAGCGTTATTGAAAATTCTGCTCCTGGAGGGGGACAAGAAGGGAGGGGGGATATGTACGATTATATTGAAGGGTGAAAGTGATTTGCTTAAAAATGAGGCCGTGATAATATATCTAAAAACGTAAGATTTGGACAGAAAACTCCTTTTGTTATGAGAGCAATGAATAAGAAAGTTTTTTCCCCTTTTGTAAAACACGTAATACTAAGGAAGATAAAGGTGATTCAAGTGTTTTGCCCATGAACACACACAAATCCAAGAAGTTAGAGAGATGAAACTCAACATAGAAACTGCTCATATGCGGACACGTGTCACCACATATATTAAAAAAAAAAAAAAAAAAAAAAAAAAAAAAAAAAAAAAATCTATAATTTTTTCCTCCGTATTGAAAGCAATGTTGTTGTTTGTGATCGCATCACGGGAAAAATGGCTGAAAACTTTGACATGAATTTTAAAACAGTAAATTGCTAGTTACTTGCAAAATGCTTCAGCACAGTTTTGACGACATACAGTATTTTAGAAAATAGAATAGACAATATACTAATTCCATCGTTAGTTTCTCTTCTACGAAGCTAATTAGGTAAGTACAAATGAAGTCAGAAGTTTCTGGTCTCCTATCAACACTCGATTTGAAACTTACATTTTCAGGAGAACTTATTATGTGACTAATGAATGACAACGAATCGTAATTGAATAATAAGTATTAGCGGAAAACAGAACTTTTAATGATTATCAAATATATTTTTGTTTCTATATTCTTTACCATGATTATGTTAAAAGCTTCACATGAGGATACAGTATCTGATATAATAAGATCAATTATCAACATCTTGATAAATTTGCCATAACGTACTAAAGAGGAATTATTTTTCATTTATAAATCATTTAGTATTATTCACATATTCAATTTGTCTAGGCAACTATACATTTCTTAACTATATATAAAACTGCATGAACTGACAAATTAAAGGGGTACTTCCGGTTGATGTGGGAAGTTGAAATTTCACATGATTGTAGCTTTCCGAGACTAACCGACAGGAAAATTGCCGAAAGTGAATATTTTTAATTTTTAGGGGTCTAAAGGAAGGATGAAGAATTTCCCCATGTTATTTAAATGGGTGTTTTTTTTGACTTATAATCGCATGTTTTAGGTACTTGGAATTGGAATAAAAACTTGAAAATCGGTATCCTTGTACGTTTTCGTTAGCGTTAACTAAGTAAATAAGTAAAAGTAAAAATTTCCAACTATGGAGTGGTTTTATATAGAACTGAAAAACCTTTTCCGTGTTATTTATATGGGACACCTTTTACACCCCCAAACTATTGGGCACTTCCTGTAGGGCTACGTTTAAATTTACGAGGGCTAGTCAAGAAAGACTTGGACTGATTTTTTTTCTAGGCAATTTATTATTACTCAGCAACAGGCACATGATCCTTTTCAAAGTAGTCCCCGCCCATTTGAATGCACTTTTTCATTCGAGTCTTCCAGTCCTCAAACACGTGTCGCAGGCCATTCTTTGAGAGGTCCTTCAAAACCGCCTCCGATGCCTTCAGAACCTCGGAATTATCGGAGAAGCGGCGTCCACGCAGTCTGGATTTTAGGGCAGGGAATAGAAAAAAGTCGCACGGTGCGGTAGGCGTCTCCACCATCCTCAAACCTTTGCAACAGCTCCCTGCAAGTCTCCACTCGAACGGCCTTCTGCTCTGGTGTCAGGAGTCGCGGAATCCATCGCGCACACACTCGGCTCATGTGGAGGTGGTCATGCAAAATTTTGAAGGCACTGTCATGAGATATGCGTAGTGCGGCTGCCAGATCGTCGATACTGATGCGGCGATCTTCTCTAACAATGACTGCTGCCGTGTTAATGTTCACCTCAGTAACAGCTGACGCTGATACACCTGGTCCACCAGCTTTCGTGATTGTCATTCGGCCCTCTTTAAACTCTTTGAACCACCAGAACACGGTACTTCGTGGCAGAGCGTCATCTTTGTAGGCTGCTCTCAACATTCCTAGAGTTTCTGTTGCACTTTTCCCCAGGCGATAGCAGGACCGTATAGCTGCAAATTGTTCATCTCGTAATGACTCCATTTCTTCTACAGGCGACTTCTAAAGGCGGCGCAGAACATCACCTGCAATAAAAAGTCGTGGTTACCAAACATGCAATGATTCCTTAACAACATTTTATATATATGCACAGCAAGACCCACCCTACTTGTATGCCAAACTATGAAGCTCCAGCGTTAACAGAACTGCCGGGAAAAAATCAGTCCAAGTCTTTCTTGACTTGCCCTCGTAACATGATTGTAGCCTTTTGGGACTAACCGACAGAAAAATTGCCAAAAGTGAATATTTTTAAATTTTAAGGTGTCTAAAGGGGAGATGAAGAAATTCCCCATGTTATTTAAATGGGCCTTTTTTCGGAGCTATAATCTCATGTTAGGTACTTGGAATTGGAATAAAAACTTGAAATTTTGTATGCTCATACGTTTTCGTTAGCGTTAACTACGTAAATCGCTAACAATACAATTTACAAATGTAAAGTGGTCTTATAGGGAACTGAAAAATCTTTCCCCATGTTATTTATATGGGACATCTTCTGCACTCCAGAAATGTTTAGGCACTTCCAGCAGGATTAATGATGAAATTTCGCATGATTGTAGCCTTTCGGGACTAACCTACAGGAAAACGAATAAAAGTGAATATTTTTAGTTTTTAAGGGATCTAAAGGGGGAATGAAGAAATTCCCATGTAATTTAAATGGGCATTTTCTTGGGATACAAAATCTTATCTTTTAGATAGTTGAAATAGAAAAAAAAAAAAAAAAAAAAACTTGAAATTTGGTAAAATTGTGGATTGAAGAGGTGCGAGGTCGTAGGCCGCGTAAACGTGAGGGTGAGGGAGCGAAGCCCCCAGCTGTGCCAAATTCAGGAAATATAATTAGATAGCAAATACACAAAATTCACTCTTGATGCAAAGGCTGATACCTAAGAGATACGAGGCCGTAGGCCGAGCAAACGTGGGATCTGGGGGCGGAGCCCCAGCTAGCCAAAGGCTAGTTACTGTATAAAAACTACATGAGCTAACATAAATTACTGAGCAATTCCTATAGGGTCCGGAACTAGCCGACAGGAAAATTGCCAAAAGTGAATATTTTTAATTTTTAAGGGGTCTAAAGAGGGGATGAAGAATTTTCCCATGTTACTTAAACGTTTTTTTTTTTTTTTTTACCTATAATCTCATGTGTTAGGTACTTAGAATTGGAATAAAAAGTTGAAATTCGGTATGCTTGTACGTTTTCATTAGCACTACCTAAGTAATTCAGTAAAAATAAAAATATCAAATTTTAGAGTAGTTTTATAGGGAACTGAAAAATCTTTCCCATGTTATTTATATGGGACATCTTTCACACCCCCAAATTATTGAGCACTTCCTGTAGGACTACAATGATTAAATTTAACATGATTGTAGGTTTTCGGGACAAACCCATAGGAAAACTGCCAAAAGTGAATATGTTACTTTTTAGAGGGTCTAAAGAGGGGATGAAGAATTTCCCCATGCTATTTAAATGGGCCTATTTTGGACCTATAATCTCATGTTTTAGGTACTTAGAATTGGAATAAAAAGTTGAAATTCGGTATGCTTGTATGTTTTTGTTAGCATTACCTGAGTGAATCATCAGAAACAAAAATTTTCAACCATAGAAAGTTTTATGGGGAACTGGAAAAATTTTCCCATGTTATTTATATGGGACGTCTACTACACCCCAAAATGTTTAGACACTTCCGGCAGGATTAGAATAATGAAATTTGGTATGATTATTGCCTTCCAGGACTAACCAACAGGAAAATTGCCAAAAGTGAATATTTTTAATTTTTTAGGGGTCTAAAGGCGGATGAAGAAATTCCCATGCTATTTAAATGGACATTTTCTTGTGATAGAAAATCTTATCTTTTAGATAGTTGAAATATGAAAAGAAACGATAGAATTATGGGTTCAAGAGGTTCGAGGTCGTAGGCCGAACAAAAAAAGTGTGTGGGAGCGAAGGTCCCGGATGGGCAAATTCAGGAAATATGAAGAGCAAGTTCACGAAATTCACTGTTGATGTAAAGGCCGATAGATAAGAAATGCGAGGCCTTAGGCCGAGCAAATTCGTGGGTCTGGGGGCGGAGCCCCCAGTTAGCCAAAGTTATATATATTATCGTCACTAGAAATACTACCTTCTCATGTACTTCTCGAACTGTTGCTATTTAAAGAGGAATATTCCAAACAACCTATGACAGATTATTGCAAATCATATTCTTACAGTAGTTTTTATATAATAAGTAGAAATTAAATTTATTGTGTGAAACATGAAAAATAGTCGACTACAATTGCATTTCACTCTGTATGCTCTGCGAACTTTTTTCATTGTATTTCCAAAACTTTAAATACTGTTCTTAATTAATAATCAGATATAGCAACAAAAGAGTATTACTCACATTCTAGAAATGTATCTGAAGAACTCAATTTCATGAGCCTTAAGGAATATCGAAATAAAAAACAAATATACAGTGTGTTCCAAAACAACACCGACAACGTTTAGGAGGTGATTCCTGACAGCAAGATAAGACAAAAAGTATAGACCAACCCAAATGCACAAATGCTTCCTTTCGGAGTTATAGGCTGTTGAAAACTTGAAAAAATGAGCTTTAAAAGCCCGTAGCTCCAATACTATGGGACCTACCGTAGTCGGATCAAGACTTCACTTAGGAACCAGTATGTGCACTATCCAAATATCCATGTTTCTGAATCATGATAACGGTAGTTGATGAGTACTTCAAATTATATGCCCGTAGCCAAACTGCCTATATAAAAATTGTTGCGGAAGTACCGCAGGATTCTGAAACATGGATATTTGGATAGGGCACATACTAGTTCCTAAGTGAAGTTTTGACCCGATTACGGTAGGTTCCATAGTATTGGAGCTACGGGCTTTTAAAGCTCATTTTTTCAAGTTTTCAACAGCCTATAAGTCCGAAAGGAAGCATTTGTGCATTTGGGTTGGTCTATACTTTTTGTCTTATCTTGCTGTCAGGAATCACCTCCCAAACGTTGTCGGTGTTGTTTTGAAACACCCTGTATAAAATTGTTAGTGACATTTCAGAATATGAGAAGCTCTATGGGAATAGAGAAAAAGGTTACCAAAGCAAAATTTTGTTAAAAATTTAATTGTTTATTATTACATATTTACACAAATAACAGTCACAACCAGATGCTAGAGCGAGAATCAAAATCTCATTATGTAAAATTGAATAACAGAAACCACTAATCACACATCAGTTAAGGCTATCAATATCAAGTCTCTTTACAACTTTGGCAGTTTAAGACTCATAACAGATAATACAATGTTTTCTATTTAATACTAATAATGAAAATTCGACAACTGGTTGCAGCATTGATAATTAAGTAACTAACAAATAAGTGATTGAAACCTTTGTAAATTCTGGTAACTGTTTAGTTGTACTAAAACTAAGTTTCGTCCTTCTTAGTAGTGGTTAAAAAATTCGTAATTTATTTCATTACGTGTATTTTATTATTTTAAGTAGTTCTAATATAAACATTATTTTTGTTCAACATTTCTTTATATTTTTCACGAAGACCATAAGTGACCCTGCAAATTTACTTTAACCGATTAGTAATTTAAATATTCAGCACTCATTTATATTACACCTTCCACTGATGTTTAACGTATGTATAATTATTTCAAAGCTTGTTTTTATACATATGCTCAGTCTTCCTATGTGAGCTGTTATATAACATTCAATTAATTTATCAACCACACAACTATACTTCTCAAAATTGAAAAGCCTTAAGTCTTCACAAATTGGAGGGAGAAAAAAAGTCTCAAGCAACACTATCAACAAAAACTAAATCGATTCACTAAATTCCTGTCTGATATAGTTATTGTTTCTTTACCTTTAAAATTTGATACTGATATTGTAATGCTTCATTTTTGTGTCAAGTAGGGTTAGAAAACGAAAGAACATTACCAACAATACTATATATGTAAAACTGCTTTTGAAGCCTCCCAGAATTCCTTTACCCCCGTTTACTCGGTATAACAACAGAATATTCGCTTATCACTTTTTCCTCTCAAGTGAAAATATTTTAAAAGTAATATATATTAGTGCAAGGAAATTTAAAACAGATGCTACGAAGAAACAACATTTGGGAAACTTATAACGAGTCTGCATTTATAGTTCGCTATACATTCAGTATAACTACATTCAAAATATATATACATATTTTTTAAATAAGCACAACAAACAAATCTTGACTTTTTAACAATGTAGCGTCGCAATCAACACATCACTCATATATGATACATATACATACATACATGTAAATACATATATTGACAATAATGACCTATTATATTTTCTGCTACAAAAATAATAATACTTCTTTTCTGTTATAATCAATTTAAGATATCGGCTTTGAATACAGGAAGCTACAAAAGACAACTTTAGTTTCTTCAAAGCTAACAGTTTATGTCTACTTATAAACTTTCTTTGTCTTCAGCACCTAATGAACATCACAATGTTACAAGGTTTGCAAGACATGGGTACATGTATTACTGTACAATAACGAACTCAGCATGACCCAATTATGCTAGCAGATACGCATTAAAAACAAAATATGCAGGCGTATTTAGAATTAAGAACAGAGTAAATAATATCCTTAAAACAAGAAAAGCCATTTCATATGATCTTGAGAGAGCATGATATTTTTTAAAAAAATAATGTATATAAAACCTTGCGTTTAGCAATTTCAAGAAATTCCTTAGATATTTGGGCACTTGCTCTCATGCAGTAAGAAAAATGAATATGCGATGAAGCAAGTTTTGTTCTCGACTAAGTAAGTAAATTGATGAGGGCAAATGGCACAGTAAATAATATGACTGTTATTAACTTTGCTATTATATTGAGCACAAGACATGCTGCAATTCTGAAGATTGTTCGGACTTGCAGAATTCTTCGAATTCTGCAAGTCTCGGCAAAGAGTTCAATTAACTAAACTCAGTACAAGCTAAAAATGTTGCATTTCTCTACCTGCAAAGGAATTTGATCATAAAATTGTATTATTTTCATTAAATCCTGCGGCGTTTTCCTATTTATTTCACTCCAGTGGATTTTCTACGAAGTAGTTTCTGCAACCGAATGAATCTTACAAAAGACTAGTTTTCTAATTAATAATATAACAACAGAAAATTAACAAAGGCCAAACAAATATTTCAGTTATTTTGGACAATTTTTGGAACAGCGCAATAATCAAATTTATGTCATATTTTATATGCATAAATATATAAAGACGGACGGATGTAACCGAATAAAGCTGTTAAAATTTTTGGCACTCACATGAAAAACACTTTCAGATTTCTCAGATAATAAAAAAGTACCAAACCACTGTGATACAAATATTGGTCTAAAATTTAAGTTGCAG
Source organism: Thermobia domestica (assembly GCF_964235325.1). NCBI lineage: Eukaryota > Metazoa > Arthropoda > Insecta > Zygentoma > Lepismatidae > Thermobia > Thermobia domestica. The sequence continues at coordinate 123,179,954 of NC_137466.1, read as the reverse complement.
TGAGAAAATGTCATAACCACAATTTACTGAGTGTTGTTATTTCTTTTGTCAAAATTAAACTTTAATTGAACGATGAACTTCATGTTGGTTTAAAATGGTACCGGTCTTCCCCAAGGACGTAAGGTAAATTGTTTCAAACCACCTCCTCTTTTTAAAAGTTTTTCAGTTAAAATATGACGTAGGATGAGTTAAATTTATTGGAATAAAAATGAAGTTTTTATGTGCACATTACATAACCCCTCTCATCTCTTATCTCACTAATTTTGTAAAATATCCGCATACGAATACATAAACTATATACCTCACGAGAGATTTTTACAATTAATTCAGCAGCTTTAGTCATAATGCAATATCAATATATATTACTAAACACATGTATTAGAATGTAATAATACATGGACATCAATATCATGTAAATATTAATAACGAAAAAAAATTAAATACGGTCTAATGTACAACTAAGATTGATTTCAATATTCAACCCTTATCAGATCAAAATAAATAATATTACCTTAATATTATACATGCACAAGGAACTTACAGAACATATACACACTTTACAAAGTTCTCTGATACATATAAAAGTAAACATGCGACTGGGAGAATCCTAAAACGAAAAGGTTTGTACGGTTGTCGTTCGAACAATGCAAGCTTAATTTGAACTGGTACTTCCCTTTAACTTGAAAGAGATCACAAGGGTACAGACTTGAGTTTGTAACATAACACCAGTCTCATTAAATACAAGCATTAATGATAATTTTGTTATAAAAATTCAATTATCACTTCAATATCATTTTGGCTTGCTCGAACGACATCATGTACATTTTTTTGTTTCATTGTTCTGTAAATTGCATGTTGATTCGCGTAATCATATAACTCACAAGAATTTTTGAAAGTGATCCAGTAGCGTCCCTAGGAATTCATGTTTGTGGGGCTTCGGCTAGAGATGTGTCGATAACTAAAAAGAGGGACTCACCTTGCCAGATTTTATATATATTATTATTTTCTACTTTTCTTTAATTTCGCCAGTTAAAAGCTAAATACTGAAACAAGGATTGCCACCTACCCAAGTGATTAGAGTGATACATTCGTCTCCCATCATCAATTTTGTTATCCTGGGGTCAAACCGTAAGGAAGTTCATATATACAAATTTTCCTTAACAATTTCTTATTTAAAAAATATTCTTTTTTTAAATATTTCCTTTACTTTTTAAATTTCCCTTTTAAATATCGCACAATATATGTACGCTTTAGAAGCCGCGGTGGCCCAGTAGCAGACGCATGGGGACCCTGGTTCGATCCCAGCTACCGCAAAGCGGGCTTTGTGGTGAATAAACACAGTGTGCGAGGATTTTCTCGGATTTCATTTGTTTCCTCTCACTTTCGGCATTCCATCATTATAATCCATCCTCAGTCTCAGTGCATGATCATGGGGTGTTAAATTCCGTCCCCCGCCCCCTTCAAAAAAGCTTTAAACATTTTAGTTGTAAATAAACGCCTCCCTTCCCTTTTATGTGCATTATACAAAGCGTAATAAATAGCATCTCGTTACAGACTAGAGAAGAGAGTGAAATAATCTGCTAACTTCTTCTGAAAAGAACACCGTTGTTGAGATCATGATCATTTTCACACTTAGTTCAAAGGTTTAAAAGTCCACACATAATCTTTTTCAAAATGTGAATTGTAATAATTTTTGAAACTCGTAGTTACATCTTTCGTTTACGAGAATATTTTAGATATTTTTGGACGGAAACTCAAATGATATCGCGAGCACTAAATATAACCGCACATAAACATACAACCACAAACACATACGAAAACACAAACGTTTACATGTTACACTATTTTCGTTATTTTGTTGCTGAATTTATATACCTATACATTATACTTCTCATCCCATCAGTTCTACGAAGATAATCGTATAACTTTTCACAGAAAATGAGTTTATAGATAGTTCATAGAACAGAGATATGGACACAATGTCCAAGATTTAAAAATGTTTGATACGTAATATATTTCTTATTTATCTTTCTTTCTGAAAACCAAGGATTTGTACAATTAATACACAATAGAAAGTTTTTTTTACGTACAAAACAAAGAGTAATAAGAAATCAAAATTATTTGGTAGTTAATTTATATCATCTGATACTAGGACTAGAATGTTAAATCTAACACGAAGAAACATCGAGTTAGAATCTAATAGGCGATCATTGTTATTATATTATATATATTATTAAAACTAAAGACTAAAATAATACGCACATTATACAACCCACGTTTATTCACATTCGCACAAATCTTACGTCACTACAGTACAAAATTTTAATACGAAAGAATGAAATATTCGAAACAACTATGCAAAATCGTTATTTTATTTTTAATTTCTCCACAGTATATTACCACTGTAACATATATATTTTTCGTCTGGAAGACCACGATCCTAGTCCACTGACATATCGTGAAATCAGTTTACGTTTCACAGATACGCAACGGAATCAAATAAAGACTTCGACCAAAGTATCATTTGAAACTTTATTAGAGGAGTAATTTTAAATATGTGTTTGCAGATCTAGGCCACTTTTTTCCTTTTAAATATCATAAGAAAGTAAATATCAAACTTCTGTATTATTAGTTTCAAGAGTTTTCAAAATGTTAAGAAAACACTAAGTGTTGTTAAGAAGTTCTTCATTATTGAAAAATTATGTAAACTAAATCTATGACATAATTGAAGACGTACTTCTCAAAAACGAACGTATCTTGTAAACAATGATAAATTTACTAATACTTTGAAGGTTTCATGCATTATATTTTGTTTGTTTCTGGTAAATTATGCTAAAAAAAATGTAGTTCTATATCTTATTCGAATTTTTACACATGAAGAGTAATCCTAAAGGAATGAATATTTTAATTGTCTTTTATAATTCAAACAAAAAAGAAGAAAATCAAAAATGGAATGTGCTGTCAAAATTGTAAAATTATATATTGATAATCTTAGCAAAATTTTGTGTGGAGTTCGAGTAATGCCCTTAATCTTCAATGATTTCCTATTTATGAAACAGTAACTATCATCTATTTGATTTTAAAATTTTAGCAGCTCTATGATAATATAGCTAGTAGCTCCATAGTTTGACAAGCTGATATTTAATTTAAAATATACAAGAACCTGGTCCTCAAAGCCTATATTGATGGAATATAAGTAAAAATGGACCTTGGTTTTTTCTCAAGATCTATGGTCCCAGTTTCCGCTCCTTAACAGTAACAAATATTTTTGTCATATTAGTATGATTAGTTTTGAAATTGATAACTTGTAGCTGGCCAGATACCAGCCTGAAATCCTTTCTATTGGAGATTACTTATATCACGGTCTCTGCTGATCTATATCTTTGTTTCTTTTCATTTGATCTTGTTTGTTTGAAAAATGTTCCAAAAAAGATTTGAAGTTATGAATGGAACTTCTGATTTTACGAGTTCTTACGATTTCCTTCTTTGTTATACGTCAAGTGAGGCGGAGCGCATGTAACATTTGTTAAATTCTCACAAATTCCCCTACATTTTCTTAAAAACAGTTTTATACTAGGAAAAAAAAGACACTAGATAAATATATGTACCAATTTTGATAACGTTTTAATATAAGTAATATGCTATTTTCAATACTTCTCTCATACTCGTGACTAATGAAATACTTTCATAATGGTATTTTAAATACCTACTCAAGTTTGACCTGGCCACACTGTCCTATCATGACATTCCAGTACATCCAATGTGGCAGAAAGTGTCACAGAGGGCCTTCTGTGTTCAGTACTCTTTTGCTTTTCCTAATTCTTTTCTACACTCTGATGAGACTTTCAGTCTTGGAAACTAAGTGTCCTCACTTAGTTTATTTAATTCGTACCTATCATGTAAGTAGCTTTAATTTGATTTTCATATGCCCACGGTGTCTTTAATTTAAGGTCTCGCAGCTATGCCCTTTCGGTTAAATTATGGACTTTATTTAATATCTTCAGCTAATGATCTGCAATGGGACATATTTCATTTGCATATTAATACGATAAGCAGTACATTAAATTCTTTTAAGTTTACAAAAATACAAAATTACTTTAGCTATATCCGTTATGTACGTACATTAGAAAATAGCAAATTTAAATAAATGGTTTCTTGAACAATTTACTAGTTAAAACTGGTAATGATTTACCTTATTTTTCAAGATTATTTTTAAACATTTTTACTTTATCTTCAGAATACTTTCTGTCATCAATAAATTTGTTGATACAAATATACAATGAAGTAACGTTTTCTTTATCTATAGGCAAACAACCACAACTTACTTCAGTTTATGTCGTAAATTAGCAAAATTTAATAAATTTGAGAAGAGGAAAAAGAGCACATTTTTAATTGCATTATCACGCAATATATACAAAGAAAGTTATGTGTTTTTATAGATAAAACGACTTTCACAGCAGACAGATGCTGTAAACCAACTTCAGTGTACTAAACATGGGAAATAAAAAATACCGAATTAATATAGGCTGTATTAATACAACAAAAGAAATTACATAATTAATTGTTTATGTTAACATATCTTAATATACCAATTCAGAAATAAACGGCGTGAATAAAGCAGAATTGAGCTCTTTCTAGTGTATTTTAGGACGAAACATGTTTGCGTCAAATCTTACAATTTAAATAATCCGACATCCTGCGAAAGAATACTTTCATATCCTATTCCGGGCAAAATGGTGATCATTTAAACCTTAAACTCACATTATATAGTTATGATCGAACTCATTATAATTAGACAACCACTACACATTTTATCATTTTTGGTTTTGAACGCAACAATCCTGCAGATTAATCAGCAATAGTATAGCGATCATTTCTACATTACGACAGTCATTTTCATTTTAATAATCGGTGTCACAACAATGCTCACTACAAGGTGTACAGCAATAAATTTTGTGACATTTGTAATTATCATATGATTATTACAGCTGGTGCAAAGTTTAATGAATTATATCTTACTGTGAGATCGTATGTTTATCTATAAAAGTCAATATCAAATTACTCAGTTTTGTAGAGAGTTTCGAAAGTCAAAAGTGAGCATAGAAAATAGTGAGTAAAGAAACATTATTGAATACAAAGCACCAAATAATTAGAAAGAATCAGTTAGGTGGACATCAACTGTTACGTTAGACATTAAAATTAACATTCTGAAACGCTAATTTTTAGTTCTTCTCTCAAGATTAACGCAGCACAGTACCAGACTCCCCACTTATCTAACAAAGATACCTTATAATGTATCAAGTAAATTACACCTTTATGTGTATTTTAAAACTCAATATTAAATGTAGAATTTGAAGAAAACAATGGAAGTTTCGTGAATAGTAAAAACGACAACATAAAGGGAAAAATAAATATTCCAGTGTATTCTCCCCATTACTTAAAAATATATATTCTAGAATATTACCAACGTTACTATTTCATATAACTTATACCTTGTTCTGACATAGTTCAATATCACATCCAATAAAACTCTATGCCGATCAGATTTATAGGATAATTGGAAGATGCATACGTCTCCAGCTTGCATTTACGATAAACTTGAAAACTTAACATCTGATTTCCGTTTTTCTTTTTGCAAGAAATTGTGTATGTAATGTGCGCGAATGAAATCCTAAAACTCATTCTTAATTTATTACAAATGAAAAACAAAGAATGCTCATTATTATAAATTACATTTGGAAAAACGAAAATACATAAAATAACAAAATATTAACAATAGATTTTTATCGTACAATAATTATTATACATAAAATCATAAAAGTATGACACAAAGCCTTGCAAGGCTTCACATTATATTTTTCATATAAAAAAGAAAAAATACATATTTACAAAAAGAAAACCGAATTTTCTAAAAAATACATTTGAGACGGATTATCAGAGAGCATATAGGTGATGATAGCTCATTTCCAACATTCTGATCTTTTTATCCACTACAACTAACAGCATTTCAAATTCTTCAACAATAACCAAAACGAGTTTCTTACATAAACTACACACATACAATCAACAGGATTTTTTTTAAAAAAAGTTTCATACACTTCGAGGTTTATCTTTTCTTTTCGTTTTTCAACATAAAAATTAGTTGAGTTGGTTTCTGGTGAATCATATATGAAATATACATATTTGTTTTGAAAAATTACTACGTTGATTGTTAATTCCTTATAAACATTAGCAAAAGCAAGTTAAGTTCTACTCTATTTTTGTTCTTGTTGTTTCTTTCAAAAAGAAAGGGAAAAAGCAGAACTACCCGTTTCTAACACTCAGTAATTTTTCACTTAACCTATGATCTGTCATTACATTGGAGTTCAGTCTTCGAGTTCATCCATACGGCATCTGACTGCCATCTCCACTACCTCTAGACTTGGATAATCCAGTTCTTTGATCAAGCATAAGACAGCAGAAAGAATGTTGGAATTCTACGACAAAAGAAAAGTATCACAGTTATTATAACAATAATAAAGGTAAGCAAAAAAACAATACTTAATGAGATTTTTTATACTAAAAAATAGCAATTTTAACAGATTTTGAAACATGATATTTCGGCTCGATCTGTTTGGGAGCGAATATTGCGATTTGAATAGTCTCTACAGAAAGTGAATACTACGGTGGATCGAAATATATATTTATTTCTCGGTTGGATTTTTAATAGTGATCAAAAATTATGTAATGCTTGGTAGATTTCTTGCAAAATTTGAAACTTTTCATTTAGTGTCTTGAGAGGAAGAAAACATTTTAGACGATTTTTTCTATTAAAGACAGTTGTTTAAAACTAAAAACTAATGAATTTCCAAATTTATATTGTATTAATCATGTTCTAATGGCTATTGTGAACAATACTATTCGTGTTTAATAAATAACATTTAATGCATACGGATAATATAATTGAGGAGTTTGATGCAATAATGACATAATTCTGAAATATGCATTTTGAGAAAAACAATATTGAAATTTTAAGTAGTGTTTTTCTTACATATAACAATATAATATGCAGCATCGTATTCCCGTTGTTAGACGGTGCACGACTGCGTTGTGGTGTTTGGAGGAAAATGAACAGCTTTTGGCTAAATAAAAACAGTGTTATCAGTTGATAAACGATGTTTTCATGCTACTCTGGCTAATATTGCTCATAATTAAAAGAGCTGCCCTGACCTCCAGACTCTAGATATTGAGTTGAAATTTTGACAAGAGGCTAAACAAGCATGATAAAAGCGTTTGATGTAAAACGGGCATAACCTCGCTTACGCCCTTATTACATCAAACTCCTCAATTGTAAGTATGAACTTATATTCAAAATTATATAACTGACTCATAGTGGCGTAGCAGTGTGTACTGAGCTCCCAAGTGCAAGGTATAATATTGTGCTGTTCGTACTCGTTAAAATGATCCGTGAAGAAAGTTTTCTTGCCAGCCTCCCTTCCTTAACACACGTTCTGACAGCGCTACTGGTGATTGCTATGATATAAAAGGAATTTTCATTCAAAATACACAGCAAAAACCAGTAGCATAGCGTGAAACTGTGAATACGGGATGTCAAATCCAAGGAATGGATTACTTGTGCAACAAAGCATAATACAAGGAATAAAACAAAGCAGTCACCGTCTTAATTTGAAATTCATTTTGCCACGTGAATAATTATAAAATAATGAATAGAATTAGAAATCATTTTATAAAATAATGAGTGAAAGGTGCTTAGAAAACGATTTTCCACTATAATTTTCACAAGGAATTATTCAACTTCGCTGCAGTATGGTTTGAGTTGTTAAGGCTTTCCAATGTTAGTTGTGTCTTTAAAATCGGTCTGTCAGTTGCCGCATTTGGGGAGAGTGAACGAACGTACCGCCAGGCACTGGTTCCAGAAATTTCGATCGGGAGATGTGAGCCTTTCGGATGAATCTAGCATTGGACAACCACATGTGTTGGGTGACGAGGCCCTGAAAGCACCCATCCAGGAGGACAGTGGTCTAACCCGTAATGAACTTGCAGGAAGGTTCCACGTTTCCGCTGAAACAGTCAGACTGCACATGCATGGGATAAGGAAGTCACACAAGTTAAGTAAGTGGGTATCCCATACATTGTCGGCAGCCAACAAGGAACAATGAGAGACAGCCTGTTTATTCTTGCTCACTCGGCACCTGAACACACCCATCTTTGATCGCTTGCTCATTGGTGATGAAAAGTGGGTCCTCTGACACTCCCAAGCGTACGAGACATTAGTTGTCGCCACGTGACCCTGTTCCTCACACCTCAAGACTACCTCTGTACCTACGAAAGATTATGCTCTCTGTATACTGGAATTGTCGGCAAGTGGTGCATTATGAGCTCCTTCCTGTTACAAAAGGTGCATCGTCCATTGCGGCAGAAAAAGCCGGCATTGGTGAGTCACAAGAGTATGCTGTTCCAGCACGAAGATGCCAAGCCATATGTGGCAAAGAAGACCCGGGAGACCCTTCAACTACTTGGCTGGGAGACACTATACCATGCACCATATTGGCTGGACCTTGTGCCAACAGAGTACAACCTGCTTCATTCCCCCGCTGCTACCTTCGTGGAAGATCCTTCGCAAATGAGGGGACCTGCGGAACGCACTCACGGACTTCTTTGCATCCACGACCGTAGACTTTTATCACCAGGGTATTGTGCAGCTGCAGGAACGTTGGCAGAAGGTGTTGGATGCTAATGGAGATTACTTCGAAACCTAAAGGTAGGTACTGTCCACTGTATTGCTCTTAATTTATTATTGCTCTATAACGGTAAGAACTTTTTTTTTTTGGGGGGGGGGATACCTTGTGAATTATTCGTATTTTTTCTATCCGTTCAGCAATTTTAATTTTTATTGATTCTTTGTTGTCTAAGTATTCAAGGGGCTTTCGTGAATGGGACAAACGCATAGTGGATGCACAAGTGGTTCAAAAAAATACTATTTCCTTTGCTAGAAGCTATTGGATAGTAAGATTCTGTATAATGAACAGAGTTCGGAAGTTTTTCCGTAACTTAAAGACAATGCAATTCCTTTCTGAGCACATACTGTTATAATTCGTATCAGTTATTCACTTTTGAACTAACTGCATAAAATATATCCTAATCGATACTTGACATTGATCCTTTCATTTTTGCCGAGCTGTACTCGGATCTTTGAACACGCGTCTACAACACAAAACAACTACTGTAGCTGTCTACACTATTTCATGCCATACAAAAAACATCACAGTGAAAACTCACTCACTCATTCACTACTCTCCAAGCTTGAACTATTTTTTTTTATTTATTTTTTTTTTTAACGCAGTGTTTCTTACCCTTGTTTTTGGTCGAGTAGGATATGGACGGTGATTGTTGCTTTTCTCTGCAGGAAGTCTTTGAGATGCGCTTGCTATCTGTTGCTGCACTTGCCTGTATGTCCTTTCATAATGTTGGTTCACAATATGTCGTGGATCTTCATTTCCCTATATGAAGAAATCCACATTAGTATCAACAGAATATTCTGAAATACGAGGCACTCATGTAGTTTACTGGGCAGGATAATCAGAATCTGAAAATTTAGAAATCAACTTCATGAGCATGGTCAAGGAAACATTTATGACCGAGCTCTTGGAGCATGTGTCCAGGGTGGCAAATTAGGGAAGGAACAGGAAGAATTTTTTTTCTTTCTATTTAGATTAAGTTATTAAGATTTAGGATCAGCCACAATAAGATTGAGTTCCCGTCGTGAAAACATGACTCGCCTTATTATTATTATTATTTTATTTAATTTTAGGACTTAGGCATCCTAAATATGGTAAATAGAATAAGTTGATGATATAGTATGAAAAGAAGAACAAAATTAACCTGTGAATCTAACTACAGTTTGATGCCAAATTTGAAACTAAGTATTCAGAAAATCACTTTTTCAGTAACTAAGGAAATAAATTACAAAGATGAGTAATATTTCATTCTTTGAGTGGTAGTAGCTTGTAGAATGTCTAAAACAGCATACGCAGGATAAATATGCTACTGAGTAAGGAATAAAAATGTGTCATCAAGTACACTGGAACTTCTGTATACTTATTATCAAGATATTACGAAGAGAAAGGATTACATATGATAATGATGATAATAAGAATAAAACATTGCTTTATTTCTAGTATTAGTCTATAAAGTATTACTTTTCTTCTATTATTGTGAGACTAATAGAAAGGTAAGAAAAATAAGATATTAATAGCCGTAATTTTATACCTAGTTATATCATAAATACTGTCACAACTTTGAATGTGAATAACACAGAGAGTATTAACACTAAGGCAATTTATTTTGGTCATGTTTTACATTTATATGTTGTACACCTGAAGCACGAATTATTTTTCGAAAAACTTTTAATGTTTCAATGAATCGAGTTGAAGTTGCTATTCATACATGTGAACAATATGATAGCGGGTATAATAAATCAGAAATTCCAAAGAGCTGAAACAGTAATACTATGATGGGATATAAACAGATATAATTAAGTTAAGATTTTAAAAAATCTCAATTATGATTGTTTTGTGGCAACAGTAGTTGATTTTCTATTCACAGATTGTTTAACATCCCACATTTTTCTGTGTTTTGATAAGATAACAGTGGAACAACAGCTTCATTGCAAAACCATAATTCTGTAGTACGATAGAATGGCAGAACTACAGAATTTACAGACCGTACAAAACAAACAGAAAACAATCATTAATAGAAAACAATAATTTACTACATTATTATTTTAAATCTTAATTTTACCTAAATTATATTGAAGCTTTCAGAGTTCTCTAACAGATTTGACCTTATGTCACATAAATTAAGTACTTTGCTAAAATTAACTATAAGTACATTTCCCATAAACTACAAGTATCCTATTAACCTTTATGAAGTGAGTTGGCGAGTATAAGTCAACTTTCTCTCGTACCCGTATTTTTTAAAATTGTTTCTTCTTTTTAGGAACTTTAAGATCAAATTCTGCGAGTATTTGTCCTTAGGTATTACTTTCTTTCTCTTCAAACTTTTATTGTCTTGGCTACTTGTTTCTTTGTTCTGTTTTCCACATCTTGATTTCTCCTTTCTTGTTTCTCTTCCTTTTGCGCTCGAAGGACGATTCTTTTATAATTAAACATTCTTTCTTAATTGTTTTATGTCCATGATCAATATGGAAAATAGTTATGAACCTTAAATATACTATGAGCAATTTCGAAACAATTCACATTTTGATTTTGATATCTGTTGACACATACGCACCAGACTGGTTATGAACTCCTTCGTGGGGTTTCTGGACGCGTCTTTGGTGCAGGAGATCCGGACTCGATTTTCAGTGGGAGCCCATGTGGTTCAGATCCCACGTTAAGCTGTAGATCCTTGTCTCATATAGCTGAATAGGACTCTAAACTCCGAATTAACCAACCTAGATTGGTTATACCTCAGAAACATATATCCAATAACTTAGTGTGTGTATATTTAATAAACGACCGAAACATACTTTAAAAAATATGTAGAAAAAGGCAAGTTATATATGAAACGATGAGAGGTATTTGATCTAAACATTTTTATAACAAGTTACCAAATCCAAGAACTTACATTTAGACTGTTAATTTGCACCTACGGAGAGAAGAAAACTGAATAGTTACAAATGACGACTAAAGCATGTTTAATTTAACATTCAATTCATTTTATGTACTTTTCTTTTTCTTCTTTTTAGTATATTGCAGGTACGAACATAAAAAAATGAATTTAGTTCACTGTTCACATAAGGAAAGACTGAATGAATCCTGAATGTTATGTTACGTACGACGCTTATATAGCAACAATAGTATTACATGAATTCCACAGAAAACTACAGTAGTTTTCATTGATGTTGAAAACAATACCAGAGAAACACATTGTAGTGATAATATCTTCCTCTATAAACATTAGACGTTACTATACTGAGATTTTACTATTTCTTACTGGCAGATATTTCAATCCCGATATTCGTTTCTTGGCCAGCTACTCTATCGAGGATCAAGTCGCCATTAGTCTACACCCAGATTTTTGTATTGTTTAGTTGATTTCTATTACATAACTTTTCCTAATGATATTTTCTAATAAAATCTTTCTAATGTCTTTTCCTAATGAAGTCTACCAAATTTTAACATGTTTCATTTGAGTGCGCAAACTTTGCATGTATGTACTGGGTGTTTGCTGTATTCTTCCGGTAAACCTTGATGTAGAATTTGTTTCCTTTTCTATAATGGTCAGGTCCAGAAAATTCACACTATAATTGGTTCTAGTTTCCTTTGTTATTTTGATGTTTGAATGAATGGAGTTTAGACTATTATACAGAAATTCTAACTGAGCATCTTTCTTCTATAAAAATAACATGTCATTCGCAAAACAGTAGTATTTTGTTGAATGTTTAATATAATTTTTGAATGATCTATAACAATTTAGAGGAGCAAACGTTAACACCTTTGAATTGATTGATGTTTTCCAAAAATGTTTCATACAGGGTGGTCTGGAAGTGGGCGTACCCCCTCCTTTAGTTTCAACAGTATAGTGTTAGTCATGGTAGAATGTCTGTACACAGTTACTTAGAAGTCTTAAGAGTCATAAACATCGGTATGATCACCATCCATGTCGTAACACAGCTGAATTCTGCGCCAAGTTCTCGCAAATGTTTTGCGGAGATACTCCGGAGTCACGAGGGCGAAGGCGTGTTCCACAGCTGCTCGTAATTCTTGCGTTGTGTGATATCAATGTTGCCACACAATGTCAAGCAATGTTACCAAACAAATGTGGGTAAAACCTAAAACCGTCAGAAAACACCAATTAGGGGTACGCCCACTTCCGGACCACGCTGTACTTTTATATGTTTATTCCATTCAAACAGCTACGTTATATTATTATTACCTTCAATGTTATATTATAAACAAATTATCTTTATTTACACTCTTGAGGGTATTTTTTATTTGTTTTAGCATTACAAAAAAAAAGCCTCTGTACAAAAGAGTAACAACACATTTAACAAGTATTTCACTGTACTCCAAGAATGGATTTTTTGTATTATATATATATATACAGGGTGTTAATGAACTACACCGACAAATTGTAAGAGTACATTCCTCACACCAAAATAATAGAAAAAGTTCATATGGATCTGTGGGAAAAGTGTATAGTTTCAGAGCTAGGGCTGTCAAAAATTTCAACACGCGCTATTTCGAATTCCAGGAACTGTTGAGTTGCGGTCCATATTAGTGTAAAGGAAGTCATAATGCATATTTCATGAATGTGCGAGTGATTCTCTACATGATATAGTTCTCAACAGAATTCTTCGATATGCTCAGATTTCAAGATGGGTACAAAGCAGACATAAGGTAAGCATTGACAAAAGTGGACGTGGAATGTTTCGCTGGGTATTCGGAATGTTAGGGACTGCCAGCTCCACGGTTTCTCGCATTCGGAATAAACATGTTGTGATGTAATTTGTCACAATACAATTAATGTTTTTTCACGTATAAGCGTGAAACAAAACATCACACTACGCATTATTCCGAACACGAGAGACCATGGAGCTGGCAGTCCTTAAGACTTCCGACTTTCCGTCGAAGCATTTCGTGTCAACTCGCATCCATTGTTGTCAAAACTTGCCTCTTGGCTATTTTGGATCCACCCAGAAATCAGAGCATATCTGAGAATTCTGTAGAGAATCCCTTGCGCATCCATTGCACATTGATGAAATATGCATTTTTGGACTGCGTATGTATGATTTCGTTTATGCTAATATGGACCGCTACTTCACGGTTTCTCAACTTCGAAACAGCAAGACTAGAAATTTAGCCTTTCGACGTATTTGGACAGCCCTAGCTCTGAAATTATGCACTTTTCCCCACAGGTCCATATGACCTTTATCTCTTACTTTGATGTGAGGAATCACTTCTTACAGTTTGTCGGTATAATTCCTTAACAGCCTGTATATATAACATTAATACCTGCCTATTAATAATAATATAACTCCCTTAGTTTTAAAATTTCCATAGTTTACTTATGAACTAATCTGTTGAAATAGCCGATCTAAAATAGTTTATTTTTAAAATAAACTGCCAGTGACCAGAAAAGTTTCTGGTGACCAGAGAATAAAAGAATTACTTTCTGCACACTATAATCACACACTTAAATCACATTCTGAAAAGTCAACAGATAAGACAATACTTACAACTGAAATAACAAATCAATTTGATCATAAAATGAAACTGGTACCTGCAGTAAGTGCTTAATCTTTGTATTAAACTATTACATTAAAAAGAAAGTTGTCAAGGAGAAACACTTTCACAACTTAGATCTGTATTCATTACTGAAAGAAAAACAACAATGTAGTAAAACAGGATATTTACCTCAGAAATATTTCGATGTAAATAGTATGTATAAATTCAACAACATATTTCAAACAAATTTTTCAACTAATGAATGAGTGAGTGAGTGAGTATTATACAAGTGCAATGTATGTGAAACGAAACACACAAATTACGCGTAGAATGAGAACTATACAAAAAATCCCGTTCACGTTTCAACTTAATCTGAACATCTTTTCGAAAACAGAAAAGAATAGAACCGATACAGCACCGAAGAAATTTTAGAAGACTACAAAGTGCGCTCCGAAGAACTAGGATAAGAATGTACATCAAACTTCTAAATCTCATAATTCTGTTGAACATTTTTTGAGTCTAAAGAACACTTAAGCAAATCGACACTAGAAAAGAAGTATTTCATTTTAGTCTTTATATATTGACTCATTTTAATTATCATGCACCTCACCTACACCCTAATTGTGTGTACGAACTACCTTTCCAGCGTTTACGCTGAACCCAAAAGCAGAAATACATTTTTATAATCAACAATAAATACCCTCCAGCCAGTTAGAACATGCACATGCAAATTTTAACTTGTATCATTGTACAGTTGTCGTGCAAACATTCATTAGTGCATGTAAACTTTGAACTCACCTGGCTGTTATGCATTCCATCAGTGTAGTGGGACCTACAGTTATATTGGTTAGTGTCGCTCTCCACATGATGCCTATGCTCCCCGCGATATCTGCTGCTTTCAGAGTCCCCAGGGCCGCCAAAGTGTCGACTCTCGTATGTAACAGGGGACTGTAGACCCCCCTGTGGAATAGTTTCCTGTGAGTCAGAAGTGGGCACAGCTATCGCCTCATCCTCAATCTGCAAGTCTGTGCCTGCCTCCTCATTAGTTTGTGAGGACTACATAGGGTTAAAAGATAATAGAAAAAAATAGAAGATACAGGTTATAAACAAGGAGAGCAGTCTACTGCAAGCTTCCGTATTCTACCATGCGAGCAGGTCATGAAGCAAGCACGTGTATAGTTTTCTGTGATTTATGAAAATGATCTGTTCTTATAATTTAAAAATATAAAAGAAGTAAAAACTCAGAGAACTAAACTTCAACTAATGAATGAGGAAAATCAGTGGAGATATTCAAATGAGCATAACTTGTGTGTAAGAACTGATGACAAATGATTGATATTTATATTAGTCATGCGAGGGAATTTTATATACAAAAATATTGGGAATTAGCACCCCATGCTATAATATGACCAATATTAAAATAATGTTAATGAACAAAACATGACTGGAAACAATTATATTGTGTGATATCATACGTCATTTTGACTTTAACTGATTAGTAGAAAACTTGTACACCTAATATTCAATATGTATATATATACATATTAATTCAAATAGTTGAGTTCACTTAATAGAAATAAACAGCATTTGCAATTCGTTCATTTAAAATCTGTTATTCTATGTTTCAAGTTCTTACGTAATTTTTCTTTGTGGTATATTAAGAAAAGTATACGAAGCGGTAAGAAGTATAAAAAATTATAGCAAATAGTAAATTTTTACTTATAGGATGTGTTCGATAGATCTGCAATTATCTCCCTCCTGCCATATTTCCTGAAATCGTTGACAACTATGATTTCATGGAAGATGGCAGGACGACGATTGCAGATGTCGGTACGCACCCTATACTTATTAATGTACTACACTTCAATGAATATTTATATTTACAACCAGGCACTATTTATCTGTAGTTTTTCTTATCATCCTGCATTTTTTAATATACCAGAAGTAAAGCTTATCTTTAAAGCAAAATAATTTAGAACAATACAACAGACTTTGAATGGACAGATAGCGAATACTTTTTTTTCTTTTCTTTTTGAGCAAATACAATCCATACAGTTATCCGTACACAATAACATGGATATTCAAATTGTCAAAGGTTTAAATAAATTCTTGCTTTGTCATTAGGAACTGTTTCCCAAAACTGGAAATGTTTTGTTAAGTTCAACCTAAGTTCCTGAAAAATAATATATAAATAAATAAAAATAAAATAAAAAACCGACATTCAACTATTATTACGGATAACAACAAAAATGAGTAGTTACACTTTCCGATTTGAGTATAAACTTGAGAATTTGCCTACTTTCTACATTCAGGGATAAATATAAGAATGAGTAAATCCTTTCCGACTTCTACAAGCTTTGTAGTTCAAATTTCCATTGCTCCACTTTAATGGGATGATTCGATTGTTAACTCAAAATTTTAATTAAATGTAATCCCATTCCCATCATTAAGACTTAAACACCACGCCTAAGTTTAAGTCATTCTCCTAGATGTGATTTACTGACTCAAAAAATTTTGATTAGTGTTCATTTTTTTAAACAATAAAACCGTCATTGCAGTTAATGACAAAATTCTCTAATCAAATTGGAATAAAAACTTAAACTTATATTACAAGATACTAGAAATTTGTTTTTCTCTTTCCCACTTTATCTTTACATATACAGAAGGACAGATGCAAGATAAAATGATGGAGTTATATGAAAATAATAATAATAAATTACTGCTACGGTACGTCTGTTTTAACTAATTAGGAGCTTTATTAATTCTAACTGGAAAATAATATTACAAAGAGTGCAATTGTGAAAGAGAAATCAGAAACCAAAACAGGAAATAGGAAAAATTATCTTACTATAGCAAAACTACCATCAATCAATAACTGTCAGAGAACATAAAAAGGATTAATCAGATGTTATCTATTGATTACTACTGCTATATACAGAATAGCATTTGTTTCTGAACGTCTACTAACAAATAAGAAAGTTATGTATCTTAGTTATATTTACATTACGAATAAAGCATCCCTTCCAGTCCACACTTCTCGCTCAGCATATTCCCTGTGTATTCGGAGATGATTACATATTGTGGAATTCTAGAATTTAATTTCCGATGGGAGTTCATGTGGTTCAGATTCTATTTGACTATTGGTTTACGTCCCATACAGCTTCAGATATATTAAACACACGCCTGCCCCCCCCCTTCCCCCAAAATATGGAGTTCCTCTTTTGTAATCTTTTTCATTAATTCATTAGTTCACACGTTTATTCAAAGTATTTTCCTAAACACTTCGCTTCCGAAATTCCTCATCTCTGCAAGTTGAAGCTATATTTTATTAACCAAGCACGCAAAATTATGAACAAGAATACCAAATATAGCGTACAGAAGTGGTTTTACTTACTTTTTTTCTGCAGGAAGTTGCTTTCTGATTCGTATTTATGTTGTACATTAGCTTTATACTGCAGTGTAGATAACTTTAAAATATGAAACGATATGAACGAATATAAAGGTGTATGGTATGCCATCAACGGAATACCAATAACGACTATGGTAAGAATGTTTTTTCCAACGAAATTCTTCGGCCTTCAAATTAAAATGAGTTATCTTTCAAATTAACTAATACTATGATTGAAGAAGTTTGTACAATTTGACTACCTGACAAGAACTTCTACGACTAATCTTTTATAGTATTTTTCTTTCTTTTCTTATACAAAGAAAGTGTGTCTGTTAATGGCTTCATTTAATTCCATCAAACTAGAATGAAGTGTAAAACTTTCTATTCAAGGATATTTTAGTATGCTTGACACTATTGTACTATGTAGGTTAATTTCAGTTTCAGTGAACTTCGGAAACTGGGAACTACATACTTCGGAATACTACATACTTGTAAATGTTATTATAAACTGAGTTGAAGTAATTTTGTAAGAACGATTTCATATAGTTAAGGCAATTTTTAACTTGTATATCATATAAAATTGCGAACACATTTTCAACATACATTATTTACACAGGGCCGCATACGTTCTGTTATTTTTTTATAATTTGGGGTGTTTTATATGTATTTGAACATGCTGAAACCGAAACTGGCACTAGTTTTCTCATATCACGTAAGAATTTCTTACAATTCACGATTTATATATGTTCATTGCGGTGTGCATGTTTAAGCGTAATTCAAGTTGTTGACGCTAGATGTCGCTAGCAAGTCATGAAATTATCCAGGCGGTAAAAAAAGATGAATGTGCATTAAATGTAGGGAAGTTTAATTTAATTAAATTAACTAACATGTTGCCTACATGACTATTTAAAATATTTCTATACCAAACTTTGTTATCTCATTTCAAATAAATTTCATATTGAATTGTCGCAAATCTTAGATGTGCTTCAATTGTATGAAATGCTAATCTCTTAGGTTAATTTTGTTCTGTAGTTCGTTGAATACTGTGTTGCCATGGCATCTCGTGGTTATAAGAATAGACCAGATGTATTTTGTTGCATCTGTTGTGAATTTGTTTTATGGAGACAGACAAAGACAGAAAATTACAGAATTTGTAAAAAGAAAATATTGCGCATACTTCCGTATGAAACTTGGAGATCAAGATAAATCGTGGGCTTCACACACTGTGTGTACATTTTGTGTGGAATCGTTACAGAACTGGAACACTGAAAAGCGATCATCTATGCCATTGCAGTACCAATGATGTGGAGAGAGCCCAAAAACCACAGCGACGATTGCTACTTCTGTTCTTGTGAAATTGTAGGACACAATACTTGAAACAAGAGAAAGATAGTGTATCCCAATATTCCCTTTGCAATGAGACCTGAGCTGCACGGCCCAGACTTGCTTGTTCCTACACCTCCATCAAGTCTTGAGTTTGTAAGTGATGCTAGTTCGTACAGTGATTCAGTGGAAGGTAGTGAAATGGAAAGTGAAGTTTCCAACCTCCCTAGTGGATCTCGTGACCCTATATCACTCACTCAAAGCCAGCCCAATGATCTAGTTAGAGATCTAAATTTGTCTAAAGAATCTGCTGAACTTCTTGGTTCCAGACTTAATGAAAATAATCTTATATTCATTTTTGTCTGTCTGCATTCACATTAAACAAAACATGTTCAGTAATTTAGTGTAATAAGCTCTTCAGTCTACTAGAAGATAAAAAATAAGGTATAATAAAGCCTATTGAATACAGAAGAAGGCCCAAATTTTGACGTTGGTTTGTAAGAAAACCTTGCGTGACAGGGAAAAACGAATTCATTATTCGTAATCAGCTAGTAACAAAGAATTAAGTTTACCTATTAATCAAAAAACAACATGATTTTTTTTTCAATTTACAGCCCTGTCTCATTATTCAAACCAAACAAGCAATGGATGTTTATATTAAATATACGGGAAAGTATATTTAAGTCATTACACAATTTTGCACGTAGCACGAAGTCCTTTAATCTATTTACAAACTTACCTACGCTGAAGTTTCATTTTTCAGAATTTACTTTCTCTGTAAATAACACTCACCTTAGTGTATTTTTATATATATATATATATTAATTTGTCATCTTTCCCTAATTTTTAAATAAATACCCATATAAAGAGTAAGTAAATAACTTGAAACCCTATATACAAAATATTAAAGTTCGCAACACGAAGCCAAAGCATAATATTACACAAGACACATTAGCTCGACTGATCCATACGTCAGAGGGTAGCTTGCTAAATATACATATGCAGTATATTTTGTGCCATAAAGAAACAAACATGAAGCAACAAGGAAAGACAGCCAAGGAGTTTAAACTTTAGTTTTACACTAAAAGTATTACTGTAAGGGACTATGTGATATACTTTATGTCGAAGAAAATTAATAAATATAACAATAGCAGTGAAGTGCTAGATAGAACGCCATTTGCAATTGTATTTGTGAATATGGGCATCTTTGTAACTTTTCCACTATTTTTTCACCAACATGCTGTTGCTAATAACAAAGACAGCCTCAGCCACGATTTGGTACAGTGCAAACAATAAAAGCTTTAGCAGAAAACAGAAAGTATTATTAAAAAAAATAATAATAAACTGTGGTTGAAAGGAAATTTTCCAAAAAAAAGTAAGGAAATACGCACATCACAACAGTGTTTTGTGTTCGTGAGGAGTAAATTTATAATTAGTTTGGCACATTACATTAATCTCAGATTAAATGTATTAATTATTCGGTTTGGAGGTAAATCACTAAATTATCATTAATTTCGTAAATCTCTTACATCTCTAGAAAATCTCCACTTTATTTCTTAAAACTTAAAGATGATAACATTGTTTTATCAAGTTGAAATTAACTAAATATTACAATATTGGCATATACCTCTAAACCGATGAATTAAATACTTTCTTTTTGGCAAGTCGCAAAATTGAGGATATGAGTTTTGTTATTTCATTCCCAGAAGTCTTCTTAAAATGACTTAATGGAATTTTGATTAAATTAGTATCATATAAATTAATATTGTATTACAGAATGGAAC
Source organism: Thermobia domestica (assembly GCF_964235325.1). Taxonomy (NCBI): domain Eukaryota; kingdom Metazoa; phylum Arthropoda; class Insecta; order Zygentoma; family Lepismatidae; genus Thermobia; species Thermobia domestica. Next base: position 123,159,228 of record NC_137466.1, on the reverse strand, counting down.
ACCAAAGGAGATAGGAACGTCAAATTGCTGCTGATAACTGTTTTACATTTCATATTTTCATTGTTGTATTATATTTTAACATTAGATAAAGAAACGTAAGCCCTTGCGGGGAAAAATAGTCATCTTAAGTATATTACTTCTCCCTAATGTATTTTACTATTATTAAATCATTATAATTACACAAAATCCAATTTATTCTTAAAAGAATTTCAGGAACGAATCCTTATTTTTGTCCGCAAAGACTGCTCAAAGATACATCTGAATAATATTCATAAAAATTACATTATACTTAAGAAGAAATAAAATATAAACATGAAACATTCAACAACATAAGAAACAGAAATATTTAAAAAAATACTTTTTACACATATGCTTAATACAGTGAAACACGTTAACTTGGTCTCATTTTTGTAGACCTGCAATTTCCCATGAGACAAATAATACTTAATTGTTGGAAGTTAGCCGTCATTGTATTTTAAAACCTGGTCTCATAAAAACAACTTTATTCCTGTTCTTTCAGAGCTAAATTTACTAAAGCACTTTGACTACCTAAACTGACCATTCTAGTCTGTACATGATTTTGGATGTTTTCTGATCTTGGAAAACTGAATTTCACCAGTCTTTTGGTGCTGCATTTCGAAAGATTAATGAACCCAAAGTCAATGTCTCAAAAAGCTCTGTAGAACTAGGTAGAAGGAATAAGTTGGAGGCGATTTGTCGAAATATACAGATGATAATAGTATTTAATGTTTTATACAGTCTGTAATTAAACAAAATAACATGTTTTGCGTACAGTATGTAAATAAAATATGGTATTTTCTTTTGTCGATTACTATACATCTAATGTCTGCAAATGTATGAATAATCTTCACCTGTTCTAAATGAATATTTACTGAATTCCTTTTCTCTCATACAATTACCAAGGTAGTTCACCAAATGACTGCTCATCTTACGAAATTATAACGTTACAGATTTCATTATTTTGTTCTCACATTATGCATTTTCCTCCTGGGAAACTTGTCTGAAACTTTTAACGAATATCAAACAGATTCACGTTGCAAAATGAAAACCTACATTTATCGTCGTTCGGTAAACGTTAAATACCCAAAATCATATTACAGTATGCAATTGAATAAATATGAAAGATACTGCACTATGAGTACTTTTCTTTCAGAAATACGTTTTTATCACTTCCATGAATTGTCAAATACAGTAACTTTACAAAACAAAGCTATTAGAAATATATAATAATCTGTAATAGTTTAAGATTTACCCTACTAGATTTATTAAAGGTGGAGTTTATTATACGTACAACTTTATTCCAAAGCTGAAGTTGTCTAGTTTTCAATGGACCCAACTGTGATCAACACAGACAGGTTTTACTGTACTGCATTCAAAGAAAAGTTTTATGCTGCACCCTCTAAGCAGAAACTACATATTAGGTGTGTTGCGTCAATGCGATTGAAATGCCTGATGTCACTTAAAATGGAACGACAGTCTGCAGACCAGAGTGAGTGGTTCATGGACATTATGGGTGAAACGTCACTGTATCCATAGGATCGACAAATATGATACACTAACCAGTTTATCAGCTATGCCAAAATGCAACATAGACAACTCAGAGCTGAAATTGCTCTTGACGTATAAATTTCAAAGTGCCGCACTAATGACTTTCGTATCGTAATGGACCAATGAAGTTTCAGATTATCTTCTCGAGAATACTGCACCCAAGTAATCGCACAATATTAAGTATGTATCATACCAGGTTGGTTGGTTTAAACCAGCAGTTGTCCAACAACAACAACAACAAAAAAAAAAAAAAAAAAGTTTAAAACAAAAAACGAAAAATGTTCGTAAACGTGTAAGTGTTTGTAAAATCTTGATGAACACACATTTGTGGGTTATCACGTTTCACTCCCGTATATTATTCATATTATATTCAGACCTAAATTCCCCATTCATTACTAAAAAAGATTATACTACAAAAGCAACTTTTTTTTATAAGTTCATGAATGTTTGTTTTGTGATTTTTTTATAGTTTGTTATTATTGTTATGTACTTGCAATCAAAGAAAAATTCTAAATATTGTTTCGTTTCAATAATGTTTACTATTGATAAAATACATCGAAATGCCGTACTTTTGTGTGTGTGTGTGTGTGTGTGTGTTGGGGGGGAGGGAGGGAAAGAGAGAGATACAAACCCCACGAGAGGCATTTAGTGAAATGAGAAGTATCTTTGGTATCTATTTATGTATAAATGTGTCTGAGCCAAAGTGGACTCAAAAAATTCGTATCTTTATTCACTTTTCTTACTATGCAAATTAAGTCTTTATATATATATATATATATATATATAACTTGGACTAATAGAAGTCATTGTTAACTAACTTGGACTAAAATAGTTCTTCTGTACTCTGTAGTACTTTGAAATTTTCCATATGTAATTCTGTATAATGGTTTCACTTCTGCAACTGTTTATCTTTTTGTTCTTCCGAAATGACTCTTGACAATTATATTAACAAGTAGGCCTACGTAAAGATCAGTACAACGTATTTTTATCAGGAGTCCTTCGTGAGTGAGTCGGCAGACGTATCGCATTTGTGGCCAATTACTCCTGGTTCCGAGTTCAAATGGAAGACAGTTTCTCTCGGATGTAAGTCGAGAAGCGGTTTGGTTTCCGCTTTAAGCTTATGTGACCCCTTCCAGCATAACCCGGTTGTTGTATAATAACACCAAGGCGAAACAAACTTACTTCTGTCCATATATGATATGAATACATAGAGCAAATTATTTAACTCCCCCTCCCCCCCAAAAAAACTTGGTTTAAACCCAAAAAACCCTGGTAAAAAAAAAAAAAAAAAGGAACATGGTTTTTGCCAATCCTGTATCATACCATTATTTTTGGCACCTGCAAACCAATATATGAGGTAGAAGTTGAACAAATACATGTCACAAAGATTGATATTACCCATAAGAGCTGGCAATGTACACTTTTCTCATTTCCAGAAATAAGAGGAACAGGCTTATTCATCGAATAAAAACTAGCTTTGGTAGACAATTGTAGACATTTGTCACAACTGTTACACCGTTATAGAAGTACACGGTGTACTCCAAAATTAAAACTATTTACAAAAGTAGTAGTTGTTTATGCAGTGGTCTACAACTAAAGTTATTCTCTGCGTCTTTTCCAAATGGAACCGGACCATCACTATAGATCGTTCCTGGGAGTGCTCAACTATAGGAAATGAATGTGGACTTATTTTCAAGCATCCACTGCTCAGTAGTAAGATATTATCATGTTGCACGATAATGCTTCTTCGCGGGTTGCTGTGCTGGTACTCAGTTGATCACAGTACGAATATCGTTTAACAAATCTCTTACGGCACAAACCCGTGTTGCTATAGATAAATCCAAATTGTCACAACAGTGAAGAAGAAGAAAAAAAACTGTAGAAGCAGGTAAAAAGTACTTCAGTTAAACACTATTGTTTTCAAACTAACAAGCATTTTAAAATGGCACACGCTTTCGGACGATTCAATTGCACACATTCAATAACAAGGAAATTATTGAAGTTTTCAAAATACACATTAAAATTAATTTTAAGTTACTAGCATCTTGCTACTGAATTATTTCAGTGTCAATATTTTGCTACCACTTACAGATCTGAACTTTATGTTGAATTATTTTTCTATACTTCTTTTTACAGCATTGCTGATTGGAAATTATCATATTCACTACATCAGGCAAAGTACACCATATTAACATTACATCAAATTATACTATACTATATCTTATACAATACAGACGATGATTCATTTATATTTAGCCGAAGTCAATGTTCAACTGTACCGAGCATGTGCCATCGTCGTGAGATTGCCAAGAGGCAAACAACAGTATCTCGTTAGTCACGCAATAGAGCAGTGTTGCCAAGTGTAGTTTGATGCCGCTGAAACTGAACAGATTCTGAGATAAGTTCATTATGGCCCTGGTATTGCGTATCGTAGAAATATGTAAAGTGCGTAATTTTCGTATAGGTCGTACCGCTGCGAATCGTAATACGGAAATATGCGGCACACAGTCCTGGGCCACCACACCGACGCAAGCAGCTAGAAACCGGTCCCTTGTAAAGGACCCCGTTGCCATTACTTGTGGTTCGACGAATGACGACCTTCGAAAATCCCCACACTGCGCGATGGCCAGCAAATGCCGTACATCGCAGGTGACAATCAACCACGCCATTCATAGGGATTTACGATTCACGGTTGTTCGCAAGAACAGTGTAAACGCTCTGAAACCGTGTCATGTGGCTGAGCGAAAAATGAGTTGTAGGAGGCTGGATGAATGCCATGTCGCGGGTGATCGGTCGAAGTTTGTTGTTACCCTTGATAAGACGTGGATTTAACTCACAGACTTTGGTAAAGTTCGTGCCATTACATACAAACATATTGACATCAAGGGCCGAAGCATGTTCTTCTGCCAATGTACAGAGTTTCCAAAAAGGTTCATGATTGTGGCCGGTTTCCCACACGGAATGGTAAACTGTGTCTCCGAAAGGTGAAGCAAAACGTCAAAATGAATGCAGCGTATTACCAGACTCATGTCCTGACTGAAATATACCAGCATGGAATCCCAGGATTATACAGACAAGACGTGAACCAGTTGAACTGCGCCAAGGCAAGAGTCCAGCCACACGGCGAAAACATAGCTGAAATTCTGTCGCAGTATGGAACAGGAAACTGGAATTTCGACAATTCGCTTCTCTGACATCCCTGTCAAGAATCAGATACCAGTCCAATGGACTACTGTGCTTTCAGACTCCTCAAGCCGTGCCTGTTCCATCGTCGAGTTCGCACCATCTCCGACATATGGAGAGCCTGTAATGTGCCTGGAGCCGGAGAGCCTGGAGAGCAATACTCACGGTATAAGTTATACCAGTCACTGTACAACTGTAACACAGTCTCCTGCAATGGAAACTCCAAAGCTGGGCAGTAGTCCATAGAGGTGGTCTGCAGATCGAACACAGTCACTGGTGGAAATACAGCATTCCTAGGTACGTAGCACATTCAAATTCGGCTCAATATAAACGAATCAAGCTCTGTAAAAGGTACTTACATGAAGTTATGAACAAAACATCCTAAGGAAACTAAGCATGTCCCTTTAATTTTTCCAGGTTGTTTCAGTCTATTATATAAGCACTTTTGTTTAAATATTATAAATAAAAATCAGAAACACTTAAATAAAAAAATCAGAAGCTTGATACAAGTTACTTAACATTGCTAAAAAATAGACTGTTTAGTTTCGAATACTACTACATCCAAATGAAAATTAATCCAGTAGAAGTTTAATAAGAACACTTTTCAATTTTTCGCGATAACTCTATTACTCTATTACCTAATCCTAATGTCAAAACAATTGTATGATAAACCAAAATGAAATAAAATTCCTTCTGCAGCTGTCTCAGTAGTTGTCATGAAACTCTCTATTATGCTAAAACGTTGAATTTCCTAAGATGTTGCATCAAATACCTAGATTTATAAAATGTGTACATTATTAGTAATATAGGCTCAAAGCTTGCTAAACCGTTTTCTAGCGCTCTTTACTAGGTTAGGTAGCCACATCATTGTGGTTTAAAATGTACAAATGTCGTCAAGAATTTCTGTCTCATATTTTGTAAGTGTTCGGGATATTCAACGTCCCGCCATATAATGCGTTTCTCTTACGCATAATTTGGAATGCTAAAAGTTATTCTTAGAATAGGGAATGTCCCGCCTATTCGGGAAAAACGGCAACCTTAGTTTGGGGAAGACACAATCCTTTCATGTGCGCATGAAGCTTCCGATGGTCTCAAAACAACCACAATCCTTGTTTCCGAGAGAGACAGAAAGAGAAAAATAATGAAACAGTTAATCGATCGGAAGTGAAAAGAACCACTGCTGTGAAATCTCAGAAACTGATTAACACAGCTCTACAACTAAAACCAATTGCAGTGACTGAAGGAATGATTTTTCTTTCCTTATATGTTCTAGTTATGACAGACTTTGTGAGTTTATGTCCTTGTCGAAGAACTAAACACAATTGTCTAGATATCGTCCTACTTTTTTTCTTTCATTTTGAACCAATATCTGTACAGTATCACCTTAAGAACTTACATTAATAACATGCATGCTGGTTGTACTTGCAATCTTTTTTTTTTTTCTTTCTTTCTTTAATTTTTATCTTAATGATAAACAGTACGGTAAATAGTATAGTAGAGAAGTACGCTGTGAGTATAAATGTGAGCAGAAGCGTAATAACGTAAATTATGACCTATCTTCTTCACCACCAGATGAGTGGTACCAAACACTGCCGTCTCTCGTATTTGAGTTTTAATATTTAATTTCAAAATTCTTGGTAAATTTGAACCCCTTTACATGACCAGTTTTATTTGAAACTTTTGAGTGGTCGCATGAAAGAGATTTCACTGTATTCCCTTTGGAATCTGATTATGAGAAAATTTTTTATTAAGTATTCAGCCACTGGAAGGAGGGCGAGTTTTTCTCTCTTACGGGTCAATATTAAAACACTAAACAAATTAGCGAGTTACCGAACGTGGACGACAGAAGTTATATTCGAAACTAACAAATCATATATCGGTTTACCATAAATACTGTATGTTTAATCGATTCTTATATCGTACACATGTAAGTTATTCCCAAATAAAATTGCTCATCTTCAACTATGTCCCACCAAGCAAAAACAGGTTAGTATATTATTTCACTGAAATGCCAAATTAAACACACTACACTAAGAAGTATTCAATTACCTAAAAACCTAGAAACACCAACAAAAAGCTTTAATGAATGAACAAACGAAGGAATACGGAAACAGACTTACGTGTAACTGATTCTCATGGCTATAGGAATTAATATCAGATACACTTGGACGTCTGTATCTGAAACAGGAAAAAAGAAATCAAAGGGTTACTAAAGGCAAGAAATCAGGTGGAACACGTATGTAAAGAAAATTGTACTACAATTCTGCAGGAAAAACATAATTTCATCCTACATAATCAGCAGCTAACTCCAACTACTATTTTCAAGGATAAAACAACAACAAAAGTACCACACAAATAGTTTAACGTAGAAATAATTAACAGCATTATGAATTTATTATATAGACACATCAGAAAACACGTTTGATTTGTATTTCTTTTCTACAGTTTTTAAACAGTTCGTATGTTTAATCCCAAGTGTTTTTTTTTTTTTTTTTAACTACTTTCTATGTTCTTCTAACCCTTACGATGGCAGTTGCAGTTAATGTTGGCGGTAAAGTTCATTCATTTCCTTTACACCATGAACTAATTTTAATTTTTTAAAATATATATAATCTTGATTATTTTCATAAAGGAGTCACACGACGAAGCACGTTTGGACCCACCATTAGCAATAAATTGGAGTTTTAGGACGCCTTCCCCCACGAAATCGTTCCTAAATGAATTTTCCGTAGGTCAAGAAGTTATTAAATCAACTCGCACCTGAAAATAGTCTCTTCCTCTCCAAGTCATTCCTAATTGAATTTTCCGAAAGCTGAGTCGTAGTTAAATCGCCTTCATGATTCCGAGAACGATAAAGTACCCTTCATTTCATGACAGTTCTTAGACAAACCTGTCACTCAGGTCGAAATGGATTTTACCTAAGACATTCCTCAATGACCTTATCCAAAGTAGAAACGTTACTACGTTGCTTTTTTGCACCCGAAATGGCTTATCTCATTTCATATAAATCTTTTCTTTAGGCCCTCAAAATATGTTTTCTCAAGTTTGCCTCTAAATAATTTTTCCTAAAATCAAGACTTACCTAATCGCTTTCTCAGGCATCCGAAAACGATAGAGAACGGTATTGTATGCAAACTCTTACGTTAAAAAAGTTAAATGAAAAGACTTAGATGTCATTCGGTTTTTCACACATCTTTTTCAACTTTTGCTATTTGTAAGTTTATGAAGTTTGAACATATAGTTCCACAGAAATAGGTACAGAAGTGTTGAATTAACTGAATAGATAACTAATAAACAGCACTATTCAAGAATTACGTATACGCGTGAGATTTTTTTTTTTTAAACTTCCCTTTCAGACCAACAGTTTGAATTCAATGATTCCATTTGCGAAGAACTTGTCTTCTATATATCTTATTCCTTGGTTTGGAGAGTATATATTTGAGAATATAAAAGAATACTATAAGTTTGATTTGGTAACAATGATCTTCCGAGGACTTTTGTGTATAAGAATGACGATACATCAAAATTATCGCCAAGCAGAACTTCCTCCTTTATCTGAAATGGGAATTAATTTACTTAGAATCGTAATTCTGTTGTAAGTGCACTTACATAAATTTGAATTTTATGGGGCAATAATTTAATTGAGTTTTGCCCCCACATAAAATTTAGTGCATTCAACCAACGTCATTTCGAGAAATACGTTACGAAATTTAAAAGGTTTCACTGATACTGATAGAAGAAGCATGTGAAGAATCTTCTGCATAACATATATTAAGCCTGCATGTTCCTCGTAAAGCGATACTCGTGTATGTATCCGAAATATTGGACAGTCTTCTGTTGTTTTCAGAAATACAATTAGATGAATTCTTGTCTGCCTTTGCTTACTAAAATGTGTCAATTTGCGTTACTTTTAAAAGTTGAGTTGGTAAGTTCATCGGCGCTGATTACGGTGTTTTGTAACCTACCATATTAAATTCATGCAATGATTTGCTATTTTTATTTTCTATATCAAACAGCTTCTACAAAACAAAATTTCGGTTCCTAATGTTCAGTAGTTCACGACACGATAATAGTACAAAATTTCCCTTCCATTTGGGTTCGAAATTCCGAAGTTTTGAAATTGGGAAATTCCTGCTCTAAGTAATTAGCTATGATGCTTCTAAACATGATCATGATCCACACGGTCAATTCTAAAATTGTTATTCTTAATGATTTAATTGTTATAAAATTGATTATGTTTCTACTGTCTATCTTTGCGAGTTGAACTTCGAAAAAACTTTAAATGGGTTTGCTTATTTGTAATTAGAAATTTACAAGTCAACTGTCACTTCTCTAACTTCCACTCCGTTCGAACCCGTTTCCAATTCATTCTTTCAAAAATCAATTTTACTCTTTCCCTCTCTCTTCTGAAAATGTGGGAGACTCGGGTTCGATTCCCGACGGGAGCTCATGTGGTTCGGAACCTACGTTAAGCTGTTTATCTACGTCTTATATATTCTCGCTGCTACAATGGATGCTAAACTGAAAAATCGAATCAAATCAAATCTTTGGAAATTTAATTTCGAAAATGGTTAGTTTATTTTCAATTAGAAACTTATATGGTGAATTTTACGTCCTCAGCTTTAGCGACATCAAGTATCTTTGTTTGTTTATTTGCTAGAAATAAGCCCTTGTTATTTTTTAAGGTCTGAATTTCCACAAGTCTTTTCTTATTTCCTGCCCACGTCATAGAAAACGGTATAATTCAAATTCATTTCTTTCTGTTAGGCATTGATGAATACCTCAGTAAATCACTTTAGTCCTTCATATATTTAAATAACAAGTATTAAATAAATATACATACGTTTATATTTTAAAATCTTTTAGGTTTTATCACTTTTCAAAGATTTATTCTTCTTTTCATTGACAGTGCTGAAACAATGAGCGTGTTTCGCTACTAAGCAGCAAATGCTGATTTCCCTGAAGCAGACAGATGACGTTCAAACATGGAGGTCGTCGGTATAAGCGCAAGAATGAGATCGAAACTCAGCGGCGAATCTGGACTAGTTAAGAATTAACTATAAACAAAAGAAAGTGTTTTCCGTGGATCAGTGCGTTATATAGTATTCATTTGAAGTTATCAGAAGTTAATGGAAGAGGGAATTTTAATTATATACGTCAGGGTTGGCTGGTTTAAACCAAGGTGGTTTAAACCAAAGTTTAAACCAGCTGGTTTTTTCAAAAAAAAAAAAAAAAAAAAAAAAAAAAAAAAAAAAAAAAGGTTTAAACCAAAAAACAAAAAAAAAAAAAAAATGTTCGTAAAAGTGTGTGTTTGTGAAATCTTGATGAACACACATTTGTGGGTTATCACGTTTCACTCCCGTATATTATTCGTATTATATTCAGACCTAAATTCCCCATTCATTACTCAAAAAGATTATACTACAAAAGCAACTTTTTTTTTTTTTTTTTTACAAGTTTATAAATGTTTATTTTGTGATTTTTTGTAGTTGTTATTATTGTTATGTAATTGCAATCGAAGAAAAATTCTAAATATTGTTTCGTTTCAATGTTTACTATTGATAAAATACATCGAAAATGCCGCACTTTGTGTGTGTGTGTGTGGGGGGGGGTCATACAGACCCCACGAGAGGCATTTAGTGAAATAAGTATCTTTGGTATCTATTTATGTATAAATGAGTCTGAGCCAGAGTGCACTCAAATAATTCGTATCTTTATACACTTTTCTTATTGATATGCAGATTAAGTCGGTGTATTTCTTTAATTTAGACCAATAAAAGTCGTTGTTAACTAACTTGAACTAAATTAGTTCTTCTGTACTCCGTCGTACTTTGAAATTGTTCATATGTAATTCTGTGTAATGGTTTCACTTGTGCAACTGTTTATCTTTTTGTCCTTCTGAAATGACTCTTGACAGTTATATTAAGAAGCATGTAAAGATCAGTACAACGTTTTTTTTTTTTTTTTTTTTTTTTTTTTTTTTTTTTTTTTTAATCAGGATTCCTTCGTGAGTGAGTCGGCAGACGTATCGCATCTGTGGCCAATTAGTCCTGGTTCCGAGTTCAAATGGAGGACAATTTCTCTCGGATGTAACTCGAGAAGCGGTTTTTATTCCGCTTTAAGCTTATGTGACCACTTCCAGCATAACCCGGTTGTTGCATAATAACATCAAGGCGAAACAAACTTATTTCTGTACATATATGATATGAATATATAGAGCAAATCATTTAAACCATAAAAACCTGGTTTAAACCAAAAAAAACCTGGTTTAAACCAAAAAACCGTTTTTTTTTTGTTTTTTTGATAAAAACCATGGTTTTTGCCAACCCTGATATACGTAATAAATTGTATATTTAATAAGATTGCCATAAAAATCTATCTTTTACAATTCCACACTGAAAAAAAAAAAGAAAAGAAAAGAAAAAGAAAGAAAGAAAAATTCATATGTCATGTTCCTTACCCTATGTCATGGTCATAATTAGCGTTCCTTCTATCTGTTTCGTAAGATTCAGTTTGTTCATCTTGTAAGCTCATTCTTCTCATTTGATCGATGTCGTGGACTCTGTCAGAACCTTGCGATCTCCTCGATGGAGGACTCTGAAAGGAAGATATTATTTTCAAAAACATTTATGCTTTCTTATATATATATATATATTAATATTACTATACATCCGAAATTAATTAGTTTATATTAATTTTCGATTTAAGATTTATTATGATACCTAAATAATGTATTGCATCTCCAAGTGTATAAAGAACACTAACACTCAGTAAGAATTAACGAATTTGACCCAAAGTTGGTACACCAAAAGATGAACCCAATATAACATCCAAGGAACATCCCGAATTATTCAAAGTGTTCAAACAATAATAATAATAATAATAATAATAATAATAATAATAATAATAATAATAATAATAATAATAATAATAATAATAATAATAATAATAAAACTAACAGCACATTTTAACTACTCGAAACATTCACACAAGATAGTCAGATGCTGAAAGTCTGTCTAGAGTATAGTGTTACACACTCACTGTAGATCTTGTAATTGGACGTCAACTGGCAGTAAAACGCCGTCCACGCGTGTTTAGATTATTGGTGGACAAAACCAGAAAAACCCAAAAGTCAACATTTCTGTTTTCTCAAACAAAACAAAACAAACTAAAAAAAAAAAAAAAAGTTCTATTTTCTTCAAAACCTGTTTATGTCTTCTCCAGGAGAATTTAAGGTGAAGCTGGTATCTGTTTTTGCTCTTGTAGTATTCATTTCCAAACAAGTTAACAAAGGAGCAGAAAGTTTTGAACCGAACTGGTTTTAAAGCCTAAACCGGTTTGATTTTTCTAAAAACCGAAAACGGAAAAACTGTTTTTTGTGCCAAGACTGCCGACCACTAATTTAGATCCGATAAACCGAGTAAAGGACGCTGAGTTATCTTGATGACATTGAGGCACGCTGAAAGATAAAGTGTTCAGAGAAGGTGAGAGAACAGGATTGGTAATCTCGAACATACGACGCATCATTCATATTCTCTCCATGAAAACCAGTGGCGAAGGAGATGTATAGCTTGTTGCCCTTATATCATGTTATTACTAGGCGCGGGTTCTTTATGACAAGTGCGAACACATACTGAATTTTCCCACTCACTTTCATATCTACGGATAGACATACGGCTGCCACTGTGCTTGAGACAAAGACAACTTTCTAAAAATACTCACATGAACCCTCCGTTTAATGGAAATCCGATGTTTTTAAGCTGCTATAAGGATTATATAGAAATAATTTTTTACTAGTAGAAACATGATGACTGCGTAGAAGGAACAGGTATTTTTTTTCTTAATCTTTCTATATGATGTACAAATGTGTAGCCTTATTAATTTTCTATCACTGAAATACAAATTAATTACTTGTGCATATACTAAAAATTGAATAAAAGCACATTTGTTGCTGAATGGGACTTGTATACGAAATGCTCGCTGAAGTTAACAAACACATAAAACTTGTGGGAAAGGTTTTCTTACACCAAATTAATGCTATAAACGATGTACAACAAGCATTTTTGCAAATGTTGTCTTTTTTTTTTTTTTTTTTTTTTAATGTGAATTAAAGATGTTTCGTACAGTATCACTAAGAAACAATATTATTGAATAGATTCTATTGGCCTCGACACTGAAGTCTTTCACTGTATCACTGAAGTATCTCGACACATCGAAGCTTGAGTCAGAAGTAATGCGAGAGGAAAGTGTCCATGTAAACTTGTCTCCAAATACGTGTTTACTGTTTGTGCGCGCACACGGGGCAAGGGGTGAAGAGGTAGTGACTAATAGTACGGACGGTCGTCTTCCTCTCAGGTAGGATTGCTCGAGTGATCCTTCTGTCTTGGCGACCCCTGGTGTTGTGGGATCTTTTTATTGGAATGGGGAGATGGGCATGTTTGTTGTGCGAACCTTCCGCCTTTCATCATGTACACCGTACAACTGACAAACATGCTTATTGTCCACGTAAGCATCAATTTGCGGAATGATCACCTTGCTCACTACAGGCCACGCTTAAATTTATGTAACTACAGAATAGTGTTATAGTAACTGGTATTGGAGATACATACAGCTATCCACACAACGGACTGATAGAACCACTCGTTATGTTATTCAACTATTTACGAACTACTATTCGTATTAGTATGTCCAATGGTGTACACAGAATTTCACCAAGGGGGAGAGGTTGAGGCACTCAATCTCACCGTGTGCGTGGGTTTCCTTGGGGTTCTCTAGTTTCCTCCCACTTTCTTCATTCCACCATTTCATTCATTTCTCATCATCACCGTCTCCTTTAGCCTACCCGGCATAACCGTGGGACGTAAAATTTAAAGATTTCATTTCATTTTTCATTTTCACATCCTTTCAGAGCAAGCGTGATTTTTTTAGATACAACGTAAATGTTTATTTTTCCAATGCCTTGTACAGCCACTATGATCAGCTCGCTCTCTGTGGTGTTCGATCTTCAAACTAAGATCAGCATACCTCTACAGAGAGACATATTCCTCTGCAGTACGAGTCTCGTTCGAATCGGTCGATGTATGCAGGGGATCATAACTGTATTTCGATTAATACATAATCAAGTTGTAATGCACTGTCTATGTATCAAAATACATTTGAAAGCAAAAAATTAATACGAATTCATTTATTTCGGGTCAATTATAGTATTAAATACATTTACCAAAGAGTAAATAAATATTATGAAGTAACAATTACATTAGGGTTACTTTTCCTTTTATTTATTTTATTTACGTAGCAGCTGATCGCACACATTTTATCTCTCATCACTACTCAAGTAAACAGTATACGAACTGTAGTTAATGTATCTCTGTTGGTTTGTGTATGGTTTTTAAGTGCTATATACATTGTATTTCCCCGCTCACTCCAATGATAATCCCTAGTATAGTTTATAATACTCTTTTCTTCATTCTCATATAATAACTATTGTTGTCTAATTTCTAATTTTAATTAACTTTGAATGTTACAAATTTGAATGAGGCCGTAGGTTTTAACAAGATTTGATTGTTAAATTTTAATGTAAATAATTAGGCAAAAATTGCTTTGTTGTTTCTTAACTTTATAAAAAGAGATTTATAGTTAATTTGAATAAATGGAAATATAAAATAGTTATAACAATAACAATTATAATTGAAAACAAATAACTTTGTAATAAAGAATAACTTAGTTGTCATATAATGACCAAGAAAATACGTCAAATGTAGCCAGACTTACTGTATGCATTTTCAGTTCTCAAAATTTTCACAAAGTGCTAGTGAAGTACATAGAAAATATTTATTTGTGTATACGTAGTGCTATGTTGTTAACGATATTCATTTCTGCAAATGTACTCTGACAAATCCAATTTCAAATTCCATTAAAGTGTTTAAACAAATAACTAATCACATTAAATATACTTCATTTGTTCTCAACAATTCAATGAAAAGAGTGCAAATAATATTACTGTTACTATCAAATAGTGTTATTTCTCAAAGGTAAAGTATCAATGTTACTTACTTCCAGTCAGAAAAAAAATAATTTATTGGAATTTAGAACCAATTCACAGAAAAACGAGATGTAACTGTTATATTTGAAAGAAAATAATTAAATTGAAAGAAAGAAAGAAAATTCGTTAGTTTAAAATAGTTGTTACAAATTTCTACCTATTTTTATTCTGTGCAATATGGAGTAGATGAAAAAAATAAAATAAAATAAAATAAAATGTTACATAGTTTAAAGGAAAAAGATGTCAGTTCAGGTAACTTATATAAAATGTTTAATTTTTACTTAAATTCTAGTATTCATTTATGATAATACGAAATTCGCTACTGAGATGCACCAAGAGAGAAAAACCATTACAAATTAATTACGTTGATATTGAAGCTAGAATTTACATGGACAACTGAATTAAAATTGCAATCAATAAGTTCTCCACTATCTCATAACCATGTTTCAAACATTTTTCCATATCTTCACAAATTATTTTTTACACAATGTAATTATCTTACATTTACAAAATAAAGTGAATAAAAATGATCAGTATTTTCGAGAATAATTCAGAAAAGTATCTCAACAAATGAAAGCGTAAACATAAACGTAACTGACGAATTACTTATGATGAACAATTTCGTTTAATATTTTCTTTTAAAAATATAAATACTAAAAAAAAAAATACGTTGTAGAACTATTTTTCGCTATTATAAAAAATAAAATGTTTTAACATATCTTGCGTTGTTTTGTTCGATTTATGCCGCTAATATTATTTCCTTTATACCGGAAGTATCTTCTGAGAGATACACCACTGAAGGAAAATATTAAGATTTCTTTCACATACTTGTCACACTGTCTTTTTCTTTATGTTAAAGATAGTTCTGATTTTAAACTTGAGCTATAAAATTTCTTTTTACTATCTACACACTTAATGAAAATTTTTATTTACAGGCCATTATATGAAAAAATGTCAACAGTAACCGTACAAATAGCAATACTTCGAATTAGATCATCATAAATCAATGTAGCCAGTTCCTAAAATGATGATTAATGGACGAGTGTTAAAAAATTACTGACATTATTTTATTTTTATCGAGATTTTTAAGCAAATTTGGTAGCATTTCCTAGATTAATAATGTGGTTCCAGCTTCTATGTAAAGATTCTTGTTCAAGATTTAATTCTGGCATCTTATTCCTAATACAGTATAATTCATACGTAGCATGCTCTATTTGCGATGATGTTTTATGAGTATTTTTCACGTTTTAATGTAGTGCCTGGAGACTACCAAATGTTTGAAAACCCCGAAACAGTAAGATCTTGGTCTTTTGAGTTTCTAATGTGTTCCTTTAATCTTGTCATCACATTTCTTTTAGTCATGCCTGTATATGTTTTATTACAATTACATTTCACTAGATAAGTGCCTGAAACATTAAGATTATCCACATAATAACTCTTACAGCTAGTGAAACTGTTTTCTAATTGCATTGGTGGTTTGAGTGCTACATTAAAACCATACTGCCTCATTTTTTGTAATTTGTATGGGAGTTTGCGCCATAGGGGAAACGAAATTTACTTAGCATTTCATTCTGCATCCTTAGCTAAGTTTGTGTTATGTTTCCTGTATTTCGTAAAACTTGTGATTTCCATTTCTCTAGAATGGAAATATAGTATCCATTAAGTATAACTAAAAGCTGGATTTGTTTGAGTTAAAGTTCCAGATTTTCTTTTAATGATACTAGTCTATAAGCTTTCGAAGAAAAAAAAATCCATATCTCTGCCTTAATGTTGAACGGGTGAGCTGACTTATAATGAATATAAACGTTTGAGGTATTTGGTGTATAATAGATGTTAGTATGAAATTTATTTTTACTCAATAAAAAACACTCCATAAAACATCATTGAAAACAATAAATATTACGTATAAATCACACTTTATTAGGACAAAGACACCAGAATTAAATCCTGAACAAGGTTCTTTAGATAAAAGCTGGAACCACATTATTAATCTAGGAAATACCATCAAATTCATATATATGTAAATGGATGGATGTCAGCGGCAATTTCTCCACGAAACAGACGGAATAGCCGGTTTCCTTCCTTTTGTCCCTCTCTAATTAGGATTTGAATTATTATTAAACGTTTTCTATGGAATAAAACGTTAATTCGCTACCATACTGCAAGCAAGCACCATGCTGTCTGCTCTGTGCAATGTCGTTCAGGCTAACATGCTACCGGTCATGAAAGGGATGTTTTCTTCCGAAAGAAACCGAGCAGACACGGTTACAGACAGAAGCCAGAGGAAGCTGTGCATTTGGCCTGTTGCTACCAGTATATTGGGCATAATTAAATTTAGCGAATCATACAGTTAGGTTTGTTTATATAATTTTAATTTTCTAAGGAATAAAGGAATTTGTTGATCTTTTTTTTTTAAATTTTTTTAAACGTTGTATTTGATACTGTACTATTTTTTGATAAAAATCGGGAAAACTTAGGTATCAATACTGCCAGTTAAACCTGTGTAAGTAAGGCAACAACAGAAGAGGTAAGTGGTAACTGTTCCAGGCTCACGAATTTGGAAATTTTGTCTTGCACAGAAATGAACCAGCTACTGTATAACAGAATAGGTTAAGTTGTGTACTTTTGGTTTCTTATGATAATGTACTGTTACTATAAATGATAGACTATCCCTCACATCGCAGGATTTAAAACGAAAACAAAATTTTACACTGGGTATTTTCTAAGTAGTCACCATAATTCTACGAAACGGTTAACTTGGTGTTCATTAAGTGATAAACTACCATATTAGTCATGTTTGTTTTGTTACTGAAAAGACGTTTGAAATGTTTCAGAATTCAGTGATAATATATATATATATATATATATATATATATATATATATAGTGGGTGCCATGAATAGTCCCAAAACCACCCCCATCCAAGTACTTGATGAAGATATTCGATTACACAATGATTGAAGGTCAAGTGGCTTATCAACATCACTATTAGATACTGAAAATGTAAAAACGAACAGAAAAAGAGAATGTCTGATTAGTGTCACAGTTTTTCATTAGCAAGCAGGGATTGGAATAGAAGATACGGAAAGTGTTGCGAGTCAATGAACAAAAACAACTACACTGAACTGCTGAATTTCGTTGTAAAGCACAATTAGAAAGCTACACATATTTTATTGAACACAACTACGTTTTCGTAACTTCCAATAAAATTCAAAATAACCTAAGCAGTTCTGTAACAGAGAAAGTGTTCAGCGAAATAAGGTATAGAATTTTCAGTCCTCACTTTGTAGCAATATTACTTCACAAAATAACAAGCTTAGCGACTTTGAACACTGTTACACTATGTGACAAAGGGCGGAAGTGAAAAATGATTTCCATAATTCACAGGTGTTATTGGAAATCGATCAGCTGTAGTATTGGCCGGACATGTATAACAATGAAATAAACTCTTTAATTTGACGTCCCACGTTTATGTCATTTAGGCTAAAGAAGACGGGTAATTATGAAAGAATTTGTGGAATAATAATATGTGAGAAAAAGGGATAACCTCAGAAAACACAAGTACACGTTGTTTCCCATGTTACTAATATATGCTAATATTACCTTGAGTCTGACAATGCCGAAGGGCGTAGTACCATTTATAACTTCATTGGAAACAATAGCACACGCCACTGAATGTATGCACGTGTTTGTATATATGTTCCAGTATAAATCTGGAACGGCTGGAGCAATTTTGACCGAACTTGGTACGCATATTACGTACAATGTGAAAAAAAAATACTGTGGGAGTAAGATCCCTTAGCCCACCTAGGGGGAATGGAAGAAGATACAAAAATGAACGAAAACGACCGACATTAGTGTCAAATCCATAGTTTTCGGGGTCGCTGATATGAATGGTAACACTCCAGATGACGTTTTTTAAGTTCAGCTACAATTAGCACCTCTGGGGGTGAGGTGGAATGGCTAAATGTAAAAATATTCCAAAATAACCTATATGTGTCGAACTCATAGTTTTCGGGATCCCAAAGTTGATTGGTGAAAATTTCGATACCCTTTAAGTCCAAGCTCAGCTCTAAGTCCAAGCTCTGGAGATAGGAGGGCTGACATATAAAAATGATCGATATTAGTGTTGAATTCATAGTTATCGAGGACGTTGTGGTGAATCGTTACACTCTCAGTGACGTTTAAGTCCAAATTCAGCTCTCATCAACACTTGGCGGGGGGAGGGGGGTAATATGTAAAATAATCAAAACGATGGATATTAATGTTGGATTCATAGTTTTCGTTTTCGGGATCACTGATATGAATATTGACAATTTCAAGGTCCTTAAGTCCAAGTTGAAACTGATCCCAGGGTGAGACTGGAAGGGTGACATATAAAAATAATCGAAAAAGACCTATATTAATGGCCATAGATTTTGGAATCGTTAAGATGAAGAATGACAGTACAGACCCTGTTTAAATCCAAGTTTAGCCTCCATCGGCATTGTAGGTGAGAAAGAGTGAAAAAATATCCAAAATGACTAAGAATAGTATCGAATTGATAGTTTTCGGAATCGGGAAAATGACTGACCCGTTTGAATTAACTTTTGGAACATGGTTAGTGTCTACCTCAAAGTGGGTTTTTATCATGTCACTTCGATTAAGGTTCATATTCAATAGGGGAACGTGTTTTAAAATGTATGTCAAAAGTAGATTAACTTATGGATTATCATCACAGTTTCACTGAAATGCGTATCCTAAGGGGGAAGAGGATTCAAATATTTCCCATACACTTATTTTCTCCGTACGAAGAACGGGTATTTCAAATAGTGCTTTAAAATCTCGAAAAAATAAGTTAACTTCTGTAACTATTGTCCATTAATTTTCACTTCAGGAACTGGCTACATTGATTTATGGTGATATAGATCGAAGAATTGCTATTTTTGCAGTGCTAGTTAACTTTTCTCATATAATGGCCTGTACATGAAAATTTCCATTTTGTGTGAAAATGGTAAGAAGAATTTTTACAGCTCAAGTTTAAAATCAGAAGTATCTTTAAAGATACGAAAGAAGAAAGCGTTGCAAGTATGTGAACAGAACCTTGATACTGTCTTATGTGGTCTATTCCTCAGAAGTTGCTTCTTTTTAAAAGGAAGGAAACTATTGAGGTCATAAATCAAACAAAACAATGCAAGTTATGTTAATTTTTTTATATTTTCTGCAATATACGATTGTGTAAACAAAATGAAAACATTAACATATTTTTCACTAGTTTAACATAAATAAGTAAAACCTGCACAACAGTTTTTATCTAAAGTATTGTAGTTGTTATTAATTTCGATCTGTGAAAATTGGACGGATTAGTCAATATTTAATGGCTTTATATTTAATAGCTTCTTCGTATGAGTTTATCTGATCATTTATATGATTTAAAAGGAACACTTACGACACACACAATAATCGGGGAAATTTCATTTTAGGCAACATACGTAAAATAAATTTATTAATATTAATCGAAGTAACCATCGCCAGATTTACTTGTTCTTTTCCCTTGAACTTATTGTGTTGTCATTTGCAAAAATCATGTTCGTACCCATAACTTCATGATTATGTCATGTCTGACGTATTCGGCTACATAACATAATTGCATATTGCTCCCTGATGTCAACAATACTCATAGGTATTGAAAAATTTATCAGAAATGCTACTCCCCCCCCACACACACCACAAAAAAAAAAAAAAAAAAAAAGTTGTCATCTCAAATTTCATTTTCTCGTAACATGTGACAAAAGACTGAATAAAATTACGATTTTGTAGTTTAAATATTAAAAAAATCACTGAAGTTTTGAACTTCATGTGCTACAGTATTCTCTTAAAATGAAATACGGCAGTTACAAAGGCCAACGAATAACGGTAAAATGATTACTGGAACAATAAACTAAAGTTATCTTAGGATACCTCTTATACGTATTCAAATTCCATCACAACCCACATGACAAGGAAAACGTTCAGTGCTTACTGAAAAAATTGTCTTAATGGAAGGGGACCAGATTATTATTTCTGCTGAGGGGACCACCTACAGTAAAAGAGTTATGTCGGTGGCTTACCTGCTTTTATATTTGTAAGTTTAAGAAAAAGAGAACAAGATCAGGGAAGGTACCTTTACGTGTTAATAATTTATTAAATTATTCTTTGGTTAATACTTATTATATTTCACAAGTGTGCCTAGAACAAAGACAGTTGGATAATTTAACAAATAACAAAATATAAGAATTAAAATATTCAAGACACTACACAGATATATAAATATGTTAAATATATATTTTCACATAGAACACACAAAATCAAACAGAAAATAAACAAAACAGTCTTCATTAGTTAGTGCAGCAAGTGTCATACATAATAACTAAACACATTAACCCGCAGCCACATGCTTTCTCTGACACATTCATTATTGTAGCAGGGTTAGCGTTTTAAGCAATCACCGGTGCAATAAAACGAAATACCTCGTAACTCTGTTGTGCATAGCATCCGCCTTGCTGCGGTTGGTAAGTATAATCCACTTGTTGACTATAATATCGTTCCTGGTAGGTAGAAGTTCTACTGTTTGGTGCAACCTAAAAACAAGGCATTCAATAATTCACCAACAACCACCTTTTAAGTGAATGCAGCATAATCGAGTGACTGTGAAAATGCAATCTCTTACATTTATATAAGAGGTCAAGTGTTTGCCACACTATACGAGAAGCACTGTATAAAACTATACGAAAAGCTGTGACCATACAAACTGAAGAAAAATTCTTACGATAAGGCATTTATCATAATTTGATTTCTTCTATCATTTATTTACGAGGTAATACAAAAACTATAAAACAAAGAAGTGTTCAAGTACAAAGAAAAAAATGTTAAAAAAACAGGAATATTTATGACTCAGCATAATATGTAGCCAATGAGAAATGTAGATAGTTAAGAATTATCATATAAAATTTCAACATAAAACGGAAATTAGCGTAAAATATCATTTATGATATTCTTTGATAGCTCGTACGGTGTACTGCTTTATTCTATTACACTCAAACTTGAAGGTATGCAATTAAATTATAGAAATTTTCCACAGTATTTCAAATTTAAAAGACTTGTAGTTTTCATAGTCAGTGGTTTAATACCTCTAATCTTGCCATGGTGTAATACGTGCTCATTTTCCCTTGCGGTTATTTATTAATCAAGTAGGATACAAGAAGGATATAAGAAAGTAATTTATGGAATTTGATGTTTCCACCGTAGATTCAGTGCTTCCAGTAATTAATTTGTACTTTGTAATTCATGCGATGTTTGCAATTCAAATCAAAGATCTAACTAAAGCTCACGAACATTATTAAGAAATGAAAGGAAACGAATCTTTTTTCTGACGAGATGTACTTAATTTTTTTCTTAAAATACGTCAGGTATAAAATGAACGTTAAATAATAAAAAAAAAAAAAAAAATAACTACTGATATAGAGAAAATTATGAACTTTAACTGACAGACACTCGGATGTTCAGTGAAACTGAAATTTTGACTGGGAAAAGGCCATGCTCACTTATAATTCAAATTGTACTCTTTAAATTCGATTGACCTTCTGTTCAAATTTATACGCTCTTATTTTAAGTATAACAAGATTCTGCATAAGTTAATTTACTGCTTGTTTGTTTCAGGCTCCACGATTGAAGATTGGATTTCTATTACGATCAGACCTATAATCAGGTACACTAAAGATGTTATTTGAGATATCTGGTCATTTGTAGTATATGCAGCTCGCAGAAATAAAGCATTCATTTGTAAAGTTCAGGTTCACGATTCAGAATTCAAGTCACACTCTGCTGTCTTGAAGTTGCTACTTTTTTCTAATCTTGTCATCTTAACAATTATATGATGATCAACCATTTATCATCATCTCCTCTAACACAAAGAGTATAGCCATAGGATGTTAAGATAAGATTTCATTTAATTATTTACAATATACTTTAAAATAAATCTATCCCTTCACTAAATTTGTATTGCATTATACAAACCACAGTAATTATATTTTAGACAACAGTATAAAAATATGGAAAATATAGGAAGGGACACTGAATATAAGAGAAATACTTAGAATAAATTCGATTATGATTGCGGTTAACCAAAAAAAAAAAAAAAAAAGTACTCGGGCAACGGGATACAGCAGTACACAATTCAGAAGACAAAAAGTTTATAATTTTTTAAAGAAATAATATGCCTATAATGGAAAATATGTTTCATTTTCCTCTAGCTTTGATTTAACACTATTGGTCCATGCTTCTACTATTAGCACAACAAAAATATAATAATAATAATAATAATAATAATAATTGAATAGAAATAACAAATCATTCATTGACTTCGACTGAGCTTTTCCACATTACATCCTAAAGCTACTATTTGCTTCTACCAATAAACAAAACATATTTACAAGGGTCGTTCACGGTTGACCGGGACTTTTATTTCTTCAGTGGAAACAGATAGCACAAGAAGCACCCAACTATGTCAGCTTTTCAAAGTATTCTCCGTGCGCGTCGAGGCACCGTTGCAATCGTTGTAGCAGCTCCCTGATTCCTTTGGCGTAGAAAGAACTTGGTTGTTGTCGTAGCCACTGGAGGACATCGTTCCGCAGTGCTTCATCGATCGTGAATTTCTTCCCTCCCAGATAGTCTTTAAGGGGTGCAAACAAGTGATAATCACTGGGGGCTAAATCTGGACTGTAGGGGGATGGGGCAGAACTTCCCAGCGCATTTCGGCCAGAGTTGTTGGCACATTGGCCATGTGAGGGCAGGCATTGTCATGCAGAAGAATGACATTTCCAGATAACATGCCAGGTCTTTTCTTGCGAATGGACTTTCGTACAGCACCACTTAACAATGTGGAGTAATACTGGGCATTAATTGTGCTCCCTTTGTCCAGAAAGTCCACATGGATAACACGCTTCATGTCCCAGAAAACACTTGCCATGATCTTCCAGCGGACGGCTGCGTTTTGCTTTTCTTGGGCGGCAGGGAACCTTTATGCCGCCACTCCATGCTGCTTCTTTTGGTCTCTGGCGTTGAATTGTGCAACGATGTTTCATCACACTTGATGATGGATTGCAACAATTCTTCATCTTCGGCTCGAAACCAATTCAGAAGCTGTTCACAGACCGTCATGCGTGTCCACTTCTGATCAAATGTCAGCTGGCGGGGAACCCTCCTTGCACAGATTTTGCGCAAGCATAAGTGGTCGTGAATGATTGTTTCAACACTCCTGATACTGATATTCACCTCGGCAGCAATATCCCGCACTGTTACTCGCTGGCTCTCAAGAATCATTTGCTCAACAATTGCGATATTCACTGGTGTGACTGCAATCGAGCGAATGTGTCCATGCGCTTCATTTGTTACCAGCTCCCGTCCTTCGCGAAACTGTTCACACCATTCGTGCATTCTTGTCTGTGACATCGTTTGTTCACCATACTGTGCTTGCATTCTTCTCAAAATCTCAGCTGGTTTAACTTTCTCCTTCACAAGAAATTTGATTACACACCGCTGCTCCACAGCCACAGCCACACTGCTTGCCGTCATGTTCGCTGCAACTACTGCGCATGTGCCAAATACGTCATGCCGGGCACTAGTTACTCAAGAAGGAATACATTACGTCACCCGCAAGTTTCATCATGATCCGGCTATTCATCGATTATTTACGTACGAAAATCCCGGTCAACCTTGAACGACCTTTGTATAACTCCTGCCTCTTCGTATAAACTACATAAAACAAAAATGCCTACAATTACTGAAAAGACATCCTTTAGTGCGTGCTCAATACAACAATATAAAAGAAAACAGATGAACAGTACAGAGTATCAGACGAATCATAATTCTTATTCCTTAAGCATAATCTAAAGCAATGCTACGAAAAGAATAAACAATATTTACAGTAAAATTATTTTTTACATGCCTTTCTTAAAACATACAAAGTGTATAGTCATAAAATAGTCCAAGAGCCCAATCATGCCTGAGATACACTGGCACAAGTATCAAAATAGCTACATGCAAGTTCCAAGTGCATGTATGAGCAGGATTCATCAGTGATCTACAGAAATGTTTCCGTCGAATTTGTTTGCAGAGTTTTTTCTCACCTGATTGCGTTCATGCCTTGCCCTTCGTTCAATCTCTTCCATCTCCTCGAAATATGCTTGTTCCATTTGTCTCGTATAATCCTGGAATCAACCATACGCTAATCCTTACAAGGTTTTGAAAGTAGAGTCCTACAGATTTATCTCATCATATGGATCGTACATTAAGAGTAGATAACTATATATATAGGAAAAACTTCAGATGTGATTAATGCAATATTTCATCTGTACTGAATGCATGAATGATTTTGTAAAGATTTGGATGTTAAGAGAGTGAAAGTGTAATTGATTTGATTCATACTAATTATGGTAGTTTTGAAATAGATCTTTATTATCTTTTCTAGGGTATCTTTCCTTGTAGTCATTTTTTCCTCGTGAATATGAAATTATCAGCATATCTCTGAAAATATTCTGAGTCACAGTACTATTCAGACTGGAACATGTTGCCAAACTAAATTCTTGAAGAAATATACTTTTGAGAATAAAAGACGTAAGTACTTGACAGGTGAACTAAATTTTAGATTGATATTCGGTTTGATCAAGATGATGTATTTGACAAGCGCAATACGTGCCTGAACAACCTATTTTTTAAAATACCCTATACTATTTTCAACATTAATGCCAAAACAACTTACGTCAAATTGAATCTAAATTATCTACTATAAATTTAAAGACTCTTTATGAGATTAAATGAAAAGTATAATATCCCTTCTTAAATGTATGTCTTTGAAGATGAGTGTTAATGGTTGAAAAGTAATTTCTTCACTGGATATCCGCAAGAATATGACCATGACAGAATGACAGAACACGATGAGCTGTACTTAAATAATTGTAAGTGGAGCATATAGTTAAAATATAATTGAATAAAAATATCTGCTCATATATTATGTACACACTTTGAAACATGTGCAAAAGATTTACCAGATAAAAGAAACAGAAATCAGTTCAATTAGACAAAAGACTATGTGTGCAAAAAGTCATAATATCCAATCACTATGTACCTAATAATTACATACAAAAGTACACATTTTAATTATATCAATAAGATTCTTAATATTCTCCCATGTCTGAACACAGGAACTCAAAAATCAATAATCTGAGCATCAATACGTATTGTTCAAATAACAAGAAAATGTCCACTGACGTACCAGAACAGACGTAATAACGTAATATATTTCATATGGAACATTATTTCACGCAAAAAATGAAATGTGGAAAAAATGTAAGAAATAGTAACTAACACCTTATGAAATAAGGATATTTTACGAAGTACAGAGGAAAAGAGGAACTAAGCAGTGGATCTTAAAGAATTGTGGCAAAGAACTTAAGTAGTGAAGGAAGTTACTCCAACTCATTACGATAAAGACTATGAAGAAACTGAAAAACATACTTCAAAATGTAGTCAAAGAAAAACCAGATAGTGTTCAGGAAATTAATCATACAATATTATGAACATGGCAACGAAACGATAATAGAACTAGTGAAGATTTCAATTCAAAACTGAGATTAATCGAAACAAAAAATTTGCCTAAAAATATTATTGTTGCATATCAACTACTTACGCCAATGTTGCAGTAGGGTAATAGTCGTATTTGCTGAATTCGGAAGTAAACTGATTTTCTAAGGCATTACAAATAAATAACCGAAAACAAACAATTTAAGTACCATTATACTTTGGAATCAAAAAGTGATTAAGCTGTTTGTTAAGCGAAGTACTTCATTGCAAAGTATTCGGTTTGTTTGTTTGTTTGAGGGAAACTCTATGGTGTTTTTCCGAAGGCTTAGGCTGGCAACACACTGAGGGAATCATCGGGTGGAAGCAAATGTTGCCCGTCATTTTCGCTCCATTTGGAGGTTTGTCGGAAAGAAGTTTTTCCATACATTCAAATAGGTCTGTCGCACACTGAGCAAGCGAGTGCTTCAGGATCAATCGCAATGCCACACGAAACTTGGAACAGTGTTGGATGATGCGCCAAACAGACCTGAATTGCCTGACGTAGTGATCTGATGACATTCTATAATACTTCATTTGGGTCAAAATACACCGTAGATATGGAACTATTTCTCGCACCGACGGAGCAAAAAGCTAAATTGCTCCGAGCAAAACTTTTTAGTAGCATTTGCTTCTACCTGTTTACTCCCTCAGTGTGTGACCAGCCTTATAGATTGAAATCCCATCGAATAAAACCCGAACCACGCAATGAAAAAAGGTATGTCACATACCTGCTATTTGCTGATATTATAACTCCTTTTAAACAAGTTTACCAAAATCAAGCAATATCCAAAACAAAACTTCGACCCAAAAGAACCCTATGCATTCGTAGTATAAACTTCTAAAGCAGAGTAAACTTAAGTAAAATTTGACATGCTTTCTTTCAGGCTTTGGTAATAAGCAGGGACGTAGCCAGAGTTTTGAGTTTGGGGGGGGGGGATATTTACAAATGGAATAACCCATATTATATATATACAGGGTGGTTCAGTAATGTTGGACAGCCCTGAATAAATCGAAAACCAGAAGAGATATTAGCAAGAGTTTGGTAGATCCAGATACTTGTGGAAGGGAGACGTCTTTTGAGGTACCACACAATGTTACCAGGTCAACAGTGTTGCCAGCTCAGTACAAAGTTGTATTTTTTTAAATGGAACATATAGAAGTTTATGCCATCAAAAGAATTAATACAGAATGTGAATACCAACAAGCGAAACCGCACCTGTCAGTGTTGCCAAATAAGGAAGTTATAAAGCTTCAAAGATCAAGAAATTAAAGTGTCCGTAGAACAAAACTAGCAAAAAGGCAAGAAAAATAATACTACGGAATGAAAAGGAGTAACTGAAAGAGTAAACCAAAGAACGCACAGCATCCAGTGAGTAACAGGGTTGCTACAGCAAAGGGGGAAAAAATTGAAAATTTTGCAGTTGCTATAGGAGGAAAAGTGCCCATATGACATAATGCTGGAAACACCAAAGAAAGTTCATGTAAAATTCAGGAATCCTAATAGCATTTGTTCGAAATCAATATCTCTAACCGTTTTCGAGATACACCAAAGGTGTGCGGAGTTTGCAACACTGCATAATAATTCCCTCGCCCTCCAAACTACAGGAACGAGTAATGAAAATGATACGCCCAACAAAATGTAAGAACTACACGGGTCTAATCGTCAAATCAATTATGCAGTGTTGCAGACCCCGCACACCTTTGGTGTATCTCGAAAACGGTTAGAGATATTGATTTCGAACAAACGCTATTAGGATTCCTGAATCTTACATAGACTTTCTATGGTGTTTCCAGCATTATGTCATATGGGCACTTTTCCTCCTATAGCAACTGCAAAATTTTCAATTTTTTCCACCTTTACTGTGGCAACCCTGTTACTCACTGGATGCTGTGCGTTCTTTGGTTTACTCTTTCAGTTACTCCTTTTCATTCCGTAGTATTATTTTTCTTGCCTTTTTGCTAGTTTTGCTCTACGGACACTTTAATTTCTTGATCTTTGAAGCTTTATAACTTCCTTATTTGGCAACACTGACAGGTGCGGTTTCGCTTGTTGGTATTCACATTCTGTACTAATTCTTTTGAAGGCATAAACTTCTATATGTTCCATTTAAAAAAATACAACTTTGTACTGAGCTGGCAACACTGTTGACCTGGTAACATCGTGTGGTACCTCAAAAGACGTCCCCCTCCCCAAGTATCTGGATCCACCACACTCTTGCTAATATCTCTTCTGGTTTCCGATTTATTCAGGGCTGTCCAACATTACTGAACCACCCTGTATATATATATATATATATATATATATATATATATATATATATATATATATATATAGAGAGAGAGAGAGAGAGAGAGAGAGTACTCAGGATAATTCGCGGAAAATATCGTTTGGAAAATAGATTGTCCTAAATTAAACTTTAACTACTCTTTCGGGGGTTGGAAATGTGAATCTCTCCTGCCAAATGCGATAATGAAACAATAATTTAAAAATTATGTATTAATAATGTTTACTTATGCAAGGACAAAGGACATATATACTTCATACAAATACTTTTTGATAAATTTATACATACCTTTTTGCCTTGTACCTTTATATACTTTGTAGCTTAAGAAAATAGTTACAAATAATATAGTAACAGACGTTTACTACCCAAAAATGCTATGAGTTCCATGAGGCTACCTAAACTGAACACTCACGCTATCAAGACGTATATTTTAGTGCTAAAATGTAATATTCTACATAGTTGAAGAAACATTATATACTAGACTAATAAACTTCAATATAATTTCAACTACCTATCGGGTACATGTAATAAGCAGTCACAAATTTTAGCATGTTTTTCAAAGATACTGACTTCCTTTATATATTATACGGTAAACAATTACGGTCACATTTACTGACCAATTACCGTCAATTCTGGCTGCCAACCGATTACCCCAAAATTTACAGTATTACTGTAAAATTTATGGTTATAGGCCACAAAAAGGCCGTATGTATGCCCTATTACCATAACTTTAATACTAATACCGTAAATTTTAGGGTACTCGGTTGGCAGCCAGAATTGATGGTAATCGGTCAATAAATGTGACCGTAATTGTTATAGTGTAGTACATTTTATTGTTCACAAGATCGTTAACGTCTTCCGTGCGTCTCAAACATAAATCAATATCCAAGAGGCCTACAATTACTTGAACTTCCGTGAACACAAAAAATCTAATCAACGAAGTCCTATAATAAAATAATAATTGGTAAAATATTGGCCTAATATTACAAAACTATTTTTTTATGTTGTTCTTGCATCATCTGACAACGTTTTGCCACACTGTATTTACAAATTACTTGCTGAACACAAACTGTGACGCCTATGCAACGACTTTGCGAATATGTCAATAATTTTATCTTCTTCATGCTTAGAGGCTATCTCTTGTTCTATTTCAAGTGTGGCTAACGCTGATGTTCTATCCTAACCAGACTTACAACTAAGATCTGATTTGAACCTTTTATGCACGCTCAAAGAACACTCACAAGAAGCTGATGACACAGGCAGCGTCAAGGCTATTTCCACAAAATTCGTAGTTGAAGGAAAATTGGCTTAGGCAGAGCAGCATGCAGGTCCGAGATATTTGTAATTTCTTTCTTCTTCATACGTGATTCTACTTTTTTTTTTTTTTTTTTTTTTTTTTTTTAATATTTTTTATAATAATAATGAATTCATGTTCAGGAAAATCTGTTTCGAATTGCGTAAAAGAACTCTTCCGTTGCCTCCTTCATCAAGAACAGTTTTGATTTAGGATGACACGTTTGAATGCCACGAATTACAGATATATTTTCCTTACAGAATCGTTTGTCAAACTTGTTTGCAATGTTGTCAACCACTGGATATAGGAGTTCTGTACGAAAATTCTCTTCAGTATAACCCTGTGTTCTTTTCTTCGGAACACTACCCGAAACCAGAAAATCCTTTGTACTACTATCATCTCGCTTTTCTCTGCTCTTTGGTTAATTAAAACTTTCTATACCATTTTGTTTGACAAACTCCTATGCTTCAGTGTAGAGACGCAATGAATGTTCCTTTGTTCTAAGTTCTTTTATGGCTTCAACAACCGAACAAATAATAGCTGGGCGTTTGCTAGGATAATATCTTCTCCTTGCAGAAAATTATTCGGGCCACTAGTAATTCCCAACAGCTTACTAAAAAATATCAAGCATGAAACAGTTGCAAATGATTTCAGTTTGTTAGCATCCTTTCTCTCTATTGCAAAGATTATAGCTTCATCATTCTTTTTCATAGCATTCAGCGAATGAACATGTGAAGCGCAATGAATGCCTGAAAGACCAGGTATACTGGACTGCTCCAAACCTAACGCTGTCTGAACCTGATGTATTCGTCTATGAGCTTTTACGACGGAGAAATATTTATATGAAGTCTGCAATAAATCAAAAAAGGTATTTGATTTTTCGAACGAACACACTTCTACAATAAATTTAACTGATGTGTATTACAATAGATATACAGTGCGATTGAATGAGGCTTCCGAAATTATTTTTGCACACCGCCTATGTGGCTCTCATAACGCTCCGCCCATCGTAAGCTTGCCTAATGTATTTTGAGTCCTTATTAACACCTACCGGTACAGAAGCCAAAGTTTCGATAATTGTTTTCGATATGTATTCAGCATTTACCTCACGAAGTTTAACAAATTTCAAAAAAGTGCTCTATCGGTTTAGGATTTTTCACATATCTCACACAAACACTAAGTTGTTCAGAAACATTAACATCTCGTATTTCACAGCCATAACACTGAATTTTCCAGCGGCACTTACAATGACATTGATGATTTCCTCACCGCAGCACTAGACAACTTCATTTTGAATTTCTGGGGATAAATAAGTGATATTCCTTGGCGCTGTATAATTCTTTAAAAAAGAGTCAAAACGTCGTAACAACTCGAATGTTTGTAAGAAATTCCCTTTATTTAAACTTCTGTCATATTCATCATTGCCTCGGAAAGCCAATCCCTATCGACCCAAATGGATCACAATCAGGGTAGAAAAAAATCATGATTTTTTTTTAAAAAATCATTTTTGTTGATTTTTTTTATTTAAATCGATTTTTTTGATTTAAATCAAATCTTTCACCTCGTATAATACAAGTCGCGAACTGAAGAAAAAGCATTAGGAATTATTATTAAATGCTAATTATGCCATTTAAGTGAAAGTATTGGGGTTGAATTTTGAATTATCCCCAATCGTTAACCTATATCAATCCCAAACAATGTTTCTTAACCCTTTTAAATTATGGTTCTTTTTAAAGGTAAATTATAGACTCAGTCAAGCAGCTACAGCATCATCCCTATTTATCCTAGGATCATGATACATACATCACTCTCTTTAGAATAGAACAGTTTTAGAAACGGTAACATTTACATTTCCGTATCATGTCCCTGAAGCGGGAAATTTTTAGAGTAATCAGCATTTTTTTTAAATGATCCCCTCTGGATTTCCCTGTGTTAAAGCACAGACCTCAAAATCAACTGGGAAATACTAAGGGGTGTACTAAATGTGTGTACAAAATTTCAAGCTTCTATCTTGAGCAGTAAGGGTGAGGAAACTATTTAACAATGAGCTAAGAACATTCCCACAATGAACCAGATGACCCGGATGTAATATAAACATTTCTCCAGACATCCCTATTTATCCTAGGATCATGATTTGTACATTATTCTCTTCAGAATAAAACAAATTTTCAAACGGTACCCTTCAGATGTCTCCATCATGTATCTGGGACTGGTAAATCACGAAAAAATGGTATTTTCTGTTAAAAGTTTTCTTTTTTTTTTTTAATTTTTACCTCTGTGGACCCTCCCTCTGTTTCAAGGCAGAGATCTGAAACAAATCTGGAAAATACTGAGAGTGCACTGTGTAAATGTGCAAAATTTCAATCTTGTAGGTGCAAAAGTAAGACCGCGAAAAATAATATTCCCCAAATACCCCAGATTCCCGTATAAAACAGGATCTTAGGTAACAGTTTCCTAAAACATCCCTATTTATCTTAGGAGCACAGTACGTACATCATTTTCTTCAGAATAGAACAGCCTTTCAAACGGTACCATTCATATGTCTCCATCTGAGACGGGAAAATCACGAAAAAAGCTATTTTTTGTTAAAAATATCTTTCTTTTTTTAAAAAATATTTTCCTCCTCTGGACCCCGCTGTTTCCACGCAGAGACCTGAAAACATCTGAAAATTAAGATATGCACTGAACGACTGTGCAAAATTTCCGTCTTCTTAATGCCAAATGTAACCCGCCAAAAAGTAATAATAAGCATAACAAAAAATATCTTTTTAAATTTATGACGTCATCACACACTATGCCTCAACCCAGAAAGGCGGAAAGCATATGTAACACGTTCTAAAATGCCTCCAGTCTTGAAGAAAACGAAGTAAAAAGACTTATTGGTACTTTTTAAATCGAATAATGAAGAGTACCCTATCACCTACAAATAGGTGATATAATTTAAAAGGTTAAGCATTAAGGAAAGAGTACAGCAACGTTTATCAAAATGACACTTTTTATCACAAAAGTTACTGATATTTGGAAGGGGCCTATTTTAAAAAACTCGGAACTAGCTTGCGGCATGAAATACATAAATTTCGCCTAAAGTTATAAAATTAACAAAAAACTGGATAGGGGATAGGACCCCTCTAAATATGCCCTATTATCTGGGAAGAAACAGACACGCACAAAAAAGAATTTTCGTCTTAAATATCGACGGTAATTTCCCCGTTGAAATAGTTAACGATTTTAAAACCGAAACCCAATGTTACGAAAAGAAGAAAGTAGGATTGCTCCGTTACCTGTTCAAAACGGAATTTTCCCTAATCATCCTCTGAATGTTTTGCTGTGAGATACTAGCAACTTCCTTATCAATACTGTCCAAATGAATATTTTCCTAAGCAACAACACGTACCTTATCAGTTTCGCTGCAGGTACTCACCAATTGCTTATCACTTTTTACGTGTGAAATAAAATATCCAGATTTTATAAATCTTTCTATATTTAACTTAATTTCAAGAATACATGTAGCCCTATAGCAAACTTAACACTGCGTATTCCACGTTCAGTAAGAAAATAGATTCTTTGCCGCTCAGTCACAGTTGCCAGCACAGGTAGGGTATAAATAGTTTACATATTCTATCCTCCTCTGTTTTTCCAGAATCGCTGTTAAATATAACAAAAATAAGGAAGTAAATCTACACTCAATACCTTCTCGTAAAACAGTTGATTTTAATTTAGCGTCCCTTTCAGCAGCGAGGCTATATAAGACGTGGAAATACTGATTAACGTTGAATCCGAACCACATGAGCTCCCGCCGGGAATCGAACCCAGGTCTCCCATGCCAAAGGCGCGTACGCTTCTTGTAAAACAATTAAAATATAAGACACTATGTTGAAAAACCCAGCAATATGGGAGAGGTATTCTCTAGCCTTTGAGTCAAATCGACTTTTTCATTTTTTTTCTTAGTCGGTTATAGAAAGTGCATTCGTATAGCTTTTTAGCCTTAGTACTTCAAGGAGACTATAAGGCTGTAATCACTCTAAGGGCTGGAAGAACCTCGCAATGTTAACGAAATGACGGTGTAGAAGACATTACCGTTCACTTTTAACGTTTAAGAAATACCTATAAATGGATTTTTTAAAAATCTTTTCTTAGAAGTATGGATAATTTCGGTTTACTATGGATATTTTTTTCATTTATTGCCGGATAAAAACAATTTGTAACATATAATTTTAAATACATATTTGGGGGGGGCCAAGCCAAGATTTGGGGAGGCCGGTGCCCCCCGGCCCCCCCCCTTAGCTACGTCCCTGGTAATAAGTCTATCGCTTGAACTTGATATTCGTCAAGGGTAAAGAAAAAAATCAATCCGTAGTTGTACGTTTGACGATATGAATCATAGAACGATAGCATGATTCTCCATGACACTTTTTGATTTTTATTTAATACACGCATGTTTCCTTTAAGGTTTCTTCATAATCCCCATTGCTTCGTGTTGAAATCTATGAAGGATAAGGAGATATGAGGGATAAATTTCACTCTCTAACTTAGATGTATCCTCATAGGTATTAAAAAAAAAAAAAAAAAAGTTTTGTCGGATTTTGACTCCACAAAGAGGAATGTCATAACATGGAGTAAGACGTCCCTGAAAAATCAGGAATAGTTCCCATCATTGATAACGCTAAGGCAGACTATGGATCTCACGGTGGTAGAATCTACTGAAACGTAAACCAAACAAGTCGTCCAATGAGTGAACAACCTCATCGAGAATTTCGGATTGTCTTTCTTGGAGATGGTTTTCTAGTGAAAGGAAGAAATGGCAATTTGACGGTGTAATAGCCAGAAAATACGGAGATATATTTGAGTTTCCCAACCAAGATGGATAATGTGTCTCGGGTGATTTTAGCAACTTGTGGTTTCACGTTGCCCTGAGACAGAATAAAACTTCTGCGATTCATAAGCCAGTTTTCAATTTTTCGTTCACATGTTCCAATTAGTTGGGAGTGTGTTCGTGTGGTGCAAATAACGACCACAGCGCTATGGAGTATTGTAAAGCATCTACTCTGTCCAGAAACGTATTCCCCCGATGAGACAATAAAGAGATACATGCATTTTCTTGTGTCGCTTCTGAGCCATAGACAACTAATAAAGAATATACCCTCCAACTTTATGCCGTTTGTCAAGCTGGTGAAGCTGTTGGCGAATGGCTTCTACCCTGTAATCAAAGGTTTTACTGATGCCTTACGTGATTGGCCATTACTGTGACCTTCTCTCACTAATATATTGTTTAACATAGCGATCACAACTAGTAGGATGCACAAAGAGACACTCACTAGCACGTTACCTTCTTCTGTCCCTTTTTTACTCTTAGGGGAGTGTAGGATAGTGTCACTCCGTAGAAATCCGACAGGGCTTATCTGGTATCTAATAATAATATAAGATTGGATTAATTCTTGTCGAACTTTCCTAAAAATAGATTTACATTTTTAAAAAATAGATTTTGAAAAAATAGATTTACATTTGTATTTAGTCTTCCCAATAATATATACTGTTTGGGCAAAAACGCTCGCAGAGATTTTTTCCAAGGGAGGAAGAAGACTAACACACAAGCGAAGTCGCGAATATACGCACACACTAATGCACATAATACTTTATGAAAAACAACAAATGACGTACATTCATAGTCTTATTAGCTACAGTAAATATATTAAATACTGAAAGATGAATAAGCAAATCTGTTTTGACACGTATTTCGAAGAACTAAATCCCTTTCGAAAATCTAGGAGGGACAATTACCCTCGCTTATTCCATGTGCTTGGGGAAGAAATTGTTTTAAGAAAAGGTGATTTTTGGTCCATATTAAATATATACACAACCGTGACGTAAAGTAAATACACACTCGAAAGGTAATACGTTTACGTGGAAACACTGGACGAATGAGAACAGCAGATGGGCTTGATATGAGTGGTGGAATGAGAATGCAATACAACCACCGGCATCATGATGCTCGAACGTGGCTACAATGAGCTAATGAAGCTTACCTGAGATCACATACAGCGTGGGTGGGAAGTCACTATCTGGTTTTAAATGGCTGTTGTTCTGTCAATTTTTAATGGATTTTCAAAATTATTGTTTAATATTGTTATAGGTTCCCTGACAAATTAGAAGTGCAACAGCAGTGATATCGAGCGTGGGTAGTGAGATACTAAAGAAGCTATTTCCAATAGGTCATAATATTGCTTGGAGTTGAAATCAGTTAAGGAAGAGGAAGTAAATTCACTTTGAACTTTATATTTGAGGGAAGTTTAAAACAAGGGTATTCCGACTTTTCATAATTTTTCGGTTTCCTTTCCGGGTCAGGATTTACTCATGTTGGTTGAGACAAATCGGTCAGGGCACGGTAAAATCCCACAACTTAAAAAGAACCTCTGCTTCTACTATGCATTGCTAGTTTACATTTTTTTAAAAAAATAATATTATAATATTGATAGAAAGTACGATTTTCAGTTCAAACCTTATTAGGATTTGGGTACTATTCGTGAGAATCTCCACCTAGAAGAGACATTGAGCTTATTTCATGTTTAGTATTTTAATAGCTGAACTCACCTCGTGCATATTGTTAGGACTTCGTGCTGGGGAGCTTGTCTGAGATGGCCACCTTTCGGGAGAAGCATCACCAGTTTCTTCAGGATGGACCAAATCTCGAC
Source organism: Thermobia domestica (assembly GCF_964235325.1). NCBI lineage: Eukaryota > Metazoa > Arthropoda > Insecta > Zygentoma > Lepismatidae > Thermobia > Thermobia domestica. Next base: position 123,122,530 of record NC_137466.1, on the reverse strand, counting down.
CTTTTCGCATGGCATCCTGTACTTCTTCTGGCTGCACCACAACGTTATCCAATTTTTGAAGTTGAGGAAGCGTCTTCAGCACCGTCATACGGTATCTGTAACCAATATGTTTAACTGACTTTCGCAAAAGTGATAGTTATTTAAAGATTTTTAGTACTTAATGAAATAGAGCCGGTTGCTAAGGTGATGAAACACGGATGCCACCCGTAACTAAAACTAGATTCAAATCACATGTACACTATATTTTTTCCTTGATTATCTTGAAACTTTGATGGCTTGCAATTTTGTGAGCATATATTTATAAGTGAGCGTAATAAGCTAGTGGTTAGTGTTCTTACTTTGTAATGGAAAGGTATTCTTGTTTCATCAGGTTCAATAATTAGACGAAAAAATTAAAATTCGATCTTTTAATACCAGAATATTTTAATCTTCATCAGAAATGAGCTCACAGACTCAAGACAGTGTGCAATTAAAGCCGAATTAGCAGAGTTCAAGTGCAATGTCTTGATTATCAGCAGAATGGGGATTTCCACTAAAATACGAATTTAATATTTAAATTCAAATATAAATGTAAAACTTTGGTATAAAACTTCCCATCCAATATTTCTTCAAACTCTTTTCAATATTTGGAGATATCAAGAAAAGAAATACCATCCAAATTTCTATCTATATAGCTATCTATCTATATACAGGTTGTTAATGAACTATACCGACAAACTTTAAAAGGTGATTCCTCACATCAAAATAAGAGAAAAAGTTCATATGGACCTATGGCGAAAAGTGCATAGTTTCAGAGCTAGGGCTGTCCAAAATCTCGAAAAAGTCAAATTTCAAGAAGCCCTATTTGGAATTCGAGAGACTGTGAATGGTGGTATTTATCAGCATAAAGGAAGTCACGCATACGCAATCCAAAAGTGCATATTTCATTACTGTTCAATAGGTGTACAGACTATATCCTGCAGGGTGAAATTCCCAGGCATGCCATCAACCAAATTTTGAGATATGCTCTGACTTTATGATTGGTCCAAAGTAGGTAAACGATAAGCCTTGATAGCAGTAAACACGGAATCCTTTGGCGCGATGTCAGAAGTGTTAAGGATCGACAGCATCACGGTTTCTCGTACTCGGGACAACGCATGGTGCGATGTTTTCTTTCACGCTTATAAGGGAAGAAATCGTGAAATATACCGTGACGAAATACATATCATCACACGTTATACCGAACACAAAGAAACACGGAGCTGCCGGTTTTTTACACTCCCGACTTCCCGCCGAAGCATTGGATGTCCATTGTTGTCAAGGTTTACTTCCTGCCTCCTTTGGACCCTTCTTGAAATCATGGTATATCTGAAAACTCTATTGGAAACATATTTGAGAATCACACCCTGTAGGGAATACCCTCTACACCTATTGACAACTGATGAAATATGCACTTTTGGGTTATGCGTGCGTGGCTTCCTTTACGCTGATAAGAACCACCATCCACACTCTCTCGAATTCGAAATAGGACCTCTTGAAATTTGGCTTTTTCGCGATTCTGAACAGCCCTAGCTCTGAAACTATGCACTTTTTGCCATAGGTCCATATGAACTTTTGCTCTTATTTTGAGGAATCACCTCTTACAGTTTGTCGGTATAGTTCATTAACACCCTGTATATATATATATGTCCACATCATGTGTCCCTGCAGTCAACGTCTGCCTTCGCCCGGCATAGACAGTGTACGGAACTGCATAATTACATCTTTACACGATACTGCAGCCAACGAATATCTAGGTCCTATACGTATAGTTAGGGAAGAAGGATTTCTGATAACTGATCCATAATACCGATATACCGATTATTACGGAGCTTAAATAAAAGAAGAAAATACGAAGAGTACTAAAAGAGGTGTATTGGATTCCTTACCTACACCATGAACCTCAGTGGTACTATGCAAAAACTTCGCACGAATAATGTAAAGTTTGGCTTTGACAAAAACCACCCGCACGACCAGGAACGTAGCCAAGGGGGGTCCGGACCCCCCTTCGAGACCATAAATGAAAAAAAAATTAAGGAAGGATGAAACAAAATGAAATAAGACGAAGGAAGATCAGCGTTAAAAAAAAAAAAAAAATAGGAAGCTTTTGGTTACTCTTTCTTATGAGGAGATTTGTATTGTTTGAAATACATGGTGGCGAGGTAAGCAAAATATCCTGAAAGAGTCAGGGAATTTGAAATTTCTTGAAAAGTTACGGAATTCTCAGAATTTCTGCTACTAGTCAGGCAGATTTCAAGCGTCCGAAAGCATAGTGCCGTTGTGTAACAGCATGGACATTTTTTATCATAAACTTTTGTAATCGCATCCTTGCAGTATTAAACATGTTATTTCAAAAACAATTTTGTACTGCTTCTTTAACCTGTCATTTGGAACAGACAGTAATTGACGGAATAATAAAACCAAAAAAATACGTGGAAAGAAAGTTCTGTTAACATTTGATTCAACACAGAAAGGAACGCAGATATTGTAAAATATTTTACAAGACATTATTGAGTATGTACTTTTCATAATAGTTGAGGTCATAATGAAAGGAAAATTGTTATATTTGAATGAACAGAGGAACAACGTAAATATTGTAAAACCTTTTTCAATACAGTTCTTTATTCTTTCACTCGAGATTTCTTCATAGTTTGTTATTAAAATACTTAACAACATATCCTCATTTTATTGTCCCAACAAACCAATATACGGAGTAAAGTAGTTTAGATTGATCGAGCTCCTGGGCCTTCAGAATTTCATGTCACGCCTCCCCTTCCCCCAGTTACGAAATCCTGTTTAAAAGAACCAATATATATGTTCCAGTAAAATAGTTTAGAAGGTTGAGCCCCTCGTGTGGTGACCACAGTATTTCATGTCACGGACCCCCCCCCCTTCCCCACGAAATCTGGCACGACACGCTCCAGTCCGGCTGAATTATATGCATAGTTATGTGCACATTTTCCTGATACAGTTACGATACACAAGCTTTAGAGCTAGCTACACAATAAAGAGTACAGCATGTTCGTCTAGTTAAAAAATAGTGACAGTTACAATAATTTTATGTCTAAAGCTCCAGACAAAGTACTCTTTACTCATTTTGACCAATCTGTACGTGATGTGCATTATTATGGACGCGTAAGTCAAGCTTATGAGAGTTAAAATCATGGACTTGCTATACAATTTTTCCAATGAGCAAGTGTCACAGGTGTTGAGAAATTAAGTGTTATGGAAAACTGTGTGCCCTACTCGTATTTATAATGGTAACAGAATTTTTTCGATGACATTAAAAAACATATACCTACTCTCTTATATTTCAACACTATTAAACGTAATGTCTTTTTATAGGACAGTTACAAACACGTCACGTTTGCAGCTCTCTCCAGCACTTTATTTCCGTGTCCCCAGCAGCAGCGTCAGGCCTGCACTATGCGACTGGAAGGACAAACCCCCGTCATAGCAGATCTACGTCAAGTTACAGAAACTACAGGCCACGGTCTCAAGTGACCTGTACCCTCTACGTCGTCTGTTAGTGCTACGAGTTTGGACAGTACGTCCGGACAAGCGTCAACACCCTGTTCTCCCAAAATTGACATCAATGAATCATCGCTTTCCACGTTACCAGCTAATAGTTGTGAGGCATATGTAATTCCGTGGGATTTTGAATGAAGCAATTATATGAGTGGTGGCGATGGATAGGTAATAAGCTATAGAATCGTGTATCACCGGGTGTTTTGTCTCAGTGTGGCCGAGCCGGTTATGACGTCATACTTCTAAGATGGCCGCTAATGCCGACATCGATATCTTTTTAGCGCTACACAGGCTAAAGTTCTCAACCGATTTTCATGAGGAGTGGCTCATTTTATTTCTTCTGGTTGCTGCATGTGCCTTTTGTATAGATATTTGCCAAATAAATAGTTTCACTACTTCAAAAATTAAGACAACTATCAAAACTAAGGTAAAATTAAATCACCTTTTCTAACTTCAATGGGCATACCCACTAAACTAGCGAATGGGTTTTAATAAGTGTCTCCTTTTTCTCCATGGCTATTATTTATACATATTAAATAAATATTCGATAAATAGATAATTATATTTATTTACAAATTTAATGTAAGTCGGCAAAATGATATAAAATTGAGTCTTTTTGAAAGATATGCAGTCAAATATCGACAATGAAAATGGTGTGAGGTATAAAATGTTAACAAATCATTATGACGATAAATTCCTTTAAATTAAACAATTCCCGATTATACGGTAATTTATTCTCATATTGTAGCGGACCACTTCTTTATTACTGCCAAAAAAAAAAAAAAAACCGTCCTTTGACACAATCGCAACGCACCAATTTTAAAATAGCTTCTGGAGAGCATTGTACATGACTCATGGTAGGAAAATACTCATTTCCACTACTTTCCTATCTAAACGTAGATGGTCAGGGAGATCCGGTTGTCGAAGATTAGCCCATCGTCACTCCATCACTAAGTAGTGAGTTCTTAAGTTGTGTTGGTGTGAAACTGGCTTTGTTGACGGCCAAGTTTCACGTTGGACATGGTTTTCGGTAAACAGCCACCACCGGAGCTTACCAATATCTGAAAATTGTTTACCTTCTAAATATGCGTGACAAATGTACCTTTCTATCAATTTTTCATTTTCCCATGTAAAACTTTCTGGGCAGTTCAATCTATCAAATGCCTCTAGAACTTTTCCTGTGGACGATTCAAAAACTTTCTAGAAAGATTGTTTTCCCCTGTTCTTGAAGCAATCTGCTGTGTCATACCCAGATAGAGAATACAGTCCTAATAATGCCTTAACTTGCTTGTGATTTAGGCATTCGTAAATACGATAAGTTCTATTAACCTCCTATTAGTTCCAATTCCGGTCACAAACACACTGTCTGGAGGAAGCAACTGTAACTACCACAATAACAGAATAAACACATCTGTATCTGTTGAATAGATGTGGAGAGTAGAGGCACGGTGCCGATACATGTAAACAGTGTAAATTGATTTTTGTATCAGCTTTCTCCTGACTACTTGCAAGTTCGTAAGATCATCTCTAACCGAAGACTTTGCCTCGTTCCTTCAACTAGCAACTAAAGTTTGGTTTTAAACAAGACAAAATGCCGTTTTGTTCTATAGGAACAGATGAAGCTTTCGAACAAGCAATCAGAGCAATGAAATATTTGGAAGCGTGGTAAATGAAAATCGACACGTATTTTCTTAGCTTCCCCTCAACTTTCTAGGATATCCACAGAAACTATGAAAACAGGTCAAAACACCATCATTTTATATCATTCAAAGTGTCTCGCCAACAGAAAAATGCCCAAAAGATGTATGTCTCTCTTTTGACAATGACGAAGCCTGTAACATTTGAGGGAAAGGAACTAATTAATATCTCATCAAAGCTTTTTTTTTTTTTTTTCAGAATTGATCCAGAACAACGCAATAAGAATGTCTGAAAAAGGACTTCAACTGTACAACGTTTTTTAACAAGAAAGGATTGAATCAGATAAATGTAGTCTGTGGGTACCAATGAAAAGAGATATTCAATTATGTAGTAAAGCCCACAGAGTTGTATTGACGAAATTGTCGGACTGTATTGCAGTTAAAGGCAGGTCGTTCTATGTTTACTACGTTACTAATTGTTTGGAAAAGTCGACCCTACATCGATCTGTAGCAATATCTCAGTGATTGTGAGTTCTCAGCTGTACCCTGATCAATGTTTAATTTAGACGGATCAATGATTTTACCTTTCAACAAGAGCAATTCTTAAACGCCTTATATTGCCAATTTCTGACAATACAAATCAAAAATCTTCATCTACATACAATGGATCAGCAACTCACTCAAAACAAACCACTTCCTTACAACACTCTGTGACAGTCATTTATGGCATGGCAGAGGTACAATGTATGCAAAAAGATTCAAGTGTAAAAACGTGTTGAGACCTTTCAATTGACTTTATGAAAGAGATGGATCGGTATCTAACGAAATATGACGAACACTCTTTAGTTTTTTAAAAATTTTATTTATTTTTTACACTTACACACACCGAACATTCACTGAAGAACTGTGAGAAAAAAAGTCTATTCAAACAACGTCTGTTCAATATGAAATTACGGACTCCACAGATACAAGGAAAGCAACCTTGAGGTCTTTACTGTCTTATCAGAAGACTAAGGATGAGTTAACAGCTTACCTCGCTCATGAAGTATTATTGCATGCACAGAGAATAAAGCAAAATATAGCTGTTAGTTGGAAGAACGAGGCAAAGTCTTCGGTTAGAGATGATCTTACGAACTTGCAAGTAGTCAGGAGGGAGCTGATACAAAAATTAATTTACACTGTTTACATGTATCGGCACCGTGCCTCTACCCTCCACATCTATTCAACCGATACAGATGTGTTTATTCTGTTATTGTGGTAGTTACAGTTGCTTCCTCCAGGCAGTGTGTTTGTGACCGGAATTGGAACTAATAGGAGGTTAATAGAACTTATCGTATTTACGCATGCCTAAATCACAAGCAAGTTAAGGCATTATTAGGACTTTATTCTCTATCTGGGTGTGACACAGCAGATTGCTTCAAGAACAGGGGAAAACAATCTTTCTAGAAAGTTTTTGAATCGTCCACAGGAAAAGTTCTAGAGGCATTTGATAGATTGAACTGCCCAGAAAGTTTTACATGGGAAAATGAAAAATTGATAGAAAGGTACATTTGTCACGCATATTTAGAAGGTAAACAATTTTCAGATATTGGTAAGCTCCGATGGTGGCTGTTTACCGAAAAACATGTCCAACATGAAACTTTGAAGTGAAAAATCTTCAGATAAGTGCGATAATTGTATGAATTTAGATGGCAACTGTCGTCGATCATTAGAAAGTGAGTATGAGGGAACTATGAAATAAAGTAAATAGACACGCGCCATTTTGTTATAAAATTACATGCATTTTATCTTATCCCAAACAGTTATCGTCGAATATACACGGTTAAAGGAGCACTCTAATTGACCAAATTAAAAAGATCTCAACGATTTATCCCTTTACAAGCGACGTTTCCTTCATTGCCTCCGTGGCGAAGTCGGAAGAACACCCAGCCAGTAATCATAAGGTTGGAGTTCGAGCCCTCTCCAAGGTACTTTTTTAGGTGTTTTTTAGACTCACCTTAATGTAAATAAATCACACATACACGCGATTTAACATATTTTGGGGGAGTAATTTTGTGGTTCATTGGCGTTTTGTCGCGTCTCTGCCGCTGGTGGTATGATTTTCAAAACGGAAGAGGGGCCACCGTGGATCGTCGCTGCGGGGCCGCCAATTTTTGGCGAGATGTCGCTAGTTACGCATAGGTGGTCCGCCGACACTTACGGCATGGGATATCTACCTATATGTAGAATTTGAAGACAACCTCAAATATATGTTATTATTTGATTAGCGATCATGTTTGGAATCTCCGTATGGGTGCACGGTGGTTCAGTGGTAAAACATTCACTTCTAATGCATAGGTTCCATGGTTCGATCTCAGCTCACGCCAAGCGAGCTTGGTGGTGACAAACACCATGAGTGTGGATGTTCTCGGCTTCGCTCGTTTCCTACCACTTTCTTCATTCCATTTCATTCATTTTCATCATCATCTCTTTTAGCTTCATCGGCATAATCGTGGGACGTAAAATTGAAATATTTCATTTTTTTGAATATCAAATGTAGTAATAAATATTTACTGTAAGGTTCAAACCTCTTGACATTTGGCGAAAGCCAATGGCACGTAAGAGTGAACTTGTCAGATTTCATTTCCTTTCGTGTACAACTATAACGTAAAACGTTTCTGTCATGTAGCACAGATAAGAGGACGAAGCAAACGCTTCAAACCGAGAAGGTGAAAGAATAAAAACTGGTTTAGATTGGCATGAACAAACATTCTTTTTAATAAAATAATGAACCACTGAACGTAGAATCATGCTTTTCTCCTCTAATTATTTAGAAACGATTTTCTTTTATCCTAAACATATACTAACGTTCTTTTAACAAAGACATTTTTGAGAGCAAATAGTATTTCTCCCAAGCATCGAGTATTAGACAACCTCGCGTAACGTTTATTGGGTATTGTAAAAAAGTGGGCACGCATTAAACGTCAAGAGGTTTGGGCCAGACAGTAAGGACAAATCCATTTTTGTTTGTTACATGAATTAAATTGAGTTTACGAGAATTTATGATATAAAGTTTACATATATTTCAAACTTAGAACATGCACACGATATAAAAGTGAAAATGATATTTGTCTTGTGGACTTACTGATATATACTCATAGTAATTGTGATCTTTATGATATAAATTATATTTCATGAAATAAGAGCTTGAAGTGGAAGTCAATATAAATTAACTGTGGTAGTGTACAACTAATTTGTTAACAACACGTTTGTAATAAATTTGATTCAGCATTTTTACAGTTTGTGTCTGGAATAATATTAAATACTGCATCCAGTGAGTAGGTTCAATAACTAGTATAATAACAAAATTTGAGCCTGTCTCTAATTGTGAAATTAGAAGAATATAGCATACTCACTACCTCTGTTTGCTCTATATTCAGATAACCCCTTAGAGTTCCGAAAGACTCTCGGACACCACTGACGTCATTTCTGCAGAAACATGGCGCGGGATCATTTTCTATGAGTGGAGCTTAAAGAACTTTTTAAAGGACATTTATTTCGTTAATACTGCACATATAAAAGAAATGTATCTTTATTTATTCCACACTATTCTTTTAAATTAAATTTAAAAACGTAGAAATCCCCATTATGAAGTAATGTTTAAAAATGCCATAATAAACAGTTACATAGTCAAGCACGAAAGAAATGAGCCAGAAATGATTTATTCTCGATCAACTGTAAGCAGACAGTCAATACAATGTTATGTTGGGTTCTAACGAACTTACTATAAGTTCTAGAGACTTAACAGTTCCAGACTTCAAGCCTCTGTTGTTGAGTTCCGCACAGAAAAGATAATGAAGAAAATAAAAACTCCCTAACAGTCTCATAATAGAGTCAACATAAGGTATTGAACTTCAATTGCAATATACTTAACTGCTATATTAGTCGGGAGGTAGAATCTGGAAGTCTTCACAATAAGGAGTTGGATCAACCCGAGAGAGTAAAAGCAACCGGTGGTCCTAAATCATTAAGTCCAATATCCTGATCGTTTGTAGACCGCCGGTTGCTTGATACGAGCGGAAGTTCCCCCGTACAACCCCTCCCCCTCTACTGAAGCTAAAAATGTGAGCGTTTCTAATAAAAGGCCAAATCTCCAAAACGAATTAAGATATTAATAAATTTCTTTTTCCTGTTTTATCTGTAAGGTGTGCTTTACGATTTTGTCTATTCATACTTTGGATAGACGCAACGGTTTTTCGGAAAATTTAACATAAACATTAAAAACTGACATATTTTGACCTTAATATTTTCTTTTTTGCTCTGTATCTCCCCAATGAGTTGAGATATAGAAAGAACATCCCTAATCAAATTTGTAGAGCATTAAATTATCTTTCCAACGGTACCAATATTGTTAGGTTTACTTGCAGAAATAGTCCTACAGTGAGGTAAGTTTGAAGACAAGTGCGCTTTGATTCGAATGCTGATGCTCCGAATGGCACCACTGAATTTCAGCTCACGTCAGTCAATGAAGATTTTGTTTTCGAGATAAAAGAAGATTCTTTTCCAATATTTGAAGAACAGTTCTCATCCTTCTCCCTTGAGCTCTCCTGCACTGCCATGACCATTTCTAGATTTCTGGTTAATTGATACGACCGCGCATTAAGGATCACAAAATTTTGAGATAAGTAGAGATGTCTGTTATAATGTTAACATCCATTTAGAGTTGATATTCAGGATAATTCCGAATTCTCAACTCTATTTGTGTGCGACATTTCCACCGGTCGTTGAAAATAATTCCTTATTTCTTTAAGTAAAATATTTATTTTACTATAATGAAAAAGACAGTGCAGGAGAGCTCAAGGGAGAAAGATGAGAACTGTTCTTCAAATATTGGAAAAGAATCTTCTTTTATCTCGAAAACAAAATCTTCATTGACTGACGTGAGCTGAAATCCAGTGGTGCCATTCGGATCATCAGCATTCGAATCAAAGCGCACTTGTCTTCAAACTTACCTCGCTGTAGGACTATTTCTGCAAGTAAACCTAACAATATTGGTACCGTTGGAAAGATAATTTAATGGTCTACAAATTTGATTAGGGATGTTCTTTCCATATCTCAACTCATTGGGGAGATACAGAGCAAAAAAGAAAATATTAAGGTCGAAATATGTCAGTTTTTAATGTTTATGTTAAATTTTCCGAAAAACCGTTGCGTCTATCCAAAGTATGAATAGACAAAATCGTAAAGCACACCTTACAGATGAAACAGGAAAAAGAAATTTATTAATATCTTCTTCTTCTTTTTTTTTTTGAGATATGGCCTTTTAAATATTAGAAACGCTAATTTTTTAGCTTCAGTAGAGGGGGAGAGGGTGTACGCAGGGGTGCCCACAGAGGTGGACTATGACGCAAACTGCGTCATTGAAATATTTGGAGGGTAAAAATCTATAAATATGTTTGAGGGGGTGTAAAAATTAATCGAAAAGAAGATTTTTTCATGGAAGAACGCTTACAGATAGACACTTGGGGGGGTGCGTCATGGACATAAGGGGGGGCACCACTGGTGTACGGGAGAACTTCTGCTCGTATCAAGCGACCGGCGGTCTAGAAATGATCAGGATATTGGACTTGATTTAGGACCACCGGTTGCTTTCACTCTCTCGGGTTGAACGAAACCTAATAATTACGTATTCTACCTTCCGACTATATTTTAAAAATCTAACTATAAATAAACAAATTTGTTTTTATTTTACTTTTGCATAGGTTCACAGGAGAAAGCACATTATGAACAATCCACTCACGTGAAACACACACACTATTCAATATGTTAAATAGGTTATGTCATGCATCAGGTTTTCACATTTATAGACGTTCGTGAATTCAAAATGACGCCATTTTATGGAAATTACTGGGTTTGTAACAAGTAATTTTGAAACAAAATTTCCATTTTTCATAAGAGACTAACGTCATCTTTCGCAACGTTAAGAGAAAACTTTAAGGTATAGAACAAAAGTTGTACAATACGACGTGTTATTAAGAAGGTTTGGCTTAAGATGGTGAAGCAAGTGTTAGGTCAATAATCGAATCTTCTTCAATACGTATAAGAGAACGCCTACTGAGCAACTTCAGTAGTGTGAGGACGACTTCTTGTCAAAAGCATGAATATACTGTATTTACTTATTTACAATATAAGGTTAATTTACATTGTTATACGTAAATTAACCTTATATTGTAAGTTAATATTAGCTACTAATAGAAGAACATATTATTTTCTCTGAAATTAGACTTTTTGTATACTATTATAAAAGTCATATTCTTATAAGTACAGTTACATGAAAAATATATGGAGACAAAAGTGCCAAATCATTGACAGCTTACGAATGTTCCTTTATGAGATAATGATTATTCGTTTTACTTCTAGTTTTTTTTTTCTTTTTTAACTTAAAGCTAGTTTGATTACAAAACCATATTTTTGTTCATAAAAGTCCAATAATTTAAAGATTTGAGTTACTAAAGAGTGAGGATTAATGGAGTTTGTATTAAATGCAAGAATCATACTGCATGTACGGTAGGTAGGTGTGCAATGCATGGATACACACGGGCAATTAATTTTTGAGGTGGCCGAGAGTTTATTTTAAAGATTATTTCATTCTTTATGATCTTTAAATATGAATGTAACATTCTTTTAACACTATCCAATGTTAAAAAGTAGCAACTTTAAAACTGTATTATTATTATTATTATTATTATTATTATTATTATTATTATTATTATTATTATTGCAATTTGTTAGTTTAATCTGGAATCGCAATCTTACTAGTATCACTCAAGTTCTGGAGTCAGTCCAGATTTCTTTCTTGGTTTGGTTAAAATATAAATTTAAATTAAACGATATGACTAATAGGGAGATTCTTGCCAAACTGAATTTACTAGTTCTTGAAGTTCGGCGAAATTTAAGGCAAATCAAATTTATTCATGATATAATACACGCTAGAGTTAATTTAATTGAATATTTATACATCAAAGTTCCTCTGTATAAGTCCAGAGTTTACCGCTCCCTATTATGTAATAATCAATTGGTTGGTTCTCCACTATTTACTAGTGTTGACAATATAAATAAAAAATCTCTTAAAATTGATTTCTTTGATCCGAATTTTACAATACTTAAAAAAAAAACAATATTTGAAATGTTTTATTTAATATACAAAATTCATCATGGTTTGCTATATTGTCTATTGAATTTTCATTGTTTTTCTTTTACCTACATTGTTTATATTTGTTCATGTGTATTATTATAGATCTTTTTCTAATTTGTTTATTTTTATTACGTTCAATATATTTAAGTTCTCAATAATACACCCTGTTTAATTTAATAGTTATTGAATCGAGGTTATGTTGTAATTTTATTTTATAATTTAGGCCGTGTCCAAAAGCGCATAGTGCACACTCGAAGTCTACAAATGGAGTGCACACTAAATAGTGTACACTTTGTCAAATTAGCTTTTGATCCACACTTGTTTACAGCGCCTCATCCTGGTGGAATGTTGAACATTGATAACAAAAGAAGGGAGAATTTCGAGTACTAGAAAAAATTAACATACTTTTTTTTTTTTTTTTTTAGATGAATGACTTTCCAGTTATATTAAAGATAAAATATCGTACAGATTGACAATATGGGGTAACAATAAAATGACTTAAGGGTTTCTTTCATGTATGCCAAGAGCTTCAGCTTTGCCCTATCTGCAAATATTTATAAGCATGAAAACCACTAAACTATGGCAATGTTCTATTTTATTAGGCATGCTTGCGCGAGGAAATATTTATTAATCCCCCGGAAGAAAAGTAGCACTGGTGGTTAGGGCGCTGATGACACTGATGCAAAGTAGCTTAGGAATTTTATTGCAGGTGAAAGTAGGCAATTTGCAAGAGCGTTAGGACACCGAAGGGAGCGCTATTTACAATAATGTGGCTCATAACTACTTTGAGAGTTCATATTGAGTATAATTCCTTTATGTACGGTAAATACACAACAATGACACTATAATTGTCGTCGTTATAGGCCTACTGTATTGCTTCAGTTAAAGGCATACTGATTAGACTATTTCTACCATATTGTGCTAATGTTGAAGTTCCTTATATGTTACTCTTTCTTTGTGAATATATAGATTTTACCCGTAAATCTTCAAAACAGTGTCTCCATATTCTTAATCTACACCAAAAGTTAACACTTATAAGGATGACAAGGAAAGAAATGGTGGAGTTGAACAACATGAGGACCAAAATTTACAGGAAAAAGCTATTATGTCACTATGAAATACCAATTTATAAGGATCACGTGTACTCAAGGTGGATAACCCTAATTAAAATAATATGTTAAAAAAATAAAAGATTACTATCTTATAAGCCCGCTTGAATGAGTTCTGTACATTGTATGCACTTCAACATTTGTGTGCACTTCAATATGCTTTTGGCGCCCTACATCTTTCTTGAAATATACCCGCTGTCTCTCCTACATGCTTCCCACTACGAAAATGGTTACTCAGTAACGAAACAAATCGCCTCGTCGAAATATAATCCTAAAAAGCTACTATTAATCTAATAAGAATTTTATGAAAATTAAGAGACGATTTTATGAAAAAATACGGTATGCAATGTAGTGGCTCTCATTGTTCAACTATACGGAAGGAATTATTTGTTCATAATCAATTCTTAATGGGCACCGTAATGGGATTATATAAAATAAAAGGAAGGCAAGTCTTTACTTTGACCATTTCATTCAATGAATCGTTCAATGAACCGATTCGTAACCAAGACTGAAAAGAACATCCCCTGCGAGCCTCTAACCTGCCTTCACTCGCTAACGCTCGCTCGGCATAATATGCGTATTAAATATTAAACTTTGGTATAGAAAGGAGCCTAGTTACTAACTTTATATATATATGAGCTAACAGGCAAGTTCACAAAACCGGAACCGAAAGATCAAATCGCTGAATCGATAAAAAAAAAGCCAAAGTAAAGACTTACCAAGAGGAATTTGTGAAATCTTTGATAAATGTGGAGAAATACATTTTTGATCTGTATTTCACTTTTTGGCAGCTGTCAAAAATGCAAAATGTATGGTAATTGGTATATTTGGTAGCTTTGAAAGGAATTTGTTTAGAATCAAAACTAGAAATTAGGCCTATCTACCTACGAATTAATATTTACAGCTGCAGCTGTAGGTATAGAGAAACGAATAAGCTAGGTATTCATTATTCTATGATAGAGCTTAACATTTTAATTCATACGCCATTAAAATTTGTCATTTACGTGCAAATAGCTCCATTACCGATAGTATAATTATTTCAATTAAGCTACATAAACCATGTAATATTTAAACACAAATGAATTTATAGCATTATTAAAGAAACTATTTGGTTGCTTTCCCTATACTATTTTAAAGTCTATTGCATACTCAAAGAACACAACGTAAATACGTTTGTTATTTGCGTAACATTTTTATATTCCACTTGCAAAATCACTAATTTGTATATTTATCAAGTAAACTATTATTAGATCACCCACAAATATATTCACCTCAACAAAAATATTAAATATATGTCTTTTAAAATTTTATTAAGTCACTTTGACATTATTGTTCTTCCTACGACGAAGAACTCCCATCTTAAGTACGCAAGTGTGCTAACGTAGTGTACATCCTCGCACACTACGTACTATGCACTCGCAGACTTGTGAACTTGGACCTTTTGACGCACACTAGGTGACGTCAGTTCCGGAAATAAGCGTACTTCGAATGCACACTTGTATCTTTTGGACACGGCCTTAGTTTGTATCAAACTTATGTGTAAAATTTTTACTTACTTTTTTGTATTTGGTCGTGATGACTTGATGTATTTTTAATTTCTTTTGTTTTGTTTGTTTCTCGTAATATTTTATTGTATATTATTGTATATATGACCATTTTGGCCTCGGCTGTGGTCTTTATCATCAATAAATAAATAAATAAATAAATTATTATTATTATTATTATTATTATTGGTTCTCGGACTTTGGACGCGTGATTGCTCTTAGTTCTGAAAATTTCTCCATCTTCTTTAATGTCCTCTCATCTTGAGCAGTCGTCCCTTCCTTCTCCCTCAACCGGTCATTTTTAATGACCACGTGTTGAAGTTACTTCCCAATGGCTAAACAGCGATATTTGTACATCTCTGTCCTATAAACTATCTTTGTATCAATCTTTAGGAAAGGTACTGAGTTCGTCAAATTTTAGATCCTCTGGCAGTGCTGGAAGTAATTTCGTAGTTGTATTTTGTTTGTTGTTGACCTTATTCCTTACAACAGTGGAGATCAAGATTTTTTGGGTTCGTATTTTTATTTTAATATGTCGCCCTTATCTGAAAATTATCCGTTTTGTAGTTTACCAGTTTATGGGAGACAAAGAGCAATTAACTGTACGAAGTCTATTTCTGTGGAGTCTGAAAGTAATTTCGTGCGTGAAAATTGTGATAAACAGGTAAATCATTATAATGATAGAATAGGGAAAAAGATGAAGTTGCTCAACAAAGTAACGTTATGCATTTTTAAAAAGTAATTGTAAGTTCTTTGGATAAAATGAATCAAGTTCTCATGAATGAGATTAAAGCTTTCGAAACGGAGGCAGTTTGTCTGGGTGATGAGAACCATCAACTGAAGACTTTCTTTGAACAGAATATTATTATATCTCTAATAGTATATCTAATACTGAATTACAATCTGGGAATGTATTTAAAAATGACGCAAGGAGAGCCGAATATGCAAACAAATATCCGAGACTTGAAAGTCAAGAATCAGATGTGATCAATCGAAAAATCTTGATGAAAATTGGATTGAGATATTACCCAGAAACCAGAGGAAAATAAGTAACAGTAAGTTTCCGAATAAAAATCGAAATCGAAATCCAAGCTCAGATATGAAAAAAAAAAAAAAAGAAAAGAAAAGAAAAATCCTCGTAAATGGAATGTGGATTGTAGTAATGTTAAGACAGAATTAGTCTCGAATGTAAGGACAAAAGCACTGTTTGTTACTAGATTTAGAATATTAAGATAAAGAAGAAATACTATAAGAATATGTTAAGTCTGTGAAATGTACCAAACTGAAGACTAAATATGATTCATATTCCTAATTTCCAGTGGCGGTTCCGGGGGAGGGGACGTTTGCCCCCCAGAAAAGGATTTTTTTTAAATTTTATATATAAATTGAACCTATCCCGGAGTTTGGAGCTCTTAAAAATGGCTCTAAGTAGCAGTATTAAAACCCACCGTCCCTTCACCAGAAGTCCGTCCTGGATCCGCCAGTGCTAATTTCATGTTGAGATTAGTGAGATTGGTTGTATTGTGATAAATGTCCCGGATATATGGCCTAAAGGTATTTTCTTATGGGAAATTAAAGAAAATAACTTGCTAATAATGTGGATGAATTGAATATAAGTTTAGTATCAAATAGATAGTATCATAATGTACGTAAATTACGAATTAGAAGTCAGCAATTTTATAAATCTTTTGCAGATTGTAAATATGATATTATTGCTCACTGAGACAGTTCAGGGATGTTCATATTAATGAAGACTATTGTCCAGATACTTAGGTATACTTCTGCTTTAGAGCAGACAGTATGTATCGCATGTATGTGAAAGAGGTGGAGGCATTTTATGTGCAGTGAGAAGTAATATGAAAGTTATCCGTGGAATTGGCCTTGAATCCTTTCAAGAAAGTATCTGTTTAGAATTTCCAAACAAAACTAGAGGGGCTTGTTAATAACCTATGCTTATTTTCATCCGAAATTACACTATGTGGTCAAAAGTATTCGAACACCTGGCTGAAAATGACTTACAAGTTCGTGGCGCCCTCCATCGGTACTGCTGGAATTCAATATGGTTTTGGCCCACTTTTAGCCTTGATGACAGTTTCCACTCTCAGGCATACTTTCAATCAGGTGCTGGAAGGTTTCTTGGGGAATGCCAGCTCATTATTCATGGAGTGCTGAACTGAGGAGAGGTATCGATGTAGGTCGGCGAGGCCTGGCACGAAGTCGGCGTTCCAAAACATCCCAAAGGTGTTCTAGAGGATCCGAGTCAGGACTCTGTGCAGGCCAGTACATTACAAGGATGTTATGGTCGTATAATCACTCCGCCACAGGCCGTGGAGTATGAACAGGTGCTCGATCGTGTTGAAAGATGCAGTCGCCATCCCTGAATTGCTCTTTAACAGTGGCAAGCAAGAAGGTGCTTAAAACATAAATGTAGGCCTGCGCTGTGAGAGTGTCCCGCAAAACAACAAGGGGTGCAAGCCCCTACAAGAAAAACACAACCACATCATAACACTACCACCTCCGAATTTTAATGTTGGCACTACACGCTAACATTCACCGGGCATCGCCACATTGTGTACCGTGATTCGTCACTCCACACTACGTTTTTCCACTGTTCAATCGTCCAATGTTTACCTCCTTACACCAAGCGAGGCGTCGTTTGGCATTTACCTCCGTGATGTATGGCTTATAAGCAGCCGCTCGACCATGAAATCCAACTTTTCTCACCTCACATCTAACTGTCATAGTACTTGGAGTGGATCCTGATGCAGTCTGGAATTCCTGCGTGATGGTCTGGATAGATGTCTGTCTGCCTATTACACTTTACAAACCTCTTCAACTGTCGGCGGTCTCTGTCAGTCAACAGACGAGGTCGGCCTGTACGCTTTTGTGCTGTACGTGTCCTTTCACGTTTCCACTTCACTATCACATCAGACCCAGTAGACCTAGGGATGTTTAGGAGTATGGAAATCTCGCGTACAGACTTCTGACACAAGTGACACCCAATCACCTGACCACGTTCGAAGTCCGTGAGTTCCGCGGAGCGCCCTATTCTGCTTTCTCACGATGTCTAATAACTACTGAGGTCGCTCATAATGAGTACCTAGCAGTAGGTGGCAGCACAATGCACCTAATATGAAAAACGTATGTTTTTGGGGTGTCCGGATACTTTTGATTGCACAGTGTACATCCTGACATTCTTAAAAAGATTGTTGAAATGATTTCTAGTAACATAGATAGGGCTACGAAATAATTTTTGCCAGGTGTACATTATTATTCTAAATGTAAAGCTAGAATATTACTATCTTTTAGATGCTCTTAATGTGTATCACAAAGTATCTGAGTTGGTTTTGGTAATTTCTAAGTTTGATATCTATACTACTAAAAAATGTTCAATCGATTGTTGAACTTGATTGTTTTCACTATCCTATTGAAATCAAATTTCCGTCTTACTGTAACACATCAATATGAGATAAATACACTCACTTTGCTTTCCAGAAGAGAGATTGGTTAGCACTATACAGAGAACTTGCAAATGTCACTTACCTAACTCAGATATCACCTTAGCTGCATAGCAGCACATAATGCAATAACTAACTGATTCATACTAGTTTTGCTATATTCAATAACTTACAATAAAATTAAGTATAGAAAATAATAAATCTTCAAAACGTACGCCTAAATCTAGGAAATATCCATCTTGGTATTCCAGAAATTTGGTTCCTATAATTAAAACTAAAGAACAGGCTCACAGGAGATTTAAAGCTTTTGGCTTGTACAAGGATTATGGTGTATTTGGTCATCATCGTAGACAATTTATATATATTTGACAGGTTTGCCTATATCCATACAATGGAGAACAACTTTGGAATACCCTGGAAAATTTTTGGAAATTCGTTAATATGAATAAAGTTTATTCGAATCAAACATCTCGGTTTATACTTAATGTTTTTTTTTTTTTTCTGAAAACTCTTGGCCAACTCCTAGGCTGAACTATTTGAGACATTTTATTAAAAGCGTCCGTCTTTACACACTATGACTTACAGAAAGTGGCTGGTAATAGATGTTTCTACCAGTTATTATCTACTGTCAACAGAGGACATAGAAGGTCTTAATTCTAAATCTCCTTGTGCTCTTGATAATATTCCCATATTTAGAAATATACTGAAGGAAATTAATTACAATATTGCTTCAGTATTAGATCTCTCTTTGATTGGAGTTTGTTGACTTTTATCTAGATCATGGAATGTTGTTACTTGTATCCCTGCTCCAAAAACAGATAGTAAGGATCTAGCTGATTATCGACAATTCCTTTCTTGAATATTACTCTTGAAGTGTTCGACAAATTGGTCTAAAGATTTTTGTACAATCATGTTTATTTTAGTACCTCTATACATCAACATATTTTTATGAACAATAGATTAATCTGGCCTGTTTTGTAGCCGATGTTCTCCCTTTGTTAAGAACAATAAGCACGTTGATGTAGTATATACCGACTCCAAGGTTTCTGATAAATTACCCCATATTTTGATAAAGAAACTAGAACTGTGTTATTTTTCTATTTCATTTATCACGTGGTTGATATTTATTTATAGAAAATAAGAAAATCTGTTAGATACAAGGGTTGTCTCTCTGATATCTACAATACTTATTACGGTGTTTCTCAGGGCTTCAATTTGGGTCTGCTTTTATTTCTCATGTTTATTAATGATATTAGTGATAAACTGAATTGTAACTTTCTAATGTACGCGGATGATTTAAAAATTTGCAAATTCGTTAAAGATTTGAATGACTGCTTCGTAATTCAAAATAATATTAATAACGTTTTATATTGGTCCGAAATGAATGCCTTACCGTAAAATTCTAATAAAACATTTAGTGTAATTTTTACGAACACTACTAATTCAGTTTATTTTCATAATGTTATTGAAAAAACACTGGTTAAAGTTGAAATTTTATTAGATATTTGAGTGTTTGTCTTTGATAACAAACTTCTTTACAATAAGCATACAGATAATATTGTTTCACAAACTCGTAGGAATCTTCGTATTTTGAAAGGATGTCAAGAGACTTTAATTGTGAGAAAACATATCTAATTCTTTATTATGCCAATATGAGAAGCTACTTAGAATATTGTTCTAGTATCTGGAATAGAAGTGCCAATTAATTGTTAAATAGTCTAGAAAGGATGCAAAACTTCTTTTTTTTGCTACGGTTACATTTTGTCACGGTTTTCAAAAGATCTATACTTAAAAAACAGTAACATTATACACGCTATAAAATATAGAGGTTATGCAAAAGCATTATCATAAATTCTATAATGCGCGGGAGAAACAGTATAAGTAAAAAACAAAGGTTTTCAGGACGTTATATTTTATTTTGCCGAGTTATTAAGTATGAATAAGTTATACTAACAGTCAGGCCGGTAGCCAGCCCAAAAATGTAAGGGGGCGGTACAAGTTAGGAGGGGCGAACCAACCATATTGTAGTTCATTTGCAAGCCTACCGTGGAAATTTTAGGGGGGGCGGTAAAAATTTAGGGGGCCTAGACCCATGGGCGATCGGGGTGATTTCCCCCCCCCAGAAAAGGAAACTTTCTTATTATATATATATATATATATATATATATATATATATATATATAAACCATCCCAAAGTTTGGAGCCCTTAAAAGCAGCAATATGACAACCCACCGCCCCCCCAGAAGTCGGTCCTCTGGATCCGCCCCTGCCTAGAGCCCCTTTGATACGGCCCTGCTAACAGTACCAAGACGCGATTATTTAACTCAAGTTTAGAATTGACTTATACCGTTAACCGGAGGTGGAGCACGACACATAGATTTCCAATTTTGACTTACCTCATTTTGGCCAATTTTTGACTTATACTGCTTCTTCCGCGCTGTATAGAATTCTGTAAGTAATGCAGTGTTGCCAACTCGTGATGTACTTTTTTATTTTCAAATGGTATTACGTCATGTTATTACGTATATATGACTGAATAGTGATGAAAAAATACCAAAATATGCCTAATACGTAGCAGTGTTGCAAACTTTAAGAGTTACTTGAGAGAAGATTGATTGCTGCAGCTGTGATCCACAGATTGCGAAATACACGAGAACAGTAATGTTTTATGACAAAAGTAGTTCTAACGACAACTATTCTAACCTAAAATACAAAAATCTGACAGTGATTCAGTAGTGTTGTTGTAATTATATATATTATTAAATTATAAATACAGTACAGACCATCCTGGATGCAGAAATCTGGCATTTCGGAATTATAGGCAGCCGAAGACATAAAAAAAAAAAAAAAGAACTTTAAAGGTCCATAGCTCCAATACTATGAGACCTACCGTAGTTGGGTCAAGACTTCACTGAGGAAGTACTATGTGCCCTATACAAATATCCATGTTTCAGAATCCTGCGGTACTAACGCAACAATTTTTAATGAGGCAGTTTGGCTACGGGCATATAATTTGAAGTACTCATCAATTACCTCTACAAAAATTGTTGCGTGAGTACCGCAGGATTCTGAAACATGGATATTTGTATAGGGCACATAGTACTTTCAAGTGAAGTCTTGACCCGACTATAGCAGGTCTCATAATATTGAAGCTATGGTCCTTTAAACTTCATTTCTTCATGTTTTCGGCAGCCTATAACTTCGAAAGGAAGCATTTGTGCACCCAGGTTGGTCTACACTTTTTGTCTTATCTTGGTATCAGGAATCACCTCCCAAACGTTGTTGGTGTTGTTTTGAAACACTCTTATATGGTGTTAAGACAAAAAGCTCATACGGACCTGAGGGGAAAAGTGTATAGTTTTAGAGCTACGACTATACAAAATCTTGAAATATTCAATTTCAACACTCGTTATTTCGAATTCGAAAAACCGTGGAATGGCGGTCCATTATCAGCGTATATATTGGATTTACCAGGGCATACCCTATATGATTATTTTTCCCTTCAATTGTCATATATTCTAAAATGTTAACTGATTTTTTTCAACTGAAATAACTTTTTCTTCCTTTTAAAATGCTGGAAACTCAATAAAACGTAAAAATGTTATAATAAAAGGGCAGATTAGCTTTAATTACTTTCACATATACCCATATGATTTGTCGCAAGAAACAAGACTATATCTTGTTAACACTCTCATTTTGCCTCTGATTACTGCGGATTCAATATATGGTAGCTCTCTCTCCACTCAAAATACTAGGGCAATTCAGAAAATACAGAGTTATTCTATACGATTTTCTGTCAATTACAGAAAGTCTCAGCATATACTGCCGGTACTTAATGAAAACAATATCCTAACCATGTCCCGAAGACGTTATCTTCGGTACTGTTGTTTACTATATAAAATAAATTCGCATAAAACACCACCTACTTGCATCATAAATTAACACGTAGATCAGAGATTCACCGTTACAATACCCGAGGAAATAATAAACTACATATGCCGCGGCATTCTTTAAAAATAACAGAGAAAGCATCTTTAATTTCGGCAGCAAGAATCTTGAAGTCAATCACTGACAAACCGTACAATTAAATTAAATCATCACTCCAAACATTATTATTTAGAGACCAGAGACAAAGCATTGCCACGCATGAAAGGTTTAATACAGTATGAAATTGATATGAGTGTTTTGAGTTGAGTTGATTTTAGTTTAGCGCCCCTTTCAGCAGCGAGGCTATATGAGACGTGGACCTACTGATTAACGTGGAATCCGAACCATGAGCTCCCGCCGGGAATCGAACCCAGGTCTCCCAAATATGAGTGTTTTGTTTATCATTAGTATTATTGAATGTACCATGTTATGTTGTTGTTTTTATCTTCTTTTTTACTTTCTTTTTAATGATGACAAGGGTTAGGTGGCAGAGCAGCCTCCGGCTGAACCTCGCCGCTGAACTAAAAGAACAATTCAATTCAATTCAATATGAAAAGTTCTGGGGATTCCCATTTATTATACCTTTAATGCATTTGAAATACGTTTAGCATATTACAGTAAGACCATTCATTTTAATTACGAAAAGTAACTGTGATGCTATTTGACTTTTAAAATGTCGTTCTTGCGCGGTAGCATATAATAGTCTTTTATTTTGAGTAATGTATAAATATTTATTTTAATTCTGAAATACTGATCAAGATTTTTTTAAAGCAAAGATCAATATGTGAAATATATTCTTAATATAACAGTCTTACGTCTTTTATTGAGTTTTTAGGATTAAAAAAAATGTTGTTTCCGTAAAGTGAAGAATTTCAGATAACATTTTAGATGCACAGCAGTTGAAGAAAAAATAATCATTCTTTTATTAATCTGCGCCTATGATTCTGTCGCTCGAATTTAGTTCGTTTTGCCTGAATTTTCCTTGGGGTTTGTCCTCTTGAATTTTGTCCTGGATTCGTAATAATATGTTTGGTAATTCTTACAAAGACTGTAAAAAGAATAACTATTTCTTTAAGTTTCATAATCAATTTTAGATGTAATTCTTCTTGTTCTTCTCGAAAAAAATGAGGATACAGTTCTTTATCAACAGTGTTATTCACATCTACTTTGATACAGATGAATGTGATTTTTTTTTAAATTTAAAATACCTGCGGGCAAATGCAAAAATTGATTGACTCAGTTACAAGAAAGCCGTTTAACATTGTAACTGAAACGAACATAAAATAAACTTAATTCGGTATAACATCAAATTATTTCACATCAAGATTTTATTCAATTTTTCAGTAGATCATCTCTAACATGCGAAGAGTCGCAGTAAGTAAAAGGTGCCACAGTTGACATCCTCAAGACATGTTTGGCCATATATTAAGTAAACAATGCAAGAGGATGCATAAGGCGACTCCTAAGAAAGAATGTTAGTGTTCTGCATCACAACTCCTTTTTCGGCATCACCTTATCAGCTGATTTGTCTTATATACATAATCCTATACTATCTGCAATAGTATCATTTATACTTTTATTTTCATATTTATATTGTCAATGTAAATAGCACCAATACAAAATATCAATATCAATATTGAAATACTTGTATGTTTTTTGTATTTTCTATCAAATCAAAAGGTCAGATAATTGGGGATAATGACCGTCTTACTCATCCTTTTGCATTGTTTGCTTAATATATGGCCAAACATGTCTTGAGGATATGAACTGTGGCACCTTTTACGTACTGCGAGCAGTGGTGGCTTTAGCGGGTAAGCAAAGGCCTACACAAAAATTTTGAAAAATATATAAACACTAAAAGATACAATAAAGAGTAAATATATTTTCCACTTTTTATATTAATGGTAAGTAATTATTTAATAAACAGCATCAACTGCTACTGTAAATGTACTTTCCTCTTGTTATTAATCAATCAAATATGCACATGTATCCATACGTGAGGGAGCGGGTATACCCAAAATTAAAATTCTAAAGCTGCCCCTGACTCCGAACCTTTGCATGTTGGAGGTGAACTACTGGAAAACTGAATAAAATTTTGTTGTGAAATGACTTCTTCTAGACCGAATTAAGTTTGTTTTATCTTCGTTTCAGCTACAATGTCAAACGGCTTTCTTGCAACTGAGTCAATCAATTTTCCACTTCTCTGCAGGTAGCTTTTTTTTAAAATCACATTCATTTTTACCAAAATAGATGTGAATAACACTGTTAATAACAGAACTGTATCTAGTCATTTTTCCGAGAAGAACAAGTAGTATAACATCTAAAATTTATGATAAAACTTAAAGAAATAGTTATTCTTTTTACAGAATCTGCTTTAATTTCTAAAGAAAAATCCTATTGAGGAAATCCCGTTCTGTCTAAAGATAAGATCATTTAAAATATTTTCTAGAAAGTACTGGAGAGCCTTTAGGCAGAACGGGAAGACACCATTAAAAATCTTGCTATTTTGATTTTAAAAAGACTTTGAGTTTTTGTTTTTAAGTATTAATAGAGTAAAACAACTTACTTTCGATAAGATAAATTTTCAAGAAAAGCATGCAACGCAAGATTGAGTGGAAATCAATCTTAACAAGACTACTGTCGTCACAAAGTTTGATCAATCGATTGCCAACGACTTCATCTAGACGTCACACCAAGCATGAGAAAGTCGACGCTAATTGGCCCTGGCTGAGGAAGGAAATCCAATGCAAGCGTTCGTTGCATAAACGAATTTTAAAGTTTGTAAAAAAAAATAATAAATAAATAAATAAATAAATAATAATAATAATAATAATAATAATAATTAAAAAGACGATAATAGTATACGACCTCAATGCAAGATTGCACCCCCCCCCCGATTTTTGAACACCCCTAGGTTCAAAATTCTGGATAAATCACCGCTTACCGATATTTGCACTGTACAAAATTTCAGCGTTTTTTGTCTATTAGTTTAAAACTTACAAGGGCATATTAATATCTATCTACCTATATATATATATATATATATATATATATATATATATATATATATATATATATATATATATATATATATATATATATAGGGTGTCCCAGGAAGAAGGGGCAATACTTCGGAAAATGCTAGTATGGGTGATTCTAAGAAAAAAAGTTTATATGAACATGGGTCCTATTCTCAACGGTTTCAGACCTACAGATTGTAAACTATTTTAGACTTTATATTGCATATTGCTCACCCTGTAGTTATTCTACAGAGGTGGGACATAGCGGATTTGAAAGGTGACGGAATGGCCCTCCCAAAGGTATGCAACATGCGGCTGTGGCATCTTTGGAAGATATGTTATTGAGGGATATTTGGGAATCAGTATTGCCATCCAATTTCTTTAAATAACCTTAACTTTCCCAAATTTCCCTCAATAGCTTCCCTTCCAAAGATACCACTGCCACGTGTTGCATACCGTTGGAAAGGACATTCCATCGTCTTTCAAATCCGCTATATTTCACATCTATAGAATAACTACAGGGTGACCAATACGCAACAAAGTCCAAAATGGTTCACACCTGTAGCTCTCAAACCGTCGAGATTAGGACCAATGTTCATATGAACCTTTTTGCTTAGAATCATCTATACTGCCACTTCCCAAAATAATGCCCCTTCCTCCTGGTACACCCTATATATAGATAGCGTGTCCGGCTTAGACCTTTATTATTATAAAAGAGCGAATTTTATTACCAAAACGCATACTTTGGTATAAAAACTCATGTTTTTCACTTCACACAACCTCGATGATCCCCCTTCCCTCCACACACCCAGTGGCACAGCAGATGTCGAACAGATATTCCAAATTTTATCCAGGTATTCACTAGCATTTGAAGAGTTACATTCTTAGTTGTCTGATGAATTCTGGTATGCAGATCCTCTAAGTTGTCGACAGGCATACTGTAGACTTGGTCTTGACAAACCCCAAAATAAAAAAAGTTTAGGGGGAAATATCCAGCGAGTACAGAGGCCAAGCAATTGGTTCAATCCTCTTCTTATCCATCTTCAAAAAAAAAATGCTCATCGAGGAACTCTCAAACAATGAAATCAAAATGTGTCGGGGCTCAATCTTGTTGAAAAATAGTTTCTGGAGTCATCTGAGGCCCAGTGTAATGCTGAAACATGTCTATCGTTTCTGTCACTGTTTGTTCAGCAAAAAAGAACGGCCTATTGTCTTGTTGCATTAATCCAAACCACACATTAACTTTTGGCGAGTCTCTCATAATTTCACGAAACTCATGAGACTTGTCACTCCCCGAAATACAACAATTATGTTTGTTGATTTTGCCACACATATGAAGGTAGCTTTATAATAATAATAATAATAATAATAAAAGCATACACTGACCAGAAAAGCATTGTCGTTGTCAATTGCGCTTAACATTTGGTCTATCTTTTAGGTTTACAATCAGAATAAATTCCTTCATGTATGTTGTACGCTCGTAGACGCAACCTTTTGTGCACAATGTCATGGACATTAAACCGAGGAATGTTGAGCTCTAAACTTGCACGTATGATTGATTTTCTTGGACTTCTTGTGAAGGTAGTGCGAATCATTTCAATGTTTTCCACTGATACCTTTCGATTCGCGTCCTTCCCGCGCTCCGATACAAGACTTCTAGTTTCTCTCAGTTCTTTATCCCACTTAACAATACTCATATAGAAAGGAACATTGTCGTAACGTCGAAGATTGAATTCACGTGCAAAAGCATATAGAACAAGCTTCACAGATTCATTTTCTGCCAGTAAAATAATGCAGAAAACTTTATGCTGAATCGTCCCTCCGCCACCTTGGAAATTATGCATTATACGGCCATGCGTGTCACGTCGACTACAATTCTTGTAATGTAAATGACTACAGTTGTTAGTACCATACAAAAAAAAAAAAAAAAAAAAATCATTTCAACATAAATGTATGCAAAGTTATACTGTTGTGTAATGTTAAAGCTCAAAGCCAGACACCCACTACATATACAACTACAATCAACAAGTTCGTGAACTGGACGCAGTGTAGCGCTAGTGGTGCACAGATGATAAGTGATATCCTGAAGGAAGCAGTGGAATTTCGTCTCTCGACCCAGCAAGAGGCGTGTGTGCGCGCAGGTGTAAACAGACGTACAGTCTCTGTTGTGAAAGGAGTTTAATGCGCTGCGGCGGACTTGGAGAATGATGCAGTTTCAGCAACGGGCAAACATCAAGTTATGCCAAAAACTAGGCAAATCCGCTACATACGTTGCAGATGATCAGGCAAGTGTACGATGACAACGCTTTGGGCCGCAGTACTCTGTTTAAGTGGCACCAACGGTTTCCGCAGGGGAACAACAGTTTAGAAACAATACTCTTTCGGCCAACAGATTGAACGCAAGATCGAAGAAGTTGCAATGGTGGTGCGCGCTAACCGCTCCTAGTCGGTAGACGACATCGCAGCAACAGTACGGATCAGCCATGATACGTGTCACATTCTGACGGGCAACTTGAACATGTCGCGTGTTCACCCGGCACCATATGTGTCATGCATTCTGACACAAGACCAACGTGAAGAGCGGATGACCACTTGCAGTGACCTGATCATTAGTGCTGACACAGATGGAACTGGATAATAACAGGAGATGAAACATGATGTTTCCTGTACGATCCACAGCTAACGAGACAAGCAACCAGCTGGAAATTGCTATTATCTCCAAAACACAAAAACCTGAGACAAGACAGTTCAAAAGGGAAAGTGATGCTTTAACTGTTTTTCGACATGGAGAGAATTGTTCACGTGGAATTCATCCCACAAGGAGCACTTGTCAACAAGACTACCTACAAAGAGATCCTTCCCTGCGTACATGGGTCAATTCGTCGTAAGCGTTCTGAACTTTGGTGCAGGAAAAAATGTATGTTGCTGCACGACAAGCCTCTATTCTTGTCCAGGAGCTAGCAAGGCAGCAGATCACCTTTTTAGCACAACCTCCATCTCAAACGATCTCGTAGCATGCGATTTCGATATCTTTCCCCGCTTGAAAGCTAAGTTACGTGTATGTCACTTTCATTCTCTCGAAGACATCATACTACCCTATGAGAGATGTCTGCTAATGCCAATATTTTTCAAAAATGTTTTCAACGGCTCCAGGAGCGTTGGCAAAAGTGTATCCCTGCCACCGGTACTATTTTGAAGGTCAGTATGGGTCTGTGTATGTGTGGACGTTTACGCCGAGCACAGCAACTATGACATCTGTTCTACTGGTTGCCTATATTCTATGTACCAATTCACGAATTTTTTGACTGTACTATTCATGTATTTACATATATATTTCGACAACACTATTCAATCACCATACATACCTTTGTACTTTAAGTTAGAATAGTCCTGTTTCTAGTTACTTCGTCATAAAACATAACTTATTCTCGTGTACAACTTATGTCCAAAAATTAGTACAATAAATCCAGGAAAAGAAATTTATTGCAGATCAAAGTACTCGTACAAATTACTAAAATTCTTCACACACCGTTCGTAGCACCTCTGCCAGTCGCTGTACGCTTCCTGGAATCTCGTTCAGACACCTCGTCACCGTCTATTTTTACGTTATCTAGTGTTCCGAAATGATTGCCTTTCAAGCTCCTTTTTATTCTTGGAAACAAATAGAGGTCCAGCGGTGCCAAAACGGGACCGTACACTGACTGAGCAGTACTGCCACCTTCTACTTGGCCAGGTACTCGATCACGAGGAAGGTGGTATAGGACGGTGCGTTTCGTGGTGCAACCTCCAGTTGGCAGATGTTTCCTTCCTGACGCGTTGCATTCTTTTCCGCAGCCATTCGAGGAATTCCACATAAAACTTATTGTTCACTGTTTGCCCCTGCGGCACAAACCCTTTGTGGATAAGATCTTTTGAGTTGAAAAAGACGATGAGCATCGCCTTCACCCGGGACCCTTAACTCATCCTTGCTTTTTTCGAACGCCGAAAAGCCTTCATGCGCTACTCTGCACTTTGCCTTTTGACTCGGGGTTGTACTCAAAGATTCATGTTTCGTCACCAGTAACCACGTTCTCTATATCTATCTATATCTATATCTATATATATATATAAAATCCGAGTTATTTTCACTACAACTGTTCACGCGAGATGTTCCGACAGCACCTTGAGAACGATACTGGCACATACCTTTTCATCGTTAAATCATTTGTAAGAATGAAATATACTGGGTGTTCAGAATATTGTACTCTTCTGCTAAACAGACTGACACCCAGGTATCGATAGGAATTGATTTTGCTCGCATTTTTACACATTTTGTCGCAGAGTGTCATTGATGGATGTCCAAGGAGTTCTAGGTCGTCAACCTCTTCTCGCCCTCCCGGAACATCTTGTGCCAGCAGAAATTCACTCCTTGGAACATTGGTACATCCCTATAAGCATCATTAATCCTGATCGTGGTCTACAAGCCTAACACAAACTTTGATCGCATATCGTGCTCCATTGAACATGGCATTGTGAAGTCATTAAATGAAGGTGAACAGGAGCTCAGTCTAGGAGCGATTCGCACACTGTATCGGCACGCACGTAACCGACGTGGCTCGCGTTGCTTCCGCAAGAATCCCTCCACATTTCCTGCCACAAATTGACTCACTCCATCTGTCCGCGTCAGCGCGAACACATCATTCTGCTTATTTTTTGGGACGGACACTGTATTTTGCAATCTATGGATCGTAGCTATAGCAGCTGAGCTGAGCTGAATTTCAGTTTAGCGTCCCTTTCAGCAGCGAGGCTATATGAGACGTGGACCTACTGATTAACGTGGAATCCGAACCACATGAGCTCCCGCCGGGAATCGAACCCGGGTCTCTCGCGCCAAAGACGCGTACGCTAACCGCTTAGCCACGCGTAGCTATAGCAGTTAATCTTCTTAAATAACTGTTGAAGTTTGTAACACTACTATGTCAATATATATATATATATATATATATATATATATATATATATATATATATATATATATATACGAAGTGTGGCAATTAAATAACGAGACTGCCCACCTGTCGCGAAGGATCGTGGGGGGGGGGGAGAAAGCTAATGATGTTTTGTTGATCTTGAACCTTCATGAGCAGCCACTGTTTGTTTCATGATTCTGAAAGCTTTTCTTTTCTTTGCAGGCTTGCATGAATTAGACTGTTCTGTAGTAGTGCCGGAATCATGGTGAGCAGTAAAGTTGAGCAGCGCATTAACATGAAATTTCTGGTGAAATTAAAAAAAAAAAAAAAAAAAACACCAACGGAATGCTGTGCAATGTTAAAAGAGGTGTATGATAATAATACTATGTCACGTGCGCGAGTTTTCGAATGGCACAAACGAGTTTCAGAAGGTAGGGAGGAGGTTGAAGATGATGAACGAGCCGGCCGCCCTTTGATTTCAAGAACGGACGAAAATGTTCAAAAAATTAATAAACTTGTGCGGAAAGACAGACGTTTGAGCATTTGCACTATCGCAGACATGACGAACAGTAACAAAATGACAGTAAGACAAATTTTGCATCACAATTTAAACATGACAAAAGTTTGTGCAAAAATTGTCCCGAAAAACCTCTCTCAGGAACAAAAAGACATTCGAAAGACCATTTGCTGTGACGTCATAGAACGACTCAAAGCAGAACCAGACTTGCTAACACGTGTCATCACATGTGATAAAACATGGATTTTCCAGTATGGCCCTGAGACTGAGCGTCATGTCAATCCATGCACTGGAAGATTCCCACACCGCCAAGAATGAAAAAGGGCGAATGAGCAACTCGAAAGCGAAGGCAATGCTCATGTTTTTTTTTTGTTTTTTTTTCGATATCAGGGGTATCAACATGACTGAATGGGTGCCTCAGGGTCAAACGGTGAATCAGATCTACTACAAAGAAGTCCCAATCAAGCTGAGGGAAAGAATAAGGAAGAAGAGACCAGATTTGTGGAAGAACGATGCATGGATCCTCCAACAAGACAACGTGCCTGCCCATAGTGCCCTTTCTGTGAAGCAGTTTTTAGCAGCCAAGCGCATTCCTGTGCTCGACCATCCTCCGTATCCCTCAGACCTGGCTCCCTATGACTTTTATCTATTCCTAAAAGTGAAAAGTGCATTGAAGGGAACAAATTTTCAGTCTGTGCAAGAGGTGAAACGAAAAACGGTAGAATCGTTGAACAGGGTGACGCCTGATGACCTACAGCATTGCTTTGGACAATGAAAGGCACGTATGCAGCGGTGTATAGATAGGGGAGGGGAGTATATTGAAGGAGATAACAGTCAATTGTAACTTTCTTTGCAATACATCACATTTATGTCACGTCTCGTTATTTAATTGCCACACCTCGTGTATATATATAAGTGCATACAGAGTTAGAACCACTGTACTACTTACAACATTGATGATAATGCCTTTGAATAGCCTCTATAGTGGGTATAATGTTAATAATTTTTAAATATATATTTCTTAAATGCCTTTGAAAGTCCGGGTTCACTTGTCCAAAATCTTTATTATACCATAACTTGATTATTTATGCCTGTTCAGAGCCGTAGCTAGAGATTTCTGCGCCCGGGGCGAAGTAGAATTCAGCGCCCCTACACTCACTTTAGCAATCATTATATAAGAAAAGCAGCTTTTGTTGTTACGCTGAATTTTTATTAATCTTCTTGGAAAGACCATTACAACAACCAAAAACGATCATTATGTATCCTTTTCCAAATAAGAGCTGCTTTCGAGAGTCTTATTTTGGACTTTTTGTTAAACTTGACAAAACTACCTTTGGTTGTATACAAATTCGCTAGAACAGTTATGGAAAGTTACTACTATTTACAACATTTCATACTATTGATAAGAAATGAAATTTTAATATTTGGTCTAGGAATTAATTCGTGCGGTTGGTACGCACATATTGAAGCTGTAGTACAAACACAAAATACATAAATACCTTAAGAAAAATATTGTCCATCGCTAACCACCACTTTCGCCCATCTGTCAGGCAATGTACGGATTCCGTGGCGAAAGAAGTCCTCATCCTTGGAAGCGATCCAGTCAGAGACCCATGTTTCGATATCTTCTGAAGAAGTAAACCGCTGTCCAATCAAATCGTTGTTCATGCAATCGAACAAGTAGTAGTCCGAAGGAGCAACGTCTGGTGAATACGGCGGGTGGGGTAAAACTTCCCATCCGACATTTTCTAAATAGGTTTTGACCGGTTTTGCGACATGTGGGCGAGCGTTATCATGTTGAACAATAAGTTTATCATGTCTGTTCTCCCATTCTGGTCGTGTTCTGGCCAGAGCTTGCTTCAAACGCATTAATTGTCGTCGATAACGTTCTCCATTCATAGTTTCACCCGGTTGCAGCAGCTCATAGTACACCACACCTTTCATATCCCACCATATGCACAGCATAACCTTTGCACAGTGAATATCTCGTTTTGATTGTGATCGACCTGGTTCACATGGTTTCACCCAGGCCTTTTTTCGTTTAGGGATCTCGTAATGGATCCACTTCTCATCACCCGTAATAATTCGACGCAGAAACCCCTTTCTGCTCTGTCGTTGAAGCAGCAATACGCAAATGGTTTTTCGTCTTTCAACGTCTCTGTCTTTCAATTCATGTGGAACCCAATGTGACATCTTTTGAATCATTCCCATGGCTTTCAAGCGTTTGGAGACTGTTGTTTGATCAACGCCTAATGCTGCTGCAAGTTGTTCCTGCGTTTGACACGAATCCTGCTCGAGCAATGCTGTCAATTCTTCGTCTTGAAATTTTTTTGGCTGTCCAGCTCGCTCTTGGTCTGCCAAGCCGAAATCACCACTTCTAAACCGTGCAAACCACTTCTGACACGTTCGCTCAGCTAGAGCATGGTCACCATACACTTTCACCAAAATACGATGACTTTCAGTCGCACTTTTCTGCATGTTAAAGTAATGCAGCAGGACACCCCGCAAAAACACTTTATCAGGCACAAATTGCGCCATGTTCACTTAACTACAAACTGGTGTTGTTGACGCTTTAATCCACTGCCCTATACTACGAACGATACGCGATGACAGGGGTTTGCAACACATGTGTGGATACACGGAACTGTGGGACGCTCCGTTCGTTGCGCCATCTCTTGTCCACTCGCACGAATTAATTCCTAGACCAAATACATTAAAAACTATGTGCTTTTAAATTGTTCCAAATGGGTGACAGTATTAATTTCCAGTAATAATTGTAATTTTTTAAATTTTATTCTGTATGTGACCACATCAATAGTATGTTAATTTCGATCTCTTAACGGTAAAAAATATTTTGTGAAATGTAATGGAAATTCAGAAGGATCCTTCTTTGTGAATTTCTAAATATTGATCGATGGAGGTGAAGAATATGTTCAATGTTTGTACTTAAAATCCAAAATATACTTTGGCTACTACATATGTCTGAAATTATGGTAATTACTTAATTTCTTAATGAATGAAAGTTCCGAATTTAAGGTACTTATTATTAATTAACATATTAAAATACACTAACGCGTACATATATGAAGAATGTGTGTACTTACGTTTTGTATGTATGTAGATAGATAAAAACATCACACAACTAGACACGCATACACAAAATAATATGGTACCGATATAAAAAGTTGATGAAAAATGACCTCAATAAATTCCTCCAAATTGGAAGCATTTGATATGTCAATGGAATTTTAAAATAAATCATTGGTAGTGATTAGTATGTGTAAAAAAGTCGAACTTCGTCGGGCTAAGTTCTGATCCCTTAAGCCCTTATTCTACAACTGCTTGAAGTTCGAAAATATTATTGTTTCCCTCGTTTACTTTTATTTTTAATATTCTCGCGCAAACAGCAGCTTGAATGTGTCTCTTCACTCTTCTCACTTTCATACCTTCATTCTCAACGTCGCACAGTGGGGCCAAACCAGGCAATTCTTAGCAAAAACTCGAAGAATGAAGTAAAAGATTGACTTGATATAATTTGCTATAATGAAACCTTAATAGTGTACACAGAAGATAGTGTGCAGGAAAAGAAGTGATAGCTATTTACAATGAATTCATGGGACGTGTAAATTTGGTTATCCACCGAAGCAGGAAAGGTACTGCTTAGTGACAGAAGATAGGAAATTGACTTTGAATGTGACTATTCCTATATTGCGTGTAGATATTCCGTGACTGGTAAACATGGTGACACGACCGACATGTATGTATCGTTTTGTATATTTAGAATGTTGAGGTAATGTGTTATCAATAATCATATTTGGAATGATGTTAATATCAGTATCATATCCCTATGGTAATCCCCTACTTAATATCATATTTGGAAAATGCTGTGGTACTGAAAGCATATAAACTGTAGTCAAACAATAGAATGGCATTTTAGTAGAAAATATGGCATAATAATTTTGTCTGTGATTTTTAATATATCGTAGCGGAAACATTGTTCTTACTGTATGCAAAGTGAAAAGCTGCACATATTTGCACTTTTGGGAAATATAGCGCATGAAAATGTTTGAGGAAAACCGCATTTTGGATGCAATGCTGCTTTTGAATTGAGGTGGGATGAATGTGAGAGCAAGTGTTTTATTAGACGTGTGATCCCCATGCACGCAGTGACAAAGTTGAATATAGATCGATTCTGAGAATTTTGCCGCCAAACCTACTTGGTGCTTCGCCCCCTAGGACCCATCTTGTTACCAACATCCAATCATACTTCTCTGGCATTCGCCAACAGAACTAAACTCTAGTCAAACATGTGTGATTAATGGTGGCGATACTTTGAAACGTCAATGTTTGCCAAACAATCTATGGACCATAAGGTAGAACCATATTTAAAATGGTGTTGATCAATTCAGTATTGCGTTTTTTTGTGATGCGATGCGTGCACAGAAGTGACATTGGAATCAACTGTAATGAGCCTCCGCTCGCTCCAGCTCAGAGTGTTCCAATCAAGCCCTGAAATCAGCCCACGTAATGCACGATGCAATATATGAAACAAGCTGAACAGGTTACTGATGCTTGTAAATCATATGTTTAATACATCTGATAATATATCGAGAACTTGTGATCAGATAATTTTTATGTATTGAAGCGTCCTTGCATCTTCATTGTCATAACGAATCCTCCACAACTTGGAAATAATTTTGAGAAGCAAGAACTTTTCTTCAATTTTATTACTCTTCAGTTGTAAAAAGAATAAGTACACTTTTTCCTTTCATGCGTAAGAATGTAAGTCAATCGTAAGTTGCCAAATCAAAGCATATTGCCCACGCGTTTGTTTATGCCAATCATATAATCTGTTATATTATTTAGGTGCGAATATAAGGAATATTTCCTTTTATGATGTAACACTCTATGTTTTTGATAAAATAATGTCGAAATAACATTATTGTAGCCACTGCACACACCAAACTAATTGTTTTTTTTTTTTCAATTTTCTGCTTCATATTGCGAATTCTTATTTTTGCCAAGAATTCAGTGCCTTGGCTCCACTGCGTCGTGATTAATCGGATTGGATAGGAAAAAAAATGAAATGAATCTTTGATTTTTACGTCACACGGTTATGCCGGTTAGGCTAAAGGAGACGGTGATGATGAGTAACGAATGAAATGGTGGAATGAAGAAAGTGGGAGGAAACGGGAGAACCCCGAGAAAACACACGCACGCGGTGTTTGTCCACCACAAAGTTCACTTGGCGGGGCTGGGATCGAATCCGGGACCCCAAGTACCAGAGGTGAACGCTCTACCACTGAGCCCCCAGGGGTAGAAAAACGTTTTGAACTAAGCAAACTCATCACTGTCAAAACGCCGAACACGACTTTGCTCGTTTCTGAGTTTGAAAATGCTCCTGCGTACACTATAAGTCATTACTCGGCACCTTGTATACCACATGTCATTAAGAAATCATCTATAACTCTTTAAGTAATAAGTAAAAACTTGTTGTGACTTATTTAAACTTTTGGATTGCGAGCGAAGCGAGCAAGAAAATTTTTAAGAAATCTACGTATTTCATTGATAGCCGACAGCAATATTGATCTAATAGGGCGCCAATACTTTCTGGGGGCGACTCGTGTTTTATTCATGTCCAACACAAATTTTTCTTTCTCCTTGCTCGTTCGGCGCCCCTTGTTGTCAGCGCCCGGGGCGGGCGCCCCGCTGGCCCCCCCTTAGCTACGGCTCTGTGCCTGTTAATAGCTAGAACTTCGGGATATATTACACCTTGTAGCTAAAACTTCTATCTAAATCTGTTCTTAGATTATGCAAAACTCATTTTTCAATTGGGAAGCATTCCTGGTAAGACATATCCCTCTTTGGATATGTACTCTGTAGTGCAAATTTCTTTTGAATTGGAGGATTTTTATAGGATATTTTTTTATGTATTTCTACCAGTTTATTTATTTATCTTCGATGTTAAAGATGTATATAAATCAGATGACGAGATAGCCTATTATTATGCATATCTCAAATTTTGGAAATATTTTGAGTTACGTAATTTAAAATAGATAAGATGAAATTCCAAGATATTGTTGTTCTTAAAGCCATATAATAAATCACAGCAGAATTAGAATCCGCGAGAACCTTATAGAAATTCAATGTTCCAAAACCTAGTTAAAAGGAAAACAACATATAACAGAGAAACTTTACTTACAGGTCTCCTTCTGCACACGGATTTTCATCCAGCCACAAGCTTCGCAGCTTAGGAAGGTCCCGCAGATAGCAAATTTCATTCAGGTCCCTAATGTTGTTCCTTCGAACATAAAGTTCTTGAAGATTCCGGCAATACTGGAAGTCTGCCAACGTTGAGATCTTGTTTACACTGCAGATATAGAAAAAGAAACATCAAGTGTTGCTTATAACCAAGAAAAATGGAATCAAGTCTCAATATTAAATCTCCTAGAACAAATGGATGCATAATGAAATCTCTCTCTCTCTCTTTTTTTTTTTAATGAAAACATTTAATTTCGATGTTTACTTACATAATACGTGTACTTGACTATTTGAACTTGGTAAACGAATTTCCAGTATATGTTTATCAATTAATTCAGAGTATATTGACAATCAGGCTCGGACTGGCCAGGGCAGGAGGGCAGGGATCTCTGCCGGGGTCCTCTCTAAATATATATATAATTAAAAATGAATATTGAATAACATGGAAAATAAGATAAAACATGCTGCTGCTGTGTTGGAGCATAGTTACTCGTTGTATAGTTTGTTCCGTTCCCCGAGTTAGTTGCCTCCCAGCATTGAATGTAGTCTTGAGGTCCTATTATTGGAATGAAACTAACAGTATTATAAAGTCCTGTTTGGGACCCTTTGCTTGTGGCCTAGTAAGAATACATTTCAAAAATATAAAGAATGGGATCCCAGATACTCTAAATGTGTATTGGGGCCCCACGAATGCCGAAATGAGACTGACTTTTACGAAGTTCTGCTGGAGCCCTCTGTTAGTCTTTGACAAGTTATTGCGACACCATAAAGAAACAGAACGGGTCCCTACCCTGGGGTCCCATTCAAAAAATTGGAGCTACTCGTTGGTGGAGTACACACAGAGCTTTAAATGCGATCATTGATATCCACATTTATCAAGGGAAAGAAAAAGATGCAACAGGCTTCCAAACAACCGTTTTCTGACTTTCCTACTGTTTCTGAACGACGTTACAACCAGCAGACACGAAGTTTCAAGCCCAGACCTTCTTGCATAAATGGTGTTAATTCCAAACCATTGTGATGCGTGCTGTGTACAATGACCTATTCACGTTAACGGTTTCAGTCTCAAAATATTTACAGTCGCAAGCTCTGAATTTTGGAATTTAATTGCAAAATTACGTAAACAGCTACGCAAGAAAGTTCAACATCAGGATGAAAAATTTGTTAAAGTATATGACAAAGCGAAAGACTTTTCCAAAGCAAGGAATCTGCAATTAAAGGAATATTATACTGAGATTGAGATTGAAGAAAGAAAGAATTGCTGATGAAAAGTCATCTGATGAGGGAGGCAGAGTTAAACCCATCAGACCTCTTTAAAGTGGAACATTATTATGAGATTTTGAATTTAGCAGTGGACAGTGTGGAAGAAAGGTTTCAACCTCCTACTGAATTACTTAAGGATCTGCGGTTGCTAGATCCTAAATGTTTCAACGAAATAAAAGAATGGCTTCCAGAGAAGGCATTTGCACCACTTGGAACAAAGTTAAACCTCGATAAGGCTCAACTATCGGAAGAACTTGTAGAATTCACAAACATGTACGAAGCTTTATCTGTCAGTGTCACAATTAAAAAAAAAAAAAAAATCGAAGATGACTTTAATGATGAAGACTCCGAAGAAAAGGAAGGGCAAGAAAATGTGGAAACTAATAGAGCTTGTGGCACATGCTTGCTCTGTGCAACAGTTATTTCTTTTCGACTTATACAACAGGCGAGTTCATTAAATGTCATATATAAATATGCTCTAACCATGTACACAAGTGTGTTGTGAACAAGTATTCTGAAAACTGAAATTAATTAAAACAAAATTGCGCTCTCTCTCCTGTCTCGGGACATATTGGAAACTTTTATGTTTATCAGCATGCAATGTGATGTCTCTAGTATTATCCATGTTGAAAAGGTGTTAGAAGAGTTCTATGAATCTTCCGTAGAACCGGAGAGGTTGTTGCGCTGTTAACTTAGAGAGTGGTTAGCATCTTATGTTTCCCTTAACTTTGACTCTACCAGCAGCGCAGTATAATATGATTCAGTAATATGTCTTATATACTTTAATACTTATAATAAACTAATATGCCTGTGGGTTTATAACAACTTTTTGTTTCCTAGAGACATAGACGATAAATAAAGTTTTGGTACACATATACATTATAAAACATAAGATAAAATCTTAAAATATTTCAACATATAATTGTAGACTTTTGTGCATCCACTGAAATAACATTCGTGAAGCAGTTACTTTATCTTTGTGTTATAAATATTCATAATACTCGATCTGTGAGTATTAACTCTAATTTCAGGCTATATTCAGTTAGCATTTTATCAAACCCCGTTGGAAACAGAGTGTCATAACAATAAAAAAATAAGAATATGAAACAGTATACTCCGTGAGGCTCCGACATGCTACATTGGAAGAGAAGATGGGCCCCTCCGAGTGAGACTGTTGACAATTATGCAATCATTGTAAACGAGCCTGTGTGTGTGTTATCCATTTAACCCTTTATTTACTGGATAATGAATTCAGCGAGGACATTCGAAGATTTTCTGTAGTACTTCAAATGAATTTAAGTAAGATATTTTACATTCTGTTCTTATCTCATTTTGTGTTTTCAATATTTGAAACCACCCAGGGCCACATAAACGGATACTTTTCTTTATTATTAAGAATCATATCTTAATAATGTAACACCACCAATAAAAATGATTATTAATCTACGTAAGTTATTTCTCGATATATTAGGTTTGACAAACTAGCATATATGCGTCATGACTAGGGTGACCAGAATGTCTCTGCAACGGGATTGCCCATTATTATTATTATTATTATTATTATTATTATTATTATTATTATTATTATTATTATTATTATTATTATTATTATTATTATTAGAAGAGTCATCCGGTGTCCGGAGAAAAATGTAAACGGGACGCAAAATATCGTCCCGTAGTTACGTAGTAAAATAATATAGTTTTTGATTCGTAGTTACGTAGTAAAAATTTCTAATAGTAATAATGTCATGCATTGCGGACTTTTTTTAAAAACGGAAAGATCAAATCATCTACAAGAAACCTCAGGTATCGTTGTTGGTTGTTCGACTGAAGATTAGCGTCTCTTTCAACACGAGGCTATATGGAAGGTGGACCACGTGGACTCTTGCCAATGGTACTTCCACCAAGCTATCGCCATTCCGAACATCGTGAACTTAAGATATTTCGTGCAATACATAAGATTTTACGGTTGTGATGTACTGAATTGAAAACGTAATTCTCATTAAGTTGTACCTATAAACAAAGTTGAATTTTATGGGAGCACACAGGGTTGGAATAGATGCTCCTATAAGGCTTTATACAGACTTATCTATTCTTCAAGGCGCAATTGTTAACCTGGAATTGAACACAAAAAACAAACATTTACAGCAACGATGAACGCTATTCTTTGTATGTACATTTAATTTGAATATGCTATTCTTAAAATTTTCATGTAGTTTGAATATAACTCCTATATTTTATAACCAATCAGTGACCAGGGAGAAGATCTCCCCAAGCTGCGAAATTTATTCCGGAGTCACATATCCGTTTCTACTTAATGTGGGTTACCAGTAGATGTACACTCATGTCCAAACTGATTGTCGCATATCTATAACTGTCTTCTTGTAAGAATGATTTTGCAGGGTACATTTAATACTGATACTATGTGTATAATCGGGAAATGTATATTTGTGGTAAATTTCATAGGAAAAGAATTATAAATATGAAAATTAGAATGAGTAAAACAAAATGTTGTTAAATGAACAAGAAAATTTTATTTTCGTTTTATTGTTCTTATTTACTGCTCTTTTGACATGAAATTTGCCACATACATGTCTCTGCCGATTATACACATACTAACATTACAAGAAATATCGGGCGAATTCGTTATCAAATTATATTCCTACAACAACATATTTATAGACATGCGACAATAATTTTGGACATGAGTGTACAGTACTATTTCTATTCCGTATTGAATATCCCCTAGCAGAAGACTGAAATCAGCATTCAGCCCAATGGTTCTCGAATTGAGGATGCTAAAATAAATTAAACCAAGCAGGCGAAGGGTAGCTAGCGTTCTAAAATTGCATTTAGGAGGCCCGGGGCTCCAATGTGGTCACCAGCCTTCCTAACTGAATTTTCCAAACTTCAGTTTTCTCAGTAGAATATGCCAGGATGATACTTTTAAACATAGGTCATTTTCTATTGTTGTTGTGGTTGTTACTAACTGTCATGGCCTCTCAAGCTGCATCTGGAAGTTTTTTTTAATAAATTAGATATTAAATATGAATTTACTTTTAAACACAAAGCGACCAAGACGGGAATGAGGATGTTCGTCATAATAGGGAAACAATGACTCATTCCTTTTAAAAAAAATTATAATTATAAAAAGTAACGTTTCAACTGCTAATCATAATTTGTCTATTAGTTTAACTGATAATACGATTTTAGCTTTAAAATCCACATCCCTCTTCCACTTGTAAAAATATAATGAACAGTTTATATGAACAGGCTCCTTTTAGTTTGCGAATCTCTGAATGGCGCTCTAACAGTGAGAGGTGAACTGTTTTGCCTACTACATCAAAGATCCGAATCTTTAATCCAGATCTTTTTACAGTTTTAGAAGCACTTTATGAAAAACTATCGTTGTATTACAAATACCCAACATTTGCATTACAAGGAAAGCAATTATTATAGATAGGCACTCTCTCATTGATTATTATTATTTTGTATGTACTTTCTACTGCCATATTCGACACTCATACAATGGCACGCGATACCAGATACAGTGAAGTGTCGCATGGGAGCACTTCGTATAACGTGAACTTTACATAAAGTTTGTACTTCATATAATTAAATGAATACAACTATTAAAGAAAAAACGGATAGGAGATATTGCAACGAAATTTCTGTTATTAACAAATATTGGCTCCTCAAATTTGTACATCATGTATTATTCTTAAATGCTAAGTGATGCATAAAATACACTTTTATTGCTTTTTATGAATTCTTTTCGCGAGGTGGAAATAATCTTCTATCCTCTCAGCAAATATTATTTTTGTTATCCTCCTATAATACATAATTTAATATACATAATTATATCTAGTCAATACAAGTTTTCTTTGAAATCTTTTGAAAATATGTCGGAATTTTACGCATAGTAGAGCAAGCACAGTTTAATGTTTACATGTGATTTAACTTTAATTTCATCAGCATTTACATCTTTGATATGAGAGACTTAGGTTTGATTACCGGTAAGTCAAAACCCCATGTTAAACTCATGTCTCATACAGCATAGATATCGAAATAGTCGTTGATGTTGAAAAGTCCACTTACATTCAATAAAGATGATACCTACTATTACTGTTTCTTATTGTCTGGCTTGGCAGAGGTACAATGCATAACCACCAACATTAGTGAGAATACGAATATGAAATGAGTATTACCGTCACGCATAGGGATGCGCATTTGCAGCCAGTATATTGGAGTATTTCTTTACCGGAAATTTAATAGCCTGTGGAACACTGACATCTGACATGATATCAGATTCGAAACATAAAATATTAATTTTTGTATTAAAAGGTTCTTGACTCTGTCGTTCCTTAAGAAAGAAAGAACACGATTCTTTTAAAAATACACGTTTATGTATAAAAACAAATGGTTCGTGATGAGCTTCTTGTCATGTACAGTCATAATACTTATATATTATCTCATAAAGCGTGAAGAAATTTACGTAATACATAGCTGTGAAGAGAGAGAGAGAGAGAGAGTGTGTGTGTGAGAGAGAAAACTACTACTAAGTATGAATGATATTACAACTAAAGTAACAACAAAAAGTAGCTGAAATGCATTAGGCGAGAACTTTCTTGTTTTCACTTTTCATAAATGGAGAAAAAATATCAACAATCAGCATCTTCATATAATACTGATGGTTATGCTAAAAACATCCAATTTTCATTAATTCTTTGCCATCAATAGTACACTGATGGTTTAATCCAGTGGTTCTTAACTTTTTCAAGCCAAGCGCCCCCTTGGGTGAATTGTATTGTCCTGAGTGCCCCCCCCCAATCATCTTAATCTAATCCACCCATGTACACGGACGAACATAAGACTTGGACGAAGAAGTTTA
Source organism: Thermobia domestica (assembly GCF_964235325.1). NCBI lineage: Eukaryota > Metazoa > Arthropoda > Insecta > Zygentoma > Lepismatidae > Thermobia > Thermobia domestica. Next base: position 123,079,234 of record NC_137466.1, on the reverse strand, counting down.
AGGAACCAGAAAAAGCTTGAATTCTTAAAATGAGCCTTGAAGAATCCACGTTATTATTTGTAATTTAAAAAAATACATAAACTTTTGATAATTTCAAAAAAGCTTAAATGCTTTCGTCCGATAATAAGGAAAAGGTCTAACAGGTCATGAAATCTCAAAAGCTCCTAAACATTATATGGTCTCCAAATCATCCCTTTCTGTTCCAGCACTTTCGTTGAGAAAGTTCATGTATATATATATATACAGGGGTGGATCCAGGATATGATCAAGGGAGGGGCTAAACCATATTTTGCCGTTTTATCCAGTGTAAAGCAGGATTGAAGCCCATTTTATCCAGTGTATACCTGAGCGTCAAGGGGGGAGGGCTATAGCCCCTATAGCCTCCCCTTGGATCCGCCACTGTATATATATATATATATATATAATGATAAAAATACAACAGAAAATGTTCTGCACTTAATGAACAGTGTGTAATATGATGCACATTCCATCATAAAACACATTTATTTATTTATTTATTTTCACTCCAGTGGTATATTGATTTTTGCATGTCATCAAGAAAATACTACAAACTATTTGGCTGTACATCAAAATTGATCAAATAAATGTAGGTAATTTCCATATCTTGAACTGTGCAGAAGTACAATAAGACCAATACTGTTATTTGTTACGAGCATTTACATAATTCAGTTAGGATGCATCTGACATTACGCACATTGAACACAAACGTGTCATTGGAGCGGGGAAAAAAAACATAAGTTTAATAATCTGCAACTTTACATTCATTATTTATTTATTTAAAGTGGCATGATTACGTCTTCCCGCATCAGCAAACTGATTCGACAACAAAACTTAAACAACAAAAGCGAGGAAAGCCCTATGGATGGGTCCAGCAATTTCGTCATTTCTGATGACAATCTAAGTACAAGGTTCCAAAAACTTTTCTAGGATCCTAACTTTGTCGTTGCTAAGTAAAGAAGTATCAGTCGTTATAGGTTCACATTTACTTACATCAAACATGTTTCCTTACCTTTCATTACCTTGATCTATTTCTTCTTTGAAGTTTTTTTCTTTTGATTTAGATAAAGTTACAACTCTCTCTCTCTCTCTTTCATTATAATTTTTATAGCTTAAGACAAAATATCACAATTGGAAGTTTCATATATACTGGAAATAAAAATACTGGAAGCGCTGGCGGAAGTCATGCTTGACTCATCTACGAGGGCAAGTCAAAAATTATCTACACTTTTGTCATAACTTTTCTTACATTGCGCACTTTGTCTTCTATCCTCGCATATTTTATTGTCATACTGCTGCGGTAATGCTGTGAAAGTGTGATCTTAATCCTTCCATTTTTCTTCCTTCTGTTGCAGATATATCACGGCTGCTCCATTAGAAGTTTGCATCAAAGAGGAACAAAGAGCAGTGATCCGATTCCTCTGGTCGGAGGGTGTCAAAGTGTCAGACATTCATTGCAGACTATCATCGCAATACGGGAGAAGTGCACTATCACGTAAAACTGTTTTTGTGGCTCGAGAAGTTTAAAAGTGGTCGAACAAGTGTAACGCATGAAGAGGGAGTAGGACGGCCATCAACATCCACTACAGATGACAACATTCAGCAAGCTCGAGAGATTTGTTCTGGCGAATAGGCGAATCACTATCGATGAGGTAGCAGCTGCTTTGAACATCAGTCATGGCTCTGCCCATCAACTCATCCACGACGAGCTTGGTCGCTGATTTGCCTCAGACTTAGACGTGCAAAATTCGGTGCAAAAGTGGCTTTTCGACCAACTGAAAACCTTTTATTTGGAAGGAATACATGAGCTCGTTGACCGTTGGGCTAAGTGCATTAATAAGGAAGGAGATTACGTAGAAAAATGATGTGCATAGTATAACCCTAGCTTCATGTAAATAAACTGTAGAATGAAAAGTGTAGATAATTTTTGACTTCCCTCGTATTAACTTCATATATGAAAACGTTAGTTGTTCGTCGATCGTGATGCACGTGATTTAATGCACGTGATGCACGAATACTCTAATGGTACTTCTAAGTTACAAGTTATACTACAAGAAGTCTGGAATGGTGTTTGGAGTTCGGGAATAGAAATCAGGGTTATAATATATTGTATATTTGTTAATATTGTTATCATTGCTTACATTCGAAATTAAGATACAAATACAATATAGTAGCCATTTCATTAATTACGCATTATTTTCCGCATATTATCAATTCATCTACATTTAACGGGCTTTATAGATCATATTTCTGTCTTTAAATTCGGCTTGGTAGTAACGTCACTTGCTTCGGCACATGTACTACTAATCACAATTTTATTACTATTATGAAAATATCTTAACTAATGTATTTGATATAGGCATCACGAGAACTAATAATAGGAAAATATTGTTAATCATAGCCAAGTCTTATGCAAGACATAAATTAAATGATACGGGTTCATATTAAACCTCTCTACATTAAACATGGAGTTTTATCACCTATGTCATATTATTATTGCTGTGCTAAAAGCTTGTCTGAAACATGAATCCTCGAGCACAAAGTTTGTCGCGTTGGTGAGATCCGAGAACAAAACAGCACTGCAAAAAATCAATACAAGCGCCAGACATATCTCGACAGGAAAAAGCGCTCTATTTCAACAAACTATTTGGAATATATAAATTCAAGCAGCGACCACAAATATCGGTTTTTACATAAAACTTTCTGGGCGTTCTTTATCCTTCAGTGAAAACGTCATCATTCATTATCGTTTACAAAAAACTGATTATTTTATAAGACGGCAGTAGCATGGGCGGCGATTAGGGAGGCAAAGAGGGGCAGTTGCCCCCCCACTTTTTTGAAGTAACCCATAATGTATATAGTTTCATTTGGAAATCTGAAGTGTTGTATGTATTACTGGTTCATAGAAAAAAAGGAAAGGGATTCACCGAGAGCAGACAATTAGCATTTCCAGGGCAATTCGGCTTCCGGCCCTATATATATATATATATATATATATATATATATATATATATATATATATATATATATATATATATATATATATAAAGAGAGAGAGAGAGAGAGAAAGAAAGAAAGATTTTTTACCATCTTACGAAATTTAATCAGTCTAAGAGAGAGAGAATGACAGGAAAGAAACACTGTGCTGATGGGTGCTGATGACAAACTGGAATATTTCGTGACCTTGCGATAATATTTTATCTTCAATAAGAATGCGGGCGATGTCTTTGGAGAAAGGTGTGGTACCATAATCTATTCCAAATCTGGTGCAAGGTGGTGCTCGAATGACGTCATTGATACTAACGGTGACTAAATACGTCAAGCATTTTTTCTTCATTCTTACAAACGCAAAGTAATGTCTTCCTACATCAAGTATAGCTTTCTTTATAAATGGTTCCAAAAAAGACTTTAACTTGTTTATTGCCTATATTGTCTATATGAAGAATTTTTTTCTATTACAATGCATGCAATTAGAGATTTGCTAAATATACGTTGGGAAAAACGGAGTAATGGCACGCTGTGTATAATTGCATGTACTCCTGTTTTCAAAAAAGCAGAAGAAAAAGAAGGCTTCCATGGTGTTCCACCCCACCAACAATGTGCCGAACCAACCTTCCTAGAGTGGAAAAGCGCTGCAGAGAAAGTACTGGGGAGTATAACCATATATTGAAAATCCTTGTTTTTCTTCAAAAAATTTCACTACTTTTCTTTAAAGGTAAGTTCAAATTTACTTCTGGGGTACGATATTTTTGTAGTCGATATGTATGAATAGCCAAGTTAGAATAAATACAGGCAGTGGCGTAGCAGCTGCCCCCGCAACCCCCGCAGTGCGGGGGGGCCCCGAGGTATAGGGGCCCCCGAAGTTTTGCGATGAATAAAGATTTAAAGAAGTAGAACCTCAACATTACTTCTATCGGCTTTACAACTAGGTCCCCTTCTCTATACTTTGCAGGGGGGCCCGCAAAAGTGTGCTACGCCATTGAATACAGGGTTAGTATTTAGTTATAATATTTACGCATGACAGTCAAGAACAAAATCAAGATGGCGTGATTTGGGGCAATAGCACGCATCAACACAATAGTGCGTGTGATTACCCAATTGAGTGGATAATTTAGAAGTAATACTCTAAATATTAACCCTAGGAAGACGGAGGTACCATCTGTCACATGAAACACAAAAGGGAATATCAATTTTGCCCGCGTTTGTAAAATCCATTTTTAACTGCTACAAATATTTTTTTAAAAGTTATTTAATGACTTCTGCTAATAAATGGAAGTTTTAATCCATAGTAAATATCACTTACATTTCCTTGGTCGCTTTTGAACATGTATTTTAAAATGTAATCTTTCTGTACAAGCCTCTTACTCATTGTTGCACGAAAAATACACAAATAATAGTTCTAAGCCGGGAAGCATACTTGGAAAAGTATTGCGCAATAACAATATTATATGTTCAGTCTTTTCTTCGTTCTTCTCAGCAGGGGCGGATCCAGGAAGGAGGGATGCCCCCCCCAGGAGAGGAAACTTCCTTATGTTATATATAAATAAAAGCCATCACTGAGTTTGGACCTCTTAAAAGTAGCTCCAAGTAGGGATGCGCACGAGACAAGATTTGTGGCTATCTCGTCTCGAAAATGTGCTGTAAAAGTGATGTTTCGACTCGAAAAATATTTCTCTATTGGAAGAGCCGTGTCTCGACTCGAATTTTGTCAGGAAAATCCTGTCTCGACTCGTCTCGTGCGCATCCCTAGCTCCAAGTAGCAGTATTACAACCCGGCGCACCCCAGAAGTCCGTGTTTTAACACCGTTGCCATATTATAAAGTGTATAAAGAAAGAAATTCATTTAATTTCTTTCTTTGCAGATGGTGCGAAATCTTCATTCAAGGACTACTAACAGCAAACTAGACAAGAGGACAAACTGAAGGCGGCGTTGGACGCTGTGAAAAAGTGAAGAAAAATCCGAGAGGTTACCAGATCTTTTGGTATGCATGAAGCTACTATTAGAACAAGATTAAGAAAAGGAGTTTTTGGTGGACCTAAAATGATACGGAAACCAATGTTTCCGTCGCAGCAAGAAGAAATAAAACACCATACCATAACATTGTCGAACCTCTATGGAATTATTTTAATGGAGCTTCGTCAAATTGCCTTTCAATTTGCAACACTAAACAAGTTACCGAACAATTTTTGTACAAAAACTAAGATGGATGGTAGAGACTGGGGTGAAGCATTTTTGAAACGTAATCCACAAGTAAGCGTCAGGAAACCAGAAGCAACATCTCTACCGAGAATTACGAGCTTCAGAGACACAGTGAACAATTCTTTTGACTACTAGAGACAACTTATGGACAAACACCACTTCCTTCCTTCTAGGATTTTTAAATGGATAAAACGGGAATCACAACAGTTCACAAACATCAGAGAATTCTAGCTCCTAGAGGACGTAAACAAGTTGGAGTAGCAACATGTTTAGAAAGAGAAAGAAACAACCTAGTAATCTGGGCAGTGAGTCCAACTGGACTTGTAGTGCTAAATTGCAGCCTTTAGATGTTTCAGTGTTCAGTCTCCTCAAATGTGCATACAATGATGCTTGTTATTCATGGATGCGCCGATATCCGTACGAAGAAATTGAACTTCGTTACGTTCCAAAAACTTTTTAAAGTTGCGTTGAGAAAGTGAGCAAAAGTGTGCAGCGTGAAAAATGCCTCATCAGGCTTTAAAAAGCGTGGTATGCTCCCCATGAATCCAGAAGTTTTTATATATGCTGATTTTGCTCCAAGTGATCAGTGCTGTAGTCAGACTGAGGAGAATACGAAAGAAGACTTTCCTCATGATGCAATGGGCTCGACGAAACAAAAATTTAGTGACGTTTCTGAACTGGCAGTAGCTGGACCATCAAGAGAACTCAGCAATTCCGAAGAATCCTCCACAATAGTCCAGTTAATAACAATTTCTCCAATTCCTAGGCAAAAAACATCGTTAATGAAGCAGAAGGGGAGGACCAAAGCTCACAAATTCTAACAGCAACACGTTGTAAGTCTCTTCTGCAATAAAAAAGAGCGAAGAAAGCAAATGCGTTTAGGGAATATCATCATAAGGAAGGTTTAAAAACGAACTAAACTAAGAACTCAACTGTTGTGCTATTACCTTCAACTGCAGGGTAATTGCACGCAGTGTAAGGTTTCAAATTTCTGTCTGCTACCGGTATCTTATATCGGAGAGTAATTATACAACAGTTCCGAGTTATTTCATAGTAAACATACGTAGGTATGTACAGAACTATTTATTAGGTTCCTTGGTGCTATCTCATTGCTGTTCTGAGCAATTAAAAAAATCCGTGTGTCATTACCCCCTTTTCCTCTATAAGTAACGTAAACTAAACATTCCGGTTTCATATACAAATGAATATGAAAGTACAAATAATAATTTTTCTGGTGACCACAGAATATTTTAAGGTGGTTACAAATTGTTTGTTGAAGTTCAGCGTCTCTTTTCAGTAGCGAGGCTATATGAAGCGTGGATTTACAGTTTAAGATGGAATCAGAACCAATGTAATGCGTTTCAAATTTCAAGGCTCTCCGACCCAGAATCGAACCCAGGACCTCGTGCAACAAAGGTACACGCGCCATCCACAAGACCAATAGGGAAGGCTACTACTTGTTTCCTAGTAATAAGTTATATCAGAGAGGGGAGAAAGCTTCATTGGTCGTATTTTTTTGGAAGTACATTATAGGTTTAAAATTACACACTTTTCTCGTTTAACGAAACGTTGAAAATGGGAAGATTTCAAATAATATTTTAAGTAATAGGCCATTATCACTTAATGATTATTTATTTTTAGCTTCTACTTTATTTATTTATTTAAGCGGGAACCTTTTAGTGGTTTACCATAGACCCTATGCAATGACTTCCATTACAGAGTTCCTGTTCAGATCTATAATTGTCATGTCGTAACAAGTTACACTTTATTTGAAAGTGACAAAACACAATCTCATAAATAATTCAACTTATGAATATTTGTTTATAAATAAACACATTGTTTAAAAGTAACAAAACACAATATCATAAACAATTCAACTTATAAATAGTTGTTTATAACTGTAAGAGAGAAATTAAAGAGTTAATTATATGATATTTGTAGAAGAGACAAATTAGGAGTTAATTACATGATATTTGTAGAAGTGAAAAATAGTTAATACAGAGTTTGCTAACTTGACTAGTTCTTGGTCAACCCATATTTTGGGAAAGTAATGTCCCCAAACTCACGTATTGCCTTGTATGACCCAAAAATGTATAATCTTGTCTTAAAAGTGCTCACAGTATTGCGTAAAGCAAAAAATAATGCTAAAATTGTCAAATTTTATTCTTTTCGTCCTTAAAAAGTACTATTTAGTGACATACAGTAGGCTAGTTTGTGTTGCCAATATGTCCCTTAACGTCAAAGAATACGTCTCCAAATAAATAATCATGTATAGGCTTAGCTGACGGACTAATCAAAAATAGAATATCTCAAAATCATTGACTACTTTACTGAGTAGTCTTCTACATTTACTAGAAAACTGTATAAATAAATTATTATAATATTGTTTAATTCCTGTAATATCTTAAACAAAATGAAAAAGTGGGGACAAAGCTGATGATAATCTTTAATGATACCATATTCATGTATCAGAACGTCAATATCCGTACGCACGAACACACACGATGAATTTCTGGGAAATGGTACGAGCATTGCGGACACGTACTGTCACACCATGGACAGGCTAAAAAGCAGCCATACGTCAGAGAGGTACTATGAGAAGAGGTTTTGTTACTGCACGATATTGCCCGACCGCATGGAGCATAACGGACTAGTACAGACATGAGTTTCAACTGAGCAATTCCTGGCCATCTTTCGTATAGCCCTGATGTACTCCCTTCAAACTACCATTGTTTGGATCCCTAAAGGAACACTCCTATGGGCGGCGTTTTGATACATTGGAAGAGGCACAACAGGCTAGGATTACCTGGTTAGAGAACTTGGAGCAACACTTCTTTGCAATGGGCATGGACGTGTTACTGTCACGTTGGAACCTATCTTTGGACCGCAATGATTCCTATATTGAATGTTAGTGTGGTACCATGTGTCAAACATGATACAGTGTCAGATATTTATCTCTGCACGCTTTAAGAAAATCGAGAATTCAAGAATTCAATTTACTTTTTGATGTATATATATATATATATATATATATATATATATATATATATATATATATATATATACAGTGAAACCTCTCAATAGCGGACACCAATGGGACATGAAGTTTTGTCCGTTACTGAGAGGTGTCCGTTATAGAGAGGTTACAGAAATTTAATTTCTCATAACGGTAATTGTATGCAGTAATATACAGTAAATACATTATGTATGGGCGTAAATACGTAAAATTCAATATGAAAATAGTCTTATTTAGTACACATTTGAATTACTGGGAGGGATGAAGGAGAAATTCATTTCTATTAAATCATAGCCTATTATTGCTGGGCAATGTTTAACGAAAAAGGCATGGTTTTTCCTCTACAACGGTAATAAAACTCACTAGCAAGTGTCCTCTAAAAATCCTCAGTACGATTGCAGAATAAACATGTGTGTGTGTGTGTGTACTGGCGCGGCATCTTCGTTGACAGAATGGATGAAAAGGCAAGCTATTGGGGGTGCATATTTTTATTGACCCAGGTCCAATCACAAAGAAAGTTCAGGTGTTCTGTTTGATGGTTCACCAGGTCTGGACTCATGAGAGATACACTTATGGAGAAAAACTTTTCTGTATACTGTAATATATCGCAGAACCGAGAACAATTCCTGTCCGTTATGAAGAGGTTATTCAAACGTTTGGGGGGAAAAGGTCTGTCCGCCTACGTGTCTGAGAGTGTCCGTAAAAGGGAGGGTTTGTTCCGTAAGAGAACATATATTTTTGCCGGGACTAAAAAATCTGTCCGTATTATAGAGGTGTCCGTTATTGAGAGGTGTCCGTTAAGGGAGGTTTCACTGTATATATATATATATATATATATATATATATATATATATATATATATATATACATGCATATATACATGCATACATACACACACACACACACACACACACACACATATATATATATATATATATATATATATATATATATATATATATATATATATATATTCCTTTCAAGGTTGAAAGCTGCACTGGCTGATGTTTCTTCTGACAGCCATTCTATAAAAAAAAGAGGAGAATTTGCACGTAAAATCTCATAGGTAACACGTGAGTTATCTGATTAGATTCATGTACTATTTAGTATATCTTCCTACGAATCATATCTTTAAAAGATTCCGTAGTGGTATCTCACCTGTCATCAAGTCTCAACCGCAGCTTCTCGGAAAAGATTTATCAATCACATAATCAAATAAGCAACAGAGCATTCCAGAGTAGAAACATTACTCACCGTCTATTTTCGAAGAAATTTTACGAGTTTTTTTTTTAACTTACATTTATGCCTCACACTTCTGTTTTATAGACTAATATGTATAACATGCGAATAATACAAATGATACGTGATGTAACCTGATTAATAGAATGATGAAATCGGAGAAAAAGTACTCTAAAATTGTAACATTGATCATCCACAGCGGTGCTATTCTAATCTTTTAACAACCAGTTATCTCTCTCTCTCTCTCTCTCTCTCTTGCTTATTTTGGGGGTTATCACAATAAAAAAAATTAATGGCGGAACTTTTCACTACAAAATGCTTGTACTTTGAATATAATTGTAGTGTTTTTTTTTTTTTGGCCAACAAATCAAAGTATTAGAAAATGGTAGTACCGTAATAATATTTTAATCCCATAAGGTTGTTTAATTAACCAGTCTTAATTTTTCGAAATTCCACACTGTCGTTTTCCCAAGGAGATCGCACCCAACCTCTTAGGTCACCGATGATTGGCAAGGAGGAAGTGCTGCAGGAAGACACAGGTAAAACAGGATATAGAGAATGAACACTGACTTTTTTTTCTTTGAATCCACAATGCTTCCTATATTTGAAGTTTCCTAGTATCAACGATACAAAAAAGTTCTCTTCCCTATAGATCACCGATTCGACGTGGCTGCACACGTGAAGGAGCAGGGACATCTTGTTTATGAACAAGCTTTTGGCCATCTTCTTTGGACTTCAGTTTATCCCTTTTCAAATTCTAATTGTCCTAAATCAATGCCAGAATGCGAATAAACTCGATTTCTCTTGGAAAATGCAAATCTAAAGATTAAAAAAATCAGTACGACATGAATATCCGATGAATTCGGTTTTTAATATTTGATATTGCTTGGATTGTTCTGTTGCGGAAAATGTTTCACGCTGTTTCACATGCAAAACTCCTTGGAAGAATAGTGGGTAATGATTCAAATCAAAAGTTTTAAATCTATTCTCAGAAATAGAAATACGAATGGGAACGCGAAGGAATTTTCAAGCGGTAGTTACGATTGCTAACAACTAACTCCAGAAAAGCGTGTACCGTAAATGCATGGCGGCGATAACCACAAAACAGACCTTTATTGTATTGTAATACACGCAGAGTTCGTTACCAGTCATGCTGGTGTCTAGTAGCGTCTTCAAATCCCTTCTGCATGAATCAACTTATACAGGCTGTATGTTCTCAATTTTCCAAAACAATATAAATATTTATTTATAAAAATGAAAAGAAATTAATAAAATTATTTTTTAAAAAAGATTGCATATAAACCCGAGAATAAAAGTAAAGATTACATAAAAAAACACGTTACGTAACGAAGAAATTAACCCCCTCCTCCCTCATGTCATACTTCGTAACGCAATATACGGATGACCTCTTAGATATGTATCACATTCATCACGCTCACAGATCCCAGTATTCCGGAATTCATATTCAAATTTCTAACTGCCCATTTAAATTTCTGTCTGCCCATTGAATTGAAACAATTGAAAGTTGTTTGTTTTCACAACAATATAAGCGAGCGGGAAAAGTACAGGGATGTTTTCACTAATTTGTTTGGCTTCTTTCTTTCACTCTTGGTTAGGTCATGCGTGTGTGTGTTTATGTCTGGGTATAACAAACGGTTCTGCGAACTCGAAATATTTTAACAACCGGTTCTGCGAACTCGAAATATTTTAACAACCGGTTCTAGCGAACCGGCTGAATAGCATCACTGTTGATCCACCATCCAGTCCACATGGCACAATGATGATCCAGAGGCGATATCCAATTTTTGAAGAATGCGCGGTTTATTATTCAATCAAAGCAGGAACCAGTATCATATTATCAGCTTATGATTCTTGTTGGTTACTTTTTGTCCATCTAGAAATGACGACGAATTCAAATATAATTTTAAGAGTGGTGATAAAACTAAGCATCACTACCTTCATAGTAAAGAGCCCTGACAGTACTACTAACATACGAGAATAGAACGTTAGATCGGTCTTATACCGGTAACAAGAATACTTCTCAAACAATATTAGGACATCTGTTGCTAAATATAAGTTTTCGTATTGCACACGACTACTGAGTTTTGCCATGGAGAAAATGAACTTGTTCCATTCAAAATAAGCTTTATATGCATTAACACGTCTTAACCACGCTCCCAAACTCGTTTCAAAACAAAGTGGTTCTCGTAATGAAAAGTTCCGGAAGGCACTCTTAACCTTATTTCTATTTCTGAACTCATTATCCTTCAGGAAGTGACTTCGATGCACCAACACACGGTTGTACGAAGGTGGTAGGTCGGAGTTGTATACAGGGTGAGGATAAATGACATAAAGGGCATTATATCATTCAGCTTCTGTTTTACAATTCTTGCCATATCTGTTTTGGCAATGTCCTGCACGGACAGGACCTATTGACCAAGACTGTTGCTTTTCACACAATCGCTTGTACACTTCGTCAATTTCTGTACAATACGTAACAGCGGTAATGTATTCATCAGGATAAAAGAAATGATACTCACTGCTGTTCACAACATACACAACAAAACCATTACACGTCAGTTTTAGTTTTGGAAATTTTGGGAGAGATTCACTAATATCTAACTAACTACCCGCTTCGCTTGCAACTATCCTACAAGATAACTTCTTGTATGTCACAACATGATCAAGTAGAGGCTTGCCTTCGTGTCGAAACGATAGATTATTGCAGATGTTCATCCACTATTGCTTATGATCCAATTCCTACGATATATTGTCCATCGATTTTCTCGCACCTTTTTCATGTACACACATTTTTAGAGTGCCATTATACAGTGTGTTTCAAAACAACACCGACAACGTTTGGGAGGTGATTCCTCACACCAAGATAAGACAAAAAGTATAGTCCAACCTGGGTGCACAAATGCTTCCTTTCGGAGTTATAGGCTGCCGAAAACATTAAAAAAAATGAACTTTAAAGGTCCATAGCACAGAATTATGGGATATATCCTAGTTGAGAATCCTTCGGTACTTCCGCAACAATTTTCATAGGGTTAGTTGGTGAGTACTTCAAATTATATGCCCGTAGCCAAACTCCCTATATAAAAATTGTTTCGTGGGTACCTTAGGCTTCTGAAACCTGGATATTTGGATAGTGAACATATTAGTTCCTAAGTGGTCTTGACCCGACTAGGGTACGTCCCATAGTTTTGTGACTAGGGACCTTTAAAGTTCATTTCTTTCGCGTTTTCGGCAGCCTATAACTCCGAAAGGAAGCATAGTAGTAGGGACCCGCGTTGGCCCGAATGACTCATCCTCACTCTCTTTTATGACCAGGGTGAAAGGTCAATGACCTGGCCCAGGGTCAATGACCTAGGGGTACTTAGGACCACCCCCTCTAAATTTTGGCAGGGGTACCTTGTCCCACCCCCTAAATTTTGGCAGGGGTACATAGGACCACCCCCCTTAAATTTTGGAAATTGCCAAATCTAAAAATTTGGTATGGTAGCCTAGGACCATAGTATGTACCTCTATCAGTATTGGGGGTCTATGTCGTTCCCTTTCATGGGTAAAAAATTGCCAAAAAGTCAAATTTTGGGGGTTTTTGACCTAATTTATCCCCTTTGATGAGGTATTATTACCCTATATAGTTATATGGGCGTATACAGGGGTTCATTCCCTTTCATAAGACATGGGTATATTGGTGCACCCCTTGAAAAATTTGGGAGGGGTACCTTGGCCCACCCCTTAAATTTTGGAAATTGCCCAATTTCAACATTTGGTATTATAGTACAGGACCCTAATATCTATTATGATAAATTTCGGTGGTCCACCTCGTTCCCTTTTAGGGGTACAAAATTGCCAAAAAATATAAACGTAAGCAATACGTTATACCACGTGTTTGGTTTTTGGTCGATTTTATCCCCTTTGATGAGGGTGTTATTACCCTATATGGTTATATGGGCGTATACAGGGGTCCATTACCTTTCATAAGACATGGGTATATTGGTGCACCCCAGGGAGGGGTACCTTGGCCCACCACTTAAATTTTGGAAATTGACCAATTTAAACATTGGGTATTATAGTACAGGACCCTAATATGTATCGTGATAAATTTGGGTGGTCCACCTCATTCCCTTCTAGGGGTACAAAATTGCCAAAAATTCAAATTTCGGGGGGGTTTTGACCTAATTTATCCCCTTGGATGAGGTGTTATTACCCTATATAGTTATATGTGCGTATAGAGGGGTCCATTACCTTTCATAAGACATGGGTATATTTGTGCACCCCTTGAAAAATTTGGGAGGGGTACCATGGCCCCCCCTTAAATTTTGGAAATTGCCCAATTTCAACATTTGGTATTATAGTACAGGACCCTAATATGTATCGTGATAAATTTGGGCGGTCCACCTCGTTTCCTTCTAGGGGTACAAAATTGCCAAAATATAAACGTAATCAATACGTTATACCACGTGTTTGGTTTTGATCGATTTTATCCCCTTTGATGAGGTGTTATTATCCTATATAGTTATATGGTCATGTATAGGGGTCCATTACCTTTCGTAAGATATGGGTATATTTGTGCACTCCTTTAAAAATTTGGGAGGGGTACTTTGGCCCACCCCTTAAATTTTGGAAATTGCTCATTTTATATATTTGGTATTATAGTACTGGACCCTAACATGTATTATGATAAATTTGGATGGTCCACCTCGTTCCCTTTTAGGGGTACAAATTGTCAAAATATAAACGTAAGCAATACGTTGTACCACGTGTTTGGTCTTTTGGCCCAATTTAACCTCTTGGATGAGGTTCTATTACCTTATATGGTTATATGGTTATGTATAGGGGTCTATTCCCTATCATAAGACATAGGTACATTTGTGCACTCCTTTAAAAATTTGGGAGGGGTACTTTGGCCCACCCCTTTCAAAATTCGGTAAACGTTTTCTAGGACCCATTGGTGTTCCTCTTATGGCCAAATATTCAAAATTTAAATGTTATTGACCGGTTTTATTATTGAATAAGTACAGGATTTATTACTTTTTTTCATAAGACACAGGTGTATTTGTGTACCAATCTTAAATTTTGGGAGGGGTACATTTCTTATTATCGTATCAATAATTGGTAATTGTTCTTTGGGTAAATCATTGTGATCACGTGATCAGTTATTAACCTATGATGGGATTAGGAGTCCAGGACATTGGTACATTAAAACTTTGTAGTATAATTTAAGAATTGTCAAATGAAATTACGTCATTGGTTTTGATTATTCACGCCAAATATAAACGTAAGCAAGACGTTGTACCACGTGATTGTCCTTGATGAGGTAGTGTACAGGGATTCATTTCCTTTGTTGTGGTACTTCTTAAGTTTGAGTACACACACTTCTAGAAAACAGTTGGTTCTACTCAGGTAAACAATTGACGAACATTATTGACCTTATTGAACATATAATAATATGATTAACTCTAAGACTTAGGTATATCAGGAGAAGTATTCTTTAAATTTGGGAATGGTGATAAGCAGAATTTTAACATAAGGCGCGAAATTAGAAACAATACATTGAACTTTAGTCACAGCTCATAGTCTAAGATCATTGGTGGTGATTGATTTGAAATCTGATAGCTATCCTTATTGAATCTTATGACTCATAGACGAAAGGCAATACATGCTACAACACTGGCAAAGTTATTGTTAATGCAATTTGATTGGTTGATCACTATCTTTCCTGCAATCTGATTGGTTGATCACTATCTTTCATGCAATCTGATTGGCTGATGATTTTCAAATCTTTGCTGTATTTAGTTTTAAGTTTTGTTTAACATTTAAAAATCTTGGTTTCGTTCAACATTTTGCACTCACTGATAAATATGATCAAAACCGTTTATTTGTTAATCGAATAGTTAAAAACCGGATAAAGTTTGACGGTTAACCGTGAAACGTAAATTTTTTTTAGTTTGAAATTTTTTTGCTTGAAATTTTTTTGTTTGAAAATTTTTTCGTTTCCAAATTTTTTTTGTTTCAAAATTTTGTTTGAGATTTTTTCGTTTGAAATTTTTTGTTTGAAAATTTTTTCGTTTGAAATTTTTTGTTTGAAAATTTTTGTTCGAAAATTTTGTTTAAAATTTTTTGTTTAAAATTTTTCGTTTCCAAATTTTTTGTTTGAAATTTTTTGTTTCAAAATTTTGTTTGAATTTTTTGGTTTGAAATTTTTTGTTTGAATTTTTTTTTCGTTTCAAAATTTTGTTTCAAAGATTTTTGTTTGAAATTTTTGTTTCAAAGTTTGAGTTGACATTTTTAAAAGTTTGTGCACCTATTAGTAAAGAACCGGAACTGTTTAGAACAAAAACCTTTGACAACATTGTGGTGCAATAGTACACGTCAGAACCTGGGGTTGTACTTGAAATGATAAAACACAATTCATTGAAATGGATCATTTTATTACACTCCACATACATCCATACCAGATAGTGGTTCTGGATATTGTCGATACAATGTATTTTGAACTTCTTGCACTAGTTTGTCTTTAGCATATAATTTTAATTCCAGTTGAAGTCTTTTAAGGTCTAATGCAATATCAATTGGTGGAAACTCAATGTCCATTTGATCACAAATAAACTGTTTATCAATACAGGTATGCACTAGCCGGAACTGTTTAGAACAAAAACATCTGGCAACATTGTGGTGCACGTCAGAACATGATAATGCAACGTCATCAGTTTTGCATCATATATAAGTATCGTTCGCGTTAGTATTCATGATAACGTCATCATGGCTACTTGTCTGCAGTTTCTAAACACACGTGATGTGATGAAATCATTTACCAAGATTACTGATTTACAACAAAATGTACCTTATAGAATCTTAGCTAGCCAAATGATCCCTACAAAGTTTGGAGTAAGAATCGTAGTGAAGCTTGAAAATGATAAGAATATAATTTTACCAGCAAGATATTTACCCATGGAGGCATCAAAACAAGAAGAACTGCTGCGTTTCTTAAATACTGGATCTGTATCTTTATGTTACAAAGGATTCTTGGGTCGAAGTCATCAACTTGAATTTAGTACACAGCCAGATTCGTCAGCCATTGTGATGAAATCATGAATCAGCACATTTCTTTCCAATGACGTCAGCTGTAGTTGTATGAATGTGGTTGGTCGGCATGACGTCAGCAACTGTGATGAAATCATGAATCAGCACATTCCTTACCAATGACGTCAGCAATAACTATAAACCAGCAAATACAGTGTCATCCCACGAAATCATTTGAGCAAGTGCTTTTCAGGAGGAAAGATGTGTACTTCTAACGATAAAGAGTTCATCTTCGCAAGCTATTATCCAATAAATATATTTCAAACAAAACATGTGATGATTGGTATCAGTGCTAGAACATTTGACCCAGTGATTCGATTGGGCAAAGCAGAACAATTTGGTGTACAACTGACCTGTGAAGAATGGCAAATATTATGTTCACGAATCGACCAAATGAACGATTATTTTCATGATGAGCTAAATGTGACCATAGTCAAATCATTAGGCTCAAATCATGAAGTGGTGCTGCGTACAGTCCTCGAAGAGAAGATGGTGCTGTTACGTAAGAAGAGTACATTCCATGTCCCTCGCAATATGGTGTATCTAACGGAAACTGAATGGAACAAATTTATCAGCGTATTTCAGTGTGTGAAACATGCAGTGGAAATGTGTAACAAAACAAGTATATTCCTGAAAAAGTACTATTTTGAAAAATGTGTTATGCATATTGTACAACATGTATCTAGATATTGTGATGGTTGTCAACATCGTTCTTGGGTGCATACCTGTATTGATAAACAGTTTATTTGTGATCAAATGGACATTGAGTTTCCACCAATTGATATTGCATTAGACCTTAAAAGACTTCAATTGGAATTAAAATTATATGCTAAAGACAAACTAGTGCAAGAAGTTCAAAATACATTGTATCGACAATATCCAGAACCACTATCTGGTATGGATGTATGTGGAGTGTAATAAAATGATCCATTTCAATGAATTGTGTTTTTTCATTTCAAGTACAACCCCAGGTTCTGACGTGTACTATTGCACCATAATGTTGTCAAAGGTTTTTGTTCTAAACAGTTCCGGTTCTTTACTAATAAGTGCACAAACTTTTAAAAATGTCAACTCAAACTTTGAAACAAAAATTTCAAACAAAAATCTTTGAAACAAAATTTTGAAACGAAAAAAAAATTCAAACAAAAAATTTCAAACCAAAAAATTCAAACAAAATTTTGAAACAAAAAATTTCAAACAAAAAATTTGGAAACGAAAAATTTTAAACAAAAAATTTTAAACAAAATTTTCGAACAAAAATTTTCAAACAAAAAATTTCAAACGAAAAAATTTTCACACAAAAAATTTCAAACGAAAAAATCTCAAACAAAATTTTGAAACAAAAAAAATTTGGAAACGAAAAAATTTTCAAACAAAAAAATTTCAAGCAAAAAAATTTCAAACTAAAAAAAATTTACGTTTCACGGTTAACCGTCAAACTTTATCCGGTTTTTAACTATTCGATTAACAAATAAACGGTTTTGATCATATTTATCAGTGAGTGCAAAATGTTGAACGAAACCAAGATTTTTAAATGTTAAACAAAACTTAAAACTGAATACAGCAAAGATTTGAAAATCATCAGCCAATCAGATTGCATGAAAGATAGTGATCAACCAATCAGATTGCAGGAAAGATAGTGATCAACCAATCAAATTGCATTAACAATAACTTTGCCAGTGTTGTAGCATGTATTGCCTTTCGTCTATGAGTCATAAGATTCAATAAGGATAGCTATCAGATTTCAAATCAATCACCACCAATGATCTTAGACTATGAGCTGTGACTAAAGTTCAATGTATTGTTTCTAATTTCGCGCCTTATGTTAAAATTCTGCTTATCACCATTCCCAAATTTAAAGAATACTTCTCCTGATATACCTAAGTCTTAGAGTTAATCATATTATTATATGTTCAATAAGGTCAATAATGTCCGTCAATTGTTTACCTGAGTAGAACCAACTGTTTTCTAGAAGTGTGTGTACTCAAACTTAAGAAGTACCACAACAAAGGAAATGAATCCCTGTACACTACCTCATCAAGGACAATCACGTGGTACAACGTCTTGCTTACGTTTATATTTGGCGTGAATAATCAAAACCAATGACGTAATTTCATTTGACAATTCTTAAATTATACTACAAAGTTTTAATGTACCAATGTCCTGGACTCCTAATCCCATCATAGGTTAATAACTGATCACGTGATCACAATGATTTACCCAAAGAACAATTACCAATTATTGATACGACAATAAGAAATGTACCCCTCCCAAAATTTAAGATTGGTACACAAATACACCAGTGTCTTATGAAAAAAAGTAATAAATCCTGTACTTATTCAATAATAAAACCGGTCAATAACATTTAAATTTTGAATATTTGGCCATAAGAGGAACACCAATGGGTCCTAGAAAACGTTTACCGAATTTTGAAAGGGGTGGGCCAAAGTACCCCTCCCAAATTTTTAAAGGAGTGCACAAATGTACCTATGTCTTATGATAGGGAATAGACCCCTATACATAACCATATAACCATATAAGGTAATAGAACCTCATCCAAGAGGTTAAATTGGGCCAAAAGACCAAACACGTGGTACAACGTATTGCTTACGTTTATATTTTGACAATTTGTACCCCTAAAAGGGAACGAGGTGGACCATCCAAATTTATCATAATACATGTTAGGGTCCAGTACTATAATACCAAATATATAAAATGAGCAATTTCTAAAATTTAAGGGGTGGGCCAAAGTACCCCTCCCAAATTTTTAAAGGAGTGCACAAATGTACCTATGTCTTATGATAGGGAATAGACCCCTATACATAACCATATAACCATATAAGGTAATAGAACCTCATCCAAGAGGTTAAATTGGGCCAAAAGACCAAACACGTGGTACAACGTATTGCTTACGTTTATATTTTGACAATTTGTACCCCTAGAAGGAAACGAGGTGGACCATCCAAATTTATCATAATACATGTTAGGGTCCAGTACTATAATACCAAATATATAAAATGAGCAATTTCCAAAATTTAAGGGGTGGGCCAAAGTACCCCTCCCAAATTTTTAAAGGAGTGCACAAATATACCCATATCTTACGAAAGGTAATGGACCCCTATACATGACCATATAACTATATAGGATAATAACACCTCATCAAAGGGGATAAAATCGATCAAAACCAAACACGTGGTATAACGTATTGATTACGTTTATATTTTGGCAATTTTGTACCCCTAGAAGGAAACGAGGTGGACCGCCCAAATTTATCACGATACATATTAGGGTCCTGTACCATAATACCAAATGTTGAAATTGGGCAATTTCCAAAATTTAAGGGGGGGCCATGGTACCCCTCCCAAATTTTTCAAGGGATGCACAAATATACCCATGTCTTATGAAAGGTAATGGACCCCTCTATACGCACATATAACTATATAGGGTAATAACACCTCATCCAAGGGGATAAATTAGGTCAAAACCCCCCCGAAATTTGAATTTTTGGCAATTTTGTACCCCTAGAAGGGAATGAGGTGGACCACCCAAATTTATCACGATACATATTAGGGTCCTGTACTATAATACCCAATGTTTAAATTGGTCAATTTCCAAAATTTAAGTGGTGGGCCAAGGTACCCCTCCCTGGAGTGCACCAATATACCCATGTCTTATGAAAGGTAATGGACCCCTGTATACGCCCATATAACCATATAGGGTAATAACACCTCATCAAAGGGGATAAAATCGACCAAAAACCAAACACGTGGTATAACGTATTGCTTACGTTTATATTTTTTGGCAATTTTGTACCCCTAAAAGGGAACGAGGTGGACCACCGAAATTTATCATAATAGATATTAGGGTCCTGTACTATAATACCAAATGTTGAAATTGGGCAATTTCCAAAATTTAAGGGGTGGGCCAAGGTACCCCTCCCAAATTTTTCAAGGGGTGCACCAATATACCCATGTCTTATGAAAGGGAATGAACCCCTGTATACGCCCATATAACTATATAGGGTAATCATACCTCATCAAAGGGGATAAATTAGGTCAAAAACCCCCAAAATTTGACTTTTTGGCAATTTTTTACCCATAAAAGGGAACGACATAGACACCCAATACTAATAGAAGTACATACTATGGTCCTAGGCTACCATACCAAATTTTTAGATTTGGCAATTTCCAAAATTTAAGGGGGGTGGTCCTATGTACCCCTGCCAAAATTTAGGGGGTGGGCCATGGTACCCCTGCCAAAATTTAGAGGGGGTGGTCCTAGGTACCCCTAGGTCATTGACCCCGGGCCAGGTCATTGACCTTTCACCCCGGTCATGAAAGAGAGTGAGGATGAGTCATTCGGGCCAACGCGGGGGAGTACTACTAGCATTTGTGCACCCCGGTTGGTCATTTTTTTAATCACCTCCCAAACGTTGTCGGTGTTGTTTTGAAACACTCTGTATTTAGTTGATGTTAGGTCTCTGCCTTCTTCATCCTCGATTGGTCCTGATATAACGAGTCTTATTCTTAAGGTTCTTCGCTAAGCTTACCTTCCACTTTCTTGAAACTTAGAGAATAACTTAAACACAACGATGAATATCAAAACTATAGAAAGTAACCCAGTATAGTAGTACAAAATGCTATTAAGTAAACTTATAACCGTTCCCAAACCTTTTCATATAGACCAGAAATTTTGATGCGTAGTTTATAACGTGATAATTGTTGAGCACAAAAAATTGTACACTATAAGGAGGGTCATGAAAACAATTGTTAGCTTATATCACAGCATTTTGTGATCTGGCTCACTTTCTACATTTTTGGATCAAAAGATCCAATATATTTCAACAAAAAATTTCTTGTAGACCTTATATCTGGAGAACAACATATACTGTAGCCAAATCCAAACTATCCGTTAACTCAGTATGATGTGCTTCTTCCGTAGAAAATACCAAAACTCGATTTAGGGGCAGTTCAAAAATTTTGTGGCTCCTGATCCAATTGGCCCAAAAGATCCAATATATTTCAACAAAAAATTTCTTGTAGACCTTATATCTGGTAAACTACATACAGTGTAGCCAAACCCAAACTATCCGTTAACTCAGTATGGTGTGCTTATTCCGTACAAAATGCCAAAACTCGATTTAGGGGCTGTTCAAAAATTGTGTGGTCCCTGATCCAATATAGGCTATTTCAACAAAAATTCTCTTTTAATCCTTATATCTGGAGAACTACATATAGTGTAGCCAAACCCAAACCATCAATTAACTCAGTATGATGTGCTTATTCGTTATTCCGTAGAAAATACGAAAACTCGATTTAGGGACTGTTCAAAAATGTTGTGGTCCCTGATCCAAAAACTAATTATTGTTCAAGATCGCAATCTTTTGATCCATTTTTGGTTTTCCTAAAATTCTTGTTCATATTATTCATTGTCTTACCTTGTAAGTTATTCACTATTGTTGAAAAAAGTAGGTGTGAGCTTAGGGAAATTCCTTGAAAGAAATTTTAAAATTTTAACGTAGAGCTACATCAATTTACCATAACATGGTGAATGGTGATATCGTCAATAATCAGAACAGTGCTAAAGATCTTATTTTCCTGAAGGCTATTTCTCAAAACGTACTATTATAGCGTAGAACTTATAGTAATCAAAATATTGACACTTGTATATCAGAGAACTAAAGTATCAGGTCTAATATTTACAAATAACCTTTAATGTTATTTTACTATTCTAGTGCTTTTGGTTCACAATATTTTACAAATCTGTAAAAATGTACAACTTGTTTATTTCGTAAAGCGTCTCTGGACGAACATAATTACGAAGAATGTTATAAGGACTAGCATTATTAGTGTACTAGTTTATTACTTACAGGTTACACATTCTTACTGTTTCCTTCAAAATATCCCTCACAGATGTATTTGGATAACTCTGCCCCTAGGGTGATATGTGATCTCGAAGTTGATTTTTCCACATATTGCGAAGACCATAATTCATATATAAATCATATTAAGGCACGAATTCTAACTATTCAGGCGAAACGGAAGCCGAAAATGAATTTCCCATAATGAACTGGGATGTTAATACTAGATAAATTCTCTTGTTAGACTATAGAACATAGCGTAGATATTCCCTTGAAAGTTGAAGATTACCAGAAAGAACCGGAAAGACGTTTTGAGCGAGAAAAAAAAAAAAAAAAAACTGACTGCACAAAACACAGGCATCTCGCAAATCCAATAAGATAGCTGGACGAGAAGCCATTAGCAACTTCTCTCTGAGTTTTATGAGAACAGCCCGCCGTTCTAACAATGAAAACAAAGGAGTAATCGGAGACACACAGACCACAACTCTTTTGAAACCAGCTATTTGTCGCTATTCTTTTCAACCACTCCTTTCGTTACTGTCACCGTGTCTCTACTAACAAACATTCCTACTTACTATTGTTCTCTTTTGCTTTCTCAGTTTTATTCTGCACATCCAGACTACTGTAGTTTCGCTCTACTTACACTACTAAAAAATTACAGTTGATGCACTTTGCACTGGCAATCATCTACTTAACCTATTATTAATCCACGTACATGAAGCCAAAATTCACAAGAAAATCCAGATGAAATCAAGGGGGGGGGGAATTTGCACTGGCAATCATCTACTTAACCTATCATTAATCCACGTACATGAAGCCAAAATTCACAAGAAAATCCAGATGAAATCGGGGGGGGGGGGGACCAAAACTATGGTTTTCTTAACGCTAATATTCTACCTTTAAAAGTCAAAGAAAAAGTTTCCTTCTCTGTAGTGTTCCAATAACGCACTATTGGGTACATTAAAAAAAAAAACAAAAGGAAGCCCCATAATGAGATGAAATGTGGATTCAGATATTGAAAGAACCAATCACTTCACAGTTATAGAACTAAATTGATCAGTGACATCATTAAACGAGTCGGTGCCTTGATTCTGAATAGCAGACGAGTGACCGTTGATGAAGTGTCAATCCGAATGCAGGTTACTCATGGTTCTGTATGTGACATCATGAATAAGAGGTTCAACTTTCACAAAGTGTGCAAGATGGGTTCCGAAAAAACTCAATAAAGAGCACGAGCGAAATCCTGTGAGAATCTGTCGGCACCTACTAGACTGTTATGCTAATGAAGATGAAGCGTTTCTCAGGCGAATCATCACTGGAGATGAAACGTGGATTTATCACTTGAATCAGAGAGCAAAGCCAGATCATGGAATGGAAGCACCTCGGATATCCCGTCGAGAAGAAATTCAAGAGTCAACCTTCTGTAAGGGAAGTGATGCTCACAGTGTTTGAGACTCACAAGGCAATCCTGAAACATTACCTGGAAAACAGGTCAACAATAAACAGTACAAGGCATAGTGATATGCTGGTAAGCACGTTGAAATCTGCAATTCGTAATAAACGCAGAAGTCGATTGTCGGAAGGTATTCTTGTGTTGCGTGATAATGCGCGTCCACATACCACCGCCCACACTGCTCAAACTCTTCAGACGCTGCTTTCGAGATGGAGCATCCTGCATTCAGTCCCGATCTCGTCCCGTCGGATTATCATCTGTTTGATCCATTTAAAGATGCTTTCAGAAGAAGTCAATTCGGTTTCGATCAACAGCTGAAGGAAGGTGCATTCGTGGCTTGCTGCGCATTGCAGAAGGTATCGGGAAGCAACCTGTGCAACGGTAGACCAGGTGCATTGAAAAGTAGGGTGACTATATTGAAAAATGTCATGAATAAAAACATTGTACTCTTTTGGTAGTAAATAATAAAAAATTATTGTAGATACTTATTGACTTGCCATCGTAAATGGAATGGAAACCAACATCGAAAAATCGAAAGTCATGAGAATATACCGTGGAAATGCACTCTTACGGGTCAGAGTAGAACAAAGAGAACTTGAAGAAGTCGATAAATTCAAGTATCTGGGAAGTAATTTGACGAGAGATGCTTACTGCACCAAAGAGATCAGATCAACAATTGACATAGACAAAGAAGCATTCAACAAGAAAAGATCACTTTTAACTAGCAGACTTAATATTGGACTAAGGAAGAAGTTGGTTAAGTCTTATGTATGGTATATTGGACTGTATGGTTCAGAAACTTGGACATTACGGAAGTTAGAAAAGAAGTATTTATATAGCTTCGAAATGTGGTGTTGAAGATGGAGAAGATAAAATGGACATCTACGAAGATATTTTAAAAACGATAGGAGAGAAGTGAACGCATTCTTCCAGCATTTTTCGTAGGAAGTCCAATGATTCGACACATCTTGCGAAGAAATTGTCTTGCGAAAAAATTATACCGTCGTAAAAAGGAAGATGGAAGGAAAGCAAGGAGTAGAAAGAAGAACACAACTGACCGATGATTTGAAAAACGGAAGAAAATATTGGGAATTAAAAGAAAAATCTCAAGATCGAGAAACGTGAAAGAAATGTTTCCAGGCTCTACCTAAAATTAAATAATAATAATAATAATAATAATAATAATAATAATAATAATAATAATAATAATAATAATAATACGCCCAGGACCTGATAAAAGCCAGAATACTTAATAATAATTGTGAAATTCTAACATACTGACACCCATCTAACTTGGACACTTCTTTTCGGAACTAGAAAAAAAAAACTACTGGTTTCTATTTATTGGAACCCTTGTAACTGGACATCCTTCTATCTTTTATCTTGGATACACGAAGTTGGACACCTAGAAGAGACACTTCAAAGGTAAAGAAGAATGAATAAACGTTTGACAGCAAGTTATGATCTAATGATTCGCAAGATAAGATTGCTGAAATTGAATTCGGAGAAGAGGTGGTGGGTGAAGAAGAACAGACTACCAATTTTCATAAGAACAATGATGAAATTCCGAGAACGGGTGAAGAGGAATCGGCAAAATGGCCAACTGTACTTGGTGTGAGAAAATTGGTTGAAAATATGTGGATGAAGAAAAAGTTAAACAGAAACGAAAATAAACACTTCTGACTTCATAATTGGAGTTCTGTAAAACAGTATGTATTGCAGAATATTTTTCTTTCGTTTGTGTGTGTGTGTTTATTACTGTATGTGCTACTGTTCTAGTATTAAATGTTCAATGAACTGCTAAAGCACGTACGCACAATATAAATAGCATTGCACAATACCTAAGTACTGTTCAGCACATAATATACTGTATTGATGCATGTCGTAGGATATTAATGTTTATTACGCTACATGGATATGATACAAACCTCTAACCCTTTATCTTGGACACCCCTTAACTTGAAAATTTTTAAAAGGAACCGCACGTGCCCAACTTAAAGGGGTTTCAGTGTACATAAATTTCATCTATATATATAAAAGAGAACGTACAATATTTTGTCCGCTCATCACGCTAATACGGCTGAACCAATTTCTTTCATTTTTGGGGGGTTATTAGGATTTGGACCCTAGATGGTTTTTATCATATCACTTTAATTTTTAATTACCAGTGTCTTGAGATAATTGACCATTCAAGTGTCCATAACGTACAAATCCTTTGTTATTAGTTCATCATAGGTAAAAATAAACGTATTTATATGCAACCCGGATGACCGTGTCACTCGGCGGGTTAACATAAATGACAGGCGATATACAGCGGAAAATAGCTTGAATCTTCTGTTTAAAATTTTTTAATTGATTTGCTTATTTTTACAGACACTTTTACAATATGCCAGCACCGGGATGACCGCAGCGAAGCGGGGCGGGTTAACATAAATGACAGGCGATATAATGTTAAGATTTACTGCAATCTTCTATGGTTTTTATCATATCACTTGAAAGCGAAAAAGTAAAAATTATCTAAGTAACAAAGTTTATTGCGTTCCGGGGTGACCGCAGCGAAGCGGGGTGAACGCTGCTAGTGTTCAATAATAGTAATATGCCAGTCAAGATACCAGATGAAGTCAACATAGAGTGAAGTTTAAACTGTAAGGTGATTAGGATAAATTCTGGATTACTTCCGTGACATCGCTATATCATCATGACTTTTCAATATCTAAAATCCTGGTTTTTTCGCATTGTTTCCTGTGCATCGACACGACATTAAGTCACGTCAATAATAAAGCAGATTTTAATTCACATTGTACAGCTTTTCTCTGAATTCAGTAATAATGATAATAAGAGAAATACATTTCCTTTCGTGTTTCATGATGAATATATTTCTATGCAAAAGAATTTCGAACTTACGAAATTAGTTTGATAATAATTATTTACTCATTACGTTGAATTTATTGGTGGTTTTCTTCATACCGCCATAGAAGGAAAGATGGAAGGAAAGAAAGGACTACGAAGAAGAACACAAGTGATCGATGATTTGAGAAACAGAAGAAAATATTGGGAGTTAAAAGAGGAAGCAGAGGATCGAAAAACGTCGAAGAAACATTTCCAGGCCTAAATCTAAAATTGGAAAAGAAAAAAAAACTCTTTAGTCTCAGGACCTGCCAAAAGGCAGAATACATAATAATAATAATAATAATAATAATAATAATAATAATAATAATAATAATAATAACTCCTTCTAACGAGTTCATTAACTTTTACTTTTTCTAATTTTTTGATTAAAAAAAACACGCTAATTGAGCGGATATTCATTAC
Source organism: Thermobia domestica (assembly GCF_964235325.1). NCBI lineage: Eukaryota > Metazoa > Arthropoda > Insecta > Zygentoma > Lepismatidae > Thermobia > Thermobia domestica. The sequence goes on along the minus strand of NC_137466.1, from coordinate 123,052,044 downwards.
ATCTCATCAATGGTTGCTTGGATTGGAGTTTAGCGTCCTTTTAGCACCAATGTTATATAAGACATGGACTGAAGGTTTAAAGTGAAATCCAAACAATAATGCCTTTCAATTTTAAAGCTCCTCCACTGAGAATTGAACGCGAGACTCCGTGCATCAACGGTGCGCGAACTAGCCACTAAACCAGCGTGGAGGACTTAAGTCTTATTAACAACTTAAGTAGTAAACGAATATTTCCATATTTCAGCTTTAACTTGTCTTTACAATTATATTCAAATTTTTCATCGAATTCACGAAATCTGTAATAAATATGAAAGAACTGCATATATTTTCGGATTATGACAAAAATATATCTGACCCGTCTAATAATGTCAATAACAATAAACTTCTTTAGCATAATAAATTGTTTTATGAAAAATTTTGTTCAACGTTCGAAAATTAAAATTACAGAGGTTGGTTCATTTATATTGAGCCGAATTTGAATGTGCCACTTACCTAGGAAATGCTGTATTTCCACCGCCACCTCTACTGACTATTGGCCAGCATTGGAGTTTTCATTGCAGAAGATTGAGTTGCAGCTGGACCATGAGTATTGCACTTCAGTCCTTATTTACAAGATTTTCAAAGGCCGAAGACAGTGCAGACAGGCGTCGCTTGAGCCGAAAGCACAATAGTCTGTTGGGCTGGCATTTGGACTCTTGATAGGGATGTCAGAGAAAGGGATTGCCAAAATTCCAATTTCCTATTCCATACGGCGATAGAATTCCACCGATGTTTTCGCCATGTGGTTGGTTGCCTTGTATTGGTGAAATTCAACCTGGTTCACGTCTTGTCCGTACAATGCTGGGATTTCATGTTAGTACATTTCGGTCAGGGCATGAGTCTGGTAGTACGCAGCATTGATTTTGACGTTTTGCTCCACCTTTCAGAATGCAGTTTGCACTTGTACGAGAAACCGGCCACTAACATGAACCCTTTTGAGAAGCTCTGCGCACTAAATCCACTCCTCATCAAGGGTATCAACAAACTTCCACCGATCTTCTACAAGGTGACGTTCATACAGCCTTCTGCAGTTCCTTTTCGATCAGCCACATAACACGATTTAAAGGTGTGCACACTGTTTTTGTGAACGACCGTGAGTAGTAAATCCCTGTGAATGCTGCGGTTGATTGTCGCCAGAGTTGTGCGGCATTCGCCGAAATAAAAAAGTAACACTCCAGATTCTTAATCCAAAAGTACAAGGAGTTTCTGATTCCGACCATCCTGACTGTCTCCTTGCTTCAACCACATTTAGCAAACTACGTGATATTACTTTAAAACTTTCGATCCTAAGCCTGAGTCAGACTCGGGTTGCATGTTTATTCCAAAACGCCGAAGCCCGAGTCTAACTCGTTTTTTTTTACGTAATAACCTCTGTGCAACTTATTAGGGGTTGCGGTCGGTTGTCGGTCGTGTTAAATAGTTACTTAGTTACTGAGACTCAGTCCTTGAAGAAATAAAATAGTATTCACCTGACATGTAGCTAAGAGTAAAGGAACATTCTGCAGGTTCATTGTTGTGACCAACTTTCTGGATTTGACTGCAGCACGTTCGATAATAATAATAATAAAAAAAGTGGAATATTTTGTTTCGAAGACTATTTCAGTTTACAGAAGTTATCTTGTTTGAAACAAGTAAAATTAATGTAGAAGAAATATCAATGATTTTAGAAGAGTACAGTTTAGATCCCGGCTCGGAAGCTGAAATTAATGATTCAGATTTGGAGAGTACGTAGTAAGAAGATCAAGAAGGATATCGGTAACAGGGAAGAAAAGAAACCTGTTAGTGGAGCAAGGAATGTGGAGTTACTATTTCTGTTCCAGAGTGTATCAAACTCTACTACAGAAGGCTGTTTCATCCTTATAGTAGCAATTTGCAGTCGCCACCAGAGGCGCTAGTTTCGCGTCAGCAACGTGACGCACGCAGTACGGAGTAGCCAGACATTTATGTACAAGCCGTGCAGAGGAGAGACGAGTGTGAGCAGAATGCCGCCGAAAATCGACCCTCTTTGGGAGGGCTACATCGTAGCACTTTCTGATATAGGCTACAGCTATAGCCTAATAAGAACACAGTGCAAGAAGAAAGGTTTCACAGTGTCTAATAAGGGAATTAATGCAGCCATCCATCGCAATGCAAACCCAGAGCAAACCATTGCCATGCGTCGTCAAAAGGGGCAAAAGAAGCAACCGGCTCCACAACGCAGTCAAGACGTCATTGTCAAGGTCCGCCGGTTTGTGACTCAGGAGAATCCACTCACCCAACATGACATAGCGAGGCGTGTTGAACGGTCAACTGCAACTGTACACCGAATCATACGCGACAATTTGGGACTCAGAAGTGCACACAAGCGACAGGTCCATTTTCTGAAGCGAACGCACATCGCAGAACGGCGGGAGGCATGCAAAAGGCTGTATGAAGGTTACCTGGCAGGTGACAAATGGCGTTATGTGATCACCTTAGATGAAGCATGGGTGTATTTAACAGGATCCCAGCAGATGCGTGCAATTTACTACCGCCGCAGTGATGGAACCGATCATGCAAAGTGGGTTCGCTCCTGCAAGGGGTGTTTCCAAAGGAATTTATGATAGTGACGGGTTTCTGTGCAAAAGAAAAGCTTCGTATACACCTGGTGTCATCAAATGTCAAGGTGAATGCAGCGTATTATATCCAGCATGTACTGGAACCCATCTATCGCCAACATGCCCCGGCTTTGTATGGCAATGACACTGACAGAGTGTTCATCCACCAGGACAAGGCCAGCAGCCATATTGTCAAACGAACGGTGGCCTACATGACACGTATGGAACAGGAGACAGTTGTAAAGGCTATCCCATTTCGAGACATCCCCGTCAAGTCACCAGATGTATCCCCTATGGACTTCTGTGCTTCGGCCTCCTCAAACGGAACATTAATAAGCGTCGTCCGACCACACTTGGTGGCCTTTGGAAAATGTGGAAGGAGGAGTGAGCGAAATTGGATCAAGTAGTGCTCAACAGAGGTCTCCTTCAGTGGAAACTGCGATGCCGTGCAATTGTTCACCAACGGGGCTCTCACATCGAACATGATCGCTGGTGGAAACGGGGTTTTACGTCCTAGGGCACGAGTCTGTACTTCACTACCATAAGTCTGAAACAGCCTTCTGTATACTAAAGCTAGCTACCTTGAAAAAAGGTAAAGGAAGTCGTAAACATTTTAACTCATGCTGAAGAAATTTGGATTTGTAAAAATAATGTATCGATTTCACATGCTATTGCCGTGTAAATCACTTATTAATCAAAACATATATGTATTTGAAAATATATTGATAAAAGAGTACAAAAATATTCACAATATAAACATTAGCAGTATATATTAGTATTATTTTTCAATTGCATTTTTTTTTTCGATTTTCAAAAAGCATATATTTCAAACAGCAGTGTAACAAACTACCCCTTCTTACATCACCAAATGGTATATTCGTAATAAAATCTAAAAATCCAAAAAAATGTTTGCAATGTTTTAGTACGTCTATTATCAATTAGCAATTTACTATACATTTTTTTTAAAAAGGCCTAAAAACCCCCAGGATACCGGAATAAACAAGGCCATATTAGCCCAGGATCGAAAGTGTTAACATAATCTTGCATGTTTCCTTTTCTGTACCTACCCACGAACAACGTTAAGAAGTATGTGGTTTGATGGACTGCAATGGACACTTACCAAAAGCATATCCGAAAACGAAAAAAAAAAAAAAGCAGCTAGATGCGCAGCATTGAATATTGGCAGAATCGTTTTACGACATAACAGACTGTGAAACCTTCCTCTTATTGATTGTGTGGGTCAATAGCGATCATCGCTTTATTTAATAGATATACGGCACTGAATTTAATAGATATACGACAGACCAGGAAAGATTTCTTCCTACATTAGGTTCAACATATAACGTCAATTCATTTCATGTTGAACTAGCGCATGCAGCACCACAAAAAAAGGAGTTAAAATTCCATAAATATAACTTGAACATAACAGTCCATGTCAGTTTCTTTTAAAAATTTTGCAGTGATGAATTCCAGTCTAACAATATAATTGCAAGGTGGTAAAAATGTAGATTGATATATTTATTTATCTTACAGGTTGGACTTGTAATGTACTCATAACACTACCAAAAAAGTGAGTCACAAAGAATTACTGGAAATTTGAAAATTTAGAAATGGAACAGAGAAAGTACAGAGAAATTTTCCAAACAGACCCTCTATCATGGCAGTTCATTTATCAGATACAAAGTAAATTCAAGAAAGCAGGAACAGTGAACAACGGCTCGAAATCTGGACGACTATGAATGGTTACCACTGAAGGAAATAAGATGTGAGTAGTATTACGTTTTCTGGACGTCGGCTGAACTGGGCATCACACGATGGTTCCTGGGTTACCTTATATATATATATATATATATATATATATATATATATATATATATATATATATATATATATATATATATATAAACATGCATTGGGCATAGCGTTCTCGACTTTCGCAATACGATATGCATTCAAATTACATCTCCATTTTTCCCCCCTAAGGATTTGTAACAGAAAGAAATGTGCTATTTGTTTTAAAATATACGAAAACTCGTTATTAATGCGTGACAAATATGGCAACACCATACGGCACACAGAACTTTCTGTCACACATTGGCAACGACTGCTCGCATATTTTACAACAAAGAACGCGTTTCTATGTTTTACCTATCCTGAAAAAAATTGGAGGTGTTATAACTTGAATGCACCTCGTACCTAAAGAGGGCAAGCCAAATCATTGTCTGAGTTCTCTGGTCAACCAAATGGAGTCTACTTAAACCCACAACTTCTTGACAAGACTAATTAGATGAGGCTTCTTTCACATTGTCGCTAAACTATAGTTAATCATATACAAGGCGTGTTTCTTAAGTACTACGTTTTCAAATTTAAAAAAAAAAAAAACGTGTTTGTTACATAAAAGCTTGTACCTTAATCTACTTTTCTACTGTTTCCACCAATATTAAGGCTTAGAATATCGTACAAGCTTTTGAATACCATCCTCATAGAAGTCTGCCACTGATTTGACAACCACTATCCCTTCCTGTCCCAAAACAAAGTACACATGTTTTTCTGGGCTGAAATTGTTTGCCTGATCTTCATTTTCTTGGGTGATGCTGACTGATGGACTATTGCTTCGATTCCGGTGTAATTTAAGTCACCCATGCTTCGTCGCCTGTGATAATTGTGCATTAAAAATATCACCTTTCATCACTGTACTGCTCAAGGAAACTCAACGTGCTGTCTAAGCGTTTGGTTTTGTGCACCTCAGTCAACATTTTCAGTACTCAGCGTGAGCACAACTTTTGATGATTTAAGCGTTGGCTCACAATTTCATAGAGAACTTTCTTGAAACTTGAGGAAACTTATCAGATAACGACGAAATCGTAAAGCATTTCCACGTTTTCGTCAACTTTCTGCACCAACTCTTCAATGACGACAGAAAATCGCTCACTTCGTTCCTCATCATGAACATTCATGTGGTCATCTTTAAAACCTCTAACCCATTTCCGTACCTCATCCATCATGTTTTCTTCATACACTCACTAATCTGTCGATGGATGTCAGCAGCTTTTAAGTCTTTAGCACTAAGAAAACGCATCACAACGCGTATTTCACAGTTGGCGGAATTCTCAATCGGCGGAAGCATTTTAACTACTCACAAACAAACGTAAACAGGGTCGAATATTTCCGTAATGGGGCCTGTGGTTTGCCAACAGATGTAGGTACACACCACGCATGCGCGGGATGTCAAGCACAGCACTGCAGCGGCCAAATTTCAAAACGCTAATCACGTAGGAAACACGCTTCGTATATTTACATATGATGTTCTCCTGAAATATTGGAGATAATAAAACAAATAAATGCCAACAGGTGTTTACTGGTATTACGAAAATCCCTATCTGACACACTACTGAACTCAATAATTCTCGGTGTCACTTTATGGATTGATCTGTCGTACTAAGGGTATTTAGGTCTTTCTGTATCTCAGTCAATGGTGACAGGTATCTTTAGTTGATTTGTGCAGAGGATTACCCACAATTCAGATTGATTGGATTGGGGTTTAGCGTCCTTTTCAACAACGGGACTACATGAGACGTGGACCTACAGCTTACCGTGGGATCCAAACCACGGAAGCTCCCGCCGTTGGTCTAACCCGGGTCTTCCGCACCGAAGATCCATACGCTAATTATATAACTACGAGGAAGCTCCATAACGCAGAATATGACAAACTCTGAGGTGTTATTACTGCACAATGGGAAATTGCTTCGTTATACATATCCTGTGTAAATTTCCTTGATGAAACGTTTTCAGAAAGGTGGATTGGGCGCCATCATATCATTGAATGGATGTTTTACAAATAGCGACAATGGGCTCTTTTTTCTAGGAGGAAGGAATGTGAAAGGGGCGGTGGAGCTTGAGTATATATCAATTTTATCCCAAAATCACTGTCACACTACAGTCCAAGGCAAAACTGCATCACCACACTTCTACCTTTTAGGGTAAATGTGCCAGTCCTCGACCACCTAACTCATTTTCTTATGGTTCTTAATCGTTTTTCACTCAATGGAACATCTTACGAGGATGCAAGTAGCTCACATGTGTTCCTAACAGGGTGGGAAAAAATCATGATTTTTTTTAAAAAAAATCATTTTTGTTGATTTTTTTGATTTAAATCGATTTTTTTGATTTAAATCAAATCTTTCTCCTCGTATAATGCAAGTCGCGAACTGAAGAAAAAGCATTAGGAATTAGTATTAAATGCTAATTATGCCATTTAAGTGAAAGTATTGGGGTTGAATTTTGAATTATCTCCAATCGTTAACCTATATCAATCCCAAACAATGTCTCTTAACCCTTTTAAATTATGGCTCTTTTTAAATGTAAATTATAGACCTTCAGTCAAGCAGCTACAGCATCATCCCTATTTATCCTAGAACCATGGTACATACATCAATCACTCTCTTTAGAATAGAACAGCTTTTGAAATGGTAATATTCACATTTCCCTATCATGTCCCTGAAGCGGGAAATTTTGCGAGTAATCGGCATTTTTTAAAAAAATTTTTGATCCCCTCTGGATTCCCCTGTGTTAACGCACAGATCTCAAAATCAACTGGAAAATACTACGGGATGTACTAAATGTATGTACAAAATTTCAAGTTTCTATCTTGAGTAGTAAGGGTGAGGAGATTATTTAACAATGAGTTAAGAACACACGGAGAAAAATGCATGATCCAGTCGGCATGTAAATGCTGTTGTTACCAGGTTACGCGCGTCACCACATTAAGTAATGTTGTTTCATCAGTAGTACGATCTACATCACCGTCCAGCAAAAATTTTGTATTGTGGGACCACCATTTCAAATCTAGAATTAACGCCATACCCATTCCGACGGTGGTAACTTAGGTATATAATGTTGTTACTTCCTTCCTACGAATGTCCCCTCTTGGTTCTTTCTAAATCTGTGACTCCCTACCTTACGAGAGTAATAGTTTTTAATACGAAATCAATCATGTGAATAAAATTATCCAATCACAGAGAGTCTAGTTCGACGCCGAACTCCAGACTTGGCATGGTGTTCCCACCTGCTGTACTTTTATACATGAAATTACATTACTTAAGGAGTGTACCCGCGTAAGTACGATGTATCCACACGGTAATCCTAGTCCTTTTTTTCTCAGTACATTCCCACGATTACCCGGATGTAATATAAAAATTTCCTCAGATTTCCCTACTTATCCTAGAATCATGATTTGTACATTATTCTCTTCAGAATTAAACAATTTTTCAAACGGGTCCCTTCAAATGTCTCCATCATGTATCTGGGGCCGGTAAATCACGAAAAAAGGAGTTTTCTGTTAAAAATATCTTTTTTTTAAATACCTCTGTGGACCCTTCCCCCTGTTTTAAGGCAGAGATCTGAAACAAATCTGAAAAATACTGAGGGGTGCACTGAGTAAATGTGCAAAACTTCAATCTTGTAGGTGCAAAAGTAAGCCCGCGAAAAATAATATTTTCCAAATACTCCAGATTCCCGTATAAAACAGGATCTCAGATAACAGTTTCCTACGACATCCCTATTTATCCTAGGAGAATAGTGCGTACATCATTTTCTTCAGAATAGAACAGCCTTTGAAACGGTACCATTCATATGTCTCCATCTGAGGCAGGAAAATCACGAAAAAAGCTGTTTTTGTTGTTATTATTATTATTATTATTATTATTATTATTATTATTTTTTTTTTTTTTTTTTTTTTTTGCTTCTGGACCCCGCTGTTTCCACACAGAGATCTGAAAACATCTGAAAATTATTAAGGGGTGCACTAAATAAATGTGCAAAATTTCAGTCTTCCGAATGCAAAATATAACCCGCAAAATGCAAAATAGTAATAATAATACGCATAACGAAAAATATCATCTTTTTAAATTTGACGTCATCACATACTATGCCTCAACGCAGGAAGGCGTGAAAGCATATGTAACGTGTTCTAGAATGCCTCCAGTCTTGAAGAAAACGAAGTAAAAGATCTTATTGGTACTTTTTTAATCGAATAATGAAGATTCTACCCTATCACCTAAAAATATAATAATTTAATTATATAATTTAAAAGGTTAAGCATTAAGGAAAAAGTACAGCAACGTTTATCAAAATGACACTTTTTTGTCACAAAAGTTAGTTATATTTGGCAGGAGCCTATTTTTAAAAACTCAGAACTAGCTTGCAGCATGAAATACATAAATTTCGCCTAAAGTTATAAAACAAAAAACAGAAATGGAGAGAGGATAGGACCCCTCTAAATACACCCTATTATCTAGGAACAAACAAACAGACACGCACAAAAAAGAATGTTCGTCTTAAATGTCGATAGTGATTTCCCCGTTGGAATAGTTAACGATCTTAAAACCCAAACCCAATGTTACGAAAAGAAGAAAGCAGGATTGCTCCGTTACCTGTTCAAAACGGGATTTTCCCTAATCATCCTCTGAATGACATTTGTTTTCATACTATACTGTACATTTGAGTCTCATTGTATTATGATTATTAATTTCCATAATCGAAATAACAAAACAGAAATGGGATTTTACTAATTTTCACTTTAAATTAATTTATTTCGGAATTCGATTTAAATCAACGATTTTTATTTAAAAAATCAAGTGATTTAAATCTTGATTTAAATCAGACTGATTTAAATCAATCCACCCTGGTTCCTAAAACTATATTTTATCTATACTTTATCCAAAACTGAGATAACTTATACCATTTATGTAATATTAGTCGAAGAAACACCAGTAACTGATTTCTTTTAGTGTTCGACCATTTTTCGTTAATGTTCGACCGCCTACTGTTTAGTCATCGACCACTACTCGGTTAATGTGCTTTTAATTACAGTATGAAGGCTAAAGCATAACTTTACCAAACTAATAGCATATGTAGATGTTACATCATTAGTTTTTCAGGTATCACTTCGCAGTTTCGCACAATAGTCGCTGAGATTAAGTAATTTTGTGATAGTTTTGTCAAGAAAGGGCCCACCAAATTCATTTAAAGTTCAGTGGAATGCAGCACCAAACATCCTTCGTCTTCTCTGGGTTGAAGGGGTATAAACCCTATCTTCTAAATTCGTTTTTAATTACTAATTGTGTTGCTACCTTGTATATCACTCTTTTAATTAGTGGTGCAGAAATAACAGTGTAACATTTTACTCAGTTTCCATGTAGAACTCTCGAAAACGATTTGAACACTGATACGTCGCAGGATTGAAGAATATGTGTACTGTTTGGTGGAAGGCAGTAGAGTACTATAGCATGGTTGGAACAAAATTCGCTGACTTCCATTGCCAAGTGAGCCTTGTGACCATCGATTAGCAGAAGGACTGGTTTCTTAATAGAGGGATCATTCACCCATTTTAGGAAGCCGTTTGCTATCCATTCGTAGAGTGTTTCACTTCACATCCAGCCGCTATCTGACCTGACCTGCCTACGAAAATCTCTGAAGAAACTGCACTGGGGCGTCCTTTGGAAGATGTCTTACATACAGATATACGACCATCGGGGAAACAATTTCTCCTGCTGCAGAAAAAGTGCAAAACAGTGTTAATGTTTCTTTCTCGTTGCCCTTCACCTCGTACATATTTTTCCACGCTTTGGACCCCAACGCTTTCCCGATTTGTGACACAGTTGAAAGCTGGATTCATCAGCATTAAATATTTGCTCAGAATCATTTAGAATATCAGATTGTAAAGTATGTTTCAAGTATTTCTCAAGGTCCTAAAACCACAAGCGAATATTTCCCTCGGTTACAGCGTATCGCGCCTTGTTCAAAGTTTAGGAACACGATTTGTGGGTGTCTCCACAAGTAAGTGTAGTACCAAGTTTCACCAGCTCGATTGTCTTTGAACGTTTTGCGTTTTTCTGAATCGACACAGTTCAGGAGATCGTATTTCTTCTGTAGAAAGCCCTTTTGCTCACATTAAGGAGCCAGTTTGCTAATCCCTCTTCTTCTTTCTGTGTTAGGTGTGGTTCTGGATCTATTTTTCGCTTTTTGGGACTGTGACCATGAAATTTATTTATCAGCGTTACCCGAGGAATTCCATAGATTACTGATGCCTTTTGTATAGAGAGCGTTTTTTTTTTTCTTTCTTTCTTTTGCGACAAGCCTCCAGAGCTTTTTGTAGATCCTCGTTTGAATAAGCTGCCAATTTAAGCTTAGGCCTACTCACTCATTCTCTGAAAGAAACAAAAATTCTTAAGGACACGCAAGGAAAACAGATGTATTCCAGACGTAAGCTGATAGTAGCTATTCCGCTAACAATATTTGAATGCGTTCCACGACGAAGCGAGAATAGTGTAGTTCAGTATTAAACGAATTAGACCAAATATAATAAATTAATTATTCAAATTAAATGTCATACCCTAACAGTGCCGTTAATTTTCCATGAAAATGTTGGGAAACTACATGAATTTATGGCCTTTAGGCATCTACGGTTCCGACCGGGATAAGGTGGGTGAGAGGATGTTGGAAGTTAGACGGCCAGGGCCTATTTTGAAGATACTATCCCAGCATTTACCTGGTGTGACTGAGGAAAATCCCGAAAGAACTCAGTCAAGATGGTCGACCGCTGGGATCGAACCGAGGACCTTCCGAATGCTAAGCCAACGCTTTACTATTTTTTTCAAAGTTCGTCTCACCGAGACATTAAGCCTGAATGCTCCTCGAGCCAATTGGAGGTAATCCAATCCTGACAGGGACACGAACAAAGAAATATCGAGGACAATTAAAAATACCCTTGCTCTTGAGAGGGATTCGAACCCTCAGTGGATTGCCTCTTCACCATTACCACTGAGCCACGGCCATTCGGTGAATATTCATGTATTAACGGTAAGACTCAGCAGATGATTATACAAATGTAAATTGATCACTGAATTAGTGTTTGAATTAAGAAATTCTGCGAGAAAATACAAACGCAAAGCATGGTCGGACACTGAGAAAGAAACAGCTAATCTTCGACCAGTACAAATGTATTACGAAAAGTAGTGGTCGAACACTAGTAAATGTTTTCGTATTCCATTATAACTTCAAAATTGGTAACTAGGTACGCTTTTCATGCAGATGAATCGAAAGTTAGTCGTTATTGATATTTCTACAATTTTTTAGTGCTCGACCACCCTGTGGTCGAACACTAGTTAACAAAGAATATTTCGTAAGTCATTGTCCGACCACTACATTTTATTGATTTATTCTTCATACCTGTCAGTTATCGCTAACATTTAATTATTAAAATGTGCTCTACAGTTCCATGTAACAGAATAATATGTGCATTTCTTACCTGGTGAGATAAAACTATGTAAAAGCACGAAAAACAGGGCGCTGTCGTTCCCATTTGCAACAGATTAAAGTTGTCGAAAACTCAGTGCGTCTTCCGTAGGCATACATTTGATTGGCTATTACCGAATTCATGTGCAATATATTTTGACAGTATCTTTGTGATTGGTTCAGAATAAGCTGCAATTCAATTATAACGGAAAAGCATGCTTTATTTTTATCGGAAAATAAGCTTAATATATGGTTTTAAAGTGAAAAGTGGTCGGCAACTAGGGGGTGGTCGAAGACTGGCACAACCACCCTATTCTGGTAAATAAACGGGAACAATCAGCAGCTATAATTCGGTATTATCAGCTTACTGCCACCAAATGTCTCACCGACTGCGGTATTCCTGGATTATAATCGCAAAACAAATGAAATATGATTTTCGCCACCGGAAAACAAAGTATGGCTGCAATTTATAACGCAGATGGGAATAAATTCGTCATTGCAGTGAATTGTTTAAAATTTGTAAAGTTTACATTGTTTTTTCTTTTTAATTTGTAAAGTTTACATTATTTTTAATGGCATAATAAATACAAAACGCAATGGATGCATCAAAGGGAATGATATACCAATATAACGTGATAAAACAGCCTTTGTTGATCGCTGTTGGAACATCTTCTGCAGTGGCATAGTTGATTTGTAATAAATGATTACATGAATTGGATATAGGAGAATAAATGCACAAAACCAGAATGTATCTCATTGTCAATATAGTGACAATAAACCACTAATTTTGTTAAAGTGGATTGCGCAACCTCTAAATATTGAGCTATTGATTTGAAATTTTGTATGGATTATTTATGTGGAAGGGAGAACAAATTTAGGGGGTGCCACGATAAAATTTCAAACTTTCGAAATTTTGGACCACCCTAATATATATATTAAAATTTGTAAAATATAAACAAGAAGTTTTTTTTTTTTTTTTTCAGAAGCACGATTTTAACGTAAGTATACAGCGGACTGAAGGTTGGGCGGAACAATGTCAAAACATCTCACCATCTCACTCTCTCTCTGCCGGAATCGCGTCTGCTATGAACTCAACACAAATGAAAACGAAACCCTTGAATTTAAGGTAAGTGGAACACCGAATTCTGCTTTTAGTATTAACCAAACACTCCTACGTTTTCTTTTCTTTCTTTCTTTATGATTTATCCTCTTCAAAACATTCAAATTTTCACTCTCTCTATTCGCAACTTTTTTTTTTTAAAATAGGCATCCAAAGTAATCTAGCCTATTAGCATTTTAGTACCGAATGTATATAAGGCATCAAATTGAGCGAAACAAATCCTAGATAGACTAATATGTATTTTAGAATATAACAATTGGTCAGCGTTGTTCAATGACCTCATATTTTATGGCGACTGCTTTCTTCAAACGGTCAAATTGCTTCGTCACGCTTTTTGCAGTCCGTGGCACACAAATCATACCACGCATAACATCACTCGGGATAGCTCAACAACACACAAAGTTCATATTATTTCTTAGCATAAAAAAAGTTATTTTCATTTCCTTATCTTAACCTATACGCTTTGCAGTATATATGCAACACCTAAGTATTTATAGTTCTTTCTGGATCTCTTCTGTACTGTATGGAATTAGTTTATCTATGATCATGTGATTTCAAAATAAAACTAAAGAGCTGTGTGAATTCCAAATTTTATTTTGAATATATAAATTATATAAAAAAGTAGACAATTCACATTATGTTCGTACATTACTTCAATAGTATTCATATACAGTACACAACAGAGTAAAAGCTTATTCCCAAACACAATATCAGTTTATTGGTAACTACAAATTTTATAATAACACTTTTATAATAATATTTGAAACGGATATACTTCAACGGATGAATATGCTGATAATAGTCATAAATATACTCTCTCATTTCTTCTTTTATAAGAATATATCCTGAAGATTAATCTTGTTCAAAAGAACACCCTTTCAATATGATCGAACTACTAAAATATAAAAAGAATAAAAACCAAGTAATCAATCATTCCTCAAGATTAAAACATTTCTCTCATTACCATCAGTGACGTTCATCCGACAACGAAAACCAATGCGTAAATATCAATCAAAAGGCTGAAAGCTTTGAACTTATTATCTACTACTTACATTTTAAAGATAGCAAAATGTCATTGAAATAATACTTGTAAACAAGAGTAATAACCATTGGGAAGGGCGGAGTCGAAGAATAACCAACAATTTCGAACCTCATATGGTTCGGATCCCACATTAAAACATCGATACAGTACACGTATCATATATTTTCAATGTTGAAAGAAATTCAAAATAAATGAATACAAAGGCATTCATAATAGGACGGTTTGACTCGATTCCTCATACTATTAACAAACTCATTCCTCATCGCTGGTCTAGTGGGTAGTGCGTATGTCTTTAGTGAACAAGGTCCCGCATTCAGGTTTCATGTGAGATTATCTACGGCACTATAGTGGTTTGGATTCCACTTTAAAACTCGCTAGTGACAAAAGACACAAATACAAAGCAATTAATCAATCAATCAACTGAAGACTAGATTTTCAATCTCAAATAAAGCTATACTGTTTATTCAAATGAAATGAAATGAAATTTCTAGTTTAACGTCCCACAAATGTGCCTTTTAGGCTAAAGGAGAAAGATGATTAATAAAAGTGAATGATTACGAAAGAATTGGTGGTATGTAAATGTGGGAGGAAACGGAAGAGCCTTGTGAAAACTCACGCATACGATGTGTAACAGAATCAAACCAGGGACTCCTCGCACCAGAGATAAGCACTCTACCACTGAGCAAACATATTTCCTTATTTTGTTTATAATCAGTAGGACCTGGATTTCTGTCAGCTTCAAAATGTGCATCAATATTATCTCACTAATACTGCCCTTGGCGACTTTTGTTCACGCCCTATTCCACAAGCACTTAGAAACAAAAGAAGAAAAATAGTATCAATATCGTGGATCGCAGAATGAAGAACTTCGGAAAATACCAATCAAATGTTTAGTATGGAGCACTGTATACTATACTGTATAAAGATGACACGTTGGGTCGACATTACGGAAAAGTAGGAAAAACGACTGGCATTCGAAATCTGAGTATGGAAACTGAAATGGAATGAAATTTCTAGTTTTACGCCCGACGCTTATGCTCTTTAGGCTAAAGGAGGCAGATGATTAATGAAAGAAAATGGTTACGAAATAACTAGTAGAATGAAAATGTGAGAAGAAACGGGATAACTCTGACCAAACCCACGAACACAATACTGTCCATCACAAACTTGCGAGGGCAGGAATCGAACCATGGGCCCCTCACACCTCTTCTGAAAATGAAGAAAATAACTGATTGGAACGGAAAACCAATGATAAACTGTTGGGTATAAGAATCAAGTAACCTGCTAATTATTACGCAGATAGGTATTCAAATGCAGTAAGACATATTATGATATGAAGTTAAATACAGGAATATAATCTGAACTTAAATTATAATATGAAATAATTATTTTTAACAACAGAACTGGGGCTATCTGAAAATAATACAAAATTATTTCAATAAATCGATGATAAAATTATTCAAGCTTAACATAAATATCACAAGATAACACATTTATTCATTAATAATCAGATTACAAAATTATTTAGCAAATCCTTTATAAAGGTTATAATTTCGAAGTAAATACACGATCAAGACTAGTATCACATCAAAAAATGTTATTGCTAAACATATACATTATATTATAATCGATCCCATGTTACTGTTAAAAATAACCGTATATCGCATAAAAACTCTTAATAGTAGGGATGAATAAGAAGGCACACTGCCAACTGGCAATGTCCCAAATACAAGACAAGTAACTAAACACTCAAAACCACCTGTTCTTGCTCCATCTTATTATTTTTGTATCGCCAAATAAAGAACTCATAAGACATGTAAGAATTAGCGCATCATCTCATAATTTAATTCAATTGGAACAGACTTGGACGATTAGGTATCACGCCACCAAACACTATCCGAAATTTAAAGTTATCAATTGATTTTAGGACGAGAATTACTGCGCGGAGTTCAATCATATTTTGTTCCTCTTCAAAGAAACTAACTGAAGCGTCCTCGCCGGGATACTTGCTTTTCCCACAAACATGTTTAATAATAATAAGTTAGAGTATATTGTCGAATTGCACTCCCTCTTTCCTTTTAATGCAATTTTAATCAGCTAGCTGTAACTTGAAATGAAAGATTTAAACAATTCACCTTTGACCTCTTCAAATTTTATATTCATAGCTGCCATTTAGTGGCGCCTCGTAACTAAATATAGCTTGGCTCGCGCAACTCAAAATAAAGTACAGTTTTCTTGGAGGCTTCCAACTAGTGGCGTATTTAAGGGGGAGGCTTCCGGGCTTGTCCCCCCCCCCGAAATTTTATTTATTATTTTAAAGTAAATTAAATATTTTGCAGAACGTTCACATTTCCAGGAATAAAGTTAGCAAAGCCCTCCTCCCGCCCCGAAACAAAATCATAAATACGACACTGCTTCCAACCATATGATTTTCTGAGAGTTTGCATAACTTATAAGATATTGCCGTGTATTAGGTGGTTGAAAATTTGATGTAGGATTTCGGGTGCTTTCATTTTGACACATGGCTATGGCCATGAAACATACTGTCTGCAGGGGCGGATCCAGGACGGATTTCTGGGAAGGGGGGGGAGTGGGTTGTAATACTGCTACTTAAGAGCTTCAAACTCTGGGATGGGTTTTATTTATATATACTAAAATAAGAAAGTTTCCTCTTCTGGTGAAAAGGCAATCGCCCCGATCGCCGCCCTGGATCCGCCACTGACTATCTATACACTATTACGTTACCAAATGAATACTGCAAACTGTAACTAGTAACAAGTAATATATTAGTATGAATCACACACACACACGCATATATATCAAATTAAAGGTGATCCCCTTCAACATTCTCCCCTCCCCTCTCTATACACGTTTGCATTGTTGGAAGCAGTTGTTCAGGTGTCACCGACTTGAATACCGCTGCTGTTTTCTGCTTCACCTTTTCCACAGTCTGACAATGAGTTCCCTTGAGGGTGGATTTCACTTTCGAAAAAAAAAATCACACGGTACCATGTCCGGCCAATAGGGTGGGTGTTCTAACACGAGTCTTCTTAGCTGCCAGAAACAGCTTAACGGTCAAAGCAATATGCGAAGGAGCATTATCGTGATGCACAATCCATTTAATGTTCTTCCACACTTGAGATCTTTTCTTTCTTACGCGTTCTCGAAGCTTCACCAAAATCTATTGACAATACAGCTTATTCACTGCCTGACCAAATGGTACCCATTCAATCAGGAACAGGCCATTGATATCAGAGAACACAATGAGCATGACCTTCACTTTTGATTTGCTTTTGCGTGATGAGGGAGTCTCCCAGTGCATGGATTGTCTTTTCGTTAAAATCCACATCTCGTCACTAGTGATTATTTTCGTTAACAAGTCTGGTTCTACTTCCAGGTGTTCCACTATGTCACTGCACACGTGGTCACGGAAGTCCTTCTGCTCCTGTGTGAGGTTTTTTACTGCCACTTCAGCGCAAACTTTGCGCATGTTCAAATGGTCGTGTATAGTTTAGCGGACAGACTCTTTATTAACGCCCATCATGTCTGCTATCATATGAATGCTGAGCCTGTGATCTTTCCGGACAATGTCAGTCACTTCTGCCACATTTTCCTGTTTTGTGACAGGATGACCCGGTCTTTCACCACTACCAACGTTCTCGCTGAAGTGTCTGTGCTACTCAACTCGCGTAAGTGACATCGTATTATCACCATACACATCCTGCAACAGTTTCAAGCACTCACTTCCTTTTTTTCCTTAATTTCAGACAGAATTTCAAATTAATATGCTGCTCAATTTTCACATTTGTCATTCTTTCAGATACACGACTGCACACCTCTTTCTTCAATCAAACTTAACCGACTGAGAGCGGAACTTAGAAAATATATGTATATCTCTTCTACAAAGTTCAAGTTTGCTCTACGTGCATTCGCTCCCCATTGTTCCACGTATTCTATTGACAGGATTGCCAATCCTGTTATTTTTTTAGTCAAGCCTCGTATATGTAATTTGTGTATTTTCATTATATGTACTATTTATATAGCTATGTATCTTAAAATTCTCGTGTATGTTATACCAGAAAATTAATTTGATTTGATGTTTTAGTTTAGCGTCCCTTTCAGCAACGAGGCTATATGAGATGTAGACCTAGGAGATTAACATGGAATCCGAACCACATAAGCTCCCGCCGAGAATCGAACTTGGCTCTCCCATGACAAAGGCGCGTACTACAGCAAATTTTATTCATTCGCAACAGTTATCTCACACATATTTTCATGCAATTTGTTATGTATGTAGTGCTATAGTGAACTTCTGGCTGTTTTAGCAATAACAATTTCAATAAAAGAAATTATTATTATTATTATTATTATTATTATTATTATTATTATTATTATTATTATTATTATTATTATTATAGATACACTATTCTAAACTTTGTTTCTTTCTGTATACGATATTTTGTTTGTCATTTCATTGCTTCACGCAGCAATTGTTTTGAGCTAAATGTATAAACTGTAACATGAAAGTTGAAAGCAAAGAAAGAGAGAGAACATTTCCTGGACGACATCTGTTATTGATTCTTTCATCATCCAATTGAAGTTTAATCCTTGAAGATTAGATTTGTCTCGATTCAATATTATGGAGAAAAAATATCTAGAGAGGAACTTCCCACAATCAGAACTCTTAAATCCTGGTTCGCCTACAAGTTTTCCTTTTGTATAGTTTCTTCGCATGGAAGTGAACAACTTCCACACAACCTCCGTAGAAAATGAGAAGGCGGAACATGAAACGGAAGGATGCGTGGGAATTGATTCCTCTCAAAGGATTTTTTTTTCTTGCTTTCGTCAGACATCGCAGAGAATGCATTAATATGGTAAAGACTGCATTTCGAAGTCAAATGATTTTTAGCCTTTAGTTGTTTTGATCTCAACGTTCCTGGCGACGCCCACACATACACGATTAAATTGAGTTCTCTTGCACTCCGCAGCAAGTGGCAAACTGAATCCATTTCAGCATTTCGCTTTGTCAATTTGATACTTAATATACAACCCCTATAACCAACTGCTATTTTAATACAAGGAAAACACGAAACAGTAAACAGGCTGCAGAGATGCTTTTGTTAAAGCATCATAAGAAAAAAATTCATATGAGAACTGGAACATATTTACAAAGAATCCGAATTACAAATAAGTATTTAAGTATATATATTAGGTTTCCCCCGCCCCCCATTTTAGGTTTCCCCAGACAACCCGTACGTGTACGACACATGTGCACTATCCATGCATAAGCCGTACATGTGCACATATGCATTTGTGTGGATGATGAATACATACATAACCCGTGTATGTGCACATGTGCATTTACGTGGGTTATGCACACGTACATAACCAGTGACTAAGTCGTGCATGTGCACACGTGTATTTGCATGGATAAAACACACTTTTATATAACCCGTGCCTAAGCCGTTATGTATACATGTGCATTTGCGTGGATGAAGCACATGTACAGAACCCGTGCTTAAGCCGTTATGGGCACATGCGCATTTGCATGGATGAAGCACACATTTATATAACCCGTATTGTAGCCGTTATATACACATGTGCATTTGCGTAGATGCAGTACACGTATGTAACCCATGCTTATGCCGTTATGTACACATGTGCATTTGCGTGGATGCAGTGCACGTACAGAACTCGTACTTAAGCCGTTATGTGAACATGTGCATTTGCATGGATGAAGCACACATTTATATAACCCGTGCTTAAGCCGTTATGTACACATGTGCATTTGCATGGATGCAGCGCACGTGTGTAACCCGTGCTTAAGCCGTTATGTGCACATGTGCATTTGCATGGATGAAGCACACATTTATATAACCCGTGCTTAAGCCGTTATGTACACATGTGTATTTGCATGGATGCAGCGCACGTACGTAACCCGTGCTTAAGCCGTTATGAGCACATGTGCATTTGCATGGATGAAGCACACATTCATATAACCCGTGCTGTAGCCGTTATGTACACATGTGCATTTGCGTGGATGCAGCGCACGTACATAACCCATGCTTGAGCCGTACATGTGCACATGTGCATTTGCGTGGATGAAGCACATTTAAATTACCGGTGCTTAAGCCGTTGTGTGCACATGGGTATTTGCACGGCTACTGCACATGTGTATGAGACGTCCATAATACCGTGCAAGTGCATACTTTTACTTTCATCCTTTTACTCTCATTCTCATCAACAATATAAAATAACCTCCATATTTGGTAGGTGTCGTTTTTCCTCCAGGCGGTGTTATAGAGACTTTTCGACAAATAATATCTGAATGATTGTAAAAGCTCCATAACGTCTGCTGAGCTAGGATACAAAATCAACAGGTAGCAGCACTGTACTGATGTGACTACTGTCAGACAGTTCATAGGTTTACAAAATTATTTTCGTGGCCGATTACAGAGAATATGTTGCGTTATTTGTTACTTGGCAAACATGTCAAAGATACTACCTAAAGCTTTGCTCGTTGCAAATAATAAACTCCAAAAGTAAAATTCTCACTGACAATTATTAATTACTTGTAATATGCTTTGAAGGTGATGTATTTGGTGTTATAGATGGTGTTACTGCGTAAAGCATCAAATATCCAACCTCCTTTTTCGTTGCATCTCGAATATGCTTTTACATCACCTCTGCAGTACGAGGAAATCACCTGTGTCCTACATCTAAGTCATCTGGGTACTGCATGTAAATCACCTGGATATTGCTTATAAATCACCTGTGTGCTACATGTAAATCATCTGGGTACTGCATGTAAATCACCTATGTGCTACGTGTAAATCATCTCTGTCGTACATGTAAATCATCTGGGTACTGCGTGTAAATCACCTGTGTGCTACATGTAAATCACCTATCTTACATGTAAATCACCTGTGTGCTACGTGTAAATCACCGTTGTCCTATATGTAAATCACCTGTGAACTACATGTAAATCGAATACATGCTACTTATAAATCACCTGCGCGGTAGGTGTAAATCACTTGTGCAGGACGTGTACGTGCGCATTGCACATGTCCTGTATACGTGAAGATGTTGAATAGGGCCTGCGATGTATATGTGCATCACATGTACAGGCGTGCATTTATACAGATGATGCACATGTTGCATCCGTGCAATTGTACATGTACTATACGGGTACTATACGTGCATTGTGCTGTCTGGGTAGGTCGAGTGATACCTCGTTCGAAAGAGCTTGAAAAATTGAACAAATTTTGTAGGAAACAATTTTTGATATGGGTCACCGTTTTCAAGATAGACCCCAAAATTGGTCCTTCCTGTAGCAGATAAAATTTCCAGTACTTATAAATCGGAAACGGCTAAGTAGAAAAATATGAAACAAAAAATGAAAAAGGTAAACGCCATAGGCATCGTGGAGTCCCAGGGCCCCATCATGGGGCCCCGGGACCAATTTTAAAATTTCAAATCTGAATATAGGTCGAGTGATACCTTGTTTGATAGATTATGGAAAACCAAACAGCTTATTTAAAAAAATATTTTGATTTCGGGCAAGCCTGTTTCAAAGTGGCCGCCGGAAATGGTTCCACATTCAGATAGAAAGTACAGTGTTCAAGCTGAGTGTTACAAGCCAATATCCCGCGAATTATTGCATCAAATAAAAAGTGTTAAGAGTCAATGTACAATACAAACAGGCCTAAAAATATGTTGAACACGAGGTTCCATCATCATACTGTAAGTGAATAACAAGTAAAGTGTTCGGGGGCAAAATCGACCTATAAGGGTTAACGTAATAATAATAATAATAAGAAGAAGAAGAAGGAGGAGGATACTACTACGAAAAATAATAATAAAACTAGTAATAATAATAATAATATGAGTGAAAATAATAAGACAATGAATAATACTAATACGTATGCGCAAAGAGACGTCGTTCCTCAATCACTACAATCCTATGAGAAAGGGATAGGAAGGTACCTATTAGGCCCTACTTGTAGGCAACATCTCAACATGTGCCCAGTTAGAGTAAGGAAAGCCCGTCAACGTCATTGCCTGGGGAATAGAACCGATGGCCTTCGGAACATAGTACAACGATAACGTTGTATATTGCATTGACAATCTGTACCATCTTATAAAAAAAAAGGATCAAAGGCGAATTATTTGAGCCATTTTATACAAAGAAAAGAAAGTTGCAAAGAAATATCTTTAGATTATTTTTGATCGTCAACTATTAATGTAATCGCTATGGAAACGTAATAAATGTAAGTGTAAGTATGCAGACATCTTGTTAAATATGTCAATGTGGAATATAAACGCTTCTCAAGATTAAGCATTAAAACTAATTTAAGAAAATTGTAAATTGTGTTTGTCACGTAGTTTAAGAACCGGGATACAATCTAGATACTACGTAGAAATAAATGCAGTAAAATTAGTGGTGTCTCAACTCCAGAAAATAGACATTTTAACGTATTATAAATTGATGCCGGAAACCCGAAAATAGACATTAGAAACGTAGCAATAGCTAGTACTCTACCTCCTTAATAATGGCTGGTATACACAAGTGTCAATAGAGCCGATCACACAGGGGACGGGGAATGTGATTTTCATTGTTCTACTGAGAACATTTGACTGTACCTGTGTGTTGTTTGTTCATGCAGTGTGAATAGTATGGTATTATTTTTTTCTTGTTGAGTAGTAGTGTTCAACGTAAAATCATCATTGATGTTACATTGCCTAGCTGTTAGTGAGAGTGTTAGTGACTTAAAGGGAAGTGACAGTGTGGATATTGTAGGTAGGGGCTGTAGTTGTGTGTTGAACGGTTCAAAAGCGTAGAAAGAACGGGATATCAACTTTGGTAATAAGTTTTCCGTACAAGGAAACGAACACTATCGCATTAATATTATTAGTTTGGGTAGCGTTTGAATAGAGCAACGGCGGTGTTTGATCATTGTGTAGATATGTTGCTGGTGTTGGGCGAATGTAGAAGAAACTATCGTAACGCGGCACTAATGTATGCAATGCGCTATCCCCAACGCTAACAAACATCTCACATGGCATTTCTGCGATTGGAGAGACGTTTGCGGCAACATGGTAGTCTTGTCCGGGGACGAGGTAGGGGTCGTTACGGCTCTGCAACCAATGAAGAACGTGCAACAGGAATATTGGCGGCAGTGCATGTAGACCCACATATTACTACGAGACACCTTGCTGAGGCCAGTGGAGTTAGCCAAAGATCCGTAGTGCGTATTTTGCACGAGTACATGTTTCATCCGTATCATATCATCTTACATCAGGAACTATCTGGCAATGATTTTCATGCCAGACTGTAATTTTGTCTATGGTTGGAAGGTATGGAAAACAGACAGCGCAACTTCATATCCACCATCTTGTTTAGCGATGAAGCTACATTTACAAACACAGGATACGTAAACCGACATAATATGCATTATTGGGCTAGGGAAAATCCACTATGGCAGAGACAAGTTGTTCATCAGCATCGGTGGTCTCTTATTGTATGGTGTGGCATCCTTGGTAACCGTATCATTGGGCCATATTTTTTTTGATGGACGTGATTTTTTGATGGGTTGATTGGGCCATATTTATCAGTGATGTACTATACCCGGAGTTGTTAGAGAATATTCCTTTCGCTGAACTTATAAGAATGTGGTATCAACATGATGGTGCTCCATCACACAACGCACGCCAAGTCAGAGCCTTATTGGACCACCGTATGGCGAATAAATGGATTGGGCGTCGAGGTCCTATTCACTGGCCTCCACGATCTCCTGACCTAACCCCACTTGATTTTTTCCTCTGGGGTTATGTTAAGGATCGGGTAATGTCCAACGTACCAACAACTACTGGTAATATGAAGGCGCGTATCCAAGGTGTGTGTGCATCTATCACTCCAGAGATGCTACATGATGTACGAACATCCCTATGCTGCCGCTTGCGGAGGTGTGTGGAGCAGGATGGAGGACATATCGAGCATCATTTGTAACATGGTAAGTGTTGAAATTATTTGCTTTACAGTGATTGAAATTACAATTTTTAATATCGCACATACCCGTAAAATTACTAAACGTTATTCTACTACTTTACAGGATATTAGGTTGTGGTAATGCTGTTGTGACAGGCTTGCCTGAAATCAAAACAACTTTTGTAGTAAGCTGTTTGGTATTTCACGATCTATCAAAGAGGTATCACTCGCCATATGTTGCGATTTGAAAATTTCATGTACACCCCTCCATACAAAAGCGGGGCGAGGGAACTTTCACAAATTTCAGGCTTTCTGTATTGTACATTGACCCTTAACACTTTTCTTATTTGATGCGTAGTTCGCTTGATATTGCGTGTAATACTCAATTTGAACACTGCACTTTCTATCTGAATGTGGAACCATTTTTGGCGGCCATTTTGAAACAGGCTTGCCCAAAATGAAAACAAATTTTGTACGAAGCTGTTTGGCTTTCCACGATCTATCAAACAAGGTATCACTCAACCTACAGGTATATTCCCATTTGAAATTTTGAAATTGGTCCCGGGGCCCCATGATTAGGGCCCTGAGGACACCACGACAACATCATTCCACATTGCCTATGATGTTTTCGTTTTTCATTTTTTGTTTAATCGTTTCCTACTCATACGTTTCCGATTTATAAGTACTGGAAATTTTATCTGATGCAGGACCAATTTTGGGGTCTATCTTGAAAACGGTGCTCCATATCAAAAAATTGTTTCCTACAAAAAATGTTCAATTTTTCAAACTCTTTCGAACGAGGTATCACTCGACCTATGTTCCCATTTGAAAATTTCACGTTCACCCCCTCCCCCCAAAATGGGAGGCGGGGGAAACCTAATGTTTGACTCATTTCTGAGGCCCCTCTGTATTGTACATTCTCTCTTAATATTTCTCTTATATGATGTATAGTTCGCGAGATATTGGCTTGTAACATTTATAAGTACTGGAAATTTTATCTGATGCAGGACCAATTTTGGGGTCTATCTTGAAAACGGTGCTCCATATCAAAAAATTGTTTCCTACAAAAAATGTTCAATTTTTCAAGCTCTTTTGAACGAGGTATCACTCGACCTATGTTCTCATTTGAAAATTTCACGTTTACCCCCCTCCATATATATATATATATATATATATATATATATATATATATATATATATATGTGTGTGTGTGTGTGTGTGTGTGTGAATTCTGAAATAATTGATGCTTCTTTTTATGATTAAGAATCCTTTATATGTTTCTTCACAGACAAACAGTTTCGAACCTTATACAATCTCAGTAGTAAATTAGCTACTCACATATAACTGTTTCATGGACTACATGTATATAAGTATTATCTTACATTTTTCTTTTCTTTCCATCTTGATGTTTCAGTTGATAATAATATTGTATGAAAGTATGTGACATTCCAACCTGGGGCATCAAATTTCCACATTCAGAGTACTAAAAAACTGAAATGTAGAAATCCAAATTATAAGAAAATAACCGCATTCGGATTCGGATTGTAATTTCTATTAACAAACCTATTACGTTGTGAATCTTTGAGGTGGGCAGAAGACCGTGTATGTTCGTTCCTTCCTTGTCGTTCCTTCTCTTTGTTTCGTGTCCTCACGAATTACGACGAGGTTTGTGGGAAGAGGTGGAGCAATTTTCTTCTGTTTCTTTTACGGAAATAAAAGGGTACGAAGACTCACATAGTGTTATAAGGGAGAAAAAACGTGAAATTACGAAAATGCGATGAAAAATGACGAAGGTTATTTATTTGAAATATGGGGTACTGAGAAGAATGAAAACAACAATTGGATTGAACAGAAAACCAATATCGAAGAACTGAAAGTAGTACGAAAAAAAAAAAAACTGATGTAATCCGAAAAGGAAGATAAACTGGCTGAAGCATTGACAAGTAGTTAAATTCTGCGGAACGTCATAGCAAAAACGGTGAAAGAGAAAATAGGAAAGGGAGAAAAAACTATAGTGGATGGAAGTTTCTCAATTTGCGCCAAGTAACTTGCTAATGATAACTGAATATTTGATATTGCTAATTACGAGCTAACATTATGAATATCGGGATTCACACAGCATCCGTAATCAATAACATAACTGTTTCCTACCTGATTTCCGGTCGAAAATACGTATAGGTGTGCAGAATCATATGCAAATGTAGTTCCAGAAAGGTATTATCCTATTTGTCAAAATATAAATTCTGCCATACTGAGATCAGATACATAGCATCACACAGTACTTGAAACAGTACTCGAGGTATACCGCAGAAATTAAGTCCTATACGGAGATGCCCAAGACCCTAAATACCCGTTGTTTCTTCAGTTCATCACTTTGATTACATTTTGAATCAGAGCTGGCAAAAACTGTTTCTTTTCGGGGAAAAAACTTTTTTTTTTTTTTTTGTTGTTGTTTAAATAATTTGCTCTACGTATTGATATTACATATGGAAAGAAATAAGTTTGTTTCGCTTTGGTATTATTATGCAACAACGGGGTTATGCTGGAAGGGGTCACACAAGAGGAATCCAAACCGCTTCTCGGCATGCATTCGAAAGAAACTATCCTCCATATGGACTCGAAACCGCGACTAATTGGTTACAAATACGAAAAGTCTGCCGACTTACTCACGAAGCACTCCTGTTAAAAATACGTTATACTGATCATTACATACTTGTAATATAATCTTCAAGAGTCATTTCAGAAGGACAAAAAGATAAACAGTTGCACAAGTGAAACCACTATACAGAATTATATATAAATCTGGAAACTCCCACCTTAGCCATTGGGGGAAAAAAATGTTATTACTTTAAAAACAAAGCAATAACTTGGCATGCAAAATTTTATGGTCAACGTATCATAATCAGTACGCTAAAACTGACGTAATAAATTACAAATTTAGTATATAGATATCATTCAATTAAATTAAAACTGAAAGTCCAATCCGAGCTACTGTTGGAAGCTACGTAGGCAGTCGATAAATTTAGCTAATTTCTATCAAAATATTTAAGCAACCTTGATTTTTTATATAAGACAACAGACATTCAGGCAAGCAAAAATATCCAATTTAGTGTCGTTTCGTATGTTTAGGCTTAACATCTTTATGTAACACCGAGGTTATCAAGGAGAAGACTTTCGCTTAAAGTGACATCCGAACGCTACTTGGTTTAAACTTGAAAGAGAGTTTGAACATGGGGCTCCTTAATTAAAAGCTGAAAAGGAATCAAACTAATGCAAATGGTTTGATATGTGGAAACGTCACCATGAAGTTCACACGATTTATTTATTTTTTTCTTTTGTTTAAACTTTTTTTTTTTTTAAAAAAAGAGCTGGTTCGCCCTTGGATTAAATCAGCCACCTCTGTTT
This sequence comes from Thermobia domestica, assembly GCF_964235325.1. NCBI lineage: Eukaryota > Metazoa > Arthropoda > Insecta > Zygentoma > Lepismatidae > Thermobia > Thermobia domestica. Next base: position 123,024,580 of record NC_137466.1, on the reverse strand, counting down.
TGAATAATATTTAATTGTCTTCTTCCGAACTCATATTCCTGAATTTGTTGTTGTTATTATTATTATTATTATTATTATTATTATTATTATTATTATTATTATTATTATTATTATTGAAATGACGTAATTTATTATGTCATTACATAATTTATTCATTAGATGAACCATTTAATGACAGGCTAAGGACCTCAAGAACACCAATTCCAAATTCGTAATAATGGGAAGGTTTTGTCATTCACAATGCACCTTCTTGCAAAAATCAAATATTTACAAGTGTGAGCTCAAAATTTGTAAGTCAACACTAGAAAGAAACTTCTGAAAACTTACTCAAACGGAAACAGATATGTCAGTCCAGTCAATCCTTCCAAACGAGACAAAGGACGTGGTTTCAATGGGCAGAGGTACTTATATAAGACCTGCACCTAAACAGTAGTGTCATCGTTACCAGCAAAGTACATTGGAGTTAGAAATCATGTAAGACAAATTCAAAATTCTAAGCATAGACTAAAAGTTTAACGCTAAGATTAGATATTTTTTAATTAGTTTTTTCTTTAACGGTATCGCTTCGGTGTCTGATTTTATCGCTATCCAATTTCAGCAGTCACAGTTTGCGTAATACTGTAGTTTGGGGAACTGTCGCGGAAAAAGGAACTTTCGTCGAAAGTTATATTTTTTCTTCCTATCATTAATCCTCTTTTTAGTATTATTATTCTACTTATTGAACGTTCCCTTTATTTGCTACCTCTTTTAATAAGTTTTCTTCAACCGATTTTGCCGGCACTTCAAACGAAACTATCAGAATTCGAGTCACTGTACCCTTGCCTTTGACTTGTGATCGAAAGTAAATCTGCAGTACTTTGAGGTCGGAACGGAGCGAAAATCCGCAAATTAAGAAAAAGCTCTCTATTTATATAAATCACGGAACAGCGAACGTGAAAAATGAATAACTTTTTTCCTGTTGCGTGCTGTTCCCGCTCTACTTACATCAAATTGGAAATGTTCCGATGTAGATGACATCACTCTGCACTTCTAACCGAATCACAAACTACATGTATTATAATTTATTAACGTCATAATTTGGTATTACTAATCTGATTCTACACGAAAACTTAAAAGAGAAATAATAATGTTTTAACAAAATTATTACCGGTACTCTTCTTTGACAATTTTACATACCTCTATACATTTATTGATATAATAGCAAACAGCAAACATTATACTACTCACACGGTACAAGTTGAAGAAGAAATGATATATTTATTGTGGAGATATATTATGTTAAATTAACAAGTAAGAAAACTCATGATCACATCTTTAACGAAATATCGGATCTCACGACCTGTGTTGACGGGGAAGTTACACCGAATGAAACTACAATTTTGGCAATATTTTACCTAAATTTCGATGGGAGTACCTAAATCTGAACTACATTATACGCAACAAATTATTAGAACATACAGATATGTTATACAATTTATTGTGTCACGTATTTTAAAGAAAAAAATGTTAAAATCCATGTTCTAAATCCCTCATTCCACTGGAACTATAAAATATAGTCAGATCTCAGAAAAAAAAGGTCAAATTTAACTAGCGAATAGCATATTACGTTACAAAAGCCGATAGCTGACTCTAACATTTTGTTATTTCAATGACGGAATCAATTATAATAATAATTATTCATTTATTTTAAAAATGACACAACTATAATTACTGTGCTCTCCTATGGATAGCAGATTGAAGTGATTTCCGAATATATTATATCATACTTGGGAATGCTCTGAACATGCCATTATGAATTTACATTTTAAACAAATAAAATATACTCGTACTTACAACAAAAGGGACTCATTCCGAATGGTAACTATTATTACTACAATTATTATTCTTATTATTTTATGAAAGCTGATAAAGCAGACTCCAATTAAGCCAACAGTCTGATATACAATGCCTTGTTCTTCCTGTAATTTACCAGATTTACAACAAAAGCCACTGAAATGTCAATCAGCATGAAGTGAAATAATACACCTCGTTGCTTAACATTTCCTGTTTTGTCACAAATTACAAAAAGAGAAAAGAATGTAAGTTAAATTAACAGCACTGTCAAATATTATCATTTGACGGCATCTTTCTATGGGTGAGAATCGAGTAACAGCAGATATTAGGCACAATGAGTTCATAAAGGGCTTAAGGAAATAAATCACTATACCATGAGTTACACTTATTTATGAGAACGGAAAACAAAAGCTACACAACGTCAACTACTGTTGCTTTTCCCTCTCATTGTGTGTTGTGGCCACCGCTTGAAAACTCTCCAGTAACAAATGACTCTACATTTCAAATCACTAGTTCTTCACATATAATAATTCCGAGAGAGAATATTCTCTACTGCATTAGAATGCAGTACTTATAATTATTACTTGGTATAGCATTTTACTTGTTCGTTCACGATACTCTTGTACATTTATGGCCCCTACAGTAGACCTACCTTTTTCTACCACTAATACATAGTGTGTATAAAAAGTAATGAGACCATTTTTTCTTCTGACGTGAATAAGATTTTTTCTGATGTGAATAAGATTTTTTCTGACGCGACTGTACGTCAAAGCGCGCTCACTTCAGATGTGTTTGATGGAGGGTGAACATAGCGTTAGTCGCCTACAAGTTTCAGTATGCTTTGTATCGTGGTTTAAACGGACCTCTGTTTATAGGATCGTTCGAAGCTTAAAAATGGGACTTTCAAGCAAACAGCGCTACGCAATTAAATTCTGTGAGACTTGAAAAATCGGCTACCTACGATAAATTAACAACACTGTCAGTTATTATAATTTGACGGCATCTTTCTATGGATAAGAATTGAAGGGTTTGAGAGTGAAAGCTTATCAAAAGCTGCTGTTTTGAGATGGCACAAGTGTTTCAAAGACGATAGAGAATGTAGAAGATGAACTCAGCATAGGACGCCCGTCCACGAGCAGAACCGAGAATAAAGTGCAACGTTTACGTGATGTGTTGAACTCAGACCGACAGCTAAGCGTTTGAATGATCGCAGACTGAATATGAATTGACAAAATGACTGTGCACACCATCATTACTGAGGATCTGCAGATGAGAAAAATCTGTGCCAAGCTCGTCCCGAAAGTTTTGACAGATGATCAAAGGCAAAACGGAGTGCTTGTTTACGAAGATCTTTTGCAGCGCGTTCAAACAGACCCTGAGCGTTTGAACAATGTGATAATCGGCGACGAAATGTAGGTGTTTGAGCATGACTCAGAGACAAAACACCAAGTAACGAATGGCACACAGCACCATCCCCTCGCCAATAAGCTCGAATAAGCAGGTCAAAGGCCAAGCTCATGCTTATTGTCTTCCTTCACGCCAAATGTGGTTTACCACGAATTTATATCTTAGGGCAAGACGTCATGGATGTTTTCTACGTGGAAGTGCTGTAAAGACTGAAAAGAAGAGTCAATCAAGTGAGGCCAGAAGATTACCGTCAACTGGAACTTACATCATGACAACGCACCAAGCCACACTTCTTTCGTGATAAACAACTACCTGGCCTGGAACGGTATTGCAACGCTTCCTGAATTCCCTACTGTCCCGACTTCGCTCCAGCGGATTATTTCCTGTTCTCCCGAGTGAAGATTGCCCTTAAAGGACATCGTCATTGGCCAGCGGTTAAATGGTTGAATGATCGCAGATTTCGAAGGAATTGATAAATTGACTATGCACATAATCATTACCGAGGATTTGCGGATGAGAAAATATGTGCCAAGCTCTTACCGGAAGTTGACAGATGACCAAAGGCAGAGGTCAAAACGGCTTCGACGCGTTGCTTGAAGAACATTCCGGAAAATAACTTCTAGAACGCCTTCCAAGCGTGGAAAACTCTTTGCTAGAAGTGTGTAGACGCCCAGCGTTCCCACTTTGAAGCATTTTAATGATTTGTGGCGATATCTACAATACATTTGTTTCCCGGATTTGGTTTCATTACTTTTTATACAAACCTCGTATGCTACATATTAAAGCTCTTCGTTACGCTCCCATCTCTTTTTCTGAATTTTTGTAAATAACGCATAAACAATAGGCATTTGGGTAACTTTTGAAAAAACTCCTTAGTTTAACGATGCATTGTTATAACATATAAAAATATAACGAATTAAAGCATAAAAGCGGCGAAAAAGAATGAATACTTTCGAAATGTGAGTGTGAGGATGAACTGAGAAAATCAGTTGGATCGAAAGTAAAACCAATGAAAAAGTATTAAGAATGTTAGGGAAGAAAAGACTATTATATTTAATTTAAGTAGGAAAAAGAAAATGGCTGGACACTGTCTAAGAAGGATCTCTACCCCGAGGGACGTGATAGAAAGTACAGTGGGAAGAAAAAGAGGAAGGGACAAACAAGTTAAAATTGACGGATAGTATGAAAACAGAGAATTGCCACGTTAAGACTAAGAGGCTAGCTGCGGACTGTGCAGAATAGAAACTTCTGGGTATAACGCAAGTAATCTGCCAGTAAGGTCAGAATGTGTGTGACGATGAGTGGAATAATTGGAGGAACAAATTTAATATGAGAAAACTGAATAGTTCCGGGAAAATTCACACACAATTTTCTCCAGCATAAGCTTAAATGGCCTGGAATCGAAGTACGAACACTCTGCACCAGGTAACGTGCACGTAACAGTTTTCTAACGTAGCCATTTAATATTTATAAAAGGTTTTATTTTTAAAAGACTTCATTTGTTTTCGAGATTTTTCATGCAGTGCAAAAATTTCGGTCCAAGATAATTAGGCCCCCTACAAGACAAGAGTTAAAGCTGTCTCGTTTCAAAAAAAGGTATCGTCAAAGTTATGTTTCGTCTCGGAAAGTATTTGTTTCTGTAGAAGAGCTGTATCTTCTCGTCATGGAGCTTTTTTCTCGTTTCGTGGGCACCCTAACGACGTTACCGTCGTCGTAAGAAAATCACCACTCCAATCTACCTCATCGTAATTGCGTACTTCAAAAAAAAATTAAACCTATTCGTTGATTTAGGGACTAACGCTCGTTAACTTCGTGCTGGGTTCGATTCCCCGTGGGAGACACTACTTTAAACTATAGGTCTCGTTCTATATAGCCTCAATAATGACAAAGGGTGTAAATATAAACCAATCAAGAAAATCTTAAAAAGTGGCATGGAGGAAAGTGAAGAATGTTGATTGTTGGAAGCATACATGCAGTAATTGATTAACATTCACTGAAGTTTACTATGATCATATAATCAAAATAAGTAGTCTATGTTTGGTCTATCTTCAGACATGTTCTTGGGAAATCTCGAATGTAGGTTTAGATACAAGTTTCTTTTTCTTTTAAGTAGAATGATAGGATCAATCCTTTTAATAAACTTGTACAGTTGCATGCAAAATTCTTACGTATTAATCACGGGTTTGGAGTACTAAATCCATATAAATCATCCCATGAAGTTACATGAATACGGCAGAATGATATCGATGTTGATTTTTTTCCTACTCTTTACTAAATGTACTCAGAGATCTAAAGGCATAAGTCATGTATTACTCTCAATTTATGTTCTCCAACTGAACCTTGAAAAAAAAAAATGAAATGAAATCTTCGAATTTTACGTCTCATGGTTATGCCGGTTAGGCTAAAGGAGACGGTGATGATGAGTGATGAAAGAAATGGTGGAATGAAGAAAGTGGGAGGAAACGGGAGAACCCCGAGAAAACCCACGCACACGGTGTTTGTCCACCACAAAGTTCACTTGGCGGGGACTGGGATCGAATCCGGGACCCCAAACACCAGAGGTGAACGCTCTACCACTGACCAACTTAACCTTGAGTGTGCAGCCAAATTGTTGTTCGGAAATTTTCATGTACATGTTTCACTTTTGTTAATTGGACTGAACGACACCCAACATAATGAAATTTTTCATGTTATGAGAAATACGTAAGTATTGTTAGGAAGGTGGACTGAATTATCAAACATAATGTTACAGTTAAGAAGATATAGTCTGTTGTTATGTTTTGGAACAAACAAAATTCAATATTGTGATTTCTTTTTTATTTATTTATTTACATATTTCATCTTGTATTAGTTTTGTGATTCTTTTATATACATTTACATACGTTACGTTTTGATATGTTTTGGAGGAATTACAGTTAAATATATAGTGTCTGGAAGTATTTGGGAGACAGTTTAAAAGATAGTTAAGGCATATTTGGTCACGATTTTGTTATCTTTAACGTTTATCAAGTGTTATGACATTAAGTCTGCAAAATAGTAGTGTATATGTTTCTACAATTTTATTGAAATTTTCAAGTTATATTTCTAGCAAACTGAATCATACGAATTTACACTTTCTGCACGTACACACACAACAGCACAAAGAAAAGCCTTAAAGGTTTAAATATACAATTCTGCGGTCTCACTGTGAAAACATTCACATCTAATGTCTTATTTCCTTGAGGGCAAGCCACCTTCAACTGAAGAAGGATCATACCTACCAACTGTTGTCTTACTTTATAGTTCATTGAGTTCGTATTTCCGATGTGTTGTTCCTTGTGATCTCTTACCACGATTATTTACTTTAAAAACTCTTTCCCTGTGCTCCTTTTCCAATACTAAATCAACAGATGGTACGTAAAATACTGCCATGTAAATTAATTCAAATAAATATCCATTAATTTCTTAAGGTGAACTTATTATTAAAATATATATATTTCGCAACTATAGGGTAAATGCGAATAAGTATTCTTCTCTCAGGCTGTTTACAATAAGTTATTCTCATCATTAAAGACCTGAACATGAATCAATAGTGATTAAATGTTAAATCGCCTGCCTCTGGAACGATTCCTTTTTGAGAACTGTATGAGTTCAAGCTACTAATTTATACGATTTACAAAACATTGTTAGAGTCATCACATTTAGGAGGCTGAGGTGCGCAGGACATGTAGTCAGAATGGAAGAAAGTAGGAAGGCTTTCAACGTCTTAACCAATCGGAAAACGACCATTAGGAAGACCTAGTGCAGATGGGAGAACAATATTAATATGGATCTCGCAGAAATAGGAATATTAAGCAGAAACTGGATTTAGTTGGCTAAGGATAGAAGTGAGTGGACAGCTTTTATGAACGCGGAATTGAACCTTCGGGTTCCATAGGGCATAGAGTTACTTAGTATGAGTTTAATAAACAAGGATCTGAAGTATGCTATGTATCAATTGATATACATTTACTGAGCAAAACATGCCTTCTGGTCTTGAATCCAGAATAATGCCAATCTCGATGAAGTCCATGAATAGAAGAAGCTTTAATGTAAGTGAAAAACATAAATCCATTAACCTTTCAAATGAAGTACTTTAAAGCATAACGCACAATGGAACAGCAAAACGGATGCGTTTATATACTATTACCGAGTGAATTTTCATGAGACTTGTGAATTTTTTTTTTTTTTTTTGCGATATCACACATATTAATTTTCATTATCATTTCGCAAATTATTTAATTACGTTTATTTATGTGATGATGAACATTGCACGTATGCATGCTTGTTAGGATATTTCCTATAATATCAGTGTAATATTATTATAGACTTGACGTCGAAAACAACTTGATGTTCAACTAATTTTCTAATGATGAAGAAACAGGTAAAATGATAAAATTCTGGTTACGTGATAATAGGCACTGAATCCGAACACAGTGAGAGTAAGTCTTCGTTTTTTTCTTCTGGTGTTTTCGGAGCTTCATTATTAAGATGTTGAAGATTGATGCTACTGCCTTGATCTGAAACCTGTCTGTGGTTCAAAGTAAGCGTTTTGTAAGACTTCTGCATTGGACTGGTCTTGAAAAAGATTCTGTCAGGTTCTTCCTTACGAAAATGCGATTTCGCCATTTTAGTATCTTTGTTCGTCGTCCTTCCTACTCTTTAGCATTTACATGTCTTTGGACAAGCGCTTGAAGTCCATGAAATCATTATACTCTAGAGATTTAACATTGTATGGTTCTTTTACGTCTAAACAGTCTGAAGATAGGGACAAGCTGTGAAGGTACGAAGAGATCGCCCGATTTTTTAATAGTCGTTGAAATAGCATTGTGTGCTGAATCTCCCTTGTTCTGTCCCTCAAAAAATGAAGAGTAATTCCCTCCATATTGGTGAAGTTTTGCAATGCGTAAATAAATATTCCAGCGACATTGAATTTTTATTTTATCCACTGCATTCGTTCACAAAACGAGAAAATAAAAGCGATTATTTTCCATTTGCCATTATGTTTCATGTTTTGCTGTCTTCTGTTTGGGGTTAGAAGAAAAAACATGTCTAGTGATGTATTCCCTTTGAAATTGGAGATTCCTCAGACCCTAAAATGATGTATTTCCTCCGTTTCTTCATTACTGAAAGCAGAACATCATTTCCCACCTCTCTGGTAAAATGTTCCAGTGCATCGAGTACCAACTCTGCGGCACTAAATTTATTGTATTAACTTTATGTATGGTTTCCCAGTTAAACGGAATTGCTTAGCAATTAATTCCTTATTTACTATCTTCTTGCTCAGTTCTCAAACGTTTTTTGTCCATACAACGTAGTTCTGAAGAATGAACTACATTTTTTTCTCGGGGTGCCCCTACAACGAAGTACTCGTTCTAAATGTTAACAGCTGATATTTCAGAAAAAGTTGATCCTAATGATTCTGTGCTCTTCGTAGGTATATCACCTTGTTTTCCTTGGATTTGTTTTGTGAGCTTCATAGGTGTAGGCAGCAAACGTTTTCTACACTGCTCGCAGGTGCTTACAGCATCTTCATCGCACATTTTCGCATTACAAGTTCCCATGTAAGATGGATCTTCATCTTCAACACCACCAGTTTCACACCAGCTATATTCATCGCTTCCTATTTCTTCTCTGTAGAGTTTTGGTGTTGTATTTCTAAGGTTACGATAACTCCTTGAAGTGGCAGCTAACTGAGACTCAGATGTGAAATAGCAGATAACGTACAGAGTTTTGAACATTCCGTTGGGCTTTCTTCATCCTTTTCTGGATATGTGGAGACAGAAGGCACAGCATCACTATACTAGAGAGCTTTACTTGAAATCAATCAAAGATCGTCTGCAGATGAACACGAAGTTGAGATTCTAACTCACATGACTATTGCAAAGAATTTGTGGCAGTAGCAGTGTTCAACACATGTCTATAATACAATTTTCTGTCATACCACATTTTCACTAATGATCCAGTTGTGAAACTAGTTTTATTTGTTCACACAACGTAGTTCTGAAGCGTAACACATTCGTCTATATGCTACGTATCTCTCTCTCTCTATGTATATATATATATATATATATATATATATATATATATATATATATATATATATATATATATATATATATATATATAGAGAGAGAGAGAGAGAGAGAGAGAGAGAGCCAGAGAGATAATTTACGAGGAGCTGCTGAAAATGTCGTAGTCCAATCCAGAAGGAGTGTAGGTACTAGGTAGAAAAATGAAACCGTAGTTTAGAAAAACATATCTCTGTATGTACAAATATAAATTTTCATATTAATAATGAAATTCTTATTGTTTCTCAGGCCTCTGAAGTGATTGTGTGTGCCAAAACAGATAATTTCACGAACATCCAGATCCTTACTGTTATAACATTTTTGTTCCACCAAGGAAATTAATTAGTCACCGAAGTAAATTAATTAGGAAATCAGTGAAACACCACGGGACTCCTCCGTTATATATAGTGGTGAAGAAGTAAGTGGCTTAGTATAAATGTAACAATTTCTCAACAAATTATGCTTTACATCCAGGATGATTAAAAGCAATGACTCTTCCTGGAATCATGGATGCAATTTGTGACATTATTCTTGAAAATTGCAGCATTTCAGCCAGTGGTGGATATAGCCCGGGGCCGGATGGCCTAGGCCACCCCAGTTTTTGTGTGACAAAAATAATTTAAGCTATTTATATTTATTATAGTCTGAGGTCTGCACCCCGCTTTCTCAGTTTTTACCTTCTCAGCAAAACTTGTGTCAGGGATTCTGGGCTTTTTTTTTTTTTTTTTTTTTTGAACTCGTCGGTAGCATAATTCAGAATGGCTTGGGTATGCGCAAGTTCTCGGCATAATGGGTTCCAAAAATATATGTCAGGAGAATAAAAGGGTAACGGCATTAAGAGAAGTATTCTTCCAATTTGACCGTAATGCTGATCAATTTCGCTGACGAATAGTAACCATAGATGAAATATGGTTGTACCACTATGATCCTGAATCGGAACAACAATCAATGGAGTAGTAGCACTCATTTCTCCATCACCCCAAGAAGTTCAAGACACAGAAGTAGGTTGAGAAACTGTTTGGAACATTCTTCTGGTATAAATATGGAGTGGTAGACTACCTCCTCAATGGTCAGATATTTAATCCAGAATCTCTACATTACTTACAAAACTGAAAGAAAGATTCAAAGTTCAACGCTGCGGAAAATGAAAAGAAAGGAATTTTGTTCCTTCAGGAGAATATACCTGTCCATCAAGCCCCTGCGAACATAACTGACATTGCATAATCTAGGATTTCAATGTCTAGATCATCATTCTTATTCCGCAGATTTAGCTCCGTCTAACTATTACGTTTTACTTATTTCCCAAACGTAAATAACACTTGAAAGATGCCATTTTAGATCTGATAGGGGTAGTGCTACGAACAGTGGTGCGAGGAAATCTAGATTTTTTTAACTTTTCTGCAAAAGCTGGAGCACTGTACAAGGTAGTATATTGACACTCGGGGGAAGAGAAGAAGTAAAACTTCACCAATCCATGTGCACTCCTCCTTCTGCTACGAATTTTTCAGCAGTTCCTAGTCAATATGGTAGACGTCACGTCAGTACTTTGAAACAAAATAAGTAAAGGAGCACTAGTATAAACCAATTACTAACTAAAGATCAGCACTCTGACAATCATTTTATTGGGAATCAATTTCATTCCATAATTTTATTATTATCATTTGCAGGAAGGGAAAACACAACTCTTTTTATCTCCTTCAAAAAATTAAGCCCTGGTAGTTGCAAACTAAGCTGTTATAAACACATCCTCTGAATATTGGAAGCAGAGAATAATGTTTCAGAAAAAAGAAGTTTTAAATAAAACAAAATATGAAACTGAAAACTTCAAACCTGGACAAATACAAACAAGTTACGTAACTGGTTTTACCTTTCTTTTGTTTCCAATCGAAGTTGATCCAATGAGAAGAAAACAAGTCGACCAAATCTAGTATTGTTCGCTAGGCACAATTATTAAAAATCATAAGAAAGAAGTATAACTAAAATTTACCTCAAAAGGGGCTAAATTAAAAAACAGAAATATGCGTGCATACCCAGACGCTCAAAGAAGAAAGCTTGAGGATTAATCTGCCACATAGTAAATTCATGGAAAGTAGACTACACTTTGTCAATGAGATTGGTTATGATACTGATATATAATATTACATGAAGAATGTTTAAAGATTGTACGAGTCTGGGGGGGGGGCAGTCTAGGTGGCAGTCAGGGGAGCAGAAGTAGCTACTAGGGAGGCGCTCGCCCCCTTGCCCCCCTCTGGCGTCATCACTGTATTGTTATGTTTACTTTTTGAACTTAAGCACTTTCTGTACTTTTTGGTGGCATCTTTTACTTTCCCTTTCTGTATTTATGTACCTGTAAGGCGCACACAAATGATAGAAAAAATTTATTCGAGCAAAGCACATCTCTTTACAATGAATTAAGTAGAAAGTTCATTAAATATGAGAGAAACTAGTTGCAAAAAATATCAATAAATAGATCAAGATATTTAGAATATTTGATGTATAATAATTATACATTATACACGATTAATGTAAAATAATCATTGAAATTAACAATAAAGCATAATTTAAGAAAAGCATAATTAAACAAGAAATAAAGCATAATGTGGGTTGCTTTAACAATTAAGTTGTATGAAGACGAGAAGAAAACGAAAGCTGATTCCTTAACGAATTTCGTTGATCTTCTTTGTGTCTACAAAAACGCATTCCTAGAAACCTACAAGCTAGGTATCATCTCTGTGATTATATCAGTTTCTAGTGCTACATGTGAAAGGTCATTCTCTTCTTTGAAAAGATTAAAGACTTGTATACGCAAGTCAATGACTCAAGATAGGTTGAAAAACTTAGTGTTACTTTATATTGAGAAGAAAATTGCTAAATCGTTAGATCTTTAACAAGTTGTGGATATGTTTGCTGCTGCCCACACGAATAGAAAAATCCTCTTCAAGTAGAGGCATGAACCTATAAGTTATTTTCTTTACCTGTAAAAGTGTGTTTGCTTCCACTTAAGTCAACCAGCTACACATATTTTAAACGCCATGATTAAATAACTATTTACTTATATTAGAAATCAATTGCATTAATGAATCCTAGTTGTTTGAGGTACTAAATTCTTATATTTTCACTGTTTTCCAAAGAGTAAAATCATGAACAATAAAGATGGAAACATTCACCTTGAATACACACACACACACACACACACACACACATATATATATATATATATATATATATATTGGAGATGTCCCCCTCAAAATCCTCTTGGGCCCTTCATTGCCCCCCCCCCTGAAAAAAACTAGCTACGCTACTGGACACCATGCACCAGAGATGAATTCTCTACCACTGAGCCACCGCGGCCCTGCTTGGGCTTGGTCGTCCATATCCAATCTCTCTTTTGGCGTTGCTTAAACAACTTCTAGTTTTGTTCTAAATCCAGACTCCATATTGGCGTAGATATTAATATTACAGTCGATTGGTAAAATCAATCTTCCACATTTAAAAATTAAAGTACACACAAGTAGAAAAATAAGCATTTATCATAAAAACACTAGCTGCAAGTATTCAAAATAGATTTATGGTTTCTATAAAATCAATTGAAAATTGCTATTTTTAATTAGGCAGCTAGTGAAAAACAGCAGCTTTCGACTCCAGCCGAGTTTAAACTCAACCTAAACTCAGTTGATCAAAGTGAACTGACCCGACTGACCCGACCCGAGCTGACCCGATTGACCCGACCCGACAACCCGACCCGAATAACCCGATCCGACAACCCGACCCGAGCTGACCCGATTGACCCGACCCGACAACCCGACCCGAGTTGACCCGGCCCGACAACCCGACCCGATTAGCCTGACCCGACAACCCGACCCGAGCTGACCCGACTGACCCGACCCGAGTTGACCTGACCCGACCCGTTTGAGAGTACTAGTTATAGACGCTCTCAAAATACTGTCTAAAAGACTTAAAAGAATACTTCGTTGCTAAGTTATTCCATCTGAACAGCATGCCATCTGAACAAATAAATGGAAGTGGAGTTCCATGAACCAACCAAAAGGAAGAAAACCTCTCTATCAAAAAAAGCGATCAAAGATAGTTAATGTTTCCTGAACAACATTTAAGAGGCTTTTTAAGCAAGGATTGAGAACACCTTCGGAAGCACCAGAAACTAAATTAGGACGCAAAATAATTCTTGGAGACGAACTTGAGAAAATGCTAGTTTCTTAGCTAATTTTAATGACTAAAGACTTTTTGGTTGAAAAGAATAACCTACCATACTTATTCGTAACAGCTGAAGCTGGCAGATCTCTTCCTCCAACGTCATAAGAATGTTCTATCCTAACACAAGCCGTGGGGAACACCATTTTCCTGTGCACTAATGTTCAACAAGGAGCGTATCGCAAGATACACTATGTGATCAAAAGTATCCGGACACCCCCAAAACACGTTTTTCATATTAGGTGCATTGTGCTGCCACCTACCGCCAGGTACTCATAATCAGCGACCTCAGTAGTCATTAGACACCGCGAGAAAGCAGAATGGGGCGCTCCGCAAACTCACGGACTTCGAACGTGGTCAGGTGATTGGGTGTCACTTGTGTCAGAAGTCTGTACGCGAGATTTCCATACTCCTAAACATCCCTAGGTCTACTGTGTCTGATGTGATAGTGAAGTGGAAGTGTGAAGGGACACGTACAGCACAAAAGCGTACAGGCCGACCTCGTCTGTTGACTGACAGAGACCGCCGACAGTTGAAGAGGGTTGTAAAGTGTAATAGGCAGACATCTATCCAGACCATCACACAGGAATTACAAACTGCATCAAGATCCACTCCAAGTACTATCACAGTTAGGCGTGAGGTGAGAAAACTTAGATTTCATGGTCGAGCGGCTGCTCATAAGCCACACATCACGCAGGTAAATGCCAATCGACGCCTCGCTTGGTGTAAGGAGCGTAAACATTGGACAATTGAAAGTGGAAAAACGTAGTGTGGAGTGACAAATCACGGTACACAATATGGCGATCCGATGGTAAGAATGAAAACAAATAAATCAATTAATTACAATTAGATTGTTGTAGTTTAGTGTTCCTTTACGAGATGTGGTCCTACAGTTTTAAGATGGAATCCGAACCCCTGCAATGTGATCAAATTTTAATGTTCTCCCACCGGGACCCTCGCCCGGTGCACCAAATGCACGTATGAGACACTAGACCAGCGAAAGAATTAATGGTTTAGAAGAAACTAATTATATTATATTCAATATGGATTAAAATCCTATCGACTGCAAAACTTGATCAGTTACTTTCGTGAATTGAACCAGTGTTCTATTGACCTAGGTATGATCGCAAGTGAGACAATAAACTATACGTGCCTGGTTTATAGTCTTACTGAACACACAATGTGGGGACCTTAACCTAAAGATTTAATTTGTAATTATTATAAAATACTCTTTTTATTTCACTTATGAGTTTGCTTTCAAGATGATGATGATGAATTTGATTATTCATGGAGATTAGTTCAAGAGATATTGAGAATGCAATAAAGAAACTGAAACCGAATAAGGCAATTGGGTCTGATAATATACCACCTTATATTGTGAAGGGTTGTAGTAATATTTTGAAATATCCGCTATATACCTTATTTAACCTCTCAATAAGAACAAATGTTTTTCCGGACATATGGAAAGAGTCAATAATATGCCCAGTCCCAAAACCCGGTAATAAAAATAGCATAGAAAACTATCGTCCAGTAGCTATATTACCAACAACTGCAAAGGTATTTGAAAGTGTCATTTATGATCAAGTCATGCATCATGTTAAATCTTCCATCTCAATATATCAGCATGGCTTCTTACAGAAGAGATCCACGATAACTAATCTCACCATCATTTCAGATTTCGTAACTTCATCCTTAGATAATAATGGACAGGTAGATGTAATATATACGGATTTTCATAAAGCATTTGATACTGTAGAGCATGGCATACTAATTCAGAAACTTGCCACTTTCAATTTTAGTCCCCCTATGATAACTTTTTTCAATTCATACTTGAATGAACGTAGACAATCCGTTCTATATAAAGAATTTAAAACTAAAAGCTTTCATGTAAATTCCGGAGTCCCCCAAGGATCTAATCTTGGACCTCTTTTGTTTTTATCATTTATTAATGATCTGCCATTTTATATCCATAACTCTCACAAATTACTCTTTGCAGATGATTTGAAAATATTTGCAAATGTGAAATCTATAGATGACTGTCTAGTTCTGCAACAGGACCTGACGCACAAATGCACTGAATATGTCACCTACATGGAGAATTTGTGCTACATACAATAAAATCTTTAAAGATTACGAAGATGTAGACATATTTCATTGTTCAAAAAAAAAAAAAAAAGTAAAATGTATTATTTCTATTTCAATTTAGTATTCTGTGTTCAAGCATCAGGTTCACTATATATATATATTAGTATTCAAGTTTTATGTTATACTGTAACATTATGTATTTAAGTTCATATGTAGACACTGTAATTGGGCAGTAATGCCTGTTGTGTTGATAAATAAATAAATATAATTATTGTTATTATTATTATTTTCTCGTAAATAAGAATACCAAATTTAATAAAGCGTTGACACCGCTCAAATTTCGCAACGAACAACAATTGAGGTCTCTAACGACCATTCTCTCTCTTTCTCTTATATATATACCTTTACTGAACTTTGGATTTATATCGCTGTTCGACACTCCGGCTTGGAGCAAGAAGTCACTGAAAATGTTTCGATTAAATTGGGTATGTGTATTACTTCAGTGTCCATGTTAGGGAACAAGTTAGGAAGTGGCTGACCTTCCCATTCTTCCTACGCAAAAGTTTCGTGGACAAAGATACATACACAGTGATCCCACAAGTGTCAGATGAGAACTTCCTTTTGAACAAGTCCTACCTACTCTTCCATCCTGTTCATTAAGGTAACCCGCCTCTTTAGCAAACAACTTTCATGTAAACGAAAGTGAATTGAAATGGATAACAATTTAAATGTTAAATGCGAACATCACTAGCCTACAAATATTGTGACTTACTTGAGTATGTAAATGAAAATGTGATTTACTATACTTACTTCTTGGGCAGTAAAAGAACTAACGATCATGCCACTAACAAAGAGTTCCCAGGCTTGAATAATTTCTAATTGCGCTTTTTATATCAATTTGAGGATGCTGAATCCAATGAAACTATTTTTAAACATATCCGTTCATGGGGTCATGAGAAAAATGTCCTCAAATTTGGAGTCTTTTAGGTGCGGCTTATGCCAATAGTAAAAGTGATCACGCTTTGATTCATTTCTAACTGGGTTTTGCACTAATTTTAGGATGCTGAATCCAGTGAAACTATTTTCAAACATATCCTTCCATAGGGTCTCATTTTTTTTTCAAAGTTGGGATATTTATACTCCAAATCTGAGATCACTTTTCTAGCCACTCCACGGGTGCACATATTTAAAAATAGTTCTACTGGATTCAGCGTCCTCAAATTAGTGTAAAAAGTGAATTTAAAAATGTATCCAAGCGTGGGGACTTTCACAATTGACAAAGGCTACACCCTTCTCATGACCTCGTGGGCAGATACGTATATTCAAAATAGTTTAATCGGATTCAGCATCCTCAAATTAGTATAGTGTAGAATTATAAATTTGTCCAATTTTTACTAGTGGCATTACAGTTAGTTCCTTGTTTGTTTAGTTTTCTATTCCATACATTATTTCCTGTAGGGTTTTTCGAGACTGACGTCTTCCTGAATCGAACTAGCAAAACCAAAATACAGCACACTAATGCTAAATACTCGATTACTCAGAGGCATTATAACCTGGGGATAAAAGTGTGGGGGAACGCGAGGGGACGTCGTTTTCCCACTTCCATAAAATATCGATGGCGTCACCCCATTTCCTACGAGGCTGACGAGACGTCCTTTCTCGTCAGCCTCGATTTTCTAAAAAATACAATGGGCAAAGATAGGCAAGGGGGACGGTGTGACGTCATGCGTTCCCCTACTTTTTCAGATCCACTTTTACCCCTGAATCTGAATCTCTGACAACATAATTTCATTTAAAACCTCATGAAATTCTCAATTCAGTAACAGCTTCACCCCGCGAACACTAGGAACTATCTTAGAATAAAGCAAGATGCGATTCTACCTTACCAACAAATGGTGATGCCACATGCATAATCAGGTTAATTTATGTAAAACATTACTCGTTATTATATTTTGTGTACATGCCCATCTTATCATTTTTATTTATCATTTTCGTAAAACAAGTCCCAAGCTTTGTTAAATGCACCTTCTAAGTAGCCGACCAGTGTAACAAACAATCATTCTAAGGAAAATCCTAATTTAGAATAGTTTACACGGTGAACCAAATTCAAGATACGTAAACCAAAAGGTTAATCTACAAACTTAAACGTAATGACAAAGAGAAACTAAAATGGACAGAGGAATTTGAATCACGTACATAGAAATAAATTCAATGACAGAGCGAAGACAGAAGGAATTTAAAAGATGGAAAGTCCCTTTAACAAGTGAAATGAAGTATAAGGCAGTTGTAAAAAAAAAAAAAAAAAAAAAAAAAAAAATAGTGCGGAGTTGTATGGTAGCAAGAACTGATTGCGTAACTTAAGTGTTAAAAAGAAAAACAAAATACACAAGAGTAACAGAATTTGCAACACTAACGAATAAGTTTGAGAAAGCGTTCAACGAATTAAAGAAAGAACAATTGAGGTAGATACCGTTCATTAAAAATATAGGGGAAGAAGGGGGAGAAGTATTTTGAATTTGTAAACAAATAACGAAAGAATCGAGACAACAGACAGAAGAATTCTTAGAAAATAAGAAACCGCTTATAAAAGATGTGAGAACTATATAAATGCTACGAAAGTTGCATATCGAATGAACCAAATTCAGTTTTGAATATTCACGAAATTATACATATTAATGAATATAGAAGTAAGTTAAAGAACATCTTTGAATTAGAGGCAGAGTATTAAAATGCAATTAAATTTTCAACAAGGGCAACAATGTGTATATATGTTCGTTGATTCAGGAAACACTTTAGTTGCGGACTGAGTAATTTTGATCTAGGTAGTAGAGAAGCAATTACAATAAACAGGGATTTATTAAAAAAAAAAACTTAATAATTACTAACTATTAACAGCTATAGAAGAAATGATACCAGATAGTACAACTAAAATTAGTGTTTGACAGAAATATTGACTCTCACCAACATGATTTAATAATTATTTGCAAAAAAAAGTAAAGAAGAGTTTGTGTATTTGCTTTACAGACATGGCCGTTCTTATGGAATCCGAATCGAAAAAACATTATGTTAAAAAAGAAGGAAAAGCTGTAATAATAATAATAATAATGAGATGAAAATAAACACGGAGAACACAAAAGCAACAGTCGGAGGTTGGAAGAATGGAAGGTATGACAACGGAAAGAAGGATGAACAGGTAACTAATTTTCGGTGTTTTAATAGATCCCAACTTTGAACGAGAAATAGAAAGTAGGGTAGAATTGGTATAAGATCTTTAAGAAGATTATGAAAAGCATAATACAATGACTGAAGATAATTGGAAGGATGTTAGGACGTGGCTAAAAAAGAAACTTATTCTGAGAGACGTGGTAGAAAGTGTGGAGGAAGGAAAACATGGGAGAAGAAATATTACACTTAATGAGAAAGTATTAATTTAAAACTTCAAACGACGAAAAAGAAGGGATTAGCTGGTACCCATAGTCCGAGGAAACTGTTTAAATTTAGCAAGTGACTTACCAGTGAGGACAGTAATGATGATGCTGAACTATGTTAGTGGAAGTAGAAAGTGGAACAAGCTACCTCTTAATTCAAGAAGCTCTCTACTATCTCGCGATTCTCACGTAAATTGAAGTGGGTCTACTAGCATTATATGTAATTATCATCCCTCTCAAACTTAACACACAGATACGCTTATGCAGGGATAAAAGTGAGGGGGAATGCGGGGGGACACCGTTACCCTACTTCCAAAAAAAAAAAACATGTATGGCGTCCTCCCACTAAGGAAAGACATGGGGAATGGCGTGACATCATGTGTCCCCCTGTCTTTTCAGATCCAGTTTTACCCCTGCCCTTATGATCAAATCAAATATTAAGCATTTTAAAAATGGAGGAAAGCGCACCGTTTTATATACTTTCTATTGAAAACAAAATAAAAACACGAGAGTTTAATAAGTGGAATTTTTATCGGGAAAGAAAATAAAACATTAAACCAGCAAGATGCCATGTTGCTTGAATTGTTGTTCCTACTTCTGTCTTAACTATCTTTAAAAAATACTAATACTAATAATTTTGTGTGTTGCGAATAGTTCGTAAGCAAAAATACATCCTTGTAAAAATATTACATAGTAACACCTAGCACAATAGACTGCAAGCAAAATAATAATTATAATGAATTATACATCAATTGTAAAGTTGGTAGGTTAGGGCTCTTGTCAGCAAATAAAAAAATACATAAATTCTTTAATTCAAATGTTTTTAAATTAAGATCTAATAAATACAGTCAATGTACTAAAATACAGGGCGCGCTCGGTAGTTCAACAGCTATGGGGCTAGCAAGGTGTTGAACTACCGGAAATGTTGGACTACTGAATATATTTGTAAAAAATGTGGAGACGGTTAGATTGAGTGTAAATACGTAATAAAACAGCATTACTGTATGTACTGTACTTAAAAACGCTTTTATACAACGTCAGAGTTCTATGCCTAATAATTTCCAAGATTTGGAAAACGGCAAATAAAAAGATCAAACTCCCCCTTTTCGCATTGAGGAGTCGCATCTTAGAAAACTGCTACTTGTCTGCACTGTAGAATACAAGATTATACTTACAAAATTTGAAAGTACTAAACCTAATAGTTTCGCAGATCTAGAAAATGAAAAAATCAAGTAGGTTCAGTTTTGGTTCCCTCTTTAAGGTTCAGTTTTGTAAAACTCCATCTTAACATCAGACTACAGTATATAGAAAACATTTATACACATTTTCAGGTTCTACGCGTAGTAGACAGTTTTGGCACATTTTGCAAAATCACATCTTATCTGCAGCAGGTGCACAACGAGATTATATCTATAAAATTTTAACGTTCCACACTTAGTAATTTCGGAGGAAAAAAGTATATTTTCAAGTTCTCCGTATGCCTTCCAGAGGTCATATTTCGTAAGATCCCATTTTGTATACAACCTATGACATCAGATGATAATTTATACACAATTCGCAATCCTCTTTCCTACTTAAGATCGCATTTCCGAAAACCTCGTCTTATGTATGAGAATAAGGTACAAGGACAATATATTTATACAAAATGTTAAGTTTCTACGCCTAAGTTTCGGAGTTTTGGTGATGAATGAATCAGAATGTATATCAGTGGATTTATGTTTTCAAATATATAGATGTATTCTCAGTTAGATGTTTATTATAATACTACTACTTACTTTCCTTTCTATCCTCCAATTTTTATTTTACGTGCTTTCTATTCATGTTTCATATCGATAATTCGGTGCAAATTAAGAGACTAAGAAGCGAAACACTGGAATAATAAAATGATTATAGGCTACGTCTCTTTCCTAACCTTGAATACCAAAAAGTTTAGTCATAATAGTAAAATATAAACATATCACTAATGTCATTATTAATGAAAATATTTATGCAAAATTTTCCTCTCCTTTTTTAAAGTATTTTCACTGGGCGTGGTGTACTATTGTAATCTCTTCGAGGTACTTATTGATTTTCTCGTTCCACTAAGGTAGTGTCACGTTCTTGTGTTTGAACTGACGTTTATTAGAACAGTTCTCGCCACAATTTCGTAGTAACGTTATTCTCGTATCTTACCCTCCAGGAATCTTAATTATTCAACGATGTCTATACACACAAAAAGAAAAAAGGTACGTGAGATGAATCTCACTGTATGAAAACCAGATTCTGAGAGATTAAAATCTTTTTTTTTTTTTTTTCAAGTTAAACATCTAAAAACTTCATTAGTACACAGAACCAGTGAAAGCATTTAAGAATTAACTCCATGCTTATCAGAATACATAGTGCCATGTATGTTTCTAACAAAATGTTTAAAAAAAAAGTTTATTATTATTATTTATTTTCTCGCTCAGACAAGAAGTTTTTTTATGAATTCATTTATTGATTAATGAGATATATTAATTCGTTTTACTAGTTTCAACGAAACAACTGAAAACTCAATATGGAATATGATGTACAAAATGTACATTTAGTTTTTAATACACTTCATAAGAAAGAATGAAATCTAAATGTTGTCACCTTGTAACCAATACCTTGAAGACCTCGGTCAAATAAGGGTGTAAGTGAAAATTTCGTTTTAACAAAAACTGTTTTGTTACATGCTTAACATTTACTCATTTATTCATAGAAGTTGTAACTCAGCTTGACGATATTTACCCTGAAAATAAATTAAAGTAAACTGATAAAAAAAACATACACACAGAACAATGAAAAGTAATTAATTTGACATACCGGTATACTGCGTAAACGTGTGAGGATAACTTAAATTTGGTGCTGAGTATTACAAGCCTTAATTTTCTATTTACTATTTTACAAAGACACAACAAATCTGTTCTCACTTGCGACTAGGTGTTTTTGTGTTCAAAATCTTTAACAGTTTTATTTTACTTAGGGTGTAATTGTATAAGTATTCTGAATGTTGTTCAGAAGAATGGAAGGTAGGTAATCTATTCCGAACAACTGCAAAAAGCAAGTTAAGTATCGAGTCAATATAGTTCAGTATCAGTGAGAAGTGACCAATTTTAGGTGAATACGCTTTGAAGGATATACTTAACAATATTCTATCGTGGATTTACGCGAATCTGTACAACATACCCAACATTTTCATTGAACTTTTTGTGATGCCCAATTGAATTTCGAATTGGAATCTATGGTAGTTCGTAAGTATTTCATAGTTTGGTTCATTTACTTGGAACTGGATGCTTAACGTTTCTTTTTAGTGATCACACTATATGAGACATGGACCTACAATTTAACATGAGATCTGAACCACAGGAACTCCCTTGCTCCGCTTGTTGCTTAAGTATTTGATTTTTTTTTAAAAAATTAGGGATGGTATATCTCAACTCCTTGTTTCAAATTTCACATTCAGTATAGTCTGTCATGGGGGCTGAAAACACCCTATCCGGAACTTAATCGTTATTGTCTCAGCAACTACAGCCTATACAATCACATTCAATCGAAAACAGATTAAAAAATGATTAGCACAACTGGATTTTATGTTTAAAAATCACTATATTATGCATGTGAAGCTGTACGAGGTCTGTTAACAAAAATATTGAATTCTGCAAATTACGCAACAATAGCTGGGTTTGAGCGCTGCAGTTACCAAATGCACCTAGCCGCATGTCTTGGGAAAAGACCGAGACTAGTCTAATTTTCGTCTCAAAATTTCAAGACGACACGGATGCTTATAAATAGTGACGAGGCCGAAATAGACACTTGCGAATCGAAACGGGACCAAATTCAGTCTTGAAAGTATCAAATATTGGCAAAAATACTGAAATTTCCTCTACTCAAAATTCGCTGCATTGATACGTTATATGTGAGATAGTAGAACGACTGTCCTTGGATGGCCGCAGTCACGGACGTATAACAGAAGAAAAATGGGGAGAGGGGAGGGGGAGCAATGCCACTTCTGATCACTTGGTATTTCGCAAGTATGTTAAAGGGTGTACAATTTTGAGTTGGAACTCCATCAACGGCGCCGACTTTCCAAAATTTATGTGGGTGCTTATCAATGGCGGGACGTGTTATATGTTTTCAGGGGAGTCTCGATGTTTATTGATTGATCTCCTTTTAGTTGAAATCTTTCATGAACAAAGTCATAAAAGGCTGTGTGTGCTCGATTGCATTCACAATATAGTTCATTTTTTTATTGTGCGGACTGCCTTTGACTAATCCAGAGACAGGCACGGAAGAGGGCAGTATGTTGCTTGGTTGCCTTTGCACAAACACATTTGAAATAAACAATTATGTTTTAGAGGTTAAAAATTTTAACTTCTATCTCAATGTTAATTGTTTATTATTTTTTGATAATAGCAAATGAGAAATATTTATTTTGTTTCTATCAAACTAAACATCTTGTGGGTGCTGGAATACCGGAGCACCCACGTAGTCGGCGCTCATGAATTCCATATATATATATATATATATATATATATATATATATATATATATATATATATATATATATATATATATATATATATATATATATATATTCAGTCATTTTCATTCCATGTCATTTCAAAAAACATGTTGCCAACATATTTCGAAACTTAATTTTGTGAAGCAAACACATAAGGTCTCAATTCCCAATATGGTATTTTTGAACACAGTTTAGGAATTCTCCAGCGAAAGACATGTTTTAAGATTTCTTGTTCTTTTACTACAACCGTTCGTATAAGAAAAGGCACTGACTTTCGTTTGAAACTGAGGGAAGGGATCTTCAGATTGGAATAGAGTGGGAACAGCTACTCCACAATAAGATAGGCCAAGATGGAAAGATTAAGAGCATCAAATTAAACCAAAGAATTGATTAGAACTATCAAGAGACCAATACTTTACATATAGAAAGTGAATCAAACAGTAACAGTTCTTTTTATTTAAAAGAAAAAAACTAACCAATAAAAGTGCTAAAAGGATCTAAGAATTAGGGGCCGTCTATATATTACGTAACGCTATTTTTGACCAATTTTTACCCCTCCCTCCCTTTGTCACACCGTAACGCACGGCCGAACCCCTCCCCCCCTTTGTTACGTACCATTTTTGATTTTTGTTTTTTCATTAAGTTTGCTTATTTTGGGGGTCACTACAACACAAAACTATTTTAAATGGTAGAACTTTTTTTTTTTTTTTTTTTACTACAAAATGCTTTTATTTTGAATATGCTTGTAGTGTTTTTCGCCAACAAATCAAAGTTGACAGATCAAAGCTGATTCCAGTAGATGTGCAAACAGTGTTGTAATTCTTATAATCAGATGTAAAGTATTGCGCAGTGAAGATGAATGAACCTTCCGCAAAACCGAGCTAAATTTTACAATTTCATTTGGAAAAAAGGTGCAAATGCTGAGCAGGCCAGTGAAGGAATTTGTACTGTTATGGACAAGATACATTATCAAAAGCACAGCCAAAATATGGTTCAGTCGCTTTTGTTCTTTAAACTCAATATCCAGAATGCTTCTCGCAGTGAGCAATCAATCATAACAAAAATGAATGATACTCTGGCAAAAATCGAGCATGTAAGCAATCATGGCATTCCATAAATAATTAAGGTTAAATAATTTGGAGAAAACTAAAAAAAAAAATGTTTGTCTCATGATCTGACTACAAAAATATTTACTGGATCAAAATTCTATTTACGAATCTCTACTGAAACGTAACGAACTCAAGTCATTCCTGAAACGGTTGATCATGAGTAATAAAAAAATAGATAATCTACAACAACAATGTGCGAAAAAGATCATAATCGAAGAGAGAATTATTCCATAGTTTGTGGCAAAGCCCACACTGACACCCAGGAATGTTACGCTGCGAAGTTTGGTGGGATTGGAAGGGCATCGTTTCGTGCATCACAAGTTGCTGCCGTCGGGCAGAATGATAAGACTCTGGCCTGTACTGCCGTCAATTAGCGGGAGTTCACCTAGCAATTCAAAAGAAGCAGCCAGAAAAAGAGAGTTGTATATCACGCTGATAATACCAGACCAGATACACCTTTAACGACCCGTCAAAAATTGACAGAAATTGGGTAGGATGTTTTAATGCAGCCATCGTATAGCCTGAACCTGACATCATCAAATTATTATTTATTGTGGCCTCTGCGGAATTTCCTGAGTGGTGTTAAGTTAGTTTCAAACGAAGTATGAAAAAACACGTGTCATTATTTTTAACAGAAATCACAGAAGTTCTGTAGTGGCGGAATTTTGATATTGAAAAAAAAAAACTGAAAATTTAATCGCATAAATTTACCTTCACATCAAATTACATGATTATGGAAGCCGATCAAAACACAATGAAGGTAACCGCCCTTCCACCTCAACTAATTGAAAAAATGAAATAATTTGTGGTTGAAGAGAAGTATATGTGTATTGCGTAATGTAATTGATGAATGGGCACAAAGACATACGGACTGTATGTATACGTACTAATGGTGGACATTTTGAACAGTTTCTTGTGATTTTGGTTCATAATGCATCCATGTAACTCATGTTATTAGGATATTAAAATATCTCTAACCATTTTGTGTCAATGTGCTTAAAATTTTGGGGCAGTATTTATGGTAACACTAGGTTTATATACCTAGGTATATATACGTACATATATTATTATGAACTTACAAACAAAAATTAAGATCCCTTACCTTTGAATGAACTCATGAAACTACAGTGTGTAAATAAAGAAATCCTTAGTAAATTCCGGAGATGAAAGCAAAACCTCTTAATAAAATGAGAGTCAAGTTTCCAATATTTCACATTTTCATGCTAGTCTCCCGACTCATTTCTCGAATATTTTTAACTGCTGTATCTTCTGATTTGGGTTGTCTTGCAAGTGTCTTGCAAGTACTTAATCCCACATTTCAGTGGTCCTTTTCTTGCTTTCATTCAGAACCTATTATGCTCTATTTCACACACACACGCACAAAACATACAATATGACGCAACATCAGTGCTTCAAACTTTTTACTTAGTGCATTCTTACATATCGGACGCGTTCAAATCTCCCGTGGCTGGATTTGTACTAGAATACGTTACCATTATATATTTAAAAATAAATAAACATATACAGAAAATGAAACCAATATGACGAAAGTGAGTATTGTTTTGTTAAAACGTGCCTGTGATAACGAACAGATAAAATCCCCAATATACTAGTATATATATCCAATATTAAAAAAAAAAAAAAAAAAAAATCATTCTTGTGTCAAATTGAATCCCCGACGAAGCAGACATTGGAAAATTCTATCAATCAGTTTTTCTTTCTTATCTCAATTCAGTCTGACTTGGTAACAACGTGACAAGCAAAATCAATACATTCATGAACCTCACAAAAGACGAGAAGTATACAACACAAGCTAGACACACTTTACTCTGAAATCAATAAAATAAACAGGAATTGATATGAAAGGTTTTGTCACAGAATTTCAATGAAAATAAAGCATCAAAACATTATTAAATCATGCGATGTTCATACTTCTCCTCCCTGCTGATCTAGCGGCTAGTGCGTACGCATTTGGTTGTGATCCTGAGTTCGACTGCCGGTAGGGAAACAAAAAATAATACTTCATAATCATTCACTTTTGTTAATCATCCGTCCCGTTTAGTCTGAAGGACACAACTGTGAGACGAGAAACTAAAAATTTCCATTTCATTTTTTCAAACGTTCGTACTATACAATGAAGTAAAACAGAACTTGCTGTTTTCATACTAGCGATAAGCCTGGTTTTTACAAAACGACGAAAATAGACTGAAACGTAAGGAAGTAAGATAGGTATAGTCTAGGGTGTCATTTGGGGTAAAGCATGAGTAATTTTACTCGCATATATACAAAATCAAAAGTATAATATACACTAACGAAAAACGTGAAACTACTTATATAGGAGATTATTCCTCTTCCCCCTAAGCAAGATGTGAAATGACGTTAATCAACACAATAAATGCATTTATCAATCAAACAAACGTTTTAATGCATAAAGTATAATGTACTAAGACACACATAGCAAAAATTACCATTTTAACATAAATTGCCACATATACCTTAATGCATTGTCATACGTCGTCTGAAACATTTTCAGTGCATATTTTTTTTATAGTATGTCTAGTGTCTTTTTTTTCGAAGTGCAGTTTACAGCTAGTGGACATTATACATTATAATCACCTTAAATAAACATAAAACTTAACTGTCCTACTTTACAATTTTTTTAAATAGTTCACATCTCTCTCGTACATTTAAATTTTTGAGAACCACAAAATCTTGTAAACTTCATGAGCCATGTACAAAAACAAGTTTCATTTCTACCTATTTCCTCAAAATATCCAAAACAATAAACAAACAAACAAACAAAATCTGCTTGCTATAAAAAAAGAAAGTTTGATCAACGCTTTTTCTAGAACATTATTAACTTAGTGGATTCATTGCAAAATTTTAAGGAAGTTCTTATTCCTCTGGAATCTCTCTTACAGTGGGATACCAGAATATCAGGTGAAATTACCTACCAACAAGTGTTACAAAGAAAATAACCTCCACATATTCTATAAGCCAGCTGTTCCCACATAATAAGCAGATAAGCAGTGATTGCGTAGTCCAGAACTACATAAACATCTGCTTCGTGCTTACTTCGTTGCTTACTTCGTTGAGAATTTCTACTTAATTCATTCTTAAAGTTCACCATTAAAATTTTGAAGACATTTTCTGTGTCATTAGTTGTATAAATAATGAGATGAATTTAAGAAATATAGGGTGGAAACCCTAACCCTCAAGTTTCATAAGAAAATACCAAACTATAAAATATATCTTTTGAAAATGTGCGTTTGCAAGTGTATAGAACATACAATATTTATTTTTGCATATCAATTTTTTGGTTCATTTGCATATATGATAATATCTCGTATGCATATCAATATTTTAATTATATATATAATGTAATAGCGGAAGGACTTAGATATTTTATTGTTGATTGTTTGATTAATCTATATCATAGCTACAGTATAGATGGAAGAATGAAAAGTTACTTTGCTTATAATTATTATATTGAAACGTATGAAGCCTCAATATCGCTCAGAAAATTGCAAATAGGAACTGTGTTTGAACGTTGCAAATAAAAGTTTTAAAGACAGAGTTGTTTGTTTCTTAGGGTAGCTGAAAACTTGTACTGAAGTATGTAGAGCAGCGTTGCTAACCGTAATAAGGAACTTATGGGTGTTTGCTTCTGCATCCTGCATATAGAATTAACTAAAGAATATAATCGCTGAAAACTACAATAGGAGAACACGATCAAAGGAGTACCTTGGGAAGGAGCCTTTGTGCCGCATATAGCTTTTGTTTAAACGTGCAAGAAAAGTTCAGGGCTACATGCAAAAACACAGAAAACAATGAGGCGTGAATTTTCTACGAGTTGACCAGTTTTCACTCGAAAGGGGATAGCATCACCCAAGCAGCTATGTCAACCGTCAAGAAAAATAAGCCTAGAATTTTGAACTATGTTGGTAGTTGGTTTGAAAAAGAGAGGGGTAGCCAGTACTCTGATGCCCTCACCCCTGTAATGTAAATAAGCTTCCATAAGTAATTCTTTATATATGTACAAATTTTCTTGAAAGCCATATATAGCGGAGAGAATTCATCCGCTACTTCCTGGCTGATTTTACGCTAAGGAACAGGAACGACTGGTAAGGGTTTTCAAAGAACACATGCTTTATTTAATCAAAAATCTGCTAATTTTTACGAAAGCATCGTGGTATAAACACTTCCATCACATCATGTATATACATAAACTTCAATTTCGAAAATATGTTTTTACCGACGTCCACATTAAAACTCAATCAATCAAAATTTTTAATTTTTCCCATTTATCTCCTTATCATTGATCTTTCAACACCAAACATCCCGCAAGACTAAATAAATCACATAATTTCTACGAAACTTGTCATTGCAGACAAGTACCTGTCATCTCGAAAAATTCGTTTAATAAATCATAGTAAATGTATTGTTTGTTTCTTGAAGTTTAGAGTCCGTTTTCAACAGCGAGGCTATATGAGACGTGGACCTACAATTTGAGGTGGGATACGAACTACCGTAACATGATGAAATTTCAAGCCTCTCCAACAGACCACTAGACAAGTGGGATGAGCCATAATAAATGTATTATGTATCAAATATAATACTTTTGTATCCACGCATATGATCAACATTATTATTTTGTCACATGTGTAGTAAGCTGCAAATATAGTTGGCCTAGTACAATCCAAAGCAAAGGCATGGCTAGGAAGGCACTGACAATTACGTACGTGTTTTAAAACAGTCAAAAATGCAAGGTGAAACCAAGGGGTAAGGTTACCCTCATCCTGCAAATATTATTCCGCTCCTCTCCTTCTGTTTTAGAGTTCCGACTATGAGCTTGCCTTACACTACATCATACGGTGAAAAATTTAGACGACATTAGAAATACCTAACATTCTACAAGTCAGTTTCAATTAATTTTCATATCATCTGCTCATGAAAATTCATTACTTTCTTTATACCTTACGATTCACTATTTTCTTTATAACTTAAAACACTATCACCTTCGTTGCTATAATATTACACTACTTATTAAGTTAATATTCAACAACTCTGCAGAACCTATAATTTAGAATACGAAAGATGTTTGCGGCAAATCCTGAGACTCTTGCTAGCATAAAGTACGTTGAGGCAAACAAAAACCGAGTTTCTTACGAATGGTATTCCTTTTCTTTCAACGTTCTGCACAACGTAAAACAATGAGTGAAAACATTATACAACAAAGTGCTTTTTCTTCTTCGTTCTTTCTAAATTGATGTAATATGTTAAATGGCACTAATATTCCGGTAAACAAAAATTACTTTCCATTACTTGGCTCGGTGTATTTTCTATATGAAATTGTTGATGAAATGAGCTCCTTCGCAGCTATATGGTTAGATTAAGTGCCTTCGGAACGAGATATCATGTTCGATTCCCGGTGGAAGCTTATGTGGTTCGGATTACACGATAAGCTGTAGGTTCAAGTCTCATACAGGCTTGTGATGAAAGAGACGCTAACATCAAACCAACAACAACAGCAATCATGAAACAAATGACTATAAATATCACTTCTGCTCAATCCTGTCGAAAAAATATCCAATAATAAAATTTTAATCCTAGTGCTAAAAACAGCTAGAAGCCCACTACAGCACTATACAGGGTGCGGAAAAAGTTGCGGAACGGTCCAATATCTCGCGAAGTACAAAGATCAACAAAACAAAAATAACACGTGTTAAACAGTTCTGAAAAAGCTATCTAATGATAGCAAACGCAACCCCCTATCCCCACCCCCTTCGGGGGTACGGGGCATAACTTTAAAATTTTAAATGGGAATCCCTATTTCTTATTGCACATTTGGATTCTCCAGAAAAAGTGACAGTGATTTGATCCAAAATTGAAAACAGTTTCTCCACAGATGGCGCTTGAATCGAGATACACAAAAAAGGCAGTGCATCAAAACGTTACGAAAATGCTAATTGTTAATCCTGTGGCCGTACGGTTAGAGCAGCGTTTCCCAACCGGTGTGTCGCGAGGAAATCGATGCAAAATTATTAATTCTATAGCAACCAAATTGCAAGACATAGGAAAAAAATGTATACTTCTGTATTTCACACTACTATGAATTTCTACCATGGAAAACAATACTGTAATTGTAATACATTATTCTACATCTATTACTGTGTAGCAGACAGTATTTCGGCTCGTACACTTTCCACGGTTAGCTGCTATGTTACGCTTCAATTAAGAGTCATACTAACACCGAGAAATGGAAGCACTTGTACGGTACGCGTCAAATAAACGTTCGTAGAACACTCATTCGCACGTGAATGACAGAACAACACTTTGTTCAACAGACGTGTTTTGACTTCGACGCATCGCAAGCTGTGTGATTGCAATAATATGCACCAGTTTTGTTTAAAACAGCAAAGTTTAAAAGTACAAGACATTTGTTTGTTCGTTCGTTATTTAGTGATCTTCGTTCTTAGTGAAAGGTTGGATACAGTTTTCGAAAAAGAAAGTGTATTTTTAAAAATCTGAATCCTTTATTTCATTGCAATTGTTTTCTGTTTTAAAATTAGAATAAAAAAAATAAGCATAATGAATTAGCATGGTGCAAAAACCAGTGATCAAGCTTTCATCTCTGTGAGGAGATCAGTAATCACCAAAAAAAAAAAAATGCCATGGTATTTTATATTTGCAAATAATAATAATAATAATAATAATAATAATAATAATAATAATAATAATAATAATAATAATAATAATATCTATGAGTGTGCCGCGAGAATTCAAGTTACACCCGTAGAGTGCCGCAAGTTGAAAAAGGTTGGGAAATGCTGGGTTAGAGTGTTGATTACGGAGTTAGAGGTTCTGAGTTCGATCTCCGTTCAAGGCCAATCTTTTTTTTTTATTTCCCCAAGTAAATTCCATACGTTTTAACTTTAATTAGTACTTTTTTTAAGTTATGTAGAATACACATTTCGATAATTGTTTTGCAAACTAGCTTTATAAGTAGTTCTTAGTAATAGGGATATTAGGGTTAGAGTTCATAGGGTCATTTACACAAAAATAAACCATTTTTATCGCCATTTGTTTTTCCTTGCAAATTAATAAATATGGACAAATATACTATTTTTATCGAAGTTAAAATTTATGGATTCATTATTTGAGTATAAAAAATTCACATAAAAATGTTACTCTGCGCAGGAATCGAACTCACGACCTCTGGTTCCGCAGTCCAGGACGCTAACCGTATGGCCACAGAGTACGATAGTAAGAGGACACATTTTCTTAATATTTTGTCACCCTCTTTTTTGTGTGTGTCGATTCAAGCGCCATCCGTAAAGAAACTGTTCACAATTTTGGGTCAAATCACTGTCACTTCGCGAGATATTGGACCGTTCCGGAACTTTTTCCGCACCTTGTATATTACAAAAAACATATTGAATAAAGGTGCAAGTGAAAATATATTTGTCATGGGAACAGATACATTCTGCTTGGATAACATGCACGAAAGTTCTAAAATATATAGCTACATAAATAGGTATACAATGAAGATAGGCCTATATACTGTGATATTCTCCGCTAAGGAGATATAATAATAATAATAATAATAATAATAATAATAATAATAATAATAATAATAATAATAATAATAATAATAATAATAATAATAATAATAATAATAATAAAGTTACTTGTGTGCCATAAGCAGCTTAATGGCAAAAATACAGCACTTTATCAGAAAAAATAAATACATATTGCATACAACATAACCTGCAATATATATATTTACTAGGAATGGACAATTCCGGAATTTTTACTTTCCGAAAAGTAACATTTTAAAAAAATTCCGGATTTTTTCTGAATTCCAGAATTGTCTAAATTCCGGACTTTTTCCGAAATCCATATTTTTTCTGAAATCCGGAAAGTGAAATTTCCGATTCTGGAAAATTTTGGCCATCCCTAATATTTACCTATTGAAACAATGAAAAAATAGTATTAGACTAAACAATAATTCCTTGTCAAATTAATACCAAATATTTAGGCTCAAAATAGTTATATCATCAAAGATACTGTCAAACTTTAAAATTTGTACTTTGTACTATTTAACAAGCAGCAGTGTCACAAGTACACCAGGCGAAGAATTTTTTTTTTCTAATGTGATATTTGCTCAATTATTATTGAAATCGGAAGTGGTAGTTCACTCCCACCTCCGCTCAAATTCCCCGAGCCGAAAGACGAAAAAATGCTTCTCAGCACTTTGATCTAATGAAAGCGGGGAAAGGTCTATATAAAATTTGGTGGTTCTAGGTGACCATTTCCTATGCGAAAAGCTAATGATACATACATATAATTTTACTATTATTAAACTTATATAAAAGTAGCCTACATTGTTAAAGCATTTTTTATATATTATTGTTTGTCATCCCCTAACGGTGATATACACTCCTAACAGTAACACACATAATCTCTGTTTAAAAAATCTACATACTTGTATTTTAACAGTGGCTCTAAAAATTAATACCCACTGAAAATCAACATCCACGCGGGAGAAGGAAGCATTTACTACAATAGTTTCTTTTGAATCTTGGACCCAAAATTCGGTATACCGTCTATTTGCGTTTGACTTGCATAGATTCAACTTGGGTGATGCAGAGAGTAGGACAAGGGACGAACGAGGATGAGGAGAGCAAAATATTATTACTGGTAACCGTAGTGATGGTTTCAGGGAATGGCCAGGGGAATTTCCCCAGAAGCTACCCCCCCCCCCTAAAGCCATATTTCTGTTCATGCAGTTCACCAGCATTTTGGCAGCACTATCTTCATCCACTGTGTACTGGAAGTCTTTCCCAGGAATATCCTATAGAATCACCAGTGATAGCATGTGTAGGTATTTGCTAAAATGCAACATTCAGTAAGCATTTTGAAAAATCACTATCTTCTCGCATTCGGTGCTGCATGAATTACCATATGACTTTAAATTCCATCCTCATTTGTATTTCTGTGACTTAAAAGAGCAAATTGTTATATACCAATCAAATCGCTGTTAAGATTTTCTTAACACATTCCTCCAAGGGAATATAATTACTGTTGAGTATTTTGAAGCGAGAGACGCTTGATTTCTCTTGCACGGAAACGGAAGTTGTGAAAAATCTTTCCGCAGTAACCAACAAGAACGTGGGAAACGAAACTTGCATTATTGATCTAATTTCAGCACTCCTATTTAATTTTACGGTTTTCTCTTTTAAGAGTACTTCCACTATATCAACTGGCCAAAAGAAAAAACAAAAAGATAGGAACATATTTTACACCGTAATTGCAGTAAACAATAAAAACATGTATTTTATGCATGCATTGGTAACATAAGTAACTTGTATACATGTGAAAACATGCATTTATTAAATGCATGCTCTTTGCAAGTGTCTGGAGTTGTGTTTGTTGTCACAAAACCTCACCCTTCAGGTAGAAACTTTGAGTGCACTGAACATAGTCTATAAAATCACAAAAATATGTATTGATATCCTTTCATACAGAAAATTGAAAATGCACTTATGTGACCATTTACACTTATCATTATAAGTTGATGCAATTCAGAGCAAATTTTCTTGACTTCATTCAAATTGACAAGTCATCAGAGCACTTCCGGAGACGTAAATTACCCAAATCAAATTTGTATTTTGAACTGAATATACCACACTGATAGAAAACTACAATTCATATTTATGACAAAACGCCAGAATAGTATTTAAAATACATAAAGAATAAAATACTCTTTTAATAAAAGTCAGTTTTATCACTTCGAATTAAACAGTAGACCTAATAATAATTTATCTGTACTATACAGTTTATATATATGTAGGATGTTAATAAACTATACTCACAAACTTCAAGAGGTGATTTCTCAGATTAAAATAAGGGGAAAAGTTCGTATGGACCTGCTGGGAAAAGTGCATAATTTCAAAGATAGAGCTGTACAAAATCAAGGAAAAGCAAAGTTTAAACACACCTTGTTTTGAATTCGAGAAACCGTAAAGTGAGGATTCATTACAGCGTAAAGGAAATCATACATACACAATCCACAAATGAATATTACATCAATGTGCAATGAATGAGTAAGGGATTCTCTACGGATGCTTTTAACAGTATTCACAGATATGCTCTGATTTTAAACTGAGTCCAAAGTAAACAAAGGGTAAACTTTGACAACAGTGGTCTCGGAATCCTTTGGCGGGAAGTCGGAAATGTATTTTGTTACGGTATATGTCACATTCTTTTCACGTATAAGCGTCAAACAAAACATCGCAACAGTCAACACGCATTATTCCGAACACAATGAACTATGAGGCTGGTGGCCCCTAACATTTCCGATTTCTCGCCGAAGGATCCCGTGTTCACTGTTTACTTTTGTTTACTTTGAACACACCTTAAAATCAGAGCATATCTGAGAATACTGTTGAGAGCATGCCTGGGAATTATACCCTGTATGGAATCCCTTACACGTTTATTATACATTGATGGAATATTAATTTTGGGATTGTTTACGTATGATTTCCTTTACGCTGGTATATATCACTACCCCATCGTTTCTCGAATTCGAAACAGGGCATGTTAAAATTTAGTTTTTCCTCGATTTTGTACAGCTCTAACTCAGAAATTATGCACTTTTCCCAACAGATCCAATCATCTTATAGCTTACCATTTATAATGTCCCACCGTGATAACGGAAAAACCAAAAGACGGAGAAAAGCGAAATCTTTACACGAAGCAACTATAAGGAGGGGGACATCTTTGCATGTATTAAACAGGAACATCCAACAGTGTTGCCAACTCAATATAGTTTTTTCAAATGACACTACGCCAGATTATTGCATATTTTAAATCAACATGTCAAACGAAAATTTAAAATACCACATTTATTATTCAATGTTGCAAACTAAGGATGTTATAGTATCACGAACATCCATAGTTTGGAAGCCTCTAACACATATACAGCACAACGAAGATGGATAAGATGAAACATATCGAAAGTACCTTAACGTTGGATACCATGATGGTGGTGTGATTTATTTCGAATGAATACACACAGTAAGTACGCCAGAAAGTTTTAGTTGGGGGGGTGTACAAAATAAAAGGGGGGTGCTCTCAGAATAGTGATATAATTTTTAAACAAACTCAAACAAGAAAACAGTATATTTTGTTAAGCAACTATTGCAATGCTATTATTATTATTATTATTATTATTATTATTATTATTATTATTATCAGCTCTTCGCAGTGGTACGTTCAATAAAGTAAATTCACACATTTGAGCATTTATTATTATTATTAAACTAAGTAATACAGTGAAACCTCGCTCAATGAATTTACGTGAATAAAAATATACTTTTCAAAAAATTAAACTAGCGCCAAATACGTTCCTGCATAATACTAGACTCAGTCTAAAATATAATTATTACTTCGATCGATCTCTTCATTTCTAAAACGTTTTGACTACTCCCTTCTAACGTCCGTCCGTTGATAAACCACTTGCAGAGCAGCCTCGAAACCAGCCACAGAGCTTTGGGGGTCCATGAATATGTTAGGAGGGGCCAAGTCATTAAACATTCTCAAGAAGTTGCCAATTTCAGTCATCTGCATCTGTCCATCAATCTCTTTTCTCGGAAACGACCGCGGAGCCCAGGAGGGTAGGTATCAGCGGCCTGTTTTGTCAATTGTTTCGATCGAAACACCACCCGAAATGAGGTTATGTGGTTCTCGAAGCCGTACATGAGAACGAGGTCGCTTCGTATTTTGAAGTGAAATAAATAAATAAGAATATTGCCTCCTTTCCTTTAACTTGATGTATTAAATAACCTATATGATACTGATTGATGCAATTAGATTTGGAGGAGTATTCCTTTTCTATCCAGGGGTGTGTGTAAAGAAATTTGGAGGGGTGTTAGGGGGGTGTTGGGGGGTGTAGATTACTCCCTGAATACACACGAAGTTACTAGGACTTCAAAAAATTTGAATTATTTTGAAATGCTTTCTTTCGAAAAACTGCTAAACCGTTTCGGAGGTATGATAAACATTGATAAAGTTGGCAACACTGTTAAAAATAGCGCATTTGTGGAAAATATTTAACATGTTTGTGTTTTCCTTCTCTATTATAGCATTACAGCAATAGCTTTTAGTAGCTGTAATTACAAGAAGTTCTCGCAATTATGCGATTTATGTAGGGTTGCAAACTTCAGCAATCTTTATCATATCCCTGGAACGGTTTAAGATATCGAAGTGCTGTAACGGCAAAATAAATTACACATCCGTTACAAACCATACAAGTGACTAAATATGATACTTATTTAAGTAATTTTTCGAAATAAACCATTTCAAAATGATTCAAATTTTCAAGCCCTAGTAACTTCGTCCGTATTCATTCGAAACAGTCACATCATGATAATGGTATCCAACCTTAAGGTACTTTCGATGTGTTCATCTCCGTTGTTATGTATGTGTTAGAGCATTCCAAACTTTGGATGTTCGTGATACTATAGTATCCTTAGTTTGAAACACTGAATAATAAATGCGGTATTTTGTTTCCGTTTGATATTTTGATTTGAAATATGTAATAATCTGACGTAGTGCCATTTGAAAAAATATAACTTTATATTGAGTTGACAACACTGTTGAGTGTTTCTGTTTAATACATGCAAAGATGTCCCCCTCCTTATAGTTGTTTCGTGCAAAATTTCACTTTTCATCCTCTTTGGTTTCACCGTTATCACGGTTGGATATCGTGCATCCTATGCTAGCGATTCTTTTCTATGTACTGTTTCCTAAGTTCCTTCCATCATTTACATGAGGAGGTATTCTACGTTTTACGTTGTTGCGAATAAAATGTCTGTATTGAGATTTGGTAGGAAACTCACCTCAGCAACACAACACAAAAATGGATACGGTCATGCCTGTAAGTCACAAATTCGATAGACGTCCAGCAAATAGGCTTGGGTACTCAAACCCTAGTATGTTGTTAAACAAGAAGTGATTTAACTGGAAAATTTTCAACAGCAAGCCGCAAAAGTATTTGGGAAGGAATGGCGAATGAACGCACCACACGCCGTTGGTTTGTCAAATTTCTTTCCTAGGTCACAGAATGCAAAATGAGCACCCATAAACACCGGCCAACATCATGTTCCGATGAACCCCTTAGGAACACCGTGGATGCAGATCCTTGGGAAAAGTGTTCGTGCCATTGGAGACAAGTAAGACATATATCTTTCCACTGTCGTTCGGTGATTCCGTACAACCGGAAAGGTGAAAAAGTTGGACTATGGGTGCCATATGGGTTGACAGCAGACAACTAGGATCACCATCTGGAGGTGTGTATTTCTCTGAGTAAGGAATAACCGGTAAATTTTCCTGTATAGGATTGTCACTTCAAATGAAAAATGAATCTTCTATGACAGTCGTAAACGCTCAGGACAAGAGTTGGTTCTTAATCACCATCCAGTATACGTTCCTAAACCACCTCTTCAGCCATAAATCCAGACGTAGTAAGACTGATTTTTATTATTATTATTATTGAACATTTTGGTACATCAGGGTGTTTACTAAAATTCCAAAATGAAATTTTGTGACTTTTTCGTGACCTTTTCTTTTCCAAATCATAAAATTTCCTAATATTTTCAAGAGCGAATTTGAGTGCGAATTAGGCCAAATTTTCATCCATGCGATAGAAAGGTACTTTGCTTGCGATTTGGTAGCGTCTAAAGCCGACCAACATTTTTGGTGGTGAACTTTGACTTTTTATAGAACAAAATTTTGCAACCTGTACTTACATTTAAACAGTTAAAAATAATAGTGACCCAAAAGCTAAATTTCGTGACTTTTTTCATGACTTTCATGACCATTTTCTGATTTCGTGGTTTTTTCGTGACATTCGTGACCGATAGACACCCAGTACATCGACTTAATACTCTTCAAAATAGGCCCCTCGGGCATTCACACACTTCTGGTAGCGAGCCCTCCAGGTCGCGAAGGCCTTCTGGAAGTCGTCATCCGGGATGTTGTTCAGCGCCCTCGTCGTCGCCGCTTGGACCGCTTCCACCGAGTCGAAACGATGCCCCTTGAGCTGCCTCTTGATACGGGGGCACAGGAAGAAGTCCGGCGGTGCCACATCAGGGCTGTAGGGGGTGAGGCAACGTGGAAACGCCTAATTTGGTGAGGAGATCCCTCACAATCCACGCGCCGTGGCACGGCGCGTTGTCGTGGTGGAGCTTTCATTTCCCCACCAGGTCCGGTCGCACGCGTGTGATCCGATTTCGCAGCCGTGTGAGCACTTCCACGTAAAATATTGCATTTACATTCTGCCCAGGAGGTACAAACTCCTTATGGATAATGCCACGACGGTCAAAAAATGCAATCAACATCGATTTCACTTTCGATTTCGACATTTTGGCCTTCTTTTTACGGGGTGATTGTACGGCTCATGGTATCCTCCTTGTAGGCCATGGTGGAAAGACTACAAGGTGGATGCAATGCAGTGCTGCATTCTTGTCGCTCTGGCGCATGACGTCATCTCGGTCGCAGACGTGGCCAGCGAGAGTCAGATGAACTTTTAACAAGCGCTTGCTCGCTGGTATCTTACACGCAAACTTCTCTTCTATTTATAGTGATCTCAAACAAAGTAAATATTTTAGTACAAAGAATAATTATATAAACGTAATGTAATCAATGCTTAAGCTAAGTGAATTCAAAGGAAGATATTTACAATAGCAAAAGAAACAGCAATATCAGTTCATATTAAACAACTTTGAAGCTTGAACAAGCCAATATTACTCACTACATTTTCTGCTTTTTCTTTCTTTTCTTTTCTTTCTTTCTTTCTTTTCTTTTCTTTTTTAAATATCTGAAGTAATACATTCGAGTACAAGGATCTTATAAAATAGAGGATCTATCCTTACAACAAAATCTTGAAGGCATGCCTCACAGTTTCGCCACCCCTACTCTGCCCACTTCGTCCAATAGGATCGCAATGTTTTGAGCCAACAATTATGGCGGAAACGAAAGTAGCTAATCAGACGATGGTAGAAACGAGAGTAGCCAATCAGACGTGCCGATGCTCGGTTGCTTTCTGTCTTCACCGATTTAATAGGATGAAGATACATATGGGCAGATCCTCTATTTATAACATCCTCGAGTATGTATAGACCTGAATAATCTATAACACAGTGTGTCGTTAATGCATTTTATTATTATATATTTATGTATGTTCAAGTATATTTTCGTAACACATTGATCGGTTTTGATTTACTATTATTATTATTTTGCTTGAAAGAGAATTCTTTACTGATAACCCCATATAAATTTTGAGAATATCTCAAGGGAGAATTCGTGGTTTTCATAAACAGAAATGCACGTACGTATATTTTCGTTATGCTTGGACAGGTTTTTTTTTATTTTTTTATTTTTTTATTTTTTTTTTAGACGTTGCTCCCACATAAGTTTCGTCAGAATCTCAGGGGAGGTTAAAACTTTATTGAGCAGGGACGCACGTATTTAATATTTTAAACATCGTTTTTATTTTTGATTTATAAAAAAAATCATCTTATTTGAAACCGCTGATCGCTTATTTATAGAATTTATATTTGAACAAAAGGTTTGGTGAAACTGACAGTTCTCTGAATATTAGTGTCAAAATTTACGCCCTAACAAACTGTATTATTAAACATTTGTACGAAATAAAACGTTACATATACTATTATGTTCTAAAATATATAAAAATAAATATGCATATACAAAGCACCTCAAACAAAGAAATTGCAACTTGACTATTTCAAGCAAGAAACAAAGTACTAGGCGTAGGTGAAGACGATGTAGGGGTGTTACAGCTAGACTAGAAAACATATAAACCATAAAATTACACAATTTTCTTAATTTCCTTGATAAGTTTTCTCTTTTCTGTCCCGTGGATTAAAGAAGACAAAAGATAAATGCAAGTGAATGATTATGTGGAATTTGGTGGGATGAGAATGCGGGAGTACCCCGAGAAACTCACGATGTTGTCCACCAGAAGCTCACTTGACCGAGAAGCGGGCAGTATCCCTTGCACCAGAGGTGAGCCTTCTGCCACTGAGCCACCGTGCTTCCTTGATTGGTTGAGAATCTACCATATTTTTAAATTTACTGCAATCATTCTTAATTTTATAATTCTGGAGGGGGGTCCTAAATATGTATATGTAATTATCCAAAGTTATGATTAAAATGAACAAAAACTTCAAAATTTGAGTGTAAAAATGTCCCGACAATGTCGCCCTGACATGGTAGGTGGACACTTTATTCTCTTGATCAAATATATTGTTATATATATCTTTGTAACCGTTAATCGTTATTACAAACCTTCCATTCGTTAGTTAATTTGAAGTCCAATGTCCCGTTTTAGCATCGAGGCTACAGGGAATGCAGACCTCCAGAATGAAATGGGACCTAAACTACTGTAACGCGTTCAATGCTCTCCATATGCGTAACTCGAGGGAGGTAAGCCTCCTAGATCATCGTGCCTCCCTTCTCGAGTTACATGTCTGTCTCTGTGGGGAAAATTTTGTCTCAATAGCTTATGTATAAGGAAATGATGATAGAAATGATCACCTCTGTCGGTTCCCCTCCCTCATGATTTCGAATCCGGGTCTTACCTCAAAGTTCGTCTTTTTAAATCATACTGTTGAATTTTTGTATGCAGAATCAACACAAGCTACTGTAGCCCTATATACTATTATTACATACTATTAATACTAAAAAGAAAGTACGTAAATAAATCGCTTTTTTATAATTTCATTTGCCATTGCATTTATTTATTACTTTTATGTAAAACATTTATATTTTAGGTTTATTTTGTCCTGTCGCCTGCAAGCTAAAATTCATTTCTGGAGACATTCCCCTCTTTTTGGGGAAATCTAAAGTATTTTATATTAGTTCCCTTAGTTTTTCTGTAATAATTACTACAGCCGTACATTGCACAATTAGGCATTCTCGATATCATTTAAAAGAACAAAGTAACAAAGAATGTCCACTTGTCACTTAAAGCCGCGCCATTTCCCGTTGTCTCTTGCAAACTAGATGACGTCACAGCCACGACAGCGCTCCAGGCGACATGCGCATGCAACCACCTTGTAGTCTTTCCACCATGTTGTAGGCCTGCGTAAGCATGTCCTTGGTTTCGGTCGCTGATTTTCCCAGTTTGACGCAAAACTTGATGGCGTACCGCTGCTTCAAATTTCGCTCCATCGCAACTGACGACGAGGCGTCACAACAGGAGGTCACTAACACAGTGGTCCACACTCAACTAACGCACGCAGGCGACCGCCGCCGGTTGACACCTATTCCCAAGGCTCTCCTCCATAACATCTGCCCTTGCAGCCCCCCCCCCTACATTGCTCCGCGCGCGCGGGGAAAAAAATTAGTCCTACTACTTCTGGATACGACCCTGTATCTAATATGGATATCTATGATGGGAGTGATTCATTGCATCTTTCTCGGGCGAGTTGAAACCATCAATTCAGATTATTATAGTGCTGAACTCCATTAAGTGCGCCACAAATTTGTCCGCAAGGATCCAGCAATGGTCCAAATGTCCCGCAAAAGGCGGTGCAGTCTATGAGTCGCAGTATGAAAATCTTGCGTATTTCCACGACATGTCTCCCACAGGCTAGCATCTCGATAACTTCTTGGAAGGAAAGATCTTTCCTGATGATCGAGCGATGAACTTGTTCGCATCGCAAACTCCAGATTTCTTTCGACATGAAATCCAGTCGCTGGTTAAATGATAGAAAATGTGGGTGGTTCCAGACGGCTACAATTTTGATCTACAACATATTGTAGTTTTCATTTCTTGACCTCTGAAAATGACGTATCTGAGATAGATATTTCATTTGCACCAACCTAATATCTTGGTATCCAGTCAAGAATTGATTATCTCCCTACTCTTCAATATGTATATAAAAGTCTGATTCATATGTCATGGCAACTATTGGTTGTTTTCTCGTAAACTGGGAACAAAACGAAATATTTAAAACGTACATTTCAAAGTGTGTGGCATGTACGTCCACATGTTCACACTAAATTGAGTATGTGCGCAAAGCGGTGGGTGTGAGCACGCATAAAACTTCAATTGCTGAATGACGCTGTTTGGGAATGAAGATGACGAATCAAGAGAAGCATGTGCACTCCAAGATAGCGATTATCTCAACAGAAAAGCATGGAAATGTCATGCAGAGGTACAAAATGTGAGTGCGTTTGCTCCGTCCTAGTGAACACTTGGTGAAAGCCTTCAAATAGGACAGATTGTGAATTGCCGATATGCCTTGCAGTAGACGTCCTGTCAACGAAAAAGATGTATAGGTCATGATAATCGAACAGTCCATAAGTAAGGACAGGCACTGAACAATGATAGAAATAGCACAGTAAACAGGATTTGATGTCTCAGTCGCGCCATGCAATACGGAATAAACGTCCAGAACTACTGGAACACTATTCTCTTGCACGATAATGCGACAACTTACACAGCAAATATTATTAGGTGTCATTTACTGCAGTAGGGCTAGGAGGTTTTGTCACACTAACCCTATTCTCCTAATTTCAATTTATGTGACCACGATTTCAGCCCCAAGGTTTGAGTCCTATAGAAACTAAAATAACACAAATAATATTTTAATATTGTAAAAATTCTTTACGTGAGAAACGTTTTGCTAACAAAGAAGGTATTTAAATAGTATTTCGGCAATAGTGGTACGCATTTCAGAGTTACATGCAGCGAATGGTATTCAGCATTTTCTACATCGCAGGAACCTTGGATAACTAGGTGACTACTTCGAACGCTATTGATCACAGGGTAGGCCTACCTTTACTTTTCGTTCTTGCCATACTAACGCAGTGATAACACTAATATGTTTGTGACTTGTTTATGCTGCTCATGT
Source organism: Thermobia domestica (assembly GCF_964235325.1). Lineage (NCBI taxonomy): Eukaryota > Metazoa > Arthropoda > Insecta > Zygentoma > Lepismatidae > Thermobia > Thermobia domestica. The sequence goes on along the minus strand of NC_137466.1, from coordinate 122,980,948 downwards.
CATAACGTTAGGTTGCTTACAGCTCTTTCCCTTCTCCATGTGATTTACTGAGAAAGGGACAAGCAAATGTGATGTTGGAGAGTATGCAGTTGGAAATAACTGCGCTAGCCACACAGTAACAGGGTGTAGCAGCTTGCGGATATTTAAAAATGAAAATAATACCGTACTATAATTTAATTTCTGTGGTGTTTACCTGGATATACGTATAACGGGTTTTGAGGGTGTTTATAATCAAGATGATCTCAAAAAGATAGGACGATTGGATACATTATAATAAACTGAAGGAATGGCAGAAGGAGATAATCCAAGCGGAAAGTTGCAATTGAAATACTAGTATATGAACCAAATGATACAAAATGGAAGGAAGAAAATTACATGAAATTAAAAGCTTGATTCAGAAAAAGCTGCATCAAACCATAGTCGAGAGTCTGCTGACCCGGCATTTTTAAAGCTTATTTTGAAAGTTTTAAGAAAAATGCTTTTAAAAAATCAACGAACAGCTTTCAATCTTATCTAGTTTCCTGCAATAACTAACCATATGTATCTGAGTGGACCAAACCACAAAGAAACGGACCAAAAAATTATTTTCACCATATTTAAATAAGAATAAACAAATAAAATAAATTTTAGTAAGAGGCATATAAATATACTGTCTTGGGATAATAAATAATTAAGTTATGAAATAACTATAGCTGGAAATAAAGATGGACTATAAGCTTGAAAGTTGTTTTCTTTCATATTTCGGGGCTGAATTATTCTTATACCCTCCCTATAGCTCTATTAACAGAGAGACCAATTGTGACCCCAAAAATTACCTACTCTTGTCACTATATACCTTGTTAGGTAAGCTAGTTGCAAGTACTATTCAATTCGAACTCGAAAAACTGAAATTTAAAAGTTGAATATACTATTCCTAATTGTTATAATTAAGTTAAACGAAACTAACATTTAAGAAAGTCGTAACTTTACATCAGCGCGTAAAATTCCCTATATATAAAGTGATATCTCGTGTACATTAAGAAGGAAGGCAATAATATCTGAATCAGAGTAAATAAAAACGCAAGAACTGACAATGCTCACAAAGTAATCCCAACAGTAAAGTTTCCAACCGAAGTTAACCCATGTGAAATTCATTGATCTTTCATTTGAAGCCTGCTGAAGGAAATCCTTTCGTGACTCGGCCGTGGAGAAACTAATGGAGCAAGAAATCAATTCTCTGTGCTCATCTCTCAGTTCACACATACCAGAATGCGGCTACCTTTTCCCACTTTGCTACGTGACAAGGGTTTTCGATTCTCAGGCTACCGGTATCCTTCAGTACCTTATCTTTTTCTTGTTGATGGAGAAAAGTACAGACATATACCAGTAAATCTTCTAACATGAAGAGAATACATACAAAATGCGGGATGAATATATATGATAAAGTAGCTGTTTGATATAAAAATAAAATTAAATTTAATGCCCCGTACTTACACCCTTCAGAGATGTACAATCAATGCAGGCGAAAACTAGTGAAGGAATGAATTGCTGGAATGATAATTTTATGACGAAACGTAGTGGGGAAAAAAAGAGCGAGAGACAAAAAAAGAGAGAAAACTCATAATGTCCACAATGAGCTAACCTTAAAAACCTGGGTTAAATAGTTTATATTTCAAGTACGAAATACTGACTTGAAAGTCACAATGGAATCAATATATTTTGCCTAAAACATTATTTCATTCTGCATAATATATGTATAAGAGTGTGTTATCATGTCTATTCTCTAAAACGTTAGTGCATACTTATTCAACGGTAATTAAACAAATTCAGACACATTTCACCTAAGGTTAATTGACTGAAAAGTTATTAATGTACACTAATTCACCCGAAGGACAATTAGTCAAGACCTCATCACGATAAAACAGGAAAAGAGGTTAAGAAAACTAACGGTTATATCTATTGTCAATACAATGCGAGACAGAATTCGCATAGTCATGACAGATCTACCATTTAACTGTCAGAGTGCAAAAGAGATTCATTCACCCCCTGTAAATCTGACACTTATAATCGACATCCTTCTTCCGGATGTGGAACAACATAATTCGGTCAAGGCGCACATTTAAGACGAAGTTGCTAATCCCAACACTTACTTTACAAATGTTTATCGTTCATTTCATTTTACTGTCGAAATGAGATATTCTTTTTTCATTATTTTTTTGGAAGCGAAGCATATATAATAGCCCGATTTGCTAACGAAAAAAAAATCGCTTTGTCATTCTTTCTCCACGATAAATTCATTATTATTTATATATCTATATCTATATCTATCTATCTATCTATCTATCTATATATATATATATATCTATCTATCTATATATATATATATATATATATATATATATATATATATATATATATATATAACACATATCAAAATTTTAATATCAAGTAAGGCAAGTAATGCTGCAGCTTTCTCCCATCATGATATTTAAGAACATTTAGTTTTTTTTTTTTTTTCTATTGTGAACAGTGATGTACGCAAAGAATACATTGCTGGATTTTAAACCCACCCCTTGAACAAGATATAAAAAATGAACACGTAACATATTTAACATATTAAGATGTATTTTAAAATTCTGAAAGGGCCCCATTCCCCCTCCCTATTAATGTAATTCCGTGTATGTACATTACTGATTGTGGCTAAGTATTATTTATTTATTTATTTTACATTACTGAATTGCTGACTCAATAGTATTTACAACGCAATCGTCCTGACCCAGCTGTTTTTGCCCATGATGAAAGATTTAGAAAAATGGGCCACTTGAGAAAATATGGTCCGCCACAAACGTACATGTTCTAGGATCAAATCTGTAATCCTTTGTTCCGAAAGATGAGAGCTGTTGTTGCTGAATCAACGTGTCCTAAACTTCATCATTTTTCAAAACCTCAACATTCCTCTCGGTTTGTTTAACACAGGAACATGGAATGGGGGGGGGGTCACTGCTGAACGATTCAAAGAAGTAAAATGGTCAAAAAAAAATCTTTTTTAAAAAAAGGGAGGAAAAATCCAAAATATTCATCATGAAACAATTCAAAAGGGTGGAGAAGCCTATGAAGTCTTCCGTTCAAACAGAAGAAAAGGAACAGGAAAAAAGAAACCCTGAAACACTGCAGAATTCTGGTGTCACGGACAAAAATGTTCGCGTGTAACAAATCGTGTATCAAGGCCATATTTTGCAGGAAGCAGCATGAAATTCAACTCTGAACCAGAACGGAAAGCCACACAAGAAAGAAATATAGGAGGAATAAATGCTAAGGCTATTTTCCATTCCCTCGGTTTCGCAAAAACTCAAAACTCAGCAATCCATGATGTTTGATCAGAGGTTCACAATTTTCTAGAGACTCATTTTTATGTAATACATATTATCAAATAATTTACAAGATGTTCCTTCCATCATACATATTATTCCACTTTGTTTATAAATTTCGATTTGGCAAAAATGTAATATTAGATTTTGCAATTTCTAAATCATCTGATACGGACCGGTGTCCTTTTAAAACAGCCTCAGGGATGTTTTGTAATGCGTCGCTCAGCTATATAATAGCGGCGCATTCCAGATTCTTTGTCTCACTAATTTCAATCACAAACTATACGAGTAAGTCTCTAATGTCTGAAAACACACACACACACACACACACACTGTTCTATGAAGAATCTGTCCCACCTGCAATTATATTGCAAATCTTAACTTACATTTAGTAATTACTTTCGAAATATGTAAATTTTCACCGGTTTCGCCACACTTTTTATTATGACCATGTTCGTGAGCTTTATAAGACTGTAATGTTAGTACGTCCGTTTGTTCGTCCTTTACTGTATGCAATAACTTGAACGAAAACAAATTTTTGAATTCCGTTTATTTGTAATAAATAGCTAGAAGGATATCTCGGACGACTTCGTTAATCCGTTAACATCTCCATGAGTAACGGTAATTTTAGCGGTGGCTATACATACTCCATTAATTCACAAATCTACACTTCACGTATTGCTAATATGCAAAACTCAAAACATTCAAGAGTTCATTACAGGTTGTATAAATACCTATGCAATAACGTTTAGATATTCTTAATCATCGTTAATAAATGCAAGCCCATTTATAAATGTTTCGCATGATCCTCTTTACTGTCTTTAGCAGACTATTTATTTTAAAATGTCCCAAAAATAAAGAAATTATTTATAAAATTTTAATAGTAACATTTATTAGTACTTATAAAATACTGGCATCAACGATTCTTTTCCATATTGAAGAAAGAAATTTTACAGCAGCAAAAGATTCAGTTTCAAGCTTACTTTTTACCCAACGTCCCATCAATCTTTCCTCAACAGTGATTTGACCTGAGATGAACTACACCACTACAATTCCTTGTTTCAGAGATGAAACCGAAAGAATGATTTATGGGAATGTATATCCTCGACTGAAGAAGAAAAGAGTAGTAACGACAATGCTAGATTTCACTCCAGTTTATAACGGTGAAGTCATGAAATAACAATTTCATGAAATCTAAAATTATGTAACATTGTAGCATGATAATTTATAAGCAACAATAAACAATTCATAGCCCGTTACTCATATTTTCTTTTGCTTCTTCCTTTCTACATCAGAGTTCCATGCCTCTTAATCGAAGAAAAAATAACTGTTCAAATGAAATATTAATAAAATAAAGAATCAGATGTATTATTCGGAAAAAAAAAACTATTTGTTTGGCTTGTCAGTGTTCTACGATTAGAAACTGTACCCAAGAATCTTCTTTCTATCTTTGTTGAAGCGACGCATATTCCATTGATCAAATATATTTATTATCCTTCATTTTTAATTATCATGTATCTAATACAGGAGCTGAAAATGTACACTATATCTTTATTTATTTATTTATTTATTTATTTTTGAACTTGCACGCCTAATTGAATTATTCTAAATTCTCAGCACCACCGCTACGTAAAACAGTTTAATATGAGATCAAAAGCCACATCCGTACCATAACTGAGATAAACATCTCCTTAGAATCTTTGAGACACCAAGAGTATCCTTATCAGTGGCGACGTAAGCTTTAATTTCTTGAGAGTGGAAGACAGAAATTTTTGGAGGTCCAGCTATTTTTGTATACTGAAAAGGATATTTTCATTTTACTATTTCACCTAAACAAATCTAATACAACAGGTTTTGGGGCAGGGTTAGCCACCGAGAGGACACTTCCTCCCTTCCCCCTCTGGCAACGTCACTGATCCTAATGGGCATGCGTTTCCTCGCTCGAACATTCAGTAGGAAATCGCTTTGAACATTTTTAAATAAAATAATGATAACACAAGGGTAAATTGAAGAAACTAATTATCTTAATGACAGATTCATACACACGCTTCACACAGCTTTCACAATTTAGATTAATACGACGGAATGTTATAACGTTAAGAGTCATGATACATATGTATACTACGTGACTCCATAAGTAGGTAAACCATAGCATACAGAGACAATTCCAGAAAATGGATTGGAACCACTGAAAAATTTATTTGAGCACAATGTATGAAACACTCTCAAAATACAGTGGTGGAAAAACACTTAAGAACATCCCATACACAAGTATGCATTGTATGATTCAAAGGAAATTCGTACTACAGAATGTGCACCTATAGGGGCAAACTAATCTTAGTTTGAAGGTCCCAGCACACCGAATACTGTAACGGACAGGTTAATCATAGTGTCTACACAGGACATGCTAATATGTTTGACGTTAGAGCACAAGACGACTGTTGCGTGTGTGGATCACGGTCTGTATCTGTGATGTACGAAGAGGCCAAACGTGCAAATACACAGCCTCGAACTAGAGGTCTACACGGGCCGGAATTTTTAGCCCGGGCCCGGTCCGGCCCGTGAATTTACAATGTGAGGCGTGACCTGAGTTTGAAATATGTTCTAGCATTTAGACCCGAGCCCGTGTGATAATCAAATGAGCCCGAATTACAAGAAGTTAATTAACACAAAATTGTATTTTTATTTACAGCAATTAGAGGTTTAATTTTGCAGTTGTGTTTTAAAAGTTCTCCAGAAAGAACAGTGCAAATATATTGTTGTACACTATATGTACAAAGTTAGGCCCGAAAAGACCCCCGAGAAATATGATTGTATATTTAAAAATTCACGGCCCGAGCCCGGCCCGGGCCCAGGCTCGAAGTGATATATGCTTTTTAGTTCCGAGCCCGTGCAGATCTCTACCTCGAGCGTGGTCGTATAACGGAGCTGCGAGAGGCCAGGAGGTCATTTCACATAATTGCTACTTCTGTATTGTCGTGACCTATCAATGGTTCGTCGGCTATTTTCTTGCCTTGAAGTCCGGGTTCACTACATTTCAGCACCGACCCTAGGTCCTTGTACGAGACATGAACCTACCACTTAATGTCGGATTCAAACGTGCTCCTACCGAGAACAGAACCCGTAACTACCACACAGAAGTCGCGTAAGCTACCCATATAGTCACGCAGAAACTCGATCCATCGATAGTATACACACATACAGAAATACCGTATTGACCGCCTTGTTTGAAAGAACGGTTACAACCACTGAGATCGGTGGCACTATATCCACTCTTCATGCGAGCGCACGAATACTACACAATTAACTGTTGGAAGCACGTTTATGTTCCACTGTTCCTCTCGTACTTGCTTACTCTATGACCTATGGAACCTGGAGGTTCACAAAAACTCTCCATTGACTTTTGTCCATAGCCAACTGGATCCGGTTTCTACTTTGTATTCCTAATTCTACGAGATCCATATTATCTCCCACCTGCGCCTATGTCTCAATAATGGTCGTTTTACGATTGGATTTCCAGATGGATTGGTTAAAATTTTGCAAGCGTTCCTACTATCTTCCATTCTGGCTATATGACCTACCCACTTGAGCCTCCCAGACTTGATGACTCTAACAATGTTTGGTAGATGGTACAAATTATGCAGTTCCTTGTTACGAACACTGAGAAAAAGGTTTGGTCAGATTGACCAAAAAATAGGTGCTGGAGACCAAATCGTTTGGTCAATATAGCGCCAACCTAACGTTTGGTCATCGGCACGAAATCGTTTGGTTACGATTGTTTGGTTGCAGACACCCAGTATTTAGTTACCAGTACCAAATATGCATTTGGTAATTTTGACCAAATAATGACCAAATAAGTAAGATTTGGTTGGGAATACCAAAAATTTGGTTAAAATGATCCAAATTTGGTTCTTGGAACTAAATAATTTGGTTGTAAATACTAAACCTGCATTTAGTGAATTTGACCAAAACATTTGGTAGAAATTACCAAATACTGTTGGTATAGGTTCTAAACTAAAAATAAATTTAATACGTGGATTATCGCAAAAGTCATGGGAACTGTTTTCTAACAAATATGGTAACAAAGCAAGAAATTCTTAAACACGCAAATGAAAAGTTAGTACATGTGTAAATATTACGTGTAGGTTGGATGAAAATACACACCTCATAATAACTTTTTTAAGGTTTAAACCATTTTTTAAAGTAAAAACAAGAACACTTTAAAGCAAAAAAGTCACCAATCGTCTGCACTTCATGGTACGTTTCCACTTTTCTCAAACCATCTGTGTTAAATGATTCCCACCGGGGAAAGCCCAAACGGAACCTCCACAAAATGAAATGAAATCTTTCAGGTTTACGTCCCACGAATATGCCGTGAAGGCTAAAGGAGACGGTGATGATGACAAACGAATGACATGGTGGAATGAGGAAAGTGGGAGGAAGCAGGATAACCCCCAGGAAGCCCACGCACACGGTATTTGTCTACCACAAAGTTCATTTGACGCGAGCTGGGAGCAAACCAGAGACCCCATGCACCAGAGGTGAACGCTCTACCACTGTACCACTGCAACTCCTCTCCATAAAATAATTCGTTTCATGTACTACGTTTGTGCCCTTTATGTCAAAGGTAACGGGTGATTAATGGAAAGGAATGATTGTTTAAAAAAAAAGTGGTGGAATGCAAATGTGTGAGAAAACGGGAGAACCTCGAGGCAACTCAGGGACACGGTAATGTCCACCACAAACTCGTGGGCGAAAAGAATTGTGATTTTTCAACAATTACTTCTGGTGGCCGCCTTGAATTTTACCTATACCAAGTGGGATATTTGCATGTCACCCAGTGCAAATCTTTTAGGGGTCAGTAAGGAGTAAATTAGGGACCTTATATTTCTTGAATAATTATTTCGAGTGGTGTCCCAAACGTAAACTTCCACGCTTTTATTAACGTATTTCTTAGGAAGTATCGATCTCACATATAAGAATTCCCATATCTGAATTTCATATGAAAAGTTCTTTCAAAATTATGCTTCATATTTCGGATGACATTTAGTATCTCCCCCAAATCCATCGACGGTTCCTGAGCCGGAACTGTGACTTAGAGTAAGCTGTTCTTAACTACCTCGTTTATATGAATACCCACCGCTGCTGACACGTCTGCACGTGCTTTTTAGTGGCCACCTAGCACGAGTTGGTTCGTGTTTTATGCACCGTATTCTCTATGCTATACATTCACACTGCATTTATATTCATGACTATATCACAGTTACAAATAACGAATGGTAACCACTACTAAGTGAGCCAGAGTTAATACCAAGTGATCTGGAGAAGAAACTAAACAGTACTCCTTATTTCTTCCGTATACCGTATTTTAGATTATGTGCATCTGTAAACTGTGAATGCACCAGTTTATTTTGCAAACTTCTGGTGTTACTGTCACTTTATTTACCCCTCTCCGGAAGTTTCTAGTGGGGGAATAGGAAATGTCCCAACCCCTGCCCCTATAATTTTCCTCCCTACCCTAGCGTCGTCCATAAAACTTGCCCACTTCATCTGTATATAAAGCCCTTTTGTTTCGCCAAATTTACAGTCACTAAAACAACCAATACACATTGCATTACAGTAAAATAATATATACGAAAAAAAAAAGCTTGCCTCGATTTACACAATTAATCACATACTTCCAATATTCATTCTATGCTGTTAAATAGTTTTATTTGTCACTTACATACGCTCACACTGATAGCTTCCATAAACATTATCCAGAAGTCAAATCGATACACGTGACTTTATAACTAAACATTTTGATCAGGAAAACCGAATCTTTACCAAATCACTTAAGACTTGGTTGTTATAACCAAATTAACCAACCAAATGTTCTGACCAAAAAATATAATGTTCATCACCAAACACGTTTGGTATAAATGACCAGATTTTGGTTAATTAACCAAATAAAGTGACCAAATGCCTTGACCAAACAAATTTGGTATTCCTAACCAAGTCATTTTTTTAGTGAAGTTTCCGTCATTCCCATTGCTCTTGGGTCTCAGGATCGGGAATACTTTCAGTTTACGTCCTTCCCTCAGAGTAAGCGACCATGTTTCGCAACCATACAGGAAAACAGGCATGATTATCGTTTTATATATTTTAAGCTTCAAATTCTCCGACAGAATTCGCGACGAGAAGACTTTGAACTGAATAATAACAAGAAATTCCCTGTTTTTAGTCGACATTTAATTTCTTCGTGAATATGGTTTTGGTCTGCTAATATTGATCCTAGGTATTTGAAAGTATCCACTGTGTCAAAAGCATTATTT